>NC_064640.1:104413773-106813773 GCF_023864345.2 Schistocerca serialis cubense | reverse complement strand
CACAGTCGCAACAGATGGCTTCTAGCCAGCTCTACAAGGACTACAGTAGGTCTTCACCTTTGATGACTCACCAATACCATTATTTCTACAAGGACTGCAGTGGGTCTGCACCTCTGCTGGCCCACCAATACCATACTTTCTACCAAGACTACAGTGGGTCTGCTCTGTGATGACCTACCTATCAATATTCTTCAAAACTTCGACTGACTCCGCTGTGGGTTTGCTCTGTTGTGGCCCATTACCTGTCGGCATGCCGAGAGTCAGCACTGTCTTTCCGTTAGAAGGACAACACTACTTCTTCAAGACTGCATGGAAATCCACTACTTCCATGTGCATTCTCTTTTACTGCTCAGACTTAGAAAAAAAACACTGCACTTTTACTGTGATGAATGTTCAGGACTGTCTTTATGGACTGTGAGAAAATTTTAGCTTTTGACCAACATTGTATCAATAAGTGTGTTCGTTTGATTTCTTTGTTATTGTGATTATGAAAATTTTTTTCAAATCTGTGTTGGCCACTGCCCAAAACAATTTGTAAATTTTTTTGTGGGGAGCTTGGGGGCTAAGTAAGTAGGCTGTTTAGGTTCTTATATTGGTAACGCCGCTGCCACATAGCGCTCTGTAGGAAAATCACTGGCTGTGCTGTATGCAGTCTGTCGCTGGTTTGCATTGTTGTCTGCCATTGTAGTGTTGGGCTGTTGGCTGTTAACAGCGTGTAGCATTGCGCAGTTGGAGGCGAGCCGCCAGCAGTGGTGGATGTGGGGAGAGAAATGGCGGAGTTTTGAAATTTGTAAGAATGGATGTCATGAACTGCTATATATATTATGACTTTTGAACACAATTAAGGTAAATACATTGTTTGTTCTCTATTAAAATCTTTCATTTGCTAACTATGCCTATCAGTAGTTAGTACCTTCCGTAGTTTGAATCTTTTATTTAGCTGGCAGCAGTGGCGCTCGCTGTATTGCAGTAGTTCGAGTAACGAAGATTTTTGTGAGGTAAGTGATTTGTGAAACGTATAGGTTAATTTAATCAGGGCCATTCTCTTGTAGGGATTACTGAAAGTCAGATTTCGTTGCGCTAAAAAAATATTGTGTGTCAGTTTAAGTACAGTCATGTATAATTGTTCTAAGGGGACGTTTGAAGTGGTACGTCGACGATATTCTACGTTCTTTTTTGTTGTCTTCATGGGAAGCAGTCCTGGCCTTACATTTCAGCAAGATAATGTCCATCCACATATGGCAAGAATTTCTACTGCTTGTCTCCATGTTTCCCAAACCCTACCTTGGCTAGCAAGATCTCTGGATCTTTCCCCAGTTGAGAATGTTTGGAGTGTTATAGGCAGGGATCCCCAAATATCTCGGAAATGTGATGGCCCAACACGCTAACTGGAAGTAATTTGGCATGGTAGCCCTCAGGAGGACACCCAACAACTCTATCAATCAATACCAGCTGAATAACGTGTCATATAAGGGCCAGAGGTGGACCAACTTATTATTGAGTTGGTTAATTTGTGAAGCTCTTTCTCTTGAATAAATTATCATCATTTGTTTGTCTGTACACATAGATCACATCTACGGATTTCTGTCTCATTCATATAATTCCTTCATGGTGCATCCTTTTATTTTCTTTGCTTTGACCGTATATTCTCTTGCTTCTTAAACTAAACCACTCAATACTATTTTTTGTTGTTGCATTCAGAAAGGATTGTTAAAAATATTGGCAACAGTGTGTTATCAGTTACAAAATTGTCATTCAGTTTAATTGTTACAGTATATTGTGCACTGTCTTGTTGTACAGTTTCCAGTTTCAAGATATTCAGAGTTTTAATCTTAATAGATTCCAAGTATTCCTTGCGCTAGTACTCTTGAACATTGTAAGATATAATGCCAACATTATTTTTTTGTAAATGATTGTCGTATGACATGTCAGTATATTGGGTCAATAAAATAACTAGTTCTGAAGACTGCTTGAACCTTAATCTGGATCCTTGTCTGTAATGAGATGAAGAAAATTCATAAAGTTCATAATGTCTGCTAGAAATGGTCAAAACAAAATTCCAAAGTTTCAGTTATTTGATATTAGTAATATCTACAGGCAGTTTGTCTTAGAAGCAGCTATAGATCACAACTATAATGAGAAATGGAAGAATAAAAATAAATATTTCATCACACTACTCTTGTTAATTTTTTATTTATTTATTTCACACATGTCTAACATTTGCTATGACTATGTCAAACTGTGCTTACTACTATGGAAGAAAGAAAGGTATACTACAATTTCATAATAAGGTCTCTAGTGTTACATAAATTGTGACATAATATGTTAATGGTCTACTTCAAGATAAGCATTACAAACTGTTTATAAAAGTTAAACTAATATTGCATGTAGTTTCTAACAACTTTTCTTATCTATAATATCATGATATTCGGTAGACTCAGATATGTATCTCCAGAGAACTGTGGAAAAAGAGAGGCTAGGAACTATCAGCTTCAACACATTGTGACAAATTAGCAATATTTTTGATTCCAAGAAACAAAAATCTAGGCGCGCTAAACAAACCTTAACACAACAAGTTGTAGTTGCATATTACTTTAACCTGTGGTAAACATTCTTACGTAACCACTCAGACATGCAGTGACACAGAACTTCTTGTTTTAGTCTCCTAACATAACTATTAAATGAACAAACTCTCCCATTCCAAAAGTATCACTCAGGTATATGCTCAAAATTACTGGGTATTTTCAATCTGCAATTCCCATATTAACACAAACATATATATTGTATTCTGCATCATGGCAGGTCTTGCCATGGGGGAAGCCTCATCAGAGAGGTCTGACACATGAGTGTCTGGGGAAGTGATTGCAGTGGTGGTTTCCCATTGCCTTCCACTGATGATGATGAAATTATAATGAGGACAACACAACACCCAGCCCTGAGCAGAGAAAATCTCCAACCCAGTCGGGAATCGAACCTGGGACTCTTGGTGTGACAGACCATCGCACTGACCACTCAGCTATCGGGATGGACATTAACACAAAGGGAAGTTCTTGATTCACTACTTTCGGTGCAATACAGATACAAAGCTAAATGGGCCAAGAAACCAAACGAAATGCAATAGCCCTGTAATGAGCCACCAGAGACCATGGGTTCTTCATACCATAGTACTTCGAAGATATTCCTGAACAAACTCTGAAAGTCTGACAATGAAGTTCTGGTTCATCCTACACAGAGAATAGGAGTGGACGAAAACAAATGGAACTTGGAGGATTCAATATGAGATTTTATTTTCTGCCCACAAAATTTTCTCTTCTTCCCAACAAGATTTGAATTATTTAACACCATTTTTCATTCTCTTTGTTGACCACCTATCAAACCAGTTAATTATAATAGCGATCATTTCACAAACTTTTAGGTTTTTTAAGAGATATTATGATCTATGTAATCAAATATCTTAGACATATGACACAAGTGCCAACTGGTGGTATTTTGTTGTTTTAGATTGGTTCTAATATGCTGTGAGTAAATATATGCCATTGATTATGGGAGATTCAAAATGAGCAAAGTACACAAACATTTGTGTTTCAATGTCAGTAACAGTGGAGATTAACACTAAAGTGAATGTAGCAGCATTATGTTTCTGCACAATATCGTACCACGAAAATTTTTCATTCATTTTTGACCCTCATAATTTAAATTGTTCCACTTAAGTGACTATATGATCATCCTCACTTTTACAAGAGTCCTATCTGAGGAAAGTTTGCATTATTACTTATTTCTTGCAGTTGAGTGATTATCTGCTTTTTGTAAGCCACAATCTGGTGTTGCCTACTTCTACAAATGGTAAATCATTGACATTACATTCTGTGTCTTTCAGACTGGCGCTTGTGTCTTGTGCAAAAAGTTCATTTATAAATCATCTGCTATGTTCAGCAGTATATCATTAATATACGATGATATTAAGAAAAGCGGTGGACTTAGAGTAGACCTCTGTGGCGCCCATCACTTCTTAGCTCCCCAGTCAGGTTCAAGTCTGTGTCCTGTTTTTGCGACTGGAAGACAGTCTTCTGTTTTCTGTGAAGTGATAAAAAAATTTGGCGCTATCATTGCATAACGACACTCCTGCACAGTAGCACAATGCTTGGTTACAAAATTAAGTACCATACCGATCAAACAAACTTATATTTACAGCCCCTGTGACCTATCAGAACCTTGACTAGCTCTGGAAATAAAAACAAAACTGAACTGCTGAGGCAACAACCTTATTTTCCGATGTACCTTAAGTGTCTTGTAGACAACATAATTTAGAAATAGTGCTCTTTGGAATGCAGCACGTATATTGCAGTGGCTTCAGTTGCCAGATATCTTGATGTACCTCGTAATTTTAATGCAAGCTGCCAGATCACTTCACTTGCATCAGCATTCAGCATACCGAGATAGCATCAGCATACAGAGCTAGAAATATGGCTCAAAAGGATTTGAAAACTGATTTTACTCATTTGAAAGTGATTTTCGAATGAAATGTCGTCCTCATCACCTCATCTGATAACTCCTTATTTGCATATTTAATGGTACAAACGATGCCTATGAGATGCCCATTTACATCTGTGGGTCCGTTTTTTCTTCGTTAACGTCACTATAAGCTGTTCGGCTAGTAGTTGCTCAACTCCTATACCAATAATTCCATTTGCCGCCATTTTGGAAGTAGCATAAGCAGCCGAGTCGTTTGAGCAAAGATATGGATTTCCATGATATTGTGGCCGGAACAAGATGGATATGCTCTAAATTTCTTGGCTTCACAGTTGTGACGTCAGGGCCTTTCCGTTTATTTTATACCTCCATGAGTTAAGGTATCACAAACGACTGCAACGGTTTTCAAACTGTCTCTGTTGCACTTGCACGGCTTTGTGATAGTTCTGTCAGAAAATTTCACGTGTACTCGAACGCATATTTCGTGTGTTTCACTGTTCGGCCACTTGTAGCGCATATTAGTGCTGTCTTCCCATTGCTGAAACTTTTATGATTTAAATAATGAAACTGCGCCTGGAACATATTTCTTTCATCCTTAGCACTACGCGTTTCACACTGGACTCGCATTCGGGAGGACAACGGTTCAATCCCGCGTCCTGCCATCCTGACTTAGGTTTTCCGTGATTTCCCTTAATCGCTCCAGGCAAATGCCGGGATGGTTCCTGAGAAAGGGCACGGCCGGCTTCCTTCCCCGTCTTTCCTTAATCCGATGAGACCGATGACCTTGCAGTTTGGTCTCTTCCCCCAAACAACCCAACCCAACTACGCGTTTCGAGGATTTCTTCTCATTGGCAACTGCAAATACTTTCAAAAGTATTTTGTGTTCAGTTTTTATGTGTGCTTTAACTCTCTTGCACTGTACCGTATCGTGTTTTTAAGGTTTTAAGGTACTGTGCCTCCTCCTTAACACAGAAAATATCACAAACAGTATGAGTGATGGTTTGCGTGTTTGTGGTTTTCTGTATAGTGGAGGAGTCACAATATATTATAACCTCAAAAAGACTACTACAGTGCAAGAGGAACAGTACAACACACAAAACGCTAGTGCAAATATTAGATGATAACAATGAGTAATGCTCTAAACTCGTCGCCTTAAGCATGCTAAAATACGTAAGTGGTGCAGTGTTTCATTATTTAAATAATGAATGGCACAGCTGCAGGTTCTAAAATCATCGATTATAATGAATGAAATTGAGTCAAAGGTTTCAGCTTCCCATTTGTGATTGGCACTTCTTGGAGGAGGAATGATACATAATACAACAGAAGAAATTCTGGGTTATTCCTGACACTACTTTCCTCATCAACATACACATTTTGATTGGATGAATATGATAAATTTGATAAGCTTGTCTCAATGATTTTGGTAAAATAAATTTTGCTGCTGATTGACGATACATTACAGATAATTAGTACAAATGTCAATAAACGACAATGTAGCAAATTCCCAAACATTACAAATGCTGGAAATGATATACTTTGACGAAATATTATCACTTGTTTAGTTGCTATGAATAGGCTGCAATATGTCCAGTGCTTATGAATCTTGTATTCGGCCTCATTTTACTGATACATTGGCAGAAAAAATTAGCACACTCTTTTAGAAGTTTTCAATTCACTCAAGATTTGTTGTTGCAACAGTGCATATGGAATACATGAAATGATAACATTTACAGATGAATAGCAGAAGTCTTTCGGAGATACCAGCTATCGACCTATGCTGAAACACCTGTACTAATCTGTGGTGTGCACTCCATGGGAGGCAATGCAGACGCTGACTCTGGCGTCCCTGAATTATATATATATAGCGAATACTCTCCTGGGATACGTTATTCCACACTTGCTCGACCTGTTCATGTAATTCTGTAAGAGCTGTTGGTTGACAAGTCGTACGAGTTACTTTTCTTTCCATCATATGCCACATGTGCTTGATTGGAGACAAGTCCAGAGTTTATGCCGGTCAAGGAAGTTGCTGTACATCTTGCAGAGTGTGTTGAGTTCCATGAGCAGTGTGTGGGTGAGCATTATCCAGTTGGAGCAACACATCACCTTCCTTTGTTCTTTTGGGTTCTCAGTACAAAACATGTCCTCTAATAAGGCTTTTTGCGGATGATGCTGTGGTATATCGAGAGGTTGTAACTACGGAAAATTGTACTGAAATGCTGGAGGATCTGCAGTGAATTGACGCATGGTGCAGGGAATGACAATTGAAACTCAATGTAGACAAGTGTAATGTGCTGCGAATACATAGAACGAAAGATCCCTTATCATTTAGCTACAGTATAGCAGGTCAGCAACTGGAAGCAGTTAGTGTCATAAATTATCTGGGAGTACGCATTATGAGTGATTTAAAATGGAATAATCATATAAAATTGATCGTCGGTAAAGCAGATGCCAGACTGAGATTCATTGGAAGAATCCTAAGGAAATGCAATCCGAAAACAAAGGAAGTAGGTTACAGTACGTTTTTTCGCCCACTGCTTGAATACTGCTCAGCAGTGTGGGATCCGTACCACATAGGGTTGATAGAAGAGATAGAGAAGATCCAACGGAGAACAGCGCGCTTCGTTACAGGATCATTTAGTAACCACGTAAGCGTTACGGAGATGATAGATAAACTCCTGTGGAAGACGCTGCAGGAGAGACGCTCAGTAGCTCAGTATGGGCTTTTGTTGAGGTTTCGAGAACATACCTTCACCGAAGAGTCAAGCAGTATATTGCTACCTCCTACGTATATCTCGCGAAGAGACCATGAGGATAAAATCAGAGAGATTAGAGCCCACACAGAGGCATACCGACAATCCTTCTTTCCACGAACAATACGAGACTGGAACAGAAGAGAGAACCGATAGAGGTACTCAAGGTACCCTCCGCCACACACCGTCAGGTGGCTTGCGGAGTATGGATGTACACTCCTGGAAATGGAAAAAAGAACACATTGACACCGGTGTGTCAGACCCACCATACTTGCTCCGGACACTGCGAGAGGGCTGTACAAGCAATGATCACACGCATGGCACAGCGGACACACCAGGAACCGCGGTGTTGGCCGTCGAATGGCGCTAGCTGCGCAGCATTTGTGCACCGCCGCCGTCAGTGTCAGCCAGTTTGCCGTGGCATACGGAGCTCCATCGCAGTCTTTAACACTGGTAGCATGCCGCGACAGCGTGGACGTGAACCATATGTGCAGTTGACGGACTTTGAGCGAGGGCGTATAGTGGGCATGCGGGAGGCCGGGTGGACGTACCGCCGAATTGCTCAACACGTGGGGCGTGAGGTCTCCACAGTACATCGATGTTGTCGCCAGTGGTTGGCGGAAGGTGCACGTGCCCGTCGACCTGGGACCGGACCGCAGCGACGCACGGATGCACGCCAAGACTGTAGGATCTTACGCAGTGCCGTAGGGGACCGCACCGCCACTTCCCAGCAAATTAGGGACACTGTTGCTCCTGGGGTATCGGCGAGGACCATTCGCAACCGTCTCCATGAATCTGGGCTACGGTCCCGCACACCGTTAGGCCGTCTTCCGCTCACGCCCCAACATCGTGCAGCCCGCCTCCAGTGGTGTCGCGACAGGCGTGAATGGAGGGACGAATGGAGACGTGTCGTCTTCAGCGATGAGAGTCGCTTCTGCCTTGGTGCCAATGAAAGTCGTATGCGTGTTTGGCGCCGTGCAGGTGAGCACCACAATGAGGACTGCATACGACCGAGGCACACAGGGCCAACACCCGGCATCATGGTGTGGGGAGCGATCTCCTACACTGGCCGTACACCACTGGTGATCGTCGAGGGGACACTGAATAGTGCACGGTACATCCAAACCGTCATCGAACCCATCGTTCTACCATTCCTAGACCGGCAAGGGAACTTGCTGTACCAACAGGACAATGCACGTCCGCATGTATCCCGTGCCACCCAACGTGCTCTAGAAGGTGTAAGTCAACTACCCTGGCCAGCAAGATCTCCGGATCTGTCCCCCATTGAGCATGCTTGGGACTGGATGAAGCGTCGTCTCACGCGGTCTGCACGTCCAGCACGAACGCTGGTCCAACTGAGGCGCCAGGTGGAAATGGCATGGCAAGCCGTTCCACAGGACTACATCCAGCATCTCTACGATCGTCTCCATGGGAGAATAGCAGCCTGCATTGCTGCGAAAGGTGGATATACACTGTACTAGTGCCGACATTGTGCATGCTCTGTTGCCTGTGTCTATGTGCCTGTGGTTCTGTCAGTGTGATCATGTGATGTATCTGACCCCAGGAATGTGTCAATAAAGTTTCCCCTTCCTGGGACAATGAATTCACGGTGTTCTTATTTCAATTTCCAGGAGTGTAGATGTCATATGACACCAACCTTAACCGATACAAATCTTATGTCGGCGATAATCCTTCAATTTGGTTGCTCTCTGAGCTTGAAAAATTTTCACTAGAAGTTGATACGCTGTACAGCGGCAACGTTCCCATGACCAAATCGAAAGGAGAATGAAGATTTGTATAATAAAGCCACTGATTGTCACATTTGCGGGCTGCCGTTAGACAGGAAAGCGGAAACTCCTCGTAGGGATCACTGCCATCTTACGGGGAAATTCCGCGGCGCAGCTCAAAACGCATGCAATTTGAAGTACTAGTTACGTAGACACATACTCGTTTTCTTCCATAACTTAAGTGGGTATGACGCTCACTTCCTAGTTGAGCACTTGGCCGATTTCGGTTGGGAGAGAAATCAGGTGAGTGTCCTACCTGAGAGCGTCGAGAAGTATATTTCATTCTCCAAACGAATGACGCCGAGAATTACGCTGCGCTTCCTCGATACACTACGTTTTATGCAGGCACTATTACAGAAACTTGTTGAGGCTCTACGTCGTGGGGAAATGCATATCACTCGAGCTGCATTTCCGGATGAGGAAAAGTTTCAACTTGTGACTAGGAATGGGGTTTTCCCATATGAGTATGTGGATAGTATGGCCAAACTCAACGAAACCAGGCTACGTGACATAACTGCATTCTCCAGCAACCTCACAGGCGACGCCATAACGAATACAGAGTATGAGCATACCGTGAATGTCTGGCGGCAATTCAATATTTCTAATTTAGGAGAGTATGCACGGCTTTACATGGACACAGACGTGGGCTTGCTTGAGGACGTTTTCGAGAAGTTCCAGAGTCTATGTATGACCATTTATTCTCTGGACCCCGCCTTTTATTACACGGCACCTGGGTTGTCTTGGGACGCGATGCTCAAGAAAATAAAGTGCAGTATCGAATTATTAACCGATTCCGACATGCTTCTTTTCTTTGAGCAAGGGCTCCGTGGGGTCTTTGCCAATGTATTCATAGACACGCAAAAGCGAATAACCCGCAGATGGGTGACAGGTTCAACGCATCCCTTGATTCAAGTGATACAATGTATCTCGACGTCAATAACTTATAGGGCATGCCATGCAGCAATCACTGCTGATTGGCGAGTTTAGGTGGCTGTCTGAAGATGAATGCAAGGGATTAGCTGGAAAAATCAGGGGGGGGGGGGGATATGGCCGCCGATTCTGATGTAGGGTATGTTGTGGAGGCAGAACTCATATACCCTATTAGTCTGCATGACGCGCATGCCGATTTGCCGCTGTGTCCAGAGCAATTAGTTCCTCGAGGAGGCTCCACACCGAAACTGATGACAAAGCTGGGGGACAAGCTGAGGTACATTATTCATTATCGTAACCTCCAACAATGCCTCAGCTTGGGCATGGAGCTGGTTAAAATCACCCGGACCATCTCCTTCAAGCAGTCCCCCTGGTTGAAGGAGTATATTGATTTGAATACGAGACAGAAAATTTCCACATCGTGTGACTTTGAGAAAGATTTTTATAAGTTAATGAATAATTCAATTTTCGATAAAACTATGGAGAATTTGAGGGAACGACGTGAAATTTTTATTAGAACGCAATGGGATGGGTGTTATGGTGTAAGAAAATGCATTGCCAGACCAAATTTTAAACAGGTCACCATTTTCGATAAGAACTTTATTGCTGTTGAGATGGCTAAAACTACACTAGAATTTACTAAACCTATTTATGTGGGGATGTTATACTAGATCTATACAAACTCCACATGTACCTCTTTCATTATGAGTTCGCGAAAACTCATTTCGCAGATCCTAAATTACTTTGTATGGATACAGAAAGCTTCATCTATTGGGTGAAGAACTGCGATCCATATGAAGTAATTAGGTGCCATGGCATTGAATTCGACACGTCTTCTTATGCGGCCGATAATCCTTATAGTATTGTTCCACAAAACAAGAAGGTTATTGGTCTCATGAAAGACGAGTAGAATGGATTGCCGATTGTGGAGTATGTAAGTCTTCGATCAAAAATGTATGCATATCGCACATTGGAGGGTCCCACTCAGAGACAGGCTAAGGGGGTACAGTGGGTGGCCTCAAGAGCCCTATCTATCGAAGACTATTTGCAATTGCCTACGTGGTGGTGTTCACGGTACTGAGCCACAGCCACCGCATATGGTACGGCAAACAAGTATTCGATCGATAGCGCAAGAGGTCTATACTGTGCTGCAGTTTAAAATCGGTTTCTCCTCATGACGATAAAAGGGTCATCTGTGATGATGGCATTCAAACTCGCCTGTACTCACACTACTCACTTGTGGTGAGAGAAGGGCTGGGGGACTCTGATTGACAGGGAGAGAGAGATAGTGATAGAGGGATAGAGGGAGGGAGAGAGATATAGCGAGAGTGTCTGCAGAGTAGTGGTATGACCCTTTTATCGTAGGGTAAATATTGGATGAGAGTGTTTTGTAGTGTGTATCAGCTTGCGTGCTTCTGTGTATGACTGAGTGTGTTAAGTGTGTCTGTGTGTAAATATAAATATTATTTATTCTACCAAAGAAAAAAATCATAAAACACAAAAATTTACAAAACAAAAAACTAAAATAAAATTATTAAAAATGTCTTTATATATATATATATATATACATATATATATATATATATATATATATATATATATATATATATATATATATATGTTCATTTTATTGGAACAAATGTTTATAACGACACATACATGTTCACCTGGTTGTTTTAGTGGAAAAAAATGTTTAGACCAACTTACTTGAATGAAATGTATTTTCAGTTTGTCTTTGTAGTCGAAAACGTTTTAGAGCTACTAACTTGGAAATAAAAATACGTTTGCATTTAGTTTAAAAAAAAGTCTTTCCGGTGAAACTTTACTAGCGATACTATTATTTACCTTGTAAGATAGTGTAATTAGCTTGTGATACCTCTGCTTTAGTTGTAATACATATATATATATATATATATATATATATATATATATATATATATATCAGCCACACTGCTTATGAATAATGTAAAACACGTATCTGCAAAAGAGCAGAAATTTCATATTCTACATGAAAAGAAATAATTTTTCTGTAAACTCATATAATGTGAAAAAAGTGAATGATTGTACTGATATTTTGCAAACACTGTAAAAAATTCTGAATTCAATAATAAACTAACTTATTTTATTCTAAAAAATCTCCAATGTTCTTATTATTTCACCCTCAATCATGATCATTCTTTTTTATTAAAAAAAAGATAAATATGTACAAAACGTTGATAGAGCCACAGTGCACTGCAGAGAGACCTATAATGTTTTTACTGCTTTAAAGACAGAAATGAATTCTGAATGACGAGTCCTGGACTTCGTCCGCCGGCCGCAAACAGATAACAGCACTGTCTTTCAGGTCCTGTCACTTTAAACGACAGACATCTGACGAAGTGGACCCTACCACTTTCCGTCTTTCAGGTCCTGTCACTTTCATCGCCGAGAAGGCGAGGTGGAAGCAGGTAAACTGGCTCAGACAGCTCGTGGAATGCGCTTCACACACAGTATCACCAATAAACTTACTTCTATGGATGCAGGTGTAACAGAAAGAAAACAACAAGAATTCTTATGGAAAAAAATTATTTATTTATTTGTGAGCCATTTTAAAAGTAGTTTTACATTTTCACATGCAGACACAACACTATTTTCTTCTCCTTCTTCACACGTTCACCGTCTAAGTTGATGGAAAGGTGGACAACCGTAGTATCCCATGTTCCAAATAGCCGCATACTTGAAGGTTGGATGCAGCCAGGTAATCTTCTCATCGTCTTTAACGTAGATGATTGTCTCCTTGTGATTAAATACTCGCAGCACTTGCACCAAATCTTTATAAGAGATGCCAGGGTCATCCCAGTGAATTCCATGATACAATCTTGTTAACCACATCGCACTTCTGTCTTATTGCACTTGACATCTTTGAATGGTTTCGGCGATTCAACTCTTGATGCAAATGTTCCTATTACTCCATTGCATGAATGCTGTTGATGCACAGTCTTTAATTATGAATCGCCTGCACTCATCATAGAAAAATCCTTGAATTTCAGCTTTGATCGTCACACCTTGAGGTAACATCGTGAACTGCCTTAGAGCTAGCAGAGTGTCTATTAATTTACACAACTCGTTGCACTACACCTGTGAGCGGGCAGTAGTTAATAAGACGATCATGCAGAACGAGAGCATACGCTGAAGTCTGATCAGGGAAGTTTGCCAAAGATTCAAATTCAATCCGTACATCTACAAGCCCTGATTTAATTATCTCATTCTGTTTTGAACAGTCAGTCGCGATTATTGGTGCTAGCTTCTTGAAACTCTGTGGACTGAGTAGGTATTCTTCATTTTCAATGCCTTCATAGTAAGATACTCGGAATCTCGCATACATGTCAAATGTCAGACTGTATACATTACTGTCCCATTGTAGATGTAGATTCTCGTAGGGGTAGTATTCTGAATTCAAGTAGACTCTGGCGTTAGTTAACCTGCAGTGGTCAAATTCAGTTGAGTCCTTTGATACACTACCACACCTATGATTTTGAAATGCGAGTATGATGAATCGAGGTGCTTCCAACTGCACCGATGTTTTAATAGCCCAAGTATGTGTGGATGCTGTAGGTAGGACCGGGTATTCAAAAAGCTCCCATGATCGGAAGGTTAGTGGTAGGTAGGTGCCGGCATTCAGAACTCTTAAGAGCTTCAAGCGCACCTCGTCGGCAATGGTGATGTGAGGCATTTTCCATGCTATGCTATTAATCTTGATTTGAACATTCTCTGCAGCTGTTTGAGAGAATGAATTCACGTCACTTGCACTCCACACCAAAATAAGTTCCTGTTTAGCGTTGATAATTATTAGCTGCATATCCTAAAAATAACCCATAAGCATTTTTAGCGGTACGCACGCGGTAAGTCGGCTGTGTCCCCCCTCACCATCCGGCGAATCTATGAACCACCCAGCATTTTCCAAGCTGTTTGAATCATAGGGTAAGGCTGAAACATACGTCTTAAGGGTTGACATAATACCAACATTGCGCGTGCGGTCGAGTTCGATTCCGTTGAGTTCATAACGAATCTCTTGAAACAGGAATGCTACAGCATTTCGAGTGAGCTTCGAGAGCTCTACCGCAGCCCCGTCAGCTTTCTTAAATGTGCAGTCCAGGAACAGGAAGCAGTGTTACTGCGTCCTGATGCGGGATAACAATCCTAATTTCATCATTTTTGTTAAATGTGCTTGAAGTGTAGGGTTTGTGTGAGTGGTATTCATGACGTATAATTCGGTCATTGTACTCTACTGACTGAGTTACGTTGAGCGACGTCATTCTGCGGTTTTAAACCTGCTGAAATGAGGAATTCGTAAGTAAAGTGTGTTATTACCTTGCCCTTCCGCGATGCACTGACGGGTTTGGAGCTCGGTGTGGTAGCTTTATACCTTATTCCTATCTAGCCTTAGATGCAAGGGTACAATGATCTCTTCTCCTCTAAAGTTAACAAGCCGATTATTCTGATCCACAATACGCAGTTCTAGGTAGTCCTATGTCTGAACTGTCACCGGGAGATATATAGCGTTTGTGAGGGCTTGAACTATTTTATACCCTGTACCGACTCTAGGAAAGAACCCGTAAATTGAGTGAATCAACTTATCGTTCAGGTATGAGTTTGTGGCAATATTACACTCAACGTGGATTGTGCTCACTGGGAGTATATCTACAGCTTGATCAGATGCGTAAAATTTACTAGCGTCCTCCAAAATACGATCCTTTGCAAAACCGAGCAGTGGACCTATTGCATCTTTCTATGTAAAGTCAATCGTAGCACTCTCTGTCCGTATCTCAGATTTAAGGGTATTAATGTTTGCCCGTAGTTCAATACCTTTTCCTGACTGTTTTAAGACTTCGTTTAAATCATCAATATTTGTAGAATCCCCTGCCGGCCGTCAATTTCAAGATGAAGTTTATTGTTGCTCTTTGTGATATTTGGAATGCTGTTATACTCTCTAGACCAATTAGCGCAATACTCCATACCCCTGCACTTAAATCAACCGGCGGAAAGTAATTTGCACGTAATACTGATCCTCGCTCTTTTAAAGTCACAGTGTACGACATTGCATCTAAACATCAAATGATGGTCATCCGTTGAATGACAGCTCTTTTATATGCAGCACACCTGCTCTGACGACGATAGGAGAAAGAGCACGTTCGGGACTTCTCGGTCTAAATATAGCGCGCATTCTGGGGGTTCGCCGTCGCTGTGATGAGGAACATAACGCAGAAATGCCCACACAGGTATGTGTTAAAGTCCTGATATCGCCGGAAATTGTAGAAGACGCGTCTTTTTCTGGTGAAGTAGCGTTGTAATTCTTCAGGTGGCTGTAAATCCGTGAATGAATCGAAATAATGCACTGTATTTGCACTTTTCTTAACATACGCTACTCAATGGGTCCCTGGACCATCAGCAACATCTAAATTTACAATTCCGCACTCATTAGTCCGCCACATGGTCATCGGTAATGTATCACGCACAAGGACCCCTCGGAATGCGGGAATGTGAGGTTTTTCTTTAACAATTTTGACTAGATTTTTATTCGTGAGCACTCGGTCAGGTAGGATAACTAACGGACTTTTTTTTATTTGTGAAAAGACCTAGTCCTTTCCTGTATGGTTTCAAGTAGAGACCTTTTCCGATTGCCGCTGCCTCCATAGCGCGATTATGTCTTTTGGCTTCCTCTAGTTGGGCCTGTGCATTCTGCGCGTTTTTCACCGTTTTGGCGACAGCTGCGGCCCCGCCTGTAAGCGAACCTACAGCGGACAGGGGTGCAATGCCTGGAACGAGGAACGGGATAATTGCACCTGAAGTCTTTGGTAATGCTAGGACCCTAGGCGGTTTAATTGAAGTCTTGTTCTTCTTCCTGGTCCCACCGTTCAACACACGTGTAGCTGCACACATCAAAGTGAGAATACAGTTTCTCAAACAACCGGGCTTGTTCTTATTGTTCTTCGCCCTCAAAGCTGTTCGCTCTGCTTTCGTAATTCGTTTGAAATTCATTACCCCAAGCCAAACTTAATTTTTCCACGCATTGTTTTATCAAATACGAATGCAGCAACGCGTTGGCCTATTCCGAGATCCTTTCTTCGCCTTATTTGCTTCACTTTATCTGCTAATATTCGGTCGGTGACGTGGCGTGTTGAGAGATCCATATTTGCAGCGTATGCGAGGTCGTGCTCAAGGCAGGCTTCGTCTAGTAGGTTAATACCTTTATCACCACGTGCCAGGCGTTTCTGAAAAGCTTTGTTCCAGGCCCACAGAAGTTATATCCAGGGATGTGTAAGTCAACAGGCAATTTGTCGAGAACACCACCTCCACCTCTTATTATGATGTGCCTCCTATCGTGCATGGTACGCTACTGTGGAGAAAGAGGTCTAGGCTCCCTGTTATATATCAACTTGTCGGCGTCAATCCAACTGTTTTGTGATGATGGAAATCCTAACCATTTAATTAGCACTCTATTCCCGCGACGTCTTATCACGCGTTCTATGAGAAATACATCTGGTTCAGAACACTTCTGCAATTCCTCCGTGTAAAAGCATTCTGCAATTTCTTCACCCTTGCCGTCCTTTAAGATATATGTCCTAGGGTTCGTTCTCTGCATTTTGGATACTGGGAATACCTCCGCGGACCAGTTTGGTAAGTACGATTTCTCGAACGCTGTCTTCTGTTTTGAAATACGTACTAAGTCGCCTACATTGAATCTCTGTTTGCGAGGGTCCAGCATTTTAATGCGGAAATATAATGTGTCCATGAGTGAATTATCGCGAACATCAGTCGGTCTCATTTTTATTGTACTATGTTTGGTTCGGTTATACCGTGCAATTATCTGTGGGAGGATATCTAGCCGCTTGTACGAATCCTGAAGATTAAACCGCATCCACATTTGAGCTTTGACTGTTCTGTTCAAACGCTCCACGATGCTAGCTTTCAGGTGGGTAAACGTGGAGTAGTGATGTATCCCGTACCGCTCCATAGCAGTCTTGAAATGTTCATTTTTAAACTCGCCACCATGATCGGTTTAAAGATTGTCCGGGCATCGATTCGTCCCTGTCTGCAGCAAACGCTCAAACGGCGAAGCAACGTCTCTACCAGCTTTAGTTTTCGCAGGTAATGCCCATGCGAATTTAGTGTATGTATTAATAACCATAAAATGTATTTGAATCCATTATTATCATCTGAATATTGACTTATATCTACAAGATCAGCTTGCCTCAAGTCATCCAGCCCTTTAATCATAACATGCCTGTGAGGGTACGTTTTGCGTGCTGGCTTGTGCAGTTCTCAAACTACTATCTCCATATTTATTCGATGATATCTCTCTCTCGAAGCTCAGAGATTATAGAAACAATCTCATTCGAATGAGCTGTATTGCCAGCAGCAGCCGAAGCCATCAACAGTCGAAGTCTGTCTATTAGTTCATCTGTGCCATCGTAATATATATACTGCGGGACTTGATTGTTCACACCTTTATGCTGGAATTTTACATCCTGACCGATTCTTTTAGGTTGTTCATTCAGTAAAGGTTGTATAATGGTCGTGTATTTATTGTTTTCCGGCTTTCTTAGTGTTCCGTCAGGATTTTTATATAGATCAGTCAAGTGAAGTATTTCACGATAGACTTTGCGATCATTGGCAGAGTATTTTAAGTTGTTTGATGGCCTTCGGAAGATTAGGTTCATTAAGCCAGGCGTTCTTTTAAACTCTATATCCCCGATGCGTATTGTACTATCAGATAAACTTATACTTTGAGCGCCTAGCATGTACGGTCTCTCCCTGCTGACACCAAATCTTCTATCGTAACGGGTGGATACTGGTTGGTGAATTCTGCTATTGGATCATCATCATGCGAAGCCATCTTGGTGACAGATTCGGTAAAAGGTTTAAAAGTTTCTTTTAGTGTTAGCTCGCGATCGATATGTCCCAACTTAAGCAAACGTAATTTGTGTCGAACTGCTTAGCGCGCCTGAATGACTTTATGCTTTGTCGACATCTCAAAGGATACTAATCAGAGCTCTGAATATCATGTCGTTTTATATATGCTATGTTCTTCTTCTTTTTCTTGTTTCCTACACTACCTTCTTCAATAACAAAAGCCTCAGCTTCTATCTGCGGCTCAGTTGCGCTAATTCTGTTCTCTATCCGGTTTTGGTTAATGGCAAGAAGTTTCTGAGTGTTCTTTAATTCCCTTACAACCTTAACGAGTCTCGCCTCAAGATCGTTAAATTTGGTATCAGGGTACATGCGCGCATTCTGTCTCTGCACACCTAACCTCTCAGACTGCGTGTGCCATGCGTGCGAATTTGTCCATGCTGTAGTGACAACTGACGCACTAAGCTATTTTGCACGTTTATATATGGACAAAGTCTTGAAAGATCCGGCTATACTTACCGTCATTCAGTTTGTGAGTTTTATCAATAACGAGAAACCCGTATTGCGAGTGGTTCCAACATTCAGCGCTTACAAATTCATTGTATGACATGTCGGTCCCTACGTGAGCATGGTAAATGTGCTTTAAATTGAGTTGTCTTGTTTGAATGCTATAATGAGGTTGGCGTTATCCCTAACCAACTGTTTTTGGATACTGGAATACGTCTGACTCAGATAAAATACAACAGCACCAGTATGATGGTCAAAGCAGAAATATTTACGTATTTGATCTTGCTTTTCAACAGCGACATCGTCAAATAAGAAGACATTGTTAGGCTTTATCTCTTCAGGTGGGGGGGGGGGGGGGGGGGGATGTCGTCGCTTTCACTGAATGCTATGTACGTTACACCATCTACTCCATCTAATATTTTCTTCAGTAAGTGGTACTTGGGCTGAAAGAGTGTTTTGGAGAAGACGAAATGGTGCTCGAAGCAGACACCGTCTATGTGCATTAACAGAGCCAAGAGGACATTTCTCTTACCACAGTTGGAAGGACCTACAATTACAGCTCGTATGCTGTCAGGAAGGAGTGGTCCATTCTTATTGGTCTTCTGGTCTTGGTCATCATCACAGGACCAGTCACCTACAACAAAATCCCCGCAGTGAGGTTGTTTCACCCGGCCTGCCATGATACCTACTGTGCTAGGTCCTGGCGTGCAATAGGCTTTTATATGATGAACAATATGTGTGTGTGTGTAGCCACTATAGCGCAATCACCTTACCAACTCAGCTACAATGGCTACACGATAGAATGAACTCAAAGTGGTATATTTAAAGGGAAGGGTGACATTTTGTCTTGACAAATAAAAACACAAACACAAATTTAATATTATAAATATATTTATTAATTAAAATATTTCCAAATATGATCAGCATGATAAAAAATTAATTGATTCTTTTTTAAACGGTGCAGCAGAAGTACAGTATTTGAAAAAAAGCTGCTTTTTGTACGCTTCAAATTCATCAAACATATATCTCGTAATGTTATCCGTGCATTGCAATAATCTGGTATTCCATCAGTAAATTTGAATTCAAGATTTTCAACACCTATTCGAGGAATAGAACAAGACTGGGGCACTGGTGTTATACAGGTAGTAAAACAATGTTCTATATCTTCTATGTGGATGCGAAATGTGTGAAGCCAGTTAATGATATCACTGTATACTGCTTGAACATATGGGCACCATCTACTTGGTCTCTCTATCATACTAGTTACAGCCATGTCTACATTGAACGAGTTATCAACAGTTGAGTGCTGCATGATAATACTATAACCGTCTGCACTTTTAATTCTTAGTGTAGCATCATCATACATTGATAGAAAACTCACAGTTAAGAGTGCCACAATGCATATCCTGGTAGAATTGGGATGGATAATATTCGGTAATCATACGTTTCTTGATCTGTGTTTTTACACGACACAGTTCATGCCACTCGTAGTCAGAACATTTCACTTTAATATTTCTGAGCACATTTTCCAGCACTAAAACAGTTGACAGGCTACTGTATTGTGAAACTTCAAGTCCTACATGAAGACGTTTTGAAGCACTAACTGTTAACACATAGCCTGAGGCGAATAGTAAAGGTTGAGGTGCACTGACGGTCGGTGTCTTCTCATTGACGACATCCCCACCAGTGTGGTTAGCCTGTTGTTCTTGCACTGATGGCTGCAAGTCTCTTGGGCGATGATCAATGGATGGTGCATATGAAGGAGCCCAGTACTGTGAAGCTCCGTCAAGCGTAGCCACCGGCACCGACATTAACATCTCGCAATCCTGCTCCAGCATACTGAGAAGCTGCGCTACAGGATCCTGCGTGGACGAGTCCAAGGTCTTCACGAGTGTGGACCGGGGCAGGTTGCAACCTGCTGATGCCAATGTCACGGGTGCAGCTACAGGACAAAGACGAGTATTCATAAGAATAATATAACATTGACACAGAAATAATAATAATAATAATAATTATTATTATTATTATTATTATTATTATTATTATTATTATTATTATTATTATTTTGGAACTTACTTTTCTGCTGCTTCTTCCTCGTATTTTGCTGTGGCGAGTAACGTTTCATCTTGACTGACTGACTGGAACAGAGATCGAGGATTTGCTGAGTCCTCCTTATATACAAGCCACCTGCGTCATCATGATGGTGTGCCCCTATTGGCTGAATGATGTGACCACGTGGCTTATCACAGCGTACTCTAGCGGTGAACTTGTGAACTAGATCAGTTCTTTGCTCTGCTGGATGAGAGGCAATCGTCTCTTCTGGGCTGATAGCTTATATGTAGGCTTTAGAAAAGGCAAGCAGTTCCAAGAGTAGCAGATGTCTCCATGAGATGGGTTATGCATTTTTATAGCATCTCGCTGCAAATAATTTATTTGGAGGACAGTATTTTTGTTCATATGTTCGAGCATTATGAGCGCTTCCATTCCACATGTAGGAGGCTATGGAGGCAGTTCTCGGTTGTATGCTTGCAAACTAAAAAGCTGTTAAACTCATCACAGTCAAACAAAATGGTTCCAATGGCTCTGAGCACTATGGGACTTAACATCTGTGGTCATCAGTCCCCTAGAACTTAGAACTACTTAAACCTAACTAACCTAAGGACATCACACACATCCATTCCCGAGGCAGGATTCGAACCTGCGACCGTAGCAGTCGCGCGGTTCCGGACTGAGCGCCTAGAACCGCTAGACCACTGCGGCCGGCTGCAGGCAAACACCAATAACTCGTCGATAGAATACATTATGCAGGATGGTCTTCAGTGGTATACAGTATATGGAGTATACAAATGTGTTTAGACTGAAGTGAATTGACATCAACTGAACGTCTCTTGCGTTTTGAGAGAGTGAATGCTTTATGGTAAATATCTCTGCAGTTTGTGCATGAGCATGAGCATATGCTGGTTACGGGTGCGTCCTGACTCCATCCCTCTGCATTGCTGAAATCTGCTGAACAGAATTCTTGTACTTATTCCTCCGACAATCCTCCATTATCATACAGTTCCACAGCTCATGTAGTGAACTGGGGCTACAGTCTTCCCTAGAATGTCTACATGTAATGCAGCTATTGAAAGCTGCTCTATTACCCACATTCATATCGATGATCGAACACATGGCGATGGTTTGACAACGACAGCTCAGCAAAGACCGAATGTGCAGTAGCATTTAAGGTCATAACGGTAGTTGAGTGGATCTGGCCCAGTCGGCTTTATTCTCGCCAAAGTCAGCCATCTTGAATGACATCATGGCGGCGCTCTTTGGTGGATGAGGTATGAACTAAGCCTGTTGGACTGCATACACATGTGCATGATATAAATAATAATAAATAATAATGAATAATAATAGATGATAGTGAATAATAATGAAAAGTACGGTTTTGCAGATATTATCCTGTTGGAATTTCAATTTACAGCCACTTTTTCTGGAGGGTTAGGTTAGTGGACATAGCCCAATTGGCCTATTTTCCCACCAAAATTCAAACTTCCCACCGTTTTTCTGGAGGGTTAGGTTAGTGGCCTATTTTCCCGCCAAAATCCGCCATCTTGGATGATGTCATGCGCTGTTGCCGATTCTACATGTCCCCATCTTGGATAACGTCAGTGCCGCCATCTTGAATAAATTTGGCAACACATCTCCAACAATTGTCAGGTTGAAGGCATATGCGACACTTGTCAGTGAAGAGAACATGATACCAATCCTGTGTGGTCCATTCAGCATGTTGTTGGGCCCATCTGCACCACACTGCATGATGTCGTGGTTACAAAGATGGACCTCGCCATGGACGTCGGGAGTGAAGTTGGGCCTCATGCAGCCTATTGCGCACAGTTTGTGTCGCAACACGACGTCCTGTGTCTGCACGAAAAGCATTAATCAACATGATGGCGTTGCTGTCAGGGTTCCTCCGAGCCATAATCCGTAGGTACCGCTCATCCACTGCAGTAGTATCCCTTGGGCGGCCTGAGCGATGCATGTCATCGACAGTTCCTGTCTCTCTGTATCTCCTCCATGTCCGAACAATATCGCTTTGGTTCACTCTGAGATGCCTGGACACTTCCCTTGTTGAGAGCCCTTCCTGCACAAAGTAACAATGCAGACGAGATCGAAACGCGGTATTGACCGTCTAGGCATGGCTGAACTACAGACAACACGAGCCATGTACTTCCTTCCTGGTGGAATGACTATAAATGATCAGCTGTTGAAGCCCCTCCGTGTAATAGGCAATGCTCATGCATGGTTGTTTACATCTTTGGGCGGGTTTAGTGACATCTCTGAACAGTCAAAGGGACTGTGTCTGTGATACAGTATCCATGGTCAATGTCTATCTTCAGGAGTTCTTGGAACCGGGCTGATGTAAGACTATTTTTGATGTGTGTATTTAGTGTCTTTGATTTACTATTTTTCTTGCTTTATAATGTGAATAAAGTTTTCTTGTTTTAGTTCTGTTTATTCATTCAGTATATTTGTGGGTTTCTGTATGCATGCGAATATATCTCTGTTCCCTCAAGGATGTTAATGACTGCGCCCTGTTGCATAATACAAAGGATTTCTAGTGTTTCTTTTACAGGTTTCATGTCGTTTTTTATGTTTTTACATGTTGTAAAAACGTGGATGGGTTCTTTTCACTTTCTCTGGTGTGCTCTTTATACCTAATGTTGAAGTTTCTACCGGTTTTGTCCTATGCAGAAATTGTGGCATCTGTTGCATAAAATTTTGAAACGCTGGGCTTGATCTATATAAGAATCAAAACTTACACAACCTCAAACACAAAATCCACAATGTCAGCTGGAAAATTCCCATACACAACAACCCCCACATTTACAGAATTTCATGTAACACATGATACAAATTCTAAATAGGACAAACCAGTAGAAACTTCAACATTAGATACAAATAGCATACAAGAACTAAATAATATGTTTCCATAGTAACAGTGATAACATGAAGAGTATACAACAAAGACATAACACCAAGAATACATTACAAATTATAGACAATAACAAAATTATTACAAAAAATAAAAATTTAACGTAAAAATCTATGCCAGAACTGAAACAAATTCTAGGCAAAAACATAATTAGAACCAAACCTATAAAAATAATAAAAAACCTTATTTCCACACATCACTTACTTAAAATGGTAACTATGTAAACATGTAACATTGGTGATCCACTGTCATACAAGCTGTCCAGAAAAAAATTGCGTACATAAAAGCCAATTAAGTTCAGATATAGGCCTACGTTTCCAACGCACATCTAAGGAGGAACTTATAATTCTAAAAACAAAAAAAAGACAGGACATGGTAGCAACGATATTGCATGCAGGGCAAAAACAACAAACGAATGTGTTATAACTTTTCTAATCATAGTTACAAGCGATTATCTTAAGACTGTCACTTACTTATGAAATTAAAGAACAGCTGATGATGACTATGTTCCGAAATGGGCTCATCATGAGTGATTTATAAAATGAAAACCATTTAAAGAGCCATGTAGCTGGCTGATATTCATAACAATCAAGTCATTAGAGGATTTAACCTTCTTATTGCAAGAATGGCAAAACAATGAGTCCAACAGCATTTTGTATGTATCAAGCACTGGCTAGCATCCCCTCAAGAAACATCAAAGGTGAACTAGGGTTGTAGTTACACCACAGACTATAAGGACTAGTGCAGGGTCAGTGTGTCTTGGATCAGTGCACTCTATGAGACAGCAGTCAACAGGTCTACACTGTACGTGCAAACGACCATCACTTGCATGCAAACAAAATCTGATTTCATCGCTGAAGTCCATGGCGAGAGTGGAATACAGTCTGGCGCTGTGTGTGCCAATAGTCACACTGCTAATAACTGATGGAAGTCTTTGGGCACACATGCCCTCTTATCTGCGCTGTGGTAGCTGTACAATCTGCCAATGCTACCATTACAATATGATGATCCTAACATGCGTCTGTGCTGCGTGGATGTCCAGAAACTCATCTACAGGTTAGAGAATGTTCACATGACAACTGATACAAGCATTCATGCACACCTGATGCAGAACGTCCACCATATGTGGCAACTCTCCAAAAGGTCCATCCTGCTACACAAAAGGCCACAGTTTGGTCCACTTAAAACTCGCTAAGTTGGCTGTGTGACATGGTTGCCTGTTTGCTACACACATCTGCGCCACACTGAGCCTCCAGGCTATGAGTATTCTATGTTAAAGAGTAGACACAGTTGGTGCTTTAGTAGCTATGCCACTACGCTATCTGTTGGTGGATGACGCTGAAACCATCATCACTAAATGTACTATCCCCCGGGTGGTGTATACCGTCATCGAATCAAAACTGACGTCATCTTTCCAAGTGACTTACTTCCTTTCCGACAGTGTATATGTGTAATAGTGTAAAATCCATATTTTTATCTATGTCACCCCCCGTCTAAAAGCCAATTCACACTGGCCCTCACATCATGTCACATCAAAACTTTCTGCAATGCATTTCAAATGGAGCATCGACACTGACAACCACTTCACAGCACCTTCAAGGTTTCTCAAGAAGAAAGTTTTGATAGTTGATGTCTTCATTCGTTCTTGATCACGTGACCCTAAAGCTCATTTCCTCCTGATACATAGCCCTGCATTCATCTCCATACTTTGTTCCATTGTGCTTTTTGTTGTTGATATCAGTTGTTATTGTAAGTCTTCATTATTCGCTATTTTTGTTATTTGTAATAAATTGATACATTTCCTTATTTCTTTCGTTAGAATTTATAGTTCTACAGTGAATGGCGATAGATTGACTGAAGCAGTCTTAATTGTATGGTCAGGACCAATTCTATCATTAGGCAAGATTAGGCAGCTGCCTTAGAGTGGCTAAATTTTAGGGGTCGCGAAGGATAGAAAAAGATCAATTTCAAATCAAACAGAGAGAAAAGAGAAAAAATGGAAAAGAGGAAAAACACCGAATTCTTTTTCAGAAAGCATACGGAATAGTTACTTAATAAGTCTTTATTTACTTCAACAACAGTAAACACATTGCCTCTACCTACCTCAAAACTAAAGCAGCCACTTCTGAGTACAAAACAGGAACAAATATGACCTCAATACATCTCTGTCAGGCGGTGGAGCAGGGCATGTGCTCTGGCTTGCAACCATGTTGTGGCTTGATAACATACCTCCTTCAGTCCCCCTCCTTGTTTTTATCTCTGCAGATTACTTGCCAAGTGTCAGTTGTATTGAGTGGTTCTGTTGACACTTTTAGTTCTACTATTATTTCTTGCGGATAATCGTTCATGTATTCACAAGCTAGGTTTTGTATTTATCTTTCAACATGTCTAAAGAGAGTAAAATGTAAGTGCAATTCATCACACCCATACATAAAAATCAGTTGATGTCTGTTTGTAGCTGGCCTCGGTGGCCGAGCAGTTCTAGGAGCTCCAGTCTGGAACCGCGTGACTGCAACAGTTACAGGTTCGAATCCTGCCTAGGGCATGGATGTGTGTGATGTCCTTAGGTTTGTTAAGTTTAAGGAGTTCTACGTTCTAGGGGACTGATGATCTCAGATGTGAAATCCCATAGTGCTCAGAGCCATTTGAATCATTTTGTCTGTCTGTAAGTCTGTCTCTGAATGCCTGAGACTCACAGCAAGGGAAAAAGTACACTGTCCTTTCTCAAACAAATTTACTGTCATTTTCTTAAAATTTGGCATATACACAAATATTAACCAGGAAGAGAATGTCATAAGTTGTGTATTGATGAGACATAATTGTAGAAATTGTGTGCCTTGTGCTTGCAAGCTGTTGTCTCAGCGGGTACTAGAATTTCTGTTTTGCATATTCCACTTTGTTGATGGTTGCATTTACTAAAGCAACATGTGAAAAGACATTTTCTGCTTTGAAGTGTATAGGAACTAGGCTTCATGCACTGTTAGAACAAGAATTCTTAGAAGGATTCATAATCTTGAATGGTGAAACAGATATTATTGACATTGATGTTATGTTTCATGATAAAGTTGTAAATGAGTTTGCCACTTCATCCAAAAATTTGATAAAGTTGTTGATTGATTAGTCAAGTTTCAATAAAATTGGCCAGGTTTGATAACATCATAGAAATGAGCTGGGCAGACTTTATAATTTAATCATCAAATTACAATTTACATTAAAGTTTTAACTGAACTATTACATGCATTAAAACAAGAATGTAAGAATTCTTTGCTATGTATGCCCCAAGCCCTAACTGCATACCTTTTCCTTCATCACTCAATTAGACTTTTAAAATATGGTAAAATTAAGATAATTAAACTGAAATTTTAAAAAATTGTCGCCTTCATTGGCCCGTGGTGGCAATAGCTGCTCCTAACCCCTTGCACGGTTCACATTTTCTGCAGGCCCCCTTCTGTTAATATGCCAGTCTGACCCTGATCATTTCCATTAATGTTACTGGTTTTTACATTATTCTGTAACAATGTTATTATAATTTTCTAATGTAATTTACAGACGGGGTATTCCTTGCAGTATTCAGAATTATTAATGTCCTATATATTTTCAGGTAGAAAGGATCAAAAATGGCAGATGGGATAAACTCTCAGGTGCTCAGTATAGAAAAAGAGCCAATAGAGAAACAGAATAGTCCTAACTGAAGGAGCCTGTTGCAAAAATCTACATCTTCCAAAGAGTTCTGAAACTGTCGAGGCATCAACTTAAATCTTACAAAAAGATGATGACATAGGCCTACCAGACACAGACATAGAAGTTAACAGCTAAGCGCAAGGAGACCACTTTGTAGTGGATATTGCAAAGTATAGCCTTGAAGATGAAGACAGTGATCGAAGTAAATGCCTGAAAATAACTGAAGATAGCATCAAAATAGATTACTCAGATCCTGCTTCCTGAGAAAACTTACCAATAAGTCGCGAAAAATTGAGAACTCTGTTGGTTAAAAATGGGCCAAGACAACTTAAAAAAATTTCATTTAGGTTATAAAAGAAAAGGAAGTTTTCAGCTGCAGAATGTAAAAGAAAAGTGCCGAATAAAGAAGAGGTTTACTGTGAATACCTCCAGTATTCATGTCAATTTGTAAAGATTTCTGTTTTTACTGGAAGGAGTTTGGCAGAAACTCAAGTATATGTCTCACTCAGAAGGGATACAACGATTAGCGTAACATATAAGCGATTCTGTCTTCACACAAAAAGAGTGTTGAACATATTATAGACTGCTATAACTGGAAGGGCCTGTATACGAGTCTAAAACATGAGATAACTGTAGTGTTAATCCAAAAAAGCTTGAAAAAGAACAGAAGTTACGGCTTCAGATCTTACACCAGGTAATACCAGTTGGAAGAGTTTTAGGTGCAAACAAGTTTGCATTCTGCAGCAGCAGTGATAAATTTGATGCTCATGACAACGGTAGTTTCCTAAAAATTGTGGAACTTCTTGCGTTCTTTGATCCCATTATGAATTAACGTCTCAGGACAGTACAAAAAACACAGAAGACATGCTCACTATGTAAGCAACATAATTCAAAATAAACTGATCCAAGTCAGTCTTTTGATGAAGGATCCCAAGAAAGCAGCCTTATGAAAATAAAGGAACACTTCTTGGAATCCGTATGTCTCACCAACACCACTGGTAAATCGATGAGCCATATTCTGATCAATCAGTTCAAAAGCTGTTTATTGTCAATTGAAGACCTGTGAGGCGAGGGCTATGATAACATGAGCAATATGAAGGGCAAGGAAATTGGACTGCAGAAGGAAATTGTGGATATTAATCTGTGTGCCTTCTATGTCCATCACACTTTCCACACCCTGAACCTAATGGTCAATGATGGTGCTTCATCTTTTGCAGAATGTAAGGATTTGTTTGATGTCATTCAACGAATGTATGAATAAATGAAAGTGGTCACTCTTGGACCATAGGACGAGCCCATCGCTACACCCACAGAGAAGTTCAGAGTAAATAACTTCTTAGCCGTATTGGATATGGCAATTAAGTTTTCTAAAAGACCGATTCACACAGTTGAATGAAATCGCAAAATTATTTGGTTTTATATACAATATAAGTAGCTCAATATGAAAACTTCGAAAGAAGTCATAGATTTGTGGCTCAAATTGCAAACAACTCTAACCAATAACAGCCCTGGAGAAACCCTATCTTTCCTAAATGATACTGCTGCAGCAGCTCTCTGCTCTGAACTCTCAGGAACAAGACATTGGACAGCAAAAAGTACAAAACCTGAATATATGCTGCACTATCTGCACCAAAACCAGTTGGAAAATGGGTTTCCTAGCTTGGTTGCAGCTCTTTGTATCCTTTTTGCTTTACTGATATCAATACCAAGTTTGGAGAGGAATTTTTCGAAACTCAAATTAATAAAAACCTATCTGCACTGTTCTATGAGTCAAGGGAGACTCGTGGAACTAACCACAATTTCAGCAGAAAAAGATATGGCTAACTAGCATGACATTAGAGATCTTATTACAGACTTCGTGAAAATAACAGCAAAGAAAGTACCACTGGATTAAGAGAAAGAATGTAAAACACTATTGAAGTCAGAAGAGAGAAATTGAAAAACAACGTAAAATGCCATAAACAGTACTTATTTTGTTACTAAGTGGTTGACGTGTTTTATTCTTTATATAGTTTACTGAAGAATACAAGTACTTTTATATCTACTGTATTTAAGCTTTCTAGCGTGTGTGGATGATACAATGTTTTATTTCGAAATATTAGTTCTTAATGCCTTACGTTTCAATAAAACATAATGTTGAAATCCAAAAATTATACCATGCAGCAATTGTTGTACATTCCAAATACCCTTATGTTACAAAATTACTAAAACCAGTGTTAAAATATAAATACAGTTAACGAGTTTAATGTGAGGTGACAAGAGTTTTGAACACGAAATTGAAGCCTAAATGAAAATTTGTTTTCAATTCGATGCCAAATTCAAGACAATTACTTTTCAGGGTGAGGGCATAATTGAGGACAACGTCTGGCGTATTATAGTAAAGCCAAAGATTAACAAAGAACATATGAACTATATCATGATTGTCCAGTAAACATACTGTAAATCTGAGAGATACTTTTCATGTGAAATAAGTATAAAATAAGAATAAAGTACTGTCATTAAGAGAATTACTTCAGATAAACTTTAAATGTTACTCATATGGTGCAGTACATAAAAACAAATCTACAAAAAAATGGTTCAAATGGCTCTGAGCGCTATGGGACTTAACTGCTGTGGTCATCAGTCCCCTAGAACTTATAACTACTTAAACCTAACTAACCTAAGGACATCACACACATACATGCCCGAGGCAGGATTCAAACCTGCAAGCGTAGCTGTTCCCCGGTTCCAGACTGTAGCGCCTAGAACCACTCAGCCACTCTGGCCGGCACAAAGCTATATTTTAATTATGTAGTGAAATGTAATTGTGATTCTGTACAAGGAAAATACCTGTAGCTGAAACATTATTCTAGAGGAAAAAGAATATTCCACGAGCAATATGAGACAGCAATAGAAGGGAGAAACAATAGAGGTACTCAAGGTACCCTCCGCCACTCACCGTCAGGTGGCTTGCAAAATATGGATGTAGATGTAGATGTAGTTCAATATCTTTGAAGGAACAGTTTAATGAAAAAATGCATTAAAAATTTTTTTCTTTTTTTTACTTTCGGTTTAATGAGCACCATGAGCAGCTCGATGGGTTATAAGCAGTTGTCTGTCCCTAACTTAGGGCCAGTGCTCCAGGGAAGAGAAGAGCCAGTGCATGCTCCACTGAGATTCGAACCCAGACCCATCTCGAACGAATAATCAGCTGTAAATCGCTTGGATCACTGCATCACCTGGAATGGCTAATAAATGCTATAGAATACTCAATAGAAAATGAAAACAAGGAGTCATTTATTTATCTAATAACAAGAAAGTGAATGCTGGAAAAGACGAGCTTTATTCCTCATTCTAAGAATATTTCAATTAAAATAAAAACGAAATAACACCATGACTATCCAGATGACTTATTTTGATGCTTCAGCATATCTACCATCAGTATAGCAATTTCTAAATTCAAGGAAAAATTCATTCACAGCAGAAAATAGTTCCACACCTTTATTAGTTTACCTTCTTGCAATTAGATAAAACAGGTAATCAGTGCCAAATTTGATATATTCAACTGAGTTCTAATTTAACATGTTCAGCACATTCTTCTTATTTCAATCACTTTGGGAAATTTCAAAAACTGAGGAGAAAGGATAATAAATTGAGGATATTTGTTGAGAGTGATGGTAGTAAAAAAATGGGGACATTATTTTTCAGTCCTCGCCTAGGGCTGGAAAACGTGTAGCAACAGCCTTAATTTTATGACTTGAGTGTACTAAATTACTTGCCCTCTACTACGTTTATAAAGTAGAATTTTATTCTTACATGTACATTATTTAATATTTTGTGATGAAGTAGACTCGAATATAGCTGCAAGCTGAAGTGGTGAGAGGCACCCACATGCCTTGCTCATACTGTGGCATCAAGCAGTCAGGCCTGCAAGATGAGTGGTCTGCCAAGCGAGTGGATTCATTCTTATTTATCGAGTAACATGAACTCTCGTACTCACAATTAAGTTACAAATTATCCTCCTGTATGATTAATACGCAACGGAAACATGCATCTGACTATCAGTAATTTACAGAACTCTGACTGTACACTACGCACTGGCAATACCACATTTCCTTTTTGTCTTTTATTTAACGGCTTTTGTCAACACGTGGCCACCGCACTGAATATGAATGGCGCACACATTATAAATTCGGGACATTATGACAACATACAATTCGAAGGAAAAGTCCACCAATCTTTTTCTTTTCACTATCTTGTTTATTCCGATAAATTCTCTAACCCTAACACACAAATTCTACAACCTACAACAATAACACATGAGAAATTCCGCCCAGTGGGCAAGGCTTTACAATGGTGAATCTCTATATTATGGTCTTGTAATTACTTTTAACGCTACAGTGCACTTTCTGGATAGGATGGTGGATCTTTTATTATACCTCACACTTCTACTCTCACAATCATCATCACTAAACTTTCCTCCAGACCGAGTGGTACCGAAGGAACAAGCATAACCCACTAATCTTTTGAAACTACCTTGCTACTCTCCCATGCAAACCACACATACCCAAATTACATGACATACACCACGCTACAACATGAAATACTACACAGAGAATGGTCACAACATTATCACTTTCAGCTTTCCCACTTCAATTAATATTTATCCCAGTTTCACACGACACTGCCCCACTTCGTAATTCTACTTTCCTACTGTGAACTCTGGAGATATATGCACGTCTCCTGTGCAATGCAAGCCAAGTGGCGTTGCTGGATAGACGGCCGACTCACCTTGATTCTCTCTCAGAGTTTAAATCTAGCGTCACACGGAATCATATCATGCAAAGTAACATTAAGAACATATTCATCACACACGCGAGTCCTCAACTGATACTATGGACGAGTACTTCTCTTTATCTTTTGTCTCATACACAGTTTGAGACTCACACAGTACTCACCACGTGGAAGTACTCGTCTCTAATTTCAAGTCCTGCACACACCATTTCTTAAATATTTCAACTTATGGTACACACGCTATTTCTTAAATATTTCAACTTATTGTACACACGCTAGTAATTCAGCTTAACTTAAGCACACAGAAGTATTTCAACTTATTGCTACACGTGGTTTCATTGTGACCGTTGGTCACTTCCGAAGATTACTACAATCCCATTAATATTACCTGCCTGACATTTAATTCTCCCCACAAAAGTTCCTGAAATAGAGAAATTAATATTTCAAACTACTCTTAAATATTCCACATGCATACCATGTCTCCACTCTTTTGTCATTACGGAGCACAACTAAAAAAGGTCTTAACAGCACAAGATTCAGCGGCAGAGTGCTGAAACATGGCCGTTCTCTAGGTCCTCTCGCACATCTGTCGAGGTGGGGGAAGACCATGCTACCCTATTGGTCAGCCACATTTCAGGCGCTCAAAGCTCAGGTAAATTTCATCTCTTTGGTCCCACCAAAGGTGGCCAAAGGATCGTCTCAAAGATGATCATATACTCACATTCACCATCTGCAGTTAGCAGACGACCATACATTCATTCATTTCATAGATCTCACCAAACTGGATGTAGGGATTTATTTTGTGGGAGTGCACATGTGATCAATTAAATAAATAAATTGTCATTCTTTCCCACACTGGTATCCGGCTTCACTGTATTAATTGAAATTGAGTCATTTTACAAAAAAAATGTGTTGTTCTGACAAAAATAATGAAGTATGTTGTACCTATTTTCAATGTCGGGCGGTACTGTACACTTTCAGTGGAAAAACTACTATTGGAAGAATGAGATAGATTATTAAGTGGAATTTATTTGTATGTTGCCAGGCATTTGTAACATTCGTAACATTATTCTGTGTAACTGTTACAGTACAACTGAGTGTTTGGTTCTATCGTGTAGTTCTCCGTGGATTTGTGTTTTCCGCTTTTATTTTACTATTAATTCCGTTGTTTAGCTTTGTGAATATGTTACTGTTGTAACATTTGTTTTTGGATATGCCCATTATTATGTCAAGTTCTTCTTTGGTAGTTTTCATTGTTGAGTATCACTGTGTTGAGATTATGTAGCATGTTCGAAGTACTGCTTACGTTTGTCAGCATGAGTGGTTCGAGGATTGGGAAATGATGTCAGTTTATAGTAAATTTCTAGAGAAGAAGAAATGAAAATAATTACAATCAACAATAAAAAACACCTCCTAACCCGGCAAGTAAATTAACACATGCAGAAAACCTAGCAGAAAAGAAAACCCTTGTTGAATGGTCAAGTACACATGACAAACAACCCACTGTTTACACTAGTGGATAAAATATTAGAGTAACACTTCCACAGAAGATTATTATCATAATAGTAATACTACCCAACCCCTTTCTATTCACTAGCCCATGATCCCCTCCACAATGCATTTAAACCAAAACTCAAATCAGCTGAACACCAAAACTTTCAACCACTCTCTGACAGCTCTACAACTCGCCCTGAATAAGTTCCTCAGCCCTTTCCCTCACACACACACACACACACACACACACACACACACACACACACACACACACACACACACACACACAATCAGAACAGAAATGAATAGACGTTATTTTCAGTATATACCTTGTTAGGTTAGTAACAAATACATAAACAAACCAAACAGGAAGAGTCATAAAGTGAACACACAGTAGTTAAGACTTCAAATCACAGTTTTCAGTAAAATATCTACCACTACTGACAGAAGACTAAAAGTGCTCCGCACCAGTTAGCACAAACATATGAAATTTGTGAATAAAAAAGTTCATAACATGAAAACATGTTCATGTTTCGTAAGGGAAGTTATAGTGTGACATCCAGCATGTGACCAGATGAGAAGAAACGCAGATTTCAGTCAAAAACGCGAAAAACTGCAAGTAATCACTTATTAATGTATAAAACAAGACATGAACTGTTTTATAATCTGTAAATATCGCATATGAAAACAAAACTGTATCATTCTAGATTCCACTGAAGGTGCCTTAAAGTAAAAGGCGAAACACGTCTGGCTTTAATAAAATACATTGCAGGAAGAAAGATGTTGTTTTTATTTACAAAATGAACACAACTCTCAAGCATTTGGGAGTCGCACTAGATCGGGAACTGTTTTAGAAACATGTGCAAAGCGTAAAACAAAGTCTCTGACATGTGAAAGGATTGGATGTCATACTTACATCATGGGCCTTGCTAGCAAGACCCAAATACAGCACATCTGGGTATTACAATTTAAAGTCCTTCAGTGGATACCTAGGGCTTCATAATTCACACAAATCCAGGCACTGTATGAGGAGCTCAGTATGGGATCTATTGTAGAAATTACGAAACTCAGGTTCACAAAAATTCGTGAGAAATTATACCAACTCACACGTGCCATACATCACACCTGAGAAATAGGAATCATCGGAATGGAACCCTGGCATTGGTACAGAGTCCCCAAGGCATTAGCTGAATAAGAAATTAGAAATAAGACATTACAAATTAGATTAGATTAAATTAGATTTACTTACATTACAATTGATCCATAGCGAGAAGGTCCTCCAAGATGTAGAAGATGTCAGAAAAACAGTAATACATGACAAATATTTATAACTGAAATAAATAAGCTAATGTACCTTCCACAGGTCCCAAGTGGAATGATCATCATTTTTTTTTAAATGAATGCTATATGAAAGAATCATTTTACAAACACTCATTTACTGAGATCGCATTAATGCACTGAATTTAAAATTAAAAAATGTTTTATTTATAAGGTAATAAACATGTAATAGAACTATATATATATATATATATATATATATATATATATATAAGTTGGTTCTACTGAGAAATTAGTATACTGAGTAGAAGGAGTTGGCCACCAATAAATCATTTAGTCTTCTCTTAAACTGAATTTCATTGGTTGTTAAGCTTTTTATGGCTGCTGGAAAGCTATTGAAAATGTGTGTTCCTCAATACTGCACACCTTTTTGCACAAGAGTAAGTGACTTTAAATCCTTGTGAAGACTATTCTTATTTCTAGTATTGATTCCATGAATTGAGCTGTTGATTTGAAAATGTGATTTATTTTTAATGACAAATTTCATTAAGCAATAAATATATTGGAATGCAGAATTAGTATCCATAGTTCCCTAAACAGGCTTCTGCAGGATGTTCTTGAGTTCACACCACAGATAACTCTTATTGCATGTTATAATAGAACAAATCCTTGAAGGAGATAGTTACGGACCTGTGGACTTCACAAGTCCTCCAGAAATGCGATAAAATAAGTGGTGAAAAATAAATCATACCCTGTCAACGAATAGTGGAGATAGCTGAAGAAGCGATAGGGCTTAATAATAATAATATTATTATTAATTCTCACACAGTAACCTCAGAGCTTATTTCATTTATACAGAAATGGTGGAAATTCTATTATGGCCTGTGTTCACACCTTATGTTGCAAAAAACAACATTGCAGAAACATAAAGACAGATCAAAATGATCTACACAATGACAGCTTAAGCAAAGGCAGTTGTTGCACCTAGATTTACTTCAAATGTTGCAGGGAGAACTTGAAAACTGGCGTAATTATCTGAGGATCATACCGAACAGACGTGAGCTGTTTATGCTCTCCCTAAGAATAATTTCATGAAGGTAAGTTAAGTACTGTACCTCAATTCTGTTATGTTACAGATCATATTTTTCAGGTTTAGATATGTCTGAGGCACAGCATATTCTTAAAAGTTGTATATGTGGCCAAAGAGCTGTAGTTAAGTTTGTTTATAAGTCGAAATTTTCAATTCCTTGCCTGAAATCTACCACAAATTTTGCACCAGAATATAAATTCCATTCTGAACTCTCTACAGAGATTCATGGCATATATGGAAAGTTTTACTTGCAGTATTGTGGTAGTGAATTCTACAGTTCACCTCTAAACCACTCTTGCCATGAGCCACATATTACATTAGGAAATATAAGAAGTGTAATAATAACTATATCCCTGAAGGCACTGTACCAAGATCTTCCATTACCTGTTTAACACGATATTCTGACTGCATTCTTCTTTAGAACAAATAGGACCCACTCTTTCTTTCTTTTTGCTCAGTGTCCCAACTCACATTAGATTTGGCATCTGACAGCGACAGTACTGAGTGAAAGTATACTAGCAATCCCCTGGCACCAGACCGAATAGATTTCGATACTTTGGTTAGCTTTTTGTGGTTAACAGTCCACAACGACTTTTTTTTATTATATTCAATTTCCCTGTGTGCCATAGGATTAACCACTCATAATTTTTGTTAGGTGTTTATATCTTTATTTATTAACCTGTCAGCATGTATATCATTCAGTTGGCTTCATCTATTGAGTACATACAGTTCTTAAGACATTTACAAATTGATAATTCTCATAATATAATTTACATTCTAGTAATCTTTTTGAGGGGAAGAAACATTTTTAAACAAAAACATGTGATTAATCCAAATTATCAAACTTGCTAATAAATAAAACAATTTATTGTTGCCAATTAAACTGTGGCTATCTTTGTTAATCACTGCCCATAATACTCACTAGTTATATATTTGTTGACAAATTTTGAGAGGTAAAACCAAATGGAGTTCAAGGAAAATCGTTTACATACGAGCTCAAAAAAACATTATTGGGAATGAAATTTCTGAAAACTAGTTTTGTCTTATTTTAGACAAAGACTCACATTAAATATTCAGTGCATCCACAATGTTCTAACAGGATGTTCATGTGTGCTGCATACTGCACATATTCTGAATGTGACCTGTTTTGTCTGGTGTGTACTACCTACCAGTGTGATTTGTTCCTCCAAATGTGGTTTACGTTTACTGAGAGTTACACTCTTCCATTCATTACTTTGTTACTGTTGCGGACAATCACTTTGGCTTGCAGTCCTTTGTACACTTTCCATTGGAACTCTTTATTCACGAATTGTTCCATCTCAGTTTCTTTGTGGATGACAAATACATTCGCTACACACATATCAATAAAGTGAAAAAAAGCCTATGCAACCAGTTTCTGATTTTGTGATCACAGCCATAGTCACCTTTTAGATGATCAGAAACAACAAAATTTATGCTGCTGTTATAGTCATCCAGTACATGGGGACATGCACTTCAGTAGTTGATCCATCTGTTTCCTGCATATTCACATTTGTGGTGGCACTTGAATCATGAATAGTGTAGATCAAGTGCACAACTAGTTTGTCCATCTACTTGTGAAATGATACACCATGATTGTTGTCAAAGTCCCCTCGTTTCATCCTTTTTTCTTCTTTTGGTTTTGCATGTAGAGTTCACAGTTCCAACTGCAAACATCTTCTAGGCTTCTGGAGAGCTGAAGCGATTATAAGAACTGAACAAATTATCCATGAAAATCTGTGACTAACCATGCATGAGTCCCATTTCAGATTCCTCTTTAGCTAATTTTCCAGTATAAATTTGGAACTTCAAATTATATGCGGATTCATCACACAGAATCCTGTTTTATAGGCTCTTTTCACAGGCTTGTCCCTTGAGTACTGATTTATTGGGTTTCTGCCTTTCAATTTTATGTTCTGTAAATTATCATCTGATTCATTGCTGATTTCTTTGGAACATTATAGTATAATATTACCACATTCATGTTCGTATGTGGGGCCACTATCTGCGTCTGATGGAAGGACCTCAACAATAAGTTTTCGATTTTCTTTGTCACCTAGCCATACTGGATGAAAGTTGTATCCCAGATGCGCAGTCGATAGCAGCACCAACCAACATCGAAGTACCACAAACATGAAATCAGTTAACTTGTTTCACATAACTACTGTGCTGAAGTTCATTAACATGAACTATATGTATGTATGAAAATACTTACTTGAAAATAAAAGTAATATATATGTGCCAAATTTGATCTTCCAAATGAACACCACCTAAACTATGAAAGACTGCTACTAGCCAACAAACAAACTGCAAAAATACTGACAACAGCAAAGCAAAATTCGTAATATCCAATGCCATTTAGAGAGAACTCCCTCAACTAACTGCGTGACTCACAATGAGAACTGCTGCACTATTCGGCCACCAGTCGTCGTAAAATAAGTGGTTGACATCCATAATCACAGCCCTTGAAAGAGATATCTCATTGCATATCCACACAATCATACATAAGTAAATACATCATCTTTTCCATTGTATGTTTGTATATAAATTACAGAAGTACACAGACGTTCTTCCAGTTTCATATTATGTATATGTATAACTACAGGGTGGTCCACTGATCTTGACCGGGCCAAATATCCTACGAAATAAGCGTCAGACGAAAAAACTTCAGCTGGCCAGAGTGGCCGAGCAGCTGTAGGTGCTGCAGTCTGGAACCACACGACCGCTACGGTAGCAGGTTCGAATCCTGCCTTGGGCATGGATGTATGTCGTGTCATTAGGTTAGTTAGGTTTAAGTAGTTCTAAGTTCTAGGGGACTGATGACCTCAGAAGTTAAGTCCCATAGTGCTCAGAGCCATTTCAACCATTTTTTTGAAAAACTACAAAAAACGAAACTTGTCTAGCTTGAAGGGGGAAACCAGATGGTGCTGTGGTTGCCCCGCTAGATGGCGCTGCCATAGGTCAAACGGATATCAACTGCGTTTTTTTAAATAGGAACACCCATTATTTATTACATATTTGTGTAGTACGTAAAGAAATATGAATATTTTAGTTGGACCACTTTTTTCGCTTTGCAATAGTCACAAACATATGGCTCACAATTTTAGACGGACACTTGGTAACAGGTAGGTTTTTTAAATTAAAATACAGAACATAGGTACATTTGAATATATTATTTCGGTTGTTCCAATGTGATACATGTACCTTTGTGAACTTGTTTCTGAGAACGCATGCTGTTAGAGCGTGATCACCTGCAAATGCCACATTAATGCAATAAATGCTCAAGTTGATGTCTGTCAACCCCAATGCATTTAGCAATACGTGTAACGACATTTCTCTCAACAGCGAGTAGTTCGCCTTCCGTAATGCTCACACATGCATTGACACATGTTGTCAGATGTCTGTGGATCACGGTAGCAAATATCCTTCAACTTTCCCCACAGAAAGAAATCCAGGGACGTCAGATCCGGTGAACGTGCGGGCCATGGTATGGTGCTTCGACGACCAATCCACCATATGCTATTCAATACCACTTCAACCGCACGCGAGCTATGGGCTGGACATCCATCATGTTGGAAGTACATCGCCATTCTGTCATGCAGTGAAACATCTTGTAGTAACATCGGTAGAACATTACATAGGAAATCAGCATACATTGCACCATTTAGACTGTCATCGATAAAATGGGGGCCAATTATCCCTCCTCACATAATGCCGCACCATACATTAACCCGCCAAGGTCGCTGATGTTTCACTTGTCGCAGCCATCGTGGATTTTACGTTGCCCAGTAGTGCATATTATGCCGGTTTACGTTACCCCTGTTGCTGAATGAAGCTTCGTCGCTAAATAGAACGCGTGCAAAGAATCTCTTGTGCCCAGTGGCAGAACTGTACACGACGTTCAGAGTCGTCGACATGCAATTCTTGGTGCATAGAAATATGATACGGGTGCAATCGATGTTGATGTAGCATTCTCAACACCGACGTTTATGAGGTTCCCGATTCTCGCGCAATTTGTCTGCTACTGATGTGCGGATTAGCCGTGATAGCAGCTAAAACACCTGCTTGGGCATCATCATTTGTTGCAGGTCGTGGTTGACGTTTCACATGTGGCTGAACACCTGCTGCTTCCTTTAATAACATAACTATCCGGTGAACGGTCCGGACACTTGGAAGATGTCGTCCAGGATACCGAGCAGCATACATCACACGCCCGTTGGGTATTTTGATCACAATAGCCATACCTCAACACGATATCGACCTTTTCCGCAATTGGTAAATGGTCCATTTGAACATGGGTAATGTATCACGAAGCAAATACCGTCCGCACTGGTGGAATGTTACATGATACCACGTACTTATACGTTTGTGACTATTATAGCGTCATCAGTCACAGAGTTAAAAAAGTGGTCCAACTAAAACATTCATATTTATTTACGTACTACACGAATATGTAATAAAAAATGGGGGTTCCTATTTTAAAAAACGTAGTTGATATCCGTTAGACCTATGGCAGCACCATCTAGCAGGCCAACCATAGCACTATCTGGTTTCCTCCTTCAAGCTAGACGAGTTTCGATCCTTGTAGTTTTTTCGTTTGACTTTTATTTCGTGAGATATTTGGCTCGGTCACTATCAATAGCCCACCCTGTACATTTTATATGAATGAGAAAGTGTGTACACAATGGTTAGACAGCTATGATAATCCTATTTACTAGTAATAAGGGTTTTCTCTCTCATTAGACATGTCCTTCATGTTAATTTGAAGGTATTCTCCACTGAATAATACGCCATATTTTAAACCATATCTTTAATACTACCATAAATTTATTTAGAGTGAGAGTTTCTATTGATTATAGCTGTTTATTATACATCTTCAGACTTACATGTTTGTGGCTATTAAGTATCAGCCAGTCGGCCAACTCATACAAAAACCTAGGTGTAACACTTTGTAGGGATATGAAATGGAATGATCACATATGTTCTGTTGTGGGTAAAGCAGCTCATAAACTTCGGTTTATTGATAGAATACTGGGAAGTGCAATCAGTGTACAAAAGTGGTTGCTTACAAATCACTTGTGCCACCCATCCTAGAATATCGCCCAAGTGTGTTGGACCCATACCAGATAGAACTAATGGGAGATATTGAATGTATATGGAGAATGGCAGCACAAATGATTACAGGTTTGTTTAATCTGTGGGAGAGTGTCACAGAGATACTGAAGGAACAGCACTGGCAGACTCTTGAAAACAGACTAAACTATCCCAAGAAAGTCTATTAACAAAGTTTCAAGAACTGGTTTAAATGTTTACTCTAGGTATATACTATATCCCCTATGTATCACTCACATAGGGATCGTGAGGATAAAATTAGAATTATTACTGAATGCACAGAGGCATTCAAACAATCTTTTTTCCACAGTCCATACGTGACTGGAACAGCAAGAGCGCCAAATAACTGGAACAATCGGACATACCCTCTGCCATGCACCTCACGGTGGTTTGCAGAGTATTGATGTAGATGCAGATGTAGTGACAGCCTTTAATGTTATGTCTGGTATGCAGCTGTTTCTGCTGCTGAGCCTATGTACATTCACTCTTGGCATAAATTTCTCTGTAATTTCTTTTACATTTATTAAGCAGTTGTACACATAAAGACTTGGGAGAGTCGTCGTACTGAAATGACTGAAGTGTTTCTTACAAGATATTCTAGGACCATATCACTGAATTTATTTGACCACTTTTTTCTGCCATCTGAAAATGCAGTTTGTACCTGGTGAATTTCACCATAACGTTACCCCATACTGCAGCTTTGACATAAAGAATGCATAGTAGCAGAGAACAAAACATTTTTTGTTGTTTGAATATCTTAGAAATCACATATGTAAGTCGACCAGTCAGATATTTTATATATTCAAGCCATGATAGTCTTTAATCTGTTACGTGGCCCAACTGTTTGAAGCTTTGATTCTCTCCTTTTTGTGCATTTAGATTAAACTACGTTTCCTCTGTCTTTGCTTTATTTGTACATAGCTGGGTGGCTTTACATTATTGACTAATTTGACAGATTATTGCATGTGGATGGGTCTTTACACATCGGCCATGTGACCAATCCAGGAAGAAGGGGATATTGAACGTATATAACGAACGACGACGTGAATTATCACAGGCTCTACATCTACGTGTAGATCTTTTTGTATGACTCAGCAGATAGGTTAAGGGTATTAGTAATAATGTCTGTAAGGTCATTAATATACAACATGAAAAGCTTCAAAACACTTTGGACAAAAAACAGTATTAAAACAAGAACAGCACAACAAACCGTAATGGAGTTCAGCAGTGAAACATACAGTTATATGTTTTTAAATAAATCAGTCCAAATACATAGAAATGGGTAACAGCATCAGCAAGATATGCGATTAAAGACATTGTCCTATTCAAAAAAAGTTCGTGACTAATGACATTCTTGTAAATAATCTACGAGTGAATCAAAAATTAGCTAATGTTATCTGTGATTATAAATATGTGCGTTTTATAAATAATGTTAATATCTCGAAACTAAGGAAAGCATCGATCCATGAAATGAAAATGAGACCATCGATATGCGTCTTGCTTGGTTATGAAATCTCTGACCGGGTGGAACAAGGTGAGAAGGTTAGAGAGGTGGTATTAAATATGTGTATAGTTTTAGTTTTGTTGAAGGATTTTAAAAATTCTTGCTTTCGGATGTGTAACTGGCAAGAATAAAAATTTAATGAAGGGTTTCATTTCCGTTTTCAGGGCCCTGATAACACCTCTGAAGGAGACAGCAGAAATAATGAGTTTAGGTGCCCTGTATAGATTGACTTCATTAAAGGTTTGTGAGTGTTATTTCACGTTACTGACAATATCTCAGAACTGCGAAGAAATATTCAATATGTTCCTAAATACCGAGTGAAATCGATTTAACGACACAGTCCCACCTTAGCAGAAAATCTTAAATGTTCACTATACAGCTCCTACCGCAGCAATTTCGTAGTGTGTATACATTTGAGATATATACAGAACATACTTACATGTGTTCAGCTGAATGGATAAGAGACGTTTTAGGTATTAACCTTTCAGCCAACCTATGGGATGCCACAGAACCTAAGTAGCCTCCTCTGAAGTAGCATAACAGATTACTTCAGTTTGAAGAACCCAGTAATATCCCACAGTATTCGTGGAAAAATATAGTGACCGATGTTTTCCGTACGATTGAACCTCCTGTAAAAGATACTATTTTATGGTGACCCTACATTTAATAGCGACTAGTGACTAATTAGTCGGGTAGTACTTGCGTGACTTTACTTTTTGTCAAATCGTACATTTTTAATCCTGTAGAAGACTTTACTGTTGTTAAACAGATATTTTCCGTATAAGAATTATATCACAAATGCACTAGGGAAAGATTATTGCTTTCAAGCTCATCACAGTTGTAATGTTATTTGTATGTTCCTGTTGCAGAATCTGCAAAAGTGTCATTATTGCATAGTAATAAATTGTGGCTGGTTGTCAGTTTAAAGAGGCATTATGAGGGTACATCGGCCCTTGTTGTGATGATCTATAATGGTACTGCCTCGTTTCATAACTCGAGCCTTTTTTGTCTCTCTTGTAATCAGTCATTTTTGCGGATGGTGTCTGCTATTGAAGAGAAACATACGTAATAAGCTTCAGCTTTTTTAATGTTATTCAAGGTTTGGCTCTTTTGAATTGAGTTTATATTCAAATGTCCGATGTTACGTCCTGAACCTTTCACCGTGTGCAGGGTGCACACCTGCTTTTGGTGAACATGGTATGTTTATGCCATGTTTTGTTTGAAAGGATAGAAATGCTTGACATGAATTTTGTTAGCCATGAGCAACACACATTATCTGTCATTTTATTGACGATCACAACCTCCCTTTAGCACAGAGCTGCATACTGATTTCTGAATTTCTTAAGAGCAATGATAAATTTTGTAGCCTTTGGCATTGCTCATTATAATGCCAAGGAAAATAGTACTTGCAGTGGTTGGTTAATGAAACAACAAAAAACCTGGTTAAATCACATGTGTATAAATGGACTGTGTATTGCAGAAATTGTAACCAGACTGATTTGATCATGTTTTACATATGTCAGAGTAGAATTAGTGCTGGACTGACATTAAGTGATCAAATTAGATAAAGAAGTAAATGTGTAGCCATGTATTATTTACATTGGTAGCTGCAGCCAAATCAGCAGTTATTGCTAGTCAGTGTTTGAGGATAGCTTCAAGTTTTTTTAAAGTGAAATGAATTTAATGCTAAATGTGAATATACTGTGTTATCTCTGAAGGCAAGTGAGAGGATCATTGTTATGCGGCTCTTGTTTTATTATGGAGAAATAAATGCAGAAGCGGAATAACATGTCAGTATCAGTGGAATTGTTAAACTTTTTGTCATTGTATATAAATACAATGAGAGATGTCGAGTGTCCCCCCTCCCCCCTATGGTCTTATTTAGAATTTAGTCTCATTATTGTGAAAGACAGCTGCCGGGGTTTCTTCAAACCATGACAGTAACTTTTCCACACTTGAGGTCTTACGCACATTATGAAAAGAATTACAGAGTGAATTTGTTCGGGGGGGGGGGGGAGTTAATGCTAAAATTAACAGCAATGGTAATGAAAAAGGCGAGTGGTACATTGCAGAATCCATGTAAGGGTCCCTGAGATGATTACGAACATGTAAAGAACTTCAGGATTAACATTGAAATTAGCAACCACAATACTAGAAGTAAAAATAACTTCTGTGTAACCTGTGTTGCTGTCTAGAGTTTATAAATATGTTCTGTATTCTGTTGCTAAAGTCTGTGACTGATTTCTTTACTTCTTCAGTATATAGACAACTGTAGTAGTATATGGAGTTGGAAAAAAAATACGTGTATGCTAGTTCACTGCACTTAATGAATGTCTGTATTGCGAAACTGGTCCGGCTCCCCTGTGACTGTGTGTAATGTGAATTACTTGGGTGTGAACTGATTGACACCTAACCAAGCATTGTTAGTTCAAAACTAGTCACTAGTTTAATAAAAGGAGACTGTAAGAGAATTACAATAATGCTGGTCCTACCCCGATTTCATGTTGGAAATATTAATAAATGCTAAGTATGGAGCATTAGATAAAAGCTACAGCTGTGTGCTGTAAGAGGAAGAGTAGGTTTTTTTTTCATAGTACTGCTTCTCTTTTTTATATCAATGTGAGTAGAGTAACACTAGTCATAATTTGTTGTTGGTACACTAAACAGTAGCTGCATGTGGTGGCTGCTACTGCTAGTTAATGTGTAATTTAACTCATTCCACTTTCCTTAAAGCTCTCATTCATTATGAAAGTGTGGTACACAAGTGCTAAAGTAAAGGGGACACAGATATGACTAAAAGAGTGTTAAGAGGTACCATTTGCTGTAGCATAAGCAGTTTCTTATTTTGTGTATAAGGAAAAAAACATTTGTTATTGTGTTTGGACAGACACAGGGGCAGTGCTTTAAAACACACTCTGGCAGAGTTGTTATACATTTCTCATACAAATGTGAGCCTCTTACATTACTGTAAAATTATATGAAGTAAATGTTGGGTAAAATGTGCAATTTGTGGTTCTAGCAAACTAGATTGGCCAATGATATATTCATTGAAGTCTGATGATACGTGTTGCATAGATGTCTTCAATGTTTATATTCATATGTTTCAGTTGTATATTGTGCTGATGTGTTCCGTTTACAATATATTGTTCAGTTCTTATGGGTGGTGGCTTAAGTCAATGAATATGCGATTCAGCCCCTCTGATTTGACTCCTGATGTAACTACTGTGTTGTCACGTCTTCGTGCACAGTGTTAGTCGTGACATGTTTGCAGATATTATTTTGTGGTATTTGTTGGCATTCTCTTGTGTTGAATGTTTCTTTAAAAGTTGTTAGGTATCTTAGTGAGTCATTTTATGGTAGAGTGTGTGAGGAGGTCATTATAAGAGTGTTGCTGTGCTGGTTAGTTACTTTGTTTTCCCTATAGCAGGTGATGGATTTGTACGTATGTTTGATATTATTAGTGCTGTGTTTCTTATGTTCAGGAATTTAACAGTGTTTCTCTTCTTTTGCCAGTAATGGATACAACACAGAAATTTAAGAGCAGGTCATTGCAGGTCAAGAAGCATGTTAGATCAGGTTTGTTGGCTTTGGTCAGTGATGCAATGTGAACAGCTGCTGTCATGTCACCTTTTGGTGCACATATTCACAGTTATGTTGTCGGCTGGTGAAACTAACACATTTGAAAGCAATAACAAAATAAAACTGGCTGTGGTGACACACTGATCTGTAGGTTAGCCTGAGGTATAGGATAGGTTGGAAGCTGGAACAGTTTGTGAGCCGGCAAAGCGACAGAATGTGATAGTGCTAAAACTAGTTATGGTGACAGACTGGTCTGTACCTTAGCATGTGTGAAAAAATTGGCAATATCATGACCCAAGTCGCCAGGAGCCATGTATGAATTACTATGAGCAAACGATATACTTGACAACCAGAATAAATTAATAATTGATTAATTTTACTGACAAACCCCCCCCCCCCTCCCCTTTCGAGTTACATGATAGTTGCTGAACAGTGCAAGGAAAACTTGAATTTCATTTCTGATAGGCACCCTAATCATACTATTATAGTTGTTGGTGGTGTCTTCAATCTTCCCTTGATATGTTGGTGAAAATACATGTTTAAGGTCTGGCGTAGACATAAAATGGCATCTAGAATGGTTCTAAATGCGCTCAGAAAATTATTTTGAACATTGGTTCAGACTGCTCGAAGTGTAAATGTTTGTGAAAACATGGGTGACCTCTAAGCAACAAATAATCTTGACTCTATAGGGAGCATCATGATGAATACAGGGATTGGTGTACGCAAGGTGATTGTAGCGTGACTGAATACCATAATGTTCAAACCCATCAAAAAAACACAAAATACATCTGTTTAAAAAAAAGCAGATAAAAATCCGCTTGATGTCTCCCCAAGAAACAGCCTCCACTCCTTCCAATCTGAATGTGTAAGGATAGACCAGATGTGGTTTAAATTCAAAGTAGTAGTATCGACATCTGTTGAGAGACGAATACCTACCTAATCTTTGGCGCAGATAACAGGGGCATGACGTCGAAGCAATGAGGCTTTGGAGGTCATTGGGGGGAGTAGGCACCACATCTGCCCACACAATCACCTAATGCCCGTAAATTCCAGAGAGGAGGTGACGAGCTCTGATGACACGTTCAATTATATCTGAGTTATGTTTGATCAGGTTCAGATCTGGCGATTTTGGGGGCCAGGATATCAACTGAAACTGCCACTGTGCCCCTCGAACCACTCCATCACACCCATGACCTTGTGACATTGCGCATTATCTTGTTGAAAAATGCCACTGCCTTCGGAAAATGTGATAGTCGTGAAGGGGTGTATGTGGTCTGCAACCAATGTACAATACTCCTTGGCTGTCATGTTGTCTTGCACAAGTTCCTGGACCCAAGGATGCCAGTGTGAATGTTCCCCAAAGCATATTGGAACTGCCACCAGCCTGTCTTCATCCTGCAGTGCAGGTAACATGAGGCTGTTCCCCTGGAAGAAGACAGATTTGCACCCTCCCATCAGCATGATGAAGGATGTATTGGGTTTCATCAGACCACCCAATGCTCTGCTACTGTGCCAACATCCAGTACTGATAGTCACATGCCCGATTCAGTCATAGTTGCCGATGTCGTGGTGTTAACATTGGCACGTACATGGGTCATTGGCTGAAGAGGCTTACCGTTGGGAGTGTTCGGTGCACTGAGCATTCACACACACTTGTACTCTGCCCAGAATTAAAGTCTGATGTTAGTATCGCCACAGTTCACCACTTGTCTTGTATTACTAGTCTCCCCAGCCGATGATGTCATACATCTGTAATGAGTGGCCATGCAATCCCACAACACCTGGACATGGTTTCACCCTGGTTTTGCCACATGTTGAAGACATCACAGCGCTCCTCGAACACCCAACAAGTCGTGCTGTTTTTGAAATGCTCATGCTGAGTCTCCGGGCCATCTCAGTGTGCCTTTGGTCAAACTCTGGTCACGTGCCTTCCCCATTCTACCCAAGGACAGCATGCTTACTGACACTGCATGCACCATGCATGTATCTGGCAAGCAGTCATTCCTTACCAGGTGACTCTGTTATCGCCTGGATGGATTTATATCGATAGTAGGTCATTGGTCATAATGTTCTGGGTGGTCAGTGTATACCAAATAAACGAATGAGAGATGGTACTAATCCCCAAAGGTGCACTAAACAGTTCAAAACACTGCTGTAAAAGCAACGAAAAAAGTATGCCAATTGTAAGAGATTGAAAAAACCCCAAGATTGATAACATTTTACAGAAACTCAAAGTGTAGTGAAAACTTAAGTGTGAGATGCTTCTTATACTTTCCACAATGAAACTCTGTCTCAAAATCTGGCAGAAAATCCAAAGAGATTTGGGTCGTATGTAGAGTACACCAGCAGAAACACACAATCAGTACTTTCAATGCTTGATAACAATGGTGATGTTATTGATGATAGCTAAGCAGAGTTACTAAATACAGTTTTTTACCAAAAAAAGACTGAGTAAATGTTCCAGTATTTGAACCAACAACTGCCGACATGAGCAACTTAGAAATAGATATCCTTGATGTAGAAAAACTGCTTAAATCACTTAAGAAAGAAAAGGCCTCCTGTCCTGATTGTATACCAGTCACATTCCTCTGAGTGTGCCAGTACAATAGCTTCATATTTAGCAATCATATACAACCGATCGCTCATTTAAAGATTTCTACCCAAAGACTGGAAAGTTGCACAAGTCAACACAAGTACTCAAGAAGGGAAATGGGAATAATCCACTAAATTACAGACCCATATGTCAATTTGCAGTAAGATTTTGGAACATAAACTGTGTATAACATTGGGTTATCTTGAAGAAAACGGTTTATTGACAAACAGCTAACAAGGATTCAGAAAATATACTTCTTGTGAAACACAAGTAGCTCTTTATTCTCATAAAGTAATGAGTGTTGACAGGGGGTGTCAAATTTATTCCAAATTTTTAGACTTCGAGAAGGCTTTTGACATCGTACCTCAAGTGATTTCTAGTCAAATTGCATGCATGTGGACTGTCACCTCAGTTGTCAACTGGTTTTATGATTTCCTATCAGAAAGGTCACACAGTTCATAGTAATTGACAGAAAGTAATCAAGTAATACAGAAGTAATATCTGCCGTTCCCAAACGAAGTGTCATAGGTGCTCTGCTGTTCATGACCTATATAAATGATTAAGAGATAATATGAGTAGCCCTCTTAGATTGTTTGCTGAAGATGCTGTCATTTACTGTCCTATAAAATCATCAGATCAAAACAAATTACAAAATGATTTTGACAAGATACCTGTATGATGCGGAAAGTGGCAATTGACTCTAAATAAAGAAAAGTTTGAAGTCACCCTCATGAGAACTAAAAGGAAGCCGTTAAATTTCAGCTAAATGATAAATCACACAAATCTAAAGGCTGTAAATTCAACTGAATACTTAGGTATTATGGTTATGAATAACTTAAATTGGAACAATCACATAGATAATGTTGTGGGTGAAGTAAACCAGAGACTACAATTTACTGGCAGAACATTGAGAAAATGCAACAGGTCTATTAGAGAGACTGTCTACACTATGCTTGTACATCCTCTTCTGGAGTATTGCTGTGCTGCATGGGATCTGCATCACATAGGATCGATGGAGGATGTTCAAAAAGTTCAGAAAATATGGGAGAGAGCGCCACAGATATCATACATGTGTTGGGGTAGCAATCATTGAAACAAAGGCATTTTTCGGTGGGGCAGCTTGTTTTCATGAAATTTCAGTCACCAGTTTTTTCCTCATAGTGTGGAAATATTTTGTTGGCTGCCACCTACATAGTGAAGAAGAAATTGAAGCTTGCACAGAAAAGATTTAAGCATTCGTTTTTCCCACGCTCTGTTCGAGAATGGAATGGTAGAGAAATAACTTGAACAGGGTTCAATGAACCGTCTTCCAGACACTTAATTGTGAGATATTGTTTACTGCATTTGTCACATTTTGTGTGTGGCTGACTTGTATTGAAAATTCCTCTATATCTGGTAATTGCTTCTTGCAATGGGTAAAGATATGGTGTCTATGATAAAGTTCCTAAAATTATTTGGGCTCTTTGCAGACAATTTTCTTTTGTTTTTTGTCGAAATTGGTAGTGATGGAAGATCTCATTAATTTTGAGGTTTCATATTCGTGTTTGATAATTGGTTGTCTGTAGTTGGTAGGTATCATTGATATTAGTTTACCGTTATTGGTTGGGCTATGTTTTGTATTAGATGTGTGAGTTTTGCTGTATTGTCCTGTGGGCTTCATTTTAGGCAGATAGGGTGAGTGAAGGTTTGGATAAGAGATGCGACAATTTGCATGCATTGTTCTTTTTTCCCTGCAGGCATCAGGTAGCTGCCATATAGGTCAAATGAAGCTTGTATCTGGTTTTGGAGTTGTGTGTGGGTTCCTGGTATTGAGGTTCCACTCCTTAATGCAGCAATTGTTGTTGCATCAATGGTAACTATAACATGAGCACACCACAGACTTTACTTGAACCATAGAGGTCAAGCAAAATTTATGATACCAATGTTTCCCAGTGTTTTTTGAATGTTGAGTTTCATGTGCTGTAGTTTTGGGTAATATCACTGTTGGTGGTGTTATTGTCATGTATTTAGTTTCTACCCACCCTTATCTCCTACTTCCCATGGTTGTCCCGTTAGTTTCATTTTATTGGTGGCATTTAATATTTTGCCTGTTGTTTAAGTTGGTTTGCTGGTGTAATGAGTGGCATCATTTTCGCCATATTGTATGTGCATCAAATAGGGCTGTCCGTCATCTAGATGATGCCATGGGTCAAAGTAGTTGGGTAGAATCACAACTTTTGGTAATCCCATGAAAGTCTTTTTCTTTACATAATTACATACTTCACACTCCAAGCTTGCTGTTGATAAGTCTACCCATAGTGATCTGATTTCAAATTTTGACATGTTTGAAGGCATTAATAAGAACATTCCTTTCCATAACACCTTATTCCAGTAAGTTCGCTGTAATTTGTCAGGTTACGTTATTGCTAATGTTCTCATGTTGTCAGTGATGTCATCCATTGGTCATTCCTTCAGGCTTGAATCTCTACAGTGTTAATGGTGTCATCAATGAGGTATCACATTGCTTACTAACCCCATTTTTAATACTTTTGTATTGATTGATATTTCTAAATCACCAGTTATAATATAATGTATTTATTTATATTCTTGTGTTACTGAAGATCTGCAGTGTAAATTTTGACAATGTGTTTTTTCAGCCTTCAAATGTACAACGTGCTCCAAACATCAGCCCCCTGTTAACTTGCATACAACAGCGACAATATGCAGCATCCCATGAAGCAGATGTTGCAGTTATTGGGTCAGGGCCGGGTGGCTATGTGGCAGCCATAAAATCAGCTCAGCTGGGCATGAAGGTAAAATTTAGTGTAAAATATTAAATTTACTCTTTTGTGGTCATGTGACATTAAATTTTATGGTTTCTGAGGAAAGTAGCTTCCATAATTCAAAGTAGTGGTGCATGATAATTCATTCTTCTTCTTCTTACAAGTGGGATCAGTATGTCACAGATGTTTTTCCCTCTGAAACAATGTTCTCAAATGGCTCCCCATAAATTTTGACAGTCTTAATGAACATAGACATTCTTAGTTCTCTTTATTTTTTAATATTTTAAAGAATACAACACCAGATCAAATTCTGTGCTTATTTTTATGTATGTAATTGCTTTTCTAATTTATTTTGACTATTCCTAGTTCGTATCTTTTGGTATAGGGTGAAATCAGTAATTATTTCGTAACTTAAATTGTGTTGTTGACATATAAACAAATATGAATTCTGTAATAGTTATAAACATTTGGAAGATGAAATGCTAGTAATCTTAAAGTATATATTTGGCTCTACTTGAAAACGTGTTAGCAAAGCCAGCCCTTAATTAATGCCAAAGTAATTAAATTTTGTCAAAAATATTGTTTGCCTAACGATAGTTGTTAATTTCATGATTTAACCAAATAATTCGGCCTAACTCTTGTAGAAACTGTTAAAAGGAACAAATTTTTTGATGTATTCATTTAATTTAATGAGTTAGGTTTTAATTGTAATTCCTGTAGTTAAACTTCGAATAATGTGTAGTTTCAGAACCTATTATTGTGAGGATATATAAGGGCCCGATTTTTGGTCATGGGACAGTCAGTCCATGGCCGAGTTTCAGACAAGTAACCTGTGCTGGTTAGAACAATAATAATGCTTCAAATTAACTGTGGAATAAGTGTTAAACAATTAGGCCGTGTGTAAAAACACTGACAGTGTCTTCTCCATATGTACCTGATTATTCTTCAAGAACTGTGAAACTTGAGGTTAGGCTTTTACTGCTCATAGACATTCAACAGTAACCTGTTGTAGCAGTATGTGGATGGTTCGCCTGCTAACTATTAATGAGGCTTATTGGAACTTAGAACAATAGTGCACTGGCCACATATACCTCTCTATATTATTAGGGGGTTGTGAAAAGTAAAATAAAAGTACTGTGAAACACAACTGTGCACCAGTTGGCTACATTATTTACAGTAGTCGGTGTTGGAATTCGCAACCCATTTTTCAGCCAGTGTAGCAACGCGGTACATCGACACCAAGGACAACAAATGAAGAAAAAAAAGGCAGATGGAACTACTACAGGTCTCTATCAATGTCGAACAAGTTGGTAACAGTACTGAAACCAAATTCTTAGGTCTTTGGTTGCTGAGCAACATCAAATGGAATAATATATTGAATATCTCAATACAGAACTGAACAAAACATGTTACCTTCTTTGCTCACTAAAATCATGCTGTAGTGAGAAAACAGTAATGCATGAATATCATGCCTGCTTTCATTCTCGTCTTAGATATGGGCTATCCTTCTGGGGAAACTCTAAAATGGCTAACAGCACTTTTAAACAAAAAAAGGGCTTGGGTGCAAGCCTAGAGACTCTTGTAAACCTTTGTTTAAGAAATCAGGTATTCCTCCATTACCATGTGTATACATTATGGAAACCCTTTTATTCTTTAAAATAAATGTAATAGGTAAGCACTGCAAAATAACTGTGGTGTACATGATCACTTTACCAGACAAAATAGAAACTTACATATGACCCAAATCACCACAGCTCTGTGCTAAAAAGGTACTTTTCACATGGGAGTTAAGCTTTATAACAAACTCCTTGAAAACATAAAAGCTATTACTGAGGTCAATACCTTTGGAAAATCTCTAAAGTCATATTTACAGCATCACTGCTTTTATTCATTGAAGAATATTTAAATTTATGAAGTGTGCGTTATGTAAATACTTATGTCTGCAGCTCGTGGTCTTGTGGTAGCATTCTCGCTTCTTGCACACGGGGTCCTGGGTTAGATTCCTGGCAGGGTCAGGGATTTTCCCTGCCTCGAGATGACTGGGTGTTGTTGTGTCGTCTTCATCATCATCGTTCATCCTCATTACGGTCGGAGGAAGGCAATGGCAAACCACCTCCGCTAGGACCTTGCCTAGTACAGTGATGCGGGTTTCCTGCATCGACCCCTACGCTCCTTGGAGTATGGAACATCATATATTTATAACTTGACTTGTTCAATGTCTTATGCATAAGCTGCTTTGTAGATAACAGGACCAATAAAAACTACAGCAACAACAGTTGTAAGATTGACAGTGTCCTCAAAGCCTTCATAAGACTATCATCATCATTCTTGCAAGGCCACAATGAAGTCTTCGCCCTTTACGCTTTCTTTAACGCCAGTGAGATTAGGGAACTGGATTGTCTTTGTCAGACTGTGTTCCTTCTACACCACAATTTTCTTTTTAAATGCATCATCATCAAATCAAAAAGAAGTTACCTTGCAATGTCTTGTGGGCAGTGCGCAGTAAAGTCCACTTAAAATACGAAGTCTGCGATCCGTTCTGGATATTCTAATTTTCATTCTTGCACTTCTTTTTCCTTCATAAATTCAACAATGGCAAGATTTAAGTCAAATAATAATTTCAGGCTTGCCCCTTGACTTAACCAATGTACTTTGCAGTAATGTATGAAGTCTCTGTACTCTTCATTCATTTCCTTTGGAAACTGTTGCAACTGAAAAATGAATAACTGGTGTGACTTCAGAAATTTTTCGTACCACCAGTTTATTCAAGTGCACCATGCTTTTTTTTTTATCACAATGTGTTTCTTGGTCCACAGAACAGTAAATCCAGTCTGTCGTTCATTGTAATTTTTTGCTCTTTCATAGTCTTCTAAAAGTTTAAATTATTTCTGCATGGTACTATAATGTTGTTTTGTAACAAATAAGCAGTACCCGTCACTTGTGCAAATTGAGAATTCTCATCTCTGTTGTTCGCATATATTTTAAAGGCTTGGGATAATAGATAAGTAGACTGCTGTTTTCTGTGCAAACAGCCACAGGACCTGTGAATGTCCTTCAGGTCAAGGACAAATAACAAAGGATAAACAACACTGACACCACGATTCTGCAGAACTCAAGAGTTTTGTGCCAATTGCAGAATGCTAAAGAAGAATCGAGCAAAGCCAAGTGACAGGTTACGTTTTGATCCGCACATGCTGCACGCGTGACGTTTGGCATGCCGTAGCCCGCCCTGGTCTAGAGGCAAGTGGGACATGGAATGTCAGTTAAGCAAAATAGCTCTGACGTCGTTATGTATTTTCCTTCTCCACAACATTGTTAAATTTTTTCTGTTTTTGTAGTGAGGGTGGAAAAAAACGTATGTGTAATCCAGAATATTTTAACTGTTGACAGAAATAGTTATGAATCTCTGAAACTGTTACAAGGTGTTCAAAAACGTATTAGCGAATGAGTGTCTCACCTTTTGAAAACAAATGTTCGAATGAATATCAGGGATAGTTTTTTTGGTCACATCTTACATGGAAATTACTTTTAAGGATGAAACAGTTGTGTCTGTGCTGGTGGTCTAAGAGTTTAAGGTTTTGGAACCAGTGCTTGCTGAAGCAGAGATTAAAAATCCTGAAATTGAACCTTTGCTGTGGCAGAGAAATTAGTAAAAGGAAGAAGACATTTGAGACATAAATGTTATAAAAGATACCTAAATGCAGAAGTGTCAAAAGAAAAAGAAAAATGTAGGATAGCCCAAATAAAATAGCACATTAGGAAAAAAGTAAAAAGTGGAAAACTTACTGGTAGGAGAGAGAGAGAAAGAGAGAGAGAGCGGGTAAGAAAGAATAAAAGTGTCGGTGAAAACGAAAAGGAAGACGTAATAGAAAGGGAATATGAAAAACCTAAGTATGTGGCAAAACCCATGAATTTAGTGGAAACATAAGAGAAAATTGTGGGTACTAGCTAATTGTACTGTAGAGAACATCATCAATTGCAAAGCCGTGAAGTGCTTCTAGTGAGAAGGAAGATACAGACCATGTATATGGTGAAACAGGCTGAAATGAACACACAATATGCAGTTAGTTATTGTGAATTATTCATCAACTGTCCTTCATTACATTTACCCTAATTTGTCAGGCTTTATATTCATTTATGTTGTACTTCATTGTAAATCCCTTCTCTCTCTCTCTCTCTCTCTCTCTCTCTCTCTTTCTTTTTTGTCTTTCCTGGTGGCATTTTTTGTATACTCCTTTGAAAGGTCTGTAAAATCCTGTCATGTCACTGTTCACCATCTGTAGACAAAGGAAACTTATGGTTTTGAAAGCTTCTGTTTCTCACTGTAGATCTTTCATATTACATACCTACAGCTATGTCTTTCATATACATGTTTGAAGTTTCACTTATTCCTTTGTTTCAGACCGTATGTGTAGAGAAGAATGATACATTAGGAGGAACATGCCTGAATGTTGGTTGTATTCCTTCCAAAGCTTTGTTAAACAATTCACACTACTATCATATGGCTCATTCAGGCGACTTAGCGAAGAGAGGAGTAGAAGGTAATTTTTTATTTTTTTTATTTCATTGTTTGTAAATGTAATGAAAAAGAACTACTTCAGTAACAGCAGCAAGTGTGTATATGTAAAAATCTGTCATTTGCTAAGACAAGTTTTGTCCATAACAACCATTGTGGATTCATTTGAATTACAAAAGTTTTAAAATATAATGTACACAGTTAACATAAGTGAAAAAATTAGAATATTTTGTGCATGTTGCTATTGAAAAGTGTATGTTGAGAAGTATTTCATGAAACCAGTTACTGGACAGTCACATTCTATTGAATTAATCACTGACTGGTGGAAACTTTTCCTAAACATGGTGTCATGGTAGTTGATTCATGTGGAACTTCTTTTGAATACATTTATTGAGTCACTCATCTGTAGATAATTTCCATTGTATGGATGTAGTGAAAACATACATTATTTCCTTTATATTTATATACAGATTTCACAAACAATGAAAACTTAATTAAATCTCCCTATGATGCATACACTTAATTAAATCATATTATGAGGCATACACAAAAGTAACTCAAGATACAGGCTTAAGTAAAGCAAGATAAAAAAAAGACTAAATCACAGTTGGATGTCACCACCAGTTAACTCGTTCATCTTCATGATTCAAGAGGTGGTGATTTGTACCCTTTAGGCAGACATTGAGGCTGCAAAAACTGAATTAGAGGAGTTGAGTGAGGAAGGGATGTATTGAAAAATGTAATGGGAAGGAGCAAAAAGGGGTTAGCTCAGATAGCTCTGTTACCATTAGTAAAGTACAGACATGTTGGAAGGGAGGAGCCTTAGTCAGCTGTAGAAGAAAGTAAAAGTGCAGCAGTCAGTAAGAATAGGAGAGAAAGGATGAAAACTTAATTTAGTAGAAAAAGGAAATCAGGTTGATCAGTGCAAAGAAGGAAAGGTAGGTAGAGCACTCATGTGAGGGATGTAGGCCAACATTTGCAAGAAAAGCTAGGATATGGGTACCAGATCATTGTTGTTGTTGTGGCCTTCAGTCCTGAGACTGGTTTGATGCAGCTCTCCATGCTACTCTATCCTGTGCAATCTTCTTCATCTCCCAGTACCTACTGCAACCTACATCCTTCTGAATCTGCTTAGTGTGTTGATCTCTTGGTCTCCCTCTACGATTTTTACCCTCCACGCTGCCCTCCAATGCTAAATTTGTGATCCCTTGATGCCTCAAAACATGTCCTACCAACTGATCCCTTCTTCTAGTCAAGTTGTGCCACAAACTTCTCTTCTCCCCAATCCTATTCAATACCTCCTCATTAGTTACGTGATCTACCCACCTTATCTTCAGCATTCTTCTGTAGCACCACATTTCGAAAGCTTCTATTCTCTTCTTGTCCAAACTGGTTATCGTCCATGTTTCACTTCCATACGATCATAGGTATTGTGAAAGATCCAGAATGAAATTTTCACTCTGCATCAGTGTGTACACTGATATGAAACTTGCAGAAAAAGGTGGAGATCACAAGTTCAAGTCTCGGTACAGCACACAGTTTTGATCTGCCAGAAAGTTTCATTGTAAAACAACTGACAGGATTCCTGCTGACTTAGGGTGGGACTCACTTTGGTTCCATGCTGGTTGCTGTTATTGGGAGATGAAGCATACAGAAGACATGGTCTCCGCCGTAACAGGAGGGAGAAAGATTAGCTGACATGATTTGTCTTCCACTCCTTGTTAGTTCTAAGCCATGTCTTCTGTATCCCCATCTCTCGATAGCAGCAACTGGCTGAGAATATAAGGGGGTGACATCACCAGTGATAGAATTCCTGTGATTACAAGTGTGAGGGGTCAGCCTTTTTTGTGTAAATACCTCATTCAGACAGACTAGTCTGGAAAAAGTCCAGAAAACTGTAGTGTGCACCCAGAAGAAACTTTTTTAATTAATCTTACTGTGATGTATTAGCATTTGAGAGACTAAGAAACAAAGTTAATGTAATATGCCTGCGAGAGTTCCATGTACATACAGGAGTCTGTATGTTAAACATCCAGGACTATAAATTAGCAGCTCATTTCTGTGCAAAATACTGAGAAATCAGATGTTGTCATGTGTTAAAAATAACATTAAGTTCAAATCCATTTATAGCTGTAGTTTCAACTTGAAGTCAACGGCTGGAAGCCTGTCACAGTATATAGATCCCCCCCCCCCCCCCCTGGGAAACTATCAAATATTCTTAGACAGATTTGAGTCATTGTTATGCCTTGTTGTGGACAAAAGAAAGCAAATGATCATGTGTGGAGGTATCCTGAAAGAGTCAGATAAAATAAATTATTTGGATATGTTTCTTAACACTTATAACCCATGTTTTGTTGTTAAGTTTCATACCATAGTTACATAGGATAGAAGCACACTGAAAGACAACATACTTGTAGGTATGGTGTAAATATTTCTCTCTTAGTGAATGACCTTCCTATCCATGATGCACAACTAATCATACTAAATAACTTACCTGATTACAATAAAGTGGTATTGTGGAAAACAGTCACCAATAAACAGACAACAGGAAACTTCAATTTAGCACCACAGGAAGCTGACTACACATGTATAATGTGACAATGTCCATCCCAAATTTCATGTATTTATATATGGGTTTCTATCTGCAAGAGGACACTAATAAGACGTCAGAAAACCTTGCTTTACAAAAGGAATCAAAATAGTACATACAAAGGAAAGGTAATTGTATGAATTGATTAGGACAAGCAGACTGGAAAAAGCACTTATTTATTACAAGGAATACTTCTGCTGTCTTAAGAAAAATGATTAAAAATTTCAGACATTAATAATTGAGATACTAAAATTAAAATCAATAACTTCCGTGAAGAACCTCAGTAAATTGTCATAGACTGTTCAAGGGATAAAGCAGTACAATACATGCTAGCAGCAAGGTCACACATCTGCAACACATTCAGTCACATGTGCAATACATAACTTATCATAGGGGCTACATCCAGATGGACTGAATGAAATATCTTATTGTCTGTCTCCTTTAGAAGCAAAGTAGTGAGACAGATATTAATAATTACCAACCTGTCTTAATACTTACCACCACATCGTACGTACTGGAAAAGCTTGTGCATGCAAGAAACACACACATGCCTCTCAAAATAAAATACTTAGTCACACTCAATTTGGATTTCATAAGAATATCTCCACAGTACATGCAGTTATTCATTTCACAAATTAAATTACACAAAATTTAAATGATAAAGGGCTGACAGAACAGAAACACAAGTTGAGATCTCTTGTAAGTTACATAGTCTTGTGGTGGCACAAAATCCTCACATACACTAGAACTTTGCTGATCTGACCTGAGATGGTCTAACTGCCCACTGAGTCCGACTATCCCATTTCCTGTGTGTTTATCTACACAGGCTGCTGCTACAGTCAGGACAGGACTTTTAGATGGCTCATTGTTTGTGATATGGATCAGTAAGACAGTTGACCGTTGCTAGGTGTGATAGTTTGATCACATTTAGTATGAAATAACTTGTTTCTAAGTCAATCAAAAGGTCTTATTGTGTACACATTCTTTTATAAATTAGTGACAGTATTCTTCATACATATTAAAGTATGTAAAACTAAATTATGGCACCAGTTAAATGTAAACTTGCGATGCTGTCTTCGTAAGTCGACATTGAGTGAATGGAGCATTACAGCTGATGCTGGCTGCACAACAAAAGCAGAATTAACTGACAACCAACTCACTGGCGCTATAACTCAAACAACCAATGAGAATGAACGAAAGGGTGATGACACCAAAGACAATGAACCTACGACTTGAGTATCACATACAGATGCTAGAAATACATTTGATATAGCCCTTCAATACATCGAACAAAGTTCTAGCTTTGCCACAATAAACGTTTTGTGGATTAATAAGGCAGGACATTGAGGCAAAATCAAAGCTGTTGTCTGCTGAGCATAAAGACATTGCAATTTTTTTCACCCTGCTTAAAATGAGAGCTTTTTTTTTCCTTTTGATCTTTTCATGTTTTAAACAGTTACATGCAAATCAATTGCAGTACTGCAATAAGGTATGTAGAGATGTTAAAGTTTCACTCACAGTAACAGTACATTACAGTACATTACACTTTCGTGTTAGATTTTAGCATGTGAATTTTTTCTTTTAATTTTGTTACTGTTTTAACATGAAACAATACTTTGGATAGTATTTCCAGTTGAACATTAAAGTTGTGCTGTGCTGTACTGCACTCTGATGTTATGGGACAACAAAAATATTCCTCTGATAATCTGACCTTTTTTGCATTCCGACCATGCTCCATTTCCCATAGTGAATGGATTAGTAAGGTTTTACTGTATTTATCTTGTGTGAGAGAGTAGTTTCATTACTATGGATGGCTGTAATATCACTACAGTGACCCAAAAATAGTTTCCATCTGCATGCATGAAGTGAGGCAGTACAGAGATTAAGGCATTGGACTTGTATTTCAGTAGAGAGGGGCTCAAATTCCCATTTGATCATCCGGATTTTTTTGATTTTCTGTTAATGAGATTAAGTTGAATGCTGGAATGGTTCCTTTAGGACATGACTGTTTTCCGTTCTGGTCCTGTCTTGGCTTGACCCCTAATAACTCCATTGTCAACAAGATGTTAAACCCTAATCTTCCCTTTTTTCCTTCTGCACAATATAATAAATTATGGTACAACTTAAAAAATAACGCGCAATTGCACCAGTGACTACTACAGTGAGCATCTGTCTGACAAAAGACATGTTCTTTTGTGATGTGTGGTACACTGACAGAAGCTTCCACATGTTTAGCAAAAAGAGAAAAAAAATGCATGGATAGTCATTGTTTGTAGGTACTTAACAGTGATGTGATGATTCAACACTACATTGGCCTCATATGTGACAGGAGAAATATTAAAATACCTTGCTTGTTTTCATGATTAGGCTTTTCATTTCTTCCCATGATCACTTAAGGTGAATGACATGATACTGTTTTGTAATCCCATCATCATCAATGTATAGGTATACTTTTATTCTCCAATAATCTGTCTCTAAGGGAGAAAGGAACGTATATGACAGTGGAAAAATGCACACACTGAAGCAAAGGCCCTAAATGAAGTTTGGTTCACATACTGTGTGTATTCGTAATTGCGTGTGGTTGGTGATAGTTTTCCACCCTACTGTCACAATTTGTCGAGAATGCAGCCTAGACTGTACCAAATGCCACCCCATAATGCATTACAGGTGGTAAGTTAGTGATAGATCTTGTGACCATATGTGTCAGTAAATATATTAGAGAGGTATTGGTTGATGCCCAAAGTTGTCACATGCAGTATGATAGTTTCTGCACTCTGTATCCATGCCACATACTTAAATGAAAGTCAGAGGCCAATGCAGGATCTGTTCTCATTACTTAGTGTTTTTCCCTTCCTGTCTTTCACTACACCATAAGAGGCAAGCTACATGGTTATAAAATGTAAGAGGAAGCAAAGTGAATGGCCCCCACAAGCATAGCATAGAATCCAACAAATACACTCCTGGAAATTGAAATAAGAACACCGTGAAATCATTGTCCCAGGAAGGGGAAACTTTATTGACACATTCCTGGGGTCAGATACATCACATGATCACACTGACAGAACCACAGGCACATAGACACAGGCAACAGAGCATGCACAATGTCGGCACTAGTACAGTGTATATCCACCTTTCGCAGCAATGCAGGCTGCTATTCTCCCATGGAGACGATCGTAGAGATGCTGGATGTAGTCCTGTGGAACGGCTTGCCATGCCATTTCCACCTGGCGCCTCAGTTGGACCAGCGTTCGTGCTGGACGTGCAGACCGCGTGAGACGACGCTTCATCCAGTCCCAAACATGCTCAATGGGGGACAGATCCGGAGATCTTGCTGGCCAGGGTAGTTGACTTACACCTTCTAGAGCACGTTGGGTGGCACGGGATACATGTGGATGTGCATTGTCCTGTTGGAACAGCAAGTTCCCTTGCCGGTCTAGGAATGGTAGAACGATGGGTTCGATGACGGTTTGGATGTACCGTGCACTATTCAGTGTCCCCTCGACGATCACCAGTGGTGTACGGCCAGTGTAGGAGATCGCTCCCCACACCATGATGCCGGGTGTTGGCCCTGTGTGCCTCGGTCGTATGCAGTCCTGATTGTGGCGCTCACCTGCACGGCGCCAAACACGCATACGACCATCATTGGCACCAAGGCAGAAGCGACTCTCATCGCTGAAGACGACACGTCTCCATTCGTCCCTCCATTCACGCCTGTCGCGACACCACTGGAAGCGGGCTGCACGATGTTGGGGCGTGAGCGGAAGACGGCCTAACAGTGTGCGGGACCGTAGCCCAGCTTCATGGAGACGGTTGCGAATGGTCCTCGCCGATACCCCAGGAGCAACAGTGTCCCTAATTTGCTGGGAAGTGGCGGTGCGGTCCCCTACGGCACTGCGTAGGATCCTACGGTCTTGGCGTGCATCCGTGCGTCGCTGCGGTCCGGTCCCTGGTCGACGGGCACGTGCACCTTCCGCCGACCACTGGCGACAACATCGATGTACTGTGGAGACCTCACGCCCCACGTGTTGAGCAATTCGGCGGTACGTCCACCCGGCCTCCCGCATGCCCACTATACGCCCTCGCTCAAAGTCCGTCAACTGCACATACGGTTCACGTCCACGCTGTCGCGGCATGCTACCAGTGTTAAAGACTACGATGGAGCTCTGTATGCCACGGCAAACTGGCTGACACTGACGGCGGCGGTGCACAAATGCTGCGCAGCTAGCGCCATTCGACGGCCAACACCGCGGTTCCTGGTGTGTCCGCTGTGCCGTGCGTATGATCATTGCTTGTACAGCCCTCTCGCAGTGTCCGGAGCAAGTATGGTGGGTCTGACACACCGGTGTCAATGTGTTCTTTTTTCCATTTCCAGGAGTGTAGTTTAGGATGGTTCCAGCTGACACTGGTTTTGTGCTCTATTCACCATGTGATAAGTGGCTGCTATATGGTGCAACAATAGAAATGTGCCCAGAATGAGATTTTCACTCTGCAGCGGAGTGTGCGCTGATATGAAACTTCCTGGCAGATTAAAACTGTGTGCCCGACCGAGACTCGAACTCGGGACATTTGCCTTTCGCGGGCAAGTGCTCTACCGACTGAGCTACCGAAGCACGACTCACGCCCGGTACTCACAGCTTTACTTCTGCCAGTGCCTCGTCTCCTACCTTCCAAACTTTACAGAAGCTCTCCTGCGAACCTTGCAGAACTAGCACCCCTGAAAGAAAGGATATTGCAGAGACATGGCTTAGCCACAGCCTGGGGGATGTTTCCAGAATGAGATTTTCACTCTGCAGCGGAGTGCGCGCTGATATGAAACTTCCTGGCAGATTAAAACTGTGTGCCCGACCGAGACTCGAACTCGGGACCTTTGCCTTTCGCGGGCAAGTGCTCTACCAACTGAGCTACCGAAGGTCCCGAGTTCGAGTCTCGGTCGGGCACACAGTTTTAATCTGCCAGGAAGTTTCAATAGAAATGTGAATGTGCATCCTTCTTTGATCCACTGAGATCAGCACTGATACTGCTGGCATCTCATTCCCTGGAAAAGCCCTCCAGGAGGCTCACATTATGACCACACTGAAGTTGACTGTCTGGAAAGGTTACCGAGATGTTACAGTGTTTCCTAACCCAGTGTGATTCTCTAAACAGCAGATCACTGTTTCAGCAAGTCATATTCTCTGAAGTCCCAAAGGCATGCATATTCAAATACAGAGATATATAAACAGGCAGAATACGGTTCTGCGGTCGGCAACACCTATATAAGACAAAAAGTGTCTGGCACAGTTGGTTAGATCGGTTACTGCTGCTACAATGACAGTTTATCAAGATTTAAGTGAGTTTGAAGGTGGCATTCTAGTTGGCGCATAAGCAATGGGACTCAGCACCTCAGAGGTAGTAATGCAGTGGAGATTTTCCCGTATGACCATTTCACGAGTGTATCATGGCTATCAGGAATCCAGTAAAACATCAAATCTCCGACGTCACTGCAGCCAAAAAATATCCTGCAAGAACGGGACCAATGACAACTGAAGAGGATCATTCAACATGACAGAAGTGCAACGCTTCTGCAAGTTTGCCGCAGATTTCAATGCTGGGCCATCAGCAAGTGTCAGCGTGTGAACCATTCAACATCATTGATATGGGCATTTGTAGCAGAAGGCTGACTTGTGTACCCTCAATAACTGTACGATACAAAGCTTTACGCCTCACCTAGGCCCGTCAACACTGGACTGGAAACATGCTGCCGGAGCAGACTAGTCTCGTTTCAAATTGTGTGGAGCAGATGGACGTGTACAGGTATATACGCAATCTCATGTCAGCAGGGGACTGTTCTAGTTGGTGGAGACTCTGTAATGGTGTGAGGCATGTGCAGTTGGAGTGATATGGGTCCCCTGGTATGTGTAGATACAACTCTGACAGATGACACGTAAGCATCCTGTCTGAGCCGGCCGCTTTGGCTGAGTGATTCTAGGCTTTTCAGTCCAGAACTGCGCTGCTGCTGCGGGCGCACATTCGAATCCTGCCTCGGGCATGGATGTGTGTGATGTCCTTAGGTTAGTTAGGTTTAAGTAGTTCTAAGTCTAGGGGACTGATGACCTCAGATGTTAAGTCCCATAGTGCTTAGAGCCATTTGAACCATCCTGTCTGATCACCTGCATCCATTCATGTCCATTGTGCATTCCGACAGATTTGGACAATTCCAGCAGGACAATGCAACACTCCACACACTTCTGAGTTTAAAAACTTCCGCTGGCCGCCAAACTCCCCAGACGTGAACATTATTGAGCACATCTGGGATGCCTTGCACTCTTACAGATTTATGGACAGCTCTGCAAGATTCATGGTGTCAGTTCCCTCCAGCACTATTTCAGACATTAATCAAGTCCATGCCACATCGTGTTGTGACACTTCTGCGTGCTCGTGGGGGTCCTACACAATATTAGGCTGGTGTACCAGTTTCTTCGGTTCTTCAGTGTAAATTTATAGTATCAGCATTTTTGTACTTCATACACGGTTCCTCGTCTGTGCTGGAACACTGAATCATTTAGTTTTACTGTTTTTTTGTCAGTTTTCCTATGTAAAAGTTGTTTTCTACCTCCTGTATTTTAGAGGTGTTTATTTGTTTTAATATTCTCCTCATTTATCATAATTTTATGAAACCAATATTGTTAAATTTTTTAATGAAAAGAATCTGCAAAAAATATATCGCGAGAGTACAAGTAATAACTTTTTATCACTACAATATTCTTCTATATAGTCAAGTGTAGGGGATTATTGTACAAGTTACTGCAGATTATCAGTTAGGCTACATTATATTTCATGCTTTTGTTATGTTTTACGTCTTTTACTTCCAGTATCTAACTTGAAACTGAATTTACCAAAAATGATGGAAGCTAAGAGTACTGCTGTGAAAGCTCTAACAGGAGGTATTGCTCACTTATTCAAGCAAAACAAGGTATGTAGGTCATATTTATAGCATAAAATAATTCAAAATTTGCAGAAATGTTTTCTCTTAAAATTTTAATGTTACCCAGTGTCTTAACTGACTTGTGAAAGCTTGGCTTTCCAGGTTCAGTTACTGAGTGGGCATGGGAAAATAACTGGACAAAATGAAGTTACTGTGATAAAAGCGGACAACTCTACAGAAATTGTGAAAGCCAAAAATATAATTATTGCAACAGGATCAGAAGTGACTCCATTCCCAGGAATAAATGTAAGTATTTTTGAGAACAATGTAAGTAATGGTAATTGATACATACTGTAAAGCATGCACCTGTCATTTAGGCAACAATATCATAAAGTTTTATAGGTTGTTGTTGTTGATGATGATGATGATTATATGCTGCTGCTCTACTAAAGGCAGTGCACCACTGCATCACTACGAACTAAAAGCTGTTCAGCTGTAATTGTAAACCTGACATTTCATAGAGGAAAAATACCAGGGTCCTGGTGTTTCATCTGGGATGTACCATTATCTGAACAACTCTTAACTGTATGATGGGCAACAAACCGTTCCATGTGTGTCAATATTATTAGCTATAGGGAAGGAATATGTCTCCTTCAGGCTGTGTGGTGACATTGGTTGAGAGGTTCCAGACAAAACTTAAGATCTGAAGTAAAAACTTGCACGTAGAAAATATTCATTTTCGGAATATCTATGTGAAGAAACAAAACTTCTTAAATTCCAATATATTATAAAAGACATATTGCAATGTGTGTGCCGTACAGCATAGAAAGAGAAATCAGATACACATGCTGTAATAACAGCATTATAAATTTACCAAGAAGCTGAGTGTTCTGTTGTACCTTCAAACACCACCATGCTTTTCAGTGAAAATAATGACTAAATAGCATCAAAGATCAATTATATGTGGAACCTTCAATTAAATTTAAAGGAAGCTTACATTTTGCCAAAATGTTATTTCTACTGTACTACATTCCCAACAGTATTTATTTAAATATTTGTTATGGAATAAGAGAAGTTGTCCAGAAGAACTGATATCAGATTAGATTTAAAATTTGCTTTGCTACCTGTCAGACATTGTGGTATTAGGCAATGAATCACAGAGTGATTAGTAACAGAGGTAATTTTCTAGTTTTGTAGCTGAGAACGTCACTATTTTTGTGATTTGTTTGAAAATACATCTCTCTGAAATCCAAATCTCCTGCTAGGTAACATGTAATCCTGTGTTGTCACACTATGCACTGTAATGTGTTTAGTTCCTCCTTGGTGTGCTGACAGCAAGATGGAATAGTCAATGCTGCTAAAGTCTGTCTCACTCAGGAGGTGACCCCTAAATTTATTCAGCCTGTAAGGGTGATTCCTGTAATATATTACATCGAGCCTCTTGGAAGTGTTCACAGAATGAATTCAGTGTGCTCCATGTGTTATCTGGAAATATGAATCCGTCTCTGAAGTGTTACGGTAGAACTCAACATTAGGTTAGAGGATTCTGTCCCATTATTGCATAGTCCTGAAATTACCCTCAATAGCAATGGCAGGCATCTGCTACCCCCCAGTGAAGCCATGAGACTGCATGCCCCAGGTATGTATTGTTATCTGGCCACTTCCACACCCAACAGAAATAATCAGCCATTGAAAAAATCCTCTATTAATTAGTGAAAATGACACAAATCATTGATAAAGTTCCAGTCCAGGTGTTCATTTGCCCACCTTCCTCATGCAGCATGGTGCTGGGGATTCATAAAAACCAGTCGTCAGCTGGGTGGTTGGCCACAGATGACCTCTGCAAGGCAGATCGATGCATGTAGTTTGTCACATTAGCAATAGAATGTTTGAATGGCGTCTCTGTGATATACACCAGTTTGGCAGGCAACTTCCCGTGTTAACTCCTTTTGCCATAAAGCGATAATAGTCATAAGTATAAAAAGTCAATTTCAGACATGTTGACAGACTGAACATTTTACGTGAGCTGCAGTGTTTTCATTAGTGATTGTAGATTGCTGAAGTGCGTTGAGACTGTGTATTTAATTTTGCCTCCATTACACGGGTGGCTGCATGTAATAAATTTGTGGTAAATAGAGTATTGAAAAATTGGTTTCTGGTAATTTTTTTTAATCTGCAAGTCATAAGGATGCTACAACCAATATTTGTGAAAGTGCAGTACCTAGCACCTTGAAGAATCCACAAGCTTCTTTATTTCTGTATCATTTTCTTGTTTGTGTTAGACTGACTTTCAACCCATGTGAAATGAAAAGTTTGCTGGCAGAATGAGGCTGTTTGGACCAGCTGAGAAGGCTGATGACATGTGTGTCAGATTAAATTATAAAAAGTCAGTGCCTTAGTCACTTGCTACTTCATTAAAATTTATAACAGGTTTTGGCTTTGCAGCCATCATCGGCTCTAAAAATGAGAAAACAGAAACAAAAACACATCAGTATAACAGTAGATTTGTAAAACAAGAAAAAGGATATTAAATGTGTGATAAAATGAAAAAGTTACCTAAAATTACAGAAGCAAGAAGCCAGCATGTAGTCAGTACATAAAAAACAAGAGCAGGGAGTGCATATTTATAGACTAAATAAAGTTTACAATGATCAGCACTAGTAAAATGGTTGCAGACAGTTGAAAGTACTGTATATGTGTATAAAAACATACAGAAGAAAAAAAATTGTTCATATTAGAATACATCGAACTGAATATGTTCTGTATATTTCTAAACTGAGAGATAATCCGTATATTTAAAAGGAGATAAGAGAGAAGTTTTTTAAGTAAGGGCCTTTTCTTTAAAAATGACTTTTTATTTTCAGTTATATTTCCACATAAGATAAAAGAAGACAATGTAATGAATAAGATAAAAGTTAAAATAATAAAAGAAAGTGCTTGAAGGCTGCATCTATACAGTTGGATCACAAGGCGGTACATACCGTTACAGCTGCCACACAGGTTTATATGTAGTACCATGTAGTATAAGACATTACATCGAAAGTAAAGATTACTTAAAATTTGCTTGAAATCGAGATATGAATGCAAGGTGACTTCTATAGAAACATGAGAAAGTAAATTGTGATACGGAATTAAGTCATTAACTCTCACTGTAAGAGTATGTGAAGTTGTCAATTTAACATCAGCACGTGGATGAACTTGGGCTAACTGTATCATTGTTTGAGAACAAGTAGCTGATAACAACCATTTCCAGTCGGTGATCAGTTCAGTTGGACAAGAGGACACAGTCCACTCCATGCAAACACAGCCCACACCATTATGGAGCCACCACCAGCTTGCGCAGCGCCTTGTTGATGACTTGGGTCCACGGCTTTCTCAGATCTGAGCCACACTCAAACCCTTCTGTCAGTGCTTACCAACTGAAAACTGTTCTAGTTTGGAAATGTCATGAGTGTCATTTGCAGTCACAATCACTTTTTCTTTGTCAGCTTTAGTGACAATGTCGTTTTGTTCTAATAATTTGTTTTTAAAGGTTTTGCCTCTGGATGTACTGCTTAATTTGATTTTTGGTTTGAGAGTGCATTTTATAGGTTTATAGTTACATTGTTTCTTGCATTAGCATCTAGCTGGGCCACTGGGGTAACTGTTAATTTCAGCTGTGATTTTCCGAATGTTACTACTGTATGGAGTAGCAGGCGTGGCATGTTTTAAATCTTTTCATATTAAGAAATGATTGTGTCATTGTTTGCTAAGTTGAACACTCTTTCGTGCATGTTGTATGTAACTATAAAGAGCACCTTTCACGTTTGGCTTCTCTGCGTAACTTGATTTTTTAATGTAACTTTTAATCTTAAAGGAACTGTATAAATCTCCTAAAGGCTGACTCTGCACACGTTTGCAAAATGAGAGCATTTGGACCTGCTCTGGGTACAAGTGAAGGTTGTATCAGATTAGATTTCAAAGTTCAGTGTTTGTCACATGCTAAGTTACTAAAATTGATTAAGAACACAGTTATAAACACAATAACAAAACAGCATATGGCAAACACACAAATGATAATGGCCGCATTATGAATGGCATCCAATCTGATTTAAAAGGTCTGCATCGAGAACAAAAAGGTGCTCTCCCCAGTTTTGTGGATGAAGTTGATTTGTGCGCCAGCCAAAAACTAACTATATGAACTGTAAACAAACAATGAGAGCACCACAGCACCTATTTTGACATCTAGAGATTTACTGTGAAAGAGCACTTGTAGATGCTATCTAGGTGCACAGTAACTAGTTGTAATTGTGTCCACATTTGTTATAAGAACAATGCTTTACTCCAGTGGCCACCTCACGCCCCGCCAGTGTCAACACAAGCCAATGGACTGCCAGTGCCACCACCTGATCTATAATTACAGTCTTTGGTGGTCAGCCTGAGCTCATCTGACTGTTGGCGTCACATGTACTTCACCACCTACTCCTACATTCAGAGTAGCTGATTTTTAATTCCATCCTTATACACTGTTTACTTTTTACATGTTTGTTCAAGTTACCTTTCAGTCTTATTTTAAATCTCTCTTACTTTTAATGTAGTGTTCTACAACACATGGTAGCACATACAAGGTAATGTGGCAGCTGTTATGCAGTGTACCATGTTTCATGTAATGCATTGATGATCCAACTGTATCTATACAGTCTTAAAGTCAATTTTTAATTGTTTTTATGGTTTTAGTGTACCTTACGTAACATATTAAATTCTCTTGTCACGCATGAAATGAGCTGATCAACAGCTGTTCACATATTAAATTTAATATCTTTATTTAAATGTACAGATTATGCCACATTTTAGAAATGTATAATAGATATTAAGTTCTACATATACTAATGTACACTATATTTATATATACATATACTTTCAACTGTGTGTAACTAATATTTTACTAGTTACAATCATTATAAATTTTATTTAATCTGTATATATGCACTCCCTGCTTTTGTCCTTTTAGGTATTGATTGTGTGTCCACATCTCGCTGCTTTGATTTTTAGGTAACTTATTTATTTTTTTACTACATAAATCCATGTTTTTCATATTTTCTCATTATTAGATATGATAATGACTGCAAAGTCAAAACAGGTTATTGATTTCAATAAAATAGCATGTGACCATGACATTGACTTCTATAATTCAAAAATTTGTTAATATGACTAACATTAGAAAACCATATTTACTGACTCAGATAAGTGACAGCCAGAACTGACCAGACCCCTTTAAATGAGACTAAATGTTAATTTTATGTAACTTAGTGTTGAACATGAAAAGAGAAGTGAAGGTTCTGATCAGTGCAGTTTGTGTTGGCTACAGTGCTCCAGCACCACAGCAAAAAGAACAAAGTATTTATGCCTGAGATATATTTATGTGGAGCTGATATTGGCATCATGAAATAACGTATCCTCTTGGACACAATCAAATCCGAATCAGAAATCAGGATCAGCACTGAAGTAAGACACTTTGCACATTTATTAAGAACAGTAATGTACGGAAGAGAATGCAAAACAGAATAGAATGCAAACAACAAATATTACACAGTATACAAACATCAGAAATTCCAAGAACCTTCCAAAAATGATAAATACTAGATAATTTGCGCGATAGTTGCAAGTTCCAGGTTCTGCTGGAGTCTACTTCATGCAGGAAGTGGCTACATGGGTAGTGGGGCTGTTTGGCAGCAACTGGGCAGTTTTTATAGTTTCGAGGATCTTGGGAAAGTGCAGAAAAGGTTTCAGTTTCAAATGGTGCAGGACAAACACAGGAAGAGGGTAGACATAGGAACAGTCAATATTGTAGTTGTAGACTGTCATAGCTGTGTTGGAAAAATACCAGAGCTCCCCAAGCACTAAAAGAAAGCTTTGAACCTCAAATCGTTAAGAGTACAGAAAGCTGACTAAAGCCAGAAATAAGTTCAGCTGAAATTTTTACAAAGGATCTAACCATGTTCAGAGAGGATAGATTAAATACCACTGATAGTGGAGTGTTTACCTTGTAGTGAAATAGAAGTAGATAGTTCTTGTAAGAGATTATACTTGACAAGTGGAATAAATTAATAATTGGTTTCTTTTACTGACGCCTGTCTCAGATAATACAGTTGCTGAACAGCTGAAAGAAAACTTGTCTCATTTCAAATAGGTACGCCACTCATAAAATTATAGTTGGTGATGGATTCAGTCTGTCTTTCATATGGTGGCAAAAATAGATGTTTAAAGCTGACAATAGCCATAAAACATTGTTCAAAATCTTACTGAGTGGCTTCTCAAAAAATTATTTGGAACAACTAGTTCTGGAGCCCACTTAAAGTGTAAATGGTTCTGAAAACATACTTAACCTCCTAGCAACAAATAATCCTGACCATAAAGGAAGTATCATGGTGGATACGGGGATTAATGACCACAACGTTTTTTTAGCTAGACAAAATATTATAACCTAGTGAAGTGCAAGTTCACTATATGCAATTGTGAAGCACTTTCTGACAACAGTCGGCACCATATGTTGTGATTTTATTATTATTTTATCTTCTTTTGTGCCTTATGGCTGAATATTCTAGAGTATACAGACAGCAGAATTTTTTAGAATCTTCTAGAAATGAGAGATACTAAATAACAAATAATTGCTGGTGGTTGGGTTTGCACTGGTGACCCACAGCCAGCAACACTAACTGCTAGGCCACACTGAATACAGCACAGCTCATGGAAGCATATTCATTCTTTACGATTTTCACAGCCTCTAGGAAAACTTCCCTGTTGTTGTTGTTGTTGTTGTTGTTTTGGTGACAGTGGCCTTCAGTCCAAAGACTGGTTTGATGCAGCTTTCAGCACTAGTGTATTTTTCGCAAGCCCCTTCATCTTAGCATAACTGTTGCAACCTACCTCCATTAAAACATGCTTACTGTATTTGTCCCTTGGTGGCGCTCTACAATTTTTACCCCTCACACTTCCTCCCATTACTTAATTGATGATTCCTTGTTATCTCAGAATATTGTATCAACCAGTTCCATCTTTGTCAAGTTGTGCCACAAATTCAGTAGAGTCCCCAATTCTGTTCAGTACTTCCTCATTAGTTATGCATTCTACCTGCCTAATCAGCAGCATTCTTCTGTAGCACCACATTTCTGAAGCTATCCTCTTCTTGTCAGAACTCCTTTTTATCCAGGTTTCCACTTCATATGAGGTCACACTCCAGAAAAGACTACCAAACAGTTTGTTAACATATTCCTCTCTCTCTCTCTCTCTCTCTCTCTCTCTCTCTCTCTCAGAAATGCTTTCCTCTCTCTCTCTCTCTCTCTCTCTCTCTCAGAAATGCTTTCCTTGGTGTACCAGTCTGGATTTTACATCGTTTCTACTTTCGCCCTCATCATGTATTTTAATGTCCAAATATCAGAATTCATCTGCTGTTTTTAGTGTCTCACTTCATCTAGTTTCTTCACTAATACCTGATTTAATTTGACTGCATTCTACGAGGCCTGTTCAGAAAGTAAGCTCCGATTGATTGCCAAATTGAAACCACAATGAACATCAGAAATGTTTTACTTGTAACAATTAGCTACACCTTTCAGCTACTTCTCTACGTAGTCGCCGTTCTGACTTAGACTTTTGTCATAGAGTTGTACCAACTTTTCAATAGCCTCATCATAGAAGGCAGCCGCCAGTGCTTTCCGCCAATTCTCCACGCTGGCCTACACCTCGTTGTCTGTGTCAAAATGTTGTCTTCAAAGACAGCGGTTCATGTGACCAGAGATGAAACACAGGGGGAGACAATTGCGGACTGTATTGTGGGTAATCTAACATTTCCATTTGAAAACGATGCAGGAGCTTCTTCATTGCCCCTGCAGAATGCGGCTGAAAATTGTCGTGAAGACGAAACAGCACGACAGTTATGTAATGTTTGCTGCATAGCTTCAGGCGAAATTTCTCACCAGGCCCTCGTACTTGGCGGCAGACACTATTTTCTAGACATCTTTACGCACTCACTGCGAGCTCAGAAATGAGAAGAGCGACGTGATGCTAACTGGGGTTATACTAGAGACACTACCCAACACATCTGTGCAAAGCTTTATCGGATTTTCATAGTCCTTTCCATTTCGCGACCGATCGGAGCTTACTTTCTGAACGCCCCTCGTATTACCCCTGTTTTGCTTGTGTTATATTCTCCTTTCAAGATACTGCCCATTTCATTCAATTGATGTTCCAAGTCCATTTCTATCTCATAACAGAATTATGTCATTCACAAACCTTAGAGTTTTTTGTCTTCTCCCTAATCTTGTCTCCCAAATTTTTCTTTGGCATTATTGCTGGTTGCTCAAATATTTTTATTGTGGTAGTCAATATTTTTCTCCTTGCCGTATTATTTGCTGCTGTTGTTCAGCTGCAGTTACTTTATTTTCTGGCTTGGTGTCTTCTGCAAGTATTTGATGAAAGCTAGCCTTCTTAGGGCAGTGTGAGATTGTGCATTCATACAAGGAATCCCAGACACTTCTTACAAAATGCATACCTTCCAAGATCATAACCTTCCTGATTGTAGAATGAAAACAAGCCAACCTCTTCTGTACAGGAATCTTCCTGTATTTTTGTTTCAGGCACTTTATAATGCTTTGGTCAAGTGGCTGAAAGTGGCTTGTGCAACTGGGAGGAAAAATACTATGTTTATGTTACTAGATATAATGTATTTTGGGGATGTGCTGCACACTGGTCAGTAAATGGGATTATTTTCATATTTATAATGCTCAGCCTTGCATCCCAGGCACACAGAAATTGTTTTGAGTATATTTGTTGTTACCCATGTGTTTTCACATAGACATATATTGACATTGAAACATCTGCATATTTTTTGAAATATTGTGGCCTCTTCACCTTTGCAGTTATTAGCAGCACCAACTTTTCTGTTCCATTTTTTTTCTTACAATATAATGAAACAGTTAAGCCTCCTTTTATGAAATTTTCTGCTGTGCCATATTTCTCTTCTGAACTCCTCAGGTTTATCAGGGAGAAGGTGAAAAAATAAGCGCATTTCATCTGCATTAAAAATATCATTGGGACTATATATTCCTATGACTGAGGGAAGAGTATTTTTCCATGACTGGACAGTGTCAGTGTTCACCTTTTCTGGCACACCCTGAACATATTTATAAGCTAGATTGTGTCTCTTATGAACCTTTTAATCCAACCGTTGGATGCCTTGAAATCTGTGAGTCCAAAATTTTGTGCTAAATATATTGCTTTAGTACAAACCACTGTACCATCAGGTGGAATATTTGAAGCACAAGATTGTTTTGTCTATTTCAGTTGCAAGTTTTCCAATTCTGGAAACTGACCATCACTCACTCATTTCTGATTAGTTTCCTCCTTTCAAACATGCTGCTTCAATTATTTTTGTTATTTGCTATCTGTTGTATTTATTGGTGATGGAGGAATTTTCAGTTCTTGTACAATATCAGCTCGCATAATGTGTGGATTTTTGTCCACCTCCTGAGTAGTGTTTCACTTTTCTTTGTTTATTAACTGTCTCACTATCTCTCTATCCATTATGTACTGCTGCATAGTTCAATGCAAAAAAACAGACTGAGTCAAATGCTAAACTTGAACAAAGGAGACCAGTGACTGAATTACATGCTGTTCAGTTTGTTTGGCCACTAGATGTTGTTGGAGCTACTGCAGGTCTATGTAAACTACTCCCACTTATTGTTTCTGCCATATCAGATGCTCTGTATGCTTGCAAAGTTACCAGCACTGAAAACACTGTCTCCCTGCAAATTTCCCCGCCACACATCCCCGAATATCCTACTCTAACTGTTGTAATCGCAACTGGGGTTGCCAAGAACAAAAGCGCGGTGAGGCCAAACGGGAGCGGCCCATGAACAAACAAAACGAACGGGGAAGGACGGACAAGAACGATGACGGACGATCGAGCAAGACCTAATGAACAACAACACGCTAATAGCAACAGGGTCACAAGCGAAACCTCATAAATCCACAACTTCCACTCGGACACGGAAACTAAGTAAACACGCTGTTTGTAGGCGAGATGTCGATAGACTAACGCGAATATCAGACTGCCTGCTGAGTGAGAGGCAGGCGCTTAAATACCTGATAGAATACGTTGCTATTAGCCGCTGGGCCCATGTGCTCCACTTTGGCGCCCTCACATTATACGCAGGCCAGGAGCATGCACGCAACCACAGCTTACGGCACGACGGCTGGAGAGACCTCTAGTGGTAATAGAGGTCCATGCTGTCTGGTGCAGACTCGAAACCCGTGGCGCTTGGTACCAGACTAACCACTCTTGCAACTCTTGGCGGCAAAAAAGGCAGCAGCCAAACAGTGCTGGTATCACTGTATTTGACTGCACTAAGCGGGTAGGAATATCACACAAATGAGTCAGTTTAACATGTGTGTAATTCAGTTGGACTTCCAAAAAATGGATTTACTGTGTGAGAAAATATGGTAATGAATGACGTAGTGAGAAGATTCTCTGTGTATGCTTTCACACCCTGTATTTCACCCCCTGCTACCTTCAGGTCGAGGCAACTTTGTCACAAGATTTCTCTAAGTCTACAAATGCTATTAACACAAGTTTGCCTTCCTTTAACTTATCTTCTAATAGTCAGCATTGCCTCAGACATTGCTACATTTCGCTGGAATCCAAACTGATCTTTGCTGGGGTCAGCTTTTACCAGTTTTTCCATTCTTCTGTAAATAGGCAAAAGTATCAGGCATCAGTATTTTGCAGCCATGACTTATTAAACTGCTAGTTTCACAATATTCACACCTGCCTGCGTCTGATTTCTTTGTAATTGTAATTATTACATATTTTAAGTCTGAGGTTATTTACCCTGTCCTGTACATCTTGCACACCAGGTGGAATAATTTTGTCTTGCGTGGCTCTCCCAATTTCTGAGGGAATGTCATCTGCTGCAGCCACCTTTTTTCAACTTAAGTATTTCAGCACTCTCTCAAATTCTTCTTGCGTTGTCATATTTACCATCTTATCTTCATCTTACATGCTCTTCTCTTTCCATAATATTGCCTTCACATTCATTTTCCTTGTATAGCCCCTATATATATATATATATATATATATATATATATATATATATATATATATATATATATATATATATATATATATATATAATAGGGAAACATTCCACGCGGGAAAAATATATTTAAAAACAAAGATGATGTGACTTACCATACGAAAGCGCTGGCAGGTCGATAGAAACACAGACACATACATACACACAAAATTCTAGCTTTCGCAACCAATGGTTGCTTCGTCAGGAAAGAGGGAAGGAGAGGGAAAGAAGAAAGGATGTGGGTTTTAAGGGAGAGGGTAAGGAGTCATTCCAATCCCGGGAGTGGAAAGACTTACCTTAGGGGGAAAAAAGACAGGTATACACTCGCGCGCGCGCTCGCGCGCGCACACACACACACATATCCAACCGCACATACACAGACACAAGCAGACATTTGTGAAGGCAAAGAGTTTGGGCAGAGATCCATGAGGCTGAAATGAAAATGAAAAAAATATGTATATGGGGAGAGATAAAGGTGAACTAGAAAGCAACTGGAGATCTGGTGTGAAAAAAGGCGAAAAAGTGTTGGTTGTGTCGATCCTGTGGTGAACTTGGGTTGGTAGACAACGATGTGCATAAAGGTTAGGTGGTTGTGTTGCCACCAAAACACGTTAAAGGGTGGAGAAATTTGGGAAAATTTCAAAAAAACTACGTGTAAATGTATTAAAAGGAGTGGTTTTGTAGTGGCAGATTATGAGAATAAGGCTAACAATTGTCTGACGAAGAAATAATGACGTTAAAACCTGTGGGAAGCGGCTAAAAATGATCAATGATGTGTGAAAAAACTGAAATGGAAATAAAGCAAAAGTTATTAGAACTAGCCGAAATGGTTGTTTAATAGGTGAAAGGAACTGTTTGTGAACTAGAAACGGTGGATTTTATAGCGGCGGTAGTGTTGAAAGCGGAAAAAAAAAATTTTTTTGGTTATGGTTTGGAAGTAGGTTATGTATTATTACGTATTATTGAGTATATATCGGCGGGATAAAATTGTATAGTAAATTACGCTAAAAAGGAGAAGGTGAATACAAAGTGAAACTACTGGCAAAACACAGAAAGAGAAAATAAGACGACAGAAAAGATTTCGAAATGCAACAGTGACAATAATAAACGTGATTGTTGGGTTCAAATTAATGATATGAATATAATAGGGAAACATTCCACGCGGGAAAAATATATTTAAAAACAAAGATGATGTGACTTACCATACGAAAGCGCTGGCAGGTCGATAGAAACACAGACACATACATACACACAAAATTCTAGCTTTCACAACCAATGGTTGCTTCGTCAGGAAAGAGGGAAGGAGAGGGAAAGACGAAAGGATGTGGGTTTTAAGGGAGAGGGTAAGGAGTCATTCCAATCCCAGGAGCGGAAAGACTTACCTCAGGGGGAAAAAAAGGACGGGTATACATTCTCGCGCGCACGCACGCACGCACGCACACACACACATCCATCAACACACATACAGACACAAGCAACCTTGGCAACCTTGCTTTGGCAAATTCCATGATTCATGGGAGGACCTCCAAATATATTGTTGTAATTGTCTGTAAGTTGTTGATAATCCCCCTGTAATATGAGTAGTAGTTTCCCAGCCATTTTTATACTGTTTGATCTGCCTTATCATCCAACATTGTAATTCATTCAAACAATGCCTAATTGGCCTTAGACAAGGTCTATGGGTCACTTTCATTCAGTATGCCTACAAAATCTGACCACTGCGTTATTCCTTTTTTAATGACTTGAGAACAGTGTCATTTTAAAGGCATAGGTTTACAACCCTTGTCACAGCATTTTTATGTAGAGAATCATACATTGCATCCAGAAGATTTCAAAACAGAGAGAGCTTCTTTGATCACTACAGAACATACGATGAGAAAGGTGTGTGCGGGGCAAAAAAAAAACCTGGATTGATGTATTCGGTGAGTATCAATAGTCATACCACTTTCATCTGCACTCAGTTTCATTCATCTTTTTCAACCACTGTAGCTTTTTCATTACTGTGAAATATGCTAGAGTGATGTGTGTCCTATCTATTACTCTTTCAGGTGGTTGTCCAGTGATTAAAAGCAAGCTAGTGTGTATTAGATATAAATAGGGAAGTTAGAAGAATGACTGTTATAAAAATAATAAGTGGCAGACAGGTGAAAAGCAAAGATTGAAGCTTTCAGTCAAGATAAAAGGTAAAAAACTGTAAAATCCCAATATACTGGTGTTGTATCTGGAAAAAGAATAATTAGCACAGTAAAAAGCATTAAAAGTAATGGTGGTAAAAGGACCATCATTGAGATTTATAGACAGAAAATGGAACCTGGACGGTAGGTGATTTAAGGAGTGATAAATGAGGTAGAGTAAAGGTTGAAAAAGTGTTTATGGAAGAAGTGCACACAGTTTAGAAGAATAGAATATGCATGTTAGTAAAACTGGAGTTATTTATGTGAGACAGATGGTGGTGGTGGGAGGGGGGGGGGGGGCAGGACGACATGGGGGGAGGGTTGAAACCTTCAAATTGTAGAGGGTACTTAGGTAGCCTGGAGTAAATCAGAAACTAAAGTGTGACTAATGAGACACCTAAAACGAACAGGAAGGATAGTGGTGCAGATACAGGGGAATTTGATGTACCGAGTCAAGGAGTGTAATTAAGATGATGAGTGATTGTAGGAAAGGAAAGTTTTTGAAAAATTAAAGTAGAAAAGTCCTGGTGTATACCAGGACAGTCTTTGTCAGGGGGAATGTATGGGGATCCAGAGGCTTGCTTATTGTAACAAATGACGTCATAACAATAAGCTCCTGAAATTCACCATCAAATAATACAAGAATATACTTCTGCAATGATTTTAGTTTATTTTGTCTTTCTTCTGAAAGATATCATAGTTAAGTTGCTGTGACTTTACAGTATCTTTAAAACTTTCCTTTATAGTATTACTGGATGCTCAAAGGACTCTTATGAAGTTAATCGCAGTACTAATTTGCATTGAAATTGATATTCAGAAATTCTTGACACTCTCGTTCATTGCTCAGCATTAACTCTTTAAAATTTCACAGTTTTTGCATTTTAGGTTGCATTTTTCATAGCTTGGTGGTATGTATTGAGAAATGGACATTTATGTACAGTCAGTTGATGCCTGCTGTAAACCATTTTCAAGTTAATAGAAAAACGTACATCAAGCACTATAGTGAGGGCATTCTGTCATGGTCCATATGCATTCAACTTTTAACAACCATGTCAATAGCAAAATAAAATTTGCCATTGGCATAAAGAAAAGAGAGCAGTTAGGTGCTCATCAATATCTGAAATAAATAATGCAAAACATGAGTCATATCAAGAATGATAGCCAGTATTGTGCAGTACTGTAGGATTTTGTGTTTCATGAAGAGTACCTATCATTTGGTATCATCTATTTTGGTTATTGATGGGCATAAAACTATGCTGAGATTTCGTCTGAATGCCTCATTCTACTTTTATCGTGGCAAGCGTTACAAGCTGTATACACATAAGCCATGAAATAACACCTCGAGTATAATGCTTGATATGTTTTCATTGTGTTTACACATGGTCAGGTTAAGTATTTTTGAATCTGTGATTTGTGGCTTTGCCTTTTAGAATTTAAATCTTATGGCTATCTGTTCTACAATTGTAAATGCAAAACTGTCATGGAGGTTTTGCGAGAGAGAAAGTATGTAGTTAGGAAAGCTTTTCAACATGCTACATAATTTCATACTTGTGGTGCGTGACTTGCTACTTGAATCAGAAGTTTGCCTGTCTCAGAGTGCCTAGGAGAATTATGTTCGGATTTGCACCATTCTTAAATGTAACAGAAGGCATGATTGTTAGTCAAAAAAATTGTAGCTAAAGCACAAAACTGCTGATTATTGCACTATTATTTCTGGAATTCCTCAATTCACTTTTCTGTCATGGCTTTCCATCTACTTGCCTGTTACTCCTTTTAGTGTATTATACCTTTTATTTCTGCTCTTGTCATAGTTTTGCTGTGGTTCTGGATCAGTCCTGTTTAAGTGAGTGACCTCAATGTCAGTGTGTAATATAGTGTATCCAGTTGTCACTTCGCTGTCCCCAAATTCCTGTTTTCTCTTACATGAGTCATGGTGGCCCGATTTCTGAGTAGTTTGCCAGTCCCTCCCCTCATATACTCAAGTTTTTCTATGGTGCTTAACAGGAAGAAATGTTACCCCGAAGCTTCAGATTTTGTATTGTTTAGTTACGCCAAAACTTTTATTTTGTTCTGAAAGTGGATCTGTTCTGGCAATACTTTTCCATTGTTATTAAATTTTTAAACTTTTTTTAAAGTAGCTTGTAAATGAAAGCTCACTTTACTGAGTTATAGCTTGTATTAATTGTGTTACCACTGCCTACTGAAATACCTCACTTTGTTCTTAAAATGGGATATTTGTGCTGTACTATGAAATAGCCTGATTGGAGAATGTGTGTTACGTGATTGGGGATAGGAACAGCGTCTTGGATAAGTAAGGGAAGACAAGCCTAATTTATCCCAAGATACATGTGAAAGAATATGAATCTATAGCACAAATAAAATATTAGCAATTTGTATTTCGTATGGAAATCAAGGTGCCTATAATAGGCTGTCTCCAAAACTGGATTAATCAATAGTTAAAATCTGCTTCATTTAAATGTGGGCTGTCACCTGATGATGAATTTTGTTGTACGCTCCTTATACTGGCACAAATTTCTACATGGCATTAAACCATTTGAAAATCTGCTACTTGTGCAAGCTTATGCCTTTGATGATGATTAAACAATATGTGCTCTGCAGGGTGTAAGGTATTGGAAAATATTGTTCCTACAGTCCACATTTGAAATGAGAAGGTGCACATTCTTGCACATTAAAGCTCTGAAATGGTAGCAGCTAGTGTCATTATGCCAAGCAGCAACTTTTAAGTTAACACCAGACGCAGTACTGCAAGTACTTTTTTGCAGATTCATGTTATTGCATCTGATTACTGCAAAAACCAAATGCAGTTTTCCATGACTAGGATACCAGTATCCCTTATGTAATACACTTACTTGCCTTTCCGTTATATTTTGTCTGTTCACATTGTCCAGGTTGTAATCTACATTGTTTTTTCTATTAGCTCATACTAGTGATAAGTGTTAAAAATCAAATACTGTGATCTTTTACATTGGACTTTCGTACAACTGTGATGACATTTTGTCTCGGATGTCAGCTTCACACTTTAGCAGAACTTCGTGCACTCTCAAATTTCATTTGTGTAGGTAGAGGTTTTTATATCTTCTTTCTTCATTTCACATAATCCTCTGTTACACGTATACATTTAAAAATGTTATCATGATGTTTTTGTATTTTGTTCAACAGCTATTTTGATTTTCAGATAGATGAAGAAAGAATTGTCTCATCTACAGGAGCATTGTCTCTGAAGGAAGTTCCACAGAGATTAGTCTTGATTGGTGCTGGTGTAATTGGTTTAGAGTTGGTAAGTATTCAAGCTATTCAGAAAAATGTTCTGAACACTACCTCAGACTCTACATTAATTACTGATTTATTTTCAGGGATCTGTTTGGTCAAGGTTGGGTGCAGAGGTAACTGCTGTGGAATTTCTTCCTTCTGTTGGTGGTGCAGGAATAGATGGAGAAGTTTCTAAAATGTTCCAGAGGATATTGACAAAGCAGGGTCTAAAATTCAAGCTGGGAACAAAAGTTACCGGTGCTGCTGTCCAGGGAAATGTAATTAAAGTCAGTGTTGAAAATGTGAAAGACTCTTCTAAAAAGGAGGAGGTAAGTGTTTAAATGAAAGAGAAAGTTCTGATTTCTGTATACAGCTGTTCCACCACAGAAAGCCCATTACTTGTTACAAGTTGTATTTTGTATGTAATATTGAAATTTATAACAGCCACAATCTTTTTTAATTTTGAATATTCAGTGTCATATAAGAAAAGAAGAAAGGCTTCTCCCTTTGCAGAAAGTAGAGGTTTTTTATAAAAAAAAAAGATAAGAATGACTACTTCCTGTATTCAAATGAATTGCACGAGAGTAAATTGTGGGAGCACCGTTCAGCTGAGAAAAGACCACCCTCTAAAAAATTATCAAGTGCATAATGGGTGAAAATGTATCAAATCTCTCTCATTGAGAATTACAAAGATAGCTCCTGATTGGAAGATAAAAAATCACTTGTTTCAATTTGTGAGGTTTAGATGTAATTAGTTAATTTGTGTCTCTGCGTTCCTCCAGCAGTTTCTCTTGTCACACCAGTTTTCAGTTACCCTCTCCTCTTCTGTGTCTCCTTTAGGGTTAACCTGCACAATTATTTTCAATTCAGTTATTTTCTTTCCATCATAACAGCAATTAAAAGCTAATACTTGTGTCACAAAGGTTGGACATGTGTTTCAAAGTAACCATAAACAAAGTTTGACTTTTTAAAATTGTGATTAGAACTTATAAGATGTGAGCAGCTGTAAAAATATTTAGTTATGCAGATGTATGTTAATTTTTCTCCTATGTGCATAGAGATTGGAGTTCTCTGATGTATTTATTGGGAAGGGTTGCATTTTTGTAGAATCAAGGTCATATCAATGAGGCAACTTGTCCAATGACATCAGTGTAACATGGCCAGCGTTTACAAAAATGACTGGACATGGAAGAGGACAATACACTGAGTTGACAAGTCATGGGATAGCACCTAATATCATGTTGGACCTCATTTTGCCTGGTTTAGTGCAGCAACTTGCTGTTGCATGGACTCAGTAGGTCGTTGAAAGTCCCCTGCAGAAATATTGAGCCATGCTGCCTTTATAGCCATCCATAATTGTTAAACTGTTGCAGGTGCATGATTTTCTGCATGACCTGACCTCTCTCTTACATTTTATAAATGTTTGATGGGATTCATGTCTTGTAATCTGGGTGGCCAATTCATTCACTCAAATGGTCTTGAATGTTCTTCAGTCAATTGCAAACAATTGTGGCCTGTTGACATGGCCCATTGTGATCCATAAAATTCCATCATTGTTTGGGAACAAGTAGCTGAACACAACCATTTCCAGTCCATGATCAGTTCAGTTGGACCAGAGGACACAGCCCATTCCATGTAAACACAGCCCCCCACTGTTAAGGGGCCGCCACCAGCTTGCATAGTGACTTGTTGTCAACTTGGGTCTGTTGCTTTGTGGAGTCTGAACCACACTCAAACCCTACCATCGGCTCTTACCAACTGAAATTGGGACTCATTTGACTAGGCCATAGTTTTCCAATCCTGTAGCGTCCAACTGGTATAGTAATGACCCTAGGAGAGGTGCTGCTCGTAATGTCGTACTGTTAGCAAAGGCATCAGTCATCTTCTGCCATAGCCACTTAATGCCAAATTTCACCACTCTGTCCTAATGAATACATTTGTCATACATCCCGTATTGTTTTCTGCAGTTATTTTATGTAGTGTTGCTTGCGTCTTAACACTGACAACTCTACACAGGCACTGCTGTTCTCGGTCATTAAGTGAAGGCCTTTGGTCACTGTGTTGTCCATTGTGAGAGGTAATGCCTGAAATGTGGTATTCTCAGCACACTATTGACACTTTGGATCTCAGTATTTGAATTATGTAGCAATTTCCAAAATGGAATGTTCCCTGTGTCTAGCTCCAACTATCATTCCATGTTCAGAGTTTGTTAGTTCAGTCGTGCAGCTTTAATCACATCGGGGACCTTTTCACGTGAATCACCTGAGTACAAATGACAACTCTGCCAATGCACTGCCCTTTTATACCTTAAGTACACGATACTTCCACCATCTGTATATGTGTATATCGCTATTCCATGACTTTTGTCTCCTCAGTGTAGTAGTGACAGGGTTTCCATTGCAAGCAGTTATTGTACCATAGAAGTAGTACTGTTCAACTTCAGTCCTCACATGAATACACTTCCATATACCTTTAGTTGTGCCAGTGAGATACACTGAGATGTTGCATCTTCCTGCTAATGAAAGGGCTTGGTTTTCTGGACTCGGCTATCACCGGTGATGCATTATTATAATATTGAAGGAAAATGAGTCAGAACAATGTGAAACATGCTGTATTCTGCAGGGATGGGAAGTATTACTTGGTGTTTTTAATGAGTGAACCACAGCTTCATCAAATCAGTCTGTAACCTTGTGCCATGAATCAAATCATAAGATGTTTGGCAAAATTAAGCATGATCTCTGTATCATGTTCACTTTATTGCCACACTCTTGTCTTACTTGACTACAGTTCCAGTAACAGAAAGTGAAACTCTTAGACATTTAATTTGTGGAATCTGAAGCAATGCTGAAAAATTGCTATGCATTTCTAAAGATCACATAATATAACTTGTGACATTGTGTGTTCAAAGAAGCGGAAATACTGCTGGAAACACAGTGGTACAGAAGGTAATTACTTTTGAAGAATATTTTGCAAAAATGTAATTATATCAATAACTATTCGTTGCAGTAGTAGTTTCCCTGCCTCATGAACAACACATATTGTTCACTGGATGTAAATAATATGGGATTTTACGCTGTCATATAAATTAATGAAGGATTTGTAACCCATGTGTGTTGCTTAATATGGTGGCAATATACACTCCTGGAAATGGAAAAAAGAACACATTGACACCGGTGTGTCAGACCCACCATACTTGCTCCAGACATTGCGAGAGGGCTGTACAAGCAATGATCACACGCACGGCACAGCAGACACACCAGGAACCGCGGTGTTGGCCGTCGAATGGCGCTAGCTGCGCAGCATTTGTGCACCGCCGCCGTCAGTGTCAGCCAGTTTGCCGTGGCATACGGAGCTCCATCGCAGTCTTTAACACTGGTAGCATGCCACGACAGTGTGGACGTGAACCGTATGTGCAGTTGATGGACTTTGAGCGAGGGCGTATAGTGGGCATGCGGGAGGCCGGGTGGACGTACCGCCGAATTGCTCAACACGTGGGGCGTGAGGTCTCCACAGTACATCGATGTTGTCGCCAGTGGTCGGCGGAAGGTGCACGTGCCCGTCGACCTGGGACCGGACCGCAGCGACGCACGGATGCACGCCAAGACCGTAGGATCCTACGCAGTGCCGTAGGGGACCGCACCGCCACTTCCCAGCAAATTAGGGACACTGTTGCTCCTGGGGTATCGGCGAGGACCATTCGCAACCGTCTCCATGAAGCTGGGCTACGGTCCCGCACACCGTTAGGCCGTCTTCCGCTCAAGCCCCAACATCGTGCAGCCCGCCTCCAGTGGTGTCGCGACAGGCGTGAATGGAGGGACGAATGGAGATGTGTCGTCTTCAGCAATGAGAGTCGCTTCTGTCTTGGTGCCAATGATGGTCGTATGCGTGTTTGGCGCCGTGCAGGTGAGCGCCACAATCAGGACTGCATACGACCGAGGCACACAGGGCCAACACCCGGCATCATGGTGTGGGGAGCGATCTCCTACACTGGCCGTACACCACTGGTGATCGTCGAGGGGACACTGAATAGTGCACGGTACATCCAAACCGTCATCGAACCCATCGTTCTACCATTCCTAGACCGGCAAGGGAACTTGCTGTTCCAACAGGACAATGCACGTCCGCATGTATCCCGTGCCACCCAACGTGCTCTAGAAGGTGTAAGTCAACTACCCTGGCCAGCAAGATCTCCGGATCTGTCCCCATTGAGCATGTTTGGGACTGGATGAAGCGTCGTCTCACGCGGTCTGCACGTCCAGCACGAACGCTGGTCCAACTGAGGCGCCAGGTGGAAATGGCATGGCAAGCCGTTCCACAGGACTACATCCAGCATTTCTACGATCGTCTCCATGGGAGAATAGCAGCCTGCATTGCTGCGAAAGGTGGATATACACTGTACTAGTGCCGACATTGTGCATGCTCTGTTGCCTGTGTCTATGTGCCTGTGGTTCTGTCAGTGTGATCATGTGATGTATCTGACCCCAGGAATGTGTCAATAAAGTTTCCCCTTCCTGGGACAATGAATTCACGGTGTTCTTATTTCAATTTCCAGGAGTGTATGTGAGAATTTTTTAATTTTGGGGACTTTTATAAGAATCTGTGAGGATTTCATATTTTCATTGACTAAAACAGACAAATTGAGGCAGCTTACTACTTTGGAAAACAGTGTGGAGACATCATACAAAGGAAGCTGAAGCAATGTGCTGAATTTTATACTGTTTGTTGCTTGGTTTTCAGCACCTCTAGCAGGTTCGCTAATAATTGAAGTCAATATTACTGCCTTTCGTTTCTCATGCCTACAAGACCATTTTGCATTTCTGAATTTCTGTACAGCATTAAGTGTTTAGTTTGTGTGTGTGTGTGTGTGTGTGTGTGTGTGTGTGTGTGTGTGTGCAGTTATTCTTTGTAGGCTTGATGTTGTCACACACCGATGTGACGTGACTTGACACTAGATCGTGACACACAGCAGGGCCATTGGGCTTTCCTAAAGGGTGACAGAAAATATAGTTCATGACTTGCAGAATTGTTGATAAAACAATACATAGTTTCTTTAGTTTATGATAAAAGGTCGCCATATTCTCCATTTATGCACTCACAAAATATGTTGTTGAGTTCTCTCTGTTTCTGTCTGCAGCGTAGTAAGTTACATGGAAACTCAAAACATTTCAGTTGTTGAAATCTTGTCTAAAGCATTTTATTGCCATTCTGTTTAAGGATTTATGGATAAAGTACATTCATGCTGTCTAGATGTTATAACCTTGCAGACTTACACTAGTGCTTTTCTTTTTTTTTTTATTGTTAGTAACGTACAAATACTGATTATTTGTTGGTGTTTCTGGAAAAAAGTGCTCTTGTTGGATAAGGTGATAGCTTATCTTAATCTAAAGTTGTCAGTATAACTGTTAACAATAATATGTGTTACATCAAGTGAACAGACATACTAATTGTGTGCTGCATAGAAATTGTTCTCTTTGAGATTTTTTTCCTCCCCAAGTTTGAGTAAAATGTGATTTCCACTGCTCCCACAGAACTTTCTGTCCATACTGAGTCTCAGTTCTTCCATTTAGATTCTTCTTTTCCTTTACAGCTGGAATGTGATGTCCTGCTTGTGTGTGTCGGAAGGAGACCATACACTTCTAATTTGGGTCTTGAAGAAATTGGCATCGAACGGGATGAGAAGGGGAGAATTCCTGTCAATTCTAGATTTCAGACTGTAATACCAAAGTACGTAACCTTACTATTAAGTTTTCACTGTGATTAACAGTTTAAGTCTACTAAAATGAGGCAATCTCAATTACTGCTCCAGGTTTATTAGTTGTTCTCAGTTTTAGAATTAAAAGGATATGTTACTCTCTGCATTGTTATACTTATGTTCAAAAGTGGATTTTTTTTATATTGTTGCAAAATATAAACTATTATTGTATTTCAGTATTTATGCTATTGGCGACACTATACATGGTCCAATGTTGGCTCACAAAGCTGAAGATGAGGGCATTGTGTGTGTAGAAGGCATTGCTGGAGGCCCAGTGCATATTGATTATAACTGCATTCCTTCTGTGATCTACACTCATCCAGAAGTTGGTTGGGTTGGTCACACCGAAGAGGATCTGAGAAGTGATGTGAGTACCTACTTGGTGGGGCATAGTAAAAATGTTTTGTATCTGATACGCCATATTTTTATAAATAATGTTATTTTCAAATCTAACAAAAATAGGCAGTATTTGGGCAGTCACCAAAACTTATCAGATTTAGATTACCATTGCGACTGTTGTTTCTTCTAAGTTTTCCCACACTGTATTGTCTTGATGCTAGTGTTCATCTTACGCGGTTGTTACCAACTATGTAAGCAGGCCATGGCTTGATCAGATTAATGTTCTTTCGTTGCTCATAACAATCACCAATATTTACATCCTATTTAATTGTAATGTATGCCTAAGATAAGATAAACAACCTTTATACCTATTTTTCTTTATTTCAAAAGATTCCAACCCTAGTGCCTCATAAAAGATAAGCAGTGTATTACAATTTGATTATTTGTATGATGTGCATTACAAATTTATTTGTTCTAGGGTAGAGAATACAAAATTGGAAAATTTCCATTCGCTGCAAACAGCAGAGCAAAGACAAATAATGATACTGAGGGCTTTGTGAAGATCTTGGGAGACAAAGCGACAGACAGAATATTGGGTATTCATATCATAGGACCAGTAAGTTACTTGTAATCCGCTAGAATTAATTTTCTCTGGTACTTAAGCTGTTGCATGGAACTACATTCTGACAATGACTGAAGCTGTCCATACACACATCATGTAATCGGATTTGTTTGTTACAGGGTGCTGGCGAGTTAATCAATGAAGGAGTATTAGCGATGGAATATGGAGCATCTTGTGAGGATGTTGCAAGAGCGTGTCATGCTCATCCAGTAAGTTCGAGTGATTGCATATAACAATTCAATCATATAATAATATTTTAAGTTTGAATGTAGGACTGTTGTCCAGTTATTTTTTGCAAACATAACAGTTTCCCTTACGTCATAACAGCTTAAACCTACAAGAGTGAAACTTACATTTTATACTCTTATAATTGATGTGTAAATTTCATTTTATTATGAAACTGTTGTATTACCCAGTCAGTTCAGATTCTGCAGTAAGCACTATAGAAGATTGGTGAAAACGATGTTGACTGAAACAAAACTACGGAAAAAGTCAGTTTCCATCTGTACTGCAAGAACTTGTGTTAAATATTAAAATCCATTGGGCTTGTAAGATAGTCTTCAAAGGCATAGCTCCACTTATATGGAAGTCGTTACATGAAAATGGTACAAATGAGAGAAATATGAAGACAAAACTGAAAAACAAGAGGATTGGCACTGGGAAAATTTTTTGTATCTGCACAAGCATGACCATGCTGTGAAACCACGCTGTTGACACAAATATGACTACTTAGTTGACAGTGGGTGCTCAACACACAAGCCGGTGTGCTGGATCCTGGAAGAGAAAAACAAATGTCATGTGCAGGTCGGTCTGGAGAAAAAGCACAAAATGCAACCAGTGCGAATGACTGAATCAAATGGTGTGCGGAGCCAAGAGCGTAGCCCGTTGTGAAAACCAGGTCTATGTTCATCGATCTCACTGTAAGAATTGAATGGCCTGGCTTGTTTCCGCCGGCAAACAAGCATCTGGATGACTGGTTCTGCTCGCACTGTCTGTGATACCTTTCTGCACTACTCTGGTATTACACCAAAACTAGCTCATCTGTGTTCACCTATGTCCTCTGGCAGGTACACAAAAATCCCATCTCCCTAAAAAAAAAAAAAAGGGGGGGGGGGGGGGGGCAGAGGGCATGTAGGACTGAAAGTGGCATGGTTTCTACTATAATAATCTCCATTGCAAAACCAAAGAGGGTGCTAGACTGCCAGGCAGCATTTCTACCTTCAAAGTAGGCCCAGACGACTCAACTGAGTCTGGTGGAAGATTGTGGAGGCTGGTGCACTTGCATCGGCGGGGGCGAGGACTCGTCCATGGGTGAGTGGAGAAAGGACGACACAGGTTCAGAATCTGGAGTCATGGGAATGTTTGCCACCTGTGCCCTATTCTGTGGGCAAACGTAGTATGGTGGAGGGCAGAGTGGTGGCAGAAGCAGATGTGCACGCTGCCGCAGTTGGGATCCTCCTACCAGGAAAACGCCGTGACCAACTTAGTTGTCCAGATGGTGCGGAGACGGCATCATCATCATGGGTCCAGTGGATCATCAATGCAACTAATTTTAATGATGAATCAGGTGCACAAACAAATGTCAGTGTTTAGGGCCCACCATTACTTCCAGCAGCTACTCATCAGGCCGGTCAAAAGACAGGGCCTAAAGGCGCCCCGTGAGGCAAATGCGGTGGTCCACGATGTTACAGGGCATGCAGCTCGGAATGTAACAAATCTAAGGTTGCATGACCAGCACCGATGCAAAAATTCCACCAGACTGCACCCGTTAACTGATGTCACCCGGTGTGTAGCCAGAAAGATACATGTTAAGACGGGTGCAATGTGAGTGCAGTCAAGATGCTGGATATCATTGCAAATGCAAAAATCTTCAAACTTCCGTGACACAAATTACCAACTATTATCAGATATGAGTGTCCAGGGCAGCCTTCAATAGAAAAATTGACTGATAACGTGCAAGTAGTTGCTGTCAATGACCTGGAGAGCATTTGGCTACATTCAGGAAATAAGACAAAGCATCCACCACCAACCACCACATACTTCCCAAAAAAGAGCCCGCGAAATCAAATTTACTCTGTCCTGAGGGTACTCTGGAACTGGCCTAGGGCAAAGGTGACACGGTGGTGCAGCCATATTTGTTCACAGGCCACGCAAACCCGCAAAAGATGTTGGGTGTCACAATCGATCACCAGCCAGTGGACATATCGCCATGCCCAAGTCTTAATATGAGATATACTCCGTTGCTATGCATGCAGCATCTGGAGAATGTGAGGACACAATGCAGGAGGGATGATTGTTCAAGAACTTTGCACCTCTGTGGCAAGCATGGGTTCCTCCCTGGAAAACATTTAGTCGATCTCATAGTAGGAAGTACAATGCCATGCTGAATCAGCACTTGAAGGAGCATGCTTGGCCCCCATCTGGACTGTGGAGATGATTTCCGGACCTCACAGACCATCATAGGAAAATGCAGCAGTGTCCAATTCAAAAACAAGAGCCTGCTATGGATTGGGTTCTTCCGGCAACCACAGTGTGAACCTGCATTAGCATGTTGGGCTGTGGACTTGTAATGCATGTCATAAGAATAATTACTGAAAAAGAGTGCCCATCTCTGCAACTAGGGGGCAGTAGTATCCAGTAGCTTAGAATGAGGACAACATAGTTCAGTCAGCGGCTTGTGGTCAGTGATGAGTAGGAACTTTGCTCCACACGAGAAAACCTTGAAACCTTTGTAATACCTAAAATTACAGCCAGTGCCTTCTTTTCCACCTGTGAATAGTTACCCTGTTGCATACCACTGCACTTCCAACCTGCAGTGTTCTGTGGTCTCTGTGTTTACAGCTGACAAACCTATAACAAATACCATATTTACTCGAATCTAAATCGCACTTTTTTTTTCGGTTTTTGTAATCCAAAAAACTACCTACGGCTTAGAATCGAGTGCAAAGTAAGCGGAAGTTCTGAAAAATTTTGGTAGGTGCCGCCACAACTAACTTCTGCCATCAGATATATGTAGCACTACACAGGCATGCTGTGCAAGCACAAAGTTAAATACTTGCGCCAAAAACCTCTGGGTCAGTAAATAAATTACAAAAAACCGGTATAAGACAAGATTTTTTTCTCCGCCCTGAGTTTCGACCACTGCATTTTCATAAATTATCCAACGAAGTAAATAGAAATTCCATATTGTTCATCTTCGAATGTAGCAGCCTTCCAAATATCTGTAGCAATAAAAATAAATTTCTTTACACAAAAACACCAATAATGCACAAAGCTTTCGGATTGTTGCATGAGTTGATAACGCTGGGACTCATTAAGATTTCACGTAACGGCATGTATTGCTTCGTGGAATTTTGTGAAGTGCTTGTTGGTGTTGGCGAACCATAATGAAGCACTTCCATTATAGTGCCAAATTCAAGAGGGCAGTTATGTCTTTTGTGGAACAAAGTTGTAATCATACTGCAAGTCTGTGATACAGGGGTTGATGAGAGCAACGTCAGGTGATGGCGACTGCAGAGAGACAAATTATTTGAATGTTCAAGTAGCAGGAAAGCATTTAGTGGGCCAAAGTGTGGCCTACATCATGCACTAGAAGTGCTTTTAAATGAATTTGTTAAGGAACACTGTCAGAAATTCCTGCTTGTGAACGCCAAAATTTTAAAAATTAAGGCACATGAGATTGCTAGGGAGCAAAAAACCAAAAATTTTAAGGCTAGTGGCAGCTGGATTGATCAGTTTATGAAGTGGTAGGGTTTTTCACGTAGGAGGCGAACTTCAGTTGCACAGAAGCTGCCGAAAAATTATGAAGGAAAGCTTGTGGAATTTCAGCGCTTCGTAATTAAGCGGCGCACAGAAAAGCAATACCTTCTTGGTCAGATAGGAAATGCTAACCAAACTCCCGTATATTTTGACATGCCGTCAAATTACACGGTTGACGCCAAAGGAAGAAAGACACAAGTGTTCTTACATTAGGGGGTTAAAAACAGCGGATGTCCGTCATGCTTGCTTGTACAACAGATGGACATAAATTACTCCCATTCATAGTTTTCAAGTGAAAGACTTTACCGAAATTGGAAGTAGTTCCAAAAACTGTAACTGTATGAGCAAATGAAACTGGTTTGTTTTCGGAGGACATGGTGCTGAAATGGATTAGGCGTGTGTTTACGTAGTCTGTTGGTATAAGATGCGTACGCGGGCCATACAACACCTGCAGTAAAATGAAAATTAGAGGAAAGCAAAATGGACTTGGCAGTAATTCCAGGCGGGATGATGTCAATTCTGCAACCACTTGACGTCTGTTTGACTAAACCATTTAAGGACAAGCTTAAACGCATGTACACAGACTGGCTTTCGAAAAGCAACAAACAACTGACACCAACAGGACGTGTAAAAGTGCAAGTTTGTCTCAAGTGTGCCAGTGGAATTATGATGCATGGAAGTGTGTTCCAAATCAGACTGTGCAACAAGCATTAAAAAATATCCAATGCACTGGATGGTATGGAGGACGATGCTCTGTATGAGGAAATGAGCAACAAAGAATCGAGTGATAGTTATTCAGAATCATAATGATATTTTAAACATTTCATATAAGATGTATTACAAACCTAATAAAATTTTGTTTTAAATTTCAGAGTTTAATTTCTAAGTTATTTTCATTCTTATTTTATAAGTGTTGCTACTCTGCATTGCACAGTATAGAAAAGCGTGGAGAGCTGCATCAAACCAGTCTACGGACTGAAGACAACAACACACTCTGCGTTTGAAGTCATCCTACTGACAAGACTGTTTGGGATGTATGTCAATATGGCCAACTCTATGTTCTGAATTTTTTCCTATCTGTGACAAGAGATGGTTGCTAATAGGAACTTTTATGAATCGTGAATCGCGTGCAGTATTCTCTTCACCATAAGAATAATACAAATGTAAACATTATGCCATGTATTCTTTCATGTTTGCTGTTATCTCATTTAAATCCTGTCTGCCTAATAAACTACAAAACTAGAGAGAGACAACAGCAAACGTGGAAGAATATACATATCGTGTCATGTTTATATTTGTATTATTCTTGTGCTGAATAGTGATAGTCAGAAATGAAGCACGGCAACTGAGTAGATTTTTAAATCTAAGATGACTCTTAATTTCTATGCAGAATGTAATGTGCTAAAGAGGCGTCTGCAAAGATTTTCAAACCGAGAAAAATTTTCTCTAAACTCTCGTTCAGAACATTTTCCATCGTACGCAGTGTATTGTTTGGTTCTTGTTGATCATTATCAAAGAAAGCAGCAGAATAAGTAACAACAAATAGTATTCTCTTGCCATTGTTTCGCTAATGAGACAATTCCTCTTTTTTTTTTTTTTAAGCGGCAGTAGCGCGCACAAAAGGAAGCCATGCCGCGAGCGGCGACAGGTCGTTGACACTCGTTATCAGAATGCGACAAACAATGCATGACACAGCACAATAATGCACTTTTAGTTTAGAGTGATGTAAATGCCTATAACAAAGAGAACTGCACTTATCAGATCAAAGCAAAATAAGCAATCAATTCAAACCAGATGAAGCACGTGAAAAAGGAAGGGTACCCCTATAAATACGGATGGAGCGTCTGACGCATAGCAATGGCTACCTGGTAAAGCTTAACTGCTAAGCTTACAACTCGAACAAAACTACTGTAGCTGTATCTTCATCCATTCGACCTAAATTCTCTCTCGTGTTACAATGGACCAACTCTGTTTCGATTTGGAGGTGCGGTCTAAAACCTCTCTCCTCTTGAATTTTGAGTCTCAAATTTCAGGTGCGGCTTAGATTAGGGAAATTTTTTTTTCCTTGATTTCGTTCTCATTTTTCAGGTGCGGCTTAGATTCGAGTAAATACGGTACATCCCCCCACTGTGGTGTGTGTTATTGATGAAACATCTGTTGCACACACTGCTGATTTTTATACTGGTAATAAACCATGTTGTAGAGAATGCGTAAAACTGTAGCCAACTTTCAGAACACTTTCTTGCACCTTTTAAATATTCATTAAGGTTTTAAAATTTTGATTAAAATATCTCGTATTCGGTGGAAGCCCACCATGGACAATACTGTGTAAACTGTCAGCTGTGCCATTTGTCAACACTAAAACAGTGTGGAGGAATAGTAAGTCATACGTGAAGTATGAGAAAATTTAGCTTTAACTATGAATGTTATTTTAGAAAGCCACTGAAAAAGATTTTCATAGAAAATGGTAAAATCAACTTTCATAGTGTTTTGAAAATGCTATTGTTTGCACTAATTTTTGCACTTTTATTTTGTCACATGTTCAGTAATCAAGTAGGTGGTGGTGCTGCTGTTATTATTATTACTATTATTATTATTAACACTTGTGTCTTCTCTATTTCCAGACATGCTCGGAGGCTCTCAGAGAAGGATGTCTGGCTGCCTACTTTGGAAAGCCAATCAATTTTTAGACTGTTGTGATATTAAAAAATCACAGATCTGTATCTGTAAGGAGAAAATGTTAAAGAATGAAAACTAAAGTATTTTCACTTTTTTATGCATTTTGTTAAGGAAATCAGTGATTTTAAATACTTTTCTGTCTTGTGTATAGAACTGAAATGATACAAGCAGCATTTTCACATCAATGATTTAAAAGAATCTTGTTAAATTATTTATCATGTTATGTTTATAACATATCTCATTATTGTAAAAAATCGTGCACATCTAGTGTAAGAAATGAAATCTTCACAAATTCTTGTTGCATTTTGGCTAATTTATGAATTAAAATGTAAGCAAAAGATGCACTGCTTGCTGAAATTTAGTAGTTTAATGACATTGCAATATTTTATACATAGAAGAAAAAGGCTACCTATGTGCATTATGGTATGACGCAGACTCTTGATGGAAACCACACACTTACCATTCCAATGGAACAATGTGTCATTGTGATGGGACACTGGACGGCTGTTCAAATCTTTGATCAGCTGTACAGATGTTCGTCTCCTGTAGTTTCCCAAAATTACTTCGGACAAAAGCCTTTAAAAGGAGGTAGCTGATTTCCTTCACCTATTCAAGCTTGTACTCTGTCTGTAATGATGGATGGGATGTTTTGAACTCTAATCTTCCTTCTGTCAAGGTAAAGATTCACTTGCAAAACACCATTTTGGCTCCTTGAACTTTTCTTTTAAACAAGCATCGCAATTTTTTGCTGAACTCAGTTTGGTGTTCAAAACTGAAGACCGACACTAAGAAGCATGTGCATGTTTTACTGTGGATGTTCGCAGCCCAGTGTTTTTTCTCCAAGGTTAGGAAGTAATGCTCCTTGTATTTGTGCTTAGATTGCATAATGTCCATGTAAAAGGGACATGGGTATGAAATTACTGCTAAGTGTAGAATCGTAAGAAACTTCTTTTATACAATGTTCTCAAGATTTTTTGAAAGGAATCTGTCATACCCTTATGCAACAAGTTGTTAGTATTTGCTTAGAGTAATTTAAGAAAGTCACGGAAGACGTTACTTTGAAGAGCTGTTTGGATTGAATGTTTGTAGCTTCCGAGTGGCTATGCACTCCTCTTTTTCCCATTTTATTGTGTGTGGAAGGGTAGAGGGGGTGCTCCCCCTCCCCCTGCACAATCCATTGTATACATATACTAAGTGAGGTGGCACAGTGCAGTAAATTTAAGCATTACCACCTATATCGGATTGGGACATTGAAGCCAAGAAAGGGTGTCACCTGCCTTGTGCTCCAAAGAAATTGTTCAAAACTTCATCCAGCAACACAGACTGTTTTTCTGTGGTTTCTCTAAACTGCTTAACACAAATGCCAAGACATCCGTTTTTTTAAAAAGACAAAGTTGATTTCCTTCCTTATCCTAGTTGAGTGTGAGCTTGTCCTATCTCTTTGACCTTGAGGTTGACATGATGTTGAAACATCATCTTCCTTCCTTCTTTCCACTGTTTGTCCTCCCACTTCAAGTTCAACTGAACCTTGCATTTTTTTATGTAAATAGTTGATTTTATATGCAGTTGTGAAAGGATGCTGATCCTGTTTGTTATAGACTGAATAGGAAGTAGCAAGGAAAGTTAACGTGGTGCAAATTTGTGATGGATATGCTATTTGCAACTACAGCTGGAACTGTTACAGGTTTATTGTTAAAGCAAAAGCTGGAATGAAACTTTATCATGCAAATGTGAGTACAAGCACCACTAATCTCTAAGAACTGGATTTGTGTTCCTTTGTGTTGTCAAATTTGGAACACATTTTCCAATTACTATTACTAAAATAAATTGAAAATAATTTTTAGTAGATATTGTGTTGCTTTTATGAACTACTTCTCCAGTGTCTCCCTCGTACATGTTAATGTGTACATTTTGAGGATTTCTTCTTTTTTTTTTTCCTACCTGTATGTTCATTTTGAGGATTTCTTTTTTCCCTACCTGTATTTACATTTGTTTCTAGAAGACCTCTTGTGAGTATGATGTTCTGTGAACATTACGTTCTTTGCAGTTTCACAAGTCATATTTTCATATCCGTAGTGTGATATATTGCATCTACTGTTTGATTAAAAGGAAAGCATTGAAATGAAATTTGTGTAACTATATGCAATACCACTGTAAACTACCACAAAAATATTGAGTTAAATGCACTGAAATGAAACAAATGGATCAGAGAGGATGAAATCAATGAAGTTGTAATGACATGAAATATGATCACATCCTGTTCAGATATTCAGAACCTACAAAGTAAATAACACAGTAATAACTGAAAATTTGTGGCAGCACACGTTTCGAATCTAACTGTTCTGCATGTATCGAGCAGTTGCTTTAACTATTAGGTGTTTGAGCTCATTTCCAAGCACCACTGGCTTGCATTTTTGCTGATTTTTCCACCTATGATTTCCAAATACTCTTGCCAGAGATTGTTCCATGTGGTGTATGGGAATAATGCAACTGGGGAAAGGAGTCTGGGGAGGACTGTGGCTATTCCTTTAGAAAAGTCTGGTAGGCTGTGATCACTGATTATGTCAAGTGTTATCTTCCACACGGTGATGCTCACTTTTTCCACTGTAGAATCCTCTAGTGTCCACAAAAAAAAAGGAATGTAATGCTTTCCATAGTGGTCTGTAATGGAGATGTGGCAATTGCTGTTATCCAAACCTGTGTGACAGAGGTTCAATAATGAAATTATGTTGTCGATTAGCAAATAATTTTGTGTTCATGTGAGCCTGAAACACTTAACTTTTCACTCAAATTTATAGTGGAAGGATGAATTTCTCAGGCGGTTTTTTGTCACTTTTCCTTTTGTTTATTACCTACTGTTTTCGCATGTGTTTCTCATTATTTTTAGTACGGTAACTGAAACTGGATAACTTCTAAATTAGTTTAGATCTTTTGAATCACTATGGGAATACCCAAACTAAATGTAGAAATGTTGTTGAAATATCGGACAGAGACTTAAAAAACTGCATTTCTGTCCACAAACATTCTCCAGTTGTGAAATGTATGCAAACTTAGTGCAGTATTGGGTGTTGCAATCTTTTTCCAATTGTAATGATTTTTAAAACCAGTATGCACCTCCATTTTGTTGTTTCATCACTTAGGCCGAGTAGCTAGGTTTCTCCCTCCTTTTATGCATTGGAGGTACTTAAGAAAGAATGCTGAATAACAGCTTTCCTGTGATTCTTTATATTCCTTTCTCAAATATCTTGTACACTGCTGTACAAAACTTTAGGATGAAAGTGACTTTCGCATGACATGTCACTGCCAAGTATCTTGATGAAACTTGGACCCTATGTAGGAGCTCCTACTGAATAATACAGAGGGTAACTGAAATATGAAATGATGATCATAGTTAATAACTTTTCTGGGTGCATGACATGTTCCAACCCTCTCCATATGACAGTATGTCCAGCATTGTCGAACGTGATCATTTTGGTGGTCCAGGTGTTGTGGTGTGAGGAGAAGTAATTATGAACGGGTGCACTGACCTCCAAATCTTTGAACATAGTACACTCACCTGTAAGTGGTGTTATGGCACTGTACTCCATCCCCATGTGTGTCTTTTCAAAGGTGTATTCAACCAAGACTCCATTTTTATGGATGACAATGCACAACTACATCAAACAACAAAGGTGGAAGAGCTCTTGAAATGAGAGGGACTGGTCTGCCCCTTTCTCTGACTAAAATTGCTTTGAGCATGTGAGGGATGCATTGGGGAGATGTATTAAAGCATATTTACATGCACCAATGATCATCCAGCAATTTTCAGCCATGCTGGTGGAGAAATGTAATACCCTACTACAAGAACTCCCAGCATGGGGGCACATTGCAGAGCATGCGTTGGTGTCCAAGGTAATCACAGCCAATTAAAGAACTGTGTCCCATCTTTGTTAATGTCCAGGGGACCATCATGAATTGCTGTGATATCAGTGGCATTATTGTCTTTGTATACACAAGTGTCATTTCTGTTCATCTATTGTATATCTCTTTCAGTTACATTTTGTATTATACTGTAGCAGCTCTTTCTGTGTATAGTCCAAGGTTCATTGGACTATGTTACTTTGCGGTGACACAGGCAAAAGTTACTTTCATCCTTAAGTTTCACACACCAATTTTTATGCTTTGTCACGTCTCTTGCTGACAATTTTTTTGCTCTTGTGGGATCTAGGCAAAAGTTTTAGAGAGATAGGTATGTCTTATTTCAAATATTGGAGCAGATATTTGCCTTGGCTTCTTAAGAGGCACATAACTATTTCAGATTCGACAAACTTTATATACGGGAATGTCAAGTTCTTATTTCATAAAATCATAGCTAAACACAAAGATTTTAATGTAGTATGCACTAACAGTTTGAAGTAAGAGGGCTCCTTTGGTTGTTCTTCCTGATCATATTTTCAGGATTTCCCTTAATAATGAGTACACAGTGTGTAGTGCATGACTGCAACCATTGATCAGGTGTCATCAGAGACAAAAAGTTTGTCATTTGCTTAAATTCCACAAGTGCCGTACAAGTGTTACGGCAAATATATCCATTGGAGAGAGTAACGCAAAAGGTATGACACACACTTATACTTCAACAGCAGGAAAACCTGTTATTCTCCAATTAACATAGCCAGTGGTAACTTGGGGGAAATAGGCAAGTAGCCAAGGATGCATCCAGTGAACACTTGCCATTCTGCTATATCCTGACATTACTTATTCTGTCCTTTGTTGTTAGTTACAAAATGCAACAAATGTTTGCATTTACAGTCTGTCCCTCTGAACAATGGGTTATTATGTACAGCATACATTTACTGGAAGGAGAGCTGCATATTTATATTTTTCTCTGTATCGTATCTTTATTGCCCTCAAATTCAGTGAGCTGTCCTTCAGAAGCAGAAGTAATAGAGTATTACCCACTTTCATGTTTCCCACCATTTACGCAGTTTATTTATTTTTCCTGATCCCTTTAAATTTTCACAATGGTACTGATAACCTGGATTTTACATTTCTCAAATTTTGTATTTCTCACTGTTTACACCACGCCTGGGAGTTCAACTTGAAAATGTTGAGCAAAAGGAATTTTTCAGCTTTCGTGCAGGCTCTATAAGAGTGCTCTCTTTAAAATGTGTAGTTCGAACTGCATATAATTCATGAAGATTGGGAAAATCTGAGCCCCCGAGCTGAAATATCGAACAAACACTTGACAAGTGAACTCAATTAAATGTTATTTTTGTGTACTGTTATCAACTTCAACATTTCTGAAACAATGCTACTTATACTGTAAATCATTGTTAGGTAACGAAACTCGTTTTTGGGCCTATTTTACCAAAACACAACTTTCTTCTTAGTATATAAGCTTTCTGTAGGTATTAAAAATGCTCAGGTGCCATATATTACAACTAAAGCTGGGTGTATGGTTTGAAGGTATCATAAATATGCTGCATCCCACGCATGATTTGTAAGTGATGTCATAGCGTGAGCCGATAGCCGATAGAATCTGTAGCGTTTTTGTCGGTAAAGTTTCTCATTTGGTGATTATTATTTTTGCTGTTGAGGCGTAAAAGTTGTTATTGGTGATTTATTAATTTATTTCATTTGCCACAATCTCTTTTGTTTCTTGGATCGTTTTCTTGTTAATCTTCATGTGTTACAGTATTTTTGTTGTTTTGTTATCAGTTCTTTCTGACCAATGGAGAGAAAAGAAAGAAACTTTTACTGTGGAAAAGGTCCAGATTTTGGAGAAAGTGGATTTCGTGGAACATGAGTAGCAGTTGCACACAAATTGCAACTTTTAGTATCAATGCTGAATTCAGTTGGGGAAAAAAGGAAATGTCATATCTAGTGTTACAGAAAATGGGCCAAATGCCAAAAAAGTGAAGGTACGTGACTGCTTAAAATATGACGATTTGGAGGAAGTAACGAAATGCTGATTTGAGATGTCATGGACAGCAGGTATTCCAATTGATGCGTGCTTTTAAGGGAGAAAGCACTTAAAATGGCTAACATTGTTGGCATTGAGAATTGCAGTGCCTCCAATGGATGGATTGACAGTTTTAAAAGACGAAATCTCTTATAGAACTGTCCCTAGCAAATCAAATGATGTAGACAGTGATGGTGTCCAGCAGAGGATAAATGAAAAATTAGAGATTTAAATTGATAAATATGAAGCAAAAACCAGTTAACATTTACAAAATTGAACTTTTTTAATGTGTTACCAAAACAAACATTCGGCATTCAAAGGGGTTGAATGTCATGATGGCAAACACAGTAAACTGAGCCCAGCATTGATGTTAGGAGCCTAATGCTGGTGGCTGAGGAGCTCCAGCCCTTTGCGATAGGGTAATAAAAAAAAGCTTTATTGTTTTTATAAGTATAGGTTCACTTGCAACTTCATATGATGTCAACCAAACAGCTAGGGTGACCTCACTTCTTTTTTAGAAAATAGTTAGCTGCATTTGGTGTGACAATGGAAGCTCAAAATAGAAGGAAAAAAAAAACACACTTCTTTTTGTTGGTTAGTCCTGCACATCCTATCGATATGAACTTATGAAATGTGCAGTTACAATTTTTCCCAGCTAGCTGCGCAAGCAAACTGCAGTGTGTGGATTTGGGAATTAAACACCCCTTAAAGTCATTTTATAGGAAGAACCTTGTTCAAAGAATTCCGTCCATGATGAAGTCGAGGATGGATCTCACATCTAGCAAGACTTCAGTGCTGTAAGCACAGCATTTCATCGTTAAGTCATGGAAGGCTGTGAAGGAGAATACAACAAAGAACTGTTTTTTAAAAGCAGGCTTCTTTAAAGATATGTGTTAGCTGCCAGACCGAGGAGGAGGAGGAGACAGCGGCTTGCTTCCTGCTGTATGGGAAACACTGCAGCCAAAGTGCTCTTTTAATGAATTTCTACAGTTAAACTACAATGTTGTAACTGTAGAGGAATTAGCTGCAGAAAAATTGTCAGCTAATTCCTCTCTGTGATGGGGAAGAAGAAGAAGAAGAAGAAGAAGAAGATGAAGAAGGGGAAGTGAGTGTACCAGTGCTCAGGCAAGTGCAGCAGTGGAAGTACTACTACAATATTTTTCTTCTGTTGAAGTGTGAAAGTATGCATGAGACTCTTTATGAAATGGAGAAGCAGATTGAATACATATCAAATAAGTGTCTGTTATGGACTTCTTTTGCAGAAAATAATAATTGTTACAACTGTGATTTTTTTTTAATTGTAAATATTCAGTTGATATTAAAATTTGAATGTTTCTCAAAAAGATATAACATTTCTATTATGGATAGCTCCATTTTCCTTATTGTAAAATATAATAAAACAAAAGAATCAGGCCACAGGAAGGCTATCTCAAAATGTAGTTGCCAGCAGAAAAGGAGAATTAGAAGACAGAGCAATATCAGCAGTTGCTTTTTCACTGGATGTTTAAGGTAAGCACTGGGAATAAGACCTATGCACTCTATTATATATCAGTATGCACTGTGAAACATTTGCCTCTTTTTGTAGAACATTTCTACCTTTGAAAGTGATTTCCCCCTGTTTACACCACCAATACTCTGATCCCCTGGAAAGTGTAAAAGGGAAGTAATATTGTATTACCATAAAGAGGAGTCATAAATCACAGATGTGTAACTGATTAGTATTTGGTTACAGTGTAAATACAGGAGACTTGTTGGTTCCGGAATTTCGTGTTTGTCAGGCCACATGAAATCTGACAGAAGTAAAAAATAGTAAAGATGTGAAATTTGCAACATAATTTACTGTACTGTTTTGGTGTAGATTTATTGTTGGAAAAACATATCTTGTGCTATGGCCTTAAGTTTGAGACCCCATACTCTAAATGTATGACAAACAGTTGTACATAGCCTCACTAGCTCATAAGCAGTATTGGCAGCTACAGTATGGAGGTACCAGCTCTGTGAAAGTATGGGTTCTAACCTCACAACCTACTTCCTACACAGACCTGGTGCTGAATTCTAATAGTACTTTGAATATCACAACAGCCGTTAGTATTTATTTCCTGGCACAATACTCATTGAATGCAAAAAGGGTATAACCACTACACAAAATTGATCGTCGTCGTGGACAAAGACTTCACCAAATTGATGCTCACACAAAACCTTTAATGACATACCAAACTGTTCGAAAACTCTAACAGTAACATATGGTGGCTGTCATAGAGACATTGTCTCGGTCTGAAAACTAAATTTCGACATTTGTTTCCTGTATTTGGTTATATACAAATTTTCCATACTCTGTACTTCGTTGTGTGCCTTGCAGTTGTCACTGTCATTTAACATAAATGTTCAAGTAAGGAGCGCACAAGTAAATTGTGCAAAAACTGCGTTGTGCCATGTGCATATTTGTGAGTATGTATGGGCATAGATTCAAGGTGAGCAGGAAAACAAAGAATAAGCTTTATGAACCTAAAAGAAAACACTGTGAAATAGAAGCAAAACAATAACAACAAAAAGGCAATCTGTTTAAAAGTGCATATATAAATCATCTGCCTTTTAACATTAAATAATTTTTGCTTCTCAATGCCATGCATTGCAATGTGCTTAGATCCTCCTTGACTTGAGGCCCATACGGCGCACAAGACATTGCTGCTCATTCCTGACCCACTCTTTGACAGCAGCTCTCCAGATGTCATCCAGTGTCTGAAATGAAATCCAGCATGTTTCAACTAGTCCCACACTTCCTTTTTGGATTTGTGGCAGCAGATACCACAGGCAAATTCATTTCATCGAGTCTTGCCATCAGGAGGATGGTGTAAACTAGTCCGGTGTGGAATACTCATTAGTTATTTACTTGAAAGAGGAACTCATCAAAATGTTTACTGTAAGTGTGGATAGTAGGTTGGAGGGTTTCATCATGATAGTGATGAGGATGTTTGGTATCTATATGTGATATCAGCCAAAAATGTGGTCCATCTCAATGCTCGACCTGTAGGGCTACGCACCTGATGGGCTTTGCTACATGGTGGCCCCACACTCTGACAATCACAGCCATCAGACAGACAGAGCACTTATTGGTGAAGACAGCCAGATGCACTTGATCCAAGTGACTTTCCAGGTATCCCCATACCCAACTACTTAGCACTTTTAATGGATGTATAGAGGCTATATTGGCTAGCTGGAGATAGTTTTGTACCGTCTAGGCTGACATAGCCCTCCAGCTTACCTACTAAAAGACATTGTACAGTTCTGTTACAGTCTACATGGGCACTTACAAGCTAATATTTATAGATAACTGTCAACAGCCAGTGTATTGGTTGTGTGCAGGTGACCACCGTGAAGCAGATCTATGGTTTGTGCCTCAGGATAACAGTTGAATGTTTGAGTGATAATGTAGTGTGCATAAATTCGGTGGGTAATTTTGTCCTGACAAGTCATCGTAATGTAAAGTGGCAATGCCTTCGTGGTCTGATTGACCCTTCGAGACGTGTCAAGAGACTGGGCAGATTATGCAAGCAGCATTGTCCTGTTCATGACTGGATCCACAAAGTGCTCAAATGAACTGCACTGAGAATGCATGTGCCTGTCTTGTGGTCAAGAGTTTTTTTTGCAAGAGCTTCGCAACTAATAAGTGAGATACAGAACGTTTTAGAGAAGGTTACAGCACAGAAATGAATCACATGAAATTTTTGCACGATGCTATTAATGAGCACACTGGAATTTGGTTCAAGGCATAATGCAGAACGCTTGAAAACCTATCGTTTGTTGAAACTGCTAGTAGTACAAAAATGTGTGCTCAAGCACTTATTTGTTAATATGGAATGTAGGAATGATTATTAAATCTTCCTTTAAAATGAATACAATTCTACAGCTACTAAACATTCTAATGTATTGGCTGCAGTTTTAGTTGCATGAAAGATTGTTACTTTGAATCAAGCATGTTAACCTTCTGGTGTTTTGCCAAGAACCTACATCGAAATACTGCTGTTCATTAACAAAACTGCACAAGAAATGCAAAGGCACAGTAGCAGCATACTAAACATGGAACTCACTTTGCAGCATCCCAGTTGTACCGCATTAATCATATCAACATACACAGACTGATGTAAGAAGATTAGCTACAACTAATCAAGCACAAACATCTGCTCAAATTGGCAGAAAAAAAGAGGGTGGAAACTCTTGCATTTGATGCAAAAATGTGTGTGAGGGGAAAAAATTCAACTACCAGTACTGATCAAAGTTTGATAATATGTAAACACAATAAATATGGTGCTAAAATGCTAGATTGCACATATCAGGACAACACAAGTATATACAGAATAAGTAATAATTGTGTTCTCATATTCCAAATTATGTATGAGTTAGTTTACATAGGTATATAACAACAAAATGGAAGATGAGTAGTGAGAAGGGGGGAAAAATTTAAAGTTCTTCTAAGTTATTGGTTAACCACCACCATAATTTTGACTGTGCTGCATGGCATTGAAATACCCATCAGTCCCTGACATCTATACAAAGTGTAGTGCTAAGTACCTTCAGAAACAGAGCACATGATAAGGCATTACAGATTCCAGGTGGATGTACAAGGTTGGTACCTGTGTTTCAATGAAGTTCACATTAGTACACACTGAACAAACTCGAATTTCCCTGTATGCTTCTCTGATGGGATTGTGGGAGTACGCAAGCTATAGAGGCAGAAGTGCCCATTGCTCTCAAAGTATTTTAACTTGAGAAAATAGAAGTGGCACGGGTCCTGTCCCGAAAATGCGCACACAGATGACGACATTATTTGGTATTTGTCGCAATTAAGGCTTCATTATTGGGATGTTGGTCTGGTGGTACTGCTGCAGCCCTGTCATTTTTGGTGGATGCCGTCAATGGTATCATTGAAGCTCATGCTACCTGTGAATTCACATTCTTTGGCATTATTTGTTTCTCCAATTTCCTCTGGCACAGTTCCAACTTCACCATTTTCAATTTCATCTGTACATCAATCACGGCTAAACAGATCTCTCCCCCCACCACTCTCTCCCCCCCCCACCACTTCCCCCCTCCACCACACTCTCTCTCCCCCCACCACTTCCCCCCTCCACCACACTCTCTCCCCCCACCACTTCCCCCCACCACCACACTCTCTCCCCCCACCACCACACTCTCTCCCCCCACCCCTCTCTCTCCCCCCACCCCTCTCTCTCCCCCACCCCTCTCTCTCCCCTACCCCTCTCTCTCCCCTACCCCTCTCTCTCCCCTACCCCTCTCTCTCCCCTACCCCTCTCTCTCCCCTACCCCTCTCTCTCCCCTACCCCTCTCTCTCCCCTACCCCTCTCTCTCCCCTACCCCTCTCTCTCCCCTACCCCTCTCTCTCCCCTACCCCTCTCTCTCCCCTACCCCTCTCTCTCCCCTACCCCTCTCTCTCCCCTACCCCTCTCTCTCCCCTACCCCTCTCTCTCCCCTACCCCTCTCTCTCCCCTACCCCTCTCTCTCCCCTACCCCTCTCTCTCCCCTACCCCTCTCTCTCCCCTACCCCTCTCTCTCCCCTACCCCTCTCTCTCCCCTACCCCTCTCTCTCCCCTACCCCTCTCTCTCCCCTACCCCTCTCTCTCCCCTACCCCTCTCTCTCCCCTACCCCTCTCTCTCCCCTACCCCTCTCTCTCCCCTACCCCTCTCTCTCCCCTACCCCTCTCTCTCCCCTACCCCTCTCCCCCCCCCCACTCTCTCTCCCCCCCCCACTCTCTCCCCCCCCCCACTCTCTCTCCCCCCCCACTCTCTCCCCCCCCACTCTCTCCCCCCCCACTCTCTCCCCCCCCCACTCTCTCTCCCCCCCACTCTCTCTCCCCCCCCCACTCTCTCTCCCCCCACTCTCTCTCTCCCCCCACTCTCTCTCTCCCCCCACTCTCTCTCTCCCCCACTCTCTCTCTCCCCCCACTCTCTCTCCCCCCACTCTCTCTCTCCCCCCACTCTCTCTCTCCCCCCCACTCTCTCTCTCCCCCCACTCTCTCTCTCCCCCCACTCTCTCTCCCCCCCCACTCTCTCTCCCCCCCCACTCTCTCTCTACCCCCCCACTCTCTCTCCTCCCACCCCTTGTCTCTTCCTGTCCTTACCCGTCTCTCTCCCCATCCCTAACCCTCTCCCTGTCCCTACCCCTCTCTTTCTCCCTTTCCAAACATCCCGCTCTCTCCCCATTCCCCATCTCTACCCCTTCCCCCCATCTCTCTACCCCTTCCCCCCATCTCTCTACCCCTTCCCCCCATCTCTCTACCCCTTCCCCCCACTCTCTACCCCTTCCCCCCACTCTCTACCCCTTTCCCCCACTCTCTACCCCTTTCCCCCCACTCTCTACCCCTTTCCCCCCCACTCTCTACCCCTTTCCCCCCACTCTCTACCCCTTCCCCCCCCCCACTCTCTACCCCTTCCCCCCCCCACTCTCTACCCCTTTCCCCCCACTCTCTACCCCTTTCCCCCCACACTCTACCCCTTTCCCCCCACTCTCTACCCCTTTCCCCCCCCACTCTCTACCCCTTTCCCCCCACTCTCTACCCCTTTCCCCCCACTCTCTAACCCTTTCCCCCCACTCTCTAACCCTTTCCCCCCACTCTCTAACCCTTTCCCCCCACTCTCTAACCCTTTCCCCCCACTCTCTAACCCTTTCCCCCCACTCTCTACCCCTTTCCCCCCACTCTCTACCCCTTTCCCCCCACTCTCTAACCCTTTCCCCCCCTTTCCCCCTACACCGCGTCTCTCCCCCACACCCCTCCTTCTCTGCCCCCACCACCACCACTCTCTCTCTCTCTCTCTCTCTCTCTCTCTCTCTCTCTCTCTCTCTCTCTCTCTCTCTCTGTCTCTGTCTCTGTCTCTGTCTCTGTCTCTGTCTCTGTCTCTCTCTCTCTCTCTCTCTCTCTCTCTCTCTCTCTCTCTCTCTCTCTCTCTCTTCCCCTGCCCTCACTCCTCTGTTTTCGTTTTGAATATGTGTATATGTTACATTTTGACCACAGTTAAGAGGCGACTTCAAAAAGTAAATTACACATCTTGTCACAAGCAAAGACAATAGCACAACAAGAGTGGTGCACTGTCAAAAGAGAACACACATTCTGAGTTGCCTGTGGACACACTTCCACTGCAGTACAGTTGCCAGGTGCTTCACAGAGTGCAATTGCAATGGCATGGCAAATAGAAATTTACTGCAAAGTTGAAGTACGCAAAACGTCTAATCTGCACACAGATTCGCCATGAAATTCTGACGGTATATGGGCCAAATGCAGTTTCACGTCTGGCCATGATGCAATAGTGCCAAGTATTTGACCACGGCTGCACAGACATTGCTGATGCTGACCAGGTAGGAAGGCCATAATCATCAACAACCACCACAGACGACAATCTCCAGGCAACCAAGAAACTGATTCACGGCAACTGCAGATTTTCCAACGTTGCACGAAAGTTCTCAGATGTCCCTTCTGCCGCTGAGAAATTAAACAGATGGAAGAACGTTTCAGTGATCGCTTATAGAGAATTGGTGACTTGAAAAATAGTGCCACTTTGAAGTGTAGTGTTGCATCCAATACGTTACTTGGCCTCCCACTTACATGTGTAATTTACTTTTTGAAGTCCCCCTGCACATGTGTCTGTATGACTCTTGCTAAGTCTTAACACATTTATATCAGTACATGCAGTGATAAATGTTTTGCCACACTGTGAGGCTGGGCTGTGGCTGCTCGCAGACACACAGCGTGAGCCTTTTCCTCACAGTGTGCAGCAGTTCATGAATGTGCCAGTCACTCTGGAGTTCCAATTTCTTTGCCATACATCTAAAGGGAGTGGACAAAAATATGGAAACACCACAGAAACATGCTATCACGCTGAATACAACATAGGAAACTCGTTAGCATTCAAAAAAGTTTCCCGCACCGAGTGAGGTGGCGCAGTGGCTAGCACACTGGACTCGTATTCGGGAGGACAACGGTTCAATACCGCGTCCGGCCATCCTGATTAAGGTTTTCCGTAATTTCCCTAAATCACTTCCCCATGAACCACGGACCTTGGTGTTGGTGGGGAGGCTTGCGTGCCTCATCGATACAGATAGGCGTACCGTAGGTGCAACCACAACGGAGGGGTATCTGTTGAGAGGCCAGACAAATGTGTGGTTCCTGAAGATTGGCAGCAGCCTTTTCAGTAGTTGCAGGGGCAACAGTCTGGATGATTGACTGATCTGGCCTTGTAACACTAACCAAAACGGCCTTGCTGTTCTGTTACTGCGAACGGCTGAAAGCAAGGGGAAACTACAGCCGTAATTTTTCTCGAGGGCATGCAGCTTTACTGTATGATTAAATGATGATGGCGTCCTCTTGGGTAAAATATTCTGGAGGTAAAATAGTCCCCCATTCGGGATCTCCGGGCAGGGACTACTCAGGAGGACATTGTTATCAGGAGAAAGAAAACTGGCGTTTACGAATCGGAGAGTGGAATGTCAGATCCCTTAATTGGGCAGGTAGGTTAGAAAATTTAAAAAGGGAAATGGATAGGTTAAAGTTAGATATAGTGGGAATTAGTGAAGTTCGGTGGCAGGAGCAACAAGACTTTTGGTCAGGTGAATACAGGGTTATAAATACAAAATCAAATAGGGGTAATGCAGGAGTAGGTTTAATAATGAATAAAAAAAATAGTAGTACGGTTAAGCTACTACAAACACCATGGCTAAGATAGACACGAAGCCCACACCTACTACAGTAGTACAAGTTTATATGCCAGCCAGCTCTGCAGATGACGAAGAAATTGATGAAATGTATGAGGAGATAAAATAAATTATTCAAATAGTGAAGGGAGATGAAAATTTAATAGTCAAGGGTGAGTGGAATTCAAGTGTAGGAAAAGGGAGAGAAGGAAACATAGCAGGTGAATATGGATTGGGGCTAAGAAATGAAAGAGGAAGCTGTCTGGTAGAATTTTGCACAGAGCATAACTTAATCATAGCTAACACTTGGTTTAAGAATCATGAAAGAAGGTTGTATACATGGAAGAACCCTGGAGATACTAAAATGTATCAGATAGATTATATAATGGTAAGACAGAGATTTAGGAACCAGGTTTTAAATTGTAAGACATTTCCAGGGGCAGATGTGGACTCTGACCTCAATCTATTGGTTATGAACTGTAGATTAAAACTGAAGAAACTGCAAAAAGGTGGGAATTTAAGGAGATGGGACCTGGATAAACTAAAAGAACCAGAGGTTGTACAGTGTTTCAGGGAGAGCATAAGGAAACAACTGACAGGAATGGGGGAAAGAAATACAGTTGAAGAAGAATGGGTAACTTTGAGGGATAAAATAGTGAAGGCAGCACAGGATCAAATAGGTAAAAAAACGACGGCTAGTAGAAACCCTTGGGTAACAGAAGAAATATTGAATTTAATTGATGAAAGGAGAAAATATAAAAATGCAGTAAATAAATCAGGCAAAAAGGAATACAAACGTCTCAAAAATGAGATCGACAGTAAGTGCAAAATGGTTAAGCAGGGATGGCTAGAGGACAAATGTAAGGATGTAGAGGCTTATCTCACTAGGTTTAAGGTAGATACTGCCCACAGGAAAATTAAAGAGACCTTTGGAGAAAGGAGAACCACTTGCATGAATATCAAGAGCTCAAATGGAAACCCAGTTCTAAGCAAATAAGGGAAAGCAGAAAGGTGGAAGGAGTGTATAGAGGGTCTATACAAGGGCGATGTACTTGAGGACAATATTATGGAAATGGAAGAGGATGTAGATGAAGATGAAAGGGGAGATATGATACTGTGTGAAGAGTTTGACAGAGCACTGAAAGACCTAAGTCGAAACAAGGCCCTCGGAGTAAACATTCCATTAGAACTACTGGCAGCCTTGGGAGAGCCAGTCCTGACAAAACTCTACTATCTGTTGGGCAAGATGTATGAGACAGGCGAAATACCCTCAGACTTAAAGAATATAATAATTCCAATCCCAAAGAAAGCAGGTATTGACAGATGTGAAAATTATCGAACTATTAGTTTAATAAGTCACAGCTGGAAAATACTAACACGAATTCTTTACAGACGAATGGAAAAACCGATAGAAGCCGACCTCGGGGAAGATCAGTTTGGACTCCGTAGAAATGTTGGAACATGTGAGGCAATACTGACCCTACGACTTATCTTAGAAGAAAGATTAAGGAAAGGCAAACCTACGTTTCTAGCATTTGTAGACTTAGAGAAAGCTTTTGACAATGTTAATTGGAATACTCTCTTTCAAATTCTGAAGGTGGCAGGGGTAAAATACAGGGAGCGAAAGGCTATTTACAATTTGTACAGAAACCAGATGGCAGTTATGAGAGTCGAGGGGCACGAAAGGGAAGCAGTGGTTGGGAAGGGAGTGAGACAGGGTTGTAGCCTCTCCCCAATGTTATTCAATCTGTATATTGATCAAGCAATAAAGGAAACAATAGAAAAGTTCGGAGTAGGAATTAAAATGCACATTGTAATTCTGTCAGAGACAGCAAAGGACTTGGAAGAGCAGTTGAATGGAATGGACAGTGTCTTGAAAGAAGGGTATAATACGAACATCAACAAAAGCAAAACTAGGATAATGGAATGTAGTCTAATTAAGTCGGGTGATGCTGAGGGAATTAGATTAGGAAATCACACACTTACTGACTTAAATGAGTTTTGCTATTTGGGGAGCAAAATAACTGATGATGTTCGAAGTAGAGAGGATATAAAATGTAGACTGGCAATGGCAAGGAAAGCGTTTCTGAAGAAGAAAAATTTGTTAACATCGAGTCTAGATTTAAGTGTCAGGAAGTCGTTTCTGAAAGTATTTGTATGAAGTGTAGCCATGTATGGAAGTGAAACGTGGACGATAAATAGTTTGGACAAGAAGAGAATAGAAGCTTTCGAAATGTGTTGTTACAGAAGAATGCTGAAGATTAGATGGGTAGATCACATAACTAATGAGGAGGTATTGAATAGAATTGGGGAGAAGAGGAGCTTGTGGTACAACTTGACTAGAAGAACGGATTGGTTGGTAGGGCATGTTCTGAGAAATCGAGGGCTCACCAATTTAATATTGGAGGGCAGCGTAGAGGGTAAAAATCGTAGAGGGAGACTATGAGATGAATACATTAAGCAGATTCAGAAGGATGTATGTTGCAGTAGGTACTGGGAGATGATGAAGCTTGCACAGGATAGAGTAGCATGGAGAGCTGCATCAAACCAGTCTCAGGACTGAAGACCACAACAACAACACTTCACGCAAATGCCGGGATGGTTCCTTTGAAATGGCACGGCCGACTTCATTCCCTGTCCTTTCTAATCCGATGAGACCGATGACCTCGCTGTCTGGTCTCCTTCCCCAAACAATCCAATCAAAAAAAAAAAAAAAGTTTCCCAGTCATCAGGATAAATATGAGTCATGTATGGTTTTCAGGGCAATCTTATACCATTCTTCCTACAAAATAGTGGCAAGTTCAGGTAAAATTTTAGGTAGATAGCAATAAAGGAACGTTTTTTTCAATACTCGGTATGTTCAAAAAATTTAAAACCTGAGGTAGGCACGGTCATGACATAATGTTTGGCCTTTATCAACCCTGAACCAAGTTCAAGCAACAGTCGATTACTGCTGCATTTGTGTGAGCATTCCATATCACCATATTTTTACCAAAACACGATATATGCATTCTTAGTTACGCAAAATGCGAAATAATTACTGTCTGATGCCTCAGCTCGCTTTATGCAGAAAGTAGTTAACAATAATTGAGTGTAATGGTTGCTTTAATCGATGTTACTCATTGTTGTAACAATATTTACTGGTGGGAATAGTATTGCGACCAGACTACATTGTTGTCAGAACATCTGCAGTTTACTTTTAGTCAAGTGTTCACTAGATGCTCACGTGTATGCCTACAAAGAAGTACTGAAGTGGGAATGAGACTCGATGATGAGTCCTGTGATTCTGAACACAGCATACAGGTCAAAGAATTTTCCGATAGGAGAAAATTCAGCTCCAAGCAGGGCTTACATCGTCCTGTAAATGCAAACGTGGACTTCAGGTTTAGCCTTCGAAAGCTAAAGGAATGAAAGAATGCTTAGCTGCTGAATTCTGCTATGAACATATTGCCCACTTTCATAACCACGTGGCATTGTATGAAATCCATCAAGATAAGTTTCTATTAAAATTTCTTATTCTTTTTCCACCTCAGCATAGAGCAGTGGTCGTCAAACGTTTTTGCTCAAGGGCCAAAACTACCAATATGATGTGGCACCTTGGGCCGCAGATTTCCAGTTCTTTTTACTCACTGGCAAACCACGTAAATGGCGTATTATGAACCTCCAATAGATTAGCTAGAGGTTTAGCACTGACTTTGTAGCACTTAAAATCGTTAAAGTCGATACCACTCGCACCACTACGTGTAGAATGTTCTCTGTTTCAGATTACTGCCACCTTCAATGGCCCGTAAATTGTTGTTGCAGTCCTGAGACTGGTTTGATGCAGCTCTCCATGCTACTCTATCCTGTGCAAGCTTCTTCATCTCCCAGTACCTACTGCAACATACATCCTTCTGAATCTGCTTGGTGTATTCATCTCTTGGTCTCCCTCTACGATTTTTACCCTCCACGCTGCCCTCCAATACTAAATTGGTGATCCCTCGATGCCTCAGAACACGTCCTACCAATCGATCCCTTCTTCTAGTCAAGTTGTGCCACAAGCTCCTCTTCTCCCCAATTCTGTTCAATACCTCCTCATTAGTTATGTGATCTACCCATCTAATCTTCAGCATTCTTCTGTAACAACACATTTCGAAAGCTTCTATTCTCTTCTTGTCCAAACTATTTATCGTCCATGTTTCACTTCCATACATGGCTACACTCCAAACAAATACTTTCAGAAACGACTTCCTGACACTTAAATCTATACACGATGTTAACAAATTTCTCTTCTTCAGAAACTCTTTCCTTGCCATTGCCAGTCTACATTTTATATCCTCTCTACTTCGACCATCATCAGTTATTTTGCTCCCCAAATAGCAAAACTCCTTTACTACTTTAAGTGTCTCATTTCCTAATCTAATACACTCAGCATCACCCGACTTAATTCGACTACATTCCATTACCCTCGTTTTGCTTTTGTTGACGTTCATCTTATATCTTCCTTTCAAGACACTGTCCATTCCATTCAACCGCTCTTCCAAGTCCTTTGCTGTCCCTGACAGAATTACAATGTCATCGGCGAACCTCAAAGTTGTTTTTCTTCTCCATGGATCTTAATACCTACTCCGAATTTTTCTTTTGTTTCCTTCATTGCTTGCTCAATATACAGATTGAATAACATCGGGGATAGGCTACAACCCTGTCTCACTCCCTTCCCAACCACTGCTTCCCTTTCATGCCCCTCAACTCTTATAACTGCCATTTGGTTTCTATACAAATTGTAAATAGCCTTTCGCTCCCTGTATTTTACCCCTGCCACCTTCAGAATCTGAAAGAGAGTAAATTGTGACACTGTAATTGCCCGACGAAATGTGTCTGCGTTGTCTTTGTGAACAGATGGTTAATAACAGCATATGGACTTAAACGTATTATGTAACATGAGACACGATCACAACTGTTTTCTACATGTTTTGCAAGTCATTTTTCTTCAACTAACTCGACTGAACCAACGACAGCCTTAATTGTATTTCATACTATATGAGGTACCTGGCATTGGATAGATATGTACTTATTCCAATCTCATGTTATTGTGTCTCACACTCTGTCGTCCATCTCGACTTACCCCTCACTCACCATCTCTTCACCCCCTTTACCTGTCCATTTCGCACTCCCCCTGTATGTGTCCATGTCCTCCTCCACCTTCTATCTCCACATTACCATCTCCCGCCCCAATAAGACGTTGCCTTTGTTACCCCACAATATTTCTTTACAGATTGCAAAATAATGTGTGTTATCAGTGTGGCTGAAATCGATCCGAGTGTTTAGGAGGAGAAGTGGAGGATAAACACACACACACACACACACACACACACACACACACACACACATATTTTTAAGAGCTAATGACTATTTCTTTTAACAAATATGTACCTCGTATGACCGTCTCAATAATGCGTATTCAAAAATCTGACGCACTTTCATTTAGTATTGATACAATAGCTAATAATTGGTACGAGGCACACGCACCCATTTGTTGTCAGCACTGAGAAACAAACAAAATATTTCCATTATTACGTCCTCTCCCACGGCAACTACAAATCTATCTGCCCCTGTACCAAGTGGCACCTGTAAAGGTGATAGAACAACTTTACGCGCTCCTACTTACAATCCTTCCAGTATATTTTTCATTTGACGAAGGAGGCAGGTCCAGCCGACAGCTGTAAACCATTTATTCTTTACCGGATTTGGATATATATCATTTATCGTACTTCAGAAATGTAAACATTACAACCTGTTGAAATAGTTCTTTCGGAGACAAACCACTCGCAACTGTTGGATGTATGTAACTCTTTCGCCAAATAATACTGCTGTGCAGTTGCTGACAACAATAAGCCATGTTTATAACATTGAAATTCTGCAATACAGGGAAAAATATATTCTTAAATACCCGTCCACCGGTTTGACAACTATTATATTATGAGGGATATATTCGTAGGAGACCTACGAGTAGTTGTCACGTTGTCAACAATTACATTTTTAGTCAGTCTTCACAGGAGTCGAGTGTTGAGACTGACTGGAATAATTGTTGTGGTAGCGCGAGTCAATGATGACATGTGCCATTCACAGTGTTTACGAGTGTTGAAAACTGCATAAAATGCTGCTGATCAAATTTCAATAAACTGGAAAAAAGCATACAGTGCATCTAATTCACTCCAGTTTAATTATCTGTGTGAAAATAAAATTCACATGTCTTTCACAATCTTACAATATTCATGTAGCTAGGCAGGAGCATATGAAGGGTGAAGGGAAGGAAGGGAATCATTGGTAATTTTGAGCCACTACCAAAAACAAATCTGGGATCAGTGTATCTTGTTCCTGAAATTAATTTTAAATAACTTTCATGCAAGATTAGATGTATTATTAAAATATTACGTTATTCAAATGGCCACAAAAACTTTATTATAATTGCATTAATCTCAAACTTTCAAAAAATGTAGAAATAAATAAGAAAAGGACAGATGCGATGAACATGCAACAGGCTATGTAAGAAAGCTACAGGTCTCTTATTGACTCTGGTTTTTATTCATGATAATTGCAAAACAAACGTAAATACAAAATATAATTTTTCATTAATGTGGCTTGTGGTGTTGAACTTTTTTGGCTATGTCGTCTATATCCGTGTCGTCTGGGCTGCATGCAATCCTCATTGCGTCTTCTAAATGACTGGACAACCGATTACAATATTTTTTTTCCAGATACTTCATTTTTGAAAATGAAGCTTCACAAAGATAAGTTGAAGGAAACAGTGTTAAAATGAACTGTACACAGTCTTGTAAATTTTTATAATTGTTAGGCACACATTTGCAAAATTCAGTGTTCTGTTGTGTTTCACGATGTTCTATAAACAGAGCCTTATGCTGTGTATCATGCTGAAGTTCGATTATTTCATTTAGCAAGTTAGTTTTAGGAAATCCAAATTGGCAGAAAAATTTGAGATCAACATGCCAAGGGTTCTCTACGAGAATGAAACAGCTTCGAATATTTCCAACATCTGCAAATATGTTTTTTATTTCTTCCAAATAGGCTTCCAAATTTTCTTTCACGTTTTGGTAAATAGTTTCGGCGACAGTTAAGCCTGATCGGAGCATAGCAACAGTCGGAAAATTAGACAGATCTTCGAGTTCATTTATATTTATAATTGCAGTTTGGCTTCAAATGCAAATATTTTGTTAGTCATTTGCCCAATTATCTTATTTGGTCCTTGTAATTCCAAGTTCAGTGTGTTGAATTATTGTGTAAAAAAAAAAAAAAAAAAAAAAAAAAAAAAAAAAAAAAAAAAAAAAAAAAAAAAAAAAGAAGAGGCTGTAAGTATCCACCATTCATCACCATCAAGTTCAGGATAATTTTTGCCACTTTGTTGTAAGAATAAAATAATTTCAGATTTTAAATTGACAAACCGTTCCAGCACTTTTCCTTTGCTTAGCCATCTGACGGCGGTATGTAGGAGAACATCACTGTAACAAGCTTGCAATTCCTGCAGAAGTTCTTTAAATTTTGGTGATTAAGTTCACGGGCACGAACGAAATTTATAACGCTTATAACCGTTTGCATAACATTCTTCAATTTCGTATTTGAAATTTGACATGCCATACTTTTTTGATGCAGTAAGCCGTGAATGTAGAGTAAATTTGGCAAATTCCATTCCTTCTTAATCAGTGCTATCAAACCATTGTTGACACCCGTCATTGATGGACAACCATCTGTACACACTGATATTAATTTGCTCATAGATATGTCATTTTTTTTTTTTTACAAATTCTTTAATTGCATCCACAAAATCACATCCTTTTGTGTGACCATTCATGGTTATAATTGCTAAAAAATCTTCCTCTATTACCCCATCATTTGTGCAGTAACGCACAAATAATGAAAAGTGAGCCATCGAAGCTAAATTTGTACTGGAATCACGTGCAATACTGAAGTATTTGCATAGTTTGACTTAATTAATTACTGCCTCAAACATATATTTTGAAATATCTTCTATACGACGTCGACAAGTAGATTCTGAAAGTGTGAGCTTATTTATTTCAGCTGATATGTGTCTACTGTTGGAGAAGTGGCTCTGAGCACTATGGGACTTAACATCTAAGGTCATCAGTCCCCTAGAACTTAGAACTACTTAAACCGAGCTAACCTAAGGACATCAGGGGCACCAAAACTTAGTTTACGACTGACACACTGACACGACAAAACTAACAATGAGGCGGCTGCGGTACTAGCCCGCAGCCGACAAACGAGCGGCCGTGGGCACGCGGCGCGTTTGATGCACGACTCACATTGTTGGCTAACAGGCCGCTTACGCCTTTAGCGCTGCGGAACACCGGCAAGTGACGCGTTAAATGAATGTGGTGGATGGTTTTCAGTTACCTAATTATTTCCCCGACTTTAATCACAATTCTACGCAGTTTCCGTAAACAAAACGTCGCTACGCCAGACAAGTAGATAACCAACGCTACCCGTGCGAGAACGAGGAGGGTCGCGGGCCGCACGAAAGCATAATTTGGGCTGCATGCGGCCCGCGGGCCGCAGTTTGACGACCACTGGCGTAGAGTGATGGACCGAGCATGCAAAAAGGAAGAAACCAGTGACAGTGATGGATACCATTAGAAACAAGAAGAGTAAAGTTATGCCTGTTCGTGCTTCTACTTTCCATGGAGTGTCTGGCGTGTCAAAGGATAAGTTATCCTACATAGCAAGCAGGCTCCATGAAGACGGAAGGTTGCCAAATGAAAGGACGCGATGGAACAGGCAAGGATCATGAGGCGGTAACTACTGCCATTAAGAATGATATAAGAAAAATATAAATGCAGAGAGAGCCACCACGGAAGCGGAAAGTCTATGAGAGGATATTTGCCTACAGATCTCACAGTAAATAAAATGTTCAAGAGATTCTGTGAAGAAAGTAAAACTTTAGGGCTGTAACAACGCTCCTCCATCTATATTGCCGCCCGGAGTGGCCGCCTGGTTTGAGGCGCCATGTCACGGACTGCGCGGCATCTCCCGCCGGAGATTCGAGTCCTCCCTCAGGCATGAGTGTGTGTGGTGTTCTTAGCATAAGTTAGTTTAAGTCAGTTTAAGTAGTGTGTAAGTGTAGGGACCGACGACCACAGCAGTTTGGTCCCTTAGGAAAAACACACACACACACACACACACCCCTCCCCTCTATATCTACAGCTACATGATTATTCTGCAAATATCTCTTCCGTGCCTGGCAGCGGATTCAGCGAACCACCTTCACATTAATTCTGTATTATTCCACTCTCGGACAACATACGGAAAAGACGAACACGTATATCTTTCTGTGCAAGTTATGATTGCCTTTAGTTTATTATTATGATCGTTTCTCCCTATGAAGGTCGTCGTGAACAAAATATTTTCGCTTTCATAGAAGAAAGTTGATGATTGAAATTTTGTGAGAAGATCCCGCCGCAAGGCTAAACGCCTTTGTTTTAATGGTGTCCATCCCAAATCACATATAATGTCTGTGACACTCTCTCCCCGATTTCGCGATAATACAAAACGTGCTGCTCTTCTTTGAACTTAATCAATGAACTTTGGCAAACCTATCTGATCCCACACCACACAGCAGTACTCCAGAAGGGGACGGACAAGCATAGTGTAGGCAGGTCTCTCTAGTACATCTGTTACATTTTCTAAGTATTTCGCCAATAAAACGCAGTCTTTGATTTGCCTTCCTTACAACATTTTCTGTGTGTTCTTCACAATTTAAATTGCTCGTAGTTGTAACGCCTAGATATGTAGTTGAGTTTATAGCCTTTAGGTCTGACTGATTTATCGTGTAAGCGAAGTCTAACGGATTCCTTTTAGCACTGAGTGACCTCACACTTTCCATTAGTTAGGGTCAACTGCCAATTTTCTCACCATTCAGATATCCTTTCTAAATCGTTTTGAAATTTGTTTTGATCTTCTGATGACTTTACTAGACAATAAGCGACAGCATCATCTACAAACAACCTAAGACAGCTGCTCAGATTGTCTCCTACATCGTGTAGATAGATAAGGAACTACCTCAGGGAACGCCAGAAATCACTTCTGTTTTACTCGACGACTTTTACTACGAACTGTGGCCTTTCTGACAGGAAATCATGAATCCAGTCACATAACTGAGACGATATTCCATAAGTTCGCAATTTCACTATAAGCCGCAAGTGTGGTACAGTGTCAAAAGCCTTTTGGAAACCTAGTGATGTTGTTGTAGTCTTCAGTCCTGAGACTGGTTTGATGCAGCTCTCCATGCTACTCTATCCTGTGCAAGATTCTTCATCTCCCAGTACCTACTGCAACCTACATCCTTCTGAATCTGCAGAGTGTATTCATCCCTTGGTCTCCCTCTACGATTTTTACCCTCCACGCTGCCCTCCAATGCTAAATTTGTGATCCCTTGATGCCTCAGAACATGTCCTACCAACCAGTCCCTTCTTCTCGTCAAGTTGTGCCACAAACTCCTCTTCTCCCCAATTCTATTCAATACCTCCTCATTAGTTATGTGATCTACCCATCTAATCTTCAGCATTCTTCTGTAGCACCACATTTCGAAAGCTTCTATTCTCCTCCTGTCCGAACTATTTATCGTCCATGTTTCACTTCCATACATGGCTACGCTCCATACATATAATTTCAGAAATGACTTCCTGACACTTAAATCTATACTCGATGTTAACAAATTTTTCTTCTTCAGAAACGATTTCCTTGCCATTGCCAGTCTACATTTTATATCCTCTCTACTTCGACCATCATCAGTTATTTTGCTCCCTAAATAGCAAAACCCCTTTACTACTTTAAGTGTCTCATTTCCTAATCTAATTCCCTCAGCATCACCCGACTTAATTCGACTACATTCCATTATCCTCGTTTTGCTTTTGTTGATGTTCATCTTATATCCTCCTTTCAAGACACTGTCCATTCCGTTCAACAGAATTACAATCTCATCGGAGAACCTCAAGGTTTTTACTTCTTCTCCATGAATTTTAATACCTACTCCGAATTTTTCTTTTGTTTCCTTTATTGCTTGCTCAATATACAGATTGAATAACATCGGGGAGAGGCTACAACCCTGTCTCACTCCTTTCCCAACCACTGCTTCCCTTTCATGCCCCTCGACTCTTATAACTGCCATGTGGTTCCTGTACAAATTGTAAATAGCCTTTCGCTCCCTGTATTTTACCCCTGCCACCTTCAGAATTTGAAAGAGAGTATTCCAGTTAACATTGTCAAAAGCTTTCTCTAAGTCTACAAATGCTAGAAACGTAGGTTTGCCTTTCCTTAATCTTTCTTCTAAGATAAGTCGTAAGGTTAGTATTGCCTCACGTATTCCAACATTTCTACGGAATCCAAACTGATCTTCCCCAAGGTCCGCTTCTACCAGTTTTTCCATTCGTCTGTAAAGAATTCGCGTTAGTATTTTGCAGCTGTGACTTATTAAACTGATAGTTCGGTAATTTTCACATCTGTCAACACCTGCTTTCTTTGGGATTGGAATTATTATATTCTTCTTTAAGTCTGAGGGTATTTCGCCTGTCTCATACATCTTGCTCACCAGATGGTAGAGTTTTGCCATGACTGGCTCTCCCAAAGCCGTCAGTAGTTCTAATGGAATTTTGCCTACTCCTGGGGCCTTGTTTCAACTCAGATCTTTCAGTGCTCTGTCAAACTCTTCACGCAGTATCTTATCTCCCATTTCGTCTTCATCTACATCTTCTTCCATTTCCATAATATTGTCCTCAAGTACATTGCCCTTGTATAAACCCTCTATATACTCCTTCCACCTTTCTGCCTTCCCTTCTTTGCTTAGAACTGGGATGCCATCTGAGCTCTTGATATTCATACAAGTGGTTCTCTTCTCTCCAAAGGTCTCTTTAATTTTCCTGTAGGCAGTATCTATCTTACCCCTAGTGAGACAAGCCTCTACATCCTTACATTTGTCCTCTAGCCATCCCTGCTTAGCCATTTTGCACTTCCTGTCGATCTCATTTTTGAGACGTTTGTATTCCTTTTTGCCTGCTTCATTTACTGCATTTTTATATTTTCTCCTTTCATCAATTAAATTCAATATATCTTCTGTTACCCAAGAATTTCTATTAGCCCTCGTCTTTTTACCTACTTGATCGTCTGCTGCCTTCACTACTTCATCCCTCAGAGCTACCCATTCTTCTTCTTCTGTATTTCTTTCCCCCATTCCTGTCAATTGTTCCTTTATGCTCTCCCTGAAACTCTGTACAACCTCTGGTTCTTTCAGTTTATCCAGGTCCCATCTCCTTAAATTCCCACCTTTTTGCAGTTTCTTCAGTTTCAATCTGCACTTCATAACCAACAGATTGTGGTCAGAGTCCACATCTGCCCCTGGAAATGTCTTACAATTTAAAACCTGGTTCCTAAATCTCTGTCTTACCATTATATAATCTATCTGGTACCTTCTAGTATCTCCAGGATTCTTCCAGGTATACAACCTTATTTTATGATTCTGGAACCAAGTGTTAGTTATGATTAAGTTATGCTCTGTGCAAAATTCTACAAGGCGGCTTCCTCTTTCATTTCTTCCCCCCAATCCATATTCACCTACTATGTTTCCTTCTCTCCCTTTTCCTACTGACGAATTCCAGTCACCCATGACTATTAAATTTTCGTCTCCCTTCACTACCTGAATAATTTCTTTTATTTCGTCATACATTTCATCTATTTCTTCATCATCTGCAGAGCTAGTTGGCATATAAACTTGTACTACTGTAGTGGGCGTGGGCTTCGTGTCCAACTTGGCCACGATAATGCGTTCACTATGCTGTTTGTAGTACCTAACCCGGACTCCTATTTTTTAATTCATTATTAAACCTACTCCTGCATTACCCCTATTTGATTTTGTATTTATAACCCCGTAATCACCAGACCAAAAGTCTTGTTCCTCCCGCCACCGAACTTCACTAATTCCTACTATATCTAACTTTAACCTATCCATTTCCCTTTTCAAATTTTCTAACCTACCTGCCCAATTAAGGGATCTGACATTCCACGCTCCGATCCGTAGATCGCCAGTTTTCTTTCTCCTGATAACGACGTCCTCCTGAGTAGTCCCCGCCCGGAGATCCGAATGGGGGACTATTTTACCTCCGGAATATTTTACCCAAGAGGACGCCATCATCATTTAATCATACAGTAAAGCTGCATGTCCTCGGGAAAAAATACAGCTGTAGTTTCCCCTTGCTTTCAGCCGTTTGCAGTACCAGCACAGCAAGGCCGTTTTGGTTAATGTTACAAGGCCAGATCAGTCAATCATCCAGACTGTTGCCCCTGCAACTACTGAAAAGGTTGCTGCCCCTCTTCAGGAACCACATGTTTGTCTGGCCTCTCAACAGATACCCCTCCGTTGTGGTTGTACCTACGGTACGGCCATCTGTAGTGATAAGGAATCAATTTGAAATCCCTTGTCAATAGCATTCAACACTTCATGTGTGTAAAGATCTAGTTGTGTCTCACATGAACGATGTTTTCTATATCCGTGTTGACTGTGTGTCAATAGACCGTTTTCTTCGAGGTAATTCATAATTTTCGAACACAATATATGTGTTATACTCTGAAAGGAACATAATTGGTATACAGTCAGGACCAGAAGACTTGCTTTTATTAAGTCACTTTGGTTGCTTCACAACTCCGAGGATATCTACTTATAAGTTACTGTTGTGGGCAGCTGTTCTTAGTTAGAATTCTGGAATACTTACTTCGTCTTCTTTGGTGAAGGAATTTCGAAAGGCTGTGTTTGGCAACTCTGCTTTGGCAGTGGCAGCAGTATCAGGGATAGTATTTCCATTGCAATCGCGCAGAGAAGACATTGAATGTGTTTTGCCGATAGCATAGTTTACATACGACCAGAATCTCTTTGGATTCTCTGCCAGGTTTCGTGATAAATTTTCGTTTTGGAATCTATTATAAGCATCTCACATTGATGTCTGCTCTAAATTTCGAGCTTCTGTAAAAGATCGGCAATCTTGGAGATTTTGCGCGCGTTTAAATTTGGCATGTTTTTTTCTTTGTTTCTGCAACAGTGTTCTGACCCGCTTTGTGTACCAAGGGGGATCAGCTCGTTTGTTAATTTATTTGGTATAAATCTCTCAATTGCTGTCGATACTATTTCTCTGAATTCAAGTCACATCTGGTCTACACTTACATTGTTAATTTGGAAGGAGTGGAGATTGTCTCTCAGAAAGGCGTCAAGTGAATTTTTATCTGCATTTTTGAATAGGTATATTTTTCGTTTAGTTTTGGAGGATATGGGAGTTAAAATATTCAGTCTCGCTACGACAATCCTGTTTTCACTGGCCCCTGTTTTCGTTTTTATGCTGGTTATTAGCTTCGGATTATGTGTTGCTAAGAGGTCAAGTGTGTGTTCACAACCGTTTACTATTCGCGTGGGCTCATGAACTAACTGCTCGAAATAATTATCAGAGAATGCGTTTACCACAATTTCGGATGATTTTTTTATGTGTACCTCCGTGTAAACATGTATTTTCGCTAACATATTGAAGGTAAATTAAAGTCACCACCATCTACAGGCTCTGAGCACTATGCGACTTAACTTCTGAGGTCATCAGAAGGACCTAAGGACATCACACACATCCATGCCCGAGGCAGGATTCGAACCTGCGACCGTAGCGGTCGCTCGGTTCCAGACTGTAGCGCCTAGAACCGTACGGCCACTCCGGCCGGCTCCTGCGCATGTACCCGGTCGAGCAGTTGCTGGGGTATAGCCTCCCATTCTTGCACCAGTGCCTTTCGGAGGTCCTGAAGTGTCGTAGGGGTTTGAAGACGTGCAGTGATACGTCGACCGAGAGCATCCCAGACGTGCTCGATGGGGTTTAGGTCTGGAGAACAGGCAGGCCACTCCATTCGCCTTATATCTCCTGTTTCGCGGTACTCCTCCACGATGGCAGCTTGGTGGGATCGTGTGCTATGATCCATCAGGTGGAAGGTGGTAGCCACTGCACCCCTGAAAAGGCGGACATACTGGTGCAAAATGACGTCCCAATACACCTGACCTGTTACAGAGGTGTCAAAGAAATGCAGGGGTGTACGTACACCAATCATAATCCCACCCCACACCATCAAACCACGACCTCCATACAGGTCTCTTTCAAGGACATTAAGGGGTTGGTGTCTGGTTCCTGGTTGACGCCAGATGATAACCCGGCGAGAATCACTGTTCAAAGTAAACTTGAACTCGTCCGTGAACATAACCTGCGACCTCTGTTCCAATGACCGTGTGCTGTGTTCTTGGCACCAGGCTTTACGGGCTCTCCTGTGACCAGGGGTCAGTGGAATGCACCTTGCACCTTGTAGGTCTCCGGACGAATAAACCATGTCTGTTCAGTCGTCTGTAGACTGTGTGTCTGGAGACAACTGTTCCAGTGGCTGCGGTAAGGTCCCGAGCAAGGCTACCTGCAGTACTCCGTGCCGTCTGTGAGCACTGATGGTGAGATATCGGTCTTCTTGAGGTGTTGTACACTGTGGACGCCCCGTACTGTAGCGCCTGGACACGTTTCCTGTCTTCTGGAATCGTTGCCATAATCGTGAGATCATACTTTGTGGCACACGGAGGGCCGATGCTACGACCTGCTGTGTTTGACCACCTTCCAGTCGCCCTAGTATTCTACCCCTCATAACGTCATCAATATGTGTTCTTTGAGCCATTTTTAACACACAGTCACCATTAGCACGTCTGAAAACGTCTGCAAACTTACTCGTTGCACCATACTCTGACATGCACCAACACACCTCTGCATATGTGGACTGCTGCCAGCGCCACCGTGCTACGATCGCAGGTCAAATGCACCACATGGTCATACCCCAAGGTGATTTAAACCTGCAAACCGCCCACCAGGGCTTTGTTTCATCACTATCCTTAATTTATGAGCATGAGCGTATAATTGTATGAGTCATGTACGTGTTTGAAATTAAACTCACGTTTTCTTTGAACCTTTCAGCAATTGTGTCATGTACGTTGCGAGGTCGGTAAAAGGATCCAATCATTATTTTATTCCAGTTGCTGAGAATGATCTTTACCCATACTAACTCACAGGAACTATCTTCTTCAATTTCGCTACAAGATCAACTACTTCTAACAGCAAAAAACACGCCACCACCAACTGTGGTTGGCGTAGCCTATCCTCTCGGAACACCGTTAGGTTCTTCGAAAAAGTTTCAGCTGAACTTATCTCTGGCTTCAGTCAGCTTTTAGTGAGTATAATGATTTGAGCTTCAGTGCTTTCTATTAGCGTTTGGAGCTCTGGTACTTTCCCAACACAGCTATGGCAATTTACAACTGCATATACAGTCTTCCTATGCACCCTTTGAGACCGAAGCCCTTTTTGTATTTCTCTGAGACCTTCTAACTGAAAAACAACCGCCCAGTGCGTGCCACACAGCCCCTGCTACCCATGTAGCTGCCTGCTGCGTGTAGTGGCCTCCTGACCTATTCAGCAGAACCCAAGACCCAACCATCCTGTGGCGCAAGTCGAGGAACCTGCAGCCTCCACGGTTACAAAGCCGTCTGAGCCTCTGAGTCAGACCCTCCACTCAGCTCTTTACCAAAGGTCCACAGTCGGTCCTATTGACTACGCTGCAAATGGTGAGCTCTGCTTTCATCTAGCAAGCAAGACTGGCAGCCTTTACCGTTTCTGTTAGCCGGTTGAAACCAAAGAAAATCTCTTCTGATCCAAAGTGACACATATCACTGGCACCGACATGAGCCACCACCACAGTTGGCTGCATTCTGTGCTGTTCTTGGCATCCGGAAGGCTCCTTTTCACGTCTGAAATGCGTCCACCCGGTGTGCACATGAAGTGCACATTGCCTTTCTTCCTCTCCTTGGCAGCCACGTCCTTATAGGGCCCCATAATGCTTCTAAGATTGGAGTTACCAATACCAATAATCCCACCCTCTGTGATTGCTCAGATGGTGCAGGCTGAGAGGTTCCCTCTGAAACAGAACTAGTAACAGCATCTGGCTAAGGGTCAGTGTCAGCCACATACAGCAGCTGGACTCTTTTTGTCACACTAACCTTAAGTGTGGCCTCTTTGTAAGTCTTTTGCAGCCTACCACACCCCGAGGCGACCTCCCACTCGACCACAGGTGAGTGGTCAACCTCAGTGTGAGCAGTAACTGGACTGGTCACTGGTGTGGGCCGATCAGCAGACTAGACATGCTGGACGTCCGTTGGATTCGCATGGCCAGCCCACAACGGTGATGCCCATCCAGTGCACCTTCAAGCACTGGTTCAATGGAAATAAAAGCAGAAATGTGTCTGCAGAAGAAGAATGAACTACAAGATACACATGGATTACAAAACATTTGTGCAAAGCAGTTTTATTATAGACTGAAGGAAGAAAATCCAACTGTCATTAAGATTTACTTTGACAGGCATCAAAACCAGCCTATTCCAAAGCTTTCAGCCAGTGAGATTTTCTATCTAGACTAATACAGTTACACAATCGTTGCATCATGATCTATACTAAAGACCAAAAAGGGAAAGCATTTTCTGCACCTGGTTGGAGACAGAAGCTTCAAAAGGATGCAGTCAAGTTGCTTCAGCTTTACTGGACTTTCTTTCTAACTTCGGTAAAAAAAAAAACAAATAATGGCACCAATACTACACATCTATTCTCAGATTCTTGCAACAGCCAAAATAAAAACAGCTGCATGACGGAAATGTTTACAGCGTTCTTGGAAAAGAGTACAAAATTCGATAATATTTGTCACTTCCCCCTGTTCATGGCCATAGATACATGCCTTCAGACTGAGTATTTGGTGAACTGAGAAGTTTTACAGAAAAAAGGAAAGCATCTTGTCTCCTAAAGAATGCTATGATATTTTAGAAGAACATGGTACTTTCAAAGCTAATCACCGACTGGACTTTTAGAAATCTAAAAGGTAGTGAACTGAAAGTGCTAAAATCCAAGTTACCATTCAAAATGAACAGCCATTGTATCACCTCATACAAGAAAGGAACCATGCCATCCAATAGTAATAACATCCACCCTTTTACCAAAACAAAATCTGGTAAGCAAAGAAGAGAAGAAAGATGCATCTGCCGGCCGTTGTGGCCGAGCGCTTCTAGGCGCTTCATTATGGAACCGTGCGACCGCTATGGTCGCAGGTTCGAATCCTGCCTCGGGCATGGATGTGTATGATGTCCTCAGGTTAGTGAGGTTTAAGTAGTTCTAAGTTCTAGGGGACTGATGACTTCAGATGTTAAGTCCCATAGTGCTCAGAGCCATTTGAACCACTTTTTGAAAGATGTGTCTGCCTTGCTAAAGTATTTTGAAATTCCTGATGATGCAAAGGAGTTACAAAGATGTCCCAAACGAATAATGTATAGATGTAAGAGGGATAACCTGAAAATAACAATGTGGCTGTAAAATACAATACATTTCGTGTTATTCGTTTTACTTCATGTAGTATTGATAATAATGATAGAAGACAAATAATTATGTTAAAGCAGTTATCAATGTCATTATTGTAGTATGCCACTGTATTTCAATTCTTATTGTCTGTATTCTTAATATACACTCCTGGAAATTGAAATAAGAACACCGTGAATTCATTGTCCCAGGAAGGGGAAACTTTATTGACACATTCCTGGGGTCAGATACATCACATGATCACACTGTCAGAACCACAGGCACATAGACACAGGCAACAGAGCATGCACAATGTCGGCACTAGTACAGTGTATATCCACCTTTCGCAGCAATGCAGGCTGCTATTCTCCCATGGAGACGATTGTAGAGATGCTGGATGTAGTCCTGTGGAACGGCTTGCCATGCCATTTCCACCTGGCGCCTCAGTTGGACCAGCGTTCGTGCTGGACGTGCAGACCGCGTGAGACGACGCTTCATCCAGTCCCAAACATGCTCAATGGGGGACAGATCCGGAGATCTTGCTGGCCAGGGTAGTTGACTTACATCTTCTAGAGCACGTTGGGTGGCACGGGATACATGCGGACGTGCATTGTCCTGTTGGAACAGCAAGTTCCCTTGCCGGTCTAGGAATGGTAGAACGATGGGTTCGATGACGGTATGGATGTACCGTGCAATATTCAGTGTCCCCTCGACGATCACCAGTGGTGTACGGCCAGTGTAGGAGATCGCTCCCCACACCATGATGCCGGGTGTTGGCCCTGTGTGCCTCGGTCGTATGCAGTCCTGATTGTGGCGCTCACCTGCACGGCGCCAAACACGCATACGACCATCATTGGCACCAAGGCAGAAGCGACTCTCATCGCTGAAGACGACACGTCTCCATTCGTCCCTCCATTCACGCCTGTCGCGACACCACTGGAGGCGGGCTGCACGTGTTGGGGCGTGAGCGGAAGACGGCTTAACGGTGTGCGGGACCGTAGCCCAGCTTCATGGAGACGGTTGCGAATGGTCCTCGCCGATACCCCAGGAGCAACAGTGTCCCTAATTTGCTGGGAAGTGGCGGTGCGGTCCCCTACGGCACTGTGTAGGATCCTACGCTCTTGGCGTGCATCCGTGCGTCGCTGCGGTCCGGTCCCAGGTCGACGGGCACGTGCACCTTCCGCCGACCACTGGCGACAAAATCGATGTACTGTGGAGACCTCACGCCCCACGTGTTGAGCAATTCGGCGGTACGTCCACCCGCCTCTCGCATGCCCACTATACGCCCTCGCTCAAAGTCCGTCAACTGCACATACGGTTCACGTCCACGCTGTCGCGGCATGCTACCAGTGTTAAAGACTGCGATGGTGCTCCGTATGCCACGGCAAACTGGCTGACACTGACGGCGGCGGTGCACAAATGCTGCGCAGCTAGCGCCATTCGACGGCCAACACCGCGGTTCCTGGTGTGTCCGCTGTGCCGTGCGTGTGATCATTGCTTGTACAGCCCTCTCGCAGTGTCCGGAGCAAGTATGGTGGGTCTGACACACCGGTGTCAATGTGTTCTTTTTTCCATTTCCAGGAGTGTAGTTAGAAATTATACATTAAAAATGCTATATGTAATAACATATGCGAAAGTATGAATTTTACAACAATGCAGGCATATAATAAATGCTACAGCAAATATGAAATTAGGTGTGGAAAAAATACTTGGAATTAAAGAAGGCAACATAACTGATACCAGCAATAATTATAAGCATTTATCGAATTTTGAAAAATACTGCAAAAATCACATTAATATACTGTCATAAAAATTAAAATTTAATATATTTCACTACAATGTTTTATTTATATTAGTAATATCTAGTAATCATGTAAAAATTTCAATGCTCTATCTTATGTATCTAGGCGAACATAGAAAAACTCGTTTTATTAAAAACTGTATCTGTTGCATTTATTGTGTTTTGAAATATACTCTCCTCATTATTAGACATCCTTCTCGCCAAAGCAGACCACAAAGGCCCAATAATACTGAGGTGTGGTGATTGCAGTGACCAGGGGAGGTGCGACAACTTCCTTTTGCGCTCACAAAACCAATCGTGGACGATGGGAGTTGTGAGAACATTGACCCTGTCGATTCGGAACACAGCATCACCATTGGGGAACAAGCATTGTACCATGGCTGGACCTGATCAGCCTCAATGGCCACATAATCCTTGTTAGTAATGTGACCTCACAGAGTTATCTTTGGTGCCTAAGGAATACCATGATATGGCTTACCAAATCATCTCGAAACCCATGGCATGTTTCGTGCTTGGGTCGTGAACTCGGCCAGAAGTTTGAGAAATTGTGCAACAACACCCATCCAGCTAAATGGCTTTCTTCCATAGCCCAGACTTTATGGCTTCAGCACCACATTTTCCCCTGTGAAGGGCATTTGCGTCAGTGAGGAATGGTTCTGGAATTCCAGCTCGTCCTACAATTCTCTGCTTGTGGAGCTTCCTTTATGTTATGGCGCTGACAAGGTTCGTGAATGTGACATTCAGTCCCTCAGTGACTCTTGCAGTTACCATTTTCACAATTCTCTTTGTTGACCTTCTGTCACATTCACTAAATGTGATATAACTGTCCAGTATCACAATTTTCCCATATTATAATTCACTTAGCTCCCACATAATGGACTCATGACTACACAGAACACTGCTCTGACCATGACTGACAGTTGTAACATACTGAGGACATTCCACAAGTGCCATTCATTGTCAAACATAACAACGCAACCTGCAAGCCTGAGTGTCATGTACATTTCTGATCAAGCATTCAGTCCTCAAGGTGTTTCCATATTTTTATCCAACCACTGTAGTTGCCACTCGTTGAGCTCCGTGTCAAATGAAATCTGATAGTCAGTAATTTTGCTACTAATCCCATTGCCACAAGGAGTTACTTCTTGTAAATACTAATAAGTGCGAGGCATTCAATCCTTGATTCGTTGAAAATTTACAACCGAACCCAGCTATTTCTATGAACTCATATACTTACCTGACAGTCTATAGTTCTGCGCATCTTGTATCACCTTGAGTTTCCTGAAACGGGCAAGATCCCATCACAGCTGATTACATGGTGTGGAAACCTAGTATTTGGCCGAACACCAACTATCTCAAGATAACAATCACTGAAAACGCTTTTAACAGTTTGGTTTATGTTTCATTGTGCTCATTTGAGAACGTTCTGCCCAGAAGCAAATGATCAATGTAAATTGTGACATGCTTTACAAAGCCTTGACCCAGCACACGACCCAGGTCTTGCGCTAAAACTGAGGTTGGGACGTTTAGGTCAACGAGCAACCAATTGAATTGGTATCTCTTCCGCTGCACAGGAAGGCAGTGAACTGGCAACAGTGCTCAGCTACAATATCTAAAATCGCTATAGTTTTAACACCACTAATCTGCTGCAACAACGTATCTGTTAGCTCAAACCAATTTGTTCAGTTTCCTGGTATCCAGTCCTAGGCACATTGTCCATTCTTTTTGGTGAATTCCCTGTCTACAGCATTGTGCTTAACTAGTGATGTGGGAAAGGGTTTTGTACGAAAAGCTAATATATGGTTTCACCTGCAACTTTTACCTGATATGCTGAAACCTTTGATTTCCTCTGGATGCACAGAAAACACTTACTTATGCCCTTTTCGTATATGTACAAGACTCCCTTGATCATTTCTCATTATACCAGCAATGTCACCTAAATTTGGCATTACGTGCTCTGTCCACAAAAAAAAAGAGGTGAAGCACTTGGAAGCGTGGTCAGATATCAATGTAACTTCGTACATGTACAAACCATCAGCATATTTGCAAATGGTTACATCTGCAGTTGTCTGTGCCAGATAGAATGGTCACTAGAATGCATTAGTGCTGTACATGTTTAGTATTGTTGCCAGATGTGGTAGGGTATGTAGGGGTGTTAACAGCAACAGATATTGAATGATCACTGTGAACGACATGGAGATGCTGCATACTCATGTGAGACAGCGTTATCAGCTCCTGACAGAGTTTCAAAAGGGCCTCATTGTGAGTCTCCATTTGACTGGCTGGTCAAATCGTGGAGTATTCGGATTTGTGGAGCATTCAGATGTGAGAGTGTCCCACTGCTGGGTACCATGGCAACTTGAGGGCCGCTGTATTGTGCACCAAGGACATGCAACCCCTTCATTTGCACCTGCCATCCAAGAACAAGTAATGGGCTACCTGCAAAATTCTGTATCATTCTGCACCACTGATCAGTGACGTTTAACTAGAAGTAGTCACACTAAGAGATTACCACCCCATATGTAGGCTGCCATTAACATTGCAACACAAATGGTTGAATTTGGAGTGGTGCCATGACAACGTTTGTTAAAAGGAAATACTGCACTTTCAATAACAAGCTGAAGGACCACTTCTGGGCGAAGAACTTGTGGGGATATTAAACGATTATATGTTTTGGACATAAATTCATAAGCTGTTGGGTGATACCTGTAGAAAGAGGATAGATAGTAATGTGTGCATTGCGAAAGATGGAAAGAAAGGATGAGTTTGGGATGAGGGTGGGGCCATGATGTTAGGAGAGGAAGGGAGGGACGAAATGGAGAGGGGGGGGGGGGGGAGAGGGAGAAGCCCTGTTGTGGAAGGGAAATAGATGGAAAAACCTATAAGTGGTAGGCTGTATGAATATTGGAGAATGTTTCATTGTTTGGGAGAGGGAGTTGGTTGAAGTCGCATTGGGATAGTAGTATCCTTTTGTATGTTCTGGCTCACTAGCTCAATTTCATAAGAAATTTAAAAAATGCTCGTTAAAACTCACAATTTTTGTTTTCCATAAAATTACCCATAACATACAAAAGGATACTTCTTTATTTACTAACTACTTTACTAAGTAGAATCATTTTAGTAAAGTACTAATAGCGAATGAACTCTGGCACCTGGAAGTAATACCCAAGGCATTTACGGAAGGTATCATCTTGCCCTTGCCGACAAAAGGTAACAGCAGGAAGGTAGAAAACATGCGACTCATCACACTCGTGAATGCCAATTTCAAAATCATCACCAGATCGCTTAAGCTACGGATGCAAACCATTATGTACAAGGTTTTAGGCAGTTACCAATACAGTGCAGTGCAAGGCCGAAGTGCAATCTCAGCTGCCTGCGATTTGAGGGACATCATCTGTTCATATGCTGAAACCAAAGGACAGGGCGCTCTGATCTTTCTAGATTTTGAGAAGGCTTATCACCGTGTACGTCATGACTTCCTCTTTAAAAGCATGAAGAAACTAGGATTTGGACCTCATCTCATATAATTAATTCGCAAACTTACTACAAACGCCTCTTCACGGATTCTCATTAATGGCCATTTTACAAAAGAAGTTTCCATTGGGCAATCCATCCGCCAAGGATGTCCTCTGTCAATGATTTTGTACGCCATTGCAGTAGAGCCGCTACTGAACAACTTAGCGCATAGCGGGATCGGGCTTAGCGTCGAGTCTGTCACTATACCATGCATTGCGTATGCTGAAGATATATACGTAACTGTGTCATCATCGCAACAACTTCTGTTGACGGAAACTCTTTTACAATCTTTCACGTTTCTTTCAGGAGCATTACTAAATAGAACTAAAACCACAGCTTTGCAGATCGGAGGCGGTATCGTGGACATATCTCATGTTACCTGGTGCATTGTCAAGGATTATCACACAACCCTCGGTGTTACCTTTGAGGCCAAACCAGACAAATTCCTGACGAAGAACTCGCCACACATGCTTAATAAATTACGTGCTGCTTTGATGCTTCACTCCGACCGTGACTTGAACATACTACAGAGATAGCCATTACGAGCAAGATAAATTATTTGGCGCAAATTCTTCCAATCTCCGACCATCTAGTCAAGAGTATACTACAAGCGTTATGTTGGTTTCTTTTTAGAGGGCACATTTTCAAAAGTTCAATTCGATACCTTAACCTTTCCTTCGTCCAAAGGTGGCCTTAACGTCATTAATGTACACAAAAAATATGTCATCCTGCTTCTAAATCGAATCTACATCTACATCTACATCTACATTTATACTCCGCAAGCCACCCAACGGTGTGTAGCGGAGGGCACTTTACGTGCCACTGTCATTACCTCCCTTTCCTGTTCCAGTCGCGTATGGTTCGCGGGAAGAACGACTGTCTGAAAGCCTCCGTGCGCGCTCTAATCTCTCTAATTTTACATTCGTGATCTCCTCGGGAGGTATAAGTAGGGGGAAGCAATATATTCGATACCTCATCCAGAAACGCACCCTCTCGAAACCTGGCGAGCAAGCTACACCGCGATGCAGAGCGCCTCTCTTGCAGAGTCTGCCACTTGAGTTTATTAAACATCTCCGTAACGCTATCACGGTTACCAAATAACCCTGTGACGAAACGCGCCGCTCTTCTTTGGATCTTCTCTATCTCCTCCATCAGACCGATCTGGTACGGATCCCACACTGATGAGCAATACTCAAGTATAGGTCGAACGAGTGTTTTGTAAGCCACCTCCTTTGTTGATGGACTACATTTTCTAAGCACTCTCCCAATGAATCTCAACCTGGTACCCGCCTTACCAACAATTAATTTTATGTGATCATTCCACTTCAAATCGTTCCGCATGTATACTCCCAGATATTTTACAGAAGTAACTGCTGCCAGTGTTTGTTCCGCTATCATATAATCATACAATAAAGGATCCTTCTTTCTATGTATTCGCAATACATTACATTTGTCTATGTTAAGGGTCAGTTGCCACTCCCTGCACCAAGTGCCTATCCGCTGCAGATCTTCCTGCATTTCGCTACAATTTTCTAATGCTGCAACTTCTCTGTATACTACAGCATCATCCGCGAAAAGCCGCATGGAACTTCCGACACTATCTACTAGGTCATTTATATCTATTGTGAAAAGCAATGGTCCCATAACACTCCCCTGTGGCACGCCAGAGGTTACTTTAACGTCTGTAGACGTCTCTCCATTGATAACAACATGCTGTGTTCTGTTTGTTAAAAACTCTTCAATCCAGCCACACAGCTGGTCTGATATTCCGTAGGCTCTTACTTTGTTTATCAGGCGACAGTGCGGAACTGTATCGAACGCCTTCCGGAAGTCAAGAAAAATAGCATCTACCTGGGAGCCTGTATCTAATATTTCCTGGGTCTCATGAACAAATAAAGCGAGTTGGGTCTCACACGATCGCTGTTTCCGGAATCCATGTTGATTCCTACATAGTAGATTCTGGGTTTCCAAAAACGACATGATACTCGAGCAAAAAACATGTTCTAAAATTCTACAACAGATCGACGTCAGAGATATAGGTCTATAGTTTTGCGCATCTGCTCGACGACCCTTCTTGAAGACTGGGACTACCTGTGCTCTTTTCCAATCATTTGGAACCCTCCGTTCCTCTAGAGACTTGCGGTACACGGCTGTTAGAAGGGGGGGGCAAGTTCTTTCGCGTACTCTGTGTAGAATCGAATTGGTATCCCGTCAGGTCCAGTGGACTTTCCTCTATTGAGTGATTCCAGTTGCTTTTCTATTCCTAGGACACTTATTTCGATGTCAGCCATTTTTTCGTTTGCGCCAGGATTTAGAGAAGGAACTGCAGTGCGGTCTTCCTCTGTGAAACAGCTTTGGAAAAAGGTGTTTAGTATTTCAGCTTTACGCGTGTCATCCTCTGTTTCAATGCCATCATCATCCCGTAGTGTCTGGATATGCTGTTTCGAGCCACTTACTGATTTAACGTAAGACCAGAACTTCCTAGGATTTTCTGTCAAGTCGGTACATAGAATTTTACTTTCGAATTCACTGAATGCTTCACGCATAGCCCTCCTTACGCTAACTTTGACATCGTTTAGCTTCTGTTTGTCTGAGAGGTTTTGGCTGCGTTTAAACTTGGAGTGGAGCTCTCTTTGCTTTCGCAGTAGTTTCCTAACTTTGTTGTTGTACCACGGTGGGTTTTTCCCGTCCCTCACAGTTTTACTCGGCACGTACCTGTCTAAAACGCATTTTACGATTGCCTTGAACTTTTTCCATAAACACTCAACATTGTCAGTGTCGGAACAGAAATTTTCGTTTTGATCTGTTAGCTAGTCTGAAATCTGCCTTCTATTACTCTTGCTAAACAGATAAACCTTCCTCCCTTTTTTTATATTCCTATTAACTTCCATATTCAGGGATGCTGCAACGGCTTTATGATCACTGATTCCCTGTTCTGTACATACAGAGTCGATAAGTTCGGGTCTGTTTGTTATCAGTAGGTCCAAGATGTTATCCCCACGAGTCCGTTCTCTGTTTAATTGCTCGAGGTAATTTTCGGATAGTGCACTCAGTATAATGTCACTCGATGCTCTGTCCCTACCACCCGTCCTAAACATCTGAGTGTCGCAGTCTATATCAGGTAAATTGAGATCTCCACCTAAGACTATAACATGCTGAGAAAATTTATGTGAAATGTATTCCAAATTTTCTCTCAGTTGTTCTGCCACTAATGCTGCTGAGTCGGGAGGTCGGTAAAAGGAGCCAATTATTAACCTAGCTCGGTTGTTGAGTGTAACCTCCACCCATAATAATTCACAGGAACTATCCACTTCTACTTCACTACAGGATAAACTACTACTAACAGCGACGAACACTCCAGGAAGGAGTTTCGAATCCGGAGGACCAGTATCATCGCAAACCTTATTCAGTGGTGGAAGCCTCATAGCCTTGACCCACCCGTTAATATCACCGGCAATCCACTATCTTACCGACATGTGCGACTGTACTACATGGAAATGAGCTACATTCGACACCACATCGTCGATAACGGAAGCCTGACGAACAGGAAACTTTGTGACTTTCTCATGACAACAAACCACAGGAATCGCCTCGAAAAAAAACATTCACATACACATTGGAGTATAGTATGGCGGAATGTGCACAACGACATTTTACCATCAAGCGTCATAGCCGACTGGTATCTAACAGTCAACGATAAAGTGGCAACGAATTAGAAGCTACATAAGATAGGCCTTCACTGAACGCCCAACTGTGACGCATGCGGAAGAGTCGATACGCTTATTCATAGGCTCACGTGAGGACATGCAGAAGAAATTACAACATTTCTTCGTCAACGATTGTCGGTGATAGACCGTACGACGCCCAGTGGTGTAGACCTTTTAGAGATCATTCAGCCACAAAAATTGAGATATCCACGAGCAAAAAACAACGCTGTAACATGGATCATGGGCCACACAGCATCGTTTATTATGCAGAATAGGCATGCTACTTTCCTAGACTATTATTCTTACATAGAAAATGAACACTTTAAAATGAGCCAACATTGTGACTCCAGGAGGATATTTGGAAATGTGCTGAAAATCATAATTAACGGTTAAATACTTCAAATACCATATTTCGGATAGCAGAGGATGCAGTGATCTGTATGTGTGAATTCTAATTCCTTCCTGGGACTTTAGTTTTTGTCGGAATTTTAAGATAATATTCAGATGTGCACCAATGCAGAAGGCATTTTTTCTTTCCCATCTTCGTTTTAATATTTTCCTTCTCTCGCAGAGCAGCGAAGCAACCTTCCCTCGACAATGGAGTGATAGTCCTTTGTGCACCATAAAATTTTCTGTTCACTACTTGTCAAAAAAAACCTCAAGAAGATATTTCATTTCTTATATTGCGCAACAGCAGCCTGGAAATGATACATGCTTTGTTCATTCTATTCTCATTACAAATTGCAACAAATGTTTATTTTCCTTTCCTTCTAAAAATAAAAAAATTAATAAATTAAATTAAATTAAATAAAAATTAAATAAAACAAAAAGTAAAAAGAGAAAAAATTAACAAAAATGTTGGTAGAGCACATTCCCGCAAAAAAAAGTTGATAGAGCACTTGCCCCCAAAAGGCAAAGGTCCCGAGTTCGAGTCTCGGTCCGGCACACAGTTTTAATCTGCCAGGAAGTTTCATATCAGCGCACACTCCGCTACAGAGTAAAAATCTCATTCGGTAAACAACCCCCAGGCTGTGGCTAAGCCATGTCTCCGCAATATCCTTTCTTTCAGGAGTGCTAGATCTGCAAGGTTCGCAGGAGAGCTTCTGTAAAGTATGGAGGGTAGGAGGTGAGGTACTAGTGGAAGTAAAGCTGTGAGGACGGGCGTGTGTCATGCTTGGGTAGCTGAGTTGGTAGAGCACTTGCCCGCGAAAAGCAAAGGTCCCGAGTTTGAGTCTCGGTCCAGCACACAGTTTTAATCTGCCAGGAAGTTTCATAATTTTGCATTGTGAATGTAAGTAAATTAATTAAAATGTATTAGTTAACAACAATAAATTATATTAAAATTTTCAGTTTTTATTTTTGCTATCTTTCTTAAAATGTTTCAGAAGTATGAAGTTAACACTTTTACAAAATTTGTAAGTTTTTCATTCATTTATATAGAAGCAATGAAGAATAAATAAATATTCAGTAAACATTCTATGTTTCTCATCATATGTAAGATTCTTTTTACCATACATAATTATATAAGGAATGTGTCATTTGGAATTTTATCATTAAAAGTCGCACAAAGTTTCATCGTTGTTTTTTGTGTAGTTGCAAAATTCTTTCTACATGCCATATTGATTACATAAATTGGATAATTAGTTATAAAACTAAATGGACTAATATTAATATCTGGTTTTAGTAAAGTAATTCTTTTAAAATCTAGAAATGCATCATATGCTTTAAGAAAATTATTTGGTGGATTAATATTCCACATTTCTTGAGGAAAAATTTCATTTATTCCATTTTTCAAATATAAATTTTGTAGTTTAACATGATCAGATAATGATGAATCAACTATTGGTTATTTTTACGATTTGTCTGAAATACAACAAAAACAAAATATGGCGTATCAAATTCTTTAGAGTTATAGTAATTTGTTATATCTAGTTCAAAACCTTTTTTACCAGATAATCCAGCAACTTCTTCTGTTTGGAGTTCATAGAAAGAAATAGGAATTTTAGGATTTTTTAAAATTTGGTTCATATTTAACAACTGGTACATGTATTTCCATAGATTCTATAAATATTTTACCATCTTTGCGAAGTGTATCTTTTATTTCAACACCAGCATCATTTGTATCAGACCAACGAAGAATTACATCTCCAGAAGATGAACTACATGTAAAAACTACATTTAAGTCTCCTTCAAACATAATTTCTTTATAATCTTTAAAAATTCACCAACCATTGACAATGGATAAAGCACTTCATTTCTTTTACTATTTATTTTTCCAGTATTAAGAATATGTCCCTATAAATTTATTTTTTCAGTAACAGTTGAAGTTAGATGTAGCAAAACTATTGATGAAATAAAAGGATGTTCATTTCTAGATAATATATTATTTCCTTTCTTTATCGTTACAAAGTCAAACAGTTTTGCTACATAATTATCAATTAATTTTTATTGGACTTTCCATCATAAGTTGCATAATCTGTACCATCATTCCAATAATACTAAAATTCATGTACAATTGTGCATGATTTGGATGAAGCCAACCATCACCAATATTTATTTCAGTTTCTGTATCTTTGTTAGGAACATTTAAATTATTTTTATTTTTTCATTAACAGGGAATGAACAAAACTGATAACTTTCAATTTTATTCATGATGCAGTGTAAGATTGCTTTAGCTATTGTTTATTTATTAAGGAAAAAATGTATTAGCGTATTTCTAAAATAGCTGATACACTAGCGTCATTAAAGTCAATTAAATCATCATTTTCATCACTTATAGTAACTTCTAAATCATGAACTGTATTAAAAATAGGAACATTTACAGAATAATTTGGTTCATAAATTATTGGTCCTACAAACTCTGCATTATGTTTGAATGAGGCAATAATATTATCTTCTTTATGAAAATGATCATTATGTTCTACATACATTCCATCAGCAAGATTGAAATTTATATTGATTAATTCAAAGGGAATTATTTTAGGAACATCTTTAGGTACAGCTTTTTCATTAGCTTGAACAACTTGATTACTAAATCCAAGTAAACTTTCAATACTGTCTGCCATTTCCATGTACAATTTTACATCACTTTCAATAGTTACTCTGATTAAAATTTCATCTGCTTTAATGTGTTTATTGGTTTTTCTCAATTGTATAAATTTTTTTAAATGTTTCAAACCATATTGACCTACAGGAATTTCTATTGTTTCTCCATCACAGTAATGTTTATTATTTTTTGTTGTAATATTTGTTGTTACGAATGTTGAATAAAAACCAACTAATGAAACATTACTATAATGATCACGTATTGGAACAGTTAAACGTTTTCTAAATAGAGATGATTTATCACTAAGTTGAAATAGGCGAACCTAGGAGAGCTTCTGTAAAGTTTGGAAGGTAGGAGACGAGGTACTGGCAGAAGTAAAGCTGTGAGTACCGGGCGTGAGTCATGCTTCGGTAGCTCAGTTGGTAGAGCACTTGCCCCATTTCGAAAAAATGGGTACTCAGAGTGGCAGATTCAACGTGCTCTCAGCCCAACCACTGCAGCACAACCTCTTGAGATGGATGAAGTCACGAGGGAGGAGGTAGGCACTGCATTTATTCCATACACAGGCGCACTCTCGGGGAAAATCGCTCGCATTCTGAAGAAACACAGGGTCAGAACTGTGTTTTGTCCTCCAAATAAAACTCGTGCACTGGTGGGGAGCGCCAAAGATGACCTCGGTTTGAGGAAGGCCGGCGTGTACCAGATTCCGTGTCAATGTGGCAAGTCGTATACTGGTCAGACGATGCGTACCGTCGAGGATCGATGCCGTGAACACCAGAGGCACACTCGCCTGATGTATCCGAGCAAGTCGGCGGTCGCTGAACATTGTTTGTCGGAAAATCACGCCATGGAATATGACCGCACGAGGATTCTGGTACAGACGTCGAGATACTGGGACAGCGTTGTTAGAGAGGCCATCGAAATTCGCACCAATGACGACCTCATAAACCGTGACTGTGGCTATAATCTTAGCAAGGCTTGGGAACCAGCGATCGGGTTAATCAAGAGTAAATCGAGCAAACGTATAGTTGTGACGACCACGGCGGACAGAGCCATCACTCCGACGTCATCTCAGACGCCGTCGCAATCTGTTCCACCGCGCGACGGTGGCGCGGGGAGCGGACGGCGGAGGGAGCGCGCCGCGGGCGGAGGGTATTTAAATCGGCCGCCGCCGCGACCGAACCCAGTTCCCTCTGAGCAGCCATAGCGTACGGATCTCCGTGCCGGCACGTACACAGGAGCTCAGTCCGTCAGTTCACCTGATGATGGCGACATGTATGATCGCCGAAATATTGTGCCCGTTGGACACTATAGACCGGCAGCACACCCATGGATATTTTGACTAAAATCATTAAACATTAAACATAAACATAATTTAATGTTTCTTCTTCATTAATAAATGTTTGCAAAGTATGATGAAAAAGTTTTTAAACAAGCTAAACAAAATAGAAAGAAAGCTGAAGAATTAAAAGAACCAATCAAGCTTTGGAAAAAGCAACCAAGAACAGAATATGAGAAATGTAAAAAGGAAGATCAACCTGGTATTCATGCTATTGACAAAGTGGAACAAGGTATTGAAGGTTAGGTGATAATGTTTTTAAGGCAAATGAAGAAAACAGAGAAGTTGGAAAACAAATGATTCCATATTGTCATTATATAGAAGATTTTGGAGACTTATCACCAATTAAACAATTACATGTTGGTCAGATGATATTCCTGGTAAATACGACTTTACATTAAGTGAATCAGTAGTTCGAGATGCACTGAATAAATATGAGAAGAAAATGAATCAAGTAGTCGTCCAAAAGAAACTAAAAAGATAAATGTTAGTGAAAGAATATTAATTTATGTTAATCATAGTGAAGATAAAGTATTTGGTTTAAAACCTGTTGGTATGTTTAAATATGTTGGTAATTTTCATGTTGATTTCAATGGTGATAATCTAACAATTGGTAAAAAAACATATGAAGGTACAGATGAATTAATGAGACTTTTAACTGAAAAATAAAATACTATGGATGATATGAATGAAAACTTCGATGTTGTAGATTTATCAAATTATCTAGATATATTATATAATTCAGGAGCATTGTATTCTGATAATAATCCAAATAAAATAAGATCAAGTAAAAGTAATAAATATAAATATTTAATAAAACCAATTGTTGATGAGCATTTTTCAAACTTAAGAAGATCAGTTACAGACGATTCAGAACTAAGTTCTCCGGAACTACAAAAAATAGGTGAATGTTTAGTTAAGAAATAAGCAAATAAAGCAACTGAGAATGTTTGGAGGAATGATGTTAGACAATTAATTGATAGATTAGCAGTAAGTCAGGGTGAAGAACTAGCTGTAAATATGAATTATTATAATGAAAAAGTTAGTATTGCACAAAACTTGGTGATTTTATAATTGATAATTCAAAAGGAATTCCACATTAATTGAATAATCTTCCACATAGATTTTGGAAAAGTGATAAATATGGAAAGGGTTAGAAACACTTTAATTAACAATTTACCATTTGAAATGTATCTTTCAGCTAATAGGTTTTGTGTTCCCGGAACAAAATTAGAAGAAAAATTAGTTAGAGGAGACAAGGTATAAATCCATTGGATGAAGCTGGTAAACAATGTGATATTGCTTACAGAGATAACAAAGATTCAGAAAAAACACATGAAGCAGATAAACAACTTCAGTTAGCTGCAAAAGAAAGAATGTATGCAAGTGATTCTTGATTTGGTAAAAGGTAGCAGCAACAGCTGTTAGAGGAATAATGTATGGAAATCGAAAATTAGGTATGGATCTTGATGAAAATGGTCGGTGATTATAAAAATCTTTATCAATGTTTAAACTAAAATGTTTATATATTTTAATCTATATAAAAAATCTGTATACACTTTCAACTATGTAAAAAGTATTTATTAAATTTTAACAATATAATTGAATAACTTTACAATTGATTATACTTGCTACCTAGCGGCAAAACTAAAGAAAAATCAATTAAATTAAAGTTGAATAATGAACAATTAAATGAAATTGCACCATTTTTCACATATGTTCAAAGAAGAAAGAAAGAAAGAAAAGAAAGCTGGTGGAAATTTACATTAGCATTAGATATTCCTGTTGTAAAAAAAATTGTTGAATATTTTACAAAAAAGAAAGAAGATAAAGGACTAACACAACATGAAGGTGCATTTCACCCATTATTATTAGCTGCATTACCACATTTAGCAACAATTGGTTCACTAGCTGGAGGATCTGCAGCATTTGCAAATGCAGTTATATGCAAGAAGAAAGCTGATAAAGAATTAGAAGAACAAAAAACACCTAATAAAGCAATGGAGAAAAAAGCAGGAACTGGACTACAGAAAGCAAAAAAACTTGAATCAGTGATTGACAAATATCCTAATGCATTAAGTAATTTTGATATAGGAGAACTTACTAAAGAAATAACAATTAAACACTTTCGTTGTGTATACATTGACGAGTTGAGAAACAAACCATTTAAAACTGAATGTCGTATAGTAAATATAGATACATCTAATAATCCTGGTACTCATTGGATTTGTTACTACACTCCTGGAAATGGAAAAAAGAACACATTGACACCGGTGTGTCAGACCCACCATACTTGCTCCGGACACTGCGAGAGGACTGTACAAGCAATGATCACACGCACGGCACAGCGGACACACCAGGAACCGCGGTGTTGGCCGTCGAATGGCGCTAGCTGCGCAGCATTTGTGCACCGCCGCCGTCAGTGTCAGCCAGTTTGCCGTGGCATACGGAGCTCCATCGCAGTCTTTAACACTGGTAGCGTGCCGCGACAGCGTGGACGTGAACCGTATGTGCAGTTGACGGACTTTGAGCGAGGGCATATAGTGGGCATGTGGGAGGCCGGGTGGACGTACCGCCGAATTGCTCAACACGTGGGGCGTGAGGTCTCCACAGTACATCGATGTTGTCGCCAGTGGTCGGCGGAAGGTGCACGTGCCCGTAGACCTGGGACCGGACCGCAGCGACGCACGGATGCACGCCAAGACCGTAGGATCCTACGCAGTGCCGTAGGGGACCGCACCGCCACTTCCCAGCAAATTAGGGACACTGTTGCTCCTGGGGTGTCGGCGAGGACCATTCGCAACCGTCTCCATGAAGCTGGGCTACGGTCCCGCACACCGTTAGGCCGTCTTCCGCTCACGCCCCAACATCGTGCGGCCCGCCTCCAGTGGTGTCGCGACAGGCGTGAATGGAGGGACGAATGGAGACGTGTCGTCTTCAGCGATGAGAGTCGCTTCTGCCTTGGTGCCAATGATGGTCGTATGCGTGTTTGGCGCCGTGCAGGTGAGCGCCACAATCAGGACTGCATACGACCGAGGCACCCGGCATCATGGTGTGGGGAGCGATCTCCTACACTGGCCGTACACCACTGGTGATCGTCGAGGGGACACTGAATAGTGCACGATACATCCAAACCGTCATCGAACCCATCGTTCTACCATTCCTAGACCGGCAAAGGAACTTGCTGTTCCAACAGGACAATGCACGTCCGCATGTATCCCGTGCCACCCAACGTGCTCTAGAAGGTGTAAGTCAACTACCCTGGCCAGCAAGATCTCCGGATCTGTCCCCCATTGAGCATGTTTGGGACTGGATGAAGCGTCGTCTCACGCGGTCTGCACGTCCAGCACGAACGCTGGTCCAACTGAGGCGCCAGGTGGAAATGCATGGCAAGCCGTTCTACAGGACTACATCCAGCATCTCTACGATCGTCTCCATGGGAGAATAGCAGCCTGCATTGCTGCGAAAGGTGGATATACACTGTACTAGTGCCGACATTGTGCATGCTCTGTTGCCTGTGTCTATGTGCCTGTGGTTCTGTCAGTGTGATCATGTGATATATCTGACCCCAGGAATGTGTCCATAAAGTTTCCCCTTCCTGGGACAATGAATTCACGGTGTTCTTATTTCAATTTCCAGGAGTGTATAAAAATAATGAGCGACAACTAAAGCAGTCTTCGGACTGTGTCTATAAAACAGTTGTTTTTTATTCATTTTGCGTGATTTACGAAAACAACTAGTTAACTATTTAGGAAAAAATGAACTATACTATAATACAGAAAGAATACAAAATTTTAATGACGAAATATGTGGTCATTTATGTTTACTTGTTTTAAAATTGCTTTGGGAGAATTATAAGTTTAATGATATTTTATATTAAATAATGGACGTTTTTGGAACTAAGATACATCTAACTAAACAAACTGAACATAGCTCTGACATACCTAGTACACCTACATTCAATTTTTAAAAAAATGAAAATATGAATAAGCAGCTTCAATGATCAATAGATACAAAGATAACCAATGTAATTAAATAATTTCAAAAAGAATTTAATGCTACTTTTTAAAATAGCTAAGGGCTATATTGGTTTTAAGGAAAGAAGACTTGCTAATGTAAATCATCCAATAGATGCAAAGGATGCGGTTACTAAACAATACTTAGAAAAGGAATATGTTACAATATCTGAATAAACAAGCAATCTAACACAGTTCAATAATTATTTTACTAAAAAAGAAGTAGATAAAGCTTTTTCAGATAATTTCTCAAAAACAGATTTAACTTGTTACTTAAATGAGTTAAGCTATCTTAAAGATAAAGTATAAGATAAACAAATAATTGATTTGACTTTTTTAACAGGTGTTGAAAAATGTACAATTTTGGATATGGTTTCCTATGTAAAAGGATTATTGTTATTGGTAAAAATGTAAATAGAGACTTCAACTTTGATGATTTTGATATAGCAGTAAGTGGAGCTGTTAAGCTATATCAAATAATTAATAATCAATCAATAATGGTACACAAATCAAATTTTGTAATTGTAAGAGTGAAAGATTCTGTCAAACCAGTTCCTGTAGATGTAAATATAATTGTATTTGGTGAAATAATTTAAACTATATAAAATTTTTTTCTATATAAAATTTTATCTGTATATATTTTTATCTGTATAAATGGAAAATTGTGCTTTGCATTCAGCTCTTCAGAGGAATCATAATTCACATTTAGTTCTTAAAGACGATCACATTTATTGTTTAAAGTGTAAAAGGTTTACTGAAACACATAATCCACATAGAATAACAACTAAAAATGGAAGACAAAGAATTGAAGGTATTTGTACAATTTCTAAATCTAAAAAGAGCAAATTCATAAAAATTTAAGTTCTAAGACTGCTGCAGTGGTCGATGGTGAAGATCTGTTGCAGTCTAAGACAGCTTTGCTGTCGCTAAATAATAATCGTGAAAATATAATTAATGAATTATATAAACTGATTAGAAAGAATTTTAAAAGAAGACATGTTGTTTCTCTTGGTATAGATGATTTATGGCAATCCAATCTAGTAGAGATGGATTCAGGTAATTTAAAAGGATTTTGGTAAACATTTTTGGAATACTGTGATCAATAGATTATTATATTTTGACTTAAGTCCAGTCTTGATCACACCATTTATGTTTCAATGACATAGGTAACCGGTTTCGGTTATTTTTACATAACCATCATCAGAACCATAGGTCCCTTAGGATGGTAGGTGGAGCTCTCTTCAGCTGACTTCGTAGCAGCTGAGGAGAGCTCCGCCTACCATCCTAAGGGAGCCATGGGTCTGATGATGGTTATGTAAAAATAACCGAAACCGGTTACCGATGTCATTGAAACATAAATTGTGTGATCAAGACTGAGCTTTAGTCAAAAAAGTAATAATTTAAAAGGAATTTCAAAAATAATTAAGGGTTATAAATATTTATTAACAATAATTGATGTTTTTTCAAAATATGCATTTGGTTTTACTATTGAAAATAAAACAAGTAAGAATGTAATTGATGCTTTTCTAAAAATTTTATAGTTAGAAAGCCAAATAATTTACAAACAGATAATGGTAAAGAATTCTATAAGCAAGAATTTAAAGAATTAATGAAGAAATATAACATTAATCATTATTCAACTTATTCAGAATTAAAAGCATCTGTTGTTGAACGATTTAACTGAACACTTAAAGAAAAAATGTGAGAGAAATTTACTTTAGAAAGAAACTATAAATTTAGTTAAAGATCTAATTGATGAACACAATAACATAAAACATTCTACAATAAGAATGAAACCAATAGAAGTTACTTAAATAAAATTTAAAAATAAGTAACATTGTTTCTAATGAAATAGCTAAATTTAAAAAAAGGTGATAAAGTACGAATTAGTAAACTTAAATGTCTTTTTGAAAAAGGATATACAGCTAATCGGTCAAGAGAAATCCTTGAAATTGAAGATGTTATTCTTTCTAATCCAATTACATATAAATTAAAAGATATAAAAGGAAATTTTTATGAACATGAACTACAGAAAACACAATATCCAGATGTATACATAGTTGAAAAAGTTTTAAGATAGAAAGGAGATTAGGTTTGTGTTAAAGGGTTAGGTTTTGATAATTCGCACAATAGTTGGTTAATAAACATAAAGTAATTTTATAAAGAATTAGTTTACCATTTAGTTTAACAATCAATTAGTATATCAATCAAATGGTTTTCAAACAATTGGTTTTTTTATTTATTATTTCTGAAAAAAGTATCAACTACTTTTCTCAAATTTTACTTTGATTCCTTCATCTTTTATTTCAATTATTGCGTTGTTTATTTTATTCAATGTTTGTAGTTTTTGTATCCAAAGATCTTTGTGTTTCATCTGATCTTCGTAAAAAGTTCCCAGTTAGAAAGAAAAATTAATTTGTAGTTGTATTCAACATATTGTTTTGAAGTTATAACTAAGTCATTCATTGAAAATTATTCTTTTTTATTTTGGTTAATCTAATAAAAGTCATTTCTTGTAACTGAAGTACCTAAAAGAAGTGCAAGCTAAAGCAAAAGACTCTTATGAACTAACTGAGCAAGCTGAAGACAACGATTGTCCTATTTGTTTAAGTAAGAAAAATAATAATCAATTTGCTGCAAGCAAGAGCTGCAAGCATATTTTTCACAAAGAATGTATTGATAAATGGTTAAAAGTAAACAAAATTGTACATTTTGTAGAACGATTATTAAAAATAAAATATCAGAAACAGTTATAATTAACATTTATGCTTTAATGGATGCTCAAGATGAAACAGCATATTATGGTGATTATGATGACTATTTTTAATTTAAAATTAAAATTTAAAAAAGTTAAAAAGTTACTTTTTCACAAATCTTATAAATGGAGCAATTTCAATAAGAGACTTCTGTGAAATCTAAATTTTGTAAGTATTGTAATATGGAGAAATCAATGGATAATTTCACTATACAGAAAGATGGTTATAGAACTATATGTAGTCCATGTAGAAATAAATATCATGTAAAAAACTACTATAAAAATCGAATTCCCTGTGTATGTGGAAAAAGTGTTGCTAAATATTATTTCAAGGAAAACTAACGACGAAATCCAACTGAAGAACATTTGGACATATTATTAACAATGAATAACGAAGAAATTTAACTTATCGGGCATTGCACTCAGCTCTTCAGAGCTAGGAAACATCTACATCTACAATGAATAACGAAGAAACATCTACATTTACAAAGAAATGTAAAGTTGATTTAAATTGGTTTTCATAAATCCATCACATAAAGATAGACATAAGCATAAATGTTAGAACTGCAATTTAGAATATATTAAGAAGAAGAAAGCTTTAACGTTATGAATTTTTATTAATTAAATGATAATATACCTTGAGCAATTAAATAAATAATTAAAACTGGTACCTTAAAAGTAATTGATTGTTAAATTAAATAGTAAGCAAATTCTTTTTTTTATTTATTTATGAGTGACCAATGCTTACAAACTAATTGTCAAACTAAATAATAAACTGTCATAATAATAAACTAATTCTCTTCTTGATTAATTATTATTATCTATTAAATAAGAAACCTTATACATCTATTAAATAATTATCATTTTGTTAAAAAATATTTTTTACAAATATAATGCATTTCTTTGTAATAAATAAAAGAGCAAAATCTAAAGATTTACGAGGATATTCAAGTTTACATGAAACTGATTTAATTGCATTAATTATAAGTAATCTTCCAATTATTGTTGGAAATTATACTCCTGAACGCAGTTCTAATACTGCTTCATCTATCGCTGATTGCAGATCTGAGACTGCTGCAGCTGTTGTTGGACATAGATCTGATGTTGTTCAATTATGTGACAATCTTCTGTAACAGTTACCGCATTATAATATTGAAAATAAATACTTTTTCTAACTAAATAAGGTAAACCACTAATAAGAATATTTCCATTTTCTAAATATGTGTTTTTGAAACAATAAGATAAACCATTAAAATGAATATTTCCATTTATTACAGATGTATTTGTAAAACCGAAAACTAGAACATTAAAAAGTGTTATTTCCTCTTTATAATGATTGATTTGAGAAAGCAAGAGATAGAAATACAGTTAGAGATTATGTATTTGAAAAAGCATTTCAGACAGATTGCAAACTATAGTTTTTGAAAATAGTAACGATATACTTGATCCTAATTATTTCGTAACTGTATTAAAAACAAAAAAAATTTAAATTGTTAAAGACTATTTGATAGTACTTCATGGTTTAAAGATAAATTTTCATTTATTTTGAGAATATATACTACAAACAAATGAAACAAGTGATAAAGTTCAAGAATTTGCACAACAAACACAAAACTATACTATTTTGTTAGTAGAAGGTTAAAGTAAAAAATTCGAGCTAAGGAAGCAAGATATTTTACAAAAAATATCTCATTTTCAAGCACACAGATCAGGCTGGAGATTAAATAGAATTATTGGTGTACAACTAGCAATTAAGAAAAATGTTCCAATAAGAGGATCATCTTACATTGAGTTACCTGAAGTAATAAGAAACAAGAAAGCTTCTATTAATGAAAAAAATAATGATCAAATATTTTTTCTGTGGTCTATAAAAGCAGCTTTGTTTCATGTAGATAAAAATGCTGAAAGAGTAACAAAATATAAAGATGTTTGTCTTGATCTTGATCAAAAACTTGAAAATATTAAGTTCCCTGTAGTAGTTGATCATATTCCCAAAAAAAAAAATATAATTAATGTAGCTATCAATTTTTATTCATTTGATGATGAAGAATATCGAGTATATCCATTAAACATTACAAAATGTAAGCAGGAAAAACATGAAAATCTACTTTATTTCAAGAAAGTTGGTAATTCACACTATTGTTACATAAAAATTGGTCTAGACTTGTATCATGTCAACTGACCAAACACACTGAAGTCAAATTTATTTGTGATTTATGTTTACTACATTTCAATAGTAAAGACACAATAGATAATCATACACCAAATTGTTTTACTAAATACCACTAAACGTTGAAATGCCATGTGAAGGAAGATGTGTATATTTTAACAATTATCAATAGACACAGAACGTTCCATTTGTAATTTATGCTGATTTTGAAAGTTTACTTTTAAAGATGGACTACTGTAATCCCAATCCTGAAAGCTCGTATGTGATGGAATATCAGAAGCATGAACCAAGTGGATTTTGCTATTACATCAAATACATATATGGAAATTATAAAGATAATGTTGTTTATAAAGGACCAATTCGTCATAAAAAATTTATTTAATATATAATACAAGAAGCTGAAGAAATAGGTAGAATCTATTCTGAAATTGAAGAAATGAAACCACTTACATTTGAAGAAAACAAAATATATAATAATTCTAAAGTTTGTACATTGTGTAAATATAATTATACAAAAAGTAATAAAAAGGTTCATCATCATGACCATCTAACTGCTAAATACATTGCTCCATTGTGCAGTAATTGTAATTTAAAACTACAACAACCTGAGTTGGTACCTATTAATTTACATAATTTATCTGGATATGACTCACATCTTTTTGTAAAAGAACTTGGATATGATAAAGAAGAAATAGAATAAATACCATGTAATGAAAATAAATACCTTAGTTTTAGTAAATATACAAAAATATTAAAAATGAGCTTTGTTGTTACATTTAGATTTATGGCTTATTTACTTGATAAACTTTCAAGAAATTTAAAGAAAAATCAATTATAAATATTAAAAAGTATTTGTTTCCAGTATTATTTAATTTAGTAATTAGAAAAAGTGTTTATCCATATGATTACATGGATTCTTGGGAAAAATTTGAAGAAACACAATTACCATTAAAAGAAGAATTTTGCAACAAATTGAATGATTGTGACATAAGTGATATAGATTGCAAACATGCAAAACTAGTTTGGGAAAAATTGGATATGAAAAATCTTGGTGAATATCATGATTTGTATCTTAAAACTAAAGTACCACTGTTAGCTGATGTATTAAAATATTTTTGAAAAACATGTATACAAGCATATGATGTAGAACCTTCTTGGTATTTTACAGCACCAGGTTTTTCTTATCATTCAATGTTGAAGATGACTGAACAAAAATTTCAATTATTACATGATTGTGATATGCCTCTAATCATTAAAAGAGGAGGTATAGCACAATGTTGTAAAATATATGTAAAATCAAATAATAAATATTTAAAAGATTTTAATAATAAAGAAATATCAAATTATATAACATATCTAGATGTAAACAACTTATATGGTTATGCTATGAGCCAATATTTACCATATGGTGGATTTCAATAGGGCAAAACAAATAACTTTAATTGTTCAGAAATAAGTGAAATGTCAAATAATTGTGAAAATGGTTATATATTTGAAGTAGATGTGGAATATCCAAAAGAAATACGTGATTTACATAAAGATTTACCCTTAGCTCCTCAAGCAAAACTAGTTCTAGGTACAGATGAAAGTAAATTAATAAATACTTTAGATAAAAAGCATAATTATGTAATACATTATAGAAATCTTAAACAATATCAATCTCTAGGAATGCAACTTGCAAATATACATAAAGTTCTAAAATTTAAACAAACTAATTGGTTAAAGAAGTATATAGATCTAAACACACAGTTAAGAACTAAAGCTACAAATAATTTTGAAAAAGACATCTATAAATTAATGAATAATTCTGTATTTGGTAAAACAATGGAGAATCCAAGAAAGAGACAAGATATAAAATTAGTTTCAAACAGTAAAGTATGTGATAAACATCAAGCGAAACCAAACTTTAAATGTAGAACCAAATTTAAAGAAAATCTTGTTGCTATCCATACGTATAATACAAATATCACGTTTGATAAACCTATTTATATAGGTATTAGTATACTTGATCTGTCTAAAGAATTGATATATGATTCTCACTACAGAGCTATGAAACCTATATATGGAGGTAGTATTGAACTATGTTACCAAGGTACAGATAGTTAAATTTACAATACACAGACTGAAGAATTCTATGAAGATATGAAATCAATGATTGATTACTTTGATACAAGTGTTTATCCAACAGATAGTATATATGGTATTCCACAAGTAAACAAGAAAGTTGTTGGTAAAATGAAAGGTGAATGTAATGGAAAAATAATTGAAGAATTTTGTGGTTTAAGAGCAAAGATGTATGCTTATAAAGTTTGTGACCATGTAGAAAAAATCTAAAGGAATTAAGAAATGTGTTGTTAAAAACAAAATAAGTTTAGAAAATTATGAAGATCGTTTGTTGAACAATATAGAACAAAATAGAAAAATTAATTTAATTAAAAGTGAAAAACATGAAATCTATACAATTCAAGTAAACAAAAAACCTTCATGTCTTCATGACAATAAAAGGTATGTCTTGGAAAATAAAATAGATACATTAGCATATGGCCGTTATGAGTTATAAAAATTTAATAAAAAAATTTTTATATAAAATTTTTTTCTGTATAAATGGAAATTACTTTAATCAAGAAGCTCAACAATGTAAGTGTCTCAAAAGAGATTAAAAAAATAAGTGAGCTAGAGATAAATGTGTTATATAATATTACTAACTGTGAATATTTAAATACTAGATATGGAGAACAACTTTGTCTAGAACTCAACTATAGTTTTAAGATTACCTTATCATATAGATTTTCTAAATTAATTGATTTTGAAACAATTAAAAAAGGACAAATGAATTTGAAATACAAAGGAGTGAAGAAACTTAAAATAGAAATAATGAATTTCGTGATATAGAGTTCACAATTTAAAATTTTTAAAATATTTTACTTTTGTTGATTAATACATTTTAATTAATTTACTTACTTTCACAATGTGAAATTTTTAAAAATAATGTACTTTGTTAACTAATACATTTTAATTAATTTACTTACATTCACAATGTAAAATTATTTTTCTCATTAATTTGATTTTCTTTAAAAGCAGAAAGTAAATAATTTTATACATTTAATTTATTATATTTAATTACATTGCATTAACGAATGGAAAATGTATGTAAAATGAGTTTTTAGTACCTTCCTAAATGATTCTACTTAGTAAAGTACTCAGTAAATAAAGTAGTATCCTTATTGTATGATCTGGGTAATTAGGTCAATTTTATGGAAAATAAAAAATTGTTAGTGTCAATGAACAATTTTTTTACTATTTTATAAAACTGAACTTATGAACCAGAACACACATATGAAGTGTGTGCAGTTGTATGGATCGTGTTACTTGTTTATAAAGGTGTGGCAACATACCAGGGTTGGTGGTAAGAGGAGAAACGATGGTGGTATTGGAATCTAGTTTGCAGATAGCGTAGAAGATACTGAAGTGTTTGATGTGTGTGCATAGAGGTGGGAATCACATGTTAGTTTGACTACCAGTGGTAGAGCTGAATGGACAGTGTTGGTGTTACATGGTACACCTTTCTCTGGTAAAATTGAGAGTGACACAGAAATGGGTTCAGGTAAAGATGTGGGAAGTATTAATGGTTTTGGTGCATGGAGAAGCTCACAATCTCACATAACTGAGTGACCTACAAGAGTGTGTGAGGGACCAGGTAAGTGCAGATTGATGAACAGACAAATGCAAGAAGCAACTGTTACTAGGGAGAACTTGGGCAATGGAGTGCAAGGGAGAAGTAGCAGCCCCACGACCAAATTTCCAGAAGACAGAAATGCTTTGACTTAATTTTTGCACCAGGAAGTGTAATTATGAGCTATTTCAAGGTAAGGAAAACTCAGGGCATGGAAAAATTCGAGTTACTTGATGGTGGTATCTTGGTGAACAGTAAGATATGTGAGATAGATAGGACAAACTTCCACCTCCCAGCTACACTCACATGTATGACAGTACTCTAGTTTACTCAGTCTGCATTGCATTGCCCATGGAAAGGTACTGAACAGCCAGCCAAAAATCTGACTCAATAATACCCTGGCGACAGCCTTGCCCCAGTGGTAACACCGGTTCCCATCGGATCACTGAGGTTAAGCGCTTTCATGTTTGGCTAGCACTTGGATCGGTGACCGTCTGTACTGCCAAGCACTGTTCACAAATCGTGTGCCCTCAGCCCTTGCAAAGCAAATTAAGGAGCTACTTCATTGAGAAGTAGCAGCTTCGTTCGCGAAAATTTACAACCGCCAGGAGAGTGGTGTGCTGGCCACACACCCTTCCACATCCCTATCCAATGACACCTGTCCAGTGAGGATGACATCACCAATCACAACAGCAGCAAAAAGCCTACAAATTCATTACGTGGTAATTTTCCAATGAGAAATAACGTTGAAGACCCAAACATTGCTAGAGTGGCATCTAGTTCAAATGTAAACAATGTGTGTCAGTGAAACTCAACCCCACATTAAAAACAAACCAAATACAGACGTAAACAATCTGATGGATGACAACTCTTCGGAAGGCACCAATACAGACTGGCAAGAAGTGAAAAACAAGCGAGGAGGCAGAAGAAATTGGACTGTAGCGAAACAAGAAAATAAACTGGCCAAAACCACTGAAGACACAGGAAAAAAACAAAACATCTTACAAGAGTGTGCTAAAAAATGGAAAATCTGGTGAAGAATGTTTGTGAATGCCAGTACTAAAAACAGAAATAAAGGCATAATAGGTATTGGCGATGAAAGAGGAATGCTGTATGGTGACAAAAAAGCCTGGTTCCACCTAAGCAAACTAAGAGGTGGCACCACAGCGGAAACTGTAACTAACTTCTTATAGAACACTTTCCCAAACCACGACAATTTTACAGTTGAAAAACTAGAAACAAAGGGAATAAATAATAGCTTCAAAATTGGTGTTGATTTCGACCTAAAAGATAAAATAATGGACAACATTATGTGGCAACGAACATTCTGATAAAACGTTTTTTATTCTAGAGGATGCCCAGTGCACCAGTGTCATAAACTCCCAAGACCAAGAACATTCCAGTGAAAAAAGAAATGATATCATTGAAGAAAATGCTGTCTTAGTTATAGCGAGTGTAAATGTGCAGTGCCTCAGAACAAAAATTGATACATTATCATTTTTTTGACGAATTGAGATCAAATGTATTCTGCATATGTGAATACTGGGTAGTCCAACCACAAACAGAATACTACAGAAACATTGAATATTTAGAAATGGTGAATGCATGGTGTAGAGAAACTACTATCCATGGTGGTGTGGCTGTGTATGTAAATAGTAAACTCAGTGCCAATAAAACTGACTTAAGTAAATTTTGTGTAGATCTAGACCTAAAATTAGCTGCTTTGGGACTGTCAGATGCAAACTTAATTGTTGTTTCTGTCTACTGTTCCCCAGATGGAAAGTTTCAAAATTTCCTCAACCAATTGGAAAGCTGTCTGTGTCACCTAGTGCACTTAGGGACAAAAATTGTTTCATGTGGAGACCTCAAGTGAAATTTGATGCACATTTCCCATTAAAACCCAAGAGATATTTAAATGCTAAATCAAAATGTAGACAAAAAACTAACAATGTAAAGAGGTGGTATACTCCTAGACTAGCCAAAATAAAATGTATTGTCCAAATACTAAATGACAAGGTCAAAGCTGCTAAAATTATAGATACTAAGGATGGACTGTATTCTAGTTATTTACAGACCAAAAGGATCTACAGAAAGGAAGTAAAAAAAGCAAAAAAGGAAAACAATGCCAGATTTATTGAAGAAGCACACAGTACTTGTAAAGCAGCATGGGACCTGGTTAATGAGCACAGGAAAAAGCCTACCTCTTGCTGTAATTCTTGCAGTCCAGATGAGTTTAATGACTATCTTATAAAAAAAGTTGAAAAGACAGTAGATGAAATTCCTGACTTTGGAATAGATCCTGCAGCTGCTGTGAAATTTGAGAATAAATGCAGCATGGTAATGTGGAAGAGAGTATATCGAAAAGAAATAATAAAAATTGTAAAAAGCTACATATCTTCAGGGAGCTCTGACATTTATGGCATTTCCTGTACTATGTTAAAAACTATAATCAGTGAAATTGCACAGCCATTAGCAGTAGTAATAAATAAAAGCCTCCATGCAGGGGAATTTCCAGACTTCCTGAAAGCAGCATGCACAGTGCCTGTTTACAAAAAAGGCAGTCCACATGAAGTGTCAAGCTACTGGCCCATATCTATAATACCAGTACTAGCGAAGGTGATGGAATCGATAATGAAAGAACAACTATTAAGTTACTTTGAAGGAAATAGTGTCTTTTATGATGGGCAACACGGCTTTCGGAAGGGCAGGTCAACAATAACAGCTGTAGTTGACTTAGTTACAAACATAAGTCAGTGTTTTAAAGACAAAGAGTCTATAGTACTAGTACTCTGTGACCTTAGTTAGGCATTTGACTGTATCCCACATAAGGCCGTGCTCAGAAAGCTAAAAACATATGGTGTAGGGGGATCTGTCCTGCAAACTCTTGAATCCTACCTGAGAAACAGATGACAGATTGCCTCCGTGCAAGGAGCTGATTCAGGTGAGAAGAAGCTACAGCATGGTGTGCCACAGGAATCGGTAATAGGGCCCCTGCTGATCCTAATCTTCGTAAATGACATAGGCTCCAATGGGCATACCTTGCAGTTTGCAGATGATAGAACCTTGTTCTCAAAAGGAGAGAATGTCGAACAGGCAGTCCAACAAGCAGAAGTCTTGTTCACCAAAGCTAAGCCCTTGTTTATCATGAACAAAGTGAAAATTAATAAAGAAAAAACTCTAAGGATGATATGCAGTCTCAGCAATACTGGAGCACTGGGTAACGCAGCAGATGTTAAACTTCTGATCTTTCTCATTGATGCCAAATTAACCTGGCAACAGCACACCAAACATGTTTCACGGGTCCTGTACCTCTTGAGGAAACTGAAAAGTATTATACCAGAACAGTACTTTCTAACTGTGTACTATGCAATGTTCCACAGCCACATCAGTAATGGGCTGTTGTTGTGGAGCCATTCTTCAGGCTGCAAGAGCGTAATTTTACTGCAAAAGAAAGCAATGAGGATCATTACTTCAAGCAAAAAAACAGACCACTATAAACCAATTTTCACCAGGTTAGGAGTTCTGACTGTTTACAGCCAGTATATATTGAACTGCCTCTTCCACATGAAGAGAAACCATGATATTTACAGACAGAGAAATCAAGTCCACAAATACAGCACTTTCAACAAAGATAGTATCAACATGCCAAGGTGTCGATTAGCAAAGACACAAAACAGCTTCCCAATGGTGGCCCTAAAGTTGTTTAATGCTCGACCTGATCACATTCAGTCTTTACCATGGGAGCAGTTTAAAACTACTGTTTTGTGTAATCTAAAAGAGCAACCCTTCTACAATATTGAAGAATTCTTCTCTAGTAATAGCATAGTGTTTACTTGAGCTGCGGCTCAGTTCCATGACTCCAACAGCAACTGTTAAATTTAATTTCATTATTTACTAGTATCTATTTTATAGTTGTGATATTATTGTAATCTAATTTATAACTTAAATATGTCTTGCAGTATTAAATTACTATCATAGTAGGGCTGTATTCATGTATTTTGATAATGTTGTATCTTGACACTGTCTGTCCAGCTGTGGCTGGTGAATGACATAGAATTGGTAATAAAGGTAATAAAGGTCGGTCGGTACCATTAGGGTCTTCTGAGACCTGTTCAGACAGAGAGTTTCATAACACTCTGAATCCCAATCTCATACATTCTGTAGACACACTGATAACATCTCGGCAGGGCAAACTTTACATTGGACAAATGTTGCAATATATTCAATACTGCCAGGAGAAGTGACAACAAAATATAGTAACCGTAAGTGCTACAACCACTAGCTTCACCATATTACTGATTGGAATTTGCATACTTTACTTTTCTCATAGGCATAAGACTGTACACCCACCAGACTTACCAACTCATTAGATACCTGACAATCGGTTAACTAACACAAACCGCAACATAGAGTAACAGAATTGTAAATACCAGTAACCAAGCACAACTGTAGAAAAAGGTTCAAACTTTGGACTGATAGTGTAGAATAAAGAAGCAATCTATGTAACTAAACATCTAATGAAACAGAGTTTCCACCAGGCACATTTATTTAATTAAATGTATGAGACAGTGTACAAGTTAAGCAGATGCAAAATTTGGAAAGAACTTTTTGAAGTGACGGACGAATGCTGAACAGCAGAATAACTTTATTGTGTGGGCTTAAAATGTTTATTAATGTTCCATCAGTTGAACTTGTAACAGAGTAGGCTGAGCTGAACTGATGTGTCGATTGTTCTGTCAACATGGTTTACTGCCAATGCAGTAGACCTAGGGACGAGGGCATAAAGAAATGTTAGTGCACTTGACTACTTAGCAAGGCACTTTGAGATACCACCATGTAACTATGCAGCCGAGCTCCTCAGAAAGTCAGACGTTGACAGAAAAGCCAAACTCCACAGCCTAGAATCATTACTGAAATTGTTACGGTGAGGCAACGAGTGCTGACAAGTCTGATGAATGGGGACAAATACGGTCATGTACTCTGAGCCACTGCATCATATGTAAAGGATCACCACTTATAAACTGCCTCGATATGACTGGATGTTTGTGTTGTCCTCATCATTTCATCATCATTCATAAAAGTGGCGAGATTGGACTGAGCAAAGATTGAGTTGTCCTCATCCTTTCATCATCATTCATGAAAGTGGCGAGATTGGACTGCGCAAAGATTGGGAATTTGTGTGGGCACTGATAACCACGCAGTTGAGCGCCCCACAAACCAAACATCATCATCATCACTTATAAATAACGCAGTTTTTGGAGCACAAGGCACATTCTGCCATGCTGCCACTGTCCATGTGGAAGAACCAGAGAGAATGACAGCCTAAGTTTTAGTGAAACCACAACGTGCAGTACGAAGATGGTCAGCCTACTACCTGCTGGATAACCTCGATACTGGGGCAGTCAAACCCAATGCATACCACATCCATTGACTGCTGCTGCTGCATGCTGGGTCATCATGGATGAAAAGACTGGTGAACGGCCAGCTCTCTTCCTCCACTGGGTCATAGCAGATGATCTACAAGCTGCCATCTTAGTACCAACCAGTCAAGGTGTATCCACACAGCCTCCTGGCAGACTCATGAACATCTGCTGAAGTCTTGGTCTATCCATGGTGGATGACCAAGGCCTTTCTGCACAAGCAGCATCCTGGACCACCATCAGCAGACTCCACCTGAATGTTGGACAGGGTGTTCATCGAGAGCACTGAGGTGGGAGCTGAACAGGGTCGCTACTGCATGTCCAGCGGGCTACACCAGTTGCATCCACTGCTGATGCCCACTCTACATATGGTCTAGGGACTGATCTGTGGCAGCAATGTCACGTTGTGGTGACGGGGCATCAGCATTCCTTCATGGCATGTGTGGTTCATTCCTGGCTGCAGTTGCAGCTCAGTTGAAGCTAAATCTTTTATAAACTTTGCTTGACAATAAATTTGTTTACATATAACACTGTGTCACACTGATGTCTCTGGCGTGTACTGAACCACTGAGCCTCACACTTCTCTCAACCTCCTGATTACAATGTGACCGCGGTACTGGGTTGTAACAAAAATATATGTATACAAGCAGACAATGACTGTTATGTAGTAACAGAAGTCGAGAATGTCAATCGTGGTGTTAATGTTTAATTTACCGAGATGGACAGGTACGAGCTATGTCCTGCAATGCCATACATCGATGATCAGATGGCTATGAAGTATTATCCATCACTTTCCCATTGAGATATTGGCCTCTTTGGTTTCAAGTTGTTCATCATAGAACTGCATGGGAATGCAGCACTCAAGGTGAAATTTGGAGGCTCTTCCATTTATTTACATCACTCAAGTGTTATCAAATAACGTGACCTAAATAGAGCATTATGGATTGTGTTACACAGAATGAGTTGGTAGCGGTCATATGTAAAGCTGTATTCAATGATGTTGTGTGTTACCTGTGTGAGCACAGTGTACATGGGTGTGGCATACAATACTGTATGAGTTCATGCGTCCGCACACTGTCAAAGTCAACTTCTGTCACCTCCACAAGTGTTAAGTCCACAAAAGCCAAAGTTTAAGATTGAATGTAAAATTTTTCTGTTGCTCTTACGTGTCTGAACGCCATACAGGGCCATACAATCATTTGGAAAATGTTGAGCTGTTGATTTAATACCATTGAACTAAATTACCAACTATGCTCAGTTCAGACATGACACGGAAGGACTGTGGACACAAACCCAGTGAAAACACAAATAAATTGCACATATATATATATTCTCAAAGCACTGTGAGGACTGTAAAAAGGAACAAATAAAATACTTATTAATCTTTTTTCTGTGGCTTAGCCAGTTTGGTGGGGGGATGGTAGGGGGCTACTCTATTTTTCATATAAAACCATTCAGATACCTTACTCACTGAGCTACAATGGCTGCATAATTCTATAAACTTTTAACTCACATTTGAATGAGAGGACTGGGAAAAAGAATTTTAAAAATGTGACAAAATAATATTTATTATACATGGGATTTGTAAATCATGATCTTAAAAAAATTTACTGACTCACTTTTTACTTCATCAAGAGATGTACAGTATTTGAGTTAGTCTGCTCTCGATAGGTAAAGATCTGTGGTTGGACAACCTCAGTGCCTTACTAGTAGGCAGCCGACTCACGTTAGTTGGGATAAAGGATCGCATGTGGCCCAGCTGAGTGAGAAATCTCAGAGTGCCCTATCCATGAGTGTCTTGCCTATGAGGGTCTTAGCAGACAGTGCCTTCTCTCGTTAGTCAGTTGTTATTGTCTCTGTTTGAGGGAAGAACTAATACAGGCTGTGCAGCATCGCTCTAGCTGATGGACACATAGTTGTTACTTGATGGTCGACACAGTGCACCTTGGAAGACATCGCTCACAGTAGCTGTGGTGTATGCTTGGTGAATAAGACTCCTCAACAGATTAGACATGTTTCTCTATGCGGTCAGGCAGATCAGACAGAACTGACAGGCGCTGCCTCTACTAGTTGCAGATTGTGGATGTTTGCCAATACAAGACTGACAGATTTTTTTGGAGGTAAATGAGTAATACTTCAGTCCATGAAATGGTGAGCTTAATGATGCATGTGAACAGTTTTGGCTCGCTCTGGGAGAAATGGCTCACTTATTTCCCTGATATTGCGGTGTGTGACTGTGCTTTCAAGTTTTGTGTATTCAGCGGGCAGAAGGCACCTACCTGTTTAGGAATTTTGTCAGGTTTTTTAATGGCAGATAAACTGCTTTATGTATCATTATGTGGTTTGCTTTGTGTATTATTTTAAACTGTTTATTCGCTGGCTCACTTATTCTACTAGCGATAATATTTCTATAACTGCCACTCAGCGCAGTTAGAATTAAATTGTTTCTTCACGATTGTATTTTGAAGTAGTTGTTAGCAAAAGATTCTAGCTAGGCTGTAAATTCTCATTGGTTTCGATTGGCTGATTATTGTAAGCCGAGAACAAGAGCTCATAAGTTTTACATTTGTTTAACCTTATTGTTTTAAGATCTGTTTTAAAGAAAGCTTTCTTAGGATTTTCCTGATAAAGAATTTTACTTTTGTTTCAAAAAGTGTCTTTCAGTAAAGATTATATGGTTCATTTACTGATTGCTAAGTTTTATTAATCTGTGTAATTCTATGGCAAGATTGGCTGAGTAAGTTTTGATCCTTTTAAGGCAGTTTATATATACACACGCGTAGGATGGAGAACCCTGGATAGCTGATAGCAGTAGGAACAAAATTACTAATGTTGTGTAGGTCGACAACGCACAATTTTCAAACTACGTAAACTTGGCGCCACACGCTCGGAATGGCCGTTCAGTGGTTGACAGGCAGCGCTCTGGTTGTGGTTTACACATACAAACGTCCCTAGCCCCATCACTGCCCCAACGTGATACGCACACGTGTCGAATAGGTCTTGCTGTTAGCCTCCACCTCACGTCAGAGGCATTCACACGTAAGCTTCACTTCGGAGCACACACATTTCATCTGCGATTTAGTCATACAGTAAGCATGGCGGCACAGTATTCGTTTGAAGAACGAGATATGGCTTTTGTTTATGGACTAGCCGATGGTAATGTGCATGAAGCTCGACGGTTGTATGAGGAACGGTACCCAGTAAGATGCCATCACATCCGCAAACGTTTACAGCAATTCACCAGTGACTTGGCGAAACAGGCTCGATAGCGGGATATCATGGTGATGCTGGAAGACCTCGAAGGCGACGGGATGTTACATTTGAAGAGACTGTTCTTGAGCCCTTCGAGGAAGCACCTATGACAAGTACTCAATCGGTTGGACACGAGATAGGGGTCACTCTTCAGTTAGTCTGGGAGGTTTCGAGGGACAGCCAGCATGCATTTAGTTTCCACCCTGTCCAATGCCTAAATCCTGTGGCTGACTATGAAGACAGGCTAGGGTTTTGCCAGTGGTTTCTGCGACATGTTGCATGGGATCCCGACGTCCCCACCATTGTGTTGTTTACCAACGAGTGCACCTTCCGTTGGGATGGCCTTTAACACACTCAAAACGTTCATTACTGGGCAACGGGAAATCCTCAAGTCATGTACATCCACAGACACCAGGAACGATTTTCGCTCATTCTTTGGGCAGGCGTTGTGGGTGACCATCACTTTCTGCAAGAAACTATAACCAGCTTGCTGAGGGATGTTCCCTTGGGCATATAGCTACACATGTGGTTGCAGCATGATGGGACACCTGCACATGACAGTTGTGCTGTGCACAGATATTTAAATGAACTCTTCGACACATAGGTAATTGGCAGAGGTGCTTGTAGGACATGGCCCCCACGATCATCAGACCTCACGCCACCAGACTTTTTCCTGTGGGGATTCTTCAAGGTTCTAGTTCACCTACCCAGACATGAACCACCTAGAAACGAAGAGGAATTGCTGCATCGCAATCAACATGCCACCAACCACATCATGGCAATGCCAGGAATCTTTGAAAGAGTTCGGCAAAACACTGCTCGACGTTACCAAGCTTGTGTAGCATCAGAGGGTCGCCAGTTCGAGCACCTGCTTAAAGTAAACAATGTCCTAGCTACAAAAAGGGGCCCTTTACAGGGCCGACATAATTGGCAAAAGAGTTTCTGTAAGCTAACTAACAGCTGTTAATGGGTTAGTTTCCAGTACGTCTTATCATGAAACTGCAATGGATGTGTCGGGACCCCGGCTGACTTACCCCCGGGCCTCCAGAGCGGAGGGGTTGGCATGCTACCACCGAGTGTGCAGGCTGCCTTGATCACGATCTCTGGCAGGCAAAGTATTCACAGTCATGCGTTGTGCAGAGCATCTGGCAACAGGACAATTCTGCGGCCAATCGGAACGCGTGGCGCCAAGTTTCCATAGTTTGAAAATTGTGCATTGTCGACCTACACAACATTAGTAATTTAGGTTCCTACTGGCATCAGTTATCCAGAGTTAAAATTTCGTGAAACAATTTTTCTCCACCCTGTATACATAATTTATTGGTTCCTTTTCACAGCCCTCACAATGCATTTTAATAGGAGGAGGTCAATTTATTTGACATAGTGGATTTAAATCATAATCTTTATAGCAAGGTTCACACTTAGAAATAAGCTTGTCATTCTGAAACACTTGAGGTAGTCACTGAAAGCTGGACGGAATGTCACATAATAATAATATCAGCCATTTAGGAAACAAATAATAGTCAACTGTATTTAAACTTTGACAGCTATCTGTAAGTTTCCTATAAATTCCAAGGAGCACTTTAGACACATTTTTAGATTCAAGTCACTTGAACATGTAGTAGGCGTCAACACCTCCCTCTTCCTTCACATCGAATCAATAGTCCTCTGGCTGCAGAATCACAGTGTCTCCAGTAATTATTAGTTCCAGAATCCTCAGGGAGTCTAGACTTAGTAAATCCCTTGAAAACACCAGCGCATGCAGTCACCATTCTCCTTTACCAGTGAGTTAATGGATATGTTCAATGTACAGGTAGATGCTTCAGTGTTCAGAACTTGAAGTATACTTTCGGTATCCTCAGTAAAATTAACACTTAACACTGTCGCTCCGCAATTATTAGGTCTAGCATCAAGTCTCATGACTTTGTTCATTTTCAACAATATATGTGACGATCAAACGATCAACTGACTTTCTTTATATCCAAAATCTAATACCACAGAATTTTTGTTTCTGTTTTAAATTTGCATACATTGCAATGAATGACACTTATTAACATGGGTGAAAAAAATGTCCTCCCAGACGAATAAGAGCTCTCAAAGAGTTAACATGTCAAAACGTGTACCAGCAATGCAGCCTTTATGTAGATATTAGTGATAATAATAACTGTGACATAATGTGATCGTAAAAAACTATATGTGTAACACATTTTCGCCTCTTCATGTATTGAGGTAAATCCATCTGAAGTAAAAGTAATGTTGTTTAATGTAACATATACTTTAAACACTGTTGTTGTGGTCTTCAGTACAAAGACTGGTTTGATGCAGCTTTCCACGCTACTCTATCATGTGTAAGCCTCTTCATTTCAGAGTAACTACGGTGCAACGTATATCCTACTGAATCTGCTTACTGTATTCATCTCTCCCTCTATGATTTTACTCTCCACACTTCCCTCCAGTACTAACTTCGTGATCCCTTGATGCATCAGAACGTGTCCTACCAACCGATCCCTTTTTCTAGTACCACAACTTCCTCTTCTTCCCAATTCTATTCCGTACCTTCTCAATAGTTATGTGACCAACTCTTCAGCATTCTTCTGCAGCACCACATTTGAAAAGCTCCTATTCTCTTTTTGTCTAAACTGTTTATTATTCACAGGTCACTTCCATAGATGGCTATACTACATACAAATACTTTCAAGAAGAACTTCCTGACTCTTAAATCTACAGTCAATGTTAACAACTTTCTCTTCTTCAGAAGCGCTTACCTTGTCATCACCACTCTACATTTCATATCCTCTCTAAAAAGTCTCTTATTTCCTACTCTAATTCCCTCAGCATCACCTGATTTAATTCGGCTACATTCCATGATCCTTGTTTTGCTCTTTTTGATGTTCATCTTATATCCTCCTTTCAAGACACTGTCCATTCCGTTCAACTGCTCTTCCAAGTCCTGTCCTGTCTCTTACAGAATTAAAATATCATTGGTAAACCTCGAGGTTTTTATCTCTTCTCCCTGGATTTTAATTTCTACTCCACATTTATCTTTTGTTTCCTTTACTGCTTGCTCAAGATACAGATTGAACAACGTCAGGGATAGGCTACAAATGTTTCTCAGTCCCTTCTCGACCACTGCTTCCCTTTTGTGCTCCTCGACTCTTACAACAGCCATTTGGTTTCTGTAGAAAATGTAAATAGCCTTTTGCTCCCAGTATTTGACCGCTACCACCTTTAGAATTTGATCATCACTGATCATGATGATGTTTCGGTTCGTGGGGCGCTCAACTGCACAGTCATCAGCACCTGTACAAAGTACCAATTTGTACACAGTCCAATATAGCCATTATCAAGACTGATGATGAAATGATGTGGACAGCACAAACACCCAGTCCCCAGGCAGAGAATCAGCAATGAGATAAGCTTTCTCTAAGTCCACAAATGCTAGAAACGTAGATTTGCCATTCCTTAACCTATCTTGTAAGACAAGTCACAGTGTCAGTATTGCTCCCCGTGTTCTTACATTTTTACGGAATACAAACTGATCTTCACCAAGTTCGGCTTCTACCAGTTTTTCCATTCATCAGTAAAGAATTCGTGTTAGTATTTTGCAACAGTGACTTATTAAACTGATATTTCGTTTATTTTCACACCTGTCAGCACCTGCTTTCTTTGGAATTCTAATTAATATATTCTTCTTGAAGTCTGAGTGTATTTCGCCTATCTCATACATCTCGCACGCCAGATGGAAGACTATTGTCATTGCTAGCTCTCCCAAAGCTATCAGTAGTTCTAACGGAATATTGTCTACTAATGTGGCCTTGTTACGACTAAGGTCTTTCAGTGCTTTGTCAAATTCTTTATGCAAAATCAAATCTCCCGTCTCGTCTTCATCTACGTATCTACGTCCGCTTATCTATTTCCATAATATTGTCCTTAAGTACATCGCCCTTTTATAGACCCTCTATATACTCCTTCCACCTTTCTGCTTTCCCTTATTTGCTTAGAGCTGGTTTTCCATCTACGCTATGGATATTCATTCAGGTTGTTCTCTTTCCTCCAAAGGTCTCTTTAATTTTCCTGTAGGCAGCATCTATCTAACCAACAGTGATATACGAGGTGCGACAATAAAGTAATGAGACTGATGTGAAAAAAATGTTGCTTACCGTTTTAGTCACGTTTAGTGTTGTCTCCTTCAAAGCAGTTCCCTTCTGATTGCACAGACTTTTTCCAGCGCTTCTGCCACTGATGGTAACATTTCTGGAACTCATCTTCTGTAATATCCTCGAAGACACTCGTTACAGCCTTTTGGACATCTTGTGTTGTTTGAAAATGGTGTCCCTTGAACGCCGTTTTGACTCCTGGAAATAGAAAAAAGTTGCACGGAGCGATATCTGGTGAATAAGGTGGTTGTGGTAGTGCTGATATTTGTTTAGAGGTTAAAAATTGCTGTACTCACAGAGCAGTATTGGATGGCACATTATTGTGATGCGGAACCCAATTATCAGCAATGTTGGCATGGATACGAATAACTCTTTTACAAAGTATTTCTAAAATTTCTTTGTAGTAATACTGGTTAACTGTTTGTCGAGGATGCAGCCACTCTTTATGAACAATTCCCTTGAATCAAAGAAGCGCACAAGCTTGCATTTCACTTTTGACTTTGACATGCAAGATTTTTTTGGTCTGGGTGATCCCTTTGAGCACCATTGCGAACTTAGGCATTTTTTCCCTGGATCATACTGAAAAAATCAACTTTCATCACCATTGATAACATGGCTCAACAATTCTGGATTGATTTCCGTTTGCTCTAACAGAGCGGCTGCCACATTTTTCCGTGTTTCACGCTGCTGTGGTGTAAGATTTTTGGGGACCATTTTGCACAAATCATTCTCATACCAAGATCTTCAGTTCTTATTAAACAAACCGTTTTTCGATTGGTGTTCAGTTCTTCTGCAATCATTTTCACAGGTAATCTTCGATCAGATCGTACAAGTTCACGCACCCTGGCCAAGTTGACATCTATCTGTGAGGTTGATGTTCGTCCACTGCAGTCTTCATCTTCAACATTCGTTCTGCCTTCACTAAACATTTTACGCCAACGATAAACTTGAGCTCTTGACATAACCTCCTCTCCAAAAGCCTTCTGAAGCTTACCGTATTTTGTCATCGCGCTTTCACCCAATTTAATGCAAAAAGAAATGACATACCGTTGTGCAGTATTATACAGTTTGACGCCTGTGATCTGAGACACAAACACATGTTAACTTATTATAGCACAACTCACGACTGAGCAGTTGCAACTATGTGCCGTTTGGACTAGAAGCAGCTTATAGACCAAGGTCAAAGATATTGTGCCTACACAAGCCCGCAGGGTGGCCACATCTTGCAAAGAAAATCAGTCTCATTACTTTATTGTCGCGCCTCATATGCCTCTACATCCTTACATTTGTCCTCTAGCCATTCCTGCTTAGCCATTTTGCACCTCCTGACGATCTCCTCTTTGAGACATTTGTACTCTTTTCCGCGTGCTTCTTTTACTGTATTTTTATATTTTCTGCTTTCATCAATTAAATTCAGTATCTCCTGTGTTACCCAAGGATTTCTAATAGCCCTCTTATTTTTACCCACTTAACTCTCTGCTGCGTTCACTATTTCATCTCTCAAAGTTACCGTTTCTTCTTGTACTGTGTTTCTTTCCCCTGATCTTGCCAGTCGTTCCCTAATGCTCCCAACCTCTCTACAACCTCTGGTTCTTTTAATTTATCCAGGTTCCATCTCCTTGAATTCCTAAATTTTGGCAGCTTCTTCAGCTTTAATCTACAATTCATAACCAATAAATTGTGATCAGAGTCCCATCTGCCCCTGGAAATGTCTTAAAATTTAAAATCTGGTTCCTTTTTCTCTGTCTTACCATTATATTGCCCATCTGAAACCTCCTGGTGCCTCCAGGTCTCTTCCACGTATACAACCTTCTTTCATGATTTTTGAACAACGTGTTGCTATGATTAAGTTATGCTCTGTGCAAAACTCTACCAGGTAGCTTCCCCTTTCATCCCTTGCCCCCAGTCCATATTCACTTACTACTTTTCTTTCTCTTCCTTTTCCTACTATTGGATTCAAGTCCTTCACAACTATTAAATTTTCGGCTCCCTTAACTATCTGAATAATTTCTTTTATCTCATCATACATTTCATCAATCTCTTCGTCATCTGCACAGCTAGTTGGCACATAAACTTGTACTACTGTGCTAGTGCTGGGTTTCATGTCTGTCTTGGCTACAATAATGCGTTCACTATGCTGTTCATAGTTTTATTCATTATTAAACCTACTCCTGAATTACCCCTACTTGATTTTGTATTTATAACCCTGTATTCACCTGATGAGAAGTCTTGTTCCTCCTGCCAACGAACTTCACTAATTCCAATATATGTAACTTTATCTAACTTATCCACCGAGAGAGATGGCGCAGTGGTTAGCACACTGGACTTGCATTCGGGAGGACGACCATTCAAACCTGTCTCCAGCCATCCTGATTTAGGTATTCTGTGAGTTCCCTCAAATCGTTTCAGGCAAATGCTGGGATGGTTCCTTTGACAGAGCACAGCCGATTTCCATCCTTAATCCGAGCTTGTGCTCCATCTCTAATGACCTTGTTGTCAATAGGATGTTAAACACTAATCTCCTCCTCCTTTAACCTATCCATTTACCTTTTTAAATTTTCTAGCCTGCTTGCCTGATTAAGGGATTTGACATTCCACACTCCAATCCATAGAACGCCAGTTTTGTTTCTCCTGATAACGTCGTTCTCCTGCGTAGTCCCTGCCCAGAGATCTGAATGGGGGACTATTTTACCTCCAGAATATTCTACCCGAGAGGATGCCATCATCATTTAACCACACGGCAAAGTTTCATGCCCTCAAGAAAAAATTATGGCTGTAGTTTCCAATTGCTTTCAGCCACTTTAAACACCAGTGAGAGTAAATGCTTCAGTGTGGGAATAATGTCCAGTCATGAGTTCTACCCAGTGTTGGCTTTCGAAAATCCTCGATATTGTGATATAAAAGTCATATTATCCGTGGATGAATAGATTTGCCTATGTAATACTATCACGCAAACTGCTGCCATGTTAAATGAATTTCTCAAGCTTTCTTAGAGGCATTAGGTGATCGTACGGTCTCAACAAGGGACTTCTCTGAGCAGTTAAACTTTTTAACAAAAGAGAGTGCACTTATATGCAAGAGTATCCATTTATAAACTTAATGTATTCCAGTCACACGATCCAGCATTCTCTAGAAGAACGTCTAAGCTGGTAGCCACATGTGTACAGATTCTATAAGAGAATATTGACCAGTTTCATGGAGTTAACACGCCAAGCTCAGCATCCATCAGAAGAAGTCCTGGCTCAACTTTATGCAACGCCTGCAGTTCATCAATAGATGCAAATACATATGAATAAGCTATGCCAGAAGTAGGCACAGAGCTATGTTCTACTTTAATCATGTACTTGTACATACAACCAATAATCTGTAAGAGTTTATGAATAAAAAGATGTAAGTGATATATGTTTTTTTTTATTTCAATGTAAAACCACCTCCCTGCTCACGTTACTGTAGAGTCGTCACTCATCACCATGGATGAGTGGGTGAAACATTTTCATCACCAGAACTTCATAGTAACAGACTGGTCCTGCAGTACTAGTGAAGACCAGTATAAGAAGAAGAATGAAACACTTCTTCCTGATAATACACTTTCTAAGACGGAAAAAACGACTCACCATACAGGAATTGTCCAGATGGGACCGAAATCGACAAACAAAAGATTACAATTTCAGAAAAAAACTGGACGACTTATTCAACAGAGAGAACTTCACAAATCGAGTAAGTCAGTAAGGCATTGGTCCACCTCTGACCCATATACAAGCAGTTACTCGGCTTGGCGCTGATTGATGGAGTTGTTGGATGTCCACCTGAGAGACAGTGTGCCAAATTCTGTCCAACTGGCCTATTAAGTCGTAAAAATTCCGAGATAGCTGGAGGACCCCGCCTATAATGCTCCAAACGTTCTCAATTGGGGAGAGATCAGGCGACCTTGTTGGCCAAAGTAGAGTTTGGCAAGCCCTAAGACTAGCAACAAAAACTTTATCGTGTGGGGGCGTGCATTATCTCGCTGAGACATAAGCCCTGGATGGTTTGCCATGAAGAGCAACAAAATGGGGCACAGAATATCATCGACGTACCGATGTGCTATAAGGGTGCTGTGGATGACTATTTGAGAACTTAGATAATTATAGTAAAGAAAAGTATAGATTGAGTTATAAAGATTTAGAAAATTATTGTATAGAAAATGGTTATTTAAAAGTAACTGGAGAATACCACTAGGAATTTATTGTTTATTTTATGGGGCAGGATATCAAATGGCCCAATTTGGAGCAAGAGAGGGACCACAGGACATTTTAATTTTCACTGTTTATACTTTTCAAATAAATTCATAAAACTTTGTCAAGATGACCAAGAAAGATTCAGGATTCATACTCATAGCAGTGGAAGTTTAAAAACGTAACGAAATAATTTTTTACATGTGAAATTTCATCATTTTTTCACTTAGAATTGGCTGCATTTGTTGCTATAGGCCCACTTTTCTTGATAAGTAAGAAAGATTCTTTGATGAATTTTCCACAGCAAACAAACCATACTTACAGATCTATGAAACTCTAGAATTTTCCAAATCTATTAAAAACTGTGGTAAAAACTGAGATAATTAACTATAAAATTTGAGTTTTTTGTAAATATGACGTTTAAAATGTAACAGCTCATTCATTTTTTCATAAATTAAATAAAACATTGTGAAACATGATAATTTCAATCTAGGTACTCCACCACCATCAAAAAATATTCATCCACATACACAATTTATTAATGAACCTGGTTTACATTCTCAAATTATTAGTTCACATTCACCATTTGCAGAAAATTTTCGAGATTGGGTTCACGAAGTAGCTTTACTACTCATTTGAAAACAAGGTGAATATAAAAGGAAAGAGAAAACAACTCACTTGGAAATTTAACAACGAAAGAAATGAAGAAATAAATACAGTATTACCATATGTGATTCCCGAACTAAGTGACCAAAATTTAAGACTAACTTTTGTTATTTTAAAATTATGTGATTTTCATTACTAATATTATGTTATTCAAACACAATTTAAAAATGTGCAAAATCAAATAGATATAACCAGAAATAGACATAAAAATTGCGAACAATTTTTAAGAATTAATTACATGCCAAATTCAATAAATTTATATCAACAAATTAAACAGAGTTTAAGGATTGCTTGCAACAAAAATTATTTTAATACTTTGAATAATTATTCACAAGAACAGTTGTATGAATATATAAATAATCTAAAAAATGTTTCTTAAAATATAAAACTAAATTTCCAAGTACTTTTATCATAACCAAATTTAAATTAATATTAATAAGAATTTTTATATGCATCTAATAAACAAAATGTGTCAAAAGCATATGATTTAATCAGCCCAAATATCAATTCTTCAAATAATGTTGACATTAAATATTTTTTGTTAAGCTTTACTTGACTATCAAATAACTATCTTCTTTAAAGAAACAATAAACATAACAAAAATTATATTCAATACCAAAAATGTTTAAAGTTTCGTCAAATATCTCCATTTATATATAAAAGTTTTATTAGCATTTAAAAAAGCTAAAACTCTTCGAATTTGTAGGTTTTGAAAAATCCTAATTATTTAGATACACAAAAGCTATAAAATTACAGTTTCCTCATTTAAGCAACTATTGTGTGAATTATTGAAACCTAACCATTTAAAATTAACTTTACTACCTCTCTTATCTGAAACATTCCCAACAAGGAAAACATCCAGAATTCTCGTTTCTAACAGTTCTTATTCATAAAAATTTCGTTTCATTTCTTCTATCATTCAATTTATATGTGATTGGATTAAAATGAACAACATCTTCAATTTCAAACATTTCTGTTGACCAATTAGTTGTATATCCATTCTTAAACATTCCTTTCAATGTACTTAATCTTACTTTATCAACAACTTTATATTTAGGTCCAATATCTAAGAAAATTATTAGATAAATAGTTTTTAATAAGATTTTTTCAGTTTCCTTATTTGCATCTTTTGATCGCATTTTTATTTTTTAATGTTTTGTGTTATTATACTCATCAATTAGTTTAGAAACTAAGCACTCTATTTATAATTTCCTTAAAAGCAAATACCATCCACGCTTTTTTCTTTCAATGTAGTATTAAATCATTCAACAACAGTCGATTTAATTCACTAAAAGTTGAATAATGATTAATGTTAAGATTTTTAAACAGTCCTTGAAATTCTTTACTATAAAGTTCTTACCATTATCTGTTTGTAAAGTTTTTGGTTTTCTTGACATGAAATTTTTTAGTAGGAATGAATTATATTTTTACCAGTTTTATTATTACCTCGAATTGCACAGACAAATTTTGAAAAAAAAAACATCTATGACACTTAATAAATATTGATATCGTTTATTTACATTTTTTCTTTTAAAATTCATTCCAAACGGTATATAAAATTCATCAATAACTTGTTCAAAAATTTTTAGAATTTCACCTAGAATATTTTTTCTTTGTTTTCCATTCTTAGTCGTTAATCTATATGAATGAAGCATTTCAGTAACCTTTTTGCACTTCAAACGGTAAATGTGAGTATCGTTCTTCATTCATATGGAATAGTTCCCGTTCATTAAGTTACCTATTCAACTGTGTTAAAATTCTTGTATATTCAGGTTTCTAACAAAAATTTGATAATTCACTCAGTAAATAACATTTGTACACTACATCTTCTGCATCAGTTGTATGATTTACACCTGCAGTTCTTCTTCCTTTAAAACCAATGAAACTTCTAGTTACTTTAAAAATAGCATTAATTTTTTTTCTGAACTTGTCTAATAATTCATTTATTTTTTATATACTGAAGATGAAAAAATTATTTTTTTGTGTAACGACCCTAATTACGGTTTAATTTTTTCATTGTTTTCTGTATCTATTGATGACTGTAAATATTCGATTTTTGATTAAAATTCTTCATATTTTGATGTTAATTCATTTTGAAGTTTTAGCTCTAATGATTGAAATTTTTTATGTTTCCTACACCTGTATTGAGTTTTTAAAAAATGTCCATTTATTAAATTTAAATGACACTGAAACTTATAATTCATACATAATAGTTAAAAAACAAACAAATAGTAATGTCCACAAATTACTGCATTGAAGTTTCCGAAATAGTTAACTAGCTGTTTTGGAAAATTTCCTGCATATGAATCAAAAACAAAATTTATATCTGACTGTTTATAATAACAAATCAACATTATCAGATGTATCTAAATTTACTATTCTACAGTCTACATTTTTTGGTTCATTAGGTAATACATCAGTAGTAACAACGCAAATTTTTGATTGCTAAACAAATTCTTGAATGTCAAAATTAGATTATTAAATTTTTCAATTATTGGTTTGAAATTATTTTTACTCCTATTCCTTCTTCCCCATTTCCAAATTATGTATTTTTTGTTCCTCTAATTCTCTATCACCTTTTTTTATTGTTTATATCTATACTAGCAGATGCTACTGTTCCACAAGCAAGTGAACCAGTTGTTGATAAATCATGAAATGCAGCAAATAATAAAGGTAAAAATCCACCTTCATCTTTTCCTCCTTTTTTGTTTGTTAGAAATTCAACACTCTTTTTTACAACAGGAATAGTTAAGAAACAAGTAAATTTCCACCAGATTTTTCTCTTTCTTTCATTTTTGAATATCAGTTAAAACGATTCAATAATATTTAATTGTTCAGTATTGAGTTTAAGTTTGTTGATTTTGATTTTGTTTTGAGACTAGGTAACAAAGGATAATAAATTGAAAATTTATTCATTTAAGCAGGTTAAAAATTAATAAGGGATTTTTATAAATCCCATCCATTTTTATCAAAATTTTAAGCCATTCTTAATTTTCGTCTTCCATACATTTTTCCTCTAACTGTAGTTGCAGATTTTTCCCCCTACTGAAGCATCACTAGTATGCATGCTTTCTTTAGTAGGTAACGGATGCTGCCTCGTATCTTTTTTCTAAAACTTTACTATTTCTATAAGAAATATCATTTTCTTTATATGCCTCACCCAGTGGATTAGTCCCTTGATCTCCTCTAGCTATTTTTTTCATATAATTTGCTTCCTGGAAGATGCATCTCAAATGGTAATTTACTAATCAAAGTGTTTACTAATCTTTTTCTGTATTTTTCACTTTACCAAAATGTGTGAGGTAAAGTTTAAAATATCTGATCAAATGTGGAATTTCTCTGGTACTATTAATAGTAAAAATGACTAAATTTATTTGTTGACATTTGAATTAGATCAACTTTTTCATTATGATAATTTTTATTTCCAGCTAATACTACACTATGTATTATTGGTAATCAAGCATTAATCCTGACATATTGAACTGGTTTTTTTTAATATTTTTTTACTAAGCCTTCACGAACTTTTTAAAATGGATCACCACAACTTCTTTCTGATATAGCAAGAAAAAATTGTTTGACAATTGTTTACATCAAATAATTATATTTATTTCCTCTACTTGATTTCATTTTAGTTGAATTACTTTCATTACATACAGCATTTAAATCAAATAAAATTCTTGCATAATTTGGTAAATCAAGAGAATCAAATTATGCTCCTAAATCTTAGACAGTTGTTTGTTTTCTAGTTAAAGGTATATTAATCCATCTGTGCCTTTATGTTCTTTTTCACTTTTTGATTTATCACCATAGAACTCTACAGGTAATTTACCAACAAATTTAGATTGAGCAAGAGGTCTTAATCCAAAAACATTATCTTCACTATGATTTTTTTAATTCTAACATTGTTTCACATATATTTATTTTTTTACATCTTTTTCTTTTAATTTTATTTCTCTTTCATAATTGTCTAACAAATTATTGTTTCTGATTCACTTAATGGATAATCTCTTTTATTACTTTCATTATGTTTAATTGTTGGAATTCGTCTTAATAATGTTGATTATAAGGAATCATTTTTAGTTATTCTTTTATTTTAATTATTTTATATGACAGTATTTAACAATTATTGGATTATAAATTGTAAACATTTACTAATAATAGAAAATAAGATTATTATTTATTATTTTACTTTTAATGTTTATTTACATTCAACTTTTAATGTTTAGCATTAATGTTCATCACGTATGTGTTACATTTACATTCAACATTTGTGTCAATATTTTTGTTCAATGTTTTTTATGTTTTATATTTAAAGTTTTTTATCTTAATGTAGTTGTAACCTACAATTACATGTCAGTTTCTTATATTTCTTCTTGTTCAATGTTTTAAAAATTCGTAATTTTTTCTCTATATTTATCATCATTTATTTTTCTTGTCATATCTATCATAATAAAACCAAATTTATCTCTATTCCATCATTTACTACATAATTCTTTAAAGGCATAAAACTTTCAGTCACCATCAATAAATGCATGGTAAATATGACTAAAATTTGTGACATCTTGTCTGAAGATATTTAAAAAATAAGATTATCTCAAACTAAATTTTTGGTATTCTCTAACTATATCTTGATTTTCAAGAATGTAATCATCAATAACTACAACTGAATTATTTTAAAATTCACATAATGGAATAAATTTCATTATTATTTTCAATAAAAGTAACAATTTTTTCATTAACTTTATCTTCAATTTTTTCATATCTTTTCATAAATTCTTGATATTTTGGTTGACCTATGGGTTTAGGATAAATTTACAAATGATTAATTTATTCCAATTTAACTATCCTGGTGCTAAATTATAGTTATGAATTTTTAATGTAATTTTCCACAACACTTGATCCTATAATTGCATATTGAATTGAATTTGATAAAAGTCTAACATGTCTTTTTTTAAGTTCTTTTCTGGAATTCTTTTTTTTTGGTTACCAATTCATCTTTTATTTGCATAACTGTTCCTAATATAAATGAGGAGATTATTTCAATCAAGTGATAATTCTTTTGTTCTGAAAAAACGATAAGGAAAACATGTAAAAGCGTTTCACTAGTTGGTTTTTATTCAACTCTTTTAATTCCAAATATTATGCTGAAAAATAATAAATTTTACATTCATGGACAAAAATTAAAATTGAAAAATGAAGAAAAATTAATTCAATCGAAAAATCCAAATATTCATATTGAAGCATATAAAATTTTAAATAGAATTGTTATCTAAAGTGATAAAGAATTATACATGGATATAAAACAAAATAATATTACAAGCTTTTTAGGTTTTAATAATCAAATTATAGAACCTAATACAAAAAGTGGTGCTAAAGGTGTTCCTAAACTCATACCATTTGATTTAATTAATGAAAATTAATGGAAGATTTCTTAACATAATGACCATTTTCATTTTGAAACTCATATTATTGCTTCATTTATTGCTAATTCTGTGTTTGGTGGCCCAATAATTTATGATCCAAATCATCAAATAAAAATTTCCATTTTCGATACTATTAAAAATTTAGAATTAATTAAAACTCATGAAAAACAGTTCAATTGTGCTTATGTAACAGTTGTTTCAGAAACGAATTCATACTTTTTTCCATAATAAATCATGAATAAAATCGAAAGTTGTCAATTTTACCCAATTCCCATTAATGAGAAAACAAAAAATAAACTAAAACTCCCTAACAAGGAAACTGAAATAAATACTAATACTAGTGATGGTTGGATTCATCCTAATTTTTCACAAATTTGTATGACTTTCGTTGTTATTCACATAGATGGAACTAATTTTTCTGCATATGATGCTAAATCAAATATTAAAGTAATTGATAATTGTGTTTTAAAATTATTTGATTTTATTACAATCAAAAAGGAACGATATTTTATCTGTAATTGAACATTCTTATATTTCTTCTGCAACTCTAATTCGATTAACTTCTTCTATTAAAAATGATTTAAACAAATAAGGACATATTCTTAACAATGGAAAAACTTCTTTATCCTTTAGAATTATTTAGTGGAGGTTAATATTATAAAGAAATTATGTTTCATTGTGATTTAACTTTAATTGTTAATTGGAGTTTAAGAAATGATCAAGAAGATTCTATTCTTCATTGGACTACTGATAATGATAATTCTACACTTTGAAAGGAAGGTAAAATTGTTGTGCAAAGTATGGAATTTCGTGTTCCTCTTGTTAAATATCAAACAGAATATTCACTTGAATTAAAACATGAAACGTTTAAAAATCAAAAAATTCCAGTTTCTTTGTTTGAACTTCAAACACTTGAATTCGCTGGTTACAGGGAAAGGAAATCTTGAATTAGATATTACTGATTATTATAATTTTACAGAATTTGACATGCCTGACTTTACTTTCATTGTTTTCCAAACTAATCGAAAAAATAATTTCCTTTATTCGATCATTTTTAATTACAAAGTATCTATGTTAAAAGTGGAGGAAATGAAGTTTTTCCACAAGTATTATGGAATGTTGAGCCACCAATAACTTCATAAAAGCTGATGATTCTTATAAAGATTTTAAAAGTACAACTCAATTATATAGTGATGTAAATGTGAGTCCATCTAATTTTATTCAGAATTATCCTATTTATGTAATTAATATGAATATTTTAATTACTCAAAAAAGAACAATGAAATTATGTGCATTCTTTGATGATAACATTCTAAATGATACAATTGCTTATGTTATTAAGTATGGAAAAAAGGATTTAGTTTATGATTCACAACATAGAATGCTAACTGAAAATTTTTCCAATTATATAAATGAATGAAAAATAAGAAAAATATAAAGATCTCTTAACATCTTGTTTTCATTTCCTTTTGAAATATTTTCAGAAAACTATAGATGATAAAAAGTTAAAACTTAGGTTCTTCAAAAATTAAAACTGTCTCCAAATGTTTTTCATTCACTAAATATTTTCTGTATAAATAAATATCAAAATGAATGGTAGCATGAAAATTTATTAAGTGTACTTCATTATAGTTGTGGTTGTTCAGAAGTGTTCAATAAGTAATCAGAACTTAAAAAACATGAATCTTTTGTTATTTCAAGCGCTGAAATTTTACCAACTAAATTTGGTGACAACATTTTATTACTTTTAGATGATAAATATATAATTACACTTGCAGATCGTAATACCAAAGTGTTTACAAATGAAGATGGTAAAGTAGATAACATTGGAGGACTACAATTTGTTTATCATGGTAAAAAAGCAAATAAAGATCGTCTTACTCATGTTACTGAATTTGAATAAATTTAAATTTTTTTATTTTTAATTAAATTCAAATTTTCTTTACTTTAATTTTCTATGTTTTTAAACTACTCAGCTTTGTTGATCATTTTGTTTTCACTGTTTTTATTAACAATTTGATTGGGGAATATTGCAAAATTAGACTCTTGGTTTGAAGCCTGGAATTTTTACTCGAAAATGCTCTTTGAGCTGGAATCGCTATGAATATACTACTCATAACCCTGAAATGGTTCACTACATTTGGAAATTGAGTTAACAAAGCAGAGGATTATAAAATGCAGTCATGTCGATCCATGTCCCATAACTTGTTTACGATTGTCAGTCGAAAACGTGACCTGAAATTTGTTTTCGTTTGACCTCAGATTGTTGTCCTCAGTACATTGAGTTCCAAAGCACTTTCATGTGTCGACTTCATAGGAGATTGTTTAATCGAAGCAGAGACTCTGGCACATGTTTCTTCTCATCTCTTCTTCTTTCCACTCTGCAGTCTGTCTTTTAACACTGCCAAAAGCAAAGGCACATTTTTGCTAATTCAGAAGTGTTGCCTTTCGCGCTGGAACGTTATTAAATAATTCCTGGAAAGCTCCAACAGTCTGTTTCATTGTCTGCCCCTTGTGTTGTTGTTTGTGTACCCACACTCTTGTCACTATGTGCTCCTCAGTAGTGTAGTTATGAGCGTCCAAATCTGCTATTGCTAGAAATAAAAACTCTACTGCGACCGAGAAAATGTGTGAAACATGAATTCCAACAACTGATAAGAAGTAACACAGCTAACAATCTGCATAATAATATTTGATACGAAACAGGGTTACAGGGGTGTGGGGACTTCTCTCCAATCCTGCACATTGTACAAATAAATGCCACTAGTGAAGGTCATTCTGACGTTATTTCATGATGCCTTGTTACTTCCTTGCGTCACTTACCGACACTGAATTAATAAAGGATGGTATGATTGCATCAGTTGAAGAAATGTGGCCAGAGAAAGATAATTTATTTATAAACATCAGTTTGTCAACAAACACTGTGGCTCATAGGGTAAATGACACTGCTGAAAATATATTAACTCAGTTGTCTCACGACACTTGACACTCAGAGTGGTTCTTTCTGCCTCTGGCTGAGTCAACTGATGTTTCAGACACTTCACAGGTGTTAGTCTTAATTCAAAGGACACATAAAAATTATGTGGTGTACGAAGAGCATCTTGACTTTCGTAGCATTCACAGCATGGCCAGGGGAGAAGGAATTTTTGAATTATTAGTAGATACTATTCGCAAAAACAATCTTCAGCGGAAAAACTTAAGGTGTATCACAACTAATGGTGGAAAAACGTGTGTGGAAACAATAAAGATGCCATTACTGTCTTGTCAAAGGTGGTAGAAAATTACGAGCATCTTGACTTTCGTAGCATTCACAGCATGGCCAGGGGAGAAGGAATTTTTGAATTAGTAGGAGATACTATTCGCAAAAACAATCTTCAGTGGAAAAGCTTAAGGTGTATCACAGCTAATGGTGGAAGAACGTATGTGGAAACAATAAAGATGCCATTGCTGTCTTGTCAAAGGTGGTAGAAAATTATGGTGGATCAAGGCCATTAATCATAAATTACAACGTTTAACGTAATAAATAGAAACCAGTTGCATAAAAGAAATTTAATTTCTTTAGCGCCTTCGGGCACTTAGTGCCATTCTTCGAATGGTTATACCTATCACATTATTTGCGAGTGTCAACAATAAGAGACATGCAGCAAAATACCATGGTCATATGGTTCATAGTGTCTGCATAAAAACAGTATAAAGAAGTGGAAAAACACGTGTAGACATGATGCAAGAACAGAAGCTAATTAGCTCAGTGGGCCAGGTACCATGCATGTCTGGGCTGGATTGATGGTATTCGTGGGTTGGCATTTGCCCATGGGCCGTAGTTTGGAGATCCCTGTTCTAAGCTGTCATTTATTTTCACAGGAGGGTCCACTTTGGCCATCACCTGTGGCCGCCTTACAGCACAGCTGCATGTCGATGATATTCTGCTCCCCATTTTGTTGCCCTTCATATCAGGTCGTCCTGGGCTCACATTTCACACAACAAGAGTTTCTGCTGCTTGTCTTTGTGCTTTCCAAAGCCTACCTTGGCCATTAATATCACCGCATCTCTCCCCAATTGAGAACGTTTGGAGCATTATGAGTAGGACCCTGCAACCACCTTGGGATTTTTTAAAATATATATTTATACTCGAAATGGATTCCATCTGGATGTGTTAGCAATGACATGACAACATTCATATTGCCGCAATCAGATGGAGGAATGTACACGACATTCAGCAAAAGCAGTGATATCCCACCGCCAAAAAGAAAAACGCTGAACAGTGTGTGTGTTATCAGAGTTACATTCAGAAATAATTCTGTTTTGTTTTCCATATGGGGGCTGAAATCTTTCATTTGAGCCAGACCTATTTTAGGATTCAGAAACAGTTGCTGAGGAGTCATGCAAACCTTATTATCACTTTCAAACAAGACATTTTTAATTTAAGACACATTTAGAAATCACATATAGGAAGTGACATGGCATACAACGAATTTATAAAGATCTGTAAAGATTGCTGGAATCACCTGCAGCAGAGGTTCCTGGCTATTGATAAAGCAAGGAGATTGAATAACTGACAAATTGGATGAAACGTCCACGAGTTTCTCTTAACATAGTATATATAATAAAGAAGGAGGTAAGTACATTTGTATACTTTACATCATGGACAAATTTGCATGTCTGTCAGGTGTTCATCACGAGAGGAGGGGGTGTATCCGTCCACACATGAATGCAGATACTGAAAGTATCAATAAAAGACCTAAACGGTATACTACAGAATTTTAAATGATCAATGAAACCCAAACTGTGAGAATTGCAGCGTTAAGTAATAGTGTAGAACCTCTCAGCTAAAATCTGAAACATGTTACTGTGAATATTCAAAAGTTCAGTGAAGTTCTCAGAAGCCATACTAGACATGTTTCATTGCTCAATGAAAGACTTACTGCTAAGGATGCATAAGATATTGTCAGCAGCAAAAGCCTTTGTGAAGCCCACGAATGAGGCAACTAAAGAAATTCGTAAATTTGAAAAAAAAACACTCGACGGTATAAATATTAGTGATGTTAGAGTGGGTTTGAAGTCAATCGTAGTATTAAATGATAAGGTTAAAGATATTGGACAAGTTTTAGATGTATGAGAAAATCTATATAAGCTACATACTATCTCAAAATCAGGTTAGTACGTAACAAAATGTCGATAAAATGTAAAGTGACTGAGGCGTGTAAGAGTGTTCGACAAAAATGACGATTGCTAAGGATAGGACATTTGGAACGAGATCAATCTCTCAGTGAAAATTCTGGAATGACTCACAGACACACACACACACACACCACACACACACACACACACACACACACACACACACACATGACAAGACGGATGAAGGCAGAAGAGAGGTTCGGTGGTTGGTTGGTTGGTTGTTGTGGGGAAGGAGACCAGACAGCGAGGTCATTGGTCTCATCGGATTAGGGAAGGATGGGGAAGGAAGTCGGCCGTGCCCTTTGAAAGGAACCATCCCGGCATTTACCTGGAGCGATTTAGGGAAATCATGGAAAACCTAAATCAGGATGACCAGACGCTGGATTGAACCGTCGTCCTCCCGAATGCGACAGAAGAGAGGAAGAAGAAGGATATTCTATAGCTGATTTCATTAGTCATCACTTGGATAGTAGACAGACTGGACATATGAGGTGAACAGGGAAAAGTGGTGTATGTTGGGTATGCAACTAATAATTTAACCGAGGATTTAATACATTTTGGGAATAAGGAATTCGAAAGAACGTCAGGTATAATGGAAATAACATATTTAAAAACTTCAAATTTTGACAGCTATTTACCCAAAAATCTAAAAATGTACAGTGAAGCGGGACTCGCCACTGAAGACAATTCTACTTCAGTCAATGAGATTCCAGACCGAAGACGTATCTGGAACTGCCCTAGACAACGATGGGATACAACCCTGACTGTCCCCCACCATATGGCCCAACAATAAGGAGTGATGGTCTGGGGTACCATTTCTTTTCCTAACAGTATCCCTTTGGTTGTTATCCACAGCACCCTTACAGCACAGAGGTACATCGACGATATTCTATCGAAACGATACGTGAGAGATTACGGAAAAAGATCTCCTTTCAAACTAGATTTAGGTTGTGGTTCTTCATTTTCTCCAGGCGTATTTTATGCTGAAATAAATATCGGGTGAACAGCCTGGTATGAGTGTGCATAGGACACAATATTTCGGCAGTCGACCACGTTGCCATCATCAGGTGCGGTGATGTACTGACTGGCGGAGGGGGATTGTCCTATATATACATGGCTCCGTACCACCACCGGTCAGTACATCACCGCACCTGATGATGGCAACGTGGTCGACTGCCGAAATATTGTGTCCTATGCACACTCATACCAGGCTGTTCACCCGAGATTTATTTCGTTACATTTAGGTTGCAGATAACATACATACCAGTGTGTGAAGCACTTAGGTCAAATTATGAAAACTGGAAGCTGAAGAAACTGGAATGAACTCCTCTCCCTTCATTATGGTCACTGTCGTAGGAAGAGCGCATTGCAAATGCGGCCTTACCGTGATTGCAGTTGAGATGGCTCCAGACGAGTCACCGTGTGCCCTGCTGCAATGGATGTTAACTGTTGCTGGCCTGGGTCGATGTCGTATGATCGCAAGTAGTGGATCACATCATCCTCCTGACTGCCGATCGCGGACGGCAGTAGGTTCAAAGCAGAACTTCTAAATCTTGGCAGACTGCCAAAGTCAAGAAAAAAGTGCTGAAGGACGGTATCTGAAACAGGAAGCACATCCGAATGCAGAATCAGACTAACACTCAACATGAGAGAATCCTCTTTATATTATGACAGTTTTTCTTCAGACCTCGGCAAGGCATCCGGCAACTTTTCTAGCCAATCTCAGAAAGGGCTTAAATGCTTCCCAGTTAGATATCTGGAAGTCCGTTCACTAGCTCCCAACGTCATATAAAAGATGTATTCACCAGTGAGATTGGTCTTTCTGGAAACGAGAGCGGAGTGTCGCCATGTTCCCGTGACCAGAGTTGTTTGTCAGAAATTCTGGGGATTTTGTAGAGCTTCGCAGAGTATCCTCACGGAAAGGCTAGCGTTTTGAAGTTTTGGAGAACCGCGTGCGACCATATATCTAGCTTCTGGAAACAAAAGACAGCAAGACAACGGCAAGTGGACAGCTGATAAACCCTCCGAAAGTTTGCTAGCAAACAGAGTTCTTACTCTTCCACCCGTTCCACCGCCAACTGTTTGAGGTACCTGCAGAATAATCCCTGAAAGGCTCCCTCGGTTGCCCGTGCAGTCCGCTAACGTGAAAACCTACACTTTGAGTGACAGGCAGCTCCTCAAGAGCGTGCGAAGCGTTACACCTGTTTCTGTGCCCAGCGAAGAAGAGTTTCCATGATCCAAACTAGATACATTAAATGAAAAAGCTACTGCAAGAATAAAATGTTAGATTAGATACAGAGAGATGAGTTATCTACAATGCTACAAGCTACGCCCTGGCTATTCATCTGATCAATGCGCAATATGGGTGAAAAGACGACAAATAAAAACCGAATTGAAAAATAAAAGAAGCAAGAAGCTATTGCATGCAAATTCCGTATGCAGATAGAATAAGATATGAAAAGAAAGGCCTGAAGTAGGCCACTGCCTCACACTGTTTCGGAACTAACTGCAAATATTGATTAAGGTTTCTACAACAACTATATTGAGTTTTTCTGTTAATGTCGAATGCTACAAATATGTGTGGGAAAGCGAAGAAAGACATTATGTGAGTGATGAGTGCTTTGAATTGCCCTTGACACAATTAATGTCGGTATCGTATTAGTTTCGACAGTTATAGTACACAACTTATCGAACAGAAATCAATAAAATATTTATCTAGGTATTATGTTATTCTAAGACAGATTTTTCATTCCTATCCAAAATACTTCATCGATTGTGCATCATCTGTGATGTCCAATTCATAATTAATTATAGTTTCCACGACAAACATTAAAAAAGATTGTTAACAGCAATATCCGAAAAAAATTATCAAAAAGATCTGTAGTGGGCGCCTCAGCAATTACCGATGCGGTAACCTTCCACTTCTGCCGACTCACTGTGTTGTGTGTCGCATCACAAAGAAGCTTCAAAAACATCTGCCTCACTAATATCTATGGAGTCTATGCGCCCCTCGACATCACTTGTTGTTACAAATTAAAATATTAGATTGCTCTAAAAGCACAGAGAAGTGGAGAAGGGTCAACGTTTTGATAGCGTACAGTGACACTGTAGAAGCAGATCATATTCCGTTATAGGTTTCGACATTTACAGAGTGTTGTTAAGTTCCCTAACATACACTACTGGACATTAAAATTGTTACACCACGTAGATGACGTGCTACAGACGCGAAATTTAACCGACAGGAAGAAGATGCTGTGACATGCAAATGATTAGCTTTTCAGAGCATTCACACAAGTTTGACGCCGGTGGCAACACCTACAACGTGCTGACATGAGGAAAGTTTCCAACCGATTTCTCATACACAAACAGCAGTTGACGGGCGTTGCCTGGTGAAACGTTGTTGTGATGCCTTGTGTAAGGAGGAGAAATGCGTACCATCACGTTTCCGACTTTGATAAGGGTCGGATTGTAGCCTATCGCGATTGCGGTTTATCGTATCGCGACATTGCTGCTCGCGTTGGTCGAAATCCAATGTCTGTTGGCAGAATATGGAATCGGTGGGTTCAGGAGGGTAATACGGAACGCCGTGCTGGATCCCAACGGCCTCGTATCACTAGCAGTCGAGATGACAAGCATTTTATCCGCATGGCTGTAACGGATCGTGCAACCACGTCTCGACCCCTGAGTCAACAAATGGGGACGTTTGCAAGACAACAACCATCTGCACGAACAGTTCGACGAAGTTTGCAGTAGCATGGACTATCAACTCGGAGACCATGGCTGCGGTTACCCTTGACGCTGCATCACAGACAGGAGCGTCTGCGATGGTGTACTCAACGACGAACCTGGGTACACGAATGGCAAAACGTCATTTTTTTCGGATGAATCCGGGTTCTGTTTACAGCATCATGATGGTCGCATCCGTGTTTGGCGACATCGCGGTGAACGCACGGTGTGTTCGTCATCGCCATACCGGCTTATCACCCGGTGTGATGGTATGGGGTGCCATTGGTTACACGTCTCGGTCACCTCTTGTGTTCGCATTGACGGCACTTTGAACAGTGGACGTTACATTTCAGGTGCGTTACGACCCGTGGCTCTACCCTTCATTCGATCCCTGCGAAACCCTACATTTCAGCAGGATAATGCACGACCGCATGTTGCAGGTCCTGTACGGACCTTTCTGGATACAGAAAATGTTCGACTGTTGTCTTGGCCAGCACATTCTCCAGATCTCTCACCAATTGAAAGCGTTTGGTCAATGGTGGCCGAGCAACTGCCTCGTCACAATACGCCAGTCGCTACTCTTGATGAACTGTAGTATCTTGTTGAAGCTGCATGGGCAGCTGTACCTGTACACGCCATCCAAGCTCTGTTTGACCTAATGCCCAGGCGTATCAAGGCCTTTATTACGGCCAGAGGTGGTTGTTGTGGGTACTGATTTCTCAGGATCTATGCACCCGAATTGCGTGAAAATGTAATCACATGTCAGTTCTAGTATAACATATTTGTCCAATGAATACCCGTTTATTATCTGCATTTCTTCTTGGTGTAGCAATTTTAATGGCCAGTAGTGTATGTAGAAGACTTGGGTAAACAGTGCTCTGACTTGGAACCGTCATCCGGAGAGGAACTATTTCTTTGCCACAGGAACAAACTAATAAAACGATTTGCTTATGTCTCTATGTCTGCTTGGTAAAAGAGTGATAGTAGCTTACTGTACTTTGGTAATTACTACGAGTGATGTTGTAACAATGTCTTGTGCTACCTGCAGCTCTATTATTGCAGCAGGGCGTTGAGTCTCCAGCAAGAAGAGACACCTTACGTTTAATTTGATACGTTAATAGTGTTCATTTCGTGTTTACTTTAAAGCTTGTTATTTTTACCCAATTGTTTGGTTGGTTACACATGTAGTAAATACTAGAATCACCATAAATTACGGTAGCTGCTACAAACAGCGGAAGTGGTGGTGTAGAACGTCTTTGTTATCGATTCGTTCCTGCCCTTGGAGATTTTGAGGCGAATTTAGCCCGTTGTATCTATTTTCTCAAATACGGAATTACATTTCTCGACGTCTGCTGGAAAGATCAAACTAATAAGCGAGCCACCATGAATTTAAAAATCAAGTTCTTCAATTGAATAGCATTATAGTGAACTCACATTCACCTGATGTAAATCCTATGCAACCCACCTGGGTCGTTATCGGCGCCATCGCCGCGTATGCAAATGAGCGGCGAGTTATTTACGCGAATTACTTGACCCGCGCGGAGACATCTAATGCTACATGCTTCCACAAACCTACCAACAAACTGTCGGATCTCTGATACGCCGAATCAGTGATGTATTTAGTTCCAAAGGCGGACAAACAAGCTATTAAGCAGGCAGTCATATTGTATGGCTCATCGGTGTGAAATGAATGCTTTGTTTGCATTGCATCACTGCCTATGAGATACATTCAAAATTTCGTGTAATTTTTCTACATGGTTAAATGACGTTAACCTCTAAGAGTCTTTCTTTCTTTGTCTGAGCCTTGTCCCACAGTTACGCAGGGTCGGCCATGGTTAATCGGATGTGGCATGGTAAGTTTAATGGGTGGCCGGATGCCCTTCCTGCCGCCACCCCGCACCCCACAGGAAGGAATTAGTGTACCCCAGCTGTCTGTGTCTAATGTAAGCCATGGAATAGTGCGAATGTGTGGCAAATGTCTGCGAGGCGAAATGTGGAGACCAACCCGGTATTCACGTAGGGGGATGTGGAAAACCGCCTAAAAACCAAATCCAGGCTGGTTCGTCGTTAATCCGCCGAGCGGATTCGATCTGGGGCCAGCGCGCCTACCCGAGTCCAGGAAGCAGCGCGTTAGCGCTCTCGGCTACCCTGGCGGGTGACATTAACCTCTAAGAGTGATAATTCCATATTTCATGGAGGTTCACGATCATTAGGATAACATAATTCGTAAGTCAAACTCAGATCATCTTCTTACTCCAAGGCTTGCATAACTTTCACAACATAATTTTAACGTTAAAATTAAAGTAGTCGTCGACCCTGAAGATGACTGTAACACAACAGTGCTTCATTAGGTATGGCTCTGCTAGAAGTGATATATCCTTGAAATCCACCGAGCGGGGTGGCGCACTGGTTAGCAGTGGACTCGCATTCGGGAGGACGACGCTTCAAACCCGCGTCCGGCCACCTTGATTTACGTTTTCCTTGATTTCCCTAAATCGCTTCAGGCAAATGCCGAGATGGTTTCTTTGAAAGGGCACGGCCGACTTCCTATCCCATCCGTCCCTAATCCAATGGGATCGACGACCTCGCTGTTTGGTCCCCTCCCTCCAAATCAACCAACCAACGAACCTTGAAATCTCTAGGTCTGTGTAATATCTCACGGAGCCTGTTGTAGCTCAAGTGTAATATGGCACCCGGCATTTTCACATTTTTTTCGGCATTCTCAGAAAAGAACATTAGGTTAAATGTCAGAAAATAAACATATTACATTTACCAGGGGCCATAGTCAGATCCTTGTGATCACACCGAGTGAACAATCAATGGGCGCATCATGAATGTGTCGAAAATTTGCGCAGAACCAATTATTCAATCCGTCAGATTATCCGAGACAAATCGTAATCCAGACCCTCTGTAATGCATTCGATGTAGACTTAAAACTTCAGTATAAAAATGTCATCCCAATTACCAGAATTTCTGCCGTTATACAGCATTTGTAACTTCAACGTTGAAAAAATTTTGTATTTGGGTTCAACAGCGCGAAATTTAAAAAAAGGATTATAATCTGGCATGCGAAAAAGATAAAAAGTTGTTCTTTTTCTATGTTTTACAGCCATCGGTAATTTAAATGTTATCCCCCACAGAGTATACGAATAAAAATTAGCAACATCTGCTACGAGTGCATTGGGTATAGTGGTGAACAGCATCTCAGCTGACAGGGAAACGTCGCTGTTCTAAACTCCCTGCTAAGGGCATATTTTTCTTCTTTTATTTTTTTTTTATCGAAATAAACGCAGGCAGGTATTTAGAATGAATGTTTTTGAACAGAGTAACGTGTAATAATAAATAGTTTAGAACCCAAATGTATACCAAATCGCCTATTCTTTGTTTTAACTCTTGACCCTGCCTTCTGTCATACTGTTTTAAATATCTGGCGGGATGTCAAGGTTAATACGCATTATACGATTCCATATTGGTACTAATATGATTCGAGCGTGAAAAATCTATTTCTGTTTCTGCTAAGCACTTTTTTTCTCCCAGCCACAGCGTCGCGTATCAAAACCGACACTGGCTGTCAATGTCGGGGAGCGCCTGCAGTGGAGTTGAACCTCGTATTATCTACACGTTTATCACTGTCTAAGTCATTGCTGTAAAAGTGGGACATGCAGTGAAAGCCTAGCGCTCCTATGGCCGACAGAGCTTCAGTTGGCCCCCGCTCTTGCCACGCAGTGATTATGGAAACTCCAGTGCAACTCGCCTTGACACTCCTAATCATAGGAGGAATGATAAGAGGTAAGCCAGTTCCGTCAATCTGGAGAATAGCGAGTGAAATTATGTGCATTTATTTTTATTCCAAATGTAATGTTTCTCCGCTTGTTTTAAGAGATAACTCTCAACCAATGTTTCGCTCTTGTCGGCTATTAAAATATGTCTGGGTATGTGAGCTCCTCTGCTGTTTATTTATTTTATTTTACTTGTTTTTTGGCGAATTCGTAAAGTTGTACAGACAAGCTCTTTTAAGAAGATGCTTGTTGTATAATTTGAAAACAGATGATACTTTTTCGAATTTTGCCAACTACATCTGCATCTACATACATACTCCGCAATCCACCACACGGTGCATGGCGGAGGGTACCTCGTACCACAACTAGCATCTTCTCTCCCCGTTCCACTCCCAAACAGAACGAGGGAAAAATGACTGCCTATATGCCTCTGTACGAGCCCTAATCTCTCTTATCTTATCTTTGTGGTCTTTCGGCGAAATGTAAGTTGGCGGCAGTAAAATTGTACTGCAGTCAGCCTCAAATGCTGGTTCTATAAATTTCCTCAGTAGCGATTCACGAAAAGAATGCCTCCTGTCCTCTAGAGACTCCCAGCCGAGTTCCTGAAGTATTTCCATAACACTCGCGTGATGATCAAACCTACCAGTAACAAATCTAGCAGCCCGCCTCTGAATTGCTTCTATGTCCTCCCTCAATTCGACCTGATAAGGATCCCAAACGCTCGAGCAGTACTCAAGAATAGGTCGTATTAGTGTTTTATAAGCGGTCTCCTTTACAGATGAACCACATCTTCCCAAAATTCTACCAATGAACCGAAGACGACTATTAGCCTTCCCCACAACTGCCATTACATGCTTGTCCCACTTCATATCGCTCTGCAATGTTACGCCCAAATATTTAATCGACGTGACTGTGTCAAGCGCTACACTACTAATGGAGTTTCAAACATTACAGGATTATTTTTCCTATTCATCTGCATTAATTTACATTCATCTATATTTAGAGTTAGCTGCCATTCTGTCCACCATTGTCATAAACTAGAAGTAAATTTCGACTTTAATGTTCCATCTATGAGGCTGCTTCCAGGAATCATTGTTGATTGATCGCCGGACGGTGAGACAATTTGTGTCCAATCTGACTCTATGGGAGCCGGTCACACTCCACCATAGCACGTCCCTGAAGTAAACTCCCGTGCAGCTCCTTGCAGCTATCTGAAAAGTTTACTTCTTCACCGTCCAGTCACATTAATGTGACCACCGCCTATGTTCGGCGTTAACGTGCAACAACCACTCACATAAGGGAGGTGGCAGCACTAGCAGTGGAGGGTGCATAAAACGTGTCGGGGGAACGCGGAAAACAATGCAGTCGTTGCTGTAATGCGGAAACAGAGCGATTTATCTGACGTCCCTAAGGGCGTGATCATTGGCTTTCGGACCAAGGGTGGAAGCAGTTCCGAAACAGCTAAGTTTGTTAACTGTACGCGTGACGCCGTAGTTAAAGTATGCGGTGCATGGCAATATGAAAAACCGGCCCCAAGGCAACTGTGGTGCACTCGGGCCATAGATGACAGCGGTGAACGACGGTTGCGGAGATGTGTACGGACGAACTGACTTCACAGATGAACCAAGGGGCCAATAACAGTGTCTCCTGAACGACAGTTCAGCGAACCTTGCTGTGTAGGCCTATGGGGCTCCGTAGCAGGCGCCTAATTCATGCACTCATGCTGACTGCTGTCCATTGACGACGAAGAATGGAATTTGCACACCAATAGCACAACTGGACGTCCACCGAGTGGCGACAGGTGGTCTTTTCAGATGGATCACGTTTTATGCTTTATCGGACAGCAGACCGTTGGCGTGTACGGCGTGAACCGGTCTGAAAGCAAACACCCTACAAACAGGAGGGAGGCTTATGGTCTGGGAAATGTTTCCGTGGCATTTTCTGGGTTATCTCGTCATTCTGGAAGGCGCAATGGATCAACACAAGTATGCATCTATCCTTTAGGACCATGTCCACTCCTACATGCAGTTCGTTGTTCCTCGACACGATGCCGTCTACCAGCAGTGTACTTACGAGGTTCGAAGAGCATCAGTATGAGTTTTCCGTTCTCCCCTAGCCACCAAACTCCCCAGATTTAAACCCAATCGAGGATCAGTGGGACCACGTCGATCGGGGTGTTCGCGCCATGGATCATCAACCGAGAAAACTAATGCAGCTGGCCAAGGCATTGGATGACAATGATGATGATGTTTGGTTTGTGGGGCGCCCAACTGCGCGGTCATCAGCGCCCGTACAAATTCCCAACCTGTACACAGTCCAATTTAGCCACTTATACGATTGATGGGGACAGCACAAACACCCAGTCCCCGGGCAGAGGCCAAGGCACTGGAGTCGACATGGCTCCACATTTCTGTCGGTACCTTGCCGAACTTCACTGACACTCTTCCTGCACGTATCGCGTTGCAAAACGAGGTCGTTCAGGCTTTTGACAGGTGGTCAAATTAATGTGACTGGATGGTGTATGAGAATGGATGTTCATACCTAAATGGTAATTCGCGACACGAGGCGATTTTGAACTTAGTGTTTACTTACTGAAACTCAAGATTAAATCACAGTACATATCCAGTGGCGCACTGACTGGAGGAGATAGGGAAAGGTCGGATAGTATTGGACACGCAATCATTTTCGAAATTTTAATATTCTCTGAAGATTTTATTGGAACATTCTTCACACGAAATAAAACTATACGTTATTTAATAGAATTATGAAACTCACTGTCATAAGAATAAACGTTCGTTAGTTTTTTAATATTTTTTCCACCCTTTGGATTTTTTTCCTTTTAATTTTTGGAGGGCTGCATCGGACATGCAACTGTGATGTGTAAAAAAGCAGTTTTTAATGCAAAGATTTTTAATGGTTCGTAAACGGTTAGAAACTTGAGCTTGTTCATAAGTTCACGAATCTTGTTAACGAATCTGTCAGATTGTTCCTTGTTGAAACCGACTGCTCGTTGCAAACCCGTGGATTCAGCTGTCATCACAGTTAAATGTCCGCGTCTTTTCATAAAATCATCGACAACGCTTTTCTCACTTTCACTTCTGTCTTACTGAACCGATGCTTTATTTTCAGTTTGTCTGAATATTTGTGCACTATATTTAAGAACTCATCTTTACGCAAAGTATAAGCTGTCTATCTGAATTTTTAATAAGATAGTGCAGTACTGCTTCCTCTTCATCAAAACAGATTTCAAGGCCACTTCTTTGTTTTCCGCAAAGTTTTAAGTCTATCACCTGCTGTACTTCTTGAACTAAATATTTCGTACTTGCTTCCTTAATTGTCATTTCAAGAAGTCTGATATTTTCTAAGGCTTCTTTCGTACTATTTTCACCCCATTTATGTCCTGACTTCTCCTTCTTTGGCTTTTAAACAAAAAAGTTTTTATACTATTTATTTTGTCCGGTACAACACAAAATTAATCTACAATCCGAATGAACCACTGTGATAATTTCATATCCCCCACTATTGTTATTTGGGATAGACACTGCCACAGTCTGCTGTAGAGAGAATAAAACCAGTTATATCCAAAGATTCAATGAAAAATGTAATGTTACTGTGATGCAAGGGAAATCTAAAAAGTTTATACGTTGTATATTCTTTCCTTTTCATAATGAACTCCTAAAGAACACCAAAAGCTAACACCAGGATACGATCTATAGGTAGCATATTTAGCCGCCGGCATCACATTTCCTGACAATTTCTCATAAGAAACCGTAGTGACAATTAGGCATTTTGGAGAGATCTTTAATGCGATGTATGTTAGGTTTAGCCGGCCGCGGTGGCCAAGAGTTTCTAGGCGCTTCAGTCCGGAACTGCTCGACTGCTACGGTAGCAGGTTCGAATCCTGCCTCGGGCATGGATGTGTGTGATGCCCTTAATTTAGTTACGTTTAAGTAGTTCTAAGTTCTAGGGGACTGATGACCTCAGATGTTAAGTCCCATTGTACTCAGAGCCATTTGAACCATTCTTGAACCATATGTTAGCTTTTGCTGCATGTTGAATGTGTTCAAATCTGAATTTGCGACATTTAATGTTTTTTGGAAGTGTTCAATCCGCGGTCTTTACGAATTTACGCAACGAAACAGTGATTCCCGTGACGTCACTGGTTCTCTGCTGTGACCGAGGGTTGCAAACCACGCAAGTAAGAATAAGGAGAGATTGCAGTATGGACCCCAGCCATACTACACTTTGAAGCCAGGGGGACGCGGCTTGCCACCATGCTGCTCTGACCAAATCCCTGATACCGTGTTATAGCAGTGACTATATTTACAGTCACTCAGAGCGTCATACACGCAATTAATGTTCTCAGATTGGTTGTTTCAGAGTTTTTGTTTAAAGTAAAATACCGTAAAAGCAATGTCTCGTGTTTCTTCTGTTTAAAATCCGTTTTTAATGCAAGAATACGAATAGCTATGCTAGTCTTCAGTGTAAACGACACAATTTTCTTAATTTAGTAATTAATGTGGAGCAGTACCACAAATGTGGGTTCTTTTTTTTTAAACTTACTTCCAATCGCCTAATATAACCATTTTACAGAGTGGTGCATAGCCAGATTTACGAATGCAATGACCTTCATTAATGATTTCTAAATAAAGTACACACATCAAAAAAAGTTTTGCATCACCCCGGTTCCCAGAACTCCTGAAGACAGACGTTGACTGTGGATATTGTATCACAGACACAGTCCCTTTGACTGTTCCAGAGATGTTACTAAACCCGCCCAAAGATGTAAACAACGATTAGATGGAGGGGGTGCGATAGCCAATTAGTTCCAGCCATTCCACCAGGAAGGAGGTACACGGCTCGTGTTGTCTCTAGTTCAACCATACCTAGACTGCCAATACCGCGATTCGATCGCGTCTGCATCGTTACTTTGTGCCAAGAAGGGCTCTCAACAAGGGAAGTGTCCAGGCGTCTCGGAGTGAAGCAAAGCGATGTTGTTCGGACTTGGAGGAGATACAGAGAGACAGGAACTGTCGATGACATGCCTTGCTCAGGCCGCCCAAAGGCTACTACTGCAGTGGATGGCCGCTACCTACGGATTATGGCTCGGAGGAGCCCTGAAAGCAACGCCACCATGTTGAATAATGCCTTTCGTGCAGCCACAGGACGTCGTGTTACGACTCAAACTGTGTGCAACAGGCTGCATGATGCGAAACTTCACTCCCGACGTCCATGGCGAGGTTCATCTTTGCAACCACGACACCATGCAACGCGGTACAGATGGGCCCAACAACATGCCGAATGGACCGCTCAGGATTGGCATCTCGTTCTCTTCACCAACGAGTGTCGCATATCCCTTCATTCCAGACAATCGTCGGAGACTAGTTTGATGGCAACCCGGTCAGGTTGGACGCCTTATACACACTGTTCAGCGAGTGCAGCAAGGTGGAGGTTCCCTGCTGTTTTGGGGTGGCATTATGTGGCCCCGACGTACGCCGCTGGTGGTCATGGAAGGCGCCGTAACGGCTGTACAATATGTGAATGCCTCTTCCGACCGATAGCGCAACCATATTGGCAGCATATAGGCGAGGCATTCGTCTTCATGGACGATAATTCGCGCCCCCATCGTGCACATCTTATGAATGACTTCCTTCAGGATAACGACATCGCTCGACTAGATTCAAATGGTTCAAATGGTTCTGAGCACGAGATGAGGACCTAGCCTCAACGATACAGGTAGCCATGCCACAGGGGCAACCACATCGGGAGGGTATCTGTGGATAGGCTAGACTAATATAAGGTTCCTAAGGAGGAACAGCAGCATCTTCAGTTGTTGCAAAGGAAACTGTCTGGATGATTGACTGATCTGGTCATGTAACAAGAGCCAACATAGCCTTGTTATTTTCGTGCTCCGAACGGCTGAAAGCGAGGGAAACTACAAAAAATGGTTCAAATGGCTCTGAGCACTATGGGACTTAACTTCTGAGGTCATCAGTCCCCTAGAACTCAGAACTACTTAAACCTACCTAACCTAAGGACATCACACACATCCATGCCCAAAGCAGGATTCGAACCTGCGACCGTAGCGGTCGCGCGGTTCCAGTCTGTAGCGCCTAGAACCGCTCGGTCACACCGGCCGGCGCTCGACTAGAGTGGCTAATATTTTCCCCAGACGTGAACCCTATCGATCATGCCTGGGATAGATTGAAAAGGGCTGTTTATGGACGACGTGATCCACCGACCACTCTGAGGGATCTAAGCCGAATCGCCGTTGAGGAGTGGGACAATCTGGACCAACAGCGCATTGATGAACTTGTGGACAGTATTCCACGACGAATACGGGCATACATCAATGCAAGAGGACGTGCTACTAGGTATTAGAGGTGCCGGTGTGTACAGCAATCTGGACCACCACCTCTGAAGGTCTCGCTGTATGGTGGTACAACATGTTATGTGTGGTTTTCATGAGCAATAAAAAGGCCGGAAATAACTTTTATGTTGATTTATACTCCAACTTTCTGTAGAGTTTCCTGAACTGTCGGAACCGAGGTGATGCAAAACTTTTTTTTAATGCGTGTATTAAAGTGCACGAACAGTGCAGGCCTACCTACAACATCTATTATTCATTGGAAGGGGAAAAAAACATAAATATAAATGCTGAGTACATGACGTGTTCCATTTCGACGATCGCCATTTCTTTCTCCTCGTGGCATACTCCCTGAGAGCTTCCCGACCTTCATCTTTTGGAAATCCGAAACCATGCGAAAGAAAAATACGCTACAGTGAAAGTAAAGAAGTAGCACAAATTTTTTCGCAGTAAAAGGCAAAATAACATGTTAGTAAGACAATTTACACATGAAATGGTATTCCTTTAGATTTCACGCACCAATTGGAAACATTCGTGCACCCAAACACTACACAAGTAAGCGTTATAGTTCAAAATCCTTCCATAGACTAGAGACAATCCTACGCACGCGAGCATGGAACAGCGGTATTTTGGTCCGATCATGACGGCCTAGGCAGTGGAAGTCTTGGCTTCACAGTTGTGACATCTGGACCTCTTCCGATGCAAACCGAGCAGCCTCCATGTTAACTTAACATCTGGGAAGCTAACATGCTGTATTTGTTGGTTTCGCATTTATACTTCAGTATTACGAAAATATGCAGTTTAAGTGATACACCACATTATAGATCCCTCAACAATGCGTCATTTTTCGTACGGTTTGCTATGGTGAAGTGTCGGGTAATGTGACGTCGGTGTCTAAATTTACTACCGTTTATTATTTTGTAATTTCGCTGATTTTTTTCCTTGATTTATGGTCGTATGCTATAGTTTTTTGAAAGGAAAGAAAACTTCCAAGAGCTCAGGTGCAATACATTCGCGAAAAGAAACGTACTAATAACACACTTTTATCATGCCTTGCCTTAGCAAGGAACTTCTTATCAGCGAAGTAACACAACGTGGTTTGCGGGCTTACTTCCCCATATCATTCGTGAACCTCTCGCTAGGTGGTGCCATTTATATTCCTGTATTCGGGTGCATTCTAGTGATACATTTACGAACGTAGCGTGCCTTTACTTCAGCGGATAGAATTGTCAATGCCGGGAACAAATGATTACCTTCAATACTACCAAAATATTAATATTATGCCTCTGTGTCGGCAGCTCGTAGTGTAGTTGTTAGCTTCACTCCCTGTAGATTGTGAGGCACAGTGTTCGATTCTCGGCCGGGTGGGAGAATTTCTATGCACGGGACTGGGTGTTTGTGTTGTCTTCATCATTTCATCTTTCCCGCCAAATATCGTTATACAATTATTAATACTGAATCTCGATTAAAGACGCGTCAATCTATTATAGAGATCACTACACAGAGACAAGGATTCAATAGTGAAGGTTCACTCGCATTGTTGCTTCCCTTTCAAGAACGTGAACTCAAGCGCATATTGGTGGAACACCCTGTGGCTGAACGAACAGTCGTCGGGGGTCCCGTAAGAGCTGTAATCAGTAGATACTACGCGCCCAAACCTCTGCTACCCGGAGCTGACTGACATTTCGCGGCGTAGCGTTAAGACTAGCTACTACCTGTTCGAAACACGTCACCCATTATCGTCAATTACAGAAACGTTGACCTCGTTACTTAAATCTGTATGGGGAATGTTTGAAACGTGTCCTGAAGAATTTAAATTCTGTAATCTATTATTGAGAAATATACTTTGATACACTGCCAAAAAAATGGAACATCCACAAGGTCAAGGTCATTTTATTGACAAGTGATATGACAGGTAGTCCATCATTCTAGGTGTATATGATAAAAATGCAGATCAAACGAAACACATACGTCACAGTTGCATCAATACACAGTGTATCCCCCTCTGGTGCAACTTAGGTGTGTATTATCACATGCACACGATCATAAAAGTGCTGTATGGCATTCTGTGATAGATTGTCCCAAGCATCTTGCACTTTTTTTTTTTTTTTTTGCAAGTCAGCAGTGATTCTTACAGGGTCTGGAGAATGAGTAAGTTCCTGCTTCATCATGTACCACATGTGTTCAGTTGAAGAGAGATCTGGTGCTCTTGCTGGCCAAGGCAGCTGTTGTACATCATGATGAGCACGTTGCGTGGCAGCAGCCATATGTGGACGTGCATTGTCCTGCTGAAAAAAGCACATCACACTCCTGTTGAAGAAATGGCAGCAGCACGGGGATAACAACCTATCATCCCCGTAGTGGGCACTGGCTACTTTACCATGCAGAAACACCAAATGTGAGTGCCAGTTGTAACTGATGGCCTCCCACACCACAAAGCCTGGGATAGGACAGTGGCCGAATGCATTCAAGAACAGGCCACTCACCAGTTCAATGCTGTATACACGTATGTCCATCTCCCTCATCCAGGCAGAACCTAATCTCATGACTGAACACAGCAGAGCAGCATGCCACCCTCCCGTCGACTCTTTCACGACACCAGAGTAGCCATGCTTGGCAGTGTCATGGTGTCAGTGGCTGCCTGTAGCCATATTCTGTAATTTTCTGCCATTTTGCCGATCGGTTCGGTACGCGAGCACACTGAATGGTCTAGCTTTTTTTGCCGTGCGGGGTAGCCGCGCGGTCTTGGGTGTCTTGTCACGGTTCGTGAGGCTTCCACCCGTCGGCAGTTCGAGTCCTCCTTTGGGCATGGGTGGGTGTGTCGTCCTTAGTGTAAGTTAGTTTAAGTTAGATTAAGTAGTGTGTAAGCTTAGGGACCAATGACCTCAGCAGTTTGGTCCCATAACACCTTACCACAAATTTCCAAATTTCTTGTTTTCGAAGGAGAGCGCCAACATTATTCTCTAAGCATTTTGGAGGCAATGTCGAACGGTTCTAGCGCACCGAGACGCTGTTGTCAGTTCTCCTCGCGCCAACCGATCAAAGTCAATCTGCCTCAGATCCGCGCATGTGCACTGCAGCGCCACAGTGGCACGAACCCGAAGCGGTCAGCAGCCAACACAGACGCGCTATTCTTCACAGTTACAAAAGTGTTAAAGTACGTAATACTGTTCAAATTTCGCTGAGCACATGCTTCCATGAACCCATGATAACGATAGAATACTCACTGCATCCTGGAAACTGTCATAAATGTCACATTATGTCATTTTATTCTCATTCACATCGACGTCTTGTTTTGGATTTTACGTTTCGTAATATGAGTTAGGAATGGAGTGTAGCACCACATTGTAGAATTACATCTATAGAAACACCCGAAAAATTCGTCATTTTTTCTGTTTTCCGACTTTCCTTAGTTGCTTCAAAATTCATGGAAGTACGTTCCGTCTATGCAGTTAGTTGCATAGACGGAACATAACTCTATGAATATTTCAGAAAAAATACTTAACTTTGACGATTAACGAAGTCTCAGAATGTGTTACAAGCACAACGAGGAAAAAAAAAAATAATTTCGTGCGCAGCAGTATGCGAACGTATGACCTTTCATTGTGCAGTTCGTTGCCTTATCCGTTTTATTGTTTATTTTTTTAACAATTTGTTCGTTAATGTTTGTTGTATTTGGTCGTAGCGGACGACACATGACATCCGTTGAAGTTCGTTGTTGATCACTTTACTTCTTTTTTTTATTACACACGCCAGCCAGCTCTCTGAACGAACACGCTGAGCTACAGTGCCAGCGAGCCGCGTGGCTACTACAACTCGCATGCTCTCAGCACATTATTCCTCATACATCCAGTCGAGAGAGACGCAGGCTGCCTTCGTTGCCAAATGAAGCGGGTGTAAGCAGTAAATGCATGAAAGTTTGGAAGGTTTCCTCTCTCAGGCTTCACAAAATTCCTTTCCATTGTTACTTAAAAGTTTTAAACGCGTTTCGATAATTATCGATAGTTATAAGTAAGTCATTTGCGGGAAAAAGTACGCGAAGTTTCTAGTAATTTCAGCTAACACTCATATGATATACGTAAGCAAAGCCGACCTTTTGAAATTTAATGATTTTTTAAAACTCTTAATTGCGTAAAAATGACACATATTTTGCGAGAATATTGACCGAAACCGTTTTTTTTTAAATTTTATAACCATTCACAGTAACAACAACACAAACCATACACCTAACAAAGGAAAACAGTCTATTATGTATTCACTTTCTACCAGAATGGGTTGTGGTGATTCCTCAGTAACACAATCAATAAATCCGAAGCTGAAACCGCTCAATATGTCTAAAATAACAAATTCTAGGTGTAAATAAATCACACCAAACCGAACGAGTGGGCCATACCTAAACTTAAAACCTCTCGGTACAGTTGTTGAAGTACCGGCGAGGTCTCAGAAGCTTATAGAATAGCAACTTCGGATAAAGAGCCGAAAATGATGTTACTACCGAGCCTAACCTACTTCACCAATCGGTTCAAACGATACAGAATAGGGCCCCTGGTCAGAGGAACATGTCAGCTTAGTACTGCTGGAAGCAGATGGTTCCCAATGGTTGTCGTGATTCATCAGGTGCAAGATGTGCCCAAATTGCTTCTCTGGGTTATGTTCAGTCAGTCACCACTGCTCAAACAATATGTCGACCTTTACGTGCATCTGTACTGCACAGATGTCCAGAACCTGGTTTACAGGTGTGAGAATATTCCACTGACTACCGTTGCAAGCAGTCACACACCACCGATACATTGTGCCCATTATGTGCAGTAATCTGTCAATGCATCCATCCACCTCCCCACAAGTATTGGGCCAATGTTCGTTCTACACCAAAGTACCGTTATCCAAGATGGCGGCGATGACGTCACCCAACCCCAACGTTCGTTTTACCCCAAAGTACCGTTATCCAATATGGCGGCGATGACGTCACGCAAGATAGCGCTGTTCATGTCATCTATGATGGCGGCCATAACGTCATCCAAGATTTTGGCTTTACTGGGAAAGTGTCACACCCCCCTCCCCTCTCCCAGAAAAATGGCTGAAAGTTCAAATTCCAACAGGATAATGCATCACACCTAATAAAATGGTGGGAAAGAAAGGTCACTTGTTCTACCTCCACTAACCTAAGTCATGGCGCCAAGTTTGAATTTTGGCTGTAAATAAAGGTCAATTTGAGTATCTCGACTAAGCTAAGAAAATGGTGGAAAAGAAAGGAAGGACACTTGGACTAACTTCAGTCACCCAACCGCCACCTCCTCCTAAGGATTCATGGGAAATGGACTCGACCAGTGCTGGATATAAGCCTTCATTTCAGCAATTTCATGCAGTATGGCCATCCAGTGTATTCACCATGACGTCTGGTTTCCAACTGACTTAGTACACAGTACCACCACGAGAGGGCACTCTCATCTGTGACATATACCAAGATGGTGGCAAACAGTGTGGTTGCCACGAGGTCCGGACTCCAACTGACTTCGTACGCAGTACTGGCACCAGAGGACGCTGTCGTCTAAGATGGCGCCCATGACATTAGGTGATGACCCAAGTACTATTATCCAAGATGGCGATAAATGGTGTGTTCACCACAAGGCCTAGTACATATTGCCACCACTAGAGAGTGCTACCATGACATCAGCTGGTGACGAGAGTACTGTTACCCAAGATGGTGGCAAAAATTGTGTTCGCCATGTGGTCTAGGACACAGCCAGAGCAAGCTCCCATGATGTAGTCAAAGATCGTCTCTCACAGTACATGAAATACATGTCACTCCTCGCCCCATCTGTAGTAAAGCACTGAGAAAGAGATGCTGGGATGCTTTTTCTCTCTCATACATTTCTAACGGGGCATGCACCAGGTGTATAGCCCGCAAGCGATGATCTTGGATTACTTAATGGGAGTGTGCTCTGGCTGTGTCCTAGACCACATGGCGAACACAGTGTTTGCCGCCATCTTGGGTAACGGTACTTCTATCATCAGCTGACATCAGGGTAGCGCTATCTGGTGGTGGCAATATGTACTAGGCCTCATGGTGAACACACCGTTTGTCACTATCTTGGATAACGGTACTTGGGTCATCACCTGATGTCATGGCCACCATCTTGGGTGACAGTGCCCTCTGGTGCTGGTACTGTGTACTAAGTCAGTTGGAGTCCAGATCTTGTGGTGAACACACAGGATGGGCATACTGCATGAAATTGTTTAAATAACGACTTATGTCCAGCACTGGTCGAGTCCTTTTTCCACAAATCCTTAGGAGGAGGTGGCAGTCGGGTGACTGAGGTTAGTTCAAGGGTACTTTCTTTCGTGCCATTTTCTTAGCTTAGTAGAGATATGTGAATTGACCTCTATTCATAGCCAAAGTTCAAACTTGGCGCCGGTTCACAGGAAGAAGTGGCGGTCGGATGACTTAGGTTAGTGAAGGTAGCCCAAGTGACCTATCTTCCCGCGATTTTCTTGGGTTAGCAACATATTTGAATTTGAAATTCCCGCCATTTTTCTGGGGAAGGGGGGCGTGGCACTTTCCCACCAAAAGCTGCCATCTTGGATAACGGTACTTGCGTCATCAGCTAACTTCATGCCGCCATCTTGGATGACGTCATGCGCTGTTGGCAAGTCTACACGCCGTCATCTTGGATGATGTCATCGCCGCCATCGTGGATACATCTGGCAACAATGCAGAGTGGCGTAGATCTCTCTTTGCCCCAATATTCCCTTGTTCATGTCCTACATCAAAATTTTGACATGACTCTCAGTGTCGAACAGAACTGAATTGGTGATAGGCCATTTTCAGACAACCACTTAATAATTCTCTCCAAAATATCATTAACAATATCCCCTGTTGCGTTCTTTCTAATGGAATTTATCATAATGATAATAGTATCTGGAAAAAGTTCTGTTTGTTGAATGTTGAGATGAAGGTCACTTCCCACTATACCCTGGCAAATTAATAAGAAAATCAGCAAATGGGGGAAATGTATAAAGTTTTGAAACTTCGAGAAAATACTCATATGGAGTGTAGTAATGAGAAACAGAAAAGTTCCCCTTCGTAGGGGAGGTGCGTCCCCCTTTTATCCCCTCCAAAAGTGAATTTGTACCATATTTTAAATTTATACACAAAAGGCTCATTTTTCGTTCAAAGCTCTTCTTAGTAACTATATTCCTCGCAAAATCGCACACAAGAAAGATCTTGTGCATCTTTTCATTTATACGAATGGTATAAGAATAGGAGGTATAAGAATTGGAATAGAATTCTGTTAAGGTAATAGTTTGCAGTTTTTGTTACTTAGCAAAGTGTTTAAATGACAAGCATAATTAAGTGTATGGAAATATTTCGTAGCCTATATATTCTCTTTGATGATATTTCTTTCGTAATCAGTATTGTTGAAAGCAGGAGTACGTGCCAACAATGAAAGCGTCAAGTTCCCCTTCCCATTCACTCAGAGCTCTCCTACCACAATTGTCGCTGCCGTTTCTTCCTACCCAATGTCCAGTCGAGTTGAGTTAATCTTGCGAAATGTCAAAGTAGTGCCAGAAAGTTCTATTTTTGTGACAGTATTTACCAGTTTGTGATGTTATGAAGTGCTTCATCTTAGTCTTATTTCTTTTGTCTGGACTGAGAAAATAATAACGGTGATCCCTAACTACTTTAACTTTATCACCACAGAGAGTAAGAAGACCACACAGCAAACATGTATCGTGACGTTTGATCAACCACTCTACATGAAAGCTAAACATTCAGTTGCAGTGGAGGCTATTGGAGGGAATGAACTATTCACTAATGTAGCTATTCGATTAGGAGGCTTTCACTTGATAGTATCTTTTCTATGAGCAACAGGATTTTTAATCAGAGACAGTGGACTTTCTCAACTTTTGGAGACTGCATATGCTGCAACTTCTGTTCCCCATATACTTTCTGGTCGTGCATACACGAGGGCAATTCAGGCTCACTCTGCTACAGTCATGTGCGTTCTTTCCATCATAATACTGGAGGAAATGGCAGTCATGGTGGAGGAGAAGCAACATATTAAAGACTGTATTTCTGATTTGAGCGGCAGCGGTGCATCTTTCTGCGATTTGGAAAAAGATCAAGTGATTGAAACGCTGAAATCAAATTTGTCGACACAATGGATGATATTAGGCAAAGGGAGAAAACTTCCCAGTTATGGATACAGTACATTCAGCTTATCATCTTGGCGTTACATTTCATCCAGGCAGAGCGTATGGAGAATTGAGAGCTCCATATAGAATGAGTGAGAGCTGTCCTTCCAAAATTCCAGTCAACTGGACGCTTTCCTTATGGTAAGACGTGTCGTTAGTACCTCCACGACATGGAAAAGCTGAAAAAAAGAAATGAAACCCGCGGAGATCGATAAATTCACCAAGGACAGCTTCTTTACGGCTCGACGCTTTGATAAGCAGTGGAGTGTGGACTGACGTGGCGATAGAACAAATGCTCATGAAGAACCTGAAGAGTGTTAGGGTGTTTCACACGGAAGAGGTTTCACCGATAGTGTATCGAACCGATGGATTTGCAGTATACCACTAGCCCATAACATATATGAAGCTATGGGACAGTTCTGCAATTTACATTCGGTTTTGAGTGATCAACATGTTGCACTGAGGAGAGGGAGGATAGAAATTGACGACAAAATTCGCAGAACATTTCAGCTATGGTTGGAACAACACACTCCATTTCTTTATAAGGAGAAATTGTATTCATTAACATCTGGATTAGAAGCTTCTCAGGAAGTAAACTGCTACAAAGCTGTGTCTGTTGGTGAAGAAGCTCTCCGAACAACAGTTACTGTCTCGCCAAAATTAGGTTCTCTGAAGCTTAAGCGATCCAGCATGATTAGGACAATGTGCATGTCAGCTGTTAGGCTTGAAAAAAATATAACTGACGTAGATACAACGCAGCTATTTCAGAGAATACTGTGCACGTTTCATTCACCTGATGATGTAAAGGACTGCTTCACATGCTAATTATCGAGTGCACCAATGTCTCTGTACAATATTTTCAATCAAGTACCTGAAAGGAATATTGATAATAATGAATCGAAGTTATTTGTTATAGATGGAGGGTTTCTTATCCACCATGTCGTGTGGCCTGGGAATGGAAGTTTTGGTGACGTTTACAAAACCTTAATAGCCTATATTCAGAGACATTATGAAGATGATGTTGCTGTTGTATTTGACGGATATTCAGAAAGTTCTCTGAACATGAAAACTATTGAACGCCAAAGACGAGCGATGAAGAGGACCTCACGATAAATTTTCTTTAATGACGAGATGTTATGTGTTGAATCACAGTCCGCCTTTCTTAGTAACATCAGCAATGATGAAATATTACACAGCTTGTGCAAAATCTAGACAGTTTTGGTATTGAATCCAGGATTGCAGATGACGATGCAGAAGCTGAAATTGTTGCAAAAGCAATAAATGCCTCAAAATTTTGCCAGCAAGTGATTATAGTGGGTCAAGATGTAGATCTTCTTGTGCTACTTGTTGCTCTTGTTCCAGACGACACAGACATAATCCTGATAAAGGAAGGTAAAGGTAGCATCAGAATAAGGTGTTACAGTTCTACAGGTATACATAGCTCCTCACTCATTCATGAACGCAAGAATTCAATACTGTTTCTTCATCCAGTAAGTGGATGCGTCAGCACTTCAGCCTTGTTTGGGAAAGGAAAGCTGCAAGCTTTCCAACTATTCAACCGCTATCCCCAACTTCATAATATTCCATGAATATTAAACGATCCAGCTTCCTCTCCTGCAAAAGCAGGAGAGAAATTTATACCTTCTCTCTACACAAAAACAGTAGTTTGTCCTGATAAGGGCAATTTAAATGCCTCTCGATTTAGATGTTTTAATGTACTTGTAGGTGAGGCAAACAAAATACTGTCATACTCTCTCATTTGCCACCCACTACTGATGCAGGACACCTCCACTCTTACCGAGTTTACCTACAAGTCCAGCTATGGCTGGGGAACAATTTGGATCCCAGAAACTGGGGCTGGAGAGAATCAAACTCATCCCTCTCCCCGATTCACATGAAACGACCACCTGCTCCAGAGAAAATACTGCTACTGATTTCATGCCTCTGCACTCAGGTGCTGATGACCTACACTGCACAACAATGTGCAAAAACTGTCGTGTACAAAGCTGCACTAATGTGCCTCAAAGTGATTTGACAAAAGATTTGGATGATAGTTTTATATAAAAAAATATTTGCAAGAATTTATTTGTTTGATAGATATTGTGGTATTTTCATTGTTTACATGTTTTACATTTGAGTGTAAATATATTGCAACAAACGTAATTATTGATTAGTTTTACAGTAATTCTTAATTTTCATTGAAAGTGATTTTCATTCCAACAATGTTAAGTTGCATAAATCTAAAGTAAAAGATTATAAAGGAAAATTGTTCTGTATAAATAAAAGTCTGTTTTAAAAGAAATTTTACTTTTTTACCTTCAAATTTTAGCACTCATAAACTAATTACCTTGCTTAAACATGCATTTGACCTTCTCTGAGTATAATTTCAACAGTAATATTTTCAATCATCTAGATAACTTCGTTAAATGAACCATTTGTCATAATGTTTGAAAATTACATTAACGGGTAGGGGAGGGAGAAGCTCCCCCGATAGGGAAGGGAAATTTTCTGTTTTTTGCTTCCACATCCCCTAAGAGTGCTTTCTCAAAGTTTCAAAACTTTGTAAATTTTTGCCCCTATTTTTCCTAATTTGCCTGGACTACTAAGCTCTGAGTGGAACTAGTTTCTCCCTATTACTGACAGATGAATATTGTGGAACGTCAACAGGGTGTTATTTCCTCATGTTCTAAACTTCAAAAAATAGCTTGTTTACACTTACGTAAGGTCAGGTGACCAGGACAACAAAAATAAAAACAGAGAGGGCTAAAGGAAGACATTAAGTTTAGTGAAGTCAGCGTATCAAGGACCTTGAACATACCAAGAATTACACTTTATATTCGATTTATGTCAAAGTCAGACAAGAAACCTTCTTCGGGGAGAAGAAATATTTTTATTTCTGAGCAAGAACAAGAATTAGTCAACCATGTGACCATGTTGTCACAATTGATCTGTAGTATTACCCTGGTTGCGTTATGGTTTTATGCCTATGTCCTTGCTGAGAAACTGCATCTTAAGCAGAATTTCTGTACAATTACCAAAAGGGCTGGAGAAGACGAGACTTCTGGTTTTAAAAAGAGAAATCCTAAAATAAGCTTAAGAATACCATCAGCAACAAGTATCAACAGAGTTTTAAGTTTCAATAAAGCTGAGCTTGACTTTTTTTTCATCTTCGACACAATTTTCAAAAAATTTCTTTTCCAGGCAACAAAGGACTACAGCGCTGGCGAAATAGGCATATCCACAGTACGAAAGCCTGGCAGAAGTTTAGCACCTGAGGGTCAAAAACAGGTTGGCGCAATTACAAGCTGGGAGTTAGGACGAAATGTTAATGTGGTGAACGCCATCAGTGCTGCAGTAGCTTTTATATCACCGATGTTTATTATTCCACAGCAACATATAACTCCTCTTTTGGAAACAGGTGGAACAGCTGGTTTCTTCTACAAATGTTCCTTCAATGGCTGGTCAAATGAAGTTCTGTTTGTGGACTGGCTATACAGAATCAACCAGAATTCATCAAGCAACGAATGTCCCTGTGTTGATAATAATGGGTAATCTTGTCAGCCACATTTCACTTGAGAGTTACTAATCCTGCAGAGAGAACAATATTCACTTAATTTCAATTCCACCACACATAGCTTACTGGCTTTAGTCACTAGACGTTATCCTCTTTGGGTCATTAAAGAAGGCATTTAGCAGATCTGGTGACAGGTTCATGAGGACTAACAGTGTAATATGTTTCAGAAAATAGCTATATGTGACATAGAATCTATTTTAATGAAGCATACCTGAAAGCAGCAACTATGGACAAGGGTTTCAAGTTAACAGGAATTTTCCAGTCAGTCCAGACAAATTTAGTGAAGATGATTTCATCCCAGAAGACGAGTTTCTGGGAAATCTAATAACAGACCACCAAAAACTTGCACAAACTACAAATTACTGCGGCAATGTTTCTCATGATGAAGCTGCATTGCCTTCCTATGAACCAGTCACTAAAAATACAACCATCGAAAGACAACAGAACCATTAAGAATGACATCAGAATCAAGAGAAAACCTAAAAGGAATATCAAAGGATAATCAGCTTAAAAATCTAACCTTAATTTTTCTGGTATACTCATATGTGTACAACAAACAGCTGAAACTCTCAACTATAGTTCTGGGCTTGAGCCTACATCAGATTTCATTCCAAAAACAGTTCAGGAAGGTCACAGTGAAGAGATGAGTCAGGCTGACACGACAGTTTTCCAGCAAACTCTGTCAATTTTTCCTCTGCCCATAATAAGTTCCAACGAAAGCCACAAGCAGCAAGAAACTATATTCTGCAATGTTGACAGGAAAACCTATGAAAACGGTGTTAGAGAAAGCGAAAATGAAAAAAGACGAAAAAGAAAAGGAATGAAGATTAACTTGAAATAGTCTAAGCACCGGAAAAGGAAGAAGAATCTTCACAGGAGTTAAAAACATTGAAAAGGAAAATACAGTAAGATACAGAAGGTAAGCCCAGCAAGCAAAAGAAAACTTACAGTAGCCAGATAATGTTTGAAGGCTCATCAGAAGAAGGCATTGATCAGCATAACTTCTGGAACGACAGTGAGAACGATGACTGTTCTGATCTGTTTTGTAATGAAACAGAAATATGTTTAATGTGTGAAGAGTTTGATGGGAATGAACTACGATACTGATGTATCAGTTGTGGAAAATGGGCACATGCTGTTTGCAGTGGATTCTTTTGTGGTGAACTAAGGATATATTTGTAGCAAGGAAAGAACACGAAACTTTTAAGAGTGCAGTTTATATAGCAACATGGAGACATAACAACAACACATACACACTGCGCCAAAGTATAAATAAGTATGGGAATCCTAGATAGCCTCGTTTGTGTAGAATGATGCACTGACTCTCCGGCTAAGAATTCCACACTTCATTGCCACTGTTATACACTGAACAGATAGAGACAGGCAGGAACTGCGGAACAAAGATCGTAATTTCAGGTTACAGATCAAAAATGCTTGTAGTTGTTACAGACGATACGGTGGGCGATATTCGATCTTGACAAACGGTGCCACCACATAGCCCCCCTCCCTCCGCAGAGCAGAGTACTGAGTATCGAGTAGGGGTGGTGGTTTATCCCGTACTTAGACCTGTAGAAATGATTGAAGATGAAGAAGTCTGTCATAGCGAGAGCGAGGAGTGTCGACATAGGCAATGTCAGTGGCGTGTGATACGTCACCAGTCCCGGTGTCGAAGTTTCCATGTCGGCGTGATGGTCCATGTCAGAAGGGCTGGGGGTTAGGGAGGTTGAGATAAGAGCAATGAAAAGGTTGTCGCCCTCCTCTGCTATTAGCACCGAAGAAGGTTGAAGCCAATCAACAGATTCTGTTGCAGGTTTATCAGAGCTGTTACAGCACTTTTTACAGGCCAGTGTACAGTTGCAGATGTGTGGCGTGGACTGTGTTGTCGCGTAGCATTACATGGGAGCAGTCACTTAGCCACTTGAGTGTGAAAAGTGGTCATAACACCTGAGTGTGACGAAGGAGTGTGACAGTGTCGCTAATGTGATGTTGGACATTCTGTGCCAACAAAGGTAGTTCTGCAGATTTCAGTGATGGGGAAAGTAAGAGGAAGTCTGCTGGAAGAGTGAGGCATTGGCTGTGCAACATCTCCACAAGGTATGATTTCAGGTAGTGTCTGTATGCTGCCCAGGCACCTAGAAGAGCCCAGGATGGACTGTCTGTCAATTGGGTGCTGGGGCACATTAAACTGGCCCTCGGCCTCTCATGCCATTTTTCCACTACCCATTGCCCTGTTGGTGGTAGGCAACTGTGCGAAATCAGTACAAGATGCATAGTTTGGACAGCTTGGCAGAGGGATTCAAACTGCCAACCCTGGTCGGTTGTGATAGACAGAGGGCTACCAGAATGGTACCAAAATGGGGAATCCAAGTTTCCATGAAAGCCCATGTCATTTATTCAGCTGTAGTGTCTTGTATAGAGACTGTTTCCACCCAATGGGTCGTGTGGCCAATGGCCAATGGAATGTATGCTGATGGTAAAAAAAAAAAGCACACAAAAAATTAATGTAGAGTAATGACATTTTGGGAGTACATTTGTCCAGGTAACATCTTTAAGTGATTAACATTGCAAGATCACAAGTTAATGTTAGTGCGTGATAAACTGTAGCAAGTGTGAAATGCTGGTACATTAATGACTGGTGTAACTGCCAGAATGTTGAATGCAAGTATGCAAACATGGATACATCCTATATCTACATCAACATCTACGTCTATACTCTGCAAACCACTGTGATGTGCATGACAGAGGGTACCAGTTATTGGAACTCCTTCCTGTTGAATTCAAATATAGAGCATGGGAAGAACGATTGTTTGAATGCCTCTGTCTGTGCTGTAATTATTATAATCTTATCCTCATGAACACTATGTGAGCGATACGTAGGGGGCTGTAGCATATTTCTGGAGTCATTATTTAAAGACGTTTCTTGAAACTTTGTTAGCAGACTTTCTTGGGATGAATGAGGTCAAGTGCTAGTGTGGGGTCACTCATATACATCAGATCCAGTCGTTCTTCTATAGGAGATGAGTTGATCACGTCCATCGCAGTGTTTGGTGAATGGTGCCATATGGGGGTGAGAGATTTGAGTGCACATGTGGGAGAGTGGAAAATTTTCACTTTTTTCTCAAACTTTCTGGTTTGATATGTTCATATCGTTTGTTGCACAGTATAACCCACGGCGAACACTGCCGAGCCAGATGAAAGGTCCGGAAAGTCTCTGGTGATGACGCATACCCATTTTCCTGGTGGTGGCTTGCATGTCCATTAAGTACGCAGAGGATGTAGCTGGAGTTAGTAGAATGATGTACTGACTTTGGCTACGAATTCCACATTTTATTGCCATTGTTATACACTGAACAAATACAGAGCAAGTTACCGTGAAGCACACAACTCGAGGCAAGCAGGAACTGCTGAATAAAGATAAGGAAAACATGATTTTAGTTGCTACAGACGATATATGGGGCGATGTTCAATCCAGACAATCGATGCTGCCACACAAGAAAAGAATACACACTTTTAGAGCAGTGAGGTTTCACAGAGCACAAAATTAGGTGCCAAGTACGAAGGAATAGAAAACACACCAAAGTTCGACTGATGTTCCTCAGTACTTCCTCTTAACTCGAACTATAGTGGACAAAATGCTTCTCACTACGAAAAACAAAAGAATAAGGGAACAAAACATGTTATTTACAAAGTCCTATCTTAGTTCACATTGCTCTCAATTTGTTTGAGTTTAAAGCCTTTGTAAACATGTCCCCAAGTTGATTTTCAGAACTCACATATTCTTCATCGATATCCTCATTTTCATAGAATTAACACACGAAATGATAACGAACCTCAGTGTGCTTAGAATGTTTGTGGAATTTTGAATTTTTCACCAATTTAGTGGCACTCATCAATTATTACTAAATGTGTGTCCCTTTTTCCTCTGGTCTCCAAAAACTTTTCATTAAGCCACATCAGTTCCATGGCTCCTTCGGTGGCAGCACTTGAATTCTGCTACAGTGGTGGACAGCGTGACTGAATGTAGCCATCAATTGATCGTCTTGCTTTACCGTTGTCTGAAAAATCGACTCAGCATAGGCACAAAATTTACCGCCAGATGAACTGTAGAAGAGACCCAAGTTCTCAAATACCACAAAGATATCTGAAAACATGTTTTATTGTGTTCCAGTCAGAAAAAGCCATCGATTGAACAGCTTTTAAAACAGCATAAGTGAAATCTGGAATAGTAGAACATGTCACATACATTAATGATCCCACAGCTAAACGCTGAGGACTGATACTGTGGAGAGTTGCTAGATCCATTGCCTAATTGTTTGTTATCACATGGAGTCTTTAATGATTTCGAATCAACCATATTAAAATGATGTGGAATCTTCTCAATGTATGATCACTGCGAAATAAACAAGCCAGACTCTTGTTCTGTTTCCATGCCTAGAGATGAGTCTACAGAGCCCACTGTTATTTTGAATTCTGACTTTAACAAATTTAAAAATGAATTCACTGCATTCTGAGTTGGTCCTACGATGAGACCATCGTCGACGTAAATAGCAATAAGCAGTTGTTCTGTTTTGCTCTGTCAAACGTAAATACAAGGATCTGCCGTCGAACAAAAAAAATAATTTTTTTCGTGGATGAGTCAGACTTACTATTCTAGCGACAGGGTGATTGCCTAAGTCCTTATAATGGTTTCTTGAGATGGTATACATGACGCATTTCTTGTGCATTTGACACGTTCCACATCGTAAAGGTTTTTCCGTGCTATTGATCAGTGTAACACGTAACTAACTAACTAACTAGCTCATCCCATCATCCAAACCTTCTAGTTGAGTAATATTCATGATGAACCAGAACTCAACTGACAAACTTTCAGTTTTGGTAGTATGGACCAAAACAAGAAAAAAAAGACCAGTAAACATTGGCTCTAAAATGCATAAAAGAGCTATGAGCAGTCGTTCAATAGAAAAGATGTGCTTCACAGCAGCAAAGCTGCACAAATGCTCATAGCTCATATAAGGCATCCATTTTAGAGCTCATATTTACTGGCCACTGTTTTTCTTGTTTTGACCTCTGAAAGTCTGGCAGTGGCATTCTGGTCGATCCTGTTTATTTCTGTGTCCAAGTTGCCATACAAAAATTCAGTTATAACGACTAACTGACCAAGTTTCAAGTGTTCTTCAGCTCCAGTCGCTATTAAGGTACAAATAGCACCATAACGAACGACTAAACTAAAAGTTTTATCGCAATCAAGTCCTGTACGTTAAAACATATCGCGAACAACCAAGTGAGCCCACTATTAATCAAACGATCCATCAGACTTATATGTTACAAAAAGTACCCGTCAATTACCGATACAGGTTTACCATTAGGCAGTTCTACCAACAGCAAAATGTCATTTTCTTCGAAGGCCTTCATTTGCTCTATCACTGAATTAAACCATTTATTGGAATCACGACTTTTCATAGCTTTATTGAAGTTTTTTGGAGGAAGCTCTTGATGGATTGCTTTTGTCAGGCAAACTGAGCCTGATGAGGCTTGTACCCTAATTCATAATCACGAAGCTTCAGTGGTGGCTGCATTTTACGAACTAGATCACAATTCAGTAATTCATACGAACATTCTTAGTTCCTAGTTTTAGTGTGATCAATAGGAGATTTAACTTTCCCATTTGATCGAGAATTACTAATCAAGTCACTTTCCTCTTTTATTTCTTCAGGTGCGGAATTAAGTTCCAGCTCAGTCGAATTTCCAATTGTACATAACTTCTTTGATTGCAAATCAACATCTTGTGATTTCATTACACGATGTTTTAGTGGGATGCTCAGTTTATAACCATCTTTATCATTCACATAACAGATAAAATGACCAGATTTAGCTTTGTTGTCAAAGTTGGTACGAAATTTCTTTGGCAAATAAATATAGCATTTTGATCCAAAAGAACGTAAAGAGCTAAAACTGTCTAACACTTTGCCAGGCCAATTCGAAATGCGTTTTTCCTTGAACACTTGACTTCCCAATACGACTGAATAGGAAAACGGCTTTCGCATGCATGAGGTCAAAACGATTTAAGTAACTTGCGACATAATAAAATGGAGCAAGCTCATTTTGCTACGTGTCGATTTGCTTGTTCGGCAACGCCATTTTCTTTAGGCATATCTGGACCCGTGAGGCGAATTTCAATATGACAGTCCCATGTTACTATTAAAACTTTCCACCATTGTCAAACCGAACCACTTTTTACCTCTTACGACCAGCACTCCTTCAAAAATACTTCCAAATTGTTAGCTGTTTCAGATTTATTTCGCATGAAGTTTATCCAAACGATACGAAAATAATCGTCTTTGAAAATCACATAGCAATGAAAAAAATGTATGGAGTCAACAGCCACTGGTCCATTTACATCAGTATTAATAAAGTCACTGACAATTTGCGGACGGACTGTGCAAAGACTGAATGGTTTGCAATGGGATTTGCTAAGAACACATCCGTCGCAAAATGAGTTGGCATCAGAATACTTCACTGATACCGATATACCAAAGTGAGAGAGAACATTTCATATATTTGTGAATCTAGACAACAAACATGCATTTTCATACTGTTCAAGGAACTAACAAGTTTTCCAGTCCCGCATGTCTAACTATGTTGCCGAATGGTAACAATTTTCTTATCACAAGTTGCATTATATCCACGTTGTGTAGCTTGACAAACAGTTACATACCGAACATCATCTAGAAATGCAGGTACTCACTTGTTGTTTATGTATACTTCAATATTAATACTGCCAAACCCACGCGCAAAAATAGCTTCGTTGCCAGTTGTCTGTACACCTTGAGGAATCAGAAACGCCGTTTGTTTGGTGAAATGCGGCGTGTCGCGCCAGAGTCAGAAATCCAAGAACCAGCGCTATTAGTGTGAACAAACAAGCCAGTGGCGAAATATGTATTTGGTTTGCTGTGCACTTTTGAACTGGATGTAGAACTATTATTGCGAACTGTCCCCTTTATTTCTTCTGCGGCCAAGAATTTTCGAAACTTTGCAAAAATTTGTTGAACTTTCTTGTAATATAGGCATGAGCGAGGTTCTTTCTTCTTTGGTTTATTCCATTATGTTGTGAATTTTTTCTGTTTTCACTGTTGCTTATTCGATTTTGATTTTGCGTAGGAAGTGCAAGCTGCTTGAGTTTTTTCATATGTAGCTAGTTAATTCTCAGTTTGAACGCAAATGATCAATAAGAAGCTTTGTCGTCTGCTCAGAGTCAGGAACACGGTACCAGACTAACCAATAACAATGATATCAGGGACCTAATGTTTTGAACAAAAAAACGATGATGAAGCAGCGAAAGTGGCAAGGTTGCCTTTGGATCATTTCTCTTAGTTCATTGTACAATCGACATGTATTTTGTAACATGTGTGGCATCATCTTTCGTCGTTTCTAAGAAAGAGTGGATCAGCGTTTATAATAGTTGCAATGAAGATTGTTCAAACACGTAAAAAGGTGTTCCAGATTTCGTGAGCATCGGGATTCTTTTGTATGTGAATAGCGGCATAGCCTGCTCTATTCAAGCGGGAGCCATAAATACGACAACATTTCATAACTGTCAAGTAGACGGCTGGAATCGCAGAATGGACGTCTCGTTGTACATACTTTGACATAAAACCTGGTCGGTGGCGCCAGTCGCGAGATGGGACAAATAACATAGCGACGTTCCACAAATCGGCAACACTATAGGCTGCGGCAGTCCCTGGAGGAAGCCTTGTCTTCTGTTCAAGCTACTATGCTACGTCTACGCCTATGGTCTAGCGGTAAACAGCGCATCATATGAATGCAACGTCTCGCAGTCGAAACTGCTCATTGCCTAAATTTCTAAAGCGCCTTTCATCTGAATGATGAAGTCCTGAGTGTAATGGTAGCACAGCTACAATGTATTCAACTTTCTGACAAAGCAGTAATCATAGATCCGTTCTGCGACAGATTTCTTGGAAGACTGTCTGCCTGTGAACGCCGCATGAGCTACAACTCTCCGAGGCCCAACTGCTAGAGTCCGGCAGTTGATACACTGTGTTCCCTCTCTCTGTGTCGATAGCGTCTGCTACCATTCATCGCTTTGGAGAATATAAAATGCTTTATTGTTGTTGAGTAATGCTCCACAAAAAATGTCTACCGTTTCCACTTCACGCTCGATAGAAATGGAGGAAGACGACTCGATTTTACAAGGGGCGTTCAGTAAGTAATGAAACACATTTTTTTTTCTGAAAGAAGGTTGGAGTTACTCAGGTCTCCAATATACCATGTCAATCTCCGCTCTTGTTTCCACAAAATCCTACACTACTGGCCATTAAAATTGCTACACCAAGAAGAAATGCAGATGATAAACGGGTGTTCATTGGACAAATATATTATACTAGAACTGACATGTAATTACATTTTCACGCAGTTTGGGTGCATAGATCCTGAGAAATCAGTACCCACAACAACCACCTTTGGCCGCAATAACGGCCTTGATACACCTGGTAATTGAGTCAAACAGAGCTTGGATGGCGTGTACAGGTACAGCTGCCCATGCAGCTTCAACATGGTACCACAGTTCACTAAGAGCAGTGACTGGCGTATTGTGACGAGCCAGTTGCTCGGCCACCATTTTAAATTGGTGAGAGATCTGGAGAATGTGCTGGCCAGGACAGCAGTCGAACATTTTCTGTATCCAGAAAGGCCCGTACAGGACCTGCAACATGCGGTCGTGCATTATCCTGCTGAAATGTAGCGTTTCGCAGGGATCGAATGAAGGGTAGAGCCACGGGTCGCAACACATCTGAAATGTAACGTCCACTGTTCAAAGTGGCGTCAGTGCGAACAAGAGGTGACCGAGACGTGTAACCAATGGCACCCCATACCATCACGCTGGGTGATACGCCAGTATGTCGATGACGAATACATGCTTCGAATGTGCGTTCACCGCGATGTCGTCAAACACGGATGCGACCATCATGATGCTGTAAACAGAACCTGGATTTATCCGAAAAAATGACTTTTACCATTCGTGCAGCCGGGTTCGTCGTTGAGTACACCATCGAAGGCGCTCCTGTCTGTGATACAGCGTCAAGGGTAACCGCAGCCATGGCGTCCGAGCTGATAATCCATGCTGCTGCAAACGTCGTCGAACTGTTCGTGCAGATGGCTGTTGTCTTGCAAACGTCCCCATCTGTTGACTCAGGGATCGAGACGTGGCTGCACGATCCGTTACAGCCATGCGGATAAGATGCCTGTCATCTCGACTGCTAGTGATACGAGGCCGTTGGGATCCAGCACGGCGTTCCGTATTACCCTCCTGAATCCACGGATTCCATATTCTGCTAACAGTCATTGGATCTCGACCACCGCGAGCAGCAATGTCGCGATGCGATAAACCGCAATCGCGATAGGCTACAATCCCACCTTTATCAAAGTCGGAAACGTAATGGTACGCATTTCTCCTCCTTACACGAGGCATCACAACAACGTTTCACCAGGCAACGCCGATCAACTGCTGTTTGTGTATGAGAAATCGGTTGGAAACTTTCCTCATGTCAGCACGTTGTAGGTGTCGCCACCGGCCCCAACCTTGTGTGAATGCTCTGAAAAGCTAATCATTTGCATATCACAGCATCTTCTTCCTGTCGGTTAAATTTCGCGTCTGTCGCACGTCATCTTCGTGGTGCAGCAGTTTTAATGGCCAGTAGTGTATTTTTCACGGCAAACTCTGTACAATGCAATGGCTTTATGCCATCTTACTTGGAGGGCCCATACGCCCACATGGTAGCACGCTGCTGGTTGACGTTGGAGCCAACGTCTTGCTGCATCAGTAACCTCTTAATTATCCACATACTGCTTCCTGTGGAGTGTATCCTTTGTTGAGCCAAATAGATGGACCGGAAGGTGCTGTAGGGTGGATGAAGAAGCACAGCCCAATGAACTTTTGTGAGCTCCTCTCGAGTGTGCAGACTTGTGTGAGGCCTTGCGTTGTCATGGTGAAGGACAAGTTCATTCGCATTTTTGTTCTGACGAACATGCTAAAGTCGTTTCTTCAATTTGTGAGAGTAGCACAATACGCTTCCGAATTGATTGATCCACTTTGAGGAAGGACATCAAGTAGACTAATCCCTTCAGAGTCCCAGAAGACCGTCGCCATGACTTTACTGGCTGAAGGGATGGCTTTGAACTTTTTCTGCGGAGTAGTGCAGCCGGTCCATGGATTGCCATCACATCTGTGTGCGGCCAGTCGGCATGTGGGAGATCGGATAAGTTTGTGTGACATTGTTGCAATGATGACAGACGCCTCTTCCAACAGTTCACCATGCTTTTGTTCACTGCCAGCTCCCCATAGACATTCTGCAAGCGCTTGCGGATAACTGTGATGCTCTGGATTTCCTCCAAAAGAAGTTAAATGACATCTCTCTGCTTAGGGCGCACGTCCGTTCCAGACGCCATTTTGAAGGCTACGTATAGCGCCCCCAACTATCGGAACTTCATGGAACTATAGAGGCTGGGTGGGGTTTTTTGGGGGAGGAGACCAAACAGCGAGATCATAGGTCTCATAGGACTGGGGAAGGATGGGGAAGGAAATCGGCCGTGCCCTTTCAAAGGAACCATCCCTGTATCTGCCTGGAGCGATTTAGGGAAATCGCGGAAAACCTAAATCAGGATGGCCGGAAGCGGGATTGAAACGTCGTCCTCCCGAATGCGAGTCCAGTGTGCTAACCACTGAGCCACCTCGCTCGGTCTATAGAGGCTGAAGTGGCAATATTCTGTAATGCCCCACAACAAATTCCGAATTTTTCAACCGAAACTGGCCGAGAAAAAAATTGTTGCATTACTTATTGAACGACTGTCGTATACAGGGTGCTACAAAAAGGTACGGCCAAACTTTCAGGAAACATTCCTCACACACAAATAAAGGAAAGATGTTATGTGGATATGTGTCCGGAAACGCTTCATTTCCATGTTAGAGCTCGTTTTAGTTTCGTCAGTATGTACTGTACTTCCTCGATTCACCGCCATGATTTCATACGGGATACTCTACCTGTGCTGCTAGAACATGTGCCTTTACAAGTACGACACAACATTTGGTTCATGCACGATGGAGCTCCTGCACATTTCAGTCGAAGTGTTCGTATGCTTCTCAACAACAGATTCGGTGACCGATGGATTGGTAGAGGCGGACCAATTCCATGGCCTCCACGCTCTCCTGACCTCAACCCTCTTGACTTTCATTCATGGGGACATTTGAAAGCTCTTGTCTACGCAACCCCGGTACCAAATGTAGAGACTCTTCGTGCTCGTATTGTGGACGGCTGTGATACAATACGCCATTCTCCAGGGCTGCATCAGCGCATCATGGATTCCATGCGACAGAGGGTGGATGCATGTATCCTCGCTAACGGAGGACATTTTGAACATTTCCTGTAAAAAAGTCACGCTGGTACGTTCTGTTGCTGTGTGTTTCCATTCCATGATTAATGTGATTTGAAGAGAAGTAATAAAATGAGCTCTAACATGGAAAGTAAGCATTTCCGGACACATGTCCACAGAACATATTTTCTTTCTTTGTGTGTGAGGAATGTTTCGTGAAAGTTTGGCCGTACCTTTTTGTAACACCCTGTATAATGAGTATAGTATTACTCTAATATGTAAGAGAATTAACTTCATAGTTTGTGATCCAGTCATAATACCTCACTAGATTATTTAACGTTATTATTTATCTTTTATATCTCATTACTGTTCCTTTTATAAGAAATTCTTTATGCAGTTTTTTCATCAAGAGTTTGTATGTTTTCGTCGAGACACAGTGAGTAACTGTGGTGTAATGGGTTTTACTGTCGTTGTTCGATTTCATACCATAAATGTATGTAATGAACTGTGTGAATAACTCATAGTGCATGCTCTGTAGCAACAAAGGCGCACTGCACAGTTTGAGGTCCACACATGGCTTCATGAAGAACTTAACGCTGATTGAAGGTGATATTTAAGGTATTGAATTAGATTTAAACCGATTAAATGGAAAACTGGCGCTATCCAAAACTTGTACTGAAGCAAATGTTATGCACCACAGGCCATAGATGACAGGAGGGAATTACAGCTGCAGAGATGTGTACAGGCAAACAGAAATGCTACTATTGAGCTGACTGACCAGGTGAATCAAGAGGCTATTGACATGCCTCAATGACCGTATAGGACTCTGCAGAAGATGCCTGATTCATGTACCCATGCTGACTGCCGTTAGTCAGCAATGAAGCTGGAATTTGCACATCAATACCGCAACTCTACGTCCACTGAGTGGCGACAGATGAATCCCGTTTTATGCTTCATCATACAGATGGCTGTTGGATCACTGGAATGGTTCAGGCCAGAGAAGGGAGCATTATGGTCTGAGGAATATTTTTATGGCATTCCCTGGGTGATGTCATCATTCTGGAAGGCACAATATACCCACACATGTATCTACCTATCCTCGGGGACCATGTCCACCCCTACATGTAATTTCTTTCCCTTGGTACAATGACATCTACCAGCAGGACAACTCAATGTGTGATGCAGCTTGAAGTGTATGTGTGTGGTTCAAAGAGCCTGATGTTGAGTCTGCTGTGCTCATCAGATTTAATCCCAATCAAGAATCTGTGGGACCACCTCAGTCGAGCTGTTCGTGACGTGTAACCTCAGCCGAGAAACCATGTGCAGTTGGTCTTAGCATTACCTTCCAGATCCACACTGAGCCTCTGCCTGCACGTTTCACAGCTGTCCACATGCTGTAAAATGTGCCATTCGGGCTTTTGACAGGTGGACATATTAGCCATGTTTAGGATACCAATGGTATCATTTATTACGTCATAGAATTTCCCTACATATCCCCCTCTGACAAAGGCCAATTTCCTTATGTATAAAATGGTGGCAAATTCAAATTTTGACAGGAAATTCAAAAAGTCAGGAAACTCAAAGAATAACTCAATTGCGTGTGTTTCCCCCACCCTCACTCCAATGATGTAGGGCTGTTGTCCTAAGTGTAAATTGTAGGGAAATTAAAAAAAATTATATATCTTTCCTGAGACAAAACTGGTTTTTGCAGGTTCAGGTTTGTTTGTTAGACAAAGGATGCCAGCCTGCTGATCTGCTTGACATGTTGTATGACATCAGAATGCAAGATGGCTGACCTGGAATATGACGTCAGAATCCGAGATGCTAGGACAAAAGGAATTAACTTGCCTATAGAGACCTGTAGGGCTATTTATGTCAGTCAGGAAAAATGCAGGAAGCGTTGTGTGTTTCTATCCTGTCTGTCCTATATAAAGCAACTCCCCTCTGCTTAAAGAACTGTTTATGTTTGATCAGTGCATATGCCATACAGCATTGTAAATCTATTTCTATTGCAAGTTTGGATCTTTCCACTTTATATCTTTAACACCAAACCAAGGGAGGAAAAGGGCCCTCCGAACATGCCACCTCTGGGAGCAGCTGTTAAAGTAAATAAATCGGAACTGTGTTTCCTCTCCTCTCCTACGGTGGTGCTAGGTTCTATGTTGTGAATTTCTTTGCTCCTAAGAGTTTCTTTTGTTTTCCTTGTTTTTACTCTTTGAAATTTTTGTTGTTGCTGTGAGTCACCTTTTAGATATTAAAGGAAGAAGATCACTATTCCTAAAAGTGTTGTGTTCTTGCTATGAAATTATATCCTAAGTTCATTCACAACAGGTTATGGGCCCAAAATGGTTCAAATGGCTCTGAGCACTATGGGACTTAACATCTGAGGTCATCAGTCCCCTAGAACTTAGAACTACTTAAACCTAACTAACCTAAGGACATCACACACATCCATGCCCGAGGCAGGATTCGAACCTGCGACCGTAGCGGTCGCGCGGTTCCAGACTGAAGCGCCTGGAACCGTTCGGCCACACTGGCCGGAGTTATGGGCCCAGATTTGAACGCTTCAGGCTCTGAGAATTATAATATTCGTTCGTGAGACTATTTTTCCGTTTACTGGAATATTCGTGGAACTGCAAAGTTTCTGGAATGGCAGACACAGCGCTTTAGTTGAGCGATGATATTAGTCGTACAAACATTCGCAAACCGTCAAGTGAAGATCAGTAGGAAACATGGAAATGGCAGATTCAACTTTGCTTAAAGGAAAATTCTCTTTATGCGATTATAGATGGTACATGTCACTGTCCGTCATTAGCGGAAGGAGAAAAACCGTCCGACGCATATCGGCGCTGGCAGCGGGACAATGCTCGGGCAGCTCGTATCATTGGAACGGCGCTTGATGAGGAACTTGCTATTCATGTAAGAAAAAAGACTGACGCAAAAGAAACTTGGGATACCCTTTTGTCAGTATATGAACAATCTTCACTGCAGCGACTATATACGTTGTTCGATTGTTTCTTTGAAACGTCAAAAGATGACGTCACGTCTATAACAAAACACACGTCGCTAGTTACGAACATTCTCCATGACTTGTGTAGTGAACTGAACAAAATTAATCCAAATGCAACTTTGTCGCTGCTCCACAATCGTATTTTCAAAACATTAGAACCCGAATAACCGTTTCACAGGTCGACCTGATATCGTGTTCCTGAACCTGAGCAGACGACACAATTTCTAATTCAGAATTTGCATTCGATGGAGAATTCGCTAGGTACACAGGCAGCTGCTGGAGCTTTCTACGCAAAATCAAAATCGAATGAGCAACATCAAAAACAGAAGAAATTTGCAACAGAGGGGAGTAAGTCGAAGAAGAAAGAAAGTCATACTTGTCTGTATTGCAAGAAAGTTGGATATATTATCGCAAGCTGCCGAAAGCGCATGGCCGCAGAAGAAGCAAAAGCGACAGCTAACAACAACAATAATTCGAGATCCGGTTTAAAAGTGAGCAACAAACCAGATACGTTTCTAGCCACTAGTTTGTTGTGTCATGTTAATTTTGATAGTGCAGATTCTTGGATTTCGGACTCTGGAACGACACGTCACATTTCACAAAATAAACGACATTTCGCTATATTCGAAAAGTTTCCGATTCTACAATGTGTGCAGACAGCTGACAAAGAAGTTATTTTTGCACATCGGACTGGCAGTATTCATATTGAAATATTCAAAAACAAAAGGTGGACACCTGATTTGCTTGAAGATGTCTGGTATGTACCTGATGTCAGACACCAACTTTTCTCTGTCCGTCAAGCTGCACAACGTGGATATAATGTGACTTATGATAACAAAGGTGTTATCATTCGGCGACGTAGTGAAATAGTCGCAACAGGAAGACTAGTTGGTCCAGTATACATTATTAACATGCGAGTTTGTACTCCGGATTCACAAGTAATGATTAACTTAACAACTTCAGAAGAACAACTACAACGTTGGCGTGAGAGACTCGGTCATCAAGATAAACGTCATGTACGAGATGTGCTCGATAGTTTCGGTATATCAATTAAGTGCCCTGATACGACATCGTTTTGTGATGGATGTGTTCTTCGCGAATTCTACCGTAAACCATTTAGTCATCACAGAGATCGTCCACAAACTGTCGGTGAGTTGATCAGTGCAGACGTTAATGGACCCTTGGTCTATTGGCACCATAAATGGTTTTCGTTACTATGTGATTTTCAAAGATGATTTTTCTCGTTTCATTTGGATATATTTCATGCAAAATAAATCTGAAGTGGCTAACAATTTGAAAACATTTTTGAAGGAGTGTGATGCTATTGGTCATAAGGTATATTTCGGTCTGACGGTGGAGAGTTTAATTGTAACATGGTAGCTGCTGTTCTACGAGGCCATGGTATTGAGAATCGTCTTACGTGTTCAGACACTCCTGAGCAAAATGGTGTTGCTGAACAAGCAAATCGACATATAGTTGAGTTAGCTCGCTCATGTTAACGTCTAGCAAGTTACCTAAATCATATTGGGCTCATGCATGTGACACAGCCGTTTTTCTACTCAATCGTACTGGGAAGTCAACTGCTGAAGGTAAAACACCCTTCGAATTGTGGACTGGCAAAGCGTTTAACAGTTGTAACTATCTACGAATTTTTGGATCAAAATGCTATGCTTATTTGCCAAAGAAATCTCGTTCTAAGTTCGACGAAAAGGCTATACCTAGTCATTTTGTTGGCCACGTGAATGACAAAGATGGTTACAAAGTGTGGATTCCATCAAAACATCGTGTGCTGAAATCGCGTTATGTTAATTTTCAACCAGAAAAGCTATGTACAACTGGAAATTCGATTGAATTGGAATTTAATTCCGTACCTGAAAAAACAGGAGAGAAAAGTGTATCTACTGTTGATCAGATTGAAACTAGTGACCAAGATTATTTGAATGAATTACCAAATCAACGTCCAGTTCGTGAAATACGTCCCCCAGTAAAATGTAGTGACTACGAATTAGGATACCAGCCTCACCACTCTCAAGAAGCAAATACATTAGTTTGCCTGAAAAAAGCGATCCATGAAGAGCTTGTATCAACAAACTTCAACGAAGCTATGGACAGTGTTTACACGGCAATCAGCGAAAACGAAACGGTAATGAACGATATCAATAGTGTTCCAGAAGATAAAGCACCTGAACATATGAAACAAGGTTACGAGTTAAGGAATGCAGTACAGAATCCGAAAGTTTTAATAGTGAGTGACAGCCAAGGCCGGTACTGCAGAAACATTCTGGAGACAAACCTAGACACAAAATATGACATTCAAAGTTTTATTAAACCAAATGCTCCTCTCCGTGAAGTTTTTAATCGAATTGACAAATTAGCAGAAGACTTGAACGCGAATGATACTCTTATCTAAATGGCTGGGTCGAACGATACTGAAGACTTGTACAACAACATTGTGTAAAGCATTGATAACGTGTTACCAAGTGTTCTCCAACTTAGCAACAAGACAAATATAATTTTGCATCCAATTCCCCCAAAGATTCGACAAAGAATATATAAACGAAAAAATTGACGTGGTTAATCATCATTTAGTGCAAACAGTGAACTGTTGAAAATCTTGCAACAAAAGTAGAATATCTATAAACTTTGAAATGGAAAGACTGTATCGTGATAAATTCACACGTCACGGATTCCATGTGAGCAGACAGGGGAAGGAGCAAGTATGCAACAGACTGTCTTCGTTAATTAAAATTAACAATTGTACAAACCAGATACATGTATCTCTGAATCCACCAGTCTACCTGAAGAAATCAGTGTTCCACCAAAATAAACACAATGTGAAAACCAGTGCAATACAAGTGCCTAAAATGAAACAAATGCTACTTGACAAGTGGATTACCATTAGAAGCACCACAGCACACGAAAGGCAGGACCCAGACTCCAGGGAACCAGCTAGCAAGAAGACACCACCCACACCTCAAATCAAGAAGGATTTTTTACAGCTAACAATACTAGATGTAAAAAAGAGGTAAGTGGTCAAGCAAGACACAATATAGTCAATGCTTCATACTTTAAATTGTTCCATCAGAATGTTCTGTCTCTTTCCAATAAACTGAATGAAATACAAATCTTGTTAAATGATATGAGTGATATTTCTGTTTTATGCTTTACTGAGCACTGGCTAAGTAAAGGCATGATACAACTAGCATAACTACCTCAGTTTAATTTAGCTGCCACATTTTGTAGAGAAGTACTCAGGCATGGTGGTAGCTGCATATATGTTCGAGAAGATATAGACTTCACTAACATCACCAAATTTGACAGCTCATCTAAAGAAAGAGACATAGAACTCTCAATAGTAGAACCGCCAACTAGCAATTCTGTAATCATCTGTGTATATAGGTCACCAGATGGCGATAAAAAAGTTTTTTATAATCATATGGAAGAGCTGTTAGAGGACTTAAACACCCTTAAAAAAATATTATCATATGTGGAGATTTCAATGTTGATTTCTCCCAACCAAGTAAATTTAAAGATGAAATCAAAGACTTACTGAAGTCCTTTAGCCTAAAACCAACTATAACCAATGCAACTTGTATAACCACCACTTCTGCAACAACCATAGATCAGGTGTTTGTAAACACAGCTAAATATATCTGCAACACACAGACTGCAAACACTGGTTTTAGTGATCACAATGCCCAAATACTAAGAATCACTATCCCAGGAAACACGAAAGCCCAGAAAACTAGAACTATTGTGAGGAAGTTTAATAATGAAAACATAGATTACTTTTGTTCTCTCCTGAGAAGAGAAATCTGGACTGATGTTTACAGTTCAAACAGCACAGATGGCAAGTTTGATAAATTTATGGCCACATAAAAACATTTTTTTGAAATAGCCTTTCCTAAACAAACGTCACTTATGAATTCTGTGCACAAACCAAATAAATGGATCACAACAGGAATAAAAATATCATGCCAGAATGAAAGGAACTTATATGAATACTCAAAGCAAACCACAAATCCTGTATTTATCAATTACTTTAAACAATATAAACAAATACTTAGACAAGTTATAACAAAAGCAAAGAAAATGGAAAATGACAAACAAATAAAAAATTCCAGGAATAAGACTAAAGCAACCTGGAGTATCATAAAAAGAGAAACAGGTACTACATCATTAGCCCACAAAAATATAGAACTTCATGAAAACAACAATAAAATAATCAACCCCACAGTAGTGGCTAATAAATTTAACAACAACTTTTCTAATGTTGCACACCACCTGATTACCAAACATTACAACTCACAACCACACAGTAATACAGTCCAGTCAGATACAAAAATTCTTACAAGAACCCTATTCATGTCTCCAACAAGACCTGAGGAATTATCTGTCATTATAAAAAGGTTACCCAATAAGTATTCAGCAGGTACTGATGAAATACCAGATATTATCATCAAAGCAAGTGTAACATCTATCATAGAACCACTGACGGATATTTGCAATTCATCATTTGTGAGTGGTAGATTCCCGAAAAATATGAAAATGGCAAAAGTGACACCACTGTACAAGAAATGGGACAAACATGAAGCTGCAAACTATAGGCCTGTATCAGTATTGTCAGGCTATGGTAAAATTCTTGAAAAACTGTTTCTTAGAAAGCTGACAGCCTTTCTAAATAAAGAAAACATAATAAGTGATGCGCAACACGGATTCAGAACTCGCAGATCAACACAGTCAGCTATTTATACCTTCTTAAATGAAATTCTAACTGCAGTAGATAATAAGCAACATGTGTCTGGCATATTTCTTGACCTTAGTAAAGTCTTCGATGTAATTGATCATAATACTCTGTTGCAAAAGCTAGGTAATTATGGAATACGAGGCCTGCCAAACAAGTGGATACATTCCTACCTTCGTGACCGTCAACAGATCACTCAGATAAAATAAAAAGACATAAAAACACAAAAAATTTGTAATTTTTACAGTAATGCACAAAACATTACATATGAAGTTCCTCAAGGGTCAGTCCTTGGGCCAATTCTTTTCAGTCTTTATGTTAATGATTTGTCATAAAAAATAACTAAAGGGACAACAGTACTTTTTGCAGATGACACAAATATCATAATCAAATCACGTGATGAGGAAAGCCTACAAAAAACAGCTACAGGTATAATACAAAATTTGACACAATGGTTCAGAACAAACAAGCTAATAATAAATAATGAAAAAACAGTGACAGTCAATTTCCACAATTCACAGAAACCACATCCTGCAAGACCAATTTTTAAAATTGATGGAAAAACTGTCTCATTTGTGAGCGACACAAAATTTTTGGGTATACGTATACAGCAAAACCTAAAATGGGAGACACAGCTTAACCATGTAAATAAAAAGCTAAACACACTTATATATGCAGTAAGAATCCTCACACAAAATACAAGCCGTGCGTCAGTGATCACAATGTACCATGGCAGTATTCAGTCACTGCTGATGTACGGCATTATCTTTTGGGGGAACTCCGTAGGTACAGACAAAACATTTAGGCTACAGAAAAAGATTGTTAGAATAATAAACCATGCTAAGTACAGAGACTCCTGTAGACCAATATTTAAAAATCTCAGTATACTGCCTCTTCCTTGCTTATATATGTATGAAATATTAAATTTCACAAAAGGAAGTATTTTAAAAGATGGAAATATCTTCAAGTATAACTGTGACTACCACCCTCATGATACTAGGCAGAAACATCACTTGCATGTCAATACAGTAAGTACAAACATTTGTAAGACAGGAGTGTATCATACTGGCATAATACTGTACAATCACATGCCATCCAATTTGAAATATATGCAAAATTTACAAAAGTTTAAAGTGAAACTGAAAGAGTACTTGCTTGACCACTGCTTCTATTCTGTTTCCGAGTTTTTAGAGTACCAGAAAAGTGTAGTGTAATTGCTCAAATATTCTTAATAAGTCTATCATTTTATTTTATTATATTAAATTTGTCATCAATATTCAACATGTATTGAATAATTTTTAATTATTTATCCTTTCAAAATAACAATGTGTATGATGATGTATATACTGCACCAACCTGACTTGTCCTACATCGTTTGTGCAAAATATGTACCTAAACATGATTTACAGGACCAATAAAGATATACAAATACAAATACAGTAGTAATTCCAATGAATAGTTTAATGCGAAGAAAGAAGAAATGGAGGCATTTGTAGAAAATGATACCTGGGACTTGGTAGAGCTGCCTAAAGGAAATGAGAGTTGCCTAAAGGAAAACGTGTTATCGATATTCGATGGGTGATTCGTATTAAATATAAGTCTAATGGATCGATTGACCGATATCATGCTCAGTAGGTTGTGCGCGGTATGTTTCAACGTGTCGGAACTGATTATGATGAAACGTTTTAGTCCAGTTGCTCGTTATGACGCTGTTCGTGCTGTAATAGCTATTGCAGCTGAAGAGAATTTGGAAGTTGCTCAGTTCGATGATAGAAATGTATTTTTATATGGTGACATGCATACAGATATACTACATGGCTCAACCAGAAGGTTTCGATGACGGGTCAGGTCGTCTTTGTTGACTCAAGAAATCATTGTATGGGCTTAAGCAATTACCTCGGTGCTGGAATAATAAGTTTAATTCATTCATGAGAAAAAATGGCTTTATTGGTTCAACAGCAGATCCGTGCATTTACATTCGACAAAGCAAAACAGAAAAATTGCTGATTGCTATTTATGTCGATGACGGACTTATCGCAAGAACAACTGAAAGTGCGGTGAATTCATTTTTAGATATGTTAAAGTCTGAATTCAAAATAACAGTGAGATCCTTAGACTCATTTCTAGGTGCGCAAATGGAGCAACGAGAGTTTGGCTTGTTTATTTCACAGCGAGCATACACAGAGAAGATTCTACATCGTTTTAACATGGCTGATTCAAAACGAATAAAAACTACGCGTGATAATGAACAATTAGACAGCGAATATAGCAATACTCTTGACAACAACGTTCCTTATTGTTCAGCTGTGGAATCATTAATGTACCTGGCATGCTCTACTCGTCCAGATCTCGCTTATGCGGTTTCAAAAGTAGCTGGATCTATGGATAAACCCACTCCTCCTGACTGGAATGCTGTAAAACGTATTTTCAGTTATCTCCGTGGTACTTCAGACTAAGGTCTCTTCTATACTTTATCTGCCGCGCGGGGTAGCCGAGCGGTCTAGGGCGCCTTGCCACGGTTCGCGCGGCTACCCCCATCGGAGGTACGAGTCCTCCCTCGGGCATGGGTGTGTGTGCTGTCCTTAGCGTAAGTTGGTTTAAGTTAGATTAAGTAGTGTGTACACCTAGGGACCGATGACCTTAGCAGTCTGGTCCCATAGGAACTTACCACAAATTAAATTAAATACTTCATCTGGCGGTAAACTTTGTACCTATGCTGATGCTGACTTTGATGGCAGCACTAAAACAAGACGATCAACAAATGGTTTTGTTTCAATGATTGGTGATACTGCTGTATCGTGGACATCTCAACTGCAGAAATCAGTTGCACTATCCACCACTGAAGCGGAGTTCGTTGTTGCAAGTGAAGGAGCCAAGGAGTTAGTATGGCTCAACAGACTCCTATTGGAGATCAGTGGAAAAAGAAACACGCCTGTATTGTTCATTGACAATGCAAGTGCCATTAAATTTGTGAAAAACGCAGAGTTCCACAAACGTTCTAAGCACATCGAAGTACAGTATTATTTTGTGCGTGAACTCTATCAAAATGGAGATATCAATGTAGAAATGTGTGTTCTGAAAATCAACTTGGTGACATGTTTACAAAGCCTTTAAAATCAAACAAGGTTAAAGCAATGTTTACCAAAATAGGACTTCGTAACTAATGTGTTTTGACCTCTTTTTTTTATTTATAAGGTGTTCAGTGGACTACAGTCTGATTTGTGGGAAGTGTTAAAGTAAATAAATCAGTACTCTGTTTCCTCTCCTCTCCTACATGGTGCTTGGTTTTGTGTTGTGAATTTCCTTGCCCCTGAGAGTTTCTTTTGTTTTCCATGTTTTTACTCTTTGAAGTTTTTGTTGTTGCTGTGAGCCCTCTTTTAGATATTAAAGGAAGAAGATCACTACTCCTAAAAGTGTTGTGTTCTTGCTATAAAATTATATGCTAAGTTCACCCACAACAGCAGCCTGTGTGCACCAGCTGCCTCAGGAGGGCTGGGTCTGATAGCGAATAGCCACCGCACTGTGGTGCATAGAAAGAGTCCTTGCATGTCCGAACAGGGCCCTTTTGTGACCCCCAGCTCAATGGTTGGTGTACCGCAAGCTACAGCCACCAGGCATGAATTGCACGCATAAAATGGAGTATAGAAGCTGTGATACCCAACGCTAGGATGCTGTTGTGACAGCAGTACAGCCACAGCCAGCATGACCCAAGGTAAAATGATGTTAAACTAGAAAAATGCAGGAGGAACACCTGTACTTTAGCCCAAATGAAAGAGATTCAAAATTCACATAAGCTAAAAATAATCTAAAACACACACATATGTTCTACACGGAAACTGAAATATCAAGAGATGCACAATCATCTTCCTGATGGTGGCAGAGGTTTACAAACTCTCCTTCCACCTTGCCTGCCTATATCTCTGCCACAACCATTAAAGTAGCTCAATCTGCTACAATGGAGACACAAGAGTACATTTGTACCAAAGCACAGTGGTTAAAGGAGGCTAACTTGGGTTTCTGCAAGCATAGGAAGCTTTACAGGACCTGTTCAGCCTGCTGCACCTGAGAACAAGTTGTGCTGTTAGTTCAATGTTACTACTGAATAGCCAGATATATGTTACATAAGTAGTTTCACTGCATTTCAGTTATCTCAACGCCGGGATGAGCAAAATGAACAAACCACACTTAAAGGAGATTGTGGAGAAGTTAAGAATTGGAGAATATATATTGGTCACTAAACAGAGCCCAAGTCCAGCATTGGAAAAGTCTTCATATGTTTATGGGGCAGCTTCAAATTAATTGGTAGATGTCTCACAATGCAAACTGTGCAAATCGTCACTAAGCATCCATTTGGGAACCTGGATCAGGTTATGACACGTTTGTAAATTTGATCAGCAGTTTCCTCACTCCATAAATATTTTGAAAGAAAGCAAAGATTGTAGTGGCTGGCAAGTGTTTGTAAATTTGTGCTAAGGAGTTGAGGTCACTTACCAGTATGTAAGCTTTCTAAATTTAGGACAAATATTGATTCAAACAGGAAAAAATATGGCTCAGTGAATACTGAAAACCATGTTCTCATGGTACACAACGTAGTGCAAAGGAAGCTTACTATGAAAGAAAAGCTTCTTCTTTCAGACATGTACTTTCTGGATAAAAATAATACGAAAAACGAACTTGGTGTTTGCTATAATTCATTTGGGGAAATTAGAACTTACTGTTTTGGCCACTTAGAACGAATTCAGTGATCCAGTATTACACATCCAGGAAAAAGTAATTAAAATTAGTATAACATGGCTGAAACACACTAAGGTTACAGAAACTAGACTTCCAAAACCTTATGTTAGTAGGTATCTCCAGCTTCTGAAGTGTAAATAACCTTGACTATCAGAGACAGTTCTGCCTACTGTGGAAAACATGTATTAGAGGTGACCTGATGATGGCTCAAATTGAGAATCGCCATAACTAGACGAAAGAGGGTGAAGTCGCATAGAAAATCGTTCATATCGAAATAAATAAATAAATAAACCTGAAATACGCCAAAAAGGACCAAAAAAATCCATAATTTTCTGGGCTACAATGACCCTAAATGATATATGTTATATTGGGCCTCGTCTTGCGATACTCAGGTAAAACGCCTCCAAACCCTACTCACAGCACTACAATGAAAGCATATAGGATAAAACTGCTACATAGCGTAGCACCACAGGAAAATCAGCAGGCAAGCAAGATTCCTTTAGTCTGCTTGGGTTGGGCGTAGCTTAGTTTGGATGGGAGTTAAGCAGTCTGCCTCTTCGGCAGATAACATGCGACATTCGTCTGCCTGGCTAACAGGCAAGCTTGGGCAGGTTAGAAGTGGAATGTGTGCACCCCTGGATGGTGGGCACTTGTGCACACGCTCCAAAGAAGTTATGTTGTGCACTATGCTCGTAAAATTAACCACAAAAATATGTGTTTGGAATAATTGACTGCCGTTTTCTCAACAGTAACATAGGCAGCCACCCAAGTACTGCTTTTGATGGAAAAGTATGATTTTTTACAAGAGTTATGTTTTGTAACCATTTTTGCACAAGATACTTCATGGCGATAAAACGCAACTACCTTCACAAAAGAGTGCAGCGCCAACTGATGGCAGATGACTATAGCTATGCCCAACGACATAGCAAAGGCCACTACCCACATCTTGTGGAAGAACTATGAACACTATACCTCAACTGCTGCACCTCGTGTGCCAACGCCTCTCAAGGGTCAACGCAGCATAGAGGCTTGCAGATTAAATGTCGTCACTTATCTAAGGCTTGTAACTTAGCAGAAGTAGTGTGAAAGTCTGTAACTTTGAATAACACGGTAATTTCACACGTTATATAGATACACAGACTTTCGCTGTAGGTGTGCTTTGGTGTAATGGAAACTTGATACTGCTGTAGACGAAATATTATGCCATCCAGAGTCGTGAACGGAGTGAGACCCCACCATTAAGAACAACATGCTGTTTGCTAGGAACTCATCAACTCAGTCATAATTCCCACATAAACATTCCGCATTTTGCTCATGTTGTGACATCTCAAAACTGTATTTAGCATATTGAGATCAGCGAATGTACTGAAAAAAAAAAAAAAAAATTTTCCATGTACCAGGTTTGATCTTGTGCTAGCTACACTGAGTACTGTACCAACAACATTGAATCTTGCTTTTAGAACAGGGAATATACATTGAATTATCACGTCAAGGTGAACCCACATTGTTTCAGTTATTCAAACAAAGTCCACCTCTTTTCACACCCAATACAGTGCCACGATTCTGTGTTACACAGATTGGACAAGCTCTTGATAGCTTGAAAGGTACTGAAATGTGCAATTTTTGAAGCTGTAGACCCTTTATCGTCTTTCTTGAGTGAAATATGTTCAGATTAAAAAGATTCCTACTGAATTAGACATATGCACATATGGTGGGAGTGCAGAACACACAATGCGAATGTGCTGATAATGATTTAACACCATCCAACAGTCCTTCAGTCCGTAACATAAAGTAAAATCAACAGAGCAGTACTGCATCTACTTTTCCAACTGAATCGGACAATTTCCACGTCAAATCGACTCACCATACCAATGGACATATACATCGAAGAATCAAATGCAGTTACCCTCTGAAAAAACGACACATGACAGCAAGCATGAAACTGAATTTCACATCTACGGGTTCCCTCCTCACCATCCATGCTGCACACATGACATCACATGTCTCCATAGCATTTGTAAATAGAGACCGCTGACATGAATACAGAATATTGTAGAATATACGTCGAATAACATGTAGCAGTACTATCCACTGAATTATCACATGAAGCTGTCCGAATTTCTGCTACAGATCTAAAACCACATCACCTAGGGAACTAAGGGTCCCACACACATTTTTGGTGAATACTGGTATTAGTGATTTAACAGCTTGCAACATTTCCAAAAAAATTAATTCTTCCATCTGCTTCTCCTGTACTTTACAAAGCCAAAGAACGACTCAACTCTGTCTGTGGTCACAAGCGTAACAGTTTGATATGTTTCACACAATTTAACACGTTTAGCAGTACTACATGTCTCAGGTACATAATGTTTACTTATATAGCCGTTAGTACACCTTTCAGTTCTCTTCCAGTCTCGGGCCTGTATGTCAGTGTAAACATTATGCTGTACTAATGTTGTGAGCAAGAACAGAAAACTAGATAACCTCTCTCTCTCTCTCTCTCTCTCTCTCTCTCTCTCTCTCTCTCCCTTCACACACACACACACACACACATCAACAGAGCTGTACTGCATTGGTCTTTAGGTCATACAAAACATCAGTCAACCCTCATGCACAGGAAAATGTGCTATAAATAGTTCATATAGATGTGTAGCTCAGCTGGCTCAGTTGGTATATTACTATCAATAATAACAGCAGCAGTAGTAGTAGCAGCAGAAGAAGAAGATTCAATAGATTTAAACAGTAGGTCTCATGGCATATTCAGGTTGCATAAAGTTCCCAACTAATTGTAGGATTCTCAGCCAGCTCTACTGCAGAGATTATACACTTTTGATGGATGACTGCACTATTTTTTAACTAACACCAATTTTCACTGTAATTGTGCCTTGGTGTGATGAACATTTTATATTGATGTAGACAAAACATTAAATTCCAACCACCCTTCCTATAAACAGAATGTAATCTAATGTCGGCGCTAGCACTGCATTTTTTTAGTGATTTCTCACACAAATTGTAAATGTTTTACGTTGTACACAGGTCATCTGACATTTCTAGCAATTTCTATCCACCACTCACTATTAGTGTCCAAGCTTACGAGCCATTAAGAATACACTGGAGAGGCATGGAGAACTGTTTCCAGACAAGCTCCATGGTACAAACACAGTTGTTTCCAGACTTTGAATTTCCACTATAGCCATCACCAAGGCCACCAGCATTGTATCGTGCTGCAATGTACGTTGTGTGGTGTTATTCTCTGCTACATTAAGTGTATTGTTACGAGATTGTCATTAGATCGACAGTTCAACGTAGTGTTAATTTATGAAAATACATGATTTAACGGCATTAAAATAGTGCTGTCAGATTATATCAGAATTTAGAACAATTAACTGCAATGTTCAACTCTAAAGTTCTGATAGTGTTATTGGATTACAGTGTGTAAGAACCATCCAAGAACGATGAAAATATACATCAACAATGAGAACACCATACAGTGCACTCTCTTTCAGAAGCCTGACACATATCAGCAGAAGCATCCAGTGTGTGATATCCTTACAGGTACTGATTTTATTGAATTGCCTGTAGACGTCTTATAGAGACCACCAACTAGAAAACTACAGAAGAAGTCTCTGCTATAAATTTCTAGCATGTTATTAATGGGATATTCCAACACACTGAAACACTGAGTAGGGTAACGGTATTTATATTTTGGTGGTTTCCTAAATTGTAAAATTTTCCGAATCCCACAGGCTGCCCTAGCAGATGACTCTCCCCTACCAGTCACATCTAGCCCTTCAAAGCACTCGCGCCATAGTGGACACTTATCGACTGTCTCTCTAAAGAAAACCGCAGTCTGCCTACTGGTTTCTGTCTGGAATGACTCCAGGTACAAGGAAGCATTCTTTGGTGTGCACGAGTGTTAAGTGGCCGACGCAGCATCTGCACGAATGCCCCTTCTTTTGTCCTTTCGTTGTGAACTAGTGTTACTGTTTGTGAACCAGTGATTCCATTTGAAAACTGTGCTTTCCTTTTGGACCAGCAGTTTCTATGAGAACCCTAGGACTGCCACATGATGGCTATTCAAGGACAAATCGGGTGACTCAGCCTTGTGCATGATTTGGGCAGTGCCATTGCTTTCCTAACAGGACCAATTGCAATCTGGCGGTTTATGACTCATGCGCCATTGCCCTTTAGTTTTCCCAGGATGCTCTGGAGAGTCACCTTACTAGTTCTGGAGGCCATACATTCCATGGGCAGTGACACACGTAAATGCTCTGCACATTGTGGTGCCTTGATATAGCACAGAACACCAACGTAGACCAATCCAATCAACTATAATGCAGCTTTGTGTCTTTCTTCTTGCACGACGCCACCTCGTCACAGTGTCCCCCCTTTACTTTTATTCATCGTTACCCATGGTATCTTCTAGAGGCCAAATTTTAGTATTTACGTTGAGCTTTCGAGCTTCATGTACATCTTAGTGAAGTCTCCTGCCAACGACCTTTAAACATGTGTTTGTTCCTGTGCCAGCAATGATAAATAGAACCTTTGCTATGCAAGTCACACCTAAATTGCGTACAGATGTCATATTTCACTTTTTGTTTTTGTTAAATGAAGTGCAGGGGTGCCTACCTTAACAAATAGTTTATGCTGCCGAAATTTTGCCCCTTACTTTATCGTTGCTTCACTGGGACGCGCGTTCGACGTCGTGTTCCACTTTCTCCTTCTTTTCCTCTTAATTTCTCCCGCCTAATAGCTTTGATGTGTGTTGTGCAGTGAAATATTTTCGACACTAGCAGCGTTATCACACTGGTGACTCAGTCTTCAATCACCCCCATCTACCATCGTCGTTCCTCATAGGCAGCACACACTGCGTCTTCCCCATTAGGTTATCCTTCACGCACCTCTTTGTTACTCCGCAAGCTCCACAAATTGTTGCCACTCCGCATCTGATCTCTCGCAAGTGCCAAGAGTACATTTTTTTCTCTCCCTCTCGGCTGGATTCATCCTGCACTCATGGCCAAAATGCAGCATATGTTGTGTAGCTGTCCCGCCAAGCTGGCCCATGAAATGTCGTCTACAACAGAGAGTTTCTCGTCTGTTCAGATCACTGCACCTAGCCTATTTGAACCACTGGCTCAGGATTCTGGTAACAATCAGTTTCTCACACAATTTAAAACTCTTTAGCAGTGTTGTGCCTCAGACACACATTCTGTTATCAACCCACCAGTCAAACAGAGCTTTTGCCCATCTCCCCACATTTCACACCTGTGCCCCATGCCTATTATTTCCCTGTGCTGAGGCAACCTTCACTGGGTCTGGAATCACAAGCAACACAACAAAGTTTGCACTTACTACTGCTAAGATCGAGCCCACTGTTGTGGCAGAGGATCACATCATCACCAGCCCTCTGCAGTGTGACAACTACCACGAATTAAAAGAGCACCTAATCATGTGGTTGGCGTCATCTGAAACACAGTGCTCCTGGGCACTACTCTCTTCAGAGGGGTGTTCTGACATGAGGCCCACCCAGCACCTCTGTGCCTTAGCTGTACTCCAGGAATTTGTGGGACAAACGCCATGAATTTGCAGGGCAAACTTCTTTCCACAACAGAAATTCTTGCTTGCCTGTTGCAATCCAAATGGCACTTGCTGCACAGAACCATACAGACATCAATGGTGCCACCATGGCCCTCTGGCCCTCTCCCACCACTGCAGCTGTCCTGAAGCACAACTTTCAGTGGTGCCTCCATAGCTTGTACTTCATGCTACACAGTCAGACCTTGCACAAATTATGGTGCTTTTGAGCAACAAGATAGTAAACTTAACCGCTGCCCTTGCTCACTCACACCAGCTTGCTTGCACTCCCCCCCAATTTGCCCCAGCCCGACACAGCCCAAGGTCATTACTGATACAGCTCACATGACCACACCTGACCCAGTGACCACCAATGTGCAGACCCGAGCAGACTCCTTACCCCCCCCCCCCACCTGTCTGGCGAGTTGGAGAACCTCTGTGACAGTAAGCCTGAGTGCTGTCATCACAAGCACTTCAGCAGTGATGCCGCCAACTGCAGGCCATCATGCTCATGGCACCCAAACACAGTCAGCAACCAGCAGTAGGTGTGCCCAGTTGTTCAGAAATTTCACAGTATCTGTGCACATTTGACTGCCATAACTCCACCTCAAAAATCACCTACATCATCAACACTGGCTCAAACCTATCCATCTATTCATGCAAACTCCCCACCTGGTCCAGCCCCACCTATTCCTCTTTCTCACCACCACAAATGGCTCTGCCATCACTACCTACAGTGCCCACACCTTATGAGTTGATCCCTGGTCTCACTGAAGAGTTTCTTTGAACTTTCACCATGGCTGATGTCATCGCCCCAATCCTCAGAACATATTTTATCTCCCATTTTAATCTTCTACCTGACCTCATACAGCATTGCCCATTCGATGGCATATCGAGTTGCTCCAGCCCCTGCACTTGCCGCCCCACCACTCACATGCCATTGAACAACTTTCTTAGACTGGCCCTTTCGCCAATGTCTGTTGGCGTCATCCAGGAATATTTCTTCTGGCTTGGTGTCCAATGGAACTGTCACACTTGGGCCTGTGCCTGCATCCCATGTCACTGCACTAAAGTGAGCTGTTATGTTCATCCTCCTGTTGCCCCATTTCCTCCTGTCAATCACTGTTTCTCCTACATTCACATCAACATTTTTGGCCCGCTGGAATCCGCAGACAGCTACCACTATCTTCTCAAAATGATAGACAAGTTCACATGCTGGCTGGAAGCTGTCCCTGTCCCACAGATTTTGGCCAAAACAGTTGCCGCAGTGTTCATCAATGCCTGGGTTCCACATTTCAGCTGCCCCCCACCATATAACACCAGTTATGTTTATTCAGAAACCTGTCTAAGACTTGTGGCACCCTCATTCATTTTACCATCACATACCTTCCTGTAGCCAAGAGCACAGTGGAATGTTTCCATACTGCATTAAAATCCACCCTAACTGCTACAACAAAAAATGGTCCGCTACCCTGCCACTGGTCCTGTTACGTTTGCAGGTGGCCAACAAGGCCGACTCGGAAGCGTTGCCACCGACCTGGCATACAAACAGTTCCTAATCCAACTAGGCGACTTTATCGAGCTGCAGCCTCTCCTCACTACTACTTGTGTCCCAGCTTACATCCAGCAGCTTCAAGACTGTATGGCCCAGCTTTGGCTGACACCTCCACAGCACCATGGCAAGCACAAGAATTTAGTGCACTACAACCTCATGTCATCCACTCCAATAATGCTATGTATCAATGCTTGCCAGCCCCCACACCACCCACAATACTCGAGTCCTCATCTCATTTTACAATAAAACATCAAAACATTTCCAATGCGTCCCCACGGTGCCCCTTCAATGTGTCTCTCAACAGGTTAAAGCCAGCTTATGTGCTCACCCCTGACAATGGCCATATGCAGCTGACAGTTGATGTCTCCCTGCCCACTGCTGATGCCACTGCCAACACTGATGCCAGTGCCAATACCACCGTCAACACCGCTGACACCACCGCTGCTGCCAGTGCAGCCAAACTACTGGCCAGTGCCAGGGATTCAGACGCACCCACCTAACTACCTTTCGCTTCCCCTCCCACTCCCAATTCTCAGCAGGCAGAGCCCGACACCAAGCATGTAGTGCCCAGCACAAACCCAATGCTTCACTTCTGCCACCAGCTCCATGTTTCCCAAGTTGTGTCTGCTACCATGTTGCACATCACCAAACAGTCCAGCACGCTGTCCTGCCAGTCAACTGTCATGTGTTCCAGACTGACACCCTTCGTCATGCACATCACGCCACTGCCGCCATCGCTCTACCTCAGCTGCTGGCAGCAGCCAGCTGATTTCCTATGTTGCACACTGTGCCATCACGTCCCACTGTCAACACAGCAGCTGTCAATATGGCTGCCATCAGATGCCCTGGACTGCCTACACCACTGATGCTTGCACTCACTGCCATAGTGCACACACTAGCTTTTGACACCCTGCAGCTGCATTTGGCTTTGTTACTCCAACGTCCTCCTCTGACAGGAAAGAAGGACGGGTGGGGGGGGGGGGGGACTGTGTGGCACATCCTTCAATTCTACAATTTCACGAGACACACACCCTAGCCTAGGAGAGTGTCATAGCTTCCTGAGCAGGACCATTCGCAATCGAGTAGCTTACAATGCATGCACCATTTTCCCTTTAGCTTTCTTGAGATCATTCGGAGAGCTGTTTTCCGATTTCCAGAACCGATAAATTCCACATGCAGCAAGACACGTAAACATGCTGTACGCTGAACTGCTTTGTGCCAGCGCTGAGCAGCACATGGACCATCCTGTTCAATTAACACACACCTTCATATCTTCCTTCATGCGCGACTGCGCCTCACCACAGTGTCCCCTTCACCTTCATTCATCATTATCCGTGGCCGCTGCTAAAGATAAAGTTCGTATACACTGAGCTTTCGAAACTTATGTAAACCGTAGTGGAAGCTCCTGCCTGTGAACTTTAAACTGAAATTTTGAGAAACTGCGCTGTGCAACTCACACCTAAATTATATGCAGATAACATATTTCCATTTTTGTTTTTGTTAAGTGAAATTTAATAGTACCTACCTTAATAAATAGTTTGTATTATCGAAAATTTGCCCGCTTGCTTTTTCATTGCGTCGCTGGAACCCGCGCTCCATGTCGTTTATAGCCTTCTCCTTCTTTTCCCATTAATTTCCTGCGCCCAATAACTGTGATGTACGTTTTGCAGTGAAATATTTTCAGCGCTGCCAGCATTACCGCACTATGACGCCGCCCTGGAGGTACTAACCTGCATAGTTCTCAGTTTACAATACGAGATGGCGATCCATGACGTATTCCATGACGTCAGAACCCAAGACGGCTGACGTGGGGATTTGAGTGCACTCTAAAATAGATGTTCCAATTACTGTAGAACAGCGTTTGTCAACCCCCACCATTCATTCTCAGCATGAAAGACTGATTATCATCATGAAGCATCATCAGAGACCTACCATGTCCTGGCAGAAGAAACTGACTCGCACACTCAGTTGTAAGTACTAAACCATTCTTCCCTCTCACTGTTTGTTATTCATTACGTGTGATTGTCGGTCTCGTAAACTGACATACGGCTGGGAGAGCGGTGTGCTGACCACATACCCTTTCATATCCACATTCGGTGACGCACGTGGGGTGAGGACGACACGGCGGCCAGTCGGTGCTATTGGACATACATGTCCGGATGGAGTTTAGTTTTTTATGTGTGTATGTGTTTCCAAGGTTTTCTTTTATTTCTCCCTCAGTTCAACAGCCCCACGATGTATACGATACAATAGGGCCTGATACATTTCAGCAGCAGCGGTAGCAGAAGCAGAAGCAAAAGCAGTAGCAGCAGCAAGTAGCAGCAGCGGCAGCAGATATTAAGCCACCATGCAGACACCCTCCATGATGCAGTTCCCAACACATTGGACTGGAAATCGAGTTAGCATGCACAACTAAATCCATCATTTGCCCCACTAGGTCAGAGTGCAGATTGACTCCACGATTCACTGCTTGCTACACACACCAAAAAAAGTTTTGCATAACCCCCAGAACTCCTAATGACAGACGTTGACTGTGGATATTGTATCCCAGACACAGTCCCTTCGACTGTTCAGAGATGTCACTAAAGCCACCCAAAGATGTAAACAACCATGCATGAGCAGCGCCTATTAGATGGAAGGGGTCTGATGGAGGGGGTACCTCACGGCTTGTGTTTTCTGCAGTTCAACCATGCCTAGACGGTCAATACCGCAGTTCGATTGTGTCCGCATTGTTACTTTGTGCCAGGAAGGACTCTCAACAAGGGAAGTGTTCAGGCGTCTCAGAGTGAACCAAAGCAATGTTGTTCGGATATGGAGGAGATACAGAGAGGCAGGAACTGTCGATGACATGCCTTCCTCAAGCCTCCCAAAGGCTACTACTGCAGTGGATGACCGCTACCTACGGATTATGGCTCGGAGGAACCCTCACAGCAACGCCACCATGTTGAATAATGCTGTTCGTGTAGCCACAGTACGTCATGTTACGACTCAAACTGTGTGCAATAGGCTGCATGATGCAAAACTTCACTCCCAACATCCATGGCGAGGTCCATCTTCGCAACCACGACACCATGCAGCGCGGTACAGATGGGCCAACAACATGCCGAATGGACCACTCAGGATTGGCATCACATTCTCTTCATCTATGAGTGTCACATATGCCTTCAACCAGACAATCGTCAGAGACGTGTTTTGAGGCAACCCAGTCAGGATGAATGCCTTAGACACACTGTCCAGCGAGTGCAGCAAGGTGGAGGTTCCCTGATGTTTTGGGGTGGCATTATGTGGGGCTGACGTACGCTGATGATGGTCATGAAAGGCGTCATAATGGCTGTATGAAACGTGAATGCCATCCTCCGACCGATACAGCAATTATATCGGCAGCATATTGGCAAGGCATTCATTTTCATGGACGAAAATTCGCGCCCCCATCGTGCACATCTTGTGAATCACTTCCTTCAGGATAACGACATTGCTCGACTAGAGTGGCCAGCATGTTCTCCAGACATGAACCCTATCAAACATGCCTGGGATAGATTGAAAAGGGCCGTTTATGGACGACGTGACCCACCAACCACTCTGAGGGATCCACGCCAAATCGTCATTGAGGAGTGGGACAATATGGACCAATAGTGCCTTGATGAACTTGTGGATAGTATGCCACAACGAATACAGGCATGCATTAATGCAAGAGGACGTGCTACTGGATATTAAAGGTACCGGTGTGTACAGCAATCTGGACCGCCACCTCTGAAGGTCTCGCTGTATGGTGTTACAACAGGCAATGTGTGGTTTTCATGAGCAGTAAAAAGGGCAAAAATTATATTTATGTTGATCTTTATTCCAATTTTCTGTACAGGTTCCAGATGTCTCAGAACCGAGGTGACGCAAAACTTTTTTTGGCGTGTGTATATTGGACCCTGATGCAGAATTATTTCCAGACTTTGAGTTTGAAATACATCCAGTACATACACTGGTCATTGAGTCACCAGCATTTGACATGCACTTGATATGTCAGAGCGGAAATGAATTCAACAAGCAGAATTGTTTCCAGATTTCGAGTTTTCACTATCACCAATATCTGAACCACTTGTCAAGCCACTACCACGGTATAAAATAGCTATAAAAGTGGTATTTGTGATTTCACAGATCGATTCCACGTGCACCGTCATCTCACTGTTAGCAGTGGAAACACAAATTTTCAGCAGACACTGACAGCAGTTGCTCAGGGACCCAGCAGATCCTGCTGAGCTATGCCTTCAGCGGCTCTGACTACAAGTGCTCTCTGCTGCCGTGATGTAGGATGGCCAGCGGCAGCTCCACCGCCCAGTCTTCAGTCTTAGTCAGCCTCCACAGTTCGCTCATGCATTAGTAGTGGAAGCCGCATACTGCACAATGCTTGCAATGGCTGGACTTTACTGCTATTTCTTCTTTCGTAAAGTTTCTTTGCAAGACTTGGAGAAAGCTCCAAGTTAGTAAAACTTGTGTTTCCTGTATTTACATGTTCCCTAATCATTTCTGCACCTGTCTGGTTTCCCTAAGACTTCAGCTAACAGTTGCTGCACCACTATGTAGCTGCCTCCCTTTAACATTGTGTATGAAGTAATGCACACAGTATTATTCCCTGCAATGTACAAGGTGAATGTGAGAGGCAATAAATGTGTAGTTTCAGGCACCTCCTCAGATCATGAGCTAAGTGGAAAGGTAACTTTTGAAGATCCACTGTTTAGTAATGTGAAACTAACGCTCTTAGGCTACAAATGGTGTCAATTATGTAAGAATTCAAAGCAAATAACTGCTATGTTCAATGTTCAAATGCCTACAGTGTTACTAGATTGACACACAATATGTGCATTGGACTAGACAAGAATTGTGAAAATATACAACAACGAGAATACTGTACAGTGCATTCACTTTCAGAAATCTATGATCAGAAACTTGTTGTTTGCTAGTTCTGTCATCTAGAGGGCTGTGTATGAGCATGTCAAATGGTTCCCATATGTCAATGGATGTTTTGGCAATGTCCGGTATGCACTTACAGAGCTTAACTATGGAACACTTCAGAGGAAACCTTTGCCATGAATTTTTAAGCATGCTGGGATTCAGTGCACAGCATGTCCTATGCATCTCTATCATCACTACCTGGCATAGCTAGTGAATTACATGCATATTTATATTAGTCCTGTATCTTATCATGTTAAACTAAATTTTTGAAAGTGGAAATAAATGAGTATTTATTTCCCTAAACTGTGTTTCATTTCATCAAAAAACATCAAAAATCTTGAATGAAATATATAGTTAATATTACTAAAGTACAAACAACAGCAAAATTCTTTAGATGTTCAGTAATCAAAGTCTGGAAACAAATATAGAGGCTGAGTACATTTCTGCTCTAATTTATCAGGTGCACTGTACAATGCTGGTGGCTGGATGATTGGTGTGTATGTTGGATGTATTGGAAACTTGAAGTCTGGAAACATTTATGTGTCCTGCTCCAATATATTTACATCTACAAAGATACTCTGCAAGCCACTGTACAGCACATGGTGGATGGAACCCTACAGCACTACTTGTCATTTCCCTCCCTGTTTCACTTGCAAATAGAGCAAGGGAAAAATGACTATCTACATGCATTCATATGGGCCCTAATTTATTTTATCTTATCTTTGTGGCCTTTATACACTATGTATGTTTGTGATGGTAGAAGCAGTCTACAGTCAGCATCAGATGCCGGTTCTTTGAATTTTCTCAATAGTGTTCCTTGGAAAGAATGTCCCCTTCCCTCTAGGGAGTCCCATCTGAGTTCCCAAAGCATCTCCATAACACTTGCATGTTGTTCAGATCTACCAGTAAGAAATCTAGCAGCCTGCATCTGAATTGCTTTGGTGTCTTCCTTCAACCCAATGAGGTGCAGATAACAAACACTTGAGAAGTACTCAAGAATAGGTCACACTAGTGACCTATATGCAGTCTCCTTTACAGATGAACTATTATTTCTAATATTCTTCCAATAAACAAAAATCAACCATTTGCCATCCCTACCATAATCCTCACATCCTTGTTCCATTTCATATTACTTTGCAATGTTATGCCTAGATATTTAAATGACATGACTGTTTCAAGCATGACACTACTAATTCTGTATCTGAACATTACAGGTTTCTTTTTCCTACTCATGCACACTAACTTACTCTGTTGTACATTTAGAGCTAGATGCTATTCATCACACTATCTAGAAATTTTGTGTAAGCCATCTTGTATCCTTCCAGCCACTCAACTTTGACACCTTACTGTAGACCACAGCATTAACAACACACAACTGCAGATTGCTGCCCACCATATCTGCCAAATAATTTACGTATATGGAGGATAATAGTGACACTGTCCAGTCATTGCATCATAGAGTCAATCTGTGTACTGACTAAGTGGTGCAAGAAATGGTTTCATACTTACAATTGAGTGTGTGAGTCAGTTTCTTCTGTCTGGAGGTGGTATATCTCTGATGATGTATCATGATAATTATCAACCTCTCACTGTGGAATGAGAGGTACAAATGGTGGGTCTGCTTGATGGTTAGTAAAGCCTGGATGCTGAAGACAAGTGGTGGGGGTTGATGACTGCAGTGCTATGGGATTTAGAACAACTATCTTGGACTGCTCTCATATCCCCAGGACAGCCACTTAGTGTCTGATGTCATCAAGGATGTCATAGGTCACCATCTCGGATTCTAAACTTGAAACCAGGTGGGTTAGTAGGCCCTAACTGTAGCATAACTATAGCCAAAGTCATAGAAATAAAGTTGCCCTGCTCCATGGTTTACTGTGTTGGAATGTCACATGTGAATAACATGTCAGAAATTTATAGCAGACACTTCTTCTGAATTTTTACGATGAGTAAGTTCTATAAGGTTTCTACAGATAACTCCATAAAATCTGCACATGTCAGGATGTCACATGCTAGATGGCTTTGCTGACATTCATTAGGTTCCTGAAAATGAAGGCACGGTAGGATATTCTCATTGTTCGTGTATATTGTCATTGTTCTTGGATGGAGGTTACACACTGTAACCCAGCAACACTATCAGTGCTTGAGAGTTGAACATTGCTGATAATTGTGCTAAATTCTGATATAACTGATATCAGTCATGGTCTGACAGCAGAAAATCATGTATTTTCATAAATAAACACTACACTGAACTGTTGATCTGATGACAATCCTATAACAACACATTTAACATTGTGGAGTGTAACACTGCTGTGCTATGCAATGCTAGTAGTGTCAGCAATGGATATAGTGGAAACCCTATCCAGTATATTCCTAATGGCTAGTAAGCTTGGACACTAGGGATGAGTGGTGGATAGAAATTGCCGGAAATGTCAGATGTCCTATGTACAATCTAAAAAACTTACAATTTGTGTGAATAATCACTTAAAAATGCAGCGCTAGCCCAGACATTAGATTACATTCTGTTTATAGGAAGGATGGTTGGAGTTGAATGTTTTGTTTACAGAGATGTCAAATTTTCTTCACACCAAGGCATACCTACAGTGAAAATTGGTGTTAGTTAGAAAATGATACAGTCAGCCATCAAAAGAATGCATGGATTGTTGCAGTAGAGCTTGCTGAGAATCCTACAGCTAGCTGGGAACCTATTGCAATATGAATTTGCCATGAGACCTATTTTGAGACCTACTGTTTGAATCTATTGAATCTTCTTCTACTACTATTACTACTACTACAGCTGTTACTGATATATATATGAATATAATAGAGGGAAACATTCCATGTGGGAAAAATATAGCTAAAAACAAAGATGATGTGACTTACCAAATGAATGCGCTGGCATGTTGATAGACACACAAACAAACACAAACATACACACCAAATTCCTCCCTTAAAACCCACATCCTTTCGTCTTTCCCTCTCCTTCCCTCTTTCCTGATGAAGCAAGCATTGGTTGCGAAAGCTTGAATTTTGTGTGTATGTTTGTGTTTTTTTGTGTGTCTATCAACATGCCAGCGCTTTCATTAGGTAAATCACATCATCTTTGTTTTTATATCAGTTTGGGTTCCATAGAAATGTTGGAACACATGAGGCAATACTGACCCTACGAATTATCTTGGAAGCTAGATTAAGAAAAGGCAAACCTACATTTCTAGCATTTGTAGACTTGGAGAAAGTTTTTGACAATGTTGACTGGAATACTCTCTTTCAAATTCTGAGGGTGGCATGGGTAAAATACAGGGAGCAAAAGGCTATTTACAATTTGTACAGAAACCAGATGGCAGTTATAAGAGTCCAGGGACACGAAAGGGAAGCAGTGGTTCGGAAGGGAATGAGACAGGGTTGCAGCCTCTCCCTGGTGTTATTCAATCTGTATATTGAGCAAGCAGTAAAGGAAACAAAAGAAAAATTTGGAGTAGGAATTAAAATCCATGGAGAAGAAATAAAAACTTTGAGGTTCGCTGATGACATTGTATTTCTGTGAGAGACAGCAATGGACCTGGAAGAGCAGCTGAACGGAATGGACAGTGTCTTGAAAGGAGGATATAAGATGAACATCAAAAAAAGCAAAATGAGGATAATGGAATGTAGTGAAATTAAATTGGGCAATGCTGAGGGTATTAGATTAGGAAATGAGACACTTACAGTAGTAAATGAGTTTTGCTATTTGGGGAGCAAAATAACTGATGATGGTCAAAGTAGAGAGAATATAAAATGTAGACTGGCAACAGCAAGGAAAGCGTTTCTGAAGAAGAGGAATTTGTTAACATCAAGTATAGATTTAAATGTCGGGAAGTCATTTCTGAAAGTATTTGTATGGAGTGTGGTCATATATGGAAGTGAAACGTGGACGATAAATAGTTTGTACAAGAAGAGATTAGAAGCTTTTGAAATGTGGTGCTACAGAAGAATGCTGAAGATTAGATGGGTAGATCACATAACTAATGAGGAGGTATTCAGTAGACTTAGGGAGAAGAGAAATTTGTGGCACACCTTGCTAGAAGAAGGGATAGGTTGGTAGGACATGTTCTGAGGCATCAAGGGATTATCAATTTAGTTTTGGAGGGCAGCGTGGAGGGTAAAAGTTGTAGAGGGAGACCAAGGGATGAATACACTAAGCAGATTCAGAAGGTTGTAGGGTGCAGTACGTACTGGGAGATGAAGCAGCTTGCACAGGATAGAGTAGCATGGAGAGCTGCATCAAACCAGTCTCAGGACTGAAGACCACAACAACAGTACATCCTAAAGATCAATGCAGTACTGCTCTGTTGTCTGTGTGTGTGTGTGTGTGTGTGTGTGTGTGTGTGTGTGTGTGTGTGTGTGTGTGTGTGTAAGAGAGAGAGAGAGAGAGAGAGAGAGAGAGAGAGAGTGAGAGAGAGAGAGAGAGAGAGAGAGAGAGAGAGGTTATCTTGTTTTCTGTTCTTGTTCACAACGTTAGTGCAGCATATCGTTTAAATACTGGCATAAAAGGCTGAGACTACCAGAGAACTGAAGAACTGAAAGGTGTATCAATAGCTACATACATAAACATCTTGTAGACTACTTGAAACATGTAGTACCACCAAACATCTTAAATTGCATGAAAAATATCCAAATCTTAGGGTTTAGATCATCATAGAGTTGAGATGTCATTTGGCTTTACATCGAAAGTTGATTAGTTTGTAATATATTTGTTGATTTGAATGCAAGATTCAACATTTTTGCTATGATATTCATTGTAGCAAGCATAAAATCACATCTGTTATGTGCAAAATTATTTATTGTGTAGTATATTTGCTGGTTTCAGTGTATTAAAGACAGTTCCAAGATATCACAACATGGACAAAATACAGAATGTTTATGCAGGAATTACAATTAAATTGGTGAGTTTGTAGCAAATAGCATGTTGTTGTTAATGGTGGGGACTGACTGTTTTTGTTCACAACCCAGGCTGGCATGATGTTTTGCCTACATTGATATCAAATTTCCACCACACCAAGGCATATCTGCAGTGAAAATCTGTGTGCCTAAGTAACATGTGAAATTATTGTATTATTCAAAGCTTCAGACTTTCACACTGCTTCTGTTAAGCTACAAGCCTTAGAAGAGCAATTATGTACAACTCTGCAAGCCTTTATGCAGCACTGATTTGTGACATGAGTTGGCACACAGGGCCTGGCAGTGACAGCTCCCCACCCTGCTGAGTCGGCATGCGGCTTGTGGTGGTGGCAGTGCATGAATCACACCCAGCACTATGCAGTAACTAGAGCTTTCACACGCCATTCCTGTTAGGCGTCTGGCTCCACTCTTCAGGTGTGGTGTTCATATTCCTTCCATCAGATCTAGATAGTTGCCTCTGCTGTGTCACTGGCAATAGCTACAGTCATATGCCATCAGTTGGCGATGAACTCTGTTGTGAAGGTAGTTGAGTTGCTTTATCATGAAATATCATGCACAAAAATGGTTATAAACCACTACTCTAATAAAAAAATCATACTTTCCCATTCTACGTATTTGCCACATTTTGGATGGCTATGATTCAGTTTTTAATTAAGTATAAGCATGTTTCATTGTCAAATGTTGTTATGTTTCACTGCCAAATGTTTTTTTCTACATTTCTGCTGCATATGAGAGTGGTGAGTTTGTGGCAGTAGTGGTGGGGGAGGGGGAGGTGCTGGCTGTGTTACTGTCAGTAAAATAGTGAGCATCTATTGCACAGTACCTCAAACAACCCCCACCCCCTATCACCAGGAGGACAAATGTGCATCTCTAGATTTTTCAATTTCCATGCAGAACGTATGTGTGGGTTACATAGGTTATCTTCAACTTTTACAAATTTAGAATCCCTGTCCTTTTGGTTAAAGTACAAGCATGTTTCATGCATTTTTCTAGTTTCCCGTCATTTCACCTCAGGTCATGCAGACTGTGGCTGCAATCCTCTCACAACAGCATTCTAGTACTGGGTATCAGAACTTCTATACTCCACTTTGCATGTGCACTTCATGACAGTGCATGTAGCTTGTGGTACATCACACATGAATAATACCATTCCACCATGGTAGGTCTTTGCCATCTTTAATTACTTTTCTTTGAATACACATATCTATATGTATGCCTTCCACAGCTTTAATTATAGTTCTCCTTTGTTTTACAGATCTGAACTAAAGTCCTCAGTTTATCCCTTAAATTAGTTGATAATGACGCTGTCGGTCTGACCAAACACAAAAACTCTCCTAGCTTTCTTTGTGACCTTTTTGTCATTGGTGGCCATTGCTCCTGTAATAGCATCATTGCTGCTATTCCTTCCATCATTAGTGCCAGTCTTGGAAAGATTGGGTCTATTTGTAACAAGGCGATTTGGAATATTTCTTTTTCATGTTGGCTGTCAGACTAGTTGTTCAAGGCAGTTACCAGACAAAATTTTCAATATTATTTTGCAAGACTGTTTCTCCTTACAACTCATAACGAATGTGTAATTTTCCCATTCAATGCTAGGCAGGTTAAAGTCACATCTATTACTACTGTGTACATACAATATTTTTATGCTGTCAAGTTAAGGTTATCTTCAAATGACTGCATGACTAATGTCTTCCCCATGAATCACAGATATTGCCAAGGTAGGTTGGCTTGTGTGCCTTTACAACAGAGATAGCTGTACTGTAGGTGGAACCACAATGGAGGGGTATCTGTGGAGAGGCCACACAAACTTGTGGTTCCTAACGAGGTCAGCGGAGTTTTCACTAGTTGCAGGGGTGACATTCTGGATGATTGACTGATGTGTCCTTGTAGCATCAGCCAACATGACCTTGCTGTGCCGGTACTGGAAATGGCTGACAGCAAGGGAAACTTCAGTCATTACTTTTCCCAAGGACATGCAGCTCTACTATATGGTTAAATAAACGTCTTGGATTAAATATTCTGGAGGTAAAATAGCCCCCATTTGGATCTCTGGGTGGGGACTACTGAGGAGGAAGTCGTGATCAGGAAAAACAAAACTGACTTTCTGTGGATCAGAGTGTGGAATGTTAGATACCTTAATTTGGTACATAGGTTAGAAAATCTGACAAGTGAAATGGATATGTTGAAGTTAGATAAAGTGTGGATTAGTGAAGTTCAATGGCAGGATGAACAGGACTTCTGATCAGCTGAGTACAGAGATATAAATATAAAAAGAAATCGTGGTAATGCAGGAGTAGGTCAAATAATGAATAAGAAAATAGGAATGCCACTAAGGTACTATGAGCAGCATAGTGAGTGTATTATTATAGTCAAGATAGACACAAAGCCAACAACCATCACAGCAGTGCAAGTTTATGTGCAAACTAGCTCCACAGGTGATGAAGAGATTGAAAAAAAATGCATGATGAGAGAAAAGTAATTATTTAGACAGTTAATGTGACAGGTGACTGCAATTCGGCAGTAGGAAGAGGAAGACAAGGAAAAATACACTGGTGTCCAAAATTAAAGCAACAAACTGCTATTCCCCCATCATATGTCTAATTCATGATACAATCATACAAACTGTCAACAGATATCATTATGATCACATTCTGCATGGAAAATGGCATTTCAGACAATGGACAACCACACCAGCAATAACATCAGGGCACCTATCAAGTGGAGTAGTGTTTGCAGGGTAGTCCCACATCCACAATCGCTGTGTACACAGTCACAGATGGTGCCATATGGCACAGAGAAAATGCCTACAGATTCTCTACTGTGGAGGGCCATAGGAAGAATGGAAGCAGAGAGTTGCAAACTGTTGTATCCCAATGACTTAATGTGAATCATTCTGTTGTTTCTCAGATGAGGCGACAGTTTATAGAGACTGAAACTGTACCCCAGAGATCAGGACAGGGCCAACCACATGTGACATCAGAAAGAGTGAACCGTTATTCAGCTGGAAGGGCAAAATGGTACTGCCTTAGTACTGCACTGCAACTGGAATCTGCCCTCTCAGCATCCCCTGGGCATCTTGTATTGAGGTGTACAGTGTACAGAAGGCTTCAGTGGAGTAGCCTTTATTGTTGGAGACCTGCTGTCTGTTTACCTCTGGTGTGTCTTCACAGAAGGGAACGTCTAGAGTGGAGCTGTCAACATGCCACCTGAACAGTTGAATGGTAGGCCAATGTTCTTTTCACAGATGACTCCAAATTTGGTCTGGAGAATGATTCTTGATGGACTCACATCTGGAGGGCGTGTGAAACATGATTTTCAGATCCAAGCATTGTCAAAAGTGGACTGATATTGAGGAGCATCCCTAATGATGTGGGCTGGGATTATGTTGACCACTTGAACACCTCTTTACGAAATTGTACAGGTGAATCACTGAGATTTAACTGTTGTCAGGTACCATGAGGAGATCTTGGAATCTCATGTGTGGTTGTTGCGAGATGCTGTGAGCCCAGACTTTGTATTGATGGACAATAATGTTTGACCTCATAGAGCATGGGTAATTGACATATTTTTGCAAATGGATGATACTGCTTGCATGGTGTGGGCTGCTCGCTCTCCCAATTTGAATCCCATAGAGCATCTCCGGGATGCACTAGGGAGATAGGTTGCATCATGTCAGTGTCCACCAACCACTCTCCAAGATTTGTGAGCAGCTCTGCAGGAAGAATGGGCATTATTGCCTCAACATTAGATTGATGGCATTATTCACAGCATGTCCCATCATTGTCAGGCCTGTATTGGAGCCATACTGAGCATGTTAACCAGTTGTCCGAATGTGTGTGCAAATCTGTTAAGTAGGAAAAAATGAATAACATTTTTGTCTACTGTTACGCATGTTGCAGTTGATTGTGTTCTATATTCTTTATATTGTTTCTACTTTACTATTACCTGTTGATACTCTTTCCTGGCAAAATAAATACAACATAGCCAAATTTCCAGTTGTTGCTTTAATTTTGGACACCAGTGTAGTAGGAGAATATGGACTGGGGGAAAGGAATGAAAGAGAAAGTCACTTGGTAGAATTTTGCATGGAGCACAATTTAATCATCACTAAAAGTTGGTTCAAAAATGATGAAAGAAGGATGTATACATGGAAGAGACCTGGGAACACTGGAGATTTCAGATTGATTACATGTAATTCTAAGACAGATTAGGTAACCAGATTTATGTTGAACTGTAAGACATTTTCAGGGGCAGATGACCATAATTTATTGGTTATGAATTGTAGATTAAAACTAAAGAAATTGCAAAAGGTATGAAATTAAGGAGATGGGACCTGGATAAACTGAAGAAACCACAGGTTGTTGAGATTTTTGATGGGAGAATTAAGCAACAATTGACAAACAGAAGATTGGAGTACAGTACAAGACAACTGGACAGCTTTGAGAGATGAAGTAGTGAAGGCAGCAGAGGATCAAACAAGTAAAAGGAAAAGGCTCAGTAGAAATCCTTGAATATCACAGGAGATAATGAATTTAACTGATATAATGAGAAAAGGCAAACTACAGCAAATGAAGCAGACAAAAGGGAATTAAAATGTCTAAAAGTTTAGAATAACAGGAAGTGTAAAATGGCTCAGCAAGAGTGACTACGGGGCAAATGCGATGTTATAGAAGCACATGTAACTAGTGAAAAGATAGCAAAATGAAAGAGGCCTTTGGAAGAAAGAGAAGCAGTTGTATAAATATAAAGAGTTCAGATGGAAGACCAGTACTAAGCAAAGGAGGGAAAGCTAAAAGGTGGAAGAAGTATGTAAAGGAACTATACAAAGGTAATAAACTGAAGGCACTATTATAGAAAGGGAAGAGGATGTAGGTGAGGGTGAGATGGAAGAAGATATGATACTGCAAGAAGAATTTGACAGCGCAGGGAAAGACCTAAGTCAAAAAAGTCACCTAGAGTAGACAACATTCCCTCAGAAGTGCTGATATCCTTGGGAGAGCCAGCCCTGATTAAACTATTCCACTTGTTGCATAAGATATATGAGATGGGGGAAACATCCTCAGACTTCAAGAAGAAAGTAAAAATTACAATTCTGAAGAAATCAGGTGCGGACAGGTGTGAATATTACTGAACTATAAGTTTAATAAGTCATAGTTGCAAAATACTGACATGAATTATTTACAGAAGTCTGGGTACCAGATAACTTTGGGAACATGTGAGGCAATACTCACCCTACAACTTCTATCAGAAGCTAGGTTAAGAAAAGGCAAACCTTTGTTTATAGTATTTCTAGATTTGGAGTAAGTTTTTGACTATGTGTTCAGGAACACACTCTTTAAATTTCTGAAGGTACCAGGAGTAAAATACAGGGAGTGAAAGGTTATTTACAACTTGTCCAGAAACCAGATGGTAGTTATAAAAGTTGAAGACGTGAATGGGAAAGAGCTGTTGAGAAAGGAATGATGCAGGGTTGTAGCCCATCCCCAATATCATTGAGTGTGTACACTGAGCAAGCAGTAAACAAAAACAAAGAAAAATTTTGAAGGAAGGAAGGAAAGAAAGTTCAGTAAGAAAAATAAAAACTTCATGGTTTGGCAATGACATTGTAATTCTTTCAGAGACAGCAAAGGGCTTGGAAGAGCAGTTGAACAGAATGGATAGTGTCTTGAAGGGAGGATATAAGATGAACATTAACAAAAGCAAAACAAAGGTAATGGGATGTAGTCAAAACAGGCAATGCTGAAGCAATAACATTGGGAAATGAGATACTAAGTAGTAGCTAAGTTTTGCTGTTTGAGCAGTAAAATAACATAAGATGCTCAAAGTAGAAAGGGGATAAAATCTAGAATGGCACTGGCAAGAAAAGCGTTTCTGAAGAAGAGAAATTTGTTAACATCACATATAAATTTAAGCTTTAGGAAGTCTTTTCTGAAGGCATTTGTGTGGAGTGTGGCCACGTATGGAAGTGAAAAATGCACAATAAACAGTGCAGCCCAGCAGAAAATAGAAGCTTTTGAAATGTGGTATTACAGAAGAATGCTGAAGATTAGATAGGTAGATTGTGTAACTAATGAGGTGCTACTGAACAGAATTGGGGAGACAAGAAATTTGTGGCACAACTTGGTTAAAAGAAGATATTGGTTGATAGGACATATTTTGCAATGCCAAGGAATCGCCAATTTAGTATTGAAGAGAGGTGGTGGGCAAAAGGGGGGGGGGGGGAATAATGTCATCAAGGGAGACCAAGAGAGGGATACAGTAATCTGCAATAGTTATTCGGACATGAAGAGACTTGTATGTATTAGAATGGTGTGGAGAGGTGCATCAAACTAGTCTTCTGACTGAATACCACAACAACAAAAATAATGACACATAACTAATGACTGTGAATCTGGTGGTCAGGAGAAACATCTGGTTATTAATCTAAGTCCACTGTTCCAGGTTACTCTTGTAAATATTAGTTAATGATTTGATTCATTTTGTACTTTGCTAGACTTAATGCTTCTGCTTTTTGCTACAAACAGTCCTCCTAGTCCACCTCCATAGTCGAAGTTTCTAATGCACACCTGTGTGGTGGTGTTCGACCCACAAGTGAGGCAGTTTGAATCCAAGTGGTGAATGAAATTTTCACTGCCAGTATTTTGCTGACAAGGAAAGGAGAGGTGGTGGTATAAAGTGCACCATCACTCCTTATGTCAATGTCCCATGTTAAATTACAAAACTCTCAGCAGAGTCTCGTGAAGGATGGGCATGTGATATTGTTGATGGTGATCTGTCTGTTGGATGGGGACATTAAGCTATGCTTTGCAATCCTCTTGGCACTATTTGAGAGGCACAGGCTATGTTACAGCACCAGGTTTCACTGTCTCCCTTCTTTTACCATCATCATCATCATCATCATCATCATCATTATCATCATCCAACCCAAACATAACATTACACTATACATGCATCAGTTACACTCACTTACACTCTACAAATACACACGTGACACAACTTTCACATATCTGCAAGGAAAGGGGCCAATGCACATGGAGGAAGAACACCATTTCTGACAGGCAGCTGAACTCAGCCCTTGGGATATCACAGCCAACAATGCCATACAACATTTATGTTTTATTCTCCTCCTTGTGAAGAATGTAATCTGTATTTCTGATATGTGTTCCATGAACTGTCAAATTTCCCTACTCTCTACTTTGGGATTCAGTTCCTAATATGATGTGGGTGTGTACTTTTCTATAAGTAACCTGAGCTCTAGAACTTTACTAGAAATACTCTGCCAGTTAACATAATTATAATAGTTGGAGATTTTTCACTCTTCTTATTTACTTTTGAGTCTGTTGAAACAATTAGTTTATCTGATGGTGATTTTGCTATTGGAGTTTTGTCCAATCTAAATTCTGCCATTCAAGAGACCATTTCTGGTGTATTGTGCACACCTAACCTATCCAGAGAAATTTTACGAGTATCTGCTAAGTAGTGTAGGTCAATGAATCTACAGCCAGTCTCATCACAGAGCTTCTCCAGTTCTGCCTCTAGTTTAGATCCTTCACTGGGCTCCAGACCAGAGGATTCCAATCAGTTCATGCAACAATACTGCAAATTGATGGATGTATAGAGACCTCATGAGTAAGGCTATCTACCTTCAGTGATTTAGCCAATCTCTGGAAAGAACTGAAATGGTCTCATAACCCAGTCCACATATGTCACTGGTGGTGACATAAGTGATGATCTGCAGCTGAATGCAACCTTTGCTCTCAAATGTTCTCGGGATGACCTCTTCCACATGGTGGACAGTACATACCAAGTCCACATTTGGTTAATTTTCCTCCTGTGATTCTATTTCACTAAGAGGGCCTTACATAAGACTGCCTCTGGGACCGTCTACAACTTATAGCCCTTTCTCTACTCTCTGTGGGTGCCCCAAGAACTGAGGAGAGACTAGTACACTAGAAGGCAACAAAAGGCCCACTGGCTCTGTCTTATTATCAACAGGAGATAATATCTCAAACTTATTTATTAGACTTATGCAGCTAGTCTTTTGACCATTAGTCACATACAGCCCTCCTCACAAAACAGCTCTAGATATGGCCATGTCCTGCAATCCACGATCAGATGACCACTTCATGCCAGACCAGGGTTCTCTGCAGACCACATCAGCGAAGGAGGAGCTGAGGAGCTTTACAGTTCCTTCACGATAGGAGACTGCCCTATTATTCCATCACTGGTGAAGTTCACAGCAGGCATATGAAGCCAGTTGACAGTGGCCAGCACAGCTTCCCTCTGTGTGTGAACATCAGCGAACTCCTTCATGACAATCTGACAATGGCCACAATCCCTATATGTATCTATGTGTGACTTATTATTATTATTATTGGAGGAGGAGATTTGTGTTTAACATCACTTTGACTATGAGGTCATTGGAGATGGAGCACAAGCTCATATTAGGGAAGGAATGGGAAGGAAACTGGCCATGCCCTTTCAAAGGAACCATCCCATTATTTGTCTGAAGTGACTTAGGGAAAACCTAATCAGCATCACCAGACATCGGTTTGAACCATCATCCTCCAGAATGGGAGTCAAGTGTGCTAACCACTGTGCCACCTCACTTGGTCTTATTATTATTATTATTATTATTATTATTATTATTACTAAGGACAAAAAGAAGTACATGAATTAAGTGGATGAGTGCAAGATAAGATTATGATTACATAAAGACTAAACCAGGAGCAATGCACAAACTTTAGTTGCTGCTGCTGTGGGACCCATGGCATGTAGTGCTGACAGCATGAGACCTGAAGTACTACTGACATCTATTTAATGGTCACTGGTTCTAACAGAATCAGATGACAAAGGCGTTGCATTATACATCAAATGCATGGAAGGCTAGCTCTGTTAATTGCAGAGAGAGAGAGAGAGAGAGAGAGAGAGAGAGAGAGAGAGAGAGAGAGAGAAGCACATAATAAAACGTAAACTAAGTGCAATGCTCAAACTTAGGCAGCTTGACCACTAAGAACTGCTATTTTCATCACACAGGACTGAAGCAACTGAATCATATTCTTTAACAAATCTTTGATTACCTCTCCTTATGCCCCAAAATGAGGACTAGTCTTCCTCCTTCCATTACCCATCTTATTAGTTCTAAAATGGTACTCTGTTGCCTATGGAGATGAAGTAATATTATTTTCTGTCCCTGCACTACTCCTGCTGCCAAAGCATTCCCCTAGAAGTTATACCCTGGCACATGCCATATCCCATGCATCCACGCATCACCTCATGTTATAGCCCTTCAATGCCATTATCTATGCTATCAGTTGTTCTCTTTGGATTATCTTTTGCATTAATGCAGGTGCCAGCCATAACTCCTGCACACAACTACACATTTTAAACTCGCACAATCTTTCCTAATATCTTATGCTTATGTTCATCCTTCCTCCGCTTCGTGCCTCTTGTATGACACCACTAAATAGTGAATCTGTTTTCCACAGCCCATCAGTAAGAATTATCACAGCATTTTCCACTAAGGAAACAATGAAAAACCCAAATCAGAATCATTGGAGCACATTAACAAGTTCAAATGCTCATACCGTTAGCAGTATTTTCCCTTCTCTTCACTCAGTGTCTTTCAGTTGTAATGCTAAAAAGTGAGTCTAAAGTATCACTCTCTGATTCATTTAAGTGAGTCACAGTTATCACAACATGATTAAGTGGACATGAGGCATTCTTATACGAATAGTACTTTCCTCCTTTTACATTCATTTCTTTAAATTATACAGGGTGGTCATAAACAGTCTGAGAAGCTTATAAGGGTACGGCAGGGGAGGCTATGCTGAGAAATAACTCATAAGAAAAAAGTTTTTACATTTTGCCATTTGTGAGTTCTTTGTGCTTGAAGTCATTTTGCATGCAAGAGATCATTGTGTGTGCAACATCAAGCATTTATTTATTTATTTACTGTCCTCCGAATCAATACTGTACATGAGATGCACATGGTGATGCACAAACATACATTTGATGTTGGACACTGTGATAATTTGCTGGCATGAAGTAATATGCCAAAAGTTTACACAAACATGAGCTTACATACATATTTTCTGAGAAGTTATGGACACACAAATTACATACTCAGTTACACATTTGTATTTTAGTGCTATATTCCTCAAACACATATACACAACAGTACCTGGTTGGATGTTCCTTCTGCACTTAATTTGCTTAGTAGCAGATGATACAGATCCAAGATTTTTGCACATACTTGCATGAATGTTTTACTGTTTACAAAATTCTTTGCTGCAATTTGTTTCATCTTTCTTTCCACCCATGTGGAGCAGAAATTCACTTGCACTGTAGAAACAATGATCAAGTAGGAATGATTTTAATTTTTTATTAAATACAGCCAGGGACTTGCTGTTTTTTATTTCTGATGGCAGGCTATTGTATATTTTAATGCCTTTGTTGAAGGGAGAGTTTTTAAAGGCAGAGGTGCGCATTTCTTTAACATGGAGTTCCATTTTCTGTCTAGTACCACAGTCATGGACATTAACATTTTTATTAAATTTTGTAATATTACTTTTTACAAATTTGCATAGTTCTAGTATATACAGGCTGCCAAGGGGTAGGATGAGCAACTTTTGGAAGAGAAGTCTGCAGCTATCAGTCGGCTTTGCCTTGTTCATTATTCTCATAGCTCTCTTTTGGGTGAGGAAAATGCTTGGGCTATGTGTAGAGTCTCCCCAGAATATAATACCATACTGCATTACACTGTGGAATTGTGCATAGTAGGCTGTGTGAACAGTTTCTGGGCATGTGCAGTATGCAAGGATTTGTAGGGTATAGCACACTTGGTTCAGCTTGCAATTAGTTTTATTAATGTGTTTTGCCATTTTAGATTATCCTGAATCCATAGGCCTAGAAATCTTGTTGCTGTATTTGGGGATATTTGGGAACCGTGTAATTTCATATCAGGCATAATTTTATTTGATCTTAGGTGGAAGTTTAGTTAAGTGGTTTTCTTTGTGTTAACTATGAGCTTGTTTTTCTCAAACCAATCACCAAGTTCATCTGCATTTCCATTTATGGCCTCTTGGAGTTCATGTTCATTTTTGTTTGTTATGAGGATATTGGTATCATCTGTGAAGAGTGTACTGGAGCTGGCATTGATGTTTGACGGTAGGTCGTTTATGTACACAAGGAAGAGTACTGGTCCAAATATTGAGCCTTGGGGCACACCTTGTGTAATATTGCAATAGTCGGAGTAGTATGTTTCGATATGTTCTTGGTTGTTATGTTTTATTGACACTTTTTGTTTCCTATTTGTTAGGTATGAGCTGAACCAGTTTAGTGGGGTGCCTCTGATGCCATATGACTCCAGTTTGTTGAGAAGAATCTTGTGGTCTATGACATCAAATGCCTTCGCAGATCTAGTAAGATCCCAACTGCTTTTTGTTTTCTGTCTAGAGCATCTAGGGTGGAGTATAAATCCCCATATATGGCAGTTGTCGTGGATTTGTTTTTTCTGAAATCATGCTGGGCATCAGATAGTATCTGGTTCTTATCAAGAAAATTTATTAGTCTTTGGTGAACTAGTCTCTCCAAAAGTTTACCAAACATAGGTAATAGTGACATGGGTCTGTAATTTTCTGCGTTGAGTTTTTCACCTTTCTTAAAGACTGGGATGACTTTAGCCACTTTCATGCATTTTGGAAATGTACCTGCCATCAATGATGAGTTTTGAGTGGGAGAGCTATTTTGTTTATGCAGTTTTTTATGACAAAATCTGGGATGTCACCAATTTCAGATGAGAATTTATTCATGAGGTACTTTGCACTTAGTACAATTTCTTCAGGAGTAGTTTCCCAGAAGAATATAGATTCTACAGGAGTTGTTATTTTGTTTTGTCTGTTGGTTGTGGGTTTTTTGAAGCTTTGTAACAGATTTTTAACAATATTTTCATAGTAATTGTTGAAGATATTTGCAATTCCTTGTGGATTTGTAACTCAGATGTTGTTGTCGATGAGGATAGTGTTTTCATGTTTGTATGTGCTAAAGTGCAGTAATGCACAGACATTAGTTTGTCCGATAGTTACCATTAACCATTTGTTCACATGCTCATTACCAGCTAAAATATACCTTTTTCTAAAGTGATAAATTTAAACTAGGTGAGGAAAAGCTGTGTTTGTTCAGTCTAAGGAAACCAAATGATGAACAAGTCTCTGGCAGGTTGCATGAATTTGCATGTGTGACAGCCTTTTTGGCTAATTTCAGTGCTAAATAACTTGGAAACAGCACAACATATCAAAATTTTCTTAACAATTATTTCTCATCACAACATCCACTGCAACTCCCTTACCACCTTTTCAGACTGTTTCTGCCCACTCCATAGATACCACAAGACAATTCAATGCGCCTATAAAATTTCTACCAAAAAAAATCTTAAGTTTGAGATTAAAAAGCTTTCAATTTTCATTAACAGACTTAAGCTCTTGTGGAACCTTACCGGAAGTGTATGTTGCAGAGTTCATAATTACTTAACAGTACTCAGAACATGCATGCTACATAAAGATCATCCTTCCAGTTAGGCTTGAATTATTTTTGTAAATTTAAGCAGTTTGCATTTTGATAGAGTGCACTGCATCTGTCCTTTGAAAGCAATGTGAAATCTTTGGCCAAAATATCAGGTGCTTCTACTGACATAGTTTAAAAAAGGAGAAGAAATACTCATGTCACTATATTTCTAGAGTTATTACAACTCCTGTTGAGAGTCAACCTTGTTTTCCAAATGAAACAATCCACAATATTAAAAGTTTTTTATCCTCCAATAGTTTTTGGGAAATGTTTCTTGGAACCTGGGTGTTCCATATTTATCATTATTTTTCTGACAATGTATCACAGAAGCAATTTTTTGCTTACATTAAACTGGCATGTTTCAGTTTTATTTCCCATATTAATACAAATTGGATAAAACCTAATTCTATATTTCATCCTAATAAGACTAATATTTCAATTCAGAGCTTCTAAATTATGTAGTTTGTTTGGCATTTGTTTATTTGCAACTTTTTCAAAAAAGACTAATTCTTTGATTCATACAAAAATTTTCTTTCCACAGGATCCTTTCTCTTGGGAGAGGAAAATGTAGATATGGAACGACTTTGTTTAAGTCCTGGAGTAGATGGTGCTGGAATCCATTCTGGTTATACAAGCTGCAAACAACAAACATGTAAACAAGAGTGCATGAAGAATGACTTCCATGGAGGAAGATGTTTTTGTGGAAGTTGCAATTGTTATATATACTAATTTAGTAGTTATCCTGGGATTTCTTAAAACCCAAATCTAATGTTTTCTTTTTTTAAAAAGCATTTCATAAAATATTATGAATCTGTAATCTTATAGGTCAGAATAAATGTTATATTACAGTTTGATTCATATTATCATAACATTATATTTGTGTATAATTTAAGGTATCTACTCAATGAATAATAGAAGTATTGAATTGTCAAAATGCACAAACAACAAGACTGAGAACTTTACTAACTTTCAGACAAATCCTTTTCCAACCTATAGAGAAAGCATCCCACCCCTTCCCTATAATTCACATGAAGTTCGTTTATTCATGACATAAATTGTTTAAGAAAATTATGACATTATTTAGTTTTAGTCCATTTTCATATCTCTTGGAATATTATTTTCAAAACTAAGAGAAAATAGCACATCAAACACATAAGTCAGAATTCAAAAGCAGAGAGCAATGAAATTAGCAAAGGTTACACATTATTCACATTAATAATCAAGTAATTTTGTTTCAGCAGCAAAATACATGTGCATTAAAAAAAAAACACCCTGAATGACTAGAGATAGGACGTTCATATTCACAGCACATGTACATTAGTATGTTCTGCAGAAATGACTAGCATTTGAACCATGTGAGCCTGCAGGTTCAAGGTCAACATAGATATCACAGCACAATGCCACCTACTAGTAAAGTGTCTCTACAGCTGTAGTTGTGGCTGTAAACTGAAGATAATGGATCAGCATGACTTGAGCAGGCATGCGGGATGCCTCGCAGACATATGCATGAACCATACTGTCAAATCAGTGAGTTTGAAAGAGGGCATATTATTGGCATGAGAGAATGTGATGCATCTATCTGGGAATTTGCTGCTCATGTGGTACAAAGTGTCTCTGCAGTGCAATGGGTGTTTGCAGAAAGGTTCACAGAAGGCTGTAGAAGACGATGAGATGGGTGAGTCTTCACCACACACACCACCCCCTGAGAAGATTGATACCTTATCCAAATGGCATTGCAGGACAAATCTGCAACCTCCGTGGCCCTGGTGTAACAGCAGAACAGTGTAACACATTGTACATTATCAGGGATGGCAGTTTATTGCCATTTATTATGGCACGGGTTACGAGCGCATCGTCCATTTCTCTGCCTACATATGACAAATGTGCAAAAAAATACTGATGGCAATGGTGTATGGAACAGCATCACAGCAGACAGGAATGGTCTCAAATAGTGTTTTTGGATGAATCTAGGTCCTGTTTGTTTAAAAATGATGGCCGCATTTTTGCTTGCCACAGACAAGGGGAGTAGTATCACAATGACTGCACTCACACAAGACATACAGCACCAGCTTGAGGCCTTATGGTGTGGGGTGCTATTGGGTACAACCACAAATCACAGCTGGTGCATGTCCATGGCACTGTGACCAGTGTGAGCTACATGAATGACATCCTGCGACCCATAGCCATATCCTTTCTACACAACGCACCACATGCCATTTGTCATCAAAGCAATGCATGACCACATGTTGCTGCATGAATACATCCCTTCTTGGTGTCACAGGATGTCAGCCTTTTTGCCACGGCCTACCAGATCACCAGACTTGTTGCCATTCGAAAATGTGTTGGATATGGTGAAATGGCAGGTGCAGCGCTGTGACCCAAAGCCAAACATCACAGATGACCTTTGAAACCAGGTGAATGCAGCATGGATGGCTGTACCACAAGATGCCACTTGCGCCTTATACACAGTGATGCCATTATGTGTTGAACAAGTTATCAGGGCGTATTGTGGCCCCGGTGCCTACCAGGCAACAAGGCGCATGCTGAACCGAGGTGACTGAAATGGTTATTATTTCTGCAGAACATACTAATGTACATGTCCTGTGAATATGGACATCCTATCTCTAGTCATTTAAGGTGTTCTTTTTTTCTGAACATGAGTATACATAAATGCTTTGTGAGATATAGTGATCATTTTTAATGTACTAAAAATTGATATTAGTCTTGACCAGCATATTTATTAATTTTATTCTGCCTTATGCATTTTGGCCTTACACTGTTCCAAAAGGCTCTACAAGAGAAATACATGAAAAGTTACCAATGAAAAAATACTGGCACAGTTACATAAAATAAACATTATAAAAACAGAAGAAGCAAACACTCAGAAAAAAACACTGACAAAATTACATAAAATGTACAGGGTGTTTCAAAAATGACTGGTATATTTGAAACGGCAATAAAAACTAAACGAGCAGCGATAGAAATACACCGTATGTTGCAATATGCTTGGGACAACAGTACATTTTCAGGCAGACAAACTTTCGAAATTACAGTAGTTACAATTTTCAACAACAGATGGTGCTGCGGTCTGGGAAACTCTATAGTACGATATTTTCCACATATCCACCATGCGTAGCAATAATATGGCATAGTCTCTGAATGAAATTACCCGAAACCCTTGACAACGTGTCTAGCGGAATGGCTTCACATGCAGATGAGATGTACTGCTTCAGCTGTTCAATTGTTTCTGGAGTCTGGCGGTACACCTGGTCTTTCAAGTGTCCCCACAGAAAGAAGTCACAGGGGTTCATATCTGGCGAATAGGGAGGCCAATCCACGCCGCCTCCTGTATGTTTCGGATAGCCCAAAGCAATCACACGATCATCGAAATATTCATTCAGGAAATTAAAGACGTCGGCCGTGCGATGTGGCCGGGCACCACCTTGCATAAACCACGAGGTGTTCGCAGTGTCGTCTAAGGCAGTTTGTACCGCCACAAATTCATGAAGAATGTCCAGATAGTGTGATGCAGTAATCGTTTCGGATCTGAAAAATGGGCCAATGATTCCTTTGGAAGAAATGGCGGCCCAGACCAGTACTTTTTGAGGATGCAGGGACGATGGGACTGCAACATGGGGCTTTTCGGTTCCCCATATGCGCCAGTTCTGTTTATTGACGAAGCTGTCCAGGTAAAAATAAGCTTCGTCATTAAACCAAATGCTGCCCACATGCATATCGCCGTCATCAATCCTGTGCACTATATCGTTAGCGAATGTCTCTCGTGCAGCAATGGTAGCGGCACTGAGGGGTTGCCGCGTTTGAATTTTGTATGGATAGAGGTGTAAACTCTGGCGCATGAGACGATACGTGGACGTTGGCGTCATTTGGACCGCAGCTGCAACATGGCGAACGGAAACCCGAGGGCGCTGTTGGATCACCTGCTGCACTAGCTGCGCATTGCCCTCTGTGGTTGCCGTACGCGGTCGCCCTACCTTTCCAGCACGTTCATCCATCACGTTCCCAGTCCGTTGAAATTTTTCAAACAGATCCTTTATTGTATCGCTTTTCGTCCTTTGGTTACATTAAACCTCCGTTGAAAACTTCGTCTTGTTGCAACAACACTGTGTTCTAGGCGGTGGAATTCCAACAACAGAAAAATCCTCTGTTCTAAGGAATAAACCATGTTGTCTACAGCACACTTGCACGCTGTGAACAGAACACGCTTACAGCAGAAAGACGACGTACAGAATGGCGCACCCACAGACTGCGTTGTCTTCTATATCTTTCACATCACTTGCAACGCCATCTGTTGTTGAAAATTGTAACTACTGTAATTTCGAAAGTTTGTCTGCCTGAAAATGTACTGTTGTCCCAAGCATATTGCAACAAACGGTGTATTTCTATCGCTGCTCGTTTAGTTTTTATTGCCGTTTCAAATATACCGGTCATTTTTGAAACACCCTGTATATCTCGCTTTGTTTGTTGTTTTATGATGTGCATTTTATGTAATTTTATCAATGTTTGTCATTGAGTGTTTGCTGCTTCTGTTTTTAAAAGGTACATTTCATGAAACTGTGCCATTATTTTTTCACTGCTACCTTTTCACCTGTTTCTCATGTAGAGCCATTATGAATGGCGTAAGGCCAAAATGCACAAGGCAAAATAAAATTAATAAATATGGTGGTCAAGACTAATATCAGTTTTTGAATGTATTTTTCTTTGTATGCAACCGGAATTAGTTTTTTGCTTCTCAAACAGAGTTATTGAGTGTAACAAGTTGAAAATTAAGTAAACATAAAGACAGAATTTGACAATACAACAATTTTTGGAAAACTCAGTACGGCCTCAATGGAATACAAGAAAGTAACACCATTGATTTTGTCCAATTAGTAGCACATAGTTTCACTGAAAACGTGATACAGAAGGTGGCACTACTGAGTAGTATGGGGGCCACTCGCACACAACACATAATTCCTGTGATTCACTGTTGACTCGTGCTCCCCACATTTTGTTAATGGTATGGCACTGTGTTGCAGAGTGCAATGATTAGTCAGCCCCAGACTGTCTGGTCCATGTCTGTCTTGATCAGCTGATGAGGTTCCTCACCCTCCTGCAGCTAGCCTCATCAAGCTGCATACTAATCTCATGCCTCCACTGCAATGGCTGACTGCTGTGCCCTCTCGTCCCTGCCTCGCAACATGTAACAAAAGCAATATGGCAGCTGTGCCATCAGCTTCTGCTACCAGATACATTATGGTCACCTGCCACATGAACAAATAAGCGTCGCAAGTACCAGACCCATGCCTTTCTCCCTAATATATCAGTGTACCTTAATGCAACAGCTTAAAAAAGTTTTTGCATACATAAATAAATACACTCCTGGAAATTGAAATAAGAACAATGTGAATTCATTGTCCCAGGAAGGGGAAACTTTATTGACACATTCCTGGGGTCAGATACATCACATGATCACACTGACAGAACCACAGGCACATAGACACAGGCAACAGAGCATGCACAATGTCGGCACTAGTACAGTGTATATCCACCTTTTGCAGCAATGCAGGCTGCTATTCTCCCATGGAGACGATCGTAGAGATGCTGGATGTAGTCCTGTGGAATGGCTTGCCATGCCATTTCCACCTGGCACCTCAGTTGGACCAGCGTTCGTGCTGGACGTGCAGACCACGTGAGACGACGCTTCATCCAGTCCCAAACATGCTCAATGGCGGACAGATCCGGAGATCTTGCTGGCCAGGGTAGTTGACTTACACCTTCTAGAGCACGTTGGGTGACACGGGATACATGCGGACGTGCATTGTCCTGTTGGAACAGCAAGTTCCCTTGCCGGTCTAGGAATGGTAGAACGATGGGTTTGATGACGGTTTGGATGTACCGTGCACTATTCAGTGTCCCCTCGACGATCACCAGTGGTGTACGGCCAGTGTAGGAGATCGCTCCCCACACCATGATGCCGGGTGTTGGCCCTGTGTGCCTCGGTCGTATGCAGTCCTGATTGTGGCGCTCACCTGCACGGCGCCAAACACGCATACGACCATCATTGGCACCAAGGCAGAAGCGACTCTCATCGCTGAAGACGACACGTCTCCATTCGTCCCTCCATTCACGCCTGTCACGACACCACTGGAGGTGGGCTGCACGATGTTGGAGCGTGAGCGGAAGACGGCCTAACGGTGTGCGGGACCGTAGCCCAGCTTCATGGAGACGGTTGTGAATGGTCCTCGCCGATACCCCAGGAACAACAGTGTCCCTAATTTGCTGGGAAGTGGTGGTGCGGTCCCCTACGGCACTGCGTAGGATCCTACGGTCTTGGCGTGCATCCGTGCGTCGCTGCGGTCCGGTCCCAGGTCGACGGGCACGTGCACCTTCCGCCGACCACTGGCGACAACATCAATGTACTGTGGAGACCTCACGCCCCACGTGTTGAGCAATTCGGCGGTACGTCCACCCGGCCTCCCGCATGCCCACTATACGCCCTCGCTCAAAGTCCGTCAACTGCACATACGGTTCACGTCCACGCTGTCGCGGCATGCTACCAGTGTTAAAGACTGCGATGGAGCTCCGTATGCCACGGCAAACTGGCTGACACTGACGGCGGCGGTGCACAAATGCTGCGCAGCTAGCGCCATTCGACGGCCAACACCGCGGTTCCTGGTGTGTCCGCTGTGCCGTGCGTGTGATCATTGCTTGTACAGCCCTCTCGCAGTGTCCGGAGCAAGTATGGTGGGTCTGACACACCGGTGTCAATGTGTTCTTTTTTCCATTTCCAGGAGTGTATGTCTATAGCATATTAATTCTAAGATATTTCAAGCATAGACATACAACACTTTTTTCCATTATTCAATAACAAAGTAAAAAGAAACACACAGAACTGGCTTTAAAATAAGCACATCTAAGCCTAATGATATGCCAATGAGCCAAAACATTATGACCACCTGTTTAAAAGCATGCTGTTACACTTTTCAAACACAGTACAATAGAGATTCTACTTGGCATGGATTCTACAAGTCCTTGGCAGGATTCCAGAAGTATTTGGCATCAGATGTCTATGCACAGGTCACGCAGTTCCTACAAATTATGGGATGGTGGTTTACGGGCACACAGCTGGCACCCAGTATGTGTTCCAGTGGATACTGATCAAGCACATTTTCTGGCCAAGACATCAATGTGAGTTCCCTATAATGCCCCTCAAACCATGGTAGCATAATTCTAACTTTGCAACATGGACAGTTATCCTGCTGTCATCACCATATGGGGAGACTTCAAGCATGAAGCAATGCAGGTGCTCTCCAATACTGTTCACATTGTTCACTGCTGTCAAAATACCTTTTATTACCACCACAGATTCTGTGAAAGCCCAACTCAATGTACCCCATAGCATAATTCTGCCCTCACCGGCCTGCATCTGTGACGCAGTGCATGTTTCGTGCAGACATTTGCCTGGGTGACAGCATGCAAGGACTCAACCATCAACGTGGTGTTACAATACATGTAAATCATTCAATAAGCAACATGTTTGTATTGATCCACAGTGAAAACTCTGTGATGTTGTGCCCACTGCAATCATAACCGATGATGTTATTGGGTCAACAAGGGAACACATAGGGGTCATATAATGTGGAGCTCCGTGTTCATCATTGGCAGTTGAACAGTGCACTCCAAAACAATTTTGCCTGCACCAGCATTGTACTCAGTCATCAGATCTGCCACAGATCACTGCCTATCCTGAATTAAACAAAGGAGGATCCTCCAACCTCAATGTCTGGTAATCAGATGTGGTCGTCTAATACCATCTGGTCTACTCATTATTTCACCATCCATCAACCACTCTCCATAGGTACTCATGACAGTAGTACACCAACAAGTGAGCAGCTTCACCATTTCATAGGTTCCTGTTTCCAGCCATAGGGCCATAACAATGTGCCCTTTGTCAAAACCACTTATATCAGTGGACTTACACACTTGTGGTCTGTATCTTAGCTATAATGACTGCCCCTTTTTGTCTCTTCCACTTGCATTCTTTCCTTACTGCATCACATGCCCACATCACCACCAGGAGGCACTCAGCCTCATGATGGGCAGTGGTCATAATATTTTAGCTCATTAAAATACATATTTACACTTTTAGCTTCAGTTATTCTTGTCCGTTTTTAGGCATGTCTTTGCTATTTTTTTTTCTTTTTTTAATTTAACGTTTTCCTCTTCATCATTTTTCACTCCTGCAGCTGGTATGTGTCATCATTTCTTCCTGATTTCATCTTTCATTGCTTGTTGTAGTGAATATGTAGGTACAAGATAAGTTTACAATGCTTCATTTTACTTTCTTCTAGGTGGTTCTTTTATAACTCCTGGTTATTCAGTGAAACTTCTTATAAAGCTGTTAGTCTTATTGCTACATTCTGTAACACACTCATGGTATCAAATATATCATAGCACATCTCATCTCTGATGCTTAGCTTCTTTTGGTTCTTCCTCACACATCAAAATTCCAATCACCTTTGCATATTTGCCTACCCATTTTCTACAAGCCAAACATGGTACTTTCTCTCCAGTCTTGTCTTCCATAAAACATATTTGTTATTTACCTTCCTGTGTCACATTTCTTCTTAATACTTCATAATCTCATTTCCTCTCATTTCTCCATGATAGTTCTTAATCATTCTTCATAACATTTCACCAATAATCTCATCATCTCTTCATATAAATATGGCATGATGATATGTCCATGAGGTATACTTTCCCCTAGCAATCTGCAAATGGGGCAAGTGACCATGTAATGCATTATGTATTTAAGACCCTGCAACACGAGGTGCACATTCATTTCATAACGTTTTAAGTCCAACAACCCTGTGCACTTTATAGGTTTCTCTTATGTGTCCACAGCATCTTTTTTCTCTTTAAATCCACTAACCAGTACTTTTGTAAAGACATTACAAGCTTGGGCATACGGCTGACCTCCAGAATCAATTATTAATTCTTATCTTTGCCCCTTTTAGATTAATTTTAATAATTATGTAATTACCATATTTTCCTTTAATTCCTTATATTAACCTTCTTGTTCTGCATATTACACTTTTCCCCTTATGATCTGTATTACTTTCTACCTACTAGCTGCTTGTGGGTCAACAGATTTCATATCTCCAGATCAATGGAAGATTCCTGCACACTGATTGGCTGGCTGCTGCAAGCCCATTCTCTGCCTTTCTGCTTCATACTCTTCTCTGCTCAGACCACACATCTTCTTCTCTGCCTACCATCTTTGCTTTGCTGCATTCATAATGATATCGACCACATTTACCATTATTTTCTTTCTGCTTCATGATGGAGTCTTTTTTCTTCTGTCCACACATATTGAGGACCTGGTTTTGTGTGTCCAGTGATTCTTCATATGCCATTGCTTCTCGCATGCTATTCTTGTTTGTGCCACTGTTCTTCCATTCTTGCCCTTTGTGTGGCTTCATACTTTGTTATTAATCAGTGTGCATATTATTCCTTCTTGTTTACTTTGATTTCTCTTTCCAAGAAAGTGTTTTCTTTTGCTTGGAAATATTTGATTCTTTATCTTCACACCAATTCTACTAGTTGGTTATTTCCAGCATTTATTGTCATCTTTTTTTCATTAGAAACTATTGCAGACTACAATTTACCCTCTAGTATTTGTTTTTATAGCGTCTTTTCTACACATTTTTGCACTGGTTGTTGTATATCCTGTATCACTTGCCTTATACTGCCCACTTTGGGTCCTGTCTGCACTAATTCCCTCAGTGCCATTTCAGGCTGTTGTCTCAGATTTTACTTAATTTCTGTTATTTATATTCAACATTGAGCATTTGTACATGTTTTCTTTGATCCAGCCCTCTGCTCTCCAGAGTGCTTCCCTTACTCTCAAAACACATAAAACAATAATGATATTACAGGTAACTGCTGCACAAAGTAAACTGGCAAAGACTGAAATATGGAAACTAATTGATGAGCTGAGTGTTGATATAATCTGTTTGCAAGAACCATACTGTAGAAACAATAGGCACCCACATTTATCTGTAGATATGTTAACAGTTACTAGGCATGATGAGGAAATGTCTGCCATTGTGATTACAAGTAGTTAGTTCACTGTGACAAGCACATGGTCACAGTAGAAGTGAAGGATGTACAGACAAAGTGGATTGTAATAAGCATATACATGCAGTATTCTCATCCCATTGTACCTTACGTAGATAATCTCAGGGCAGTAGCTCTATATGAATGAAGTGCGTGTTTCCTTGTGGCAGCAGATGCAAGTGCAAAATCCTTTCTATGACACAGGAGGCAAACTGCTGAATGAGCTGAGATTCTAGAGGGCACAATACAGGAACTGGCCTTCATTGTTTTAAATCTAAAAGGTCAAACAAGTACATTTGAGGGATGAGCAGGAGTAGCCGTTAACACAGATGTCACTTTAATAAACTGCATGGCAGCAGCTAAGATTAATAGTTGACAAATGTTCCAGCACCTAAATCTGGTGACCAAATGCAGTTGTCATTGAAGGCAAAAGTGGCAACAATAGAGAGACACAAGCAGAGGAAAGCATTATTGGGTTAGACATCAGGAAAATTAATTGGGATGGCTTAGTTGCCTATATTGCAGCATTTCTAATGGAATCACTTCTGGTACATGTAGAACTGGGTGTGCAGCTACTAACTGAACTCTTGCAAAGAGCATAGGATTTTTATATCCCTAAGAAAATGATAATAAGTTAGGCTACAATTCCTTGAAGCCCAGAACTTTCCACATTGAGACAAAGGGAAGATCAAGAAAAAGAGCTTATCAATGTCCCTTAGGGCAATCAAAGTACACTGTGAGGCTCCATGAATACAGGCAATTAAAATGTGCTAAAAACATTGCTTCAGGAAAATAAAAGGATACACTGGGAGAAGTTTCTATGAAGGCAACTGCAATTTGACATGTGGAGAAGATGAACCTACTATCATGTCTACAATTCATAAAGAGGATGGCTCAATGATGCTAACCACCCTACTTCCTGGTGATAGCATTAACACAGATACAGAGATACATGCACAACTTAGAAGTGAACTAGACAATGAATGCAACAATCAGACATTGCTGATACCTTTTGCTCAACAAGAAGTTGCTGTCACAATTTCCAAGCTCAAAACTGGTCTGGATGGGGTTTACCCTGAGGTCATACAGATGCTAGGTCCACTGATAGTGCCATATTTCACAGCATTACTAAATGAGCCATTGCAAATAAGTAGGATCCTGACAATATGGAAAACAGAACAGTAGTTATTAAAAAAGGAAAGGATAAAGACCTGGCATCACCAAAACACTATAGTCCTATTTGTTTATTAAACATCTTTGCTAATGTTCAGGTGCTCTTAGTCTGTGACCAGATGCAGGTGTACAGGAGGCTCTTGGGTCAAAATGAGTGTCAATAGGGATTCAGAAAAGGGATGTGTGTAGATGATGCAGTTAACAGAGCTCTCCAGATAGTTGAAAATTTGACAGAGAAATATGCAATCATCCTGATGACTGAGATTGCAGGCACATTCGATTATCTTTAGTGGCCTGTGGTGTTTGCACGTCTCCACAACCTCGGTATCCCCATGTCTGTATAAAAGCTTTATAGATTACTGTAGTGAATGTAGCATCCAGGGCTTTTGGGGCAGAGAAAGGTAATTAAAAAAGTTATCAAGGTTCCATAAGTGGTCCATTGTTCTGGGACCTTAGTATTGAACCCCTATTACATCTGCTAGACAGGGCACATGCTATTGGAGGTGTTGTTGCATATGCAGATGACATCCCAGTAGTTGAGTCTGCAGACTCCAGGGTGAGACTTGAGGGAAAGATGAATGATGTGCTTGTTCAGATACTGTGTTGGTGCAAGGGCAACAAACTGACTATAACTGTTCATAAAAAACACATACATACTTCTGAAGGGAAGACTTTCTCTTGCCAGAAATCCCTCCTTGAGGCTTTACAGAATCCCTGTAAGATGAAGCACTGTTTTTAGGTACTTAGGCATTCTTCTATAAGAGAAAAGTAACTTTCTAGAACAATACCTTTTACTCAGAAATTAGTTAAAATTATCATAAGTGACCATGCCTATATATTACTGTTGCATGTGGTGTGATCATATCATGAAGCTATCTTCAATGTTATCGTGGACTCTACTGCTAGTGTCTGGGTTCATTGCCTTTGACTAGGCAGCTACAAAACAATACTATGATGAATTCCACAGAGCATACTTCTGAGGCTCACCAGTGCCTTTCACACTACACCTGTTGAGGGATTACCAGTGATTCTCGGGATATCTCCCATGAGTATCATGGTATGTCATAGGGCAGTGCTGTAACGGCTGGGGTGTGGACCATATGATCATGTGTTTGAGATCACAGGAACTCATATTACTGATAAAAGATGTTGAAGAGCCTGGAAGTCAGGTGAATGGCAGTCTGAATGGGACACTAGAAGCCCTGCAAGGTGGGTTTACAATATATTACCAAGCATCAGGAACAGGCTCAAACTGTGTGACATTGCCAGACCACCGACTATTTCTCAAACCTTAGCATCAAGTGGGATGTAGTAACACACCCATCTGTGAAACGGAGATGAAGATTCCAGTGATCATGTTGTTTTTAGTTGCCCTCACTTTCAGGTAAAGAGAGACTGCACACAATTTGACCGCAATCTGCGAACAACTATAAGCGATCTGCAAACAACTTTAAGTGAACAAAACTTGTGGACTACAGTTAACATGTTGCACAAGGAATATCTAAAAGCCAACTAATTAACTTTCAGTCTGTAAGATATATATCATTTTTTTAAAAAAAGGAAAGAAAGAAAGATAAATGGAATGCTATGACCACCTAAACAGATATACATAGAGACTCAAGGATTGCCAGCATATGCCTATCAGTGTGGGTAATGTATGATAGTGTAGCAACAGTAGGTTTAGAAGTAGGTGTAGTTGTAGATAGTCAGCAAACCTCGAATTATTTGGAGGCTGCCATAACATATCTAGTAATATCAGCTGAAAGTTACTGACTTTGAGCTTGAGTTTATTCCTTTTTTAAAAAAATTGAGACTTATTTTCAGTTTTCTGTTTTATTTTTTACATCAACATTACCAATGGTTGCTGTTAACATTATTTATTATTATATACAAAATATAAATCATTGTATGTCACCATGATTATTGAATATGTATGACCTGTTTATAATTTCCAGATAATAGGTCAGAAATTAATGGCAATAAATTGAAACTGAAAATTGAATTAAACTTTTATTTCCTCCTTCTTCCCTAGTTTTAATTTTATTCCTTTGTTGGTTTCATTTTGCTCTTCATGTAATAATTTTATCTCCTAATCTACTCCTCTCTCCCATGTTTTAAACAGTTCCTCAAAACTCACCACTTGTCTTCCCTGGTTCTGTTTGATTGTTTGAAGTTCTGATTTTACTTCTTTTATTCACTTATCTGATTGGTCATCTATTTCCATTACTACTGATGATTTGAGTTCTTTTATTTTTTTTATCTGAGTTTTCACCCATTTCCTTTAGTAATGGTCTAATTCCAAATTGTATTGCTTTCATTCCCACTTTACCAATTTGGATGTGGTCACATTTCCTGTGCTCTACTTTCGAGTTGTGGTCAATTTTACCACACTTTCTTTCACATGCTACTCTCAAAAGAGGATTCTGTTGAGTTATGGATCAGATACTCCTCCTTGTTGGACCTATTTCTCCTGTTTAATTTCATTACTTGATAACTTTACACCATTTTTCAAATTTTAAGATTATTTTTCTTGAATAGTTCACAATTCCTAGCAATATTTAAAATTCACAAATACTATTTTTTATCACATGCAATTTTGAGTATGCTTTTTGTTGTGTCGGTTACTGTGGGAGTCAGCACAGACACAAACAAGGAAGGAGAGAAGTTGCAGTGGCTGGCGGCAGGACTCCAAAATAATCTGTAAAAGCACCTGAAGATTAAATGAACACTCTTGTTACTTGCAGAATGCCAGCTAAGTACTGTCTTCCCATGACTCAGTACTGATGCTCTCAAAGACTGTGACTGAACTCAGCTGACCAGCAATGGGAGGCTGGTTAAATCAGTGTTGAGAGGGGGCACTAAACTTTGTCTTCCTGAAGGTGTGGCACTGCTAGTTCTTGGTGCCATTTCATGGCGTTGAGCTAGTCAGTCTGCAGTCGTTGCTTTAGGACACCACCCTCCTCCTTCCTCCCCCCCCCCCCTCCATCCCTCTCCACAATACACTGCACCACTGTCATGTAGGGAACAACCTTATGACAACTGGGGGGGGGGGGAGGGGAGGTTGGAAGCTGTGTGGTGTGAGGAGCTGAGGGACGCAGCTGGGGCTGACGTACCCCAACATCTGTCCTCCACTCCAAGGTGAATGTCAGTTGGAAAACCACTGGAAAGAGGTGCCCACCCTCCTCCTTAACTGGTCCAATGAAAAATGGAGAGGGTGGTGATGACAATGGTGATAGTGATGTCAACAACAATAATTGTGCCAGGTCAACAGCGGGTGCTGGGATGAGCACTGGGAAGTTGAGCTGCTGTGGCAATGAAGTCGATGGACCTAGTTCCATTGGTTCCACAGGTGGTGCCAAAGAGGCACCCAGGGCTGGCCACACCAGCCACATGATCCTGGTAGAACATAAATCTGGGGACACAACATCTGTGGAAGAATCATGCAAGTGACAAGCACTAATCTGGTGCAGCAAACCTGCAGGACCTTAAATTAAATACATGCGAGTGCCCAAATTTCAAAGAATCATTCCTCTCTCCCAGCACCTGGTGCAACCAAAAACTCTGAAAAGAATAGAACCCTTGGGCACAAAGTGATACTTGTGGTACATGGAAAGTGCCATGCACTATGCAGTGTTCCGAAAGGGACCAGCAAAGTCAATATGCACTCACTGCCATGGTGACTGAGACTTTGGCCAAGCTGAAAACATTTGCAGCAGGGCCGATAGAATTTCAGAACAAGTGTAACACAGTGACATCATCTGTTCAATGTGGGTATCCATTCCTGGCCAAGAACAGTGCTAACAAGCTAACTGTTTTGTGTGTACAATTCCCCAAGGTCCTTGGTGGAGCAATCACAACACATCTTTTTGCAACACTTTAGGAATAAGCACATGTGAATGTCAAGAGTCATTCTGCAATAAAATCACACCATGCTGGATGGAGAGGCTATGCCAACAAGCAAAATATCAGTGCACAAAAGAGTTCTGAATGTTTTTCACTGAACAAGACCAAGCAGTATGAATGTAGCACAACAAAAGGTTCAAATCTTGGTCTGCTTCTTTGGCTTGTGCAATTTCCTATAGTTCAGTGGAAAAGTCTGTAAAAGTTCAGTGTGCTTTGCATAGATCTGACAACATGGTGTGGCAGTAGCACTGAATTCAGAATCAGGACCAACAGTGAGGCGAGAAAGGGCATCAACATTTACAGAACCAATAGAGGTACTCAAGGTACCCTCGGCCACACACTGTCAGGTGGCTTGCGGAGTATGGATGTAGATGTAGATGTAGATGCTTCAACATGGGCCTAACATTGCAGCTTCTGAGCTGTGTGTGGCAGAACAGATTTGGACAGATGAAACAAAAACTGAAGTGGGTGATGGACGTCACCAGGTAAAACTGTCAACCAAACAGATAATGGTGACACTTTGTCACACCATCAATAATAGTGAGCACTTACTTCTTGTTTTTGGAATAGTTACATTGAGCCTTTGTCAATAACTTGGAAGTCAATGCAGTCAGCCTGTCCTGTGAACCACAGCTCTGATTCTGTACAAAGAAGCGTCCACTGCCAAAAATAAAGGCTTAGTGGGATAAAAATAAACAAGGCATCTGTCACTGAACAAGGCATTTTTAAGTTTCTGGAATGCATCCAGGCACTCGTTGGTCCAAACAAAAGGTACATTCTTCTGGTGTAAATGATGCAATGGATCTACAATCTGGGCTGCGTTGGGTATAAACCAGATAGTGTCAACTTCCCAACAACTGACTGTGATTCCATCACGTTTTGTGGGTCAGGATGGTCCCAGATGGCCAGCAAATGTGAGTGAATGGATGAACACCTTGGCTATTAAGAACCTTGCCTGTTATTTGAACTTCAGTCTGAAAAAAGGGATATTTCTCCAGGTGACACTTCAAACCTGCAGCTGAAAGTACTTGAAAAAGCATATGAATTTTACTGATATGTTTCTCCAGTGTACATCCTGACACCACAATATTGTCTAAGCAATTTGAACAGAATAAAACTTTTGTGGTAATCTGTTCTAATTCGCATTGGAATATGGTAGGCGTAGAGGTGCTGCCAAAGGGTAACAGCAAAAATTTGAACAACCCTACGTGTGTGCTGATAACAATCATTTTCTGAGACTCCTCATCTACTGGAATTTGCAAATACATATCACATAAGTCAAGTTTTGAAAAATAGTGGCTGCACCAAGCCTGTCCTCTAATTCCTCAGGATGAGGCAATGGATAAGTGCCAATTATTGTTTGTGGGGTCACAGTAGATGTAAAGTCAACACGAAGATGAAGTCTTCCAGAAGGCTTTGGTAAGATTATCAGAAGAGAAGCCCATCAACTAGTCTTGATAGGAGCAATAACATCACTGTCTTGCCATTCTTTAAGTTCACTTGCAACTTTGTCTCAAAGTGCATGAGGGGTGGGACATGCTCAAAAAAACTTAGATTGTGCATTGTCCTTCATTGTAATGTGCACAACAAAATTATTTGCTCCACCAAGTCCACCAGAAAATAAATCAGAAAACTCCTCAATCAATTTAGTAACACTTTCTTTTGGATTGAAAGCAGAAACAGAAAGTACATTGTCCTGAATATATAGATCAAACAAATCAAAAGGGACTAACCCAAAAATATTTTCACAGCCTCACAAACACAACATTGTAAAAGTCACTGTTCTGGTGTGAGACTGGAATGTGGCAGGCAAAATACATGTACCAAGCACTGGGATGTTATGACCATTATATGCAGTAAGTTGTGTGCAAGATTTTGTCAACTACAGCGAGCCCAACTGTTCATAAGTGGCACAATTAAGCAATATAGTGGAAGTGCCAGTGTCTAACTGAAGTCACACACAGCATCCAGCAATGAATAAGTTTACAAACAGTTTGTTTGAATGTCATTGCACAGCACTTGAGTGTGGTGAAGGCGTATCCTGAATTTTGTCATTACTACTACCAGTAGCCAGTGTAGAAAAAACTACATTCACTGAGTGAGAAGATGCTCTACGAGCAGAAGCTCTGCACTTATGAGGGTGAATGTGGGTAGAGTCCTTATTCTGTCACAAGCACACAGATTGTACATGACCTGGCTTTCCACAAGCAAAGCAAGTCGCATTCTATGAAGGGCAGTGTTGTCTTTTATGCATAGAAAAACAGTGGGGACACGATTTAATTGCAGACACATGTGTTAACACTTGTTTACTCTGGCCATGGCATGGTGGCCTGTTCACACACAGTGGTTGGTCGCAAGGCCCTACCTGTTTGTCACTTTGCATTACACTGCAGACAGGAGCTACCTCTAAATCTACCTCAAAGTTTTCTGCAGTACACGAGTCCTGATGATCAATAATTTGTAACATTTGTTTCAAGAGTAGGATCGGAATGTTTGAGAATTTTTCCATAAATCCTACAGTCTGGCACATTGTACATAGTTGCATGATGAACCATTGTGTCACTATAGTACTGTCACAGCTACACTGAAAATGACACTGTCATGTCAAACCCTGTAGTTCAGTGACTGACTGATGGTACATCTGCACAGGTTGCTGCACCTCATTACAAGTTCTTTTGATTGTGGGGATTTTCCACAATCAAGATAACTTGTAACAAGATGCAACAGCCACTTTCTGATCCTTATAATAGTTAATGATAGTGGAAACTAAATCTTCAAAACTAGCAACTCCAGCCTTCTAGTCAGGAATAACTTCTGAGGGAGGCAGCAAACTCCTGCGCTGGCTGTTGATAAAAAATAAGGAAGTTTCTCAGTACTTTGCACTTGATTATAGCACAACGAGTGTTGAACTGAGCATGGTACTCCTTCCACTCCTCTTGCTGTTCATCAAAAATTTGGAACTGTGGAATGCATAGAGGCAGTGCTGTGGATATGGCTGTCTGTCTGTTGTGTCATGATGGCACATTAATGAGCTGCTGGATTTCCATCATCAACTGTGACATTTAGTGGTTCTGAAACTGAATAAACTGCATTAGATCAATGTCAGCAGCAATTGAAGGTGTAGGTACAAGTGGTGTGGGAGGGGGTTTAGAGACCATTTCAATGAGAGGAGTGCCGGAACAAGGTAGAAACACACAATTAGTAGCAATGTGCTTCTGATAGAAAAGAGAGAAATATTAGTGATGTGCTGTGACAGAACAGTGTAGAGTGAAGGCAGTGTTGATTCTGGAATCCTTGTCACCAGATATTGTGTTAGCTACTGTGGGAGTCAGCATGGACACAAACAAGAAAGAAGAGAAACTGCAATGGCCAGTGGCAGGAATCCAAAATCATTTGTACAAAACACTCAAAGATTAAATGAACACTTTATTTCCAGAAATAAAAGAAATTTATCTTCTCTTGCCTCCTACATACAAGTACTTTTCACTACTGGTACTTGCAGAATGAAGGCTAAGTAGCTTCTTCCTATTAATCAGTACTGATGCTCTAGGAGACTGAGACTGAACTCAGCTGACCAGTGATGGGCAGCTGTTTAAAGCAGCATTGACAGGGAGTGCTGAAATCTGTCCTCCTGGAGGTGTGGGACTGCCCACTCTTTCCATTGGCACACGGGTCAGTGCCAACTTGATGTCGTTTTACAGTGCTGCACTGGTAGGTGTGCAGTCGATACTTTAGAACTGCACACTTTTTAGTCTGTTGCAGCAATGATCACTAACCACATACTGTTGCACTGTTTGACTATGCTAATGGTTCAAAAGCTCTTGCAACACATTTGCTGTTTTCTGGCAGTGCTGGCATCTGTGTGTCATGATGTGGCATCTACTTGACCCACTTGGCTCATTCTGTGGTCCAGCTTCTTCTCTCTTCTTTCTTGTATTGGTGATCTCAGTGTATCTGACCATTTGGAAACTGTTCCTACACTCATTATTCTTTCCCCAAAATTGCATCTGAAGATCAGAGCAGTTCAGTCCTTTCACACACTGACAAATGTAAGTTTCTCTGCCTTTTTCTTAAGCTAACTCACATATTTTCGCTGTCTAAATTTTTAGGCAATCAGATCTGATGGTTCTGACAGCATGGAGGGTAAACTTACAATAAGGTACATGTGACAGTCTGAGAAAGTTCTTAACCACGTGTAAGCTGACAAATGTCATATCTACAACTCCAATAATTCTAATCATAGTTCCTACCAAAATATTATTGTCAATTTTATGTGGTTAAATGAAGTTCACACAGATTTGAAAGCACTCAGTTCATTATACTTCAAACACAAGCAAGATAATTCTTATGAGCCTAGTTACACTCGCTATGCAACCAAATTCATAAACTTAACACTGTTTGAATTGTGTTTACTATTGCTGTTAAGTTGTTTATGATTGACTTTAATTTAAGAGTCATTTTCTGACTTTTTAAATAACCTCAGTTCCTTAAATTAATAACTTTTATACCTGACCACACACAATCATGATCCTCTCTTTAACAGGCTTAGGCAAGACTGACTGACTTATGTGCCAATGCAAACAGCAGGCACCAAGCAGCACAATTTTAGTACAATGGGGATTCCCCATCACCGATACCAACTTGCTGGATCAAAGATGCATGAGGGTAGATTTGATCTGTCCAGAAAAGGATAGATATCTGTACCCTCACAAACTGTTGCCAAGAGCAGATCGATCAGCTAGTGGTGGAACATGTTGCTTAGCACAACATGCTTGATTTCAATGGCTGTTGCACAACCAGTGGAATCTGGTCCCTTTCCCCCAAACACTAGCTTCTCTGAATTATGTAAATGGGAGTTGCTCTTGCAGCTAATTCTTTGATCCTGCAATCCCCCTGGTCCCAGTCTCCCTTAGCCCCCTCCCCCATATCATCCTTCACTTACGCCCCAGGACATTAGTCTACACATTATGCAACCACACCCTCCTCTCCACAGTCCCTCTTACTCTGGTCTCTTCCTCTTACAATCCCCTCCTCCACCTCATTGTGCTCTGTATGAGCTTACTGTGCTGGTGCCTGTCTTGCATTCCTATGCTGCCTCTCCCTTCTGCATTCCTAAGTAATTCATCTGCTGCCTTTCCCTCACAACTGTCAACTACGCTTCCCCAAACTTCCTATTCCACTTCCCACCTTCTTTCTGCACTCACACACCCCACCCGACACTCGAATCCACCCGCGTCAAGATTCCACCTGACACATCACTCCACCTCAGTCAAGGTACTAAATTACTTACATTCTATCAGGGTATTCCATTGCCATTTTTGATGTACTTCAATTCCAGTTTATTTTCAATACACAAGAGAGACGTTCTATTTCAAAGTCTAAAGGACACTCATGTGCAATACTGAAATAGTATAATAAAGCCATCCAGCGATTTAAATGAATTTTAAATGGAGAAGTAAAAAACAATAACAATTCTACAGCAAATTGTGATACAATCAGTTAAAAGTATACAGTCTATTACAGACTCAAATTACCACCTGGTCCTCCAGCAAGGTGCATACAAAATGAATGTCTTGCAGTGCTATCTTCATATGTTTCAGCAAGGACAAAATGAGAAAAACTGATGATAGTTGTTTACATCGAAGTATCTAGAGAATATTTCATTATTCCTTTACGTACTGTTTCATTTGTAAGTACTTCTGAGGAGCTCAAATGTGTTATCCACTAATCTAGAGCGTACAGTTTGTTCTATTTTCCTCTCTCTCCACACTCTTCCTGGTCAACTTCTCTAAAAAATCAATAACTGAAAATGGGATTGATGATAAGTCTTCTTGTGTGAGAATGTGTCTGCAAAAAAGTCTGAATATTACTGGATATGACAAAATGCACCATCAAGGAACAGTCAACTACTTTTAAAATAGCTACTTGTAAACACAGAACTACTACACAACTGTTTTTACACTATTCAGTAGGGAAAATTTGATTAGTGAATCATGAGACATTACAAATTAATCTTCCTTTTTTCTGTGCAGCAATGTAAAAAAAATGATTTACTTATTTGGAAAAGATATCTAATTGTATTCCTCACTATATAGATGACAGATTTAAACCTCCCCATTGTCACTACAACCTAAAAGGATAATTTATGTATGACATTTTCCAAGCTATATACCCCTTCAATATTTGATAAGGATGAATGATAGATATATCAAATTACCATACTGAGCCCACCTTTGATGCTTGTCTTTATCAAGATTAAGCCAATATGTTCAATAGCTTCCATGAGAGTGTCCACCACATTTTGAATGAGTTGGTACCCCCAGCCCCCTCCCACCCCCACCCCACTCCCCCCTCCCTCCGCCCAACTGCACACTATCTCATCTAAAGTATCCAGACACCCTTATGTAAAATGGAATTGACTACTATATGTCATGAGAGGCAGGCTCACCAGTATAAAAGGAGGCAGGGAGTTCATGTTGTCAGTAGAGAAGCAGTAACAACAGAATGGGTCAGTTAGGAGAGCTCATTGACTTCGAATATGGACTGGCCATTGGAATGTCACCTGACTAACAAATACATCAGGGACATTTAAGCTAAAACTGTTGAACACTGCAGAGGGGGGCTGTAAAAAATTGCATAAACCTGCAGAAGGAATCACTCCTGAGTTACAAAGTGCTACCAGCAGTCAGTTAGGACAATGACTATGCATGGGGAGTTACAAAGAATGGGATACAATAGTCAAGCAGCTCCTTACTCATGTTGCCATAATCAGTACTAAGTGATACTTGATGTGGTGTAAAGAGCAATGCCACAGAATAGTGGATGATTGGAAATGAGTGATTTGGAATGATGAATCACACCATACCCTGTGGCAATCCGAAGAAGGGGTCTGGGTTTGACAAATACCTGGAGAATGTTACCTGTCATCGTTTGTAGTGCCAACAGTGAAGTATGGATGAAGCAGTATTATTACATAGGGCTATTTTATGTGCATAGAGTGTGGTCCCCTTATTGCATTTAACAAAACACTAAATGCGGAAGGATAAGAACACATTTTACAGCTTTGTGTATTGCATATGGTAGAAGAACAGTTCGGAAATTATGATTATTTGTATCAGCATGAAAAAGCACTCTTTCATAAAGCAGCATCTGTGTGGCAATCATTTATGGACACAAACATTCCTGAAATGGACTGACCTGCCGAGAGTCCCAACCTGAACCCAACATAACGACTTCGGGATGAGAGAGAGTGTTGACTTCATTCCAGAATCCAGCGTCCACCATCACAACCTTCTCTGGTTTTGGCTCTTGAGGAAGAAAGGGATACAATTCCTCCATAGACATTCAGACACCTCATTGGAAGAGTTCCCATAAGATTTCAAACTGTTGTAAAGGTGAAGGATGGACACATCCCATATTACTGTCCACTAATAGATCTCCAGGTACTTTCAGATAGTGTACAGCAAGTCTACACTAGTATTCCTTCTTGTCATGACAGTTCTTTTTCTGAAGGAATTCACTAATTCACTGCCTGCCTTAGAATCCTAATGATGAGCAAACCGTCACTCTATGAGAGTGCTGACCTGGCTGGAAGACTGACCACAGTCCTAATACATGAAGTGACTCATGCTGAGTGGTCCAACAGTCAATACCGACATTTTCCACAATTTTTCTTTGAGTGAATATTAAGCAGCTATTTGAAGTGCATTATAAGGCAGAGTCACATCAGGATTTAAGGCTAAACTAGAGGTATCTGAAGAACCCCAGTTATTGCTGCTAAGTCCCCATCTAACACACTGCTTTCACTATAAGATAGAACTAATAAGGCAACTGATTTAAAGGGCATTGTTACTTCAAACTTTGTCTTATTACTGAGATTTTGAATAGATATTAATGTGTTTTGATCAGTGACACTTATGATAGTGTGGAACCATACTATAACATTTCATAAACACATAACAAGAAGACATAAAAATAAAGTGCTAATGTACATATACAAAAGTTGGCAAAGAAGCATGTAATAAAACAAGTAAACTAAAGCTTTTTGCAAATGAAGTACTGTGCAGCTGATACTACTACTACTGTGAAAGGTGATGAACTATAGTCACTATTATATGCATTACAAATATGGTTAAGTGTAAGGGTACTACAACATTTTCTGTGTTTACATCCATGTGATAACTGAATAAAGAATAACATTTTTTGTATACTGAGCTTATGCACAACTTTTATAAACTGCAGGAAAACAATAATTCCACCAAAGCTGCAATTATTTTCTTTTTATTTTCACAATAATGAATAAGGAACATGGCAACTTTGGTGGAAATATTGACTTTCATGCAGAGGAACAATAGTTTCACTGAAGGTGACAGAGACAGTAATAAACACATCAAAATAATGGCAGGAAAACAAAGTAATTTTGCTGGGTCACCTTCAAAGCATAGCTCAAGAAATTAGAAGGTTATATGAAACTGTGACTGTCAACCAAGTTCTGATTGGTCTCTCTGATCATGATGAATAAAACCTCACAATACATGCCATAAGTATTGGTGAGAATGTGACAGCTCTATTAGAAAACAGTTAGGACAATAAATGAGGAAATTACTGAGGTGTTTAAATCATGTCCCAAAGATGTGGATTAAAGGCTTGTGTATGATGAATCTGAAGCCAATTCCAAGTAGAATTTGCACAGTGAGGAAGTGGAATTAATACTGGTATTTGAAAATACATTTTCAAAAAGAATGTATGGGATTCAAACCAAAGAATCCACCAATAAAGTATGGATCACTTCTGGTGTAAAGATGTCATACAAAAGAAAGTGAGAGTCGTACATCAGATTAAAAATTTCATACAACCCAGTGGAGTTAAATCATTACATAAAAATAATGAATACTAATTAAAGTCGTTAAGCTTAAGATAAACAGCTGTAGCAATAAAATCAAAACTCTCTGGCAGGTAACATGGAACGAGACTCATGCCACACATTCACATAGCAGATCTCTTTATAAACATTGAAAATAACAATGCAAGTAATAAAAGGATAGGATCAGAAATATTTAATGGGCATTCTTCAAGTATTGCTGAGAAAATAGAGAGCAATGGTTCTTTAGAAAAGACCACTGAATTATTGAAATAACGTTTTCTTGAACAATTAAAAAGCACTAACGCAACGAGTCGTTCACGTGACATCCATTGGGCTGCTGCCTGTAAACATGTGGTATATCAGTACTCTTGGAAGAGAGCTGTGGTGGTGATATGGCTCTGTTTTTGTTCTGGCATAGTGATTTCAAAGATGGAAGAAATCAGATTCAAGCAGTGATTAAGTTCTTTGTAAAGAAAGGTATGAAAGCAAAGGACCTTCACACTGATTTACAGAATACACTGGGGGTCTCTGCTCCATCATATTCAACTGTTGTCATGTTGTCAAGTGGACAAATGAATTTAAATTTGGTCAGGAGAGCTTGGATGATGATCTGCAGAGTGGTCGGCCAAGATGTGTAACTACTCCAGAAATCATTGTAAAAGGGCACAAAATGGTAATGGAGGATTGCTGATTGAAAGTGCATGAAATTGCTCATGCTTGCCAGATGTCATCTGAAAGGCTATATCACATTTTAACTGAACAATTAGAAATGAATAAGTTATCTGCAAGATCAGTGCCATGACTCTTGATGCTGGATCAAAAACACATGAGAATGTACATAGCGGGCCAATGTTAGGCCCGTTTTAGGAGAAACTAACAAGATCTTTTGCACCAGTTTGTGAGCAGAGATGAAACTTGGGTGCACTAATATACCCCAGAGATAAAACAACAGTCAAAGCAGTGGAAACATGCTGATTCCTCTCCACCGAAGAAAGCAAAGACAATTCCTTCAGTGGGAAAGGTCATGGCATCAGTGTTCTGGGCTGCAAAGGGTATTCTGTTTGCAGATTATCTACCCACTGGGCAAACAATTACTGGAGAATACTACGTTAACGTCCTGGACAAATTGCAAAAAAAGATATGCGAAAAAAAGGCCTGGTTTAGCAAGAAAGAAAGTCATCTTCCATTAAGACAATGCACGCCCACACACATGCGCCATTGCCGTGGCAAAATTACACGAACTAAGGTATGAGTTGTTGCCACATCCACCTTATTCACCTGATATGGCTCCATCAGACTTTCATCTCTTCCCAAAACTGAAAATTTTTCTTGGTGGACAAAGATTCACTTCAAACGAAGAATTGATAGCCAGAGATGACAACTATTTTGCAGACCTGGATGAAACTCATTTTCGAGATGGGATCAAGGCATTGGAACATTGTTGGACCAAGTGCATTAATCTACAAGGAGACTACATTGAAAAATAAAAAAAGCTTCAGTGATGTAAGTACTTTTTTTCTATTCTGTTCTGAGAACTTTTCAAACCACCCTCATACAACAACTAATAGTAGATAAATTAAGAAAAACTATCACTTGTTTTAAGAAGCAAAAAATTAGATAGTTAGTTAGTTACATGTTCTGTGGATCATTTTCATGATAGATCATAATGTTCACATAAGAACAACTAGACCAAAGAAGGAAGGTGCCAAAGGTATGGCACTCTGCACCAGAGATGCCACAGAGAGCCCCCCCCCCCCCCCCCCCCCCACCCACGGTACTGTGGAGCATGGCAGAGAAAAGGCTCTTGAGATGAAGTCATAATCTTGGTGCCAACGTGGATGTAGGTGTCAGCTGGCACAGGAAGTGGGGGTGGCAGTGTTGGTGGTGCTGCAGCCCAGTGGTTCCAATGTCCGCATGTGAGAGGTGACATTGAGCAGAGATGAATCGGCCAAAGGCCGGATGGCTGTATCAGGAGGAAGGTCATCGTTGAGGGCAGCGCCGGTTTGAGTCTATTAACTGAGACTATCTGGGACCGTCCGTGGAGCTGGATGATGAAGGTGTTGGTACTGCAACTTAGCACACAGTGAGGGCCCAAATAGGGCAGCTGAAGGGCTGCCCTTACAGTGTCGTACCGCTGCATAACAAAGTTGCACGTAGCTAAGTCCTTGTGGTGGAACAGGGGGGGTGGGAGGTGGGGAGGGGGAGGAGGGGGCCGGCAGGGTTGTGCAGAGGTGCCTGACATGTGTACAAAAGTGCTTAACCAAGACGGGGATATCCTCGGATGCAGTGGAAGGTGAATCCTTGATGTACTCAGCGGGGAGAAGGAGAGGCTCACCATACAGAACCTCGGCAAGCAAGGCATTAAGATCTTCTTTATGAACCAAGCGAATATCCAGTAGGACCCATGGGAGGGCCTCTGACCATAGGCCTCCATGGCACATTAGGGCAGCCTTGAATGTGCAGTGCCACTGGTCAACAAGGCCATTCACCTGCGGATGGTAAGCTGTGGTGTGAAACTTGGTGACACCGCAGAGTCACGTGAAGAGGACGGACTCAAATTGGCATCCCTGGTTGGTGGTGAGAGACAAGGGACAGCTGAAGTGAGCAACTCACACTGAGATGAAGGAATGGGCAATGGTCTCAGCCTTGATGTCAGTAAGGGGGACCGCTTCAACCCAGGGGGTCACACGGTTGATGACAGATAAGATATATCTGTATCCCTCGGATGAAGGAAGGGGAGCAACGATGTTGATATGGACATGCTGGAAACACCCTTTTGGGATGTCAAACTTGCCCAGAGGAGGTTGGGAATGCCTGCTGACCTTGCTGCACTGGCTCAGAATGCCTGCATGGCACCAATTGCAACAGTCGTGCTTCACACCAGGCCAGACAAAGCACTCCATAACCAGCCGTACCATGGCCCATGTCTCAGGGTGAGCTAAGCCATGTAAGGCGGTAAAGACCCTATGGCGAAGGGCAGCGGGGACCAAGGGGTGAAGTGTGCCTATAGAGGTCTCACAAAGGACAGGGATTGTCAAACCAGGTAGTATATGGGGCTGGAAAGAGATCGATGAGCCGTCTGATTTCATTCACTGTATATCATTGTCATTGGCTTGTAGTCAGGCAGGTTCCTCCAGATTCAGCAGTGGGGTTAGCACACAAATGTGGGAAAGGTAGTCTGCCACAATGTTCTCCACACTGTGTATATAGAATGCATTGGAAGAGTGCTGACAGATGTAGTCCATATGGCAGAAATGCCTGGACAGAAGGTCCTTAGCCGGATTACAAATAGCGTCCACGAGTGGCCTGTGATCAGTATAGATCATGAAAGGACACCCCTCGAGGTCACTAAGAAAATATTTAATAACCTCAAACACAGCAAGTAGTTCACGGTCAAATGCCGACCACTTGCACTGGCTCTTATTCAGTTTCTTGGAAAAGAAGCAGAGGGGTTGGGTGGAGTTGGCGGTGTGCTGTTGTAAAACGGCGCCCACACCTGAGTCACTGACATCAGTCATGATCAAGACACGGGCCTCAGGGTCAGGGTGGGTGAGTGTGATGGCTTTGGCGAGGGCAGTTTTAAGGTTACCAAAAGTGTCGAGCATCGGTTGGGTCCACTCCAACTTCTGTTTTCCAGTGGTGTTCTTGCCAGAGAGAATGTTGGTGAGGGCCATTCGGATGGAGGCAGCTTGACAGTTATGGCGGTGGTAAAAGTTTGTCATAACCAGAAAATGACAGAGCTGAGCATAATCCTTGGGGAGAGGAAGTTTGAGTATGATTTTGACCCAAGAACTCATCGGTCGGAGGCCATTGGCAGAGATGGAACGGCCCAGGAAGGTAACGGATGTGGAACACAGTTGAGATTTATCATGGTTGATCACCACGCTGTTGTCCTCGAGGGCTGAATGGACTAAAGTGAGGTGGACTTGATGCTCCTCAGCGGAGGGAGAAAAGATAACGATATCATCTAAGTAAGTGTAAGCAAAAGGAAGAGGGAGCAAAATGGAATCAATGAACCGCTGCCATGTCTGCACAGCATTTTTCAATCCATAAGGCATGTAACAGTATTCAAATAGGCAGAAGGGTGTGATGATGGCTGCCTTTGGAATATCCGGTGGATGCATAGAAATCTGGTGATATGCTTTGGAACACTCTAATAAGAAGCAACTGCGTGACATCTTGGATATGTGGAATGGGGTAGTCATCAATAATGGTGTGTGCATTAATGTACCTGTGGTCCCCACACATGGGTAAGGGGCCATCCTTTTTGGGAACAAGGTGAATAGGGGATGACCAGTTGCTATCAGAGGGGTGGAGGATGCCCAAAGCCAACAGATACTGAACGATCTCCTTGGTGTGCAGAAGTTAGGAAGCATTAAGGTGCCTGGCCTTATAACAAACAGGTGGGCCATTGGTGGTGTGAATCTTATGGCAAGTGCCATTAATGATGGCTGACAATCACGTAGGGAAGTCAGCATGAGGAGTCAAGAAGGTATCCAGAGGCGATGTCAGTTCACTGACCTCGATGAACCTGAACAATGTAGGTGGGGGCGTTGGCTGCAGTCAGTGACGGAAAGCGTGATGCAGGAGTGAAGTGGCGCAAAGTATCAGAAGAAGCGCATGCAGGTGCGTCTTGGAAATTCGTCCACAGCGATTCAAAGAAAACAGCAGGTGGTGGAGTGCTCAGCGCTGGAGTAGGTTGGCGAGAAGACTCTGTAGTGGTGTGTGCTGGGCTGCCTCGCTGCAGGGCTGCAGATAGGCGATGTATGGTACACCATGCATGTGACAATTCAGGAGAGGCAGAGGCGATGCGGGTGCGTAAGTCATCATTCTGGGTGCAAAGTTTGTCCATCTGGGAGCACAAGTACAGCAGATCAGAGAGTCATGAGGAGAGTGTAGCTAAGGAGGTGGAGAGTGAAGTGGTGCTGAACTTGGGTGTGCACAGAACTGTAGAGCCAGAGACCTGGCGGAGTGCGGCGGCCTGCAGGTCTGGTGAAAGTTCGTAATGGTGTAGAAAATGCAACCGAATCAAAGGTTCATCCATGTCAGCAGCATGTAAAGTCCAAGGGAAGGTGTGAAACAGTGAGAGGTGAAGCGACATCTTGATGGAGCCACGGAACAAAATGGGAGAACGGTTAGTGGCGATAAAGGTGAGGGTAGAGGGGGATAGCGCGTCGACAGTGTACTTGGCCGGTATGACGCTAACGTTGGCGCCAGTATCGACAAGAAAGGGGATGCTGGTCAAGATATCTGTGGCATAGAGGCGTTGTGTCACTGAAGCGAGTGGAGTAGCATCAGAAGATAGGCGCCATGAAGGAACGTAGCCTATACGTGCCTGCCAGTCTCCTTTGGGTAGGTGCAGGGCATACAGCAGTTGCAGGCGGTGTCCCTGTAAGTAGCATGGAACCATCACTACGTGTAGGCGGGTTGGCAGCATGGCGTGGTTTGGGCTGGGGTTATGACTGCGGCGAGGCCGGTAGCTGATCGGGTCGCTGCTCGGGTGAGGTCGGCGGCTGTCAGGAGTCCGCTGGCTGTTCATCCTGTTGGCCGCTAGGTGACAGCTCCTGATAGGCAGCTGAGGCGCCAAGGCAAGCGCGCCAGCCTCTGCCAACAGGGCATAGAACAAGGGGCGCAGGTGAGGCAGCTGAGCATGGTGGAGATGCTGGTCGTGACAGGCAGTGTAGGTGACGAATGATGGTGTAAGCCTGATCCTCCATGCATAACTGAACCTCGAGTGGATCAGCAACATGAGACATTTGGTGTAGCTGCAGGTCCAAAGGCATTTTGACCATCCACAACGTCCAAAGGGTGGCGTCAGGCAATGCTTGGTCGTCAATTAAACGATTAAAGCACATAGACACCGCCAAAGTTGCGAAGGGGTGCAGTCATCAAGATGCTCCTCATGAATAATGTGATGGATTGCCTCCACCAGAGGGTGGGAATGGCACTCAATAAGTAGTGATTTGGGCGTCAAATATTTGTGCAAGATTGGCAGTGCGAGGAGAAAGTCACTGATGAGGTCCCTATGTGCATCGAGATGACTCACCAGGCAGACAAAACGGGCGCTGTTGTCGGAAATGCCGTGGATGTCCAGGAGGTGGTCCACTAAGGCTAACCAAGTTTTTGGATTGTCATTTTGCAATGCAGGTAGCTTAGGGAATGTGCCTGGTATCACTTGTTGAGGCAGCACTGGCAGATGGAGATCGGTGTGGGGAGAGCAGGATGCCTCCGACGCCGAAAGTGCTGTAGTAGTGAGCGGTGCATCACCCGAGGCTTGGGTGGGGCAATGGCCAGAAGCAGCACATTACATGGAGTAGGCAAAGGAGGTGGCATGTGTGTAAGCTGGTGAGGTGTGTCAAATTGGCAAGCCTGACGAGGAGCCCGAAGTGGGTGTAATGGCCGGTGCCATAGCTACAGCAGGCGGGGGGGGCAGTTGTGGTGGAGCCATGGGGCTGCGGACCTAGTAACCGGTGTGGGTGGAATGGCCAGCGCAATTGAGCTGCTCGGGGGAACAAAATGGTAAGTGCCAAAATCACAGTTTCGAGATACAGCGCATCTAAAGTTTCAATTGATCTGCAAATCTGAATAATTTTTTTTGAACAGTCCTTTTATTCTGTAGTGATTCTAACATCTATCTTCTACTATACAGACATAAATGAAACTCAGAACTGACTAAAACAAATGAAATATACAAAAATTATTACATTACCATACACCATTAACAACACATAATGATAGAACATTACATAATAAATTTTACAGTAAGTCTTCAACACTTTACTGAAACTGCAAAATCATTCATCACTCTCATTGCTAATAATCTTTTTCATCCAAAACTGTTGGCTTTAGTGATAGGAAAAATCCATGGTGGACAGGAGGTATGTAATTTAGGAGCGACAGGACGTCAGCAACTTTCTTCTTTTCAATAAGCCTTGGCCCATTGTATTTGTCGAAGCGTAGGAAGTGGTTCTTGCCTTCCACATTTCCTGAAACTTATTTCATGCCTAATGTCATGACAAAATGTCTCGCTGATGAATAAAGATGATGGATATTCGGAGGTCGCCTTCCACCTACATACTTTCCTTAGGTTGACATCTCGACCATCAACTGTCTTCTTTCTGAAGACAAACGCTTCTTTAGAGTATCATATTTGATAGAAATACTCTGCACCAAATAAGTATGCATTTTGAATGTTAAAATCACCTACTTCCCAAAATGTTTTGAATAGTTTCATCACATTCAAATCTCCTACTTTTTCGAAACATTTATGAGGGCACTGGCAATTAGGTCCCACAGTTGTTTTACTTACAGTTGCTCCTGTCGAGAAACATACTCTTCACCCAAATTATTCCTCTTCTGTTTAATTTTGCGTTGAGAATCAACTCTCAGCCATTTCTGAGATGACCTCTTTGTCTGTTCGAGGGCCCCTTCATGAATGGTTTCTGCAGGAGCGATACACTGTTCGTTGTTTTCGGCAACATGATCTGATTCGCTATTAACCTGTACAACAACAATAACTACTATTATCGTTACCATTATCATTATTACATGTAACAATATAAATGAGAAATGCGCATTCACACACCACTTAGCCAAAAAAATGTTGCCATTCTAAAATAACCTCAAAATTAACATACTTCAGGAACATAATGGTATGTACATGCACTTACCATTATGTTTGTAAAACGTTCTAAAGACAGAATATTTACAAAATAACATACCTCTGAGTCATCTGAATCGTTAGGAATGTATTCTGGATACCTCTAGAAGATATTAGTATCATTGGAACTATATTACTCGTCTTCTGCCATGTTCACTGTTGCCATAATCTCAGAGATGTTTTTACTTGCCGCCATTCTCTCTGTCACTTACCATTATGTTTCCGCAACAGACAGACAGTGGCGCTTACCATTAAGCTCCACCCTGACATCTGTTGAGTGAATTTGGAACTATTAGTAAGTTTACTACATTGTGCATCCCACAGGGGGTGTCATTAGCCATCTACCGCAAAATACACGGCGATGGCGCTTACCATTGTGTTCCCCCGAGCAGCTCAATTACAAAAGTGAGCAGATGGCAGTCGTGGTGCAACCATGGTCCGACGGTCGCAGAAACCGGCGCAGTCGAGGTGACTGTCTTCGTCAAAATGGCGTGCATAGGGGTGGGGCCGGGGGGGTGCAGTGACACTATGTAAATGAGAATGTACTACATCATGCATAGAAATGTTTGATTCTCGGTTCTGGAAAATTGCTGGCATGTCAAGCCATCCCGAAGGTAACAACGAATATTAAATCTTTAACTGGAAGGTCCTCTATGTTATGGTTAGGTGGCGGGCACTGTCCACATTGTGGCTGTTGTTGTGCTGTCATGCTAGGTTAGTTGAGAGATAACACACTTAATATTGAATACACGTTTATTAGTCGCTTGTACACATAACAAATATGGCAGTTGACCATGTTACGCACCGGAAGTTCACACAAGAACAACTAGTCCAAAGAATGAAAGTGCCAAAGATAGGGCACTCTGCACCAGAGATGCCACAAGTGTTACACAAGTTTCTTTGTCAGCTCAAGAAGGAAGGGCTTTTTATATTTTTATAGGACATGGAGAGATACTGATACACTGTAATTACATATTCAGTCCAATTTAAATTTTCATTTTTGGCAATGGAAAGAAGTTGATATTTGTCCCATTTAGGGTTAAAGATGGTAGCGAGTCACAGTAATTCAGGCTCATGACTCTAGAATGACCAACCAGTACTGCCTGAGTTTTGAAGGTACATAATGTATTATAATTTTAACCTCTGGTATTCAATATTGTTGTGTGTTCTCACCTTGTGCTTTCTTTTTAAGCACAGCCATTCACCTCCTTTGACAGTTTGTGTACATCTTTTAGTATGTCATCAGCACAGCACAACAAATGCTCTGATGTCTTGTCTATGATTATTCTGTTGCTGTCACCAGCAAACAGAATTTTGTCTCCCTGCATCGGAAACAAAATTGGGCACAATATATACTCCTGTGCGAGACATATGTTGATATATTTGGCATATGATAGGTTTTTCTCTGTGCAACTGAAATTTCTAATGGTCTGCAAAATTTCTACTTTATGTACTCTTTTTGTGGGATATGACTGAACCCACCTGTTTATTACTCCTCTTATTCTCAGCACCTCTGGTTTGTGAAGTGATCTATTGTGTCAAACACCTTGGACAAATTGAAAACAATTTGTGTTACAGGGCTACATTATTAGTTTAGTAAATTCAGCTATTGCTACTTCTGTACTACTGTCCTGTCTGAACTCAAATTGCAATTTTGTTAGTAGATTATGTTTATTAAGCTAGGCCATAAGTCTAGCTTTCATGACTGTTTCTGTTAGCTATGAAAGTGGAGGTAACAGTGTTACCATTCTATTGTGTTCCGTTTTCAGGGTCACCTTTTGTGTATTGGCAAAACTTTGGCTCGCTTTAAGTACTTAGGAAAGGTACCTGAACTGAATGACTCATTTATAACATGTGTTAGGGACCCCTTTATGCTACCAGCGAATTCTTTGAGCACACACATTGAACTTCATCTACCTCCAAGGATCATTTTTTAATATTTTAGCCTGTGCACTACATTTCTGGCTTTCTGCTCTGTAGTGGGAAAAAACACTATTGAATTTGGTGTGGTAGTGGTGGTAGTGGAGGGTGTGCGTGGGGAGGGGGGGGGGGGGCCTCACCACATGCTTCCAGGAAAGCACATCAGGGTTCATTTTTAATTTTCTGGGTATAGGCTTACTAAACCTGCATATCCTGAGCCGGGAACTGGGGAGTGCAGTGGAATGTTGTGTGTCACAGGGAATGGGGATCTTGGCTTGACCACCTGGGTAGCAAGGATGACAGGAACCTCTTTTTTGTTTTATTTTTTTTTAACCCTCAGTTTCAAGATGTGCTGCATGCTAATGAGAGATATGGCTGTTGAGGAGGGAAAAAGCCCTCAGTCTCAAGGTATATTACATGCTAATTATATTATCCTTGTGTCAGAAACTTACAGGTACATGTACATACACAACTTGGCCACTTCCAGTGCATTTTCTGTTGCTTGTTGAAGGTCATCTTCTGTAAAGGAGACTGGACACAATCGACACCTAAGCATGTGCTGGATTGTCTGTTCTTCTCCACAGTCACACCGAATATCATTTGGATCAGTGTATCCCCATTTTGCCAGGTTAACTTTTGATCTTCTAACTCCATATCTCAGTCTATTCAGGGACTTCCAAGTTGTCCATTCCCTGACATGGCCTGGAGGTAAAGCTTCAACAACTATTTTTTCAACAATGGGAAAGGTAGGTCCTAGCCCTCCATAGTTGTAACATAGCTTTTTCAGCAGTGGTTCTAAGTTCCTTTGATGTCCTGAGGAAACTATTCTTTGACTTCAGTCATTGTGGATGTGGTTCATGCCCATACAGAGGATGAGTAATTTCCTGTTCCAGTGCCTTTCTTCCTTTGTTCGCAGCTATCTCTCTTCGAACAGGTGGTGGTGCTATTCCTGCGACGTGGTAAAGCCATTTGACTGGAGTGGGTTTCAAGCAACCTGTTATAATTCTGCGGGTTTTGTTGAGAGCTACATCCACATGTAGCATGAGTTGAATTATACCAAACAGGACAGACATACTCTGCCACAGAATAGCATAGTGCCATTGAAGATGTTCGGATTGTTTCAGGTTGACTACCCCACTGTGATCCGGCCAGTTTCTGTAGGAGATTGTTCCTGGTGGAGACTTTTGATTTGCATTTCATGCAGTGCTTTTTGAAAGTGAGAGATCTATCAAATGTCACTCCTAGGTATTTTGCAGTCTCATAGTGTTCCAGTTCAACCCACGAACATACTATTTTCAACTTGTGAGCGGCTTCCTTGTTTCTCAAATGAAAAGCACACACTTGGGTCATTGAAGGCTATGGTTTAAACTGGTTTATGTTGTAGTATCTGGATAGATCTTCAAGGGTGTTTGTGAGGTTGTTCTCCACTGATTCAAAATCTGTGCTCTGGGTGGCTAGAGTGAGGTTGTCAGCATATAAGAAGCTCCTGGTGTCTGTGGCTATAGGTTGGTTGTTTGTGTATATATTAAACATAATTGTAGCCAAAACACTTCTTTGCAGGAGGCCATTCTTCTATAGTCTCCATCGAATATGCTGTCCTTCAAAGTCGACGAAGAACCTGCCATTCTGCAGGAGGGAGGCGATGAGTCTGGTTAGACCTAAATCTTTGGTCAGATTGTAGACCCTGACTAGTAGTAGCTGGTGATTGACCATATCATATGCCACTGATAAGCTGACAAATGCCACTCTTGTCACCTTCTGAGTTTCAAAGCCATTTTCTATAAACTGTGTGAGATTTAGCAATTGTCCAGTACAGCTTTTACCTGGACAAAATCCACGCTACATGCTAATGAGAAACATGGATGGCTGTTGAGGCAGAACAGTCGTTAGCAGGCAACTTGTTCACCTAAATCCCTTCCTTCTGCCACCAGTGATTTGGGTAATCCATTAACAGTATTAACACTCAGACTCCAAAGACACCTTATGTGGCTAGCCCACCTGAGAGATCTGCGAACATACGAGAAAGCAGTAATAACAACAGACCACATTCTGTAGTATGTAATGTATTTATTATTGTTAAGCATGTAGAAGGTTCCTTAGAAGAATTGTCATCTTTCTACACCCATAAAGCTCTTGATGGGCTTGCAGGACAACTTAAATCTAACAAGAGGCTGTGCAGTGGAACAATCCTGATTAAGGCACTGAAGGCTACCCAAGTGAACAAGTTGTTAAATGCTAAACTACTTGCAGAATGTACTACCGACTGTGAGCTGTACACTAGGCTAAATTGTTGTAAAGGAGTTTTGACATGTTGGAGCGTTATGGATGTAGATAGCAAAGAACTCCAGCAGGAATTATAAAGCAAACATATCACTGAAGTAAGGAATTTCACAAAAAGGGTTGATGGTGAGCTTCAGAAGTCAGTGTCTTTTATCCTGTCATTCAATTTAACAAAGTTGCTTAAGTATATTGCACCAGGCTTTCTCCAACTTGAAGTTAGGCCCTATGTACCTAACCCAGTGCACTACTGTAAGTTTCAATGTTTTGGTCACATCACCATGGGTTGTAAAATTCAGGCAAGATGTGAAAGATGCAGCTCTGCTGCCCACAAACCAGGAATTCAGTGTACTGCCCCTCCCCTGTATGTCAATTGCTCCCAAGCCTATCCAGTTTGTAGCAAGGACCTCAGACAAGAGAAGAAAATACAGGAGATTAAAGCTACCCAATGCATCTTCTATTCTGACACAAACAAGGTGTTTAATGTCACACAACCACCCATTTTTGTGAAGTTGTTTGCTTCAGCACTGAGGCAGCCTGTACAGAAGACTAGTGCAAGCACACAGACTTTGACAGCTGAGCAGAGCACACCATCCTGCAGCTGCAAGCCTGCACTCTTTGTCACACAAACAAGCTTCCCTACCGTTGAAATACTGAAGGTTGCCAAAAATAATGTCAAAAAGGATAGCAGATGCTCATGGCAGACAGCAGAACAGACACAGAAAAATATTTCTGTTAAAATGATCTTGCTACTGTTCCCAAAATCCAAGCTGGAGACAAAAACCAATAGACCTAAACAATCAGGTCTGAAGCCATCAGACCACATGATCTCAGTCCTGATTCATGGATCAGATGATGACCATATTATGACAAGTCCATCAAGTACCCCCACCTTTGCTGCAGTCTCATCATCACAGATGAAATATGGGGGGGAAGTTAGAGGAAAACCACATCATTACGAGGACTTCCATACTTCAGTTGACTGGATTCAGGACACAATTGGAGGTAGTATGTTTACTGGCTCAGGGTAGAGCAATTCTTATCTGCCTTCAAAAGAGACATTTTAAATTCTCTGGTGCCCCTGCACTACTTGGCTACATTCTCCACAAAAAGGACAACTTTAGTGGAGAGAGAGCTAAAGGAGGAGCGGCTATTTTCATAAACAACTCTTACCACTCCTCAGGTCTCCCTTCAGTACCAGCCCACAAGCAGTTGCTGTGTCCATACATGTGCATCATATGTTGATAATATGTTCACTCTGCCTGCCTCCGCATGAGGTGCTAGGTGAAGAGGCTCTCTGTGACCTCCTTATTCAGCTCCCCCACTGCTCCATCCTCTGTCATGGTCTTAACACACACTGTGTACTTTGGTGCTCTGCAACCAACAGCCCCAGGAGTAGAGCAACTGAGATCTACTCTTGTCCTCATGACTGTGCTTGTTGAACATTCGGTGGAGCATGCAGTTCAGCACTGCAACACGATCATTCAATAATTTCAATCTACCAGTATGCTCTCCAGCCTTTGAACACACCACTCAATGTGAAGTGATTGATGACTTGCACTCAGGTGATCACTTCCTGATCTGGTTTCACCTGTGAGACAGAGTGATGCCCGAAAGAAAGCTACCACAATAGGTGTTTAGTAGGACAGAATGGACACTTTACAGCCAACTTCCTGTGTTTGAAGACCGTGACAGTGTCCAGGAATGGGTGGATCATGTTACCCAAATGATCCACCACACTGCTGAAGCATCCATTCCACAATCTTCCACCCAGCTGAAAAGGCAACCTGTCCCTCGGTGGAGGGACAAATGCCACAATGCAATCAGGTTCGGGCAAGTGGCTCTGCGTACGTTCAAGTGCCAGTCAATGGCAGATAAATATACAGCCTTTCGGATAGCAAGGGTGAAATGTCACTGAATTATTAGAGACAGACCAAGAAGAGATTATGGTGACAGTTCCTGACCGCCATAAACCATTCCACAAACAGTACAGTCTATGGGAAACCACCAGGAGGATTTCTGGGAGAGGAGGGAGGTGCCCAGTGACTGCTATAACAGAGAAGGCAAGTCTCCACATCAACCAGTGAGACATTGCCCAGACTGTGGCATCCTATTTTGCCACAGTCACCAATACCACCAGTTAGGATTCAGCTTTCTGATGCTACAAAGTTGCTGGTGAGAGGAGCAGATGGGTCTACAGTTCCAACACTGATGAAGAATACATTGGCCCTTCTCCATATGTGAGCTGAATTCTGCATTATCTGAAGCTTGTGACATATCACCTGGTCATGATAGTATCCATTATAGTATGTTATGGGATCTCACAGGTCAGAGAAAATAAATCCTCCTCACCCTTTTTAACCTCATTTGGGCATCGGATCACTTTCCCAACTCATGGCAAGAGGCAATTTTAATTCATTTTAAAACCTGGCAAGGGACGCAATACATGAGTAACTATCATAGTGTTGTCCTCACCAGCTGTGTGTAAAAGACCTTGGAACAGATGGTCAGCCACAACCTTGTGTGGATCTTAGAATCCAGGAAGCTCCCTAATTGCTTTCAGTGTGGGTTCAGGGGGGCATTTCTTCACCTTTGATAACCTGGCCCTCTCAAAAGTGGCTATACAAATGACTTTCCTGTGCTGGCATCACCTCCTGGGTATATTTTTCGACACTAAGAAAGCCTATGATACTATTTGGAGGCATATTACCCTTGAGCCACTCCCTGCATGGGATTTTCAAGGATGGCTTCCCATCTTTATATGGTCCTTCCTCTCATGACACTGTTTTAGACATAGAGTTGGTGACTTTCTCCCTGACCACTTTGAGCAGGAGAACAGTGTTCCTCAATGTAATTCTTTGAGTGTGACTGTCTTTGCCATGACTATTAATAGTATCACGTCAGTAGTTAAATGTCATGTCTAGTGTTCTTTGTTTGTCGACGACTTCTCTCCTTGAGCCTTGCAACAACTTATCAGTTGCAACTGACTCTTCAACAATTGGATTAATGGGTAGAGAATTAGGATTTTAATTTCTCAACTGGGAGGTCTGTGTGTGTTCTTTTTAACCATTCACATTCTGTTTTAAACTTTCCTGAGTTCCAGGTAAGGGACGCTGTTCTTAATTTTAAAGAAATGGTGATGTTTCTGGGCTTCGCATTTGGCTTGAAACCTACATAGTTGTGACAGCTTAGAAACCTGAAAAGATAGTCACCAAAAGTTCTCGGTATTTTAAAATGTCTTAGGTGCAATTCTTGGGGAGCAGACCAAATGTGCCTGCTCCAGTTTTGTGGGGCCTCAATGTGACCTTGGATTGATTATGCGTGCACTGTGTGTGGGTCTGGAGAGCATCTTATTTAAAAATGTTGGATGTGGTAAAGGAATTTGGTTGGCTACTGGGGCCTTTCAAACCAGTGCCATACCAGGCCATTGCACTGAAACTAGTGAGTTTCAAATCAGTCACTGGTCCCTCCTGGTGTGACAGGTCATGCCATATACATATGCTTACCATACCACTGCTCAGCCACCAAAGGAGAGGCTCTTTCAGACTCGACACTGAGCAACGAGGCCATATGGGATTCATGCATTCTTTTAGAGATGGGTGTGGCTGGATTTAACATTATACAACAAGGTTAGAATACATCACCACTTTGGGTCATATAGAGATCCAGAACTATTTTAAACTTAAGGAATTTTAAAAGTAACTGCTCTCCAGATTTTATGTTTCAATCTCTGTTTATAACATTTCAGATAGGCATCATGGTTTTACAGTTGTTACACTGATGGCTCCAAATGAGGGGACTCTCTTTGCTGTTCAGTTGTATTCCCAAACTGTCTTCATGATTCACCTTTCCTGTGACTATTCTGTATGTTCCACAGAGCTACATGCGGTCCTGAAGGTACTGGCGCAGATGGAGTGTCTTCAGGGCAAACACTTCTTCATCTGCTCTGATTCCCTTAATGATCTAGTTCATCCATGACCAATGGACATCCTACAATGGCGGTGGAAGATGATGCTATGCTGCTGAGTCCTAGGGTATGTAGGTATTTGGGAAAAGAACAAGCAGGCAATGTTGCCAAGGAGGCCTGCAGGTAACATGATGTTACACAATGTGGCATTCCCCCACAGGCTGTCATTATGCTAGTGAGTTTGAGATCCATGCAGTTGTTGTAGGAGACTTGGCTAGCAGTGAAGGAAAATAAGTTGTGTTTAGTGAAGCAAACTATTTGGTTATGGCATTCCTTGTGCCAATCACTTCAGCAGGATGAGATGCCCCTGACTCAGCTCTGAATTAGGAACTGCCCCCAAATGCATGGCTTTTTACTCTGACAAGATGATCCCCCCCCCCCCCCCCCTCCAGTGTGTGATATATGTGGTATGCAAATTACCGTTCACCACATTTTAAACGAGTACATTTTTTATTTTGATGAGAGGACAGAAGCAAAATTTGGTGGTTATCTCCTTCTATTTTAGCTGGTGATGAGATGAGTGTGACAAAGAGTGTCTTGACTCCAGTTCAAGCTTTTTGGTTGAATATTTTAGTGCCTTGCAAAGAAGCTGGCTCATCCTTTTTGCTCCGGTGATCATATAGCCACAGCTATCTGAAATGCTATTTTAATTCTTTTCACTACTTTTTCCATTTTTAGTCTAAGATTTAAACCTGACACACTTCATAATTTTTGTATCTATCAATGTGTGTACAAGCCTTTTTATTACCTTTTATTTGTAGATGAAATTTTGTAATTAAATTTTATCGCTACTCATCCTTAACATTACAGGCCATATCCATAGCTTCGCTTAATTTACTGATGAAGATATTCAAACTGCAGTCAGGTGATCTGTACACATATCATATGGTTAATTATGTTCCATATATTCCAAAATTACTGAGTAATCAAATATCAGATCTGTCTTCAAACTGTAAACCTTTCTTTACATCGTTTAAGATCCTCCATCTTTCAGGGATATTCTATCATAAAAACATGCTCCTTCATAAGAGGTTAAAGCTACATTCACAGTTTATTTTTCCTTATACCAATATTCTGTGGCGCATACTACTGAGGCATATGAGAAAAAGATTTCTACTTCAAGTAGCTGAATTTTATTACTCACCGACTGACTGAAATTGACTATTGTTAGATAACTAAACAGTACATCACTACTTACCTTGTAGATTTCCACTTTTCTATAGTCAATAACAATTTGTTCAGGAGTACACAAAGCACTGTTTTCCATTTCTCTGCTACACTTATTCTTCCATTGTCATCTGCAGCAGAAGTCTCTTGTGCGTCTGGCTCCCCTGCTACTTGTTCAGCTGCTGCTGTAGAATTTTCTGCAGTTCCTGATCTGGTAATTTCCTACCTTAAGCCTACTGTGATGGTAACTGCATCTGGCACAGTTGGAGTAGGCCTCTCCACAGGTATTTCCAGTGCCACTGGTTCATCTATTGTCGTGTCCTCTTCTGCTGACAGTATTTCATTACTTTCCCATGAATATACATTCCCTCTGCAACGGTAGATTCAGTTCCCTCACCAGTTGTCTGGATGCTACTGTTTGTCCTGTTCTTCTTGCTTGTTTTTTCACTCTTCTGTCCCTTCTATTGTTTGTACTTTCTCTGGCTCTTTTGGTGCTGATTTTTCTGTAGTGAAAACCATTTCACTAGCTGGTAATGAAATTAGGGCTGAGGATGCTGGCAGCTGTATAATTTATGACTCTTAATGGAATTTTATCTGATTACGTATAGGATTTCTTCACACATACACCTTTTCCTTTCCCCGCAGATATCATGGCCAGTGACTCGGCTCACATCTGTATGGTGCTTCAGCACATAATTGCTTTGAGTGAAGTGTTACATGATCCAATGACAGGAAATGTTAACCATCTGATACTGCTGTGGCACTAAGTCCATGCTCTACTTTGTCAATGCTGTACCACTTTTTAAATCTACCTTATGTTTGAAAACTAAGTAACATTTGTCAACTATTGTCCTGGTAGTTGCCATACCACCAGATTATTGTATCTCCAGTGCATACTTCATTAAACATTTTGCTAAAAAAAATCTGTGTTTCTTACTAAACTAAAAATACTAAGTTTCACCTATTCACACTGCTAAAGTCTGTATTCTACATAATCACCAGTATGAAGTGTACCTTCTTCTTTGTCTCCAAATCATCCTACGTTTGACACCAATAAATAGAAGGCAGGGCATGCAGTGACTACTACTGGTTGGTTAGGAGCCACCTGGTGCTCATAAGGAGGCACTCAACTTCCACTTTAGGCACCCACTGTTCAAAGATTTTTTGGGAGACAGGAGGGGAGACACAAGTGACATTGTGGGTGGTCACAGAGAGACAATCTACGAAGAAAACAATTCTTTATTATTCCATATGATATAAGCAATTATATGGGTGTCCCCTTGTTGCTGGTGCAACTTGTCATCTTTTTGTAATGTTTCTGCTCAGCATGGTAGGAACTGGCATTCACTGACTCAAAAGTGGTGTTTGGGGGCACTGGACATGGCTCTGATGTGGCATGAGTCAGTCAGCTGCATCTTCTGGCATTGTCCAGTCTCAAACCTTGTACTGATGGCTGAAAAAGAGCAGCGGGCAGTCTCTGGCTGCACAGAGCTAGGTGGTTGTTCATTCATGTCTCAGACTAGGAGACGGTTGCAGGTATGTCGGTGGTGGCCAGGCAGCAGTGGTGATGGCAGTATCATCAGTAAGGCAGTGATCAGTACAGAAAAGACATCATAATACTGACCAGCTGTTCAACACAGGTGGGTTGGTACTGGGGGGTTTAAATACCGCTGCCCGGAGCTGACCGTGCAAAAGAGGCTGCGTTTCTGTGTAGTGGAGAAATGTCTTCAACAGGGCCAGTGATTGAGGCCCAGGTGTCGCCATACTGCAGTGGGTCGAATGCAGGAGCTCCATGAATGTTGGTCAACATCCCAGGCCACAGACTCGAGGTACCTTTGCATAATGCGAGTGCCTCACTCCTGGTGCATCAGCAGGTCAGAGAATCCATCGCAGTCACAAATCTCCTAGTTCCAGTACTGCTGTGGTTGGGCATCATGTCGTTACAAGATGTTCACAGAAGAAAAGGACACAATAGGAATTTGTGAAGAGAAAAGAAGACATTGTCATTTTGGTGAGAGTGTTACAAGTCCATTGTCTTTACCAGTACACCTACCTCACTCAACATGTGTCATTGGTTAGCAATACAAGTATTTCACATTTAGATATAATGTTTCACACATTAATTCCTCAGATTGTTCCTCTATTGTGACGTACACTGACAGAAACAAAACTGCAACACCAAAAAATATTTAATATAGAGTAATGAAATTTCATGAATACGTTTTTCTAGGTAACATATTTATGTGACTAACATTACAAGATCACATGTTAAAGAAAACATGAGTTGAGCCATTGTAAATGTGACATGGTGGTACATTAATAATTGGTGTAACCACCAGAATGTTGAATGCAAGCATGCAAACTTGAATCCATTGTATTGTACAGGTTTTAGTTCATGGGATGGGGTTCCATGCCTGTTGCACTTGGTTGGTTAATACAGGGAAAGTTAATGCTGGTTGTGGGTAATTCTGGAGATGTCTGACGGTGTTACATATGTGCTTGATAGGAGACACATCTGATCAAACAAGCCAAGGCAACATGTTGACACACAGCAGAGCATGTTCAGTGACAACAGTGCTATGTGGGTGAGCACTATCCTGTTGGAAAAAAAAAACGGAATGCTGTTCACAAATGGCAGCATGACAAGTCAAATCACCAGCCTGTCGTTCAAATTTGCAGTATGAGTGCATGGGGATAACCATGAGAATGCTCCTTTTATCATACAAAATAGTATCTCAGATCATAACTCCAGGTGTAGATCCCATGCGTCTAGCACTCAGACAGGTTGGTTGCAGGCCTCCTACTGGCTTCCTCCTAACCAACACACAGCCATCATTGGCACTGATGCAGAACCAGCTTTCATCAGAAAACACAACAGACCTCACCCTGCCCTCCAATTGCTCTCACTTGACACCACTGAAGTCGCAAGTGGCGGTGGTTTGATGTTGGTGGAGAATGTATGCTACAGGGCATCTGGTCCAGAGCTATCCTTGATGTGGATGATTTGTAACAGTATGTTCTGTCACTGTGGTGCTGGATTAGATTAGATTAAGTTTTCGTTTCATAGACCCAAAAAATGAGATGACTCTCATGGGTGTGGAACATGTCAGAAAGTATAAGATAAAAACATAAAACATTGGAATATAATACTTACTACCTTGATCATTTGTCAGGAGATTGTCAAAATAGGTTAATAAAATGCAGTAAACTGGAACAGCTGATATTTACAGAATTAACACACTGTCAGAATGAAACACTGCTATGCACTATTAATAAATTTATCATACACAAAATACCTAATCTTGACTGCTGTGATCAAGTGTTGTCAAAACTGAAATCTAACAGATATTTTTACTCAAGCTGGCTTAAAAGTCTCTGTTAAGATATTCATCTATGGAGTAGGAGTTGCCTATCAAAAAATCTTTCAAACTCTGTTTAAACCATGTTTTATCTGAAACCCAATTTTTAATGGTTGCTGGCAATTTATTGAAAATGTGTGTTCCTGAATATTGGAGTTGCCTATCAAAAAGTCTTTCAAACTCTGTTTAAACCATGTTTTATCTGAAACCCAATTTTTAATGGTTGCTGGCAATTTATTGAAAATGTGTGTTCCTGAATATTGGATCCCTTTTTGGACCAAGGTAAGTGATTTTAGGTCTTTATGTAGATTGTTCTTATTCCTAGTATTGATACTATGTATTGAGCTATTGGTTGGAAATAGAGATGTATTACTTGCAACAAATTTCATTAAGGAATAAATATACTGAGAAGCAGTGGTTAGAATACAAAGTTCCTTGAACAGGTTTCTACAAGATGTTCTTGAATTTACACCACAAATGATTCTTATCACACACTTTTGCACCCTAAGAACTTTTGCTCAGTTTGATGAGTTGCCCCAGAATATGATCCCATAGGACATAATAGAATGAAAGTAAGCAAAGTATGCAAGTTTTTTTATATTCATATCTCCTACATCTTACATCATTCTCATGGCAAATAGACTTGTTTAGGCACCTAAGGAATTCTATGGAATGCCCTTCCCAACTGAATTTATTATCGAGTTGTAACTCCAGAAATTTAACACTGTCAACCTCTTCGATCTGCATGTCTTCATATGTTACACTCATGCTGGCAGGAAATCTCTTACAGGTTCTGAGCTCCATATATTGGGTCTTCTCAAAGTTTAATAACAGTGAATTAGCTTTAAACTACTTATTAATGTCAGTGAAAATTTGATTAGCAGCTATTTCTAAATTTGTACTTGACTTGCTACTTATTGCAATGTTTGTATCATCTGCAAACAAAACAAACTTAGCATCTGGCAACGTAACGGATGAGAGGTCATTAATGTACACACGAAAAAGCAATGGGCCCAAGATGGAACCATGAGGAACACCACATGTAATTAATTCCCAGTCGGATGAAGACAGACTGCTTACTGCACAGGTATTTCACGACAACACCCTTTGTTTCCTGTTAGATAGATAAGACTCAAACCATTTTGCAGCATTGCCGGTGACACCATAATATTCTAATCTACTTAAGAGAATGCTGTGGTTCACACATCGAAGGCCTTTGGCAGGTCACAGAAAATGCCAGTAGCCTCTGCTGTAGAGTTTAATGCTGCAGATGCCGTGTGATGTGCCAGAGCCATATATGATGGTCTTCCCTCTCAGTAGTGCCGTATGGCCATACAAAACCCAGTCTTCTTGCAACAGTACATTCTTGTGACCACTGCTTCCAGCAATCATCTTTCTGCAATATCACAGAAGGAACATTCAGGTTCTCATAGCCCTATTACATGATTTCATTCAAACACAGTAAGGTGCTGATGATGGAATTTTTGTCACCTTAAAGGTGTTCTTGACTAACATCAACTCACCATGTCCAATCTCTGAGGTGACTAACGCTCAAGACTGTTACAATGCGTATTTAAAGCAAAAATGACTTGCATCTTCATAGTGGTGCTACTAGTGCCAATCTTATGTGAGAGGCATGAAATTTGAATAGACATCATCTTTCAGATGTAGAAACATGCCTATCAGCTTTTGTTTATGTCATACAATTCCTCCTTGGTGTTACAATTTTTTCCCATCAGTGTAGTGCCTCATGCCAAAGAATTTGAACATCCTAATCAACAGAGAAAGAGAGGACTATATAGCAGCACATAGACTTTTTTCACATTTCTAAACTCCAAAAACACATGAAAGTATTCGCTCACACCCAACAATGAATACAATAAATCCATTGTCATGTGTACTGTTTTGATAACTATCTAATACCTGAATTAACTTGCAAGACATATCAACCACCAAGCAAAACAGTTGAAGACTCGAATGTTATCAGGAACACATGCCCTGGTAATAGGGACATTATTATTCAATTTCTCCCCCTCACATACCATTTGACTTTGTGTACCATAGTCTTTTACTCTGGTAACACATGACTGTGTACTATAGTTGTTTACTCTGGTAATACAGCACTTCGATACCGCAAACAGTAACATTCATAACCCCTTCGTCACGACAAACTAGTCTGCAGTAAACAATTTATTTAACAGGCTGAGAAACCCTGAGAACTGTTTTAATACTGTTATATGACTACCACACAGATATGGTATTTTACAATGGCCTGTGGCTTTTTATAGGTATATTACTTCACTCAGCACCAATTATGAAGGCAGCTCCTGTAGTGGATTATCCACAAGCCTCTAGTTTTAGTCTAAAATAAAGAAATATTTGAAAATGAATGTACCTTCAGAAACCTCTAAACATATTAAATAAAACTTAGAAGACATAGAATATGCTTTGAACAGAAATAGTTGACAGAAAAAAAATAATTAGAATACCATCTGTGATACAAATGTAGTGATATCACAGTTTAAAATACATGACTGGTTGTAATATCTGACAAGGAGTCTGAATATTTTATATTTCGTAGTTCACGGTCGAGTTCAAATCTCTTTAGCATGTGAATGAACTACACTCCTGGAAATTGAAATAAGAACACCGTGAATTCATTGTCCCAGGAAGGGGAAACTTTATTGACACATTCCTGGGGTCAGATACATCACATGATCACACTGACAGAACCACAGGCACATAGACACAGGCTACAGAGCATGCACAATGTCGGCACTAGTAAAGTGTATATCCACCTTTCGCAGCAATGCAGGCTGCTATTCTCCCATGGAGACGATCGTAGAGATGCTGGATGTAGTCCTGTGGAATGGCTTGCCATGCCATTTCCACCTGGCGCCTCAGTTGGACCAGCGTTCGTGCTGGACGTGCAGACCGCGTGAGACGACGCTTCATCCAGTCCCAAACATGCTCAATGGGGGACAGATCCGGAGATCTTGCTGGCCAGGGTAGTTGACTTACACCTTCTAGAGCACGTTGGGTGGCACGGGATACATGCGGACGTGCATTGTCCTGTTGGAACAGCAAGTTCCCTTGCCGGTCTAGGAATGGTAGAACGATGGGTTCGATGACTGTTTGGATGTACCGTGCACTATTCAGTGTCCCCTCGACGATCACCAGTGGTGTACGGCCAGTGTAGGAGATCGCTCCCCACACCATGATGCCGGGTGTTGGCCCTGTGTGCCTCGGTCGTATGCAGCCCTGATTGTGGCGCTCACCTGCACGGCGCCAAACACGCATACGACCATCATTGGCACCAAGGCAGAAGCGACTCTCATCGCTGAAGACGACACGTCTCCATTCGTCCCTCCATTCACGCCTGTCGCGACACCACTGGAGGCGGGCTGCACGATGTTGGGGCGTGAGCGGAAGACGGCCTAACGGTGTGCGGGACCGTAGCCCAGCTTCATGGAGACGGTTGCGAATGGTCCTCGCCGATACCCCAGGAGCAACAGTGTCCCTAATTTGCTGGGAAGTGGCGGTGCGGTCCCCTACGGCACTGCGTAGGATCCTACGGTCTTGGCGTGCATCCGTGCGTCGCTGCGGTCCGGTCCCAGGTCGACAGGCACGTGCACCTTCCGCCGACCACTGGCGACAACATCGATGTACTGTGGAGACCTCACGCCCCACGTGTTGAGCAATTCGGCGGTACGTCCACCCGGCCTCCCGCATGCCCACTATACGCCCTCGCTCAAAGTCCGTCAACCGCACATACGGTTCACGTCCACACTGTCGCGGCATGCTACCAGTGTTAAAGACTGCGATGGAGCTCCGTATGCCACGGCAAACTGGCTGACACTGACGGCGGCGGTGCACAAATGCTGCGCAGCTAGCGCCATTCGACGGCCAACACATCGGTTCCTGGTGTGTCCGCTGTGCCGTGCGTGTGATCATTGCTTGTACAGCCCTCTCGCAGTGTCCGGAGCAAGTATGGTGGGTCTGACACACCGGTGTCAATGTGTTCTTTTTTCCATTTCAAGGAGTGTATAAATATATATTTTACTTCATCCAGTTTCTTATGGTTTAATAACACAGTACAAATGAGATCTGTTAATTAAAAATAAAGATTCATCCCAGAAAGTATTGACATCAATATTTAAAATTTCATATCAATGTTAATAATTAGAATTTTCAGTTACATTAATTGTTAATTACTGTGATTCATTTTAAAAAAAACTGTTCCCAGTAAAGTAGGTCTTTCTGAGAAATATACAGGGGTTTTCAAAAAGTTTTATCCAATTTCCCAAGTCTAAATCTTCTAACAAGGTAACCTCCCCATTGCACCCCCCCCCCCCCCCCCTCACATTTAGTTATAAGTTGGCACAGTGGATAGGTCTTGAAAAACTGAACGCAGATCAATTGAGAAAACAGAAATAAGTTGTGTGGAACTATGAAAAAAATAAGCAAAATATAAAAACTGAGCAGTCCATGCGCAAGATAGGCAACATCAAGGATCGTGTGAGCTCAGGAGCGCTGTGGTCCCGTGGTTAGCGTGAGCAGCTGCGGAACGAGAGGTCCTTGGTTCAAGTCTTCCCTCGAATGAAAAGTTTACTTTATTTTTGCAAGGTTATGATCTGTCCGTTCGTTCATTGACGTCTCTATTCACTGTAATAAGTTTAGTGTCTGTGTTTTGCGACCGCACCGCAAAACCGTGCGATTAGTAGACTAAAGGACGTGCCTCTCTAATGGGAAGCGAAAACATTTGATCGCACGGTCATAGGTCAACCGATTCCTCTCTTCCATGCGCTGTAGTTGACTGATGTCGTGTGTTTTGAATGTTTGTTTAGGTGTAGCATCCCCATATTATGGCGCAGTTACCTCGCATCGGGCGGACGGACGGACAGATAATAATTGTCTTAAAATAAAAAATTAAACTTTTCACTCAAGGGAAGACTTGAACCAAGGACCTCTCATTCCGCAGCTGCTCACGCTCACCACGGGACCACGGCGCTCCTGAGCCAACACCACCTAGGTGGCATTGCCTGAGCTCACACGATCCTTGATGTTGCCTATCTTGTGCATGGACTACTCAGTTTGTACATTTTGCTTATTTTTTTCAGAGTTCCACACAACTTCTTCCTGTTTTCTCGATTGATCTGTGTTCAGTTTTTCAAGGCCTATCCACTGTGCCAACTCATAACTAAATCTGAGGGGGGTGCAATGGGGAGGTTCCCTTGTAAGGGACTGATGATAGAAACTTAATGTTACATTTTAACTTGCACTTGAAAACTAAAAGTTTACCTTGGTACCAGTAGCAAGTTGCTGGTTCAGGTCATCTGGTTCAGTCCATTGTGCTCCAAGTCAAGGTGGCTATAAAACAGCAAAACAATGTGTTTTGTGTTCTCCATTTTAACATGTAGAATTCAGTTACAACCGTGCTGAGTGATTTTCATCAAGAGTATGGTACTGCAACTCCTACAGCTCAAAGCATTTGACGATGCCACAAGTGGTTTCACGACACTGGTTGTTTATGTGGGGGTGGGGAGTTCAGAGATTGACCCTGTGTGCTCGCTCAGTCCAGAAATAGAATGCATTCAACAGAGTTTTGCATGTTGTCCACACAAATCTACTCATCGTATCAGCAGACACTTAGGCATGCCTCAGGTATGCGCTGAATTTTGTGCCAACATCTGTGTTTCAAACCACACTGGATTAATTTGTACAAGCCCTTCATGGTGGTGACAAACAACATTGCGTAGAGTTTTGTGAATTTATTCCAGGTGTTGGGCTAAGAGACAATAATTTCTTTTCACACTGAGTGTTCAGTGATTAGGCTTTGTCCCATTTAAGTGGAAAAGAGAACCACCACAACATAAAAGTATGGGGAACAATAGGCATATACCATAGTGAACCAGGACAGCGACTCCCCGAAGTTTCATGTGGTTTATGCTCTTTCCTTAGAAAAAATTTAGGGCCTATTCTTTTTACAGTTACAGGAATCATGTACTTAGATATGTCTAAGCTTTTTTCACAACTGCAGGAACATGCTAAAAATTTTTTATTTCACGAGGATGGAGCACCACCGCAGTGGCACCTGCATTTAAGAGCATTTCTAAATAGTGAGCTGTCTCAATAATTGATCACCCTTTATTTGTTCAGAGTTTGTGAAAAACTCTACGTGCCTCCCCTTCTTATGACATTAGGTGAACTGCGATGCCACATAACGACCGTGATAACTCCAGACACACTTTCAAAATTATGGGATGAGTTTGACTATCATTTGGATCTTTGTAATTTGTCAGATGGAGGGCATATTAAATATCCATGAAAGGTAATGAAAATTTGAACATAAACATAATTGTCAGAGGAACTCCTAAGGTTATATGGGCATGCAAGTAAAAGATATTTTTCCTTGGCATTTACCAGCCAATGGTGGTCTGTCTCTGTTTACTTTTGCAAAGCCCATATGTTCAGTACTCCTGTTGATGATTTCTCACCATTTCACTCAAGGCCTCCATCATCTACCGCCCTTCTTTCTCTGCTTTTAATTTTGTTTCACCGCTACTGTACTAACGGAAAATGCTTCATGGGTATTTAAACTGTTTGTTTCTTTAAGGTGTCAGAACACTAACTTTTAGATGAGCCTCCCTGATGCGTGTCTTACTGATGAAAATGCACTTTGTTTCTCCTCAATAATTGCAGTCCTGATTTTAGTGATACATTTCTGTACGTAAGAAGCATGTCAACAAGGTCTCTCCACTTAAACTTACTAGAACAATGTCATCTGCACAGGCATATATTGTGTATAGTATGTTGTTGTGGTCTTCAGTCCAGAGACTGGTTTGATGCAGCTCTCCACGCTACTCTATCCTATGCAAGCCTCTTCATCTCTCAGTACCTACTGCAACCCACATCCTTCTGAATCTGCTTAGCGTATTCATCTCTTTGTCTCCCTCTACGATTTTTACCCTCTATGCTGCCCTCCAATACTAAATTGGTGATCCCTTGATGCCTCAGAATATGTCCTACCAACCGATCCCTTCTTCTAGTCACAGCGTGCCACAAATTTCTCTTCTCCCCAGTTCTGTTCAATACCTCCTCATTAGTTATGTGATCCACCCATCTAATCTTCAGCATTCTTCTGTAGCACCACATTTCGAAAGCTTCTATTCTCTTCTTGTCCAAACTATTTATCATCCATTCACTTCTATACTTGGCCACACTCCATACAAACACTTTCAGAAACGACTTCCTGACATTTAAATCTATACTCAATGTTAACAAATTTCTCTTCTTCAGAAACGCTTTCCTTGCCATTGCCAGTCTACATTTTATATCCTCCCTACTTCGACCATCGTTAGTTATTTTGCTCCCCAAATAGCAAAACTCCTTTACTACTTTAAGTGTCTCAATTCCTAATCTAATTCCCTCAGCATCACCCGACTTAATTAGATTACATTCCATTATCCTTGTTTTGCTTTTGTTGATGTTCATCTTATATCCTCCTTTCAATACACTGTCCATTCTGTTCAACTGCTGTTCCAGCTCCTTTGCTGTCTCTGAGAGAATTACAATGTCATCAGCAAACCTCAAAGTTTTTATTTTTTCTCTATGGATTTTAATTCCTACTCTGAATTTCTCTTTGGTTTCCTTTACTGCTTGCTCAATATACAGATTGAATAACATCGGGGACAGGCTACATCCCTGTCTCACTCCCTTCCCAACCGCTGCTTCCCTTTCATGCCCCTCGACTCTCATAACTGCCATCTGGTTTCTGTACAAATTGTAAATAGCCTTCCACTCCCTCTATTTTACCCCTGCCACTTTCAGAATTTGAAAGAGAGTATTCCAGTCAAAATTATCAAAAGCTTTCTCCAAGTCTACAAATGCTAGAAATGTGGATTTGCCTTTCCTTAAACTATCCTCTAAGATAAGTCGTAAGGTCAGTATTGCCTCACATTTTCCAACATTTCTACGGAATCCAAACTGATGTTCCCCGAGGTCGGCTTCTACCAGTTTTTCCATTCATCTGTAAAGAATTCGCATTAGTATTTTGCAGCCATGTCTTATTAAACTGATAGTTCAGTAATTTTCACATCTGTCAACACCTGCTTTCTTTGGGATTGGAATTATTATATTCTTCTTGAAGTCTGAGGGTATTTTGCCTGTCTCATACATCTTGCTCACCAGATGGTAGAGTTTTGTCAGGGCTGGCTCTCCCAAGGCTATCAAAACTCTTCACGCAGTATCGTATCTCCCATTTCATCTTCATCTACATCTTCTTCCATTTCCATAATATTGTCCTCTAGTACATCACCCTTATATAGACCCTTTGTATACTCCCTTCCAAATTTCCCTTTTTTGTTTAGAACTGGGTTTCCATCTGAGCTCTTGATATTCAAAAAAGTGGTTATCTTTTCTCCAAAGGTCTCTTTAATTTTCCTCAATAATTTTTCCTCAGTGATATATGCCTCTACATCCTTACATTTGTCCTCTAGCCATCCCTGGTTAGCCATTTTGCACTTCCTGTCATTCTCATTTTTGAGACGTTTGTATTCCTTTTTGCCTGCTTCATTTACTGCATTTTTATATTTTCTCCTTTCATCAATTAAATCCAGTAGATCTTCTGTTACCCAAGGATTTCTACTAGCCCTCATCTTTTTACCTATTTGAGCCTCTGCTGCCTTCACTATTTCATCTCTCATAGCTACCCATTCTTCTGCTACTGTATTTCTTTCCCTCATTCTTGTCAATCGTTCCCTAATGCTCTCTCTGAAACTCTCTACAACCACCGGTTCTGTCAGTTTATCCAGGTCCCATCTCCTTAAATTCCCACCTTTTTGCAGTTTATCCAGGTTCCATCTCCTTAAATTCCCACCTTTTTGCAGTTTCTCCAGTTTTAATCTGCAGTTCATGACCAATAGATTGTGGTCAAAGTCCACATCTGGCCCTGGAAATGTCTTACCATTATATAATCTATCTGAAACCTTCCAGTATCTCCAGGCCTCTTCCATGTAAACAACCTTCTTTCATGATTCTTGAACCAAGTGTTAGCTATGATTAAGTTATGCTTTGTGCAAAATTATTCCAGGTGGCTTCCTTCTTCATTCCTTACCCCCATTCTATATTCACCTACTACGTTTCCTTCTCTTCCTTTCCCTACTATCGAGTTCCAGCCACCCATGACTATTAAATTTAGGTTTCCCTTCACTATCTGAATAATTTATTTTATCTCATCATACATTTCATCAATCTCTTCATCATTTGCGGAGCTATTTGGAATATAAACTTGCACTACTGTGGTAGGCGTGAGCTTCGTATCTATCTTGGTCACAATAATGCGTTGACTAAGCTGTTTGTAGCAGCTAACACGCATTCCTATTTTTTTTATTCATTATTAAACCTACTCCTGCATTACCCCAATTTGATTTTGTATTTATAACCCTGTATTCGCCTGACCAGAAGTCTTGTTCCTCCTGCCACCGAACTTCACTAATTCCAACTATATCTAACTTTAACCTATCCATTTCCCTTTTTAAATTTTCTAACCTACCTGCCCAATTAAGGGATCTGACATTCCATGCTCTGATGCGTAGAACACCAGTTTTCTTTCTTCTCACAACGACACTGTCCTGAGTAGTCCTCACCCGGAGTTCCGAATGGGGATTTAGCCATACGGTAAAGCTGCATGCTCTCGGGAAAAATTACGGCTGTAGTTTCCCCTTGCTTTCAGCCGTTCGCAGTACCAGCACAGCAAGGCCGTTTTGGTTAGTGTTACAAGGCCAGATCAGTCAATCATCCAGACTGTTGCCCCTGCAACTACTGAAAAGGCTGCTGCCCCTCCTCAGGAACCACATGTTTGTCTGGCCTCTCAACAGATAACCATCCGTTGTGGTTGCACCTATGGTACGGCTATCTGTATCACTGAGGCACGAAACCTCCCCACCAACGGCAAGGTCCATGGTTCAATTGGGGGGGGGGGGGGGGGTGCGAGGGGGCGAGGGGGGGAGGAGGCATGGTTCAATGGGGGGGGGGGGGAGGAGGCAGGGGGATGATAAAAGTTTGCCAAGGCTTTGTTGCACTAACACGCTGGCTAACTAGATGATGCAGTGAGAGTTTCTGAATTGGACACAAAATGTTCTCTCTTAGACACAAGGAATTCGCTAGTCACAGACTTCATTAATCACTATACCACAATTGTAAGAATATCAATAAAATGTTTTAGCTTTAAATCATTGTGATGGAATATGGAATAATTGCAGAAAATTATGTAAGTATTTTGTAAACTGCCACTTTTAATTTTAGGTTTTTTTTACTTTCATGTGTGAAGAAAAGTTTTTATGTATCTCGGCTAGTGTTTTGTAAACGTCATTGTATTTCATGAAAATTTTTATTTCATTAAAATTGGGAGCACAAAGGAAGGAAGGTTGTGTATTATCTATCCTTGTTGTCATAAGAAACTGAGGCCAAGTTGACACTGGAAAAGCCTGTGGAAGTAAATCACCTGCAGCCTAATCAAAAGAATCTTCCTGGCATTCATCTGAAGTGCTTTATGGAACATCTAGAAAACCTAAATCTGAACTCCTGAGAGGAAATTTGAACTAAACACTCTGAATAAAGTTTCTTAACTACTGCATGATCTTGCACAGTTCATTATAATACGAAAACATCAGCTACATAGCATTATACGATATGATTATTATTGATGAATTCGTGTCTCCATACGCTCAAAAAAGAAAGGCTTTACCCATGCAGTTCCGTGAAAATACATCAGGGTGTATATATGGACAAGAAAAACAATTTTTCCAGATTTCCTGGTTAAAAATACACTTTTCCTGGGTGACACTTTTTTCAGTGTGAAAATACACTATACCCTGGGTGAAAGTACATTTTTTCCATTTTGAGTGAAAGATATTTGATGCATGGCAACATGTACACTGCGTATTTTTGTATTATGGAAGTATAAATATGAATTCCACGAAATACAACACAGTAGCTTCTGAGGCATTGAAATCGAGACTGTGATGTGCTTTTGTTAGCCCATCACAGCTCTTGTGATGTGACCTCTCGCCAGCCAATGACAGCAGACATTCAGAGCATAGGTCGTGGTGTAGTTAGCCAACAGCAACATCACTGGTGAGTAGTGCGAACACACAAATATCAGATGCAAAGTAACCAGTGAAATAGAGAAGGAAAAGCAGCAAGTCGACCCATGGCACTTAATGTATAACCATCAAACAGATCCAACTTGTCTCATATCAAGGAAGTGGTTATCCAATGGACAGTACTGCTAGAAGGCCAATCTGAGACCTGCGGCCTATATTTATGGTTGGATTCCCTGCAAAATACAAACCCGCACTCCAAAGAGGGAGTCACACAAAGGCATCAACTACAGTAGAGTAAATGGACAGCACTGAACAGATTAAGAGCAGGAGTCACAAAATGCGAAGTAAACTTGGTTAGGTGGTGTACTCTGCAGATCACCATAGAGAATGTGGAGAAATGCAGATGATTGAACATTTGCTCAAACACCCATAGATGGACTTCGTTTGCACAGCGGAAGATCTATTTTTGGGCAACGACAATGCCATTAAAGCTGCTGTTTAATAGTTATTGGTTGAAATTAATATACATACAATAAAGTCACAGCAAAAACCTATGCTTTAAAATATAACACTGCTAGTAAATTTTTTTTGTTTTTTTCCCCTCGAAGGTTTGGTTGCGCAGGATCCTAAGAGCACAGCTTAAACTGCAGCAGCTGAATATTTCTGACAAGCACAATTATAGATTTCACTGCAGAACACCAAACATTTCGTGGGTTACTTGGCTGAATAAATGTTCTTCGGAGCACTTCAACTTTTCTGTAGAAAAGCCAATTGTGTGTGAAATTGCTCAAGAACTAGCCTCACACTTTTTCTGAGGGATAATTATACTTTTTGCCATCATTGTATGATTTATAATCTAGGAAGGAACTAAAATACATACAAAAAACTAACCTTGAAGCGTGAGCTTTTTTAACGTGCATTACTGCATTACCATTTAAGGTTTATCAAACACAAATGAGTCAGTAAAATTTTTATAATGGCATAAAGGCTGATCTTGTAGAACCAGAATATTTCTAAATGGCTGGTCCTCAAAGTGTTATATTTTGAATGAGATTCGAGTTCTCCATGCTTTAAGAAGTTCATCACACATTCCCACAGGCAACATAATTCACCTTGTGTAAAAAGAAATTTACTCTGGAACTGATGCTTCTCAAATCACCATTCACAGTATTTTCCCATGACCTGTCAGAATTTTTTTTTAAATGGAGGATTTTCTTTGCAACTGAAGTTTTATTTTGGTGTTATTCTCTCGTTTATATTTTATTGCTGCAGTGTTATTCTGCAGTAGCAGGCTGAAGTAAATCCTCTGTTACAGTATCAGTTCTTACCAGTCAAAATTACAAAAAATTAACTGAAAACAAAAACAAAGAAAATTTCCTAGTGTTGTAAAAAATGCCCTGGTTTTTCCCACATTTTTCCTGGATGAAAAAATTACCACGTTTTCCCAGAGTGTATACACCAAAACCAAAAGCGAATAGTGTACTGCTAGTACATTGCTGGCAAACAGAAAAATCAAAGTTGGCTGAACAAATAACGGGGCGAAAATTCTGTGAATGCATATGCTGCCACTGGATCACCAGGTGACCATTTCACTATCATGATAATTATTATTATACAACAATTGTATATGCAATTGAGGTCCTCTGTACACATCTGCATAATACATTGCTCCCTATGAAATGCGGCTCTACATATTGTATATGCAATTGAGGTCCTCTGTACACATCTGCATAATAAATTGCTCCCTATGAAATGCAGCACTACATATTGCATGTTCCTACTAAAATTTCAGTCCCAGTCCATTAAAGTTGTACCAACACTGTTTCAGTATCACATGCTATTTGGTCGAAAAGCTGTAACAACACACTCTACATGCTAATGCAATTATTAAAGGGATATGATGGGAGAAATGTAAGACATGGGAGAATTACCAAACTACTGAAACAGGTATTAGTTCTACAACTTTGCTTCCGCTGTTTTGCGATAGATGGCAGTAGTGGCAAGTGGTGGTGCAGGTGGTAGGTCAACGTAATGCCATCAAAATATTAGTCAATTTGTGTTTTCATCATGAAGTTATTATCAATCACATACGTCAACTTACGAGTCCAGTTCTCGTCATTTTATATTTTTGCTCTAACATGAAGAAATCTGTGGCTGAGGTTCAGAAGGTAATGGGTAAGCCCTATGGTGAGGCACCTTTTAGTGAAAGGATGTGCAGAGAATGGCTTCAAGAATGGTGATTTGAATGTCGAAGACTGGCATGGTGGTGGAAGAGAGTAGGTTTCTGAAGCTACTGACACTGACAGAAACAATCACAGGGATTGCTATCACAAGCAACTGATGCACTTGAAACTCGCACTGAAATAATTGGAAATGTTGAAATGGGAAGTCCAACCCCACCCGCTGTATTCTGCAGACATAATCTGTCTAACTACCACCTTTTTCGATCAATTGCACATGGCCTGGCTGACAAGCACTTCCGGTCATGTGTACAAGTGCAAAATTGGATCAATTCATGGATTTCCTCAAAAGATGCCCAGTTCTTCCACCATGGGATACATATGCTGCACGAAATAAGGGAGAGAGTAGTCACCAGCGATGGCCAATACTTTCAATCGTAAATTTCTTTTAAGTTTTTCACAATAAAGCCACAAAATTCATTAACAAAATGGTGGAAACAAGGTTGTACACCTAATTAAAAAACTATGAAACACTGTTTCACCACTGATACAAAGTTACAAAGCTTTGCAGTACAGAAGGGGTTTTAACAAACATGCAGAAGGTGTCGACACATTTTGGAACTGTTGCTCAAACAGTACAGTCAACTCCATGGTACAAAATGTCACTGTAAAGATTTAACAAACTTAATAGATGTGCCCATGCTTTAGTAGTTTAAACAAGCACTTATAGTGAGTGTAAACATTAAGAATTGTAAATATCTGTACGCAATTCACTGCTCAGCCCTAATAAGCTTCTCAATATTTTTTCACTATGGATGCATATAACTTACATATGAAGTTAGATGGCATAATTAGCTCAACATAGAAAATTACAAGCAAACAATCCACAAGTAAGCTCTCACCTCAGTATTTCACAGTTCTGAACCAAATAACCCTACATACACATGATGTACTTGCCAAAAATTATTATTGTGTACCGGGTCTAGAACTCTTCATTTGATTACCATTTAGAAGATACTTACACTTAAGAGCTGTTCAGACAGAACAAAAACATGTCACATTAGTGTGTTTACTTGGCATGGGGAATGTAATAACAAGTCACAAATTGACTAACAAAACAATATATTTTTACTAACAGTATTGTGTTTTCCAACACACAACTATTTCACATTCAGGTTTCATTTCTAATACTGAAGCACAGTTACTAAAACATAATCACGTCGTCAAGCTCTCATCATTATTGCAATAAATATGTGTGGGAGGGACAGGAAAAGTCAGGGTATACAAACAAGAATAACAAGCTCAAAGCAACAGATCACATCTGTTCAAATGCTTTGAAATATGCCTAACATATAAAACCTCTATTTATAACATTTTAAGGATCACAGTTCACTGGCACAATCTGTGTAATTTAACTATCAAGTAAAGCTATAACTAGAAAAGAAACACAATGAGTATTTTCTTCATAAAAAAACACATTACTGGGAATAAATGAAGTAAAAAACGAAACAAACAATAAAGAAAAAAAAGGAACATTTTTATCTAAAAATAAGTGGAATGTTTGAACGGCAAAGGAGACCAACTTCAGTCTTATATTTCTGCAAAGAAATGGTGCCAACTTTTTAAGGTCACTGAAATTTGCATATTGACATTGAGATATTGTCATTTATCCACCAAAAAACAATTTCCTTAAAAATAGGAAAATGTCATTTAAAAATGAAAAATACTGTAAATACTGTCTAAGGTTTTCTGTCATGATAGTACAAATACATTACGAACTAGACTCTGATAAATTAATATTTCACTGTACAAACTACATCAACACATTACAATATATTGTTCGTGGAACATGAAATTACCAACAGTACATAACTATCAGATTTTCAGTAATAAATAGTTACTCAGTTACTACAAACAACTATTCATAAATATATTACGCACAGAGTATATACATTTTTGCTCGATTTCTAAGTATTTTTAAAAATTAACGCTTCATTGTGTTCATAAACTTTCCGCACATAAATAGTAGGCTACTTATGATAATAAATTCTTCATATGCATTCAGCCTCACAATGGTTCTAGGAAACTGTGCTGCAGGCCATTTCTTTACAGCATAAAGTAATGTCTCAGCTCAGTGACACTTTTGTAACTCTAAAAGAAATACATCTGATAATTGGTACAATTTTTCTGCTAAACAGCATACACCAAAGCTCATGTGCAAACTGCACAATTCCAGGTACCATAAACATGAATAATTTCTCTTACAAGAAAGTAGTAGCAGTAGTAGTAGCTTTTTCATGAAATGGTTCGACGTGGGGTGACAGGTGGAGTGGAGTTGGCAGTTCCTACCCTTGCAGGAATTGGAGGAGGAACACCAGCTCTTGCTGGTACTGGTGGTGGTTGTGCTCTGTCAGGGATAGGTGGCGGTGGTAGCTGCCGCTGTGGCAGAGGTGGTGGCTCCATCTCTTGTGCATTACTACCTGATGAGTCTAATCGTGGAGGTGGTGGAGGGGGCCCACTTGGTCTTGCTGGGCAGTAGTCATCCTGAATCTCCTCATATATTGCATTGCTGTCTTCCTGTTGGTTGTAGACTGTCTCTGGAGGGGTGGTAGGAATTTTCTGTTGCACAGGTAAGGGTTTTGAAGGAACACTGATCACCCCTGCCTGTAAGAACAGTGTTTGAATCATCATGATACTCAAATTATAAATAATGCCAAATTACTTCTAACGCATCAAGCCAGCATTTAGACAGTATGTAAAAAGCTAAAGGTACTTTTAGTCATAAAACAAGCACTAAACAAGAAGTTTCTAGACTAATAGAGACAATTAAGTTACAACTAAACACACTTCATAGGAAGGAAATGGATTATAGGCCATCAAAAAAGGTAATTTTTTTTCCCAATAACAAACATACTCCTCATTCTGGCATTCTGGCATATTCTATGGTCCAGTCCCTTGTAAGTCACACATGAAGGAAATTGAATAATTTTATTGATTTATTTGTATTTGGATAAAGTTTTACGTCTGCAAAATTAAATGTACTGGAAGAAAGGAGAGAAGCAAGTTTTGGATCAAACACTGTGCTGACAGCAAAGTCATTAGAGATGAACATAATCTCCAACACAGCAATAATGAGGGAGGAAATCAGACATTCTCTTTTCAAAGATGCCGTGCCAGCATTCACTTAATCAATTTAGGGAAACAATGAAAAACATAAATCAAGATGTTAAGATGGGGATTTGAGCATTGCTTCTTCTGAATAGAGTACACAGCACCACCTCAGTTGATGAGAACACATCAGGTATTAATTCAGCACCATAACAAAGAGGATAAGTAATTAACTACAGCCTTGCTGAAAGTACTCTCAACTATCATCACAGAATTTACTTGAAGTTATTTCAGGATGTCACATGAAAAATAAATCAGAATTGAGAGACAAATGGTTCAAATGGCTCTGAGCACTATGGGACTCAACTGCTGTGGTCATCAGTCCCCTAGAACTTAGAACTACTTAAACCTAACTAACCTAAGGACATCACACACATCCATGCCCGAGGCAGGATTCGAACCTGCGACCGTAGCAGTCGCACGGAATTGAGAGACAAATTTCAACCTCTTTCCTCCTGAATAAGTCTAGTACCATTTCGACCATGCACACAGTGCCTCCTTACTTGGGTCAGCCATTTTTATTATCCTGTGGGGTGTTATGTAAATATGTTGTGATTCAGTCTCCTACAACAAGCAGTTTACAATAGCTGTTATCCAAGAAATACTGATTTAACTTACCTCAAACACTTCAAAATTGTGTACTCAGTAGTCATGACTGTTTTCATGTGAGCATTGGTACAAAATTATATCTAACCATCTAGTTGACCCTCCATAGGCCAATGAAGAATGGAAACACTTTCTGTACAGTATTTGATTTACAAACAGATAATCATTTTTAGGAAACAATATATTACGTAGAATATGTAGACAAAAAAGTGTACAATTAGAAAGAAAGGAGGTGGTTGTTTGTGTGTTTGTGTGTGTGTGTGTGTGTGTGTGTGTGTGTGTGTGTGAGAGAGAGAGAGAGAGAGAGAGAGAGAGAGAGAGAGAGAGACCAGGGGGATGGGGTGGGAGGTGGGGGCAGGGAGAGGAGATCCACTGTTGGGAAGTATGCAAAGATTTGTCCATGCAAAAGAGGGCATTAGATGGTACTCGCAGCTCCCTCCCAAATGGTAATATTATTATTGAAATCTCATCAGCTTGATTTTTCCAATTCTACCATAGAAACACATATTTTAATCTAAAAAAATTTACACAAACTATAATTTCTACAGATATGAATCCTAATTATGATGTAATGCATCAGAAATGTCTGCAGGTACCCAATGGTGGCAAAGTTTTATATAATCACTGTGCCCTTCTTTGGTTTCACCTGACAATTCCAGTAAGCGAATGTCACTGACATGTTCAGTGTGCTCCCCCTTATAACAAATGTTACAATGAAAAAGCCTTTCCACATGAGATGCAAGATGATGTGACTTAATAGTTGCTAGCCCCTTCTGATGCAACATAACAGTGACAAATTTTCCATAGAGAGACAATCATATGGATGAATGATTGTATCATTCACGAGAAGCTAACTTGAGCAGTAGTGAATGCAGTTTACATGTAATACTTGGAGGAGAAAACAAAAATGGAGTCAAGTAGAAACATTCTTCTGAACTGTAAAAACTATGCCAATCCTCAGAACTTCTGTATTTGCTCATTCCCACTATACACAGTGTCCCATTTATATCGCTCACCCAAAATAACTTTTTTCTTATGCATTAAATGAAAAATTGTTTCCAACAATGCTTTTATCCTCATTGGGTAATACTTGCTGAAGGTATGTGTTTTATGTATCACCACAGATGTAGGAGATATGGGGTAGAGGTTAAATTTTTTAAATGGAACCATGTACAATTTATTCAAGAATACACTCACCCTTTCCAAGAAATATTCAAAAATGTACCCCACTGAATCATTTTATCCATGAAACTAGTAGCTATGGAAATGATAAATATCACATAACTTGAAACTTCCTGGCAGATTAAAACTGTGTGCCAGACCGAGACTCGAACTCGGGGCCTTTGCCTTTCACGGGCAAGTGCTCTACCATCTGAGCTACCCAAGCACGACTCACAACCCGTACTCACAGCTTTAATTCTTCCAGTACCTCGTCTCCTACCTTCCAAACTTCACAGAAGCTCTCCTGCGAATCTTGCAGAACTAGCACTCCTGGAAGAAAGGATATTGCGGAGACATGGCTCCTGCGAATCTTGCAGAATTGGCACTCCTGGAAGAAAGGATATTGCGGAGACATGGCTTCGCCACAGCCTGGGGGATGTTTCCAGAAATAACAACACAGGTTTCTGAAGAATATCAGGAAGCATGTTCCAGAATAAGTCAACAACACTGGATACTAAATATACCCCATGTAATAAAATACAGCATAAAGGAGAAAAACTAAAAGTAAACACACACACACACACACACACACACACACACACACACACACACACAAACAAACAAAACAAAACAATTTATGTACAAAAACTCGATGAACTAATCATAGCACTTCTGTATATGTTAGATATTTGTGTCGTCCTTTGAGCACATGTTCAGCAAAGGTGGAGTCTGATTTATTTAATCTCCAGCTACATTCATGTTCAGTCAGCCTTGTTGACATGGCCCGGCCTGTTTGATCAATGTACAGTTTATTGCAGTCAGTGCAGGTTATTTTGTAGATCCCACTCTTGCTTAGTTTATCTGTTTTGTCCTTGCTGGTGAATAGGAGATTAGCTGTAGTGCCTCTTACATAAAATGATGTTTTATAGTTTTGGGATTTCAGTCTTTCTCCTAGGATAGTTTGTATGATAGCTAACCTAGATATGGAATAGTACAGCAGTTGGTTTTTGGTGTGGTTGTTATTGCAGAGGGGGCATAAATGTAGGGCAAGATTTTCCTTCTTTGTTTCTTGTGCACGATTTTGTCAACTAATACAGGGTTACAGCCATTGTTATATGCAATATATTTAAGGGTGTCTACTTCTGTTTGGAAATTTTGTTTAGACACTGGTATGGATGTGAGGTGATGCACCATGGAATGGAAGGCTGCATATTTGTGTGTTATTGGGTGTTGTGAACATGAGGGTATTACTGTGTACGTTGTTGTGGGTTTTCTGTAAAATTTGAAAGTATGTGTATTTGTGGTGATATCTAAGTTAAGGTCTAAAAAGTTAATGGATTTTTCACCTAGCTCCATGGTGAATTGTATGTTTTTGTGTTGTGAATTTAGATGTTCTAGGAATGTGTTCAGTTGTCTGTTGGTACCTGTTCACATAAACAGTACATCATCTACATATCTGTATCAGTATTTAATATTATAACTGAGGGGTTCATTTTCTAGGAACTGTTTATGAAATTGTCCATGAATATTTCAGCTAAGAGGGGACTGAAAGGGGACTCCATTGCCAATCCTTCTAGCTGTTTATGAAGGGCACCGTCAAATTGGAAATAATTTTGTTTCAGACGTGTTTGGGTGGCAAAATTTATGCCTTCTACTAGTACTGGGTTGACACCTGCTCTGTATAATAGTTCTGTCAGAATATCAAGGCATTCTTGTGTAGGTATATTTGTAAATAAGCTGCTTACATCAAAGGATACTAGTTTTGCAATACTTGGTATTGGAAGGTCTTTAATTTTGTTCACAATGTCCACTGAGTTTACAATTCCAAACTTAGATTTGAGTTTTGTTTTGGTTTTCATACAGGAATGCAATTCATTGGCAATTTTCTATTTTGATGCAGTGTAAGTTGGAACAAGTGGTCTTAGAGGATGGTCTTTTTTGTGTAGTTTAGGGAGTCCACACAATTTACGTGCTGTTGGATTCATGTTGATCAAATATTTAACCTCATAATCGTGTATTATACTTTTGCAGGACTTGGTTAAGTTTTTAATTTCATCATTAAAGGTTTTTGTGGGGTCTTTGTTAAGAACACAGTAGGTATTGGGTGTGCGTAATAGTTTCACATTTTCAATATATTTACTTTTGTCCAGGAGGACCAAGGTATTACTTTTATCTGCTCTTGTAATGATTGTTCTGTTTTGGGTGATTTTCTTCTTTAGGTTATTCAGTGTGCTGTGGTCACTAGATTGAGTTGTAGTAGTGTTACACTTGAGCCATTTTTTTATTTCACGCCTAGCTATGTGTTTGGCTGCAATGTCATTATTTATTCTGTATTCTATATCAACTTTTAATACATCAAACTGCTTAGTGGAAGGTTTATGATGAGGAGCCAATTTGACACCTTTTGCTAACAGTTCGATTTTCTTTGTGGAAACGACTGTTTCTGATAAATTTACCACTTGTTCAGAAAAGTTTTGTTCAGTTTTGTGTTTACGGTTGCACTTCGATGACATAGGTTGTTTATTTTACGTTTCTGGTGTAAGAACATATCATGGATTATGTTTTGCACTTGCTCCCTCATTTCATTATCAAAAATGTCGAACTCACACTGATGTAATTGCTTGTAATTCTCATGTGTATCACTTTTACAAACAACCAAAACAAAACTTTTCTGAATGAGTGGTAAACTGAAGGAACATTCTGTCACAAATAATAGGAAATTGTCTTGTGAGCAATACAATATTCTTCACTAAAATTTGCAATGCCTTATCTGGACCGAAGTGAAGTTAACTTCTGCAGTCTTTGCAGATACAACCCCGGTTCACAATGGATGGATTGTAAGAATAACAACTTCATTTACTTGTTGATCACTTTCACCATAATCCTCTCACTACCACATGAATTGTCCTTAATAATGAGGCTGAACTACACAAAGAGTAATGGGAGGGGGTACCAGATTTAATTGTGCAACATGCATCCTACAGACATGAAGGCTACAGTCACAGTAATGTTTCTTTTATTTATATATCCTTTCATAACAAACAGAATGACTAATTTCTTTAATTGTGTGTGTTCAGAATATTGTGACTTGCTAATACAGCTTAACACACAGCGTGCTAGCTTGCAAAACAGGGAGATGACACATATGTATACTGGACTGTGACTCGAACCTGGGACTTTTACCTTTTGTGAGCAAGTGATCTACCGACTAAGTGATTCAAGCACAACTCACGAACTGTTCTCACAGGTTTACTTCCCAGTACCTCATCTACCTTCCAAACATCACAAAAGCTCTCCTGCATACTTTGCAGGACTAGCATCCTGGAAAAAAGGGTACTGCAGGTACATGGCTTAGCCACAGCTTAAAACAGTACTTACAGCTAGTGAAATGAATGTGCCCCATATTATATTACTCAAAAGAAACTTTAAAACTTTAATCTTAATTGATTATGGATTTGAGTAATAACTGTACAAAAACAAACCTTAGGAACTTGTTTTCTGTGTTGATATGGTGATGCTCCAGGTGACACACTCGGCAGAGGTGGTCGACCAGGAGGGGCTGGTCGGGGAGGTGCCTTTAGCGGCACATCAGACTCTTCACCAGGACTTGGACTGTATGATCTATCCACACTATACACGTAATCTGCTTTGTCTGTACCTATGAGAAAATTTGTATTTCAGTTTCACAAATGTGTATTATTATGTATTTTAACTTAATATCACTTTTTACATTTGTACTAAAGTAAGTATACTGCTTTTACAGTTTTATATGCGAGGGTAAGTTGATATTATCTTCTTACTTTCAGATTATTCTTAATGGATTATCACTTACACTCTTGATCAGTTGTGGATGACACATCACTTGATAGCTCAGGTAAAGGTTCGATGTGATCGCATAAAGGTATTGTGTTATTGCTGCAGAGCTCTATTTCCTTCAGGGCCTGATCTTGCCAATTTGGAGTTTTTAAGGAAAGATTCAATGCATGACCACAAATCTGGAAGAAGAGAGAATTACCTTCCATTAATGTGTAATACAAAAATTAAATGAAAAATGTTTTGCATGTAACAATGGACTTAATGATGAGAAATACATGTAATTTAGTTTTAAACATTCAAACAAATATGCACAGTGCTTATAAAAAAAACTGTACATTCCATGGTAATCACACTAATATTACTCATCAAATGCACATACAATGTGTTGCTTTTGAAGAAACTGTTCTTGCCTGGAAATGGTGTGGATACAATATTTACATCAGTGACTTTCTTACAACAGGTACTACGAAATTTAAGACTCTGATAAAACAAGCACCACATGTACAACAGACGTGACGATAATTTCTAGAGGAAAGCTTCATACAAATGCAAGTGATACACAGATGGAAGAAAAAAAATAGTTGAATGGAATGGAGAACAAATACATACAGAAGATGAAAACACAAGGGTTTCAAAGAAGGTACATGGTAGTTGGTGGGAAGAAGGCAAATGTAAAAATGGAAAGTACAGAGAAACACTTTCAATTTCAGAAAAAAGGATTGGAAAAATGGTATTCCAAGGGAAAAATGTATTTATTTCCAGGTTTTGTAAAGCACTCTTGCCTGTACTTCTATCAAAGAAAATAACGATTACAGTTAAATGATCTGATGGAAATCTAAACACAGTGTAAAGATATTTTTTAATCTTTCATCATAAATTTCTCTTTATTTGTATCCGCAGTCCTACAGAATTTTAGAAATGGTATTTTCCACCTGGACTGTTATTAAATCCAGTATATTTAATAATAGTCCTGGTGGGAAATGTTGTCTTTTTTTTATCATAATGTCAAAGCAATGGAAATTCTAAAATGGTACTTTATCTGATAGTTCTAATTTGTGTACAGCAAATTTTACGTGCCCAATAACATACACTGAGGGCTTGAAGTGGGGACCAAAACAATTTGGACTAGGGAACCACATTAAGAAAGATCCTAGTTTCATACAACATGAAGAGAGAGAGATAAAACAATGTATTCCACTCCCCTATGTTTACTGGGTGAAAGATTGAAAGTAATTTATGGTGACTATGGTAAGCATTAAATTTAAAGCCAATTAATGTGGTAAACACACACAATGCTAAGTAAAAAAAATGAAACATACAGTATTCATATATCACACTGCACATTCATTCCACATTCAGGTTACTTTGCATCATACATGCAGCAGAAAGGAAAGTACACCAATTAAGGAACATGAAATAATTTATTCATCAGTTTAATACAAAAAATGTGGTTCATTGCAGAAGTGCCAGAGTATGGGTCCAAAGGTACTGGGTTCAATCCCCAGTTAGTGATAGAATTTTTATCTGTCACTTTTCTTTCACATCTCACAATGTTTGTTAACTTGAAAAAATGCTGAGTTACACTGTGGTTCACAAACCACATCGAACTGTAGGTTCCTCTATAATTGGTGTAGTAAATCAATTCAAATTTTCGAGGCTCGCAATGGCATACCACCTCTAACAGGACTGTGCTTGGTAGTTCATTGTGATTTCAAACTAACCTTTGGGTTGATGACAGCTTTACCACTATAAAACGATTCATATTTATAGTTCTATACCGGGCAGCTCTTAATATGTTTGTTTCAGACTGGATTGTGGCTACGTTGCAAGACCTTCATTTGCAACAATTATTTGATCAATCATCAAGTAATAGTTAGATTATAAAAGATATTTACAACACCAGATGAAGAAAAAGCTTTGTCCAAGTGTATTTATCAATTCATTCACACATTGTGACTTTTGACATAAAATGTCAGAGCATGGGGTACAATGAGGAACCCTAAGTGTTCCACAAATTGGGTTTTGGAATAATCTTGTTAAGTAAAATACTTCATCTGAGGTGAAGCTGTGCCACATTTAAGATAAGGAACACCCCTGCGAGAAAATGGACTCCAAAAAATGAGGCACTTTGGCATAGGCAGGAAAATGTGGTGTTCGAATAATTTATTTTAGACATGTTTCTCCAAGAAACATAATTATACAATAATCTATTGCTTCTGTCATTAGCAGAGGTTGCTATTGAATTTATAGAATACTAAGTAAAGACCTAATCAATGGAATTAGTTAATCAAACAGATGCCAGGACAAGCCACCTACCTTTAGTCTTTTCTTTTTCACTTACACACAAACAGTGTACATCATGACAGTTCACCACTCTACTGACTAATCTTCATAACCAGCAGATGAAGGTGCAGAATCCATGCTTCTGCAGCATTGCACTGCCTTCTTTAGTTTCTGCACCACAACTGCTGTGTTAATGGGTAAGCCACAACTATGCCAGGTTTTTGGGTCCAGTGATTAACAGTAACTTCAGAAGACTGCTAGGCCTCAATGGCTCTGAAAACCTTTCCTATCTATATTTTCATATCTTTATTTTCACTGTACTGAGACACATGTAACAGATCAGCATTACAGATTATGTTTCCATGTACACTTGAGTAAACTATTGTCTTGTCTCTTTATATAAAAACAGATTATAATAGATATTAATGGTAAAAGATAGAGATGCTATGTTATCAATGGCAACTGTGATGACTATACTTAAAATAGTAGTTCAGTATACAAGATTTTCGTTTTCAAAGTAATCACAAACAAAATACCATATTTATCCAAGAATATTTGACCCTGAATAAAAGATGACCCCTTTTTTAAGATAGTACAAAAAATTTTATTTCTAACATATTCTGACCAATCAAACTTACTAACCATTTTATTAACATAAAGTATATGTGTAAAAAAGTTAACATTATATCTATTATAAACTTATATCGTGTATTGATTTTCTACATTCTTATAATACAAGAAGAAATAAAATAAACAAAAAGAAATGATTTACACTACTTTTTATCTTCACTTTCTTTTTTGCTTACTATTTAAATCAGTCATTTGCGGTACCACTATTTTTGTGAAGATACGGGACATTGCCGGTCGTGACGGTGTTTCTCTATTGTTCAGAGAATGACAAGGGATCAGTTTTGTATAGCCAATGGGATGATAATTTCAAGTAACCAATGAGAGGTGAGAACAAAGACAATGAATTTCTAGCACTGAAATTGAAATCATTCTCTTTTTCACTATGGTCACCAATATTTGATCTCCCCCCCCCCCTAGAATTACAAGGTTGTGGTTGTGGTTAGGTTGGGACCTAAGAGCAGTGCGTATATTGCTGTGAGTGAAACAGATATCAATAATATTTATAATCTTTGTTCCCACAAATGTTTAGCTATTTCCTTCAAATACGAAGAGGTTGAAAAGTCAGCCAACCAGTTGCAAATAAAGGTTTATTAGCCCTTGACCTAGGTTTCGATATTTGTAAAAATATCTTCTTCAGCAGGCTGTTTCGCAGCCATGTTTAAGGTCCACTAAATATGTTGTGATTTCTGAGCTGGGGGTTATGATGGGACCTGAGAACATGACCAGAACACAAGGATTCACCTATGCTGCCATACACTAGTCTAGATACAGGAAGTTACTGTCTACTCCGAAACGGTGGATCACTGTTTTCCAAGGAGGAGGAGCGATACTACATGCTGTGCCTTGTTCATCGTGACGTAGATATTATAGTCACTGGCTGGCAACGAGTAGGTCATCAGTTATTACCACACTCTGAATTTATTTATCAATTAACATTTGTGATTTCTGGAAGGTTCAGGCACTTATTTACGAAATTCTGTAACTTGCAAGAATGTCCTATGTATGTAAGTACTCTTTTGAACCAGGCAATTTAGTTCCATGTGCACTCTTATGTGAGCTCAGTATAATTGATTGATTTTAGTGTTAAGTTTGCATTCTCGTTGACAACTCTGACCTCCATAAATGCATCCTTTCTTTTCAACAACTCTAGTGGTAATATACTATGTCTAAGTAAATAAGTGATAACGACGACATACCTGTGTGTGAGACTTGCTGGCTGCCACCAGTGCACATTGCCCATCACGAAATGTGACCCACATTGTGTCTTCAACAAATCTGACAAGAATTACTTCTCCAATTTGACTCAGTTCTTGTAGAAGTGCCATCATGAAATTATCATCAAAGAGATCTTCTCCCGTAGCTTCAGAATCAACTGCCTGTGAATTAAGTACTTGGACATTATGATATATTATTACCAAATTTAACTAATTTGTAAAAAAATGTAGAACATGCATCTTCCATAAAAAAACAAATAATCTTCTGCATATAAGAAGTAAGGAAATAAAGGTATTTACATTTTGCGCTATAAATGATTCAATGTAATGAAGCGGCTGATAGCAGAAGGGTTTTAATAAATGACGCAGATAGTAAATAAGGAAGGACCGTGACTACTTAGGAAAGATCAATACTATGAAATTAATACAGTTTGCAGTGGAAGATGATACGTGGGAAAACTGTGACAAACATGAGCAAACGAAAAACATTCAGTGCAAATGACGAGTGGTCACAGAATGATTCCATGGAAGTTTTCCTTTCTTTTTCCATTCCTCACGCAATCTTATTTCCTCACTCTCATACCTACATTGGCTCCAAATAGTATTCAGAAGCTTTTATTATGTTTTAGGTTATTTTATTGATTTTGATTTTCAGTAAGTAATAATTGACTTTCTTCCATTTCCTGATCAATTAATCAGTTATTGTTTTCTGATCCTGGAGCACCCGTACCACATCCAGGTATGAATCACATAGATTTACACAGCAGTATGATACACTACACAGTAACTGTGAGCACCTAGGCACAATATAACTATGCTCTTATTCTTTATTTTATGACAGTGATGGGCAGGACACATGTTACACATAATATGCTGTTCAACACAGTCAATTGTACCAACTACATGTGAGATCATATATTATCAACTACTGTCAGCATGATCCTTATGCTAATTCTTTTCCAAAAGCTCATTAATTGAAGTAACATCTACATCGTCTATACCTGAATTACCACTGTTGCATCTGGAGGCCCAATATCCTGAATAACTTCCATGAATATTTGGCTTCGGCGTTCTTCATCTACGTGGCCCACATCAATGTCAATTACTGCGATAACTGGCCTATGGTCACTTTGTTTCAGCTCAGCACGTCCATAATGCACAAGCCTCCCTGGATTCCAATCACTTGGTAAGTCTGCAAAAATAAAAACAGTAAAACTTTCTGAGATCTAAAACAATATTCAACAGAATCGTGTTTGCTACTGTGTGAAAACATACACCATATAACTGATGTTTGTCTAAAATTTGCTGAACCGATGTTATGTCAGTAGTTAAATCACAGAAGCAACCTGGTGATTACATTACGTCATGAAGTCAGTGATTAGTACAAATTGTGTGATAAAGTCATTGTGAATCCTCAAACTAAAGTAACATGCTGCAGCATGGGCACCACAAGGTGGTCAAATCATTCTAGAGAGACTGATTCACACACCTTGCAGTGCTACCTACAATTTTTCTCAGGTAGTTGGTGCTAGGCGTACTGAATAAAGTTGGATATCAACAGTATACCATAAATTATCAAATGGGTTAAAATCAAGTGATATGGGAGGCCAAGCCATAGTCATAGTCACAAATTCACTTGGGGGCAACCGAAGAGTAGTGACATTTCACACAGTCCTGTTGAAACATGCATCTCCAACGGAGTACTCTAATGTCAGAAAGACATGCAAGAATGTCCACCTAACGTGCACCAGTCTTTGATAACCAAAGCTAGACAATGTGATCATGTGTAAATGGCTCAGACAATAACTAAGCCACCTCCTGCCTGGACACTACCTTACTGACATACAGTCTCCACAGCTTCTTGCGCCATTCACAACAGCAATGGTGTCAATTGCCTTAATAGCTACACCAACAAACAAGATTCACTGGACCATTTTACACGTTGCAACTGTTCCATAGTGTTTGTGGGTTAATGCTGGGCATTTAACTCTGTGTTGAACAAAGGGACACAAGTCAGACATCTGTTGCATTTGTCTCTGTACAGCCCTAGTGGAAATTGGTTCCTGAAAAACCATATTCAAATAGTCAAATAGGTGATGATCTGGTCCACAGTAGACCACTGACAGCCCTATATGGTTCTGTGGAAGTAATGTGATGTCCATTCGTCAAACACCTGGGATTGCCATATGCAGCCGTTTATGCATGAGGGAACATTATCTTTGTGATATCTAAGATCTACCACTGAATGTTTACCATGAAACAAGAATTATTGTGTCACCTCCTTTTTAATAATAAGACCTAATGAACAGTGATTGAGTACTAACAAAAATTCCCTGCACTGAAGACGCGCAGCAGAGGGTGCCCCATACCAACCCACCATTGCTGGATTCTGTTGGTGTTTCATGGCTGACTGTTCAAAGCTTCTAAAAGCAGTGGTATAACATGTGGGACCACAGAACACAATGTTGGAAAAAGATCTTGATTGAGAGGGGCCAGAGACACGTTTTAAGGCTTGTGAATAAAAATTGTTTCCAAACACAACAGGAATTGTTGCAGGCAGTGAATGTAGGTCCATCCCAATCTGTTGGGGAAATAACATTGTGATGGGAACTGCATGCAATGAACATCTGGAGTCAGTCACTTTGCAAGGGGCCATTGCTCACACAGATACATAAAGATGACAACAGCAAAGTTCATGGGCTGCAAGAATATGTGACTGGTTTTTGGAACACTCCTTCACTCTTTACATCTCACATGGCCTGCAAAATCATTTGACTCTAACTCCATATTAAATCTGTGGGATATGTTGGAATGGCAGGAAAATGCTGACATCAGCATCCCTGCAATTTGGTGGAATTGCACAATCAAATCATCAGTGAGCGGCTTAACCTGGATGTGACACACCTGTATAGCCTTGTGGATTCTCTTCCTAACCAAATGTTATCGAGTGCATGGGTAGAATTACACACTATTAAATGATGCTTGAAATGGTTTCTCTAGAGTTGACTAATTTTTGTCCGATGATCTTATGTCTCAACATAAGTTACCACAAAGTTTTCTGTGCCATGAGTCTCTTAAACGGTTTCATAATGGTCTACGAATTGAAATGATGTGAAAAGCCCATAACCACCATACAGTCAAGTAACAAAAATTATTTATAGTTCCTCTTTTTTTCTTGTGTCGATTTACCAACTTTTGCTTCAATTACAGACATTTTGATCACATGAAAAAAATATATTTTTATATATTTCACTAGCTAGCTATTCTGGATTAAACATCTCTAATATTTCCCATAACTAAACACTGAACTTTAAAAAATAACAAGCTATTTAAGATCAAAACAAAAATTAAAATGTTCCATTAATATGGGAGAAAGGTCAGTAAACGAATGCTTAAAAAGTTTTTACCTGTAAATAAGATATACAACAACTATGGCATTCATTAATATGAACTAAGAACAAAAATTACTTCCACATTTCATGATTTAATCTCACTAGGTCACAATGTGAACACATGAATGAAAAAGCAGTCATACCCATGTCAGGGATCTGCTTCCGCCGCTTCCACAGTACCCTATCTGTCCATGCAGGTGCTCTGCATTTTTCACTTGTGTCATAGTCATCTGAGAATAGATCATACTTGTATGTTGGAGGGAAATTAATATTTCCTTCAATAAAATTTTTGAATACAAGACCTTGATCTTGTTGATTCTGAAAAAAAGAATTTTTGTCATTATTTGCCAAGTAATTTAGGTAACATGATTACTTGAATGGCATTTAAGACAAGAATTTCTAACATAATTCATAGTAACACACAAATAATTTACATACTTTCTGTGAGGAAAGAAACTGCAGGGGGAACAGAGGGGAGAATATTACATATATTACTCATTGCAAAAGCATACCAACGTTATTTTCAATACTATACAATAATTTTTGCACTGAGAAAATTATATCCAATGCAGCAACAAGATCATTTACATCACACAACTCTTACTGGACAATATGTTCAGGATGTCTCAGAGTTAGAACACCTAGACTGCATCTGAATCTACATTTTGCTGGTGGAGTTGAAGGTGATAACTGGAGAATGAGTGTCCAGGCAAAGAATTTTTACTCATCACACTCTCTCTCTTTCTTCTCTCTCTCTCTCTCTCTCTCTCTCTCTCTCTCTCTCTCTCTCTCTCTCTCTCTCTCTCACACACACACACACACACACACACACACACACACACTACATACTTCAGTATTTCTTTAAAAAGACACCAGGAAAATGTTAGTATCACCGTTTAGGTACATCACATTGCAAGAGAGGATGATAATGCTCAGTCAATAGAGTAGTGTAGAAGGCAGGCGGTGGGGAGATCATCATTCCACTCTTCTGGTCTGTCCCATAGATTGCTAAGTGTGTGAATTTCTCTTTATTGCATATATACTGACAGTTATATTGTTCGCACAGTGTTAATTGTGGATGAATGAGAAGGAAACACCAAAAGAGTAACAAAATCTATCTTGTGAACCACCGCCACAAAATGGAAATGACACCTGTAACTGCACCAGTTATCTGACACATAGTAATTTAGTTTAGTTTCTGTTTCTCACTTATTTCTGTGCGGAAATGAACTGTATGTGTTTATTTTACTGTGTAAACTAGTTTTACTAGTTTGCTCTTAAGTTCTTTTGTGTAAATCTTGGTGCATATCTGTGAGAGGTGATTTGCTGGCCAAAGAGCAGTCTCACATGACCCTGTTTAAATTTCATAACTGTTGCATACAATGCTCAGTGCAGCTGCTGTCATGGAACAGAAAGGACACCTGTTGTCTGACACTCAGTAATTTAGATTGATTTCTGTTTCTCACACATTACCATGAGGAAGCAAATTGGACTTGGGTATTTTACTGCACGGACTAGTGTTACTAATTTGCCCATTAGCTTTTCTGTATAAATCTTAGTGCATATCTGTGTGAGGCAATTCGTCATCTGAGGAGCCATGTCACATGACTCTGTTTAATAAGTCAGTGCTTGAGAGTTAGCTTGTTTATTTCCTGCAATAGCTTTTGTGTAAGCTGAAGTTCTAATAAAAACTAACTGTTGATACATCCATTTTAAGTAGAGAAATTTATTCCTGTTTTAAGGCCTAGCAGATCTTTTGATCTTAGGCTATACTGATAACTCTGCACAGTAGATTTTAGTGTTTGTTCATTCTCTCACTTATATTTGGCCTTCATTCCATCTTCAGTTACACCTCAGTGCTTTTGAGATTCTATTCAGTTTTTTTCTTTTTTTTTTTTCTTCGCCCCCCCCCCCCCCCGCCCCCTCCCCCCCCCCAACACACACACAGCATGATTTAGGTAGGGACCGTGCTTGCTGTGAGCGGCCACAAAGAGAAATGGCTGCTGTCCTTAAACAGCTGGAGGCTATGTTGGCCATTGTTGAAAGGCTTCTGGCTACTGCTCGAGGTAGTGGCAGCATCAGGATGCTGGTGACGAGACATTTGACATGATTGGTGCCGCTGAAATCTCTTGGTGACAAGGATGTTGTTGCATTTTCTGATGCGCAACATCTGCTTGTTTGTCTTTACTAGTCAGTGAATGGCAGTCAGTGGTGGGTTCATGTGTCACTGGGCAGAAGGCGAAAAAGGGAACGGTCCACACGACTAGTTCCTTACGCCTTAGCAACAAGTATGAGGTGTTATACAGAGTTGACAATCCTTTTGAGTCAGTACTGGATGTCTCACCCTTTGGGCCAGTGGCCAATTTTCCTGCTCAGTCCAGACAAGTGAAGAGGGTGGGTTTGCTAGCCATGGGGAGCTCCAACATTAGTCACGTAATGCAACCCTTCAGTGTGGCGGAGGGGATCTTGTCCATGACACAGAAGAGGCCCGTTGGTGGCTATCGGGCGTACTGGGTGCAACCACTTGAAAATAGTGCCACATATCAGCACCAATGACGTCTGTTGCTTGGATTCTGAAGCCATCCTCGGTTACTTTCGGCAGATGCCCGTGGGATGCAGGCTATGCTAATCATTTGCAGCATCGTACCTAGGGTCGATCAGCATCCTTTGGTTTGGAGCATACCAAGGATCGATCAGCGTCCTTTGGTTTGGAGCAAAGCGCAAATTCTAAACCAGAGGCTCAGACTACTCTGCGATTGTATAAGATGCATATTCCTTGACCTCTGCTATCATATGCAGAATTGTAGGGTATCCCTTAATAGGTCACGCATGCACTACATGCAGGAAGCAGCTACAAGTCTAGCAAAGTATATGTGACATGCACATGGGGTTTTGTTGGGTTAATGAACACCCCACAAATATTTTTGCTTAGAAAGAGTGACAGGATGCAAATTGCAGTGTATCTTAGGCAGCATCAAATATTCAGTGCTGAGGTTGAAGGTGTGAAGCATAAATGGCAAAAAATTCAAAACACAAAACATTGTTCAATATACCTTAGACAAGTATGTTCCAGGCAATATCTTAAGGGATGGGAGGGACACACTGTGGTTTAATAGCTGCATTAGAAAACTAAGAGAGCTTCATCCCAGATTCAAGAGAAGTCAAAACATACCTGACAAACAAAAGCTGAACAAAGTGAAAATGGGCATACAGAGAGCAATGAGAGAGCCATTCACATGACTTTGAAATTAAAATTTTGGCAACCAATCTGGTTTTCGTCTTACATAAAGTCGGTAAACAGTTCAAAATTCTCTATTCATTCACCCAGTGACCAAAGTGGCACCAAAACAGAAAATAACACAGAGTAGGCCGAAATACAGAATTTGGTCTCCCGAAACTGTTTTCCGCAGAAGACAGTAACACAATCCCTCTTTTCGATCATTGTACCAATGCCAAAATGGCTGATATTGTGATAACTGATAGTAGAATAGAAAAGCAACTACAATTGCTTAGTACTGAAAAGGAACCAGAACCAAATGAGATACCTATACGATTCTACAAAGATTATGCAGAAGAACTTGTTCTCCTTCTACCAGCAGTTTATCGTAGATTCTGGAGCAGCAGAAGCTCACTTGCAACAGGAAAAAGGTGCAGGTCATTCCCATTTTCAAGCAGGGTCATACGACTAGTAACACTAGTGTGCACTGCCACAAAAGGGACATAATCCTAAAGAAAAAGGTAGGCAACTTTAGATGTTGTAATGTGTATTGTAAAGCCAAATTTCTGACTGCAGAAAAATTAGTTCTGCATATGAAAGAAGTCATGAATTCTAATGGAAGTTGGTGAACAATGTTATGAATGTCAGAGAACATGGGCTTCACAGTAAAACGAAATATGGGAGGAAATTACTTATGAAGTAGAGCCATATTGAAGATGCAAGGATGGTATTTTTATGAAGAATAATTTGCAGGAAACTGCAGCACCTTACATTTACTACAGTGATGAACAAGTGTAATGTGGAACCATGCAAGGTCAACATGTTGAAAAATGTCATTCACAAAGGCTAAGCTAAAAAGGATTTTATTCCTCAGGGTAAGGCATCAACTTCTAAGATTTCAGAGAAATAGCACTGCAAAATGATATACACACATAAAAAAAAGTTTTGTATCCCCTCGGTTTCGAGAGTTCCAGAGCCTGTATAGAAAATTGGAATAGAGATCAACATAATCATCATTTCCACCTTATTTATTACTCATGAAAACCACACTTTGCATGCTGTACAACCATACAGCGAGACCTTCAGAGGTGGTGGTCCAGATTGCTGTATACACTGGTACTTCTAATACCCAGTAGCACATCCTGTTGCATTGATGCAAGCCTGTATTCGTCGTGGCATATTATCCACAAGTTCATCAAGGCACTGTTGGTCCAGATTGTCCCACTCCAAAACGCGATTCGGCGTAGATCCCTACAAATGATTGGTGGGTCACATTGTCCACACAAGTTCATCAAGGCACTGTTGGTCCAGATTGTCCAACTCCTCAAAGGCAATTCGGCGTAGATCTCTACAAATGATTGGTGGGTCACATTGTCCATAAAACAGCCCTTTTCAATCTATCCCAGGCATGTTCCACAGGGTTCATGTCTGGAGAACGAGCTGGCCACTCTAGTCAACAATGTTGTTATTCTGAAGGAAGTCATTCACAAGAAGAGCATGATGGGGGCATGAATTGTTGTCCATGAAGATGAATGCCTTACCAATACACCGCAGATGTGGTTGCACTATCAGTCGGAGGATGACATTCACGTATCGTACAGCCATTACGGCGCTTTCCATGACCACCAGCAGCGTATGTCAGCCCCACATAATGCCACCCCAAAACAACAGGGAACCTCCACCTTGCTGTACTCGCTGGACAGTGTGTCTAAGGGGTTCAGCCTAACCGGGTTGCCACCAAACACGTCTCCTACGATTTTCTGGTCAAAGGCATATGAGACACTCATCGGTGAAGAGAACGTGATTCCAATCCTCAGCAATACATTCGGCACGTTGTTGGCCCATCTGTACCATGCTGCATGGTGTTGTGGTTGCAAAGATGGACCTCGCCATTGATGTCAGGAGTGAAGTTGGGCATCATGCAGCGTACTGCGCACAGTTCGAGTCATAACACAACGTCCTGTGGCTGCACGAAAAGCATTATTCAACATGGTGGCATTACTGCCAGGGTTCCTCAGAGCCCTAATCCACTGCAGTAGTAGCCCTTGGGCGGCCTGAGCGAAGCTTCTCATCGACAGTTCCTGTCTCTCTGTATCTCCTCCAAGTCCAAACAACATTGATTTGGTTCACTCTGAGATGCCCGGGCACTTCCCTTTTTGAGAGCACAAAGTAAAAATGCAGACATGATCGAACCTCGGTATTGACCGTCTAGGTGTGGCTGAACTACAGACAACACAAGCCGTGACCTCCTCCTTGCTGGAATGACTGGAACTGATCGGCTGCTGGACCCCCTCCGTCTAAGAGGCCCTGCTCATGCATGGTTGTTTACATCTTTGTGCAGGTTTAGTGACATCTCTGAACAGTCAAAGGTACTGTGTCTGTGATACAATATTCACAGTCAACGTCTATCTTCAAGAGCTCTGGGAACTGGGGTGATGCAAAACTTTTTTGATGTGTGTATATTTTTTCAACAATGGTTTACAACCAGTTATTTTAGTATCTTCACCTACATTGTTACTGTGATTAACAGTTCCGCTAAGTGGAAGAACCAAATACCTCACTGCACTTAACAACCAACCAGACTTTTCTTTTGGCTAAAGCAGCTCCCACAATTTGGCACACACCACAGAAGAATTACTACTACCTGATGGTGAAACAGAATGAGCACCAATCAATATGAATGTTGCAGTGGATAAATATACAATGTTTAAAACTGGAAAGTGCTCAGAGCAATCGACAGCATTATACTTTTTCCATGGGCTGAGTACATAAGAGTCTGAGAATAATTGCCAGTTGAATATGACTGACAAGAAATTAGCAGGAATTTTTAAAGGAACCTTTCAGCACAAATCTTCACACAGCTGATTCATTTGAGCTTGACAGTTAAGAAATCAGCATGTTGTTATTGACCTGAAATAGGCATGTATCAATCTATCAATAGTCTAGTCTGTGTGGCTATTGCACCTGTAGACACATTTCAAATTTTTAGTAGCTAGGTATCTGTCTATGGAACAATAATTATGTAAAAGTAAATGTCCAGTAGTAATTATGTGAATGCATATTAAAATATTTTTTATTTTTCACAAAGACAGCCAACGTCATTTCACCAACTAAACCTGTACAATACTATTTACATTCAACTGGTTACTAAGGTTGATTTGAATGTCTGAAGCATGAGTGAACATCAACCAATATAATTGTTTTGAAATAACTTACTTTGAAATCAGCTAACTTGAGCAACAAAGTCACATATGACCTGTCTTGGTTGCTACAGGTATGCTTTGCTAGAATTTTCCGTCTGCAATATCCATCCAATAAAGCTTCTGTTAAAATTTCAGCTCAATATCTCAATTTTCGCAACTGAAAATTATCTGCGTGACACACACACACACACACACACACACACACACACACACACACACACACACACACACACAAAACCTGCATCATCAGAGAGAGAGAGAGAGAGAGAGAGAGAGAGAGAGAGAGGTGGGTGGGGGTAGGGATGGGGCAGTAGACAATATGTTACTGAAATAATTTACTAACCCTAAGTTGATCATACTGTAGAATTTTATCATATTCTTTCTTCTTAATCAATTCCTTCATTTCATCTTTATCCATGTCCACACGATAGTTGAAGTCTCCACACCAGAAAACATAATCATGTGAATTAAGTGTTCGGCTCTGAAACATAAATTAAAAAAAAAAAAAAAAAAGTAATGTTACTCTCTCTCAACAGTTTATGATACTGTATATTCACCCAGAAAGTGAACAAATTTTATTTCCAGTTTTAATATACAAAAGCATTAGCAGAATTAGATAAAAAACAACCCCCCCCCCCCCCTTAAATCCACACTCATTTAATGGTATGCAGTTATGTTCTGCTTTAATTGCCATTCTAAATAATTTCATATGTATATGCTTATGTATGCTAAGTTTATTTGTTACCAGCTATGTACATTTATTTTGTGATATATACCAGGTATGTAAAAAAAAGTACTGGAAATTTTGTAACTTCCTGGCAGATTAAAACTGTGTGAAGGACCGAGATTCGAACTTGGGACCTTTACCTTTCACGGGCAAGCACTCTACCAACTAAGTTACCCAAGCACGACTCACTCCTGAAAGAAAGAATATTGCGGAGACAGGAGTGCTGGTTCTGCAAGGTTCCCAGGAGAGCTTCTGTAAAGTTTGGAAGGTAGGAGACAAGGTACTGGCAGAAGTAAAGCTGTGAGGATGGGGCTTGTGCTTGGGTAGCTCAGTGTAGAGCACTTGCCCGCGAAAGGTAAAGGTCCCGAGTTCGAGTATCGGTCCAGCACACAGTTTTAATCTGCCAGGAAGTTTCATATCAGCGCACACTCCGCTGCAGAGTGAAAATTTCATTCTGGAATCATCCCCCAGGCTGTGGCTAAGCCATGTCTCCGCAATATCCTTTCTTTCAGGAGTGCTAGTTCTGCAAGGTTCGCAGTAGGAGAGCTTCTGTAAAGTTTGGAAGGTAGGAGACAAGGTACTGGCAGAAGTAAAGCTGTGAGGATAGGGCATGAGTTGTGCTTGGGTAGCTCAGTTGGTAGAGCACTTGCCTGCGAAAGGCAAAGGTCCCGAGTTCGAGTCTCGGTCCGGCACACAGTTTTAATCTGCCAGGAAGTGTCATATCAGCGCACACTCCGCTGCAGAGTGAAAATCTCATTCGGGAATTTTGTAATTTCATGGGCTGTATTAGTCTAATTCGCACAATTTATTGTTGCCCTGTTGGTAAACAGTCTGAAATGTATCTGTACAATGGTAGCCATATTGGATGTTTAGTATGTCACCAGCTGTCACGAAGGTTACATATGTTTGCTTACGAATGGACAGTATTAATCGTAAGATACAAATAGATTGGAGAATTTGCATTAAATTTTGCTATAAAAATGGGTAGAAGGTAACAAAGTTTTAAAAATGTTGACTATTGCTTTTGGTGAGTCTGCTATGAGTAAAACAAGGGTTTACAAGTGGTAAAGGCATTTTTGAGATGGCCGTGAAGAAGTTGAAGATGTTGATTGTTCTGGTTGTACCAACAACCAATCAAAACATAGAAAAAAATGAAAGAAATGACTGTGAACGGTTGCCGAATCACAACCAGAGAAGTTTCTGATGATGATTAATTGGGTCATGCAATTAAATCTTTTCAGATGTTTTGGGTATAAGACATGCCACAGCAAAATTTGTGCCAAAGGTGTTGAATTTCGACCAAAAATAGTGGTAAATAAAAGTCGTTCAGGAGATGCTAAATGAAGCCAACAATGACGCAGAACTACTGAAATGCATCATAACACTTGACGGAACATGGGTGTATGGTGTGACGTCAAAACTAAGGGTCAATCATCCCTGTGGAAGCATTCTGGATCTCCAAGACCAAAAAATGCTTGGAAATGCAATCAAATGTAAAGGTTCTGCTCATTGTCTCCTTTGATTTTCATGGCATAGTGCATCATAAGTTCTTTCCAAAAGGTCAAATAATCAACAGTACTACCCACATATTCAATGCTGTTTGCAAGAAACAATCTGGAGGGGAGAGGGAAGGACAGTCTGAATTTGTGGCGTAACAATTTGTGGCTTTTGCTACATGTAATGCTCCTGCTCACACTTCATTGCTTGTTTGTGAATTTTTGGTGAAAAGCAACACTGTAATGATGCACCAGCCTCCATATTCACCAGATATGTCGCCATGTGAATTTTTTATGTTTCCAAAACTAAAGAGAACCTCAAAAGGCCATTGTTTTACAAGTTTACATGGGATTAATAGCGTATCGCTGAAAGAGCTAAGAAGCGCTGATGAAAGTGTATAATATCTAATGGGGATTACTTTGAAGGAGATAACATTAATGTTGATTATTTCCAAAAAATGAAAATTCTCAAAACTTTTTGAACATACCTTGTATGTACTGCTGTGAGATTTATTATCTAGAGAACTTAGTTTCTTATGCAGTTGCACAAAATTTGGTGCTACACCTTCAAAACTGAATGAAATTTTATAAATTAGAATAACACATATGGATGTTCTTGCTACCATGCATTTATGAGCTGATATTTTGTGAAATCTGATGTCGGCAGCGATGTTCCTGTAGGTCTGGGTTTGCCTGGCAGTAGAAAATAACGACTTACATTATATTTCAATTGACATTTCACCTTCACAGTGACTGCTTCATTTACACATTGTGATGTTAGTGAATCTAGTCATATTGCCTTATCACTAGTCAGATGAAGAAATGACCTGAAGATGAGGTACAAAATTTTCATGTATGTCTTGCAATATTAATAAATTAATCTGTAACTCGTTGCAGTGTTCAAACTGTTGCTGTTATTACAGTAAAAAAATTAAGTGCCTTTAACTCCACTGGTATTTGTTATCACAATTAGGTGGTTGTACTCAATCTGCATAAAGCATGATTATAAAAGCATTTTTGACAATGCTGAGCAAATAAAGTTGCTTACTGGCATGAAAGGTTGCAGTAGCTCAACAAGTATGAAAGAAGGAAAATTTGGTTTTGGGAAGTACAGTTTCCATCATCTGGACGGAAGGAAGATATGAATAAATATGACAGTGGAAAATGTTTGTAACTTATTAAAATACTAAGTAGGAAGACACAAGAGATTCCACCCAACATGTGGAAACAGCAGATTAGAAAGTTCTCATAATATTTTATTTAGTGACTTTACATCAGATCATGAAGTGTCTGTTTTGCATTACTCTGTTGTGTTTTTCTTGGCTCTAGGTCCTAAACGATATCCTAAATAAGAACACACCTTTTCCTCACTCCCTCCACATAAGAAATTAATGATCTGGAAAGTCTGAGACCAATTGCTTGTTCAGGACAGCCTGTAGAGCTGCTTTATATCCAAGTGTGTAGATCTTTTGGTTTACTTTGCTGATTGAAGTTTCGTTTATAACTGTTCCTCAGTGAAAAAAAACCATTTTTCTCTATAGTGTTCATCTTACCTTTAATAATTGTGAAATATTAGAAAATTGGTAAGCTATTGGGTTTTCATGATAAACCATGTTACCCACACTTTTGAAAGACTGTGGGTTTTTTTTTTTTTGTTTTTTTTTTTGTTCCCCCCCCCCCCCCCCCCCCCAGTAGTTAAGAGAAGCTTTCACTTACCAAGGAGAAAACAGCAATTAGTTAACAATTTACTTATTCATTTATTCTACTGTATGGCAGCTACTACGCAGGAGTGCGCTCCTGGCAGCTGAGTGGTCCGCGCGACAGACTGTCAATCCTAAGGGCCCAGGTTCAATTCCCGGCTGGGTCAGAGATTTTCTCCACTCAGGGACTGGGTGTTGTGTTATCCTAATCATCGTTATTTCATCCCCATCGACATGCAAGTCGCCGAAGTGGCGTTAAATCGAAAGACTTGTACCAGGCGAGTGGTCTACCCACCGGGAGGCCCTTGTCACACGCCATTATTGTACTACATAGGAAGGTTACAGACCACATAAAATTAAAAGGGGCTTGATAGTTTCCACTAATGAGCAAAGAGAATTGGTTCAAAACATTTCAATGTAAGTAACTACACTGGAAAGTGAATGACCATTTGTCTAGATAATTGGATGAACTACAGTGTCTGTTTCATTCAAATATTTCTTTTTAAATGTGATTACAATGGCCTGTTGGCAGCAACAACAATACACAGTTATACATATTTTATAATTATTCAGTTACAGCACCTGCTGCAGGGCGACTATTCAGATGTTGAAAATTTTCAAGTTCATGTCTGACAATAGGAAGATGAAAAAATTACGAGAAATCACATAAATAACAATTCATACAAAAATAACAAATGAACCTACCAGAGAAATTTTATATATTTATTGTGTACTTATATCAGAATTCTATATGTATATACCATTGGAAAATTAATTTTTCTCGTGATTTCTGCATAATCAGCATTCCTGTCAGTGACCTGTGATTGTCCTGCAGCAAAGTGTGCACAAACAAAACACAGTGATGTGCTGTAGAACACACAGCGAATTGCACAAGCTCCTTTATTCCCTGTGAGGAAAAGAATAAAAGTTGCAATCAGTATAAAAAACGTAATATAGAAATGGAAAAATGTCAATTCCTAACAAATAGTATGTATTTAATACACTGGAGAAGACACACAATTTTCAGTTAATGGAGATATATGAATAGCGTTTGGGAAAATCCGTTCATCAAATAAATCACTTCTATGCTTTTCTTTTAATTTTTTTTTTCAGAGAGATTTTTATTACTTTTTACTTCTTCAATTATACTAAGAGAAACAGTTCCTTATTTGAACCTATCTGAAAGAACTTTTGCTTTTCACGGGCAATCCTCTCACCAGGAATTTGGAAAGTAGGATAAAGCATCGAGCTGGGTCATGTGGTATACTCAGATAGCCTAAATGATAAAAGCATTAACCACAAAAGTAAGAGTCAACATTGAACTTTTAGTAAAGTGCACATTTTTAATCTCTCAGAAAAGTTAATTACAGCAAACACTTCGCTGCAAGATGAAAGAGTCATTCCAGGTCATCATTTTGATTTATATTTATTATTTTTCACATAATCTGCAGGTAAAATATCACACACTATTACTCAGAATACATTAATACATGAGAAGTACAGTAAATAGAAATTTAACTGAGGTTGCAAACATGGCTAGAAATGTGTCAAACAGCTTAGGTATCCCGTAAGTATCAGAAAAGTAATGATAATTTATTGACAACCAACCTGTAGCACCACCCAACCCTGTCTTCACAGAGTCCACAGCAACGTCTCTTATATGAGGAGCATGTTCAGGTCGAATAAATAAATACAGGCAAACCCCAACTAACTGCATGTATGTTACTAAAACATACTGCGAGTCTCTGGACAAGACTTTCTGTAGTTCCTCAGCCCATGCTTTTGCATTTTCTGAACTGAAAAAAATTGTTTTTCACATTTATTCCATAATGTAAATCATAAATTTTACTAACAAAAATAAAAATTGGAGTAAGTTTATGGATAACGTACTGAGTTTATAACCAGAAGAAAGTATGAAGTCATTGCATGAATGTGAAGCAGAAACCAATGACAACATGTTATTTATATAAATAGCTGTTATACAATCACATAAAAATGAACTGTGATGTACTATTCAACTAGGTTGAAGCCTACAACAGAATGCTTCATATAATTATGTAGTTAGTTACATGTTCCATAGATCAGTTGAATGATTCTTTCATCAAAATGATGTTGAACAAGTCAGTTAACATGTTATGACCAATGATTAGTGTTAACATTAATGAACGCTTTACTTTTTAGTCCTACTCATACAACTACACATAAAAAGAAGGTTGCTTTTTTTCCCTCTCGGGCTACCAGTTTTTAAACAGAAATTCATCCATGAATATGAGTTGTCCAGAACGAATGATTCTAGGTTAGCTTTACAACTTCCTTTGCTACTTGTCAGGCATTTACTGTTACTGGGAAACAACAACAAAATTTTGTTGCTGCATATTGAATTCCTTTATTGGCCACTGACAGCTTTAATAATAGGCAATATAGGTCGATTTTTCCTCTAGTGTTATAGGCATGAACATCACTGCCCTTCTCAAATTGTCATAGATTATTTATGATGAATTTCTTTAGTGAATATATGCATTGAGATGGTGCAGTTAAAATGCTTAACTACTTGAAGAGATACCTACATGATGACTGTGGGTGAACACTACATATTATTCTTACTGTTCGCTTTTGTGCAATCAATATTTTCTTTCTAAGTGGTGAGTTACACCACACAATTATTCCACAAGACACATAAGAAAGTAAACAGAAACTCTTCACAAGAGATAACTTTATCTGTTACAAGAATATACTGCACAATTAATTGTCAAAAAATTGTGACTGGAGATGAAACTTGGGTCTATGGATACACCCTGAGATGAAAATTCAGTGTTCTCAATGCAAACGCAGTGAACCACCTCATCCTAGAAAGGCACATCAGCCAAAATATGAAAACCATGCTCTGTTTTCCTGATACAGAGGGTACAGTGTGAAGAGTTAATTCAAAGGGACACAGCTGTAAAGACCAAATTTTAGAAGGGTGTACTGTGATGTTTGCAAAATGATGTACAAAGGAAGAGGCCAGAAAAATGGGCCAATCATTTCTTCCTTCATCATGACAATGCCCTGTGCCACACCTCGATTTTGATTTGCAAGATATGGCCGGACAAAGTGCTCCTGTCTGACCACATCCACTTTACTCAGTAACTTTAGCACCGTACAATTTCTGGCTCTTCCCAAAATTAAAATTGTGCTTAAAGGAATCTGTTTTGTCGCCATTCCTGACATTGAGAGGGCCATCACAAAGCATCGGAATGCCTTCTAAAAGAAGCCTTCCGGAAATGCTTCCTGTCATGTATTCAATATTGTGATATGCTTTGAAGGAGATTAAATCGAATGCCATGTAAGAATATTACTTTGTTTCTAATACAATTATTCATCATGTTTTTTTTATCACACCTCATACATTCAACTAAAATGCTATATACTGTCAGTGGTACATTACATGCACAGCACAGTGTTGGATCCTCTCGCTGGAGGAGATTCCCAGACATGTAAATAAAACTTCATTCACCCTCAGTGACTCGAAGGAGCTGTACCACGATCTGCCTGCCGAAGATGCATGGTCCTTTGCTTCAACAATTACACCACTGGATGTAGAGGGACTTTAATGGTGCCACTGTAGGTAGGATGCAGGTCTCCTTGGCTACTGGATCTGCCATATCATTTCCTTAAATTAGTACATACCCTTGTACCCAGGTAAATATCATTTCATTCTGTAAGTGTTTTAGACAAAGGAAGGTGTCTTTGATGTTCTAGAGTGCTTTCTCTGCTGAGTACGTACACACACACACACACACACACACACACACACACACACACACACACACACGACAGCTTGCAGTGCACTTGGGTCGTCAGAGCAGATGAAAAACTTTGTAGCAAATGCATGTCTCATATTCTCCAATGCCATGGGGAAGGACTGGTATTTCATTCAAACCAAGTGCTATGATCTCTGCTTTCACACTGATTACTGATGGCTTTGTCACTCATGGAGACTCTGTGAAAGTCTGTTCCATGGGCACAATAGTGGTGATAATGGATTAGCTAAGAACTTATATGCTATGAGGAGTTGTCACCATACAGACAGTTGTGGTTCACCAGCCTCAGTACATTACATTCAGTTACAAGAAGCTCTTCTTAGAGCAGTTGAGAAGGCAGCAGTAGGAAGATGACGTAATGTGGTGCGAGGCACCAATGACAGATGGTTTATTTGGTATATGTACTGTGACAAAGACCGCCTAAATCATGGTCATTCTCTCCAATAGGCTGCTGTGTTTGGTAGCAGCATGTCAAAATGATAAACTTCTGTTTAATTCAGTTCAATTCAATGCATTGCTCTTAACACATAATTTTACATGGATGTGAATTTTCAACAAAGTATAAAGATTTTACAATTACAATCCTTTTAGTTTACATTATTTCTTATTACACTGTAATTCATGATAAATTCAAGTTATAAGGGCATTTCTGGATAAGCCACTGCTTGACTCGCTTTTTAAAAGTATCCCCTGTCAATATCTTAACTTCATTTGGTAACAAGTTATTAAAACCAGCTCCTTTGACATAGGGACTTTTCGCTGTTAATCTTCTGTTAACCATATGAAAATCTTTTCTGTGGCTTATTTCATAGTTGTGAATATCCATGTTTCTTTTTGTGACCTTAGTGTCTTCTTTCACTAGCATTATAGTTTCTAGTATATACATGGCATAAACTATGGGAATATTGTGTCTAATAAATAGAGGTTTGCAAGAAGTTCCTGGTTTTACTTTTGCTATGATCCTCAAGGCTTGCTTCTGCAGTATGAAAACTCTTTTCATATTAGTTTGTCATGTCCCACCCCACAGTACTATTCCATAAGACAAGGAAGGATATACTAATCCATAATATACAGTCCTTAGTGTTTCAGAATTAAGATATGGTGATAATCTTCTTAATGCATACAAACATACTGCCCCCCCCCCCCCCCCCCCAGACATAATCAGCTTGCTCCTTCCATGAAAGTCGATCACTGATGCATAAACCCAAGATTTTACAATCTGTACAGGTTTTTGGTAAAATTTCATCAGTCACAGTATTTTGTCTGTTTGGACCACTTGGTTTAAAAGGAATAATATTAGTTTTTTCTCTGTTTACTTTTAGGTTCTCTCTTTCAAAGTGAGCCCTGCCTTTTCAATAAAGTTATGTATCTTTTCAACTAGGCTGGGCTCATTGTCTGCATAGCAGACACCAGATGTATTGTCTCCATACATGGTGATCAATTGTTTATTGTCAAGAGGACTAGGAAAATTATTTACATGGCATACGACTAGGACTGGACCTAAAATGCATCCCTGAGGAACACCAAAATGTATAGTTCTTATACTTGACCTTTTGCTCTTCAGTATTTCTCCATTAGAGTAAGTTATCTCTGTGCACTGTTGTCTACCCTTTAAATATGTTTCTAGCAATTCCATGAGTTTTCCAGTGACACCACTCTTCACAATTTTTGATACGTGTATATCATGATGTACCCTATCAAAAGCACTTGAGAGGTCCAGGAATAGTCCTGCTGTTTGGGATTTTTCATTTACTTTTTCAAGTACATTATGGAGAAATTGTACTGCTGTTGACATGGTATTTCGACCTCTTCTGAAACTATGCTGGAAATCACTTAATATGTCAGCATTGTTGTAATGTTCCAAGATTTTTTTAAAATATTATTTTCTCTATCAGCTTGCTGAAAGTTGAGATCAGGGCAATTGGTCCTGTAGTTCTGTACATGCTTTATTTCCCTCTTTTTGTGCATTGGTTTCACTACAGAAAGTGTCAACTTGTCAGGAACACACCATCTTCAAGAACACAGTTTATTAGATGAACTAGTGGTTTCATTAGTTCATGTTTGTATTTCTTCAATAGATTTGGAGAAATTTCATCTAACCTGCTGATTTTTTGTTTCTTAAGTTATCAATAATCTGCAGAATGTCATATATGCTTACTGGGAGTAGTGCACTGCAGTTCTGTTGTTACAGGACTCAAATGAATGCTGAATATCCTGTTTCATAGAGAGATCATTTTCGACAGTATCTACGAAGTAATTATTAAAAATATTGCTGACTAGAAGAAGATCAGAGATATCTTTATTACTCACAGTTAATTGTACATTACTGATTTTAGTTTCAGTTTCATTGTTTTTGATCTAATTTACAATTGACAAGCAAGTCTTTGAAATGTTATATGAACCTCGTACCTGTTGGCTGATTCTTTCCGATTTTAATCTCCTGACTTCTTTGCGGTACTTACATTTGTACTGTTTGTAGAGTTCTTTATGTAACTCTGAGTTAGTCAGTCTGTGTAAACTATACATGTTTTCCATTTTTTCTTTCAGATCTTTTGTTTTAAAATCTAATGGCACAGGTTTTGATTTTGAAGGTTGATTTTTCTGGATATTCACTGTTTTTAATGACATGGCTCTATTTAAGTGTCCAGTCGTAATTTCAGTGAACATGTTCCATTTATTGTTGGCCCCAATGGTAGTCTCTATGGATTCCCATGATTTCTGCCATAAACTATGTCTTAGTGTAGCAATGTTGTTCTCAGATAATATTCGCCTGTGCTCTTACACTCAGTTTGAATTTGATATTATATTTTAGCACTAGTGTTTGGCCTAAATGATCTGAGGGGTGACCATTTATTATGTCTGTTGAGATGATGTGGTCATAATTTATAACAGCATGATCTACTGAACTGCTATGTGTGTTAGCTATCCCTGTGGGTGCTAATCCAAGACGATCTTTAGCCCCGTAAGACAAGATACAATCTGTAAAACATTTGCTTTCCTTTATATACACTATGGCATAGAAAGAACAGTGCAAAATGTGATTTTAACAATTGCAATTTCGAAATCTCTGTCAACACTTTTTCTGTAGTGGTTATGAACTTACATTTTCTCAAGTAGATGGCACCACCACCACCTTTATTGTGTGTTCTGCAGTAAAAAAACTAAACAGCATATTTATTTGCATTTCTTATAAAAGCATCTCTAAATACCAGGCCATCATTCCATTACTTCAGAAGTGTTAATTAACAGCAGAATAATAAACAACTGCTAAACGAAATGCCTGATGGAACACTTTGGAGAACTTCGGGTCATGCCTAACTTGAATGGCGGGCGATGTGGTCTGGCTGTCACATCAGAGGTCGATCAGCAGTTGAGGAGGACAGACATGTTCTCTGCTACGATCGGTATTGGTTAAGAAATCAATTAGAAATCTCTGGTTTCAGGACACTTAAATGATAACTAGTTTGATAGTAATTACGCAGTTCACTATTTTGTTTACTCTCTGTGAAAGTGTGAAGAATGGAAGTTATTTGTGATTCATAAAGTGGACCATAATTGTGCACTCAGGAGCAGCATCTAGGCTTAGCTACGTTAGTGCCAGTGTTTTCATCTGCGGCAGCAGCATGTCAGTAGTATATTTCCTGCGAGTACTGGAATAGGGAATGATGTCCTGCAATAGTATGTGTGTTCTTATCAAGGCACATGTGGAGATGGGCTCCATCTAATGGATGATAATGCCTGCCCACATGGGTTTGATTTTGTAGATGAGAACCAAAAATATGAAGACTTCACGCACCTTGGTTGACTAACACAATATCCAATACTGAACGTGCATGGAGTGCTCTAGGATAACAGACTGCTGCCTCAATATCGCCATGGAGCATTGGTGACCTATAAAAGGTACTTGTCCACTAATGGGAAACATTACCACAAGCAGTCCTGGTGAGACTAATCAACAGTACTGACATTCTGTATATTATGGCAGAGGGAAACCACGCACAGTATTTGTCATCTGTGTATCCATATCACTGACACCCTACATCATGTAGCCAGGGTACCTTTCACTCCACAGATTATTATAGCGTTTCATAGACTCTAAAGGTTTCTTATCCTACAGATATGAGTTTATGAGCTGAAAGAGTATGAACTTTACTCATTATGTTAGTTTATTTTGTGTCATGCACATTTTATTGTGAACAGAACACGTATCCCAAAAGATTATGTCATCAGACAACGATGACAATATGCAAAATAAGTTAGTTAATTTCTTATTATGTCCAATGAAGGCACTTATTCAGTAGGCAACCTAAATATAAAGCATCAATGAAGTGACTCAGGCTGTTACACAGCTAGTTTAATTCACAGATTAATCAGCTGCACGTAACGGATTCATGAAAGTTTTGATACAGAGCTTCTTTGGGGCTGCAAGACAATTACCGTACACAAATCAGTACAACAACAGCTTCTGTACCAACACTTTGACACTGCTCTCACTGTCTTTATTTCTGATATGGTATAAAATGAACTATACTGTATTAATTCTTCATTCACTTAGTCATTTACAAATTAGTAATATGGCTAATGTGGTAATGTCATTAGTCAAGATCACAGACCTGCTGGTATTGGTAATTATCAATAAATCAGTTGCATGGAAGTAGAGTTAAATATAAATAAAGCGCTTTTGGAAGTTGATCTACAAAACTAAGCAGGTACTTCTGATAGCTCAGTTACTTAAAAAAAAAAAATAATAAAAAATAAATGAAAGAAACACTTACCTTGCAGCGACTATGTTACTGGCATTAAGATCAACAATTTCTTCAAATCCTATTGCAAATATATCAATAGGGCGGTCAGCTGAAGAATTGTTCATTACGTCAACCAGAGCTAGACAATAAAGAAAGGAAGTTGAACATAACCGATAAGGAGCAAAATTATGAAGGGTCAAAATTAGATTCTTTCTATTTCTATAACTAAAAACTGGTAAAAGAGATTTCATTTTTCAATGTCTACTCTACAGTTAATGTCAATTTTTTCCCCTCCTGAAAATGAATGAATTAGTTCAAATCAACTATTACACAGAGTATGATACAGGGGAAAAAAATCCAGTTAATTTGTTCAGCTTCCAAAATATACATCTTTGAAAATGTGATTCAATTCAGAGTGAACGATCTTACATACTTCTACAATCATACTCTGCAAACCAATGGAAAGTGTATGGCAGACAACACTTCCCACTGTACCAATTATTAGGGCCTCTTCCCATTCCACTCAAGTATGGAGCAAGAGAAAATAGCTGTCTAGATGTCTCTGTTAGTGCTGTAATTAATCTAATCTTGTCCTCACGATTCCTATGGAAGTGAAATGTAGGTGGCTGTTGTATATTCCTTGAGCCACCATAAAAAGCCAGTTCTAGAAAACTTTCTAAGTAGGCTTGCTTGGAAACTTTGTGTGCATCGTGAAGTTTTTTCCAGTTCAGTTTCTTCAGCACTTCTGTGACACTTTCCCAGGGGTTAAACAAACATGTGGCCATTTCTGCTATCCTTTGCTGTATACATTCATCCCTTGATAATCATATTTGGTACAGGTCCAATACACTTTAATGATACCCTAGAATGTATCGCACAGGTGATTTGTGAGCAAACTCCTTTGTAGACAAATTGCATTTCCTTTGTATTCTACCAATAAACTGAATTATGCCACCTGCTTTACCTACGACCGAACCTATGTGATACTTCCACTTCCTACTGTTACAAAGTACAAAGTGTTACACACAGATAGCTGTATGAGTTGACCAATTCCAGCTGTGACTCACTGATACTATAGCCATAAGGTACTAGGTTTTTCCCATTTTGTGAAGTACAAACTTTTAAATTTTTGAGCGTTTGAAGCAAGTTGGTGATTTCTGCACCACTTTGAAATACTATCAAGATCTGACTAAATATTTGTGCAGCCTTTTTAGACAACACATTATTATAGATAACTGCGCCATCTCAAAAAATTCTTGGGTTACTGTTAATATTGTCTGCAAGGTCATTAACATGCAACATGAACAGCAAGAGTCTAAACACACTTCCATAGGGCACACTAGAAGTTACTTCTACATCTGTTGATGACTCTCCATCCAAGGTAATTTGCTGCATCCTCCCTATCAAAAATTTCTCAATCCAGTCACAAATCTCTCTAGATACCCCATACACATGATCATACTTTTGATAATAACACTTTTCTGAAATCAAGAAATACCATACTTGACAGCATTGATCCATGGCTGTCAATATGTCAAGTGATAAAAGTGAGAGTTGCATTTAATCTTCTTTATAGTACTGTAGCAAAAATACATAAATACGCATAAAACAGAGCCCTTTGCTGTATATTGTGCTCATATTGCACTTTTTCCCATTTCTGCTATTCAGCAAGGACTTTTCAGGGAGAACAGGAAAATTTAGTGTTTTACTGAGTATAGCCCTAGTGAATGTGATATGTTCTACAGGCAGATGAAATGAAAAGAAAATGTATATAATTTCCTGCAATAATTCAGATGTAAGCTGACCAGTGATGAGAGCAACATTCTTTTGTCTAAATTGTTATTCTAAACAAATCTGTTCCTTTTGCCATTTACAAAACAATAGTCTAAGCCCAAACCATGAAAACAACTCCAGACCATTATCTGCCTCCACCATATTTCACCACTGCCATACCACTTGTATCAAATAATGGTCTCCAGGTATATACTAGGTTCCTAGTTTCCCTTCTGAGTCATATTTGATGTACCTTGTCTCATTATGCCATAAAAATCTTCACTGCTACACAGGTCAATGAAAGTGTTAACAAATACTGGGCCATATAAAATGAAAATGTAATGGCTAACACTTCTATGTTTCAATATCATAACTACAAAATTGTGCTATATTTTCAACTGACAGTCAATATAGTTTCCATCACTTATTATGAACAGGACAGATTGCTACTCACCATGTAAAGGAGATGTTGAGTCACAGACAGTCACAACATGAGGATTGCTAAACATGTGAGTTTTCAGGCAATAGGTCTTCTTCTGAAGTAAATGACACACACACACACACACACACACACACACACACACACACACACACACACAAGACCAACTCAGACTCACATGACCACTGTCTCTGGCCACTGCGGCCAGACTGCAAGCAACTGTGCATGAAAGGAGTAGAAATCTGGGTGGTGGGGTGGTAAGGAGGAGGCTGGGGCAGGGAGGGGGAGGGATAACAGAGCAGAGGTGGGGGAACAGTAAAGTGCTTCTTGTGGGAGTATGCAGGAAGATGGGGAAGGGGGAGGAGGGTAGTGTAGCTAGATGAAGTCAGGAGGTTAGACGACAGGGGGAGAGGAAAAGGAGAGAAGTTGTTGAGGAAAGGAAAAAATGAGACGAGGAGAGGGGGTGGGGAAGGGATGGGGAGGGAGAGGGAGGGGAGGGGAAGGGACGGGGAGGGGGAGTGAGAGGAGGAGGGGGAGTGAGAGGGGGAGGGGGAGTGAGAGGGGGAGGGGGAGTGAGAGGGGGAGTGAGAGGGGGAGGGGGAGTGAGAGGGAGAGGGGGAGGGGGAGTGAGAGGGGGAGGGGGAGTGAGAGGGGGAGGGGTAGTGAGAGGGGAGGGGAGGGGGAGTGAGAGGGGAGGGGGAGGGGAGTGAGAGGGGGAGTGAGAGGGGGAGGGGCAGGGAGGATGAGGGATGGGGAGGGAGAGGGAGGACAAGAGAGGGGGAGGGAAGGGGGAGGGGGAGGAAGGGGGAGGGGGAGGAAGGGGGAGGGGGAGGAAGGGGGAGGGGGAGGGGGGAGAAAGGGGGAGGGGGAGAAGGGGGAGGGGGGAGAAAGGGGGAGGGGGAGAAAGGGGGACGGGGAGAAAGGGGGACGGGGAGAAAGGGGGACGGGGAGAAAGGGGGACGGGGAGAAAGGGGGACGGGGAGAAAGGGGGGACGGGGAGAAAGGGGGACGGGGAGAAAGGGGGACGGGGAGAAAGGGGGACGGGGAGAAAGGGGGACGGGGGAGAAAGGGGGACGGGGAGAAAGGGGGACGGGGAGAAAGGGGGACGGGGAGAAAGGGGGACGGGGAGAAAGGGGGACGGGGAGAAAGGGGGACGGGGAGAAAGGGGGACGGGGAGAAAGGGGGACGGGGAGAAAGGGGGACGGGGAGAAAGGGGGACGGGGAGAAAGGGGGACGGGGAGAAAGGGGGACGGGGAGAAAGGGGGAGGGAGATGAAGGGGGAGGGAGATGAAGGGGGAGGGAGATGAAGGGGGAGGGAGATGAAGGGGGAGGGAGATGAAGGGGGAGGGAGAGGAAGGGGGAGGGAGAGGAAGGGGGAGGGAGAGGAAGGGGGAGGGAGAGGAAGGGGGAGGGCAAGGGATGGGGAGGGCAAGGGATGGGGAGGGGGAGGGAGAGGGAGGGGGAGGGGGAGGGAGGGGGAGGGGGAGGGAGAGGGAGGGGGAGGGAGAGGGAGGGAGATGGAAGGGGAGGGAGAGGGAGGGAGATGGAAGGGGAGGGAGAGGGAGGGAGATGGAAGGGGAGGGGGAGGGGAGGGGAGGGGGAGGGGGAGGAAGAGGGAGGAAGAGGTAGGGGGAGGAAGAGGTAGGGGGAGGAAGAGGTAGGGGGAGGAAGAGGTAGGGGGAGGAAGAGGTAGGGGGAGGAAGAGGTAGGGGGAGGAAGAGGTAGGGGGAGGAAGAGGTAGGGGGAGGAAGAGGTAGGGGGAGGAAGAGGTAGGGGGAGGAAGAGGTAGGGGGAGGAAGAGGTAGGGGGAGGAAGAGGTAGGGGGAGGAAGAGGTAGGGGGAGGAAGAGGTAGGGGAGGGGAAGAGGTAGGGGAGGGGAAGAGGTAGGGAGATGGAGGGGGAATGGGAGAGGGAGACTAGTGGGTGCATTTAATGGAATAGAAGGCTGTATAGTGCTAGAGTGGTAACAGGGAAGGGAATAGGTGGATGGACAGGGACTAATGAAGGTTGAGACCAGGGAGGTTACAGGAATGTTGGACATATTGCAGGGAGAGTTCTCACCTGTGCAATTCAGAAAAGCTGATGGTAGGAAGGGTCCAGATGATGCCAGCTGTGAAGCAGTTATTGAAATGAAGAACTTTGTGTTGGGTAGGCATGTTCAGCAACTGGGTTGTTCATCTGTCTCCTTGTGACTCAATACCACCCACGACAGGAGCAACTGAATCACATTCTCCACCAGGGTTTCAACTATCTCTCATAGTGCCACGAAGTGAGGAATATCCTACCTGCTATCCTTCCCACCCCTCCTACAGTGGTATTTTGCCACCCATTGAACTTACAAGACATCCTTGTCCATCCCTACTCCACCCCTGTTCCAAACCTCTAGCCTCATATCCCTGCAATAGACCTAGGTGCAAGACTTGTCCCATACATCCACCCATTACCATCTACTCCAGTGTGGTCAGGTCGCAAGCATCATCTATCCTGTCAAAGGCAGGGAATCCTTTGAAAGCAGCTATGTGCTCTACAAGCCAGTCTGCAACCACTGTGTTGCATTCTACACAGGCATAACAACCAACAAGATGTCTGTCTGCAAGAATGGCCACTGAGAAACTATGGTCAAGAGACAGCTGGATCACCCAGTTGCTGAGTGCACTACTCAGCACAATGTTCTTCTCTTCAATGACTGCTTCACAGACTGTGTCATCTGGATTCTTCCTACCAACACCAGCTTTTCTGAATTGCACAGGTGGGAAATCTTTCTGCAATATATTCTACATTCCTGTAACCCCCTTGGCCTCAGCCTTTATTAGTCCTGTCCTTCATTCATCTATCCCCTTCCCTGCTCCCACTCTAGCAATACACCATGCTGCCACTCTAGCACTACACAGCCTTTTATACCAGCAACACACCCACTAGTCTCTCTACCCCACCCCACTTTTCTTTCTGTTCCTCTATTTCTCTCCCCCCCCCCCCCCCCCCCACTAGCGCCACCTAGCCTCCTGACTGCACTAAGCTGCACTACTCTTCTTCCCACATCCCTGCATACTCCCACAAGCAGCACTTTACTGTTCCCCACCCCTACCCTGCTATACTTCTCCTTCCTCATGCCAGCCTCCTCCTTATCCACACCACACTTATTGCTTGCCCGTCATGTGTAGTTGCTCACAGTCTGGCCTCAGTGTCCAGTGACAGTGGCCATGTATGCGTGAGTTGTGCTTGCGAATTTTAACTGTGTTTTTTGTTTGCCTGTCCGCAACTCATCATCTCCTCCATGTGGTGAGTAGCAATCTATCATTTTCATAATACTGTCATTATTTCATACTGGATTTTCCATTGTTTGATTTTTCCATACATGTATGTTTCGTTCATGATCAGAGAGCTCCCTATTTCTTCTCACATTGCCACAAGCAGCCTAAAAAACACTGTTCCTTTAAAATTTGTCTCCTCTCCTCCCGGCATAGCTCCTACTTCTGAAAGAGTCAGAAGCACCCTCCGTTTTGCAATAGCACCCAGACCTTAAATACCTCTACAGCTTTCTCCACAAGATCTATGACTTTCTCAAGTCAATCCCTGAAACAAGAACACCTCTCCCTCCCGTATCTTACCTATTGTCATCTTCCATCACCTTCCCAAAATTTGGAACATCCTTGTCAAACTATATGACCCCTGTTCTACCTACTTTGTGCACCCACCCACTGATACATACTTCAGCCCTATTGCAGGTAGATCAACATGTGAAATGACCCACATTATTTATGAACTGACATTGTAACTGATTGGCACTTAAAAAATTGGCTACCTCCAGGCTGGCAGCAGATCAAATGAATAAACATAGCAGAACTGTTTGCATTGGCAATTTCCAGTACCCAGTTGCTGAACCTGCTCTACAGAAAGACTCAAGACACTTACATGGCTGCTACACCCCACCAGCCATTTGGACCTGGAGATGGGAACTTGCTCTACAACATATCATCACATTAGTACACGAACTAGAAAACTCGAATTTTTGCACTTTTGAGTTATGTAAATGGCTCTCGCCTACTTGATGTGTTCAATTTAATGCTACAACTGGATATATCTCAGAATTTACCATTGGGACACATTAATTTCAATAAATAGGTACGTATTAAACAAGAGAGTATTTCTGTGCTATGAGTTACCCAGATGTGCTGCAATAAGTTCAGTGGACAAAAAATTAAGTCACCTCGAGACAAATCATTACAAGCATCATTTCATACCATGTAGTTTCACACCTGGACTTGATAACCACCTGGATTCAGTTAAGAAGTGAGTCCAGAAGGTTGTGCAGCTACATCACATCCAAGTTAACCCACTCGCCGAGGGCTTGATCGTGTAATTCCACCAAACTGCTAGGATGCTGATGTCGGCACTTTACCCACTGTTCCAATGTGTACCACAAATTTTCTATGGGGTTCAAGTATGATGATTTTGCAAGTCAATCAATAAGTAACAGGACGGGGAAGTGTTCAGAAAACCTGTCCTGTCACATATTCTCCCAGCCCAATGAACTCTGCTGTTGTTGTCTTGAAAAAAATAGGAATATCACATACTATCATGCAAATGTAGACTGAAACGCAAAACCCGCTCATTCAGAATGTCTAAATAAATATGCTGGTTCATGCCAGTGCTCAGTTCAGTGATCGGGCCCAATTCATGATAAGAAACACACCACCAAAACGTCACAGACCCATCTACAGCTTGAACTTGACCTTTGACACATTCAGGATGAAATGCTTCATTTGGCCTCCAGTTCACTCATCAATGTGCATCATTTGAATGTAGGCAAAAATGTGATTCATCAGACCACATTAAGTTGTGTCAATCAAATACTCTCCATGTCTGATGAACTCCAGCCCACTGAAGATGCGCAGCTTTATGTGTGGAAGCAATGGCCTCTTGTGAGGTGACTGGCTCCAAATGTTTCATTGCATGCAGTTCCCGTCAGAATGTTCTCCTGCTTCATTCACTGCCTGCAGCAATTCCTGTAATGTTCGGAAGTGATTTTGATTCACAAGCCTTGAAATGCATTTTGGCTCCCTCTCAGTCAGGTTCTTTTTCTGACCACAATTCTTACATCATGTTTCATGGCCATGTGTGTTACACCACTGCTTGTAGACACAAATAGTCCGTCAGGAAATGCCAACAAATCCAGCACCTTCACACACCATATAGCCATGGGCATAGCCAAACACGATTGCTCCTTTTGCACTCTTGTCATGTCCTTACATTTATCCTTGTTTATTTGCAATGTCCGCTTGAAACATACATGTCTAACTGATCACAACTTCCTTATGCTCACACAGAGGCAGTGCACATGAGGTTGAACACACAACTCGACTGCTGTGCCATTTATTCAGGCTTAAAAATTCAGCTATGTGTGCACATTGGGTACACAAATGTTTTGTCCGGTGAACTTATGAACTGCCAATGATGAGATAACTATAATGCTAGAAGTATGTATCTAGAGTTACATTGGCATAATACTTAACCAGCATACAATGTTGGTATATTTCTGTAGCCTGAGCATCAATAATATTATCTACATTGTCAAAAATGTTTGATGAACATTTTTTTTCCCATTCTTTACATGTTAGTCAAGTTTATGTTGTAGTGAAGAAATTAGGTGTGTATGTTAGATTTCAGAACTCTATTATAGTTTTGTTATTTATGAGTTCCAGAGGGGGGGGGGGGGGGATGATGGAAGCTGTTCTATGGAATTTAGAGTCTAATCCTGATATGTATTACAATATTCTCCTAAAGTACCATAGTTTTGAAATCCTACTGCAATGCTTTATTCCTCTTACCTGTTTTGTTAATTTCCTTAGAGACATTTAAGTGGTAACATTAAATATTATCTTCTTTAATTTTTTTTTTTTTTTGTATGTTTGTTAAGCTGAATAGTAAGAAATGTTTCAAATATAAAATAGACAATATACTAAAACATGTTTCAGTTGTTCTGTAGGTGGCACTGGTTCTTTGCGTGTCCTGAGGGTAAAACCATCAGAATCAGCCACTTTGCCTTCTACTTTGCTTGCCAGTGGCAACACTTGTAATTCAGTTTCTCCATCTGATACCCCCTCTGCTATTTTGGAATATCAACCATCATCTGATGATGAATCAGATGAAGAGTCACAAAGAAGAGCAAGTGCTTTTATTTCAAGTACTAAAAGCCAGTTAATGTTAACAAAGTAGATCACGAGACATGGAAAAAGCAACTGAAGATGACATTACTGTGTGCAGCCCTTAAAAGGACAGAATTTAGAATGCATGGAAGAAACTAATTCAAGAACAAGCAACACTAGGAAAAAATTAAAATATCCAGAACAGTGGGCAAACAATGTTTCCTAATTCATACAATAGTGCAGAGAATTCTACATTTCATTCAGGAAAATGCCCGATCCATGAGTATGCATGAAAGATCCATGTAGAAGAAGGTGTTATAAAATGTTTACACATTCACAAAGGCTAAACATTTTTGAAAGATGATATAAATTAGAGGTGTATGAGAGAAAAGAGATTTTTACTCACAGCAGCATAGACAAGATCATTAAAATGACTAGCACATGAGTGAATTCAAAAAAAAATTTCACCCTTGCCACAAGTAACAGAACAAATCTGAGTTTATAACAACATGTTTCTGAATGAATAATGGTGATGTGGATATGGCAAAGGAGAAAAGAGCATCCAAAACCACAAGTGAAGAAATGGACAGTTTGAGGACTCACTTTGCAGTTGTTGAACATCAATATTGCCACTTTGGGACAAATAAAAAATTTCTATGTCCATCACTTGATATTACATTTACAAACTTCCTGCACAAAAACCTACCACATTATGGAGCTCCAGAAGGACAAGGACGTAACTCATCATCTGAAGATTAGAAGAATGACTTTCGACGACAATCTCCCCCCCCCCCCCCCCCCACCCCCCACCCCACCCCCAAATTTTGTGGCATGTTTGAAGATGTAAAAGTGAAGGAATAACAGAGCATTTTCCGATTTTCTGAAGATTTGATATTACAAGGTATGATTAAAGCAATTCTTGTATATTTCAATGTTATTACATATTCCCTTGCAAATCTACATCTACATCTATATCCATACTCCACAAGCCACCTGACGGTGTGTGGCGTAGGGTACCTTCAGTATCTCTATCGGTTCTCGTATTGTTGGTGGAAAGAAAGATTGTCGGTAAGCCTCTGTGTGGGCTCTAATCTCTCTGATTTTATCCTTATGGTCTCTTCGTGAGATATACATAGGAGGGAGCGATATACTGCTTGACTACTCGGTGAAGGTATGTTCTCGAAACTTCGACAAAAGCCCGAACCAAGCTAGTGAGTGTCTCTCTTGCAGAGTCCTCCACTGGAGTTTATCTATCATCTCTGTAACGCTCTCGCAATTACTAAATGATCCTGTAACGAAGCACGCTGCTCTCTGTTGGATCTTCTCTATCTCTTCTGTCAACCCTATCTGGTACGGATCCCACACTGATTAGCATTATTCAAGCAGCAGGCGAACAAGTGTACTGTAACCTACTTCCATTGTTTTCGGACTGCATTTCCTTAGGATTCTTCCAATGAATCTCAGTCTGGCATCTGCTTTACCGACAATTAATTTTATATGGCCATTCCATTTTAAATCACTCCTAATATGCCTACTCCCAGATAATTTATGAAATAAACTGCTTCCAGTTGTTGTCCTGCTGTATTGTAGCTAAATGATAAAGGACCTTTCTTTCTATGTCCTTGCAGCACATTACTCTTGTCTACATTGACACTCAATCGCCATTCCCTGCACCATGCATCAACTCGTTGCAGATCCTCTTCCATTTCACTACAATTTTCCATTGTCACAGCCTCTCGATATACTACAGCATCATCCGTAAAAAGCCTCAGTGAACTTCCGACATTATCCACAAGGCCATTTATATATACTGTGAATAGCAACAGTCCTACGACACTCCCCTGCGGCACACCTGTAATCACTCTCACTTCGGAAGACTTCTCTCAATTGAGAATGACATGCTATGTTCTGTTATCTAGCAACTCTTCAATCCAATCACACAATTGGTCTGATAGTCCATATGCTCTTACTTTGTTCATTAAACGACTGTGGGGAACTGTATCGAACGCCTTACGGAAGTCAAGAAACAAGGCATCTACCTGGGAACCTGTGTCTATGGCCCTTTGAGTCTGTGGACGAATAGCGCGAGCTGGGTTTCACATGATCATCTTTTTCGAAACCCCCCTACACAGTAGATCGACGTTAGAGATATAGGTCTATGGTTCTGCACATCTGTTCAACGTCCTTTCTTGAAAACGGGGATGACCTGTGCCCTTTTCCAATCTTTTGGAATGCTACGCTCTTCAGAGACCTACCACTGCAAGAAGGGGGGCAGGTTCCTTCGCGTACTCTGTAAAATCGAACTGGTATTCCATCAGGTCCAGCAGCCTTTCCTCTTTTGAGCGATTATAATTGTTTTTCTATCCCTCTGTCATCTATTTCGATATCTACCATTTTGTCATCTGTGTGACAATCCAGAGAAGGAACTACAGTGCAGTCTTCCTCAGTGAAACAGCTTTGGAAAAAGACATTTAGTATTTCGGACTTTAGTCTGTATCCTCTGTTTCGGTACAATTTTGGTCACAGAGTGTCTGGACATTTTGTTTTGATCCACCTACCACTATGACATAAGACCAAAATTTCTTAGGATTTTCTGCCAAGTCAGAACATAGAACTTTACTTTCAAATTCGTTGAACTCCTCTCGCATAGCCCTATTCACACTACATTTTGCTTCATGTAATTTTTGTTTGTCTAAAAGGCTTTGGCTATGTTCATGTTTGCTGTGAAGTTCCCTTTGCTTCCATAGCAGTTTTTTAACTTGGTTGTTGTACCATGGTGGCTCTTTTCCATCTCTTACGATCTTGCTTGGCACATACTCATCTAATGCATATTGTACGATGGTTTTGAACTTTGTCCACTGAGCCTCAACAGTATCTGTACTTGAGATAAAACTTTTGTGTTGAGCCGTCAAGTACTCTGAAATCTGTGTTTTGTCACTTTTGCTAAACAGAAAAGTCTAATTACCTTTTTTAATATTTCTATTTACGGCTGAAATCACTGATGCTGTAACCACTTTATGATCACTGATTCCCTGTTCTGCGTTAACTGTTTCAAATAGTCCGGGTCTGTTTGTCACCAGAAGGTCTAATATGTTATCGCCACAAGTCGGTTCTCTGTTTAACTGCTCAAGGTAGTTTTCAGATAATGCACTTAAAAAAATTTACATATGTTTATGACAGTTTGCAGGTGCTTTATTTTGGAAATCACAAGTAGGTAACTCGCCATCTCATCTCGTGCAACAAGTACATAGCTATCTCTTTTTTTACTTTAAAAAACCAATTTCAAAAGGAAAATCAGAACAAACCTACCTTTTCAAACTAAATAACCACATTAGATCAGAATTATTTCAAACATGTTATGTACAGTGAAGCTTTCAAATTCTGAGAAATTTTTAAACATGTTTCTTTCAGTAACTGCTGTTCACCCCCTTTCCTGTATTGATGTTCATTAGAATTTAATTTGTTTTTATTATTTGCTTATTTATTCCCCCATCCATTTGCGCATCTGACCCTTCACCTCACATTCCTCTCCTTTCTCTTTTCACCTTTTTCTGTTTATTATTCTTTAACTGAATTAATACTTCCACATTTTATTTGCTATTTGTCTTCCTGTACATCCTTATGTTCTCTGTGCTACTTCTATCACTTCCACACTGACACAGGCACTACGTGTACTAATGTTCTACCTCTACCTTAATTTATTCATTCATCCAAGGATCACCTTAAAATGATATATGATTTGTCATCAAAATACAATGAAAATAAATGGCTGAAAAATACACATACAAACAGCTTATATATGTATGCTTTACAAGGATAGGACAGGGGATCAGCTATGGTCTTGATGAGGGAACCATCCCAGCATTTGCCTTAAATGATTTAGGAAAAGCACAGAAAACCTAAATCAGGATGGCATCAGACAAAGAAAAAACTTCATCCCCCCAAATATGAGTCCAGTGCCTTAACAACTGCACTACCTTGTTTGGTTGGTCTCATTTGTACAATGTCCTTTTATTCATACAGAATTTACTCAAGAGAAGTTGTAGTACAAAAATACATTGCTCAAAAGAATTAAAGGGTAATTTTTTTTGAAACACGGTCATTTTCCCCCATTGGGACTCACAAGTTTGAAATCTGGTTCAAAAGTGCCTACAACCTTCCTCTGTAATGGTGCAAAAGCATTGTGCCCTGTGACATCGCCTGTGGTCTGGGCCATGTTTCAAATAGCTAGTTGTCAACATATGCAAAAAAAGCCAAGCTCATAAATTCATGTGAGGTATAAAGTGAGTTAATGAGGTCATATTGGCACAAAATTTCCCCACAATTCTGTCCAATACTACCATGGACATGTCATGCTATGGTGAGATTGTCACACGTGCCTTACTAACACCTCACAGCTATTCTTGACACCTCTGCAATGGATGTCAGAATCGTGATGCCTACCATTGAAATCATGTAGTTTCCTTATGTGTGACTAAGGAAAACATTTCAGACATACTGCCACTCAAAATAAACATGAAAAGGCCTCTGGAGGTGGCATCAAGAGCATCAATGAAACCACCTCTTCCCTTGGGGCTTTTATTTACACACATTTCCCAATGAAAACAACAGTTTGCAGTGTGACGTGCAACAGAATGATATTCTTCACAGTGCCTGAGACTGCTGTGTGGCAAAGTGAACTGCGGAAGAGAAAGGTTATTGAATTTGCATTCTTTCTACCAAACTTTTACAAAACATCATACTAAGAAATGCTGTACACATTCAGTGTGAAAGTGGTTAATTATGCCATATATATATCTAATAATTTCATTTTATTTTCTTACAGAGTCTTCTTAATTCTACCTTCCCAGATATCTGAGGGTGTTAAAATGCCTGGTTGTGGGACGCAGGGAGGTGCTCAGACCTCTGATCAAATCCACCTGGGGGAATAATGATGAGCGCAAGCGTGCTAGCCAGCCCAGATGTGGTTTTTAGGAGGTTTCCCACATGCGACTGGTTGAAAGGAGGAGGAGGAGATTAGTGTTTAATGTCCCGTCGACAACGAGGCCATTAGAGACGGAGCGCAAGCTCGGGTTAGGGAATGACAGGGAAGGAAATCAGCTGTGCCCTTTCAAAGGAACCATCCCAGCATTTGCCTGAAAGGATTTAGGGAAATCACGGAAAACCTAAATCAGGATGGCCGGAGACGGGATTGAACCGTCGTCCTCCTGACTGGTTGAACACCAGGCTGCTACCTACGTCCCGTCTGTTACACGATTTGTAAACATTCTGAAAATGTTCTCTCACTTGCACATAAGATAACACTAGATGCAGATAGATGAGATACACAAATTCCATTCCCAGAGGAAGTAGCAACATCAGGAAGGGTACCCAGCCACCCACCACCGCTAACGACGCCAAATCCAAAATAAGATGCCAACCCCGTGGAGACATGAGACAAGACAAGGAAGAAGAAGAAGCAGCCTTCTTAATTCTCTCACTTCTTTTCAGTCCTCTAATATATCAATATTTCATCTACATTCAGTGTTATCTATTTTAAATCACTGCAGACATCAACATATTTTGTAATTTGAGTATGTGTGACTATTTTATCTGTCAAATGGACTGTACGGCTCTCACTTTTGAATGATTTTATAATACTTGGGCTTTACGCCCTATGTTAGGGTTTATGATTTCTACAAATGTCTATGCTAATTATTGTGGCACAATTATGTCATACATTACTCTATAAAAGCAGTCTCCATATGGCAGAATTTAAATGTTTCATTTAAAATAACACTTACATTGAGATCCTGAGAGCTTTGGGGCATCTAGCAACCAGTCTGATAATGAAAGGTCTTTGTACACAACACTGCGAAAATGTCTGCCACCATTCACATTGTAAGTGCCAACTGCAATGCGTGCAGTTGACATGAACACATACTCATTGCAGCGTTTACACATCTCCCGTAAAACACTTGTTGGAGCTGTAAAATAAGAAGAAACAAACATAAAAGGTAACGTTAAATTTGTATCATATTCTACGGTGTGGCAATATCATTTACATCGATACAGAAAGACAGCTAAAACCAAGCTGTTAGGATTATATTTGTTTAATGTGATGTTTTATGGTAATGGAAAGTCTTCGATGGAATATAAATAATGTACTGATTAAATGTAACAACTGACAGTATAGCTGAAGGTATTGACGGGTACATAAAAATAAATGAGAGTGTTGCTAGCTTTCAGACAAATTCTTTTTCTGAGCTAACAGAACACACGCAAACGAGCAAGGGAGCACCCCCCTCCCCCCCCCCCCCCCCCCACACACACACACACAACACACACACACACACACACACACACACTTCCACAGCTACACTGTCCCACCTGATGACATTGTGCTAGCAATACAACTCTACTGTAATGAATGGCTGTGATGGATGAAGTGGATGAGAAGAGCAAAGAGATGAATAGTAGTAGGGAGAGTGGGGGAAGGGTGGCTGATAGATGGGAGGGAGATGCAGCAGGTTCACAGGATTGGAAGGTGGTACCAGTGAGCTTGTTCTGGCCACAGACAGGGGGAGCTGTGCACAGGTCATGATGATGTGGAGGAGTGGATTGGGTGAGGGATATAGAACAGAAGAGGAAGACTGCAGAGATGAAGTGGAGTACAGGATGAGTGAGGAACAGGGGTGGAGGTGGACACAGGGCACCGTGTAGCCGAGATTCCATAATTCTCTTGGCCACAATCTCCACTAATCCCTTCCCCACAAAGACCTTGAAAATCCCCATAAAGACCTCGAAAAGCAGCCATCTTAGACAGCTTATAATGTATTATGTGATTTGAATATTTAATGATGAACCCGATACCTTTTTTTAAATCTTATAATTTGTTATTTCAAAATTTTGTCTTTAACACGAATTTCTGAGTAATCAATAAACAGTTCTGGCTAATAATTTGAGTATTTTGTTACATTTTAAAATTAAAAATGATAATTGGCAAAACCAATCATCTCTGACAAAAATACCCAAGTGCAGGGTTATTCATTGTTCTTAGCAATGTAAAACCGCAGTATCTCATATAAAAATAATCCACGTGACATAAAACCAAAGTATGTATGGTTACATTTAATAAGTAATGACTGAATATGTGTGTACAAGTGAAATAATAAGTAAATAATATGAAAAAGAGCACATATTTGTATTAAAGGTCAAATTTATAAAAGAAATTAATGTTAACAATTTTAGTCAAGAATTTAAATATTTTGTCACGAGAAGTCTCTCATAAAATTGTCCCAATACGATAAAACTGTAACTAAATTTTCAACAGAGCAAGAACTGTTGAAAGACAATAAATTTGATCATGGGCAAGACCACATATCTCAGCGTTATTTCACACTTTGCCTCATTCAATGTTTCCATTAGGAGAAGATGAAGTAAAATTTTAAAGTGATCTACACAAAATTATGTTTCGCACCTTCAGTCAGGCACAAAGTTTTCAGAACCCAACTCATCCCCTTGCTGAGCTGAGGAACTCTGCAGGTTTTGGTGTTTGTAAGTGTGCCACTATGCACATAAATTACAGCACTACATTAGCAGTTAGTTAATATAGCTCACAAGTGCTCAGGTCAGAAACTAATATTCTGAAAAATCTGTAGGACACTAGAGGCCGTGTTCTCCACCCCTGCCCTATGACTCAACAACCTTCTTTACACTACACTCACACCTCCCTCTGCAGTCTCCCTCCTCCTTTGTTCTATCTTCCCTTTCTCACGCCATACTGCGTCTCATCTTGTACTACGTACAACTGTTCATGCCTGTGGCCAGAATAAGCTCACCGGTGCCACATTCCTAATCCATATGTCTTGCCAACTTTCCCAGCTGTCAGCTAGTTTTCCTCAATCGCCTATCCTGTTCTCTGCCTTCTTCCTCCCCTAACCCTCTTCACCATGCACAACCCCTCACCCACTAAAACTGCATGTGGTCAATCATGACAATGTGTGTGTGTGTGTGTGTGTGTGTGTGTGTGTGTGTGTGTGGATTCTATTAGCTCTGAAAATGAATTCACCTGAAAGCTGCATACATTTTTAGTCTCGGGGTTAAAAAACATAAAAATGTAATCACCATAGAATTTGAGGGCAAGGAAAAATTTCTTTATTTGGCACCCAAATAATTTGTTTCACTTATTTTTTGACATGGTCCCATTTCAAATCAGGACACTTTGTGCAACATTTTCCAAATGAGTGGTCTCCATCCCATATGTGTTATTCTGGGAGGTCTGCAAAACAAATATCTACATATACATAGATACACTGCAGTCCACCATACAGCATGTGGTAGAGTGTACCCTGTACCACTACCGTACCGTTCCTGTCCTCCTCGCAAACAGAGCGAAGGACAAACGACCCTCTACAAGTCTGCATGTGAGCCCTAATTTCTCATATCTTAGCTTTGTGGTTCTTATGCGCAATGTATGTTGGTGGCAGTAGAATCATTCTACAGTCAGCTTCAAATGCTGGTTCTCCAAATTTTCTCAATAGTGTTCCTCAAAAAGAATGTCACCTTCCATCCATGGATTCCCACTTGAGTTCCCGAAACATGTTCGTAACACTTGTGTGTTGTCTGAATCTGCCCGTAACAAACCTAGCACCCCGCATCTGAACTGCTTCAATGTCTTCTTTTGATCTGACTTGGTAGAGATCCCAATCACTCAAGCAGTACTGAAGGACAGGTTGCACTCGCATCCTATATGCGGTCTCCTTTGCAGATGAACCACACTTTCCTAGAATTCTCCCAATAAACAAAAGTTGAACATATGCCTTCCCTACCATAATCCTCACATGCTCATTCTATTTCATATCACTTTGTAACATCATGTCCAAATATTTAAATTACATGACTGTGCTAAGCAAGACACTACTAATGCTGTAATCAAACATTACGGGTTTGTTTTTCCAACTCATCTGCATTGACTTACATTTTTCTACATTTAGAGCTACCTGCCATTCATCACACCAACTAGAAATTTTGTCAAGTCATCTTGTATTCTCCTACAGTCACTCAAATTTGACACCTTATCATATGCCACAGCATCCTCAGCAAACAACCAATGATTGCTGCTCACCCTGTCTGCCAATTCTTTTATATACATAGAAAATAACAGCAGTCCTATCACACTTCCCTGGAGCACTTATGATCATACCCTTGTCTATGATGAAAACTCGCCATTGAGGACAACACACTGGGTCCTATAACTTAAGAATTCTTTGAGCCACTCACATGTGTGTGAACATATTCTTTAACAGCCTGCAATGGGGCACAATATCAAACGCATTCTAGAAATCTAGAAATAAGGAATCTGCCTATTGCCCCTCATCCACAGTTCACAGTACATCATGTGAGAAAAGGGCAAGCCAACTTTTGCACGAGCGATGCTTTCTAAAATCATGCCGATTCGTGGATGTACTATTCTCGGTCTCAAGAAAATTTACTACATTTGAACTGAGAATGTGTTCAAGGATTCTGCAGCAAACCTATGTGAGAGATATTGGTCTGTAATTCTGTGGGTCTGTTCTTTTGCCCTTCTTATACACAGCAGTCAGCTGCACTTTTTCCAGTCACTTTGGTCTTTGCACTGGGTGAAACATTCACAGTAAATGCAAGCAAGATAAGGGGCCAGTGCTGTAGAGTACTCTTTGGGTAACCAAATTGTGATTCCATACAGACCTGGTGATTTATTTGTTTTCAACTCTTTCAGGTAATTCTCTACGTCAGGGATGCTTATTACTATGTCATCCATACAGGAGCCTGCTCGATGGTCAAATGATTATACATTTGTATAATTCTTCTGCCTGAATTATTGCTGGAACATGTAATTTAAAACTTTCACTTTCATTCTGCTGTTTTCAACTTCCACACCAGACTGATTCACAAGTGACTGGATGGAAGCCTTAGACCCACTTAGTAGTTTTACATAGGACCAAAATTTTCTTGGGTTCTCTGCCACACGTTTTGCTAATGTATGACGGAGGTAGTTATTGTATGCATCGTACATCAATCTTTCCACAGATGCATAAATCTCTACTAATCTTTGCTTGTCATCACGTGCATGTTCTCTTTTGAACTGGGAGTGCAACAGCCTCTGCTTCCTCAGCAATTCTGAATCTTGCCATTAAACCATAGTGGGTCTTTTCTGTCCTTAATCTACTTACTAGGCACATAATTCTCCAGGCCACAATTCACAATCTGCTTAAACTTTGCCCATAATTCCTCTAAGTCCATCCTACTGGAATTAAGTGATGTCAGTTCACTGTCTAAGTGAGATGCTAACAACTGATTATCTGCTCTTCCTAGCAAAAACACTCTCCCAGCCTTCTTAAACGAATTATTAACTTTCTTAACCATAGTTCCTATAATGACGTCATGATCACTAATACTCATTTCTGTACTGATTTCCATTGCATGTGGACTGCTCAACTAATTGCTCAAGACAGTTTTCAGAAAATGTGTTCAAAAGCACTTTGCACGACTGTCTGTCTGTACCCCCTGCAATGAATACATAGACATCCCAGTCTATAATTGGTAGGCTAAAGTTGCCTCCAACTACCATTGCATGATCTGGATATTTACACACTACTGACAATAGACTGTCTTTGAATGACATTAAACTGTCACACCAGGTTCATGTGGCTGTAAAAATATCCAACAATCAACTCGGTTTCACCTAGAACTGTTATACGCGACCAGGTAACTTCACTGTCAAAGTCAACTCTGACCTCAACAGAGACACTACTTTTGTCAACTGCAATGAGCACTCCCCCCTCCGATGGCCTCTACTCCGTCTTTGTGATATACATTCCATGACTTGCTTAATATCTCAGAGCTTTCTACTTTGGGTTTCAGCCAGCTCTTGATCCCAAGAATAATTTGATCACAAGAACTTTCTTGGATGGCAATAAATTTGGAAACTTACTTACAAATATTTAGACAATTTACTGGCAAAATTTTGACAGTTGAGGTATTTTTACTCTGAACATGGTCTGACTTCCATTGCTGCATATCTACGACTGCCGTAGTATCTTGATTGTACCCGTAATGTTTTCTAGCCACAATTCTTTTATATATGAAAATAGGTGGAAGTTGGAAGGTGTCAAATATGGCGCCATTTTTCAAATTCTCGCTGAAGCACCTTTGTGGCCAATTCAACATCCTGATGAAGGCTTCGTGTCATATGTTTTTACGTACAGCTGGTACACAAGCCTGGTGTAATATTCACCAATTATAATTTTAGTTAAATGAGAAGACAATCCACTGTCACGATTCCTCTTATTTCTGGCACGAAGGGACACACACACATCTCATCTGTAGTTATATAGTCCAGGCAAACAGTAACCTCACCTAGAAAGTTTTGGAAATTCATTTTTTATGTTCTGAATATGGTTATTACAAATTTTAACTTGGAAACATCAAATCATCCTAATAAATTCAAAAAAGTTTAAATGAAGTCACAAAATTTCCTCATAACAGGAAAAGGATGCATTTTCAAGTAAGACCATTCAATAGTGTTGGATACCCATAACTTTTGTGAAGCATATGTCTTTCAGAGCCAATTTAAGGCACGGATACATAAAGAAATCTGTCAGTGCCAAATCTGAAGAATAAGAAAGGTGCTGAAAAACAGCCATATTTTGTTGAGAGAGAAAGCTGAACATGTGGATCCCACTGTGCAGATTTGTGTTGTGGAGGTAATTCCACTATCCACTCCGACTTGCTGGATAAATTGCAGCAACCATTTCAAAACTCCCTCATAAACTTTCACACTGACAGTTTGACCTTTGGGTAGAAATTAACAAAAGGTGATCATCACCATCATCTTATTATTAGATTCTGTCAACCAACTTTTCTTGGGAGGCAAGGAAGATGACGAATATCATGCCACTGGCTGTTGCTTGGTCTCTGGATCATATGTGTAGTACCAGGACTCATCTCCTGTCGTGATGGTTTCCAATAACTGCAGATTCCGGTCAGAAACTTAGAAGAAATTTCCAGATCTTTTCACCTGAGTTTCCTTCTGTTCATCTGTCACAGTGCGTGTGGTACAAGCCAGGCGCCAATTTTCCACTGTTTTTAAATGTTCATCAACAATAGTGCTTACACTGTCTTTGCTCATCTTCAATTCCTCCACTATCATTCTGAAAGAAAGCTGCCATTCATCCGCAAGCATCCGTCACCCTCGTTCAATATTTTCTGGCATTGCGTGTGATGATGGTTGACCTGAATGCGCTGCTCATCTTTGGCACCTTCCTTTCAATTTCTAAAGCATTTAAACCATTCAAACACAAACTTTTTTCTCATTGCTTCAACACCATACGCTTGCACCAACATTTCATGATTTTCTAACTCCATTCCCCATAATTTGAAGCAAAAATTCATGTTACCACAATGATCCATTTAGCAATGACACGAGTTCTTATACTGGCTCCATTACCTTGTTTGCAGTGTGCACCGCTGCTTCATTTCAGTGATGTGCACAATAGGGGCACTTGTCAACATCTCTTTCAACGCAAATGTGTGGACACCCATCCTACGCAGTGTGGTTTTTAACATATGATACAATTCATCGAACTTTAAAGAAATTCCTTGTATGTACTGGGTAGTTACAATTACAAGTGCAACTACTCCCAGAGGTCCAGTGTGGGCTGTAATTATCGTACGGCAGCAAAACATGGCAGATATTCTAAAGTGCTTATGCAGAACCGATTTACACTGGAAATAATAAACTAGTTCCAATTTTGGTGACCAGGCGCAAATCTGGCACTGTGAGTGCAAGAAAGATGTATAGAAATGTTTCCATATCGAGTGGATTGGGAATGGGATGTGGGCAGAAAAGGTCAAACAAGTGAGAAAGGCATGGGTTGATTTTATTATTAACCGTCACTTACACTATTTGTTCAATAGGAGCACTGGAGACATTGGCAAGATGATGTACCATGCCGGATTTGCACCTGGTGGTCTACATTGGAACTTAGTTTTTTCCAGTGTTCATCAATTCCACATTAACGCATTACCATATCTACCAAGTTTCACTGCCATACAACAATTACAGAACACACTGGACCCCATGAGTAACTGCACATTAATTATACCCACCCAGCATACAAGGTGTAATCAACAAATAATGGGAGTTTTTGTTTTCCTTAAAGAATCTTTACTTATTCATGAACATCAACATTGTTCCCTTCAAAGTTATCTCCCTGAGATATAATACACTTGTGAGCACTTTTTCATATCTTGGAAGCACTTCTGGAACTCTCTATTCATTATTGTGTTCGGTTCCTTCAGCAACTGTTTCTATCTCATAAATGGTGGCAAAACTATGTCCTTTCATGGTTCTCTTCAGCCTTCGAAACACAAAGAAGTTGCAGGGGACCATGTCCGGCAAATACAGTGGCTGAGGCAATGCAACCTCCCCCTTTCTTCTTTATTTTTGTCAAAAAATCATGAACATGTATTGAGGTGTGAGTGGGAACATTATCATGATACAATTTCAATGAGTGGTTTTGCCACAATCCTGGTTGTTTTCTTCGGATGGCTTCACACAAACACCACATAACTTACAGGTAGTATTCCTTACTGATAGTACAGCCATACAAAAGGAACTTGTGATTCACTCTCCCATTGTAATATAAGAAAACAGTAAGATCATTCACATGTGACAGAACTTGTCAAACTCTTTTTGGCCTGTGCTCTTCAGGCATTTTCCATTTGGATGATTGGGCCTTGTTTTGGATGTTGTACCCATTATACCTGTTGTCGACTTCATTCAGCAATTCCTGAGCGATGTCTACACAATGTCATTTTTGATGGTCAAAATCCAATTTCAGAAAAAATTTTGCTACTATACATTCCATGTCAAAAAATGCTCAGCATGAGCCAAAGAATACGCCAACATCATTAGCAACCTCTCTGATGGTAATTCAGCAGTTTTCCGGAACTATTTTCTTCACTTCTTCCACATTAGTGTCATTAAGTGCCAGAGTGTCCAGGATGGCCATCATCTTCAACATCTTCTCAACCCTCTTTGAATTTTTGTGCCAATTGTAAACTCTTGTCTTACTCATAGTAGATTCGGTCAAAATCCAAAGTCACTATTTTGAATATGGCGCTGCACTTTGTTCCATTTTTCATGCAAAATTTAATGAAAATTCTTTGATCCATCTTTTTTGAAAGTAAAAATCCACCATGCACTCAAAAACATGTATAATCTTTTCGACTATCAACAATAACCTAAATATTCAAAACAGCTGAAAATGCAAACATAAATCAGAAACATGTGTACCAACAAGATGAAAATCAATTTTGAAAATTGGCTGTGGAACACCCGCGAAATTAAAAAATTCCTTTTACTTTTTCATCATACCTCGTATAAAATAAGAAAAACATTTTATGTAGAAAAGAAGGATTACATCACAGGAAATACATGTTTAGATCAAAGTATTTTTGGTGTTTTTATTCTGGAAGTTCCAAGAAGCTAGAGTTATTCTACACCCTCTGCTCACTTGCAAAAGGCATAAACAGTGCTCAATAGTTTTATCAGAGCATCATTTCAGTGATTTGCAGGGTATGGATATAGGTGTAGGTGCAGGTGCATGTGAAGGAGCAGATGTAGGTGTAGAGAAAGGAGGAAAGCTCGAGGAGTCAAACAGAAGCATACCATCAGCAGACCTAGCGTGGAGCTTGCAATACACAGGCTGAGACATAAGTAGAGGGAGCAAGGGAATAAGAGCAAAGGACGTAGGTGGGCAAGGAGGGGAGGGGGAGTGTGCTTCCCAGCTCATTAATTTAATGAGTGCTTGTTCCAAAATGATGCCCCAGACAAATAAAATCATTAGGCTCAATTTGTAGGGAATTTAGTTCTGTTTAATTTAGTATTGCATGATGTTACTCAAAAAGTATGTTGTCTTCATGTTATGAGAAAAAAGAGAAGAAAATGGATTTTTTCCAAGAAAAATTTTATGTGTACAAGTTGAAATTCATGATCAGAACATCAAATAAAATGTAAAAAGCATATCTTCAGAATTTCTCCAAAAATTTTCCAACAGGACCCCTTTCTGGTTTCCTTGTGACTTGCCTAATAAATTACCAGCCTAAATTAGCTGCATTTTTTATGGTACAAACATGGTTGAGTGAACTGTTTTTGCATTTGCTCTTCGTAAGCAGTTTCTAAACACAGCACTTATCTTTCACAAAGCTTTTTCAAGTTAATTCTTCATGTTAAATGTACTGAACCTTTTCTCCTGATTTGCTTATGGTGACAACTAATTCAAAAAGTTGTGATTACAGATAGTCAAATACCATATGATGTACTTTCTTGACTTTTAATCTGTGATTGCAGTTCTGCGATGTCCTTCACACTGATCATATTCAAGAGAAGCACATCCATATTTGAACTCAGCCAACCACTTCTTAATTGGTGAATATTAAGGCACAGACTCCTTGTAAGTCTTCACAAAATTCAGGTGAACTTCAGTTGACTATAAACTGTCCAAAACAAATAACTTTATGACAGCACAATATTCCATGTTGTTGGTTTGAACAAAACATGTGACACAACTACTTAAAAGGGGAAAAATTAACAAATCTATTACATATATAAAGTTGCAAATTTATTTACAAATTGCACAATATGCACCAAAATAAGAAAAGAAATTCTTTTGACACAAATGTCATCTCGGTGAAAAGTACAGGTATTCTCCCCTTTCTCTCCAAATGTAACGGATGTTTATAGTAGGAAAACATATCATTAAATGTGACTAATCTTGTGTTGAACATAAAATAAACCAATTTCAGTAATCCATAGTGTACCATACGATATCAAATAATAATCAGAACATCTGAAGAAAAAAGGATTGAAATTATGTTACAACTAACTTACCATGAAGTCTGTTTGCAGGTAAAAGAATGCGAGCTCTATCAGCCAGTTCTGTATTCAAGGTACTACCCAACAGAAGGATATCAATTGCCTCTTGTTTACTATTGTCTAAAAGATTGTTTTGAATTGTTCTAGCTGCTGATCTGGCTCCATCCATCAGCTGAAATAATTTATTTACTTTATTGATATCATCACAAATGAATATAATGTGAATTTTAAAGTAAAGAAATCAATACTGCAGCTTCTGCAGTACTAACAGAAACAAAAAATTAAAAAGACAACTTTTAACTGTTTTACAGAATCCACTAATGTCACTGAGTTATGGCAGAGAATATACGCATGCAAGACGTACAGTATCTGCATTCTCCAAGATTATGCAGTAGCGGTCAAATACTACTACAGGATACATGCAGCTAACTTACAAAAATGGATTGCTGTTTTATGCACCTTCCACAGTTGCAATGCTACATGCCTAGCTCTTTTCGTTTATCTTAATAGAATGTAACTGGCCACATACTGCCTTGGCAATACTGAACACACTCATGATGTTCAATCTAGATAAATTATGTCAAAATTTGGTTGATGGTTTAAAGTGTATGATGTTAAAAATTCTTTAAGTTGGTACACAGCATTTGCTTTTTGTATTTATAGCTCTCAGAGGATAGGGCCTTATGACCCCAAAACCAACTGCACTGTAAACTGAACAACATAATAAATAATGTAGCTGAAAGTAAAATTTGTTTCATACAATCAAATCACCCACAACTGACAAGCTTCTAATGACACTCCATTTATAATTGAGTCTACTAAGTATGTAGCATGTTCTTTCCAAAAAGACATACAGAATTAAAGTCAAGTAATCAATCACAAAACCATGGCATGCTACTGGAATAAAAATATTCTGCCACAGGAAGAGATAGCAACTTTGCACTCACAAAAGTCACATATCCCAGGCAGTTAGAGGCATTATAAGGCTTAGTCTCAGAGTTTCAATAAAGTAATCAGGAAATCAAAATTTTTGTGCATAATGACTGAAATTACCAGATTCAATGACAAATCGAAAACAACGCAGAACCTGATAAAGAGAGAAATAAGAAATACCTCCTCCAGCAATGTCAAAAATGTTGCTCTGAATGTTAACAATCCACAAATTGTTGACAGCAAGAAAACAGATGAAACATTTAGACCACTTGTTAACTGTCAGATCTCAAATACACTGTGTGACCAAAAGAAGGGAAGTACCCAAAAGACACAGTGAGATGTCAATGTAACTTCGCACATGTACACACCACCAACTGGTATGTTAATGACTAGAGTTGCAATTCTCTGTGCAGGGTAGAACAGGCATCAGAGTGCATTTGTGTTGCTCATATTTAGTGCTTTTAACCAGGCCTGATAGGGTATATAAGGGGTGTGAACAGCATCAGGTGCTGAGTGATCACTGAGAATGACACAGAGAAGCCGTGTACTCATGTGAGACAGTGTTACTAACACCTGATAGAGTCTGAAAGGGCCTCACTGTGGGTCTCCATTTGGCTCCCTGGTCAAATTGTGCAATATCCAGATATATGGGGCATTTGGATGTGACAGTAGCTATACTTAATTCTTACGTATTGTGCATGGTCTCCTTCGATATACTCTCCTCCACAACTGATACACTACTCCCAACTCCGTTTCCACTTCCGGAATCAATCTTCGTACCCATTTTGGTGTATCATGAGAAGTGCCATCTGCGAATTTTCTTTTATTTCGTCTAGCGTTGCATATCTTTGTCCTTTCAATGTGGTTTTCAACTTTGGAAATATATATAAAATAAAAATAAAAAAGGCTGCAGGGACCAGGTCTGGATAGTATGGTGGATGAGGCAGCAAAGTGATTTAATTTTTTGTGCAATAGTCACGCACAAACAGGGATGAATGTGCAGGTGCTTTATTGTGATCCAAGGGCCATGAATTGTCTCGCCACATTTCAGGCCTTTTCCTTCTCACATTTTCTCGCAGGTGTTACAACACATTCTGATAGTAGCATCAATTAATGTTTTCTCCCTGTGGCACAAATTCATGATGAACTAACCCTTCAAAGTCAAGGAAAACAATTAGCATGGCTTTCACATTTGACCTGACCTGATGAGATTTTTTTTGGTCTTGAAGAACCTTTCCTGTCCGTTGTGAAGACTGAATCTTGGTCTCAACATCATGACCATAGACCCACATCTCATCACCACTTATGATAATCTTAAGAAACATCCCATTCTCATCTGGGCGATCCAAAAGCTCTTCACAGATTGTGAGGCGAAGGTCTTTCTGGTCTGACTCATCAGCCATGGGATGAACTTGGTGGCAACACGATGCATTCCAAGATGCTGTGTCAGGATTTCATAACATGATCCAACTGAAATGTTACATTCTTCTGCAATCTCTTGGACAGTCAGTCTTTGAATAGCATGCATATTTCGTTGATGTTCCTGACAGCACGTCATTGGTAGACGTTGATGAGGGTCATCTAAGTTACCTTCCGTTCAGCCATTTTTAAACCACGTGAACCATTTCAAACACTGAGAAGCACTCATCACCGTAGGCTTCCTTCATCATTTGGTGTCTCTCTGTAAAGGTTTTCTCGAGTTTCATGCAAAATTTAATGCAGACATGTTGCTCCTCTAACTCTGCCATCTCAAAATTTGCAAACTGTGCAACACAATGTTCCATTCAATACAACACTGAACAATAATTAACACACACACAACAATGAAACTGCTGGCAGTTACACATCATCAAACACAGGAGTGGGCAGGGATGCCAATTGCATTTTGCTCCAACGCACCATTGGTACGAAATTACAAATGTTCCAAAATTTTTTGAACAGACCCCATCTTCTGAGTCGTTCTGCACCACTGGTTGGAGACTAGCAGTGGCTGGACTAGGGAACTACTGTCCCATGCATAGTTTGGAGTGGCGCTGTGATCAGGAAGGATGAACTGGTGATGAATGACACCACATTGTGTTCAGCAATGAATCACACTTTTACACTACCCCATTGTGTTCAGCAACGAATCACACTTTTACACTACCCCAGAGGCCATTGTCACCAGGTATGGTGGTTACCTGGAGAGAAGTTGCAGTCTTCAAATGTTTTGGAGAGATACAGTGGTGGTACTCCTGGCACAAGGTGCGAGGTGCCATTGGTTATGATTTCAGGTCATGGTTGGTAGTGACTGAGGGAACTCATGGCACAACCCTCATTCACACATGGCATGTGTGCGTGAAGTGTTTGGCAAATGTATACTTTTACTTGGGCACAGCTCAGTAATGGTTCAAGAACAACGATGAGAAGTTCAATAGCTAGGGCAAATTCCACACTGACTTATCAAACAGTACCTCACAAGGTGCAGTAGACATTTTGTGTCAATCAATGGCAAGTCCGCTTAGTAGAAGAGCAATTGAAGTACAGGGCCCATGGAGAAATGACACAATCCTTGCAAAAATCCTGTAATCAATGTAGCAAAATCTGGAAAAGTGGGAGAGAATAATTTTTGATGATACGTCTGACACTACTTTTCATTTGCACGAAATAATTCATTGCTTTTGTCAAATTCTTGGTCTGGACATAAAAACACCTCTGTAACAATAAAATATTTAATCTCAACAAATTAAAGTCCCGACTGATAGAAGTCATCTGTAATGTAACACTTCCTCGACTCTTTACTCTGCTAGTCACTTGAGTAACAATTATATCTGCAACTGTTTAGATGCCAGTATGAACTGCAAGTTATTCAAAAAATTAATAATTTGAGAATTTTTGCTACAGTCTAAAAGCTTGAAATCTGTGTGTGTGGACTTTGTGCTACATGGCACTATGTCCTCTTGTCACGGCTGCTCTTCTTATTTGCCAATTTGTGAGCTAGACAGGAAGGATTGTACTAGACCACTGTTCTGTGTGTGGCGAAAATGATTAAAAAATATAAAAAACTTGCATATGCCTTAGCACCTAAAATTATCAAAATGCATTTCTTTCAGTGTATTGTTCCTGTGCAAAAAAGTTTCAACGTGACAGACTGGACCACTCCCTTGTTGTGGAAGCACTGTAACAAATGTGTCTGGAAAGGCCAGGTGCAGAATCACAGTTTGGAGGGTCTTGGTCTCTGGTTCCTATTTCAGCTGGGAACATGGGGTCAAAAGTTTCTGCTTTAGCCTGAACTAAAAGCTATTTGTAAAGCCATTTGGACATCAGTCTTACTGTAGCTACTTTACAGTATATTAAGCAAAGTTTGAATGACAAACTGGAATTAGCACCCAGGCAAATTGTGTGAATAGACTAATTTCTTTAGCAAAATATTTTAATTAAGCTGAAATTAATGCTCCGCTAATGACACCATTTGTATGTGCACCTTTGAGATTTTATTTGAAAACACATAAAAAAAACACATTTTTGTGGGACTTTTTGAAGTGGACCACTTCTATACTTTATTGAAACTGATATGAATTGGTTCAAACATTGCACAGAGGCAGGTAAATGGATAAATTCAAAATGAATTTTTTTATCCAATAATCTTTATCCATTGTCAAGGTATAATTGTTTAAAGTCAAGCTAAATATACCACATGAAATTTGTTCTTACATGAATTGAATGCACGAATAAGGTTTAAACTGAAGTGAATAAATAAAAAATGCTTTCTTAAGATAAAACTGAAAACTTGCTTTCAGAACTCTAACTCTATTCAGATTTTACAAACAAAAAACTCGTTTTTTGAGAGTTTTTTTAATGCATGCAACTTTATGTTTCAAACTTGTGCAAACTGGTTCAGATTTTGTAAGAAGGTACACAAATACATGTTATTTTGTGAGAGCTTTATCTGTTGCCCCAATGTAAGCAACAATAAAAAAAACCTATACCAGATCAGTTGTCGCCTGAGTCAACAAAAATCTATATCAGTTGCCACGCTATGGCAGTCTAATGTGAAATTATGGTAGAGTAAAAGTTGGGAAGCAGAACGAAAAATGCTCCTATCTTAACACGAAAAAGTGAAAGGCAACTATGTCCTGGTCAGAGTTAGGGATGTAAAATAAGAGAACTAGCTTTTCAACTTATCTCGCAGCTTGAAAGACATTTAAATCAAAACATCTTGACATATTCATGCTTTTTTATGAGTTAAACCTACTTGCATCTCCCAATTTATTGGCTAAAGTCTGTGATCCTGTGCACAAAATCAGAAGGATTTGTCAGCCATAGTAAACAATATACAATATCATATGGCTAAAGGGCATACATGTAATAGTTAAAAAAGTTTTTCTGGGGGGATAAAATCCCTGAGGGTGGACTTGTTCCTGTGGGGGAAGCTGAAACAGTTTTTTGATTTCTGGGTTGGGGAGGCAGGGGCTGGTGGGGTGGGAGGTCAATTTTTGCTGTGAGAGGACCAATTTTCCACCAAACCCACCACTTTAGAAGTATATTGAGGGATGTAAGAGCAAACACACTCGATTTTATGTGCTTCTTGAGAGTAGCATGCATCTACAATAGGGAGTAACAGAGTGTGGGGTTGCATGTATAATACGAAATATCCAAGAGTATGGGATGCATGCATCCCAAATTTTAATGACACATTGTGTCTTACTGCAAGAAATGACACATGCTATGTTGGATGACACGTTGTGTCATACTGCAAGAAATGACATGCTATGTTGGATGACACCATGGCACGTGTCACAGTATATGACATGATACCACATATCATGTTACTTTACTTGACATGATGAGTTGCACTGCATTGCCTTGCATTAAATGACGTGAGTATTAATACTAACAAATAATAAAAGTGTGAATATGTCACAATGTTTTGATTCAAATGTCTTTGAAGCTGCCAGATACTAGTTCCCTTCTTTTACAACCCTAGATCTGCCAAGGCCATATTCACCTTTTTGGGGCTATGAAAGAAGCATTTTTCATTTTGATAAGTGTTGTATTTCATTGATGACCACACTTTTGGATTTGGACCTGATTGTGATTATGACACGACAATATATCATTGGAATCTGGGATCTGTTACAGGGCCTTTGCTGTTTTGTATAATCACCAACAATAGTCAATAAGGAAAAAACCCAGCTTCACAATGTTCGCTAACAATATAAGCATTGTAGTGGATATACTTCTATTTCAACATTAGAATTATGTACAATGAGATGTTGAAAGAGATTGTGGTGTGTTTCACTGGCGACTCACTCTAAATAAACCTAAATGAAACTACAAGGGATGTTCAAAAAGTAAAGCAACACATTTCTTTCACAGTCAAATTGGTCGAAAAAATTAAGAATTTGTTGTAGGGCATCGTGGAATATTCCCACTTCAGCTCCTATAGTTTCATGAAGTTCTGATATGTGGCGGTGCAATGCATTACATTCAAAATGGCACACGTTAACAGAGATGTGTTCCAAGCAGTGGAAAACCAGAGCATCGCAGATGTTCATAGGCACTTGCAGAATGTTATGGAGACCTGAAAGTGAACAACAGCATGGTGAGTCACTGGGTGAGGCGTCTGTCATTGCAACAAGAGCACGCAAACTTGTCCAATCTCTTGTGTGCTGGCCAGCAGCACACAGCTGTGACTCCTGCCATATTGGAAAAGACGGACACACTCATTTGAGGTGATTGATGGATCATGATCAAACATTTTGCTGCTCAGTTGGCTGTCTCTGTTGGTACTGCTGACACACTCATCCACTTGTTGGGGTATTCAGAGGTGTGTGCCGGTTGGGTTCCTTGCCACCTAACAGAAGAACATAAAGAGCAACGAAGGACCATCTATGCAGAATAGCTTATATGTTATGAGGCTGATGATGGCAATTTTATGTCTAACATCATTAAAGGTGAAACTTCCTGGCAGATGAAAACTGTGTGCCGGACCAAGACTCAAACTCGGGACCTTTGCCTTTCGCATGCAAGTGCTCTACCAACTGAGCTACCCAATCACGACTCATGCCCTGTCCTCACAACTTTACTTCTGCCAGTATCTCGTCTCCTATCTTCCAAACTTTACAGAAGTTCACGTTCGAGTTCGAGTCTCAGTCCGGCACACAGTTTTAATCTGCCAGGAAGTTTCATATCAGTGTACACTCTGCTGCAGAGTGAAAATCTCATTCTGGAATCATCCCCCAGGCTGTGGCTAAGCCATGTCTCCGCAATATCCTTTCTTTCAGGAGTGCTAGTTCTGCAGGGTTGGCCGGAGAGCTTCTGCAAAGTTTCGAAGGTAGGAGACAAGATACTGGCAGAAGTAAAGCTGTGATGACGGGGCATGAGTCGTGCTTGGGTAGCTCAGTTGGTAGAGCACTTGCCCGCGAAAGACAAAGGTCCCGAGTTCGAGTCTCGGTCTGGCACACAGTTTTAATCTGCCAGGAAGTTTCATATCAGCGCACACTCCGCTGCAGAGTGAAAATCTCATTCTGGAATCATTAAAGATGATGAAACAGATTCACCATTGCATACTGGAGACAAAATGGTTATCCATGGATCGGCACTACACCACCTTTGCTCCAAAAGTAAAAGTTCAAAGCCACACCCTTAGCTGGTAAAGTCATGGTGGCAGTCTTCAGGGACTCTGCAGGGGTTATTCTGCTTGATATCCTCTCTCATGATGCAATGCTCATCACTGAACTGTACGCTGCTACACTCAGGAAACTGAAGAAACGACTTCAGCATGTTTGTTGCCACAAAAATGCAGAAGAACTTCTCCTTATCCATGACAACACAAGGCCTCACACAAACCTGGGCACTCAAAAGGAGCTCACTAAACTTCAATAGACCGTTTTTCTTCATCCAACCTACAGCCCAGATTTCGCACCTTCCAACTTCCAGCTGTCTGGCCCAATGAAGGAGACACTGTGTAGGAAGCAGTACATGGATGATGGGGAGGATGCTGATGCAGAAAGATGTTGACTCCAATATTGACCAGTAGAGTGATACCGTCCGGGCATACAGGCCCTCCTAGTAATGTGGTGCAAGGTCATCGTACTGAATAGAAACTATGTTGACAACACGGTTTTGTAGCCAGAAGAATGGGAAATAATATGGTGTATTGGAATAATGAATAAAGCCAAGCAGCTTCCAGAAAAAAGGTGTGCATTACTTATAAAACGAACCTTGTAGTTTCACAAAAACCATAAGAATTCAGAAGTAATTCACATTACACATAACTGACCAACCTATAAAGCAAATATAAAAAATTGTTACATATTCACACACAGTAATCTGAACTGGAAACATTGTAACATCTTTTACACACAAGAAAAGGCATAATCTTCTTCAGCAATATGCCAATTCAAAGAAAAACCTCCATGGTGCAGAGAAGAGTACTAATGTTCACATGTGGCATATGTCCGAACATGTCATATCAAATCCTTTTCAAATCGCTTGATGATATGATCGCAACGTGCTTTCCTTGATAAATTTTGTTATAAGCTACTCCTCTAATGTGACAGAAAGAGAGTATATCACACCCATAAAACAATACAAAATGATGGTCAACTCTGCAGGCTCTAGTACTTGTCGATAAAACAAAGGGTGTAAAGTACGTTAATACTGTTGTTGTTGTTGTTGTTGTTGTTGCGGTCTTCAGTCCTGAGACTGGTTTGATGCAGCTCTCCATGCTACTCTATCCTGTGCAAGCTTCTTCATCTCCCAGTACCTACTGCAACCTACATCCTTCTGAATCTGCTTAGTGTATTGATTTCTTGGTCTCCCTCTACGATTTTTACCCTCCACGGTGCCCTCCAATGCTAAATTTGTGATCCCTTGATGCCTCAAAACATGTCCTACCAACCGATCCCTTCTTCTGGTCAAGTTGTGCCACAAACTTCTCTTCTCCCCAATCCTATTCAATACCTCCTCATTAGTTACGTGATCTACCCACCTTATCTTCAGCATTCTTCTGTAGCACCACATTTCGAAAGCTTCTATTCTCTTCTTGTCCAAACTGGTTATCGTCCATGTTTCACTTCCATACATGGCTACACTCCATACAAATACTTTCAGAAACGACTTCCTGACACTTAAATCTATACTCGATGTTAACAAATTTCTCTTCTTCAGAAACGATTTCCTTGCCATTGCCAGTCTACATTTTATATCCTCTCTACTTCGACCATCATCAGTTATTTTACTCCCTAAATAGCAAAACTCCTTTACTACTTTAAGTGTCTCATTTCATAATCTAATCCCCTCAGCATCACCCGATTTAATTTGACTACATTCCATTATCCTCGTTTTGCTTTTGTTGATGTTCATCTTATATCCTCCTTTCAAGACACTGTCCATTCCGTTCAACTGCTCTTCCAAGTCCTTTGCTGTCTCTGACAGAATTACAATGTCATCGGCGAACCTCAAAGTTTTTACTTCTTCTCCATGAATTTTAATACCTACTCCGAATTTTTCTTTTGTTTCCTTTACTGCTTGCTCAATATACAGATTGAATAACATCAGGGAGAGGCTACAACCCTGTCTCACTCTTTTCCCAACCACTGCTTCCCTTTCACGTCTCTCGACTCTTATAACTACCATCTGGTTTCTGTACAAATTGTAAACAGCCTTTCGCTCCCTGTATTTTACCCCTGCCACCTTCAGAATTTGAAAGAGAGTATTCCAGTTAACGTTGTCAAAAGCTTTCTCTAAGTCTACAAATGCTAAAAACGTAGGTTTACCTTTTCTTAATCTTTCTTCTAAGATAAGTCGTAAGGTTAGTATTGCCTCACGTGTTCCAACATTTCTACGGAATCCAAACTGATCTTCCCCAAGGTCCGCTTCTACCAGTTTTTCCATTCGTCTGTAAAGAATTCGCGTTAGTATTTTACAGCTGTGACTTATTAAACTGATAGTTCGGTAATTTTCACATCTGTCAACACCTGCTTTCTTTGGGGTTGGAATTATTATATTCTTCTTGAAGTCTGAGGGTGTTTCGCCTGTCTCATACATCTTGCTCACCAGATGGTAGAGTTTTGTCAGGACTGGCTCTCCCAAGGCTGTCAGTAGTTCTAATGGAATGTTGTCTACTCCCGGGGCCTTGTTTCGACTTAGGTCTTTCGGTGCTCTGTCAAACTCTTCACGCAGTATCATATCTCCCATTTCATCTTCTTCAATTCTCTATCAAGCAGAATTAAATTCATGAGACAATAAATCTTTATTCATGTACAACCTAAGGAAGTATCTGCCTCTCTACTCTCTGGATAAATTCTTTACCAAAAGTTATTAAAATCTGAAAATTCCCTCCGTGTATATCTGTGATAAACACATTTAATGTGTAGTTATTTTTTATTGTTTCTATTTGAACAAACCAAATATGAGAGTTAAACTTAGCCACTATGGATCTTTTTTAATACTTTGATCATATATTAAATCAACTGTAACAACAAATAGCAGCAACCAGTAACTCAATGAAATATTTGTTTAATTTCACTGCCAGTTTCAAGCAACTTTCAGATAATCTTAAAATGAGGCTTGCAGAAGACTTACATTATGATTCTTGAAGTACTTTATGACTGGTTCAGTTAGTTTAGCTATAATTGATGTGAGGGTATAATGAGTAAAAAATATTTCAGTTTGAAATTGCACAGGTGTCTCTCCCTTGCATGACAAATTGAAGTCCATTGTAGCAAAGAGAGCCAATAAGGTACTAAGCTTAGATTTAATATTACTTAATGTGTTTAATCCTTTCCACGTACCTTGGAACCACCTTGTATTGCTCCTGTTCCTGCATATATCTTACTCACTTCATTGCCATTATTAATCCACATCTGCCTAAAAACTTCTTCGAAACGTGATACTATTTGATGTTTTTCCATCAAGTTCAACAAGTGTAGTTGTTTTGCTAATATCTAAAGAAAAAAAAAATCACATTGGTGAAAATTCAGTAAAAAAAAAAAAAAAAAAAAAAAAAAAAAAAACCTTAAAAGAATTAAATCATTAAAGATATTTGCAGATATAGTGCATGCACAACTGCTATTGATCACTCTCCTCCTATCCATTAGGAATAATTAGATTAGAGAGATCAGTGTTACAAGTGATACAATACTTGTATCTCTCACAATAAACATAAAGGGTAGTAATCTTTGCGCCATTAAAAAAAATAAAATAAAATAAAATAAATAAATAAATATCTGAAATTTTTGCAGCTTCGATTTCCAACGCAATCAATCCCTAGGACAACAAGTGAAACTTTTTGTGGTACTGTGTCTTAATTTTTGGGATGTGTGTTCACTTGTATGGGGGGAGATGAAAATCCTAAAAATATAGCTTCAATGGACCAAAGCATTGCAGATACTATATTAGCAGTAAAATTTACAATGAAAGCAGCAAACTTCCTCTGGTTCTCTTTACATTACAGAGCCCATCATGTACAAGTCTTTTAATACATTTTAGATACTGTGGGCTTTTGATAGCTATTTGGCTGAATATTAACAGAGTATCGGGGAAGAGTTTTGTATTTTTAGACTTAAGTGAACTTCCATCACCCACGCTTCAGCCACTGCAAAACTTTGATTTCCGTACCACTTTTTTACTTTTTTTTAACGCAAAGAACATTTACATTTTATATTATTTCTAGAACATTCTAAAAAACATTGGGCAACATCAACCGTATGTTTGTGAACTCAGCAGCAAAATAACTGACAATGCAGAAGTAAAGGGAGACTACAAAAAAAGAGATTTGCAAGAGCAGAATAAAAAATTCTGAAAAAAGAGAAATTTGTGTACACTGAATGTAAGGTTAGCTGTTTGGAAGTCTTTTCTGGAGGTATTTGTCTTGAGTGCAGCCTTGTACAGAAATAAAATATGGATTATAAAATGCACAGACAAAAAAGAAGTCAGCTCTTGAAATGTTGCACTACAGAAGAATGATGAAGATTAGATGGTTAGACTGGATAACTAATCAAGATGTGCTGCATTGAACTGTAAAGAAAAGAAATTTATGACAAAACTTGACTAAAAAAAGGAATCACCAGATAGGGCACTTTGACATATCAGGTTGGTTGGTTGATTTAGGGGAGGGGACCAAACAGCAGGATTACCAGTCCCATCGGATTGGCTGTGCCCTTTCAAAGGAACCATCCCGGCATTTGCCTAAAGCGATTTAGGGAAATCCCAGAAAACCTAACTCAGGATGGCCAGACGCGAGTTTGAACTGTCGTCCTCTCGAACGAGAGTCCAGTGTGCCACCTTGATTGGTGACATGGCAGGAAACAGTAGGGACCAATGACCTCAGCAGTTTGGTCCCTTAGGAATTCACACACATTTGAACATATCGGGAAATAGTAAATTTGGTAATGGAAAAAAGTGAGTGAGTGAGTGAGTGAGTGCGTGCGTGTGTTGTGGGGAGGAAGGGGGGAGGGGGTGGAGAGTGTAATAATTGTAAAGGGAAACTGAAGCTTGATTTCAGAAGGCAGATTCAAGTGGGTTGCAGCAGTTATGCAGAGATGAAGAGGACTGCACAGGATAGCCTTGTGTGGAGAGCTGCATTGAACTAGTCCTCCAATTGAAGACCGCAACAATAACAAAACTCAATTACATACAGCTCTATTTCAATGAACCTCCACCAGCACGCACAACACATCTTGCATATGAGGTTGGAACAAAATGGCATTCTACTTATTGAAAGGAAAGTGTGATGTCATGTTTGTATGTATGTAAATATTTTTAAATTGGGCAAGACATCTATCTGTTAAGTATGAAAGTATTGACTTTATGGACATAACTGCTGTGACAGTCCACAAAGCACATTTTGAGGGTTCAGTTTATCACTGATGAGCATCGATACTTGTCCAAATAACTGCTGAGAACAGTGTTATCTAATTGTGTTATGAACGGACATATTTACTTTTATCCAGGCAAACTACAAATAATTTTCAGGGAAGTAAATTTGAAGAATAACTGAATACTGGGTAATATGATTCAACAGCACTGAAAAATTTGTACTGCATAACGAATGTCGTCTGTGTCTCTTATCACATGAATGCAATTTCTAGTTTCTTTTCATTGTTATTGTTTTAATTTGTGCATCAATTCCGGTTACAAAACGCATTAGCTAAATGACTTTTTTTTCTAAATTATGTTTCAATTTTCGTGGCATGGAGACATGCATTTTTCCATTTTGTGAACCACATATTAAAAGAGAAGTTTATTTATTTGATTTATATTTGTTTTATACTTCAAATTGTTATTTTTTGTTTTACATTCACATTTTTCCCTTGGTTTACTGTTGTACATACATGTATTTTGTTAATTGAAAATAATACACAACTCATTATTATGATAGAAAGTAATTACAATAATGATAATCTGTAAGGAAATGCTTAAAACATAATGTTTTTTAAGTCCATAAGCATAAAATGAATAAAATTTCTTGCCGCAATATACATGATGGAGAAGACAATACGAAACAAAATTCTGCAGGACTTCAAATGGTCATGGCTGATCCTCTAAACATCATGATTTGGAAGAGGCATATTTCAGTACATTTGCAAGCATTGACGAAGAGAATTGATCATGTACTAATGGCTACAGTTTGATTATACTGTTTCTCAAGTGGAGATTGACACCATAATCATTCAACAGAACTACAGTCCATTCAAAATTACTTGATAGTTGACGTCTGTCACTTGCTGCTATGGTATTGCCCCATCGGCTGCTGGCTAGTGCTTGGTTATAGGTAACACACAAACAGTGCAAGTCACTTCACAACTGCTGTTAATGTGTAACACAGAGCGATGTTGGAAATAGCTGTCATAACGTATGCTGGAAATGAGAAATGCTCTGTCAACAGCTGACTAAGTGACCAATGACTGAACTGCGGTAGATGAATTTAAAATCTTGTTCTAAGCTAACCACAACCTTTAACGTGTAACATTTCTGAGAACGAAGCAGAACTAAAATCATGATCACTTTGTTCATGGCTATTAAAGCTAACCTCTACAAGCAAATTCAAGATAGAAAAAGTTCAGTTTCAGTGCTAAAAGCAAACTGTTATTTATTAATATCATTTGTTACCTGAAACTATCTTCAAACTGGTTACACAAGCTGTCGTATTACCACAACCAATGAGTAGTCCTTGTAGGCACTCAGTTGCAGATTATAGATCACAAAAAGTCAATATGTTCTACATCTATATCTACATCCATACTCCGCAAACCACCTGACAGTGTGTGGAGGAGGGTACCTTGAGTACCTCTATCAGTTCTCCCTTCTATTCCAGTCGCGTATTGTTCGTGGAAAGAAGGATTGTCGGCAAAAAAAGAAATGCAGCAGTTGATGAGATCAGAACCCACGGCCTTCAACATGGCTGGTTATTATGCTAACCACTGCACTCAAAATACAAGACTGAGGCAGTATTTGTATATTTGACAGTGATCACTCAGTCACAATGATGAATTGCAGCCTTCAAAAGCTTGGTCACACGCAATCTCATGTGAAGCTGAATCGTCTCTTATGCAGAAGTATCCTGTAGTGTGTTTAGACAGTGCTGCATATGAAACAAGTGCATTTCATTGACATCATTGTGTGATTGTGTGTGTGTGTGTGTGTGTGTGTGTGTGTGTGTGTGTGTGTGTGTGTGTGTGGTTATCATGTATGATGAAAAAAACTAAATAAAGGTGCCAAACCCATGATTTGGGATCCAAACACATCGAGAAAGAAAGCCAGACAACAAACGGGACGTGAAGTGACTAACTGTTGTTGCAGTTTGGCAATGGCAAACAATCCAGTCATGACATTGAGTGCTGTGATTGAAGGAAACAAGCTCTTACACAAGGAGTGTCAACTATCAAATAATTTTAATCACACTGTAGATCTGAAAGTCTTCTCATGAAGTTCTTCCAACATCGAAAGCTGTATACATCCCACAGCTGCAACTGTGCCGTCAAGCCCTTTGGGATCACTAGATGACCAAGTTCCTTGTGCTCGGGTATGATGCCCTGAATGTTTCTTTCACACTGACCACTGCTAGAACCTAACAACAAGACAGATATTTCGCCCTCAATGGGCAAGAAAACACATTTCAAATATCTTTCAATCTGGACAGAAGTCTGTTTACCAGATTTCGATGCTGTCACAATGACATTTGGGGCTTCAAATAGAGATTCATGAATTCTTGGCCCAAACTTACCATTAGTTTCTTTTACAACCATGAAAAGGATCTCAAAGGGCTCTATGGCATAAGTACAGATGTAGAATGTATACAGCTTTCAATGATGGAAGAATTTTGTGAGGAGACTTCCTGATCTAGCTCTGCTGAATGATTATGATGTAAATATCCACTTGAGAAACAATACAATTGCATTGCAGTCAGTAGTCCATAATCAGTTCTCTTCCCCAATACTTACCAATGTACTGAAATATGCCTGATACCAATTACAATATTTATAGAATCGTCACCCTTGACAATTTGAAATACTGCTGAGTTTTGTTTTATATTGTCTTCTCCATCGTATATATTATGTGATGAAAATTTTGTTCACTTTATTTGCATGATGTAAAAAAAAAATGTTATGGTGTAGGCATTCCCTTACAGATTATCATTATTGTAATTATTTTCTATCACAGTAATGCATTATTTATTACTGTCAATTAACAAAATAAATGTAAGTGCAACGAAAAAAACATGAAAGTAAAATGTCCAATAACAATTTAAATATAAAACAAATATAAGTAAAATAAAGAATTAGAATAGTAATGAATATCTAGAAATTATAATCAGATACATTGAAAAATACTCCGACAGCACACTTAGTAAAGCTTATTTTTGAAAATTGGTATTTCAGAAACCAGCTTTATTACACAAGGATGTATATGGCTTGAAAGTTTCTTTAGTTTATGTTGTAACAAAAGTTTTTGTTTTTCAGGATTAATTAATGGTGGTGGGGTGTTTTGCAAAATTTCAAATTATTAAAAGATCCGAGTATACAGTTTTCAAGTACATTAATTACATACCAACTTTTATATGAAAACATTTTTGTATATCATCGTATTGAAGATATTCCCTTTTAACCTAAAAATTCTAAATTACCTTTCAGGGTGTGTTTTATTCCTTGAAAGTAAAATTGGAAAAAAAAGTATTGTACTATTTTGTCCCCTCTACACACTGCCAAGATTAATCAAGATCGTGTATTGACACTTGGGAATGTTTCCTTGTAAGTGTTGTTCACCTCATCACTCCTTTGTGTTCAAGTATACTGTATCCTCACCACTTACCCCTGAGATTACACAACGCAAATGTTTACTTGTCCACCTTCTTCAGGCACCACAGTTCTATATGTCTTTTTACTATTGTCCATTATGGACACCTAGTGACGAAACTGATCACATGGAGATGGTTACGTACCATCTGCACTGACACAGTTATCCCAGTTGCCTCCAAAACCTCAACACACAGTTCTGTTGCATTAGCCTCAAGGCACCTACAAGCCATAATTTGTAGTTAGCTGCCATCAGCTGGTGGTGTATATCATGAGGTTAGTGCAAACTATATTTTTTAGCAGTTTATCCTGTACACATTATTATAACTAGTTTTTCTTGACATAATCTATGTTGAGTGCATAATCAAAATTGAAATTTTTGCAAGATTTTTTTACAGTCATTAGAATATTTTTTTCTGCTCAACAGCTGCCATGATATGCCATCTTTCAAATCAAGCTGTCCAATTTTTGAGAGCACATCACCACTTACATATAGAATTAAGAGATTTCTCATAATGAATACTGAAGTTTGCTTTGGAAACATTTCACTGGAAAATAATTTTTGAACTACTGCTTTTCTTTTGCTTCTATTTTTAGGCAAATTTCTCTTGTTTCTACTCATGCTTTACACAGAGAGCATTTCCTTTTGTAGTCTTTAACTGATGGTCCTTAAATGTGTTTACTTTCCTATATCTTTCATCTATACCACTGTCCACATTCTTTCATTTTATTTAATTGGCTATTTTTATGTATGGGTATTTGAATCACTCCTCATCTTTTCCATGCTATTTCCATAGTTTTGTACTCTTGTTTTTGGTTACATTTTCAGTACAAATCTTAGAAAATCAGCATAAGAACAGTACACTAAAACATTTATCGTTATAAAAAATCATATTTTTCTATCTTACATAAGCAATTATTTTGTGTACACAGTACTCTAGCAAACATCTAAATTTATGTTGTGGTACTGTCACATAAACTTAGAAAACACTTTTGCACACATTGATAACTTTCTGGAATTTGCTCTGTATCCTCTCCATAAGAGCAAACACAGCTCTCTTTCTAAACAGTGGTCAATTTTTTTTAAATTAAAATTTTATGTTTCTAAGTAATGCATGGGACTCTGCACACAGGAAAATAGAAATAACAAAAATAAATATAAAAGCTCACATGAGAAAACAATAATTGCTTCAGATATTGTTGGAACAGCTGTGTAGTTCATAGGCACTGGTGGTCGAGGGAGTTATCATTACAACACATTCTCCACTCCCGTAATTGCCCAGCCTCAATTTCAGGTAACCCAATATTGCCGTACCCTCCACCCAACAGTTTCCCTTCCTTTGTCCTGTCAGTCCCTCTCAGGCCATGCTGCTTCCCACCAGCCACTACAATTGTGCTGGCTTATAAACCTATGAACCTATCACCCCTCCCTCCTACATTCCTAGCCAGCAAATGGGCATCCCTCTGAGCTGCTAGCTGCCCACCCCCCCACCCCCCCCTGCCACCCCCAAATCCATCTCCCTGCCTTCTGCCTCTCCTCTCTCCCTCCACCTAGCCTACCCCACACTATCTCACAACAACCAGTCCACCTGTTGCAAAATAGCATTAGCACTCCCACTCCCAGTGTAGCTGGCACCATTTAGGGGCATTGGTGCACAAGTGGGTTTTCCTCTAGCTCATCAAAGGATAACTCCAAAAGCTACCAAGTTTTCCTTCTTTTGTTTGTGCCTATTGACAACTCAATGTTTCTGCTTTTCAGTAAGTGGTCTCCTTTAATCCTAAAGTTTTTGCATTCTACAAGAACTTTCCTATGATGCACATAAAATAAAAAGGACTTCTTATCAATACAAGGAGGAAAAACAAAGCGATCTTTTTGATAGTCATAAGGTTTTAGAGCTTAATTTCCATCAAAGTACGTCAATCAAGCATTTTAGCTATTTTTTTACTCTGCAGACTAAAAATCCTCCCTAATTTCTGATTTTCAATCATGTGACAATAAAGCATTGCATAAATGTCTTGCAATGAAACTATTTAGTTGCATTCAAACTCTTTTCTTGCTCACATGCAAAATGTTCATATGGCAGCAGCATTACCGACCAGCTGACTCAACAGTTTTACAAAGTATGTATTTTACATAGACTCCAGTGAGACAGTCTTTTGCTGGCTGATCTAATAACAAAGAATACATAGTCTTTGTATTTTACACTCAGGGTGTCATTATAGGAGTTTGTTTCTACTTACCACTTTTCTTAACCGAAGCACTACCAAGCCTAACATCCATGCTCTTGGTGGAGTGCAAAGCATTAGCCAGCCCAGACTCTTCTTGCAACTAACAAACATCCCCTACCTCTACGTTCTTGATGTTCCCCAATAGTGTCCAACTCATCACAGTCGTTCTGAAATCTGCTTTACTGGACCTGTCTTGCAATGTATGTTTTATTTTTTGTAACACCAAGTGAGGCAAATTTCTTGTCTTCATTGTCACTAACATTCACTATGTGCCTTCAGACATATGTTTCAAAGTACACATGTTCTGCGGTGGTGTGATATGTGTGGTTGGAAACAAAGAACACACTTTGCACACCACAATTGCAGTATAGAAACTTTTATTGTTCCAAGATGATCACTATAAACAGTCTTATGTTGCCATCATCTCATCTAATGGAACTTGTTATAAAACTGCCATGTTTCATTAAATGACGTCAAAGTACAAAAGGCACTCCGCACACATACATGTCTTCACAAAACACCCGTTGAATGAAATGCACAAAGTTGATAACATCCTCATACTACTCATGCATATCAGTGTTGAACATAATAAGCTTGTTCCACAGCACACATCCTTAGTACTGTGCGGCAAGCTTTGGAGAACCATGTCAGATGCCGATTTGTATGGATGGTAATAGAGTATGATGATTTGCATGCATTTTGCTGCACCACTAATAAATAGAGACATGAATTTGGGGAACTCCGAAAATTCAGAACACCTATGGCTGGAAGGTACAAATTAAGGTACAATGGTCACATCGGGTAGTTGGCACTGGCAATGTTCTTATTAAGCAAAAGGTTCTGTGAGCCACACTTACGACACCACTGGCAGGTACTATAAACAAGTGTGGAGATGTGTACAGAGTAATCAGGCGCATCATATGGCACTGACATTCTATGAAAAACCTGTACATTGCAGTTACAACAGTGCCTAGAAACCTGCATGTTGGGGCCAAAACGGTCTTGGAAAACCTAAAATTACAATTATTAAAGAACACTTCATTCACCCCCTCCCAATGGACTACACCAGAGGCGTAGGAAAAGTAATATAAATAAGCAAACCCAGAGGCTCAACGCAAGCATTCATGTTGTCATTCTGACAATTGTTTAAGTTGCAGGCCAGCCATGACAACCATCTGGTGATGAATTTTGGTGGCCAACTAGCCTGTTGAATCAACCGCCAATTTCCATGTTATGGATGCGCCACAACCATTGTGCGGCAGGTCCAAAACTTGATGCATGGCAACTGCAGTATCCCTTCTACCATTCCTTCAAAAATTGGTTTATGTGACTGATGTGTATAACAGACATTTTTGTTGGGAACTGTGTCTTCACGTTGACCGGTGAGTTCATTTCCAGGACCTGGTAAGATCTCCAGTGCTTAGTTAAAAATTTCTTCGCTTCCCCTTGCCACATCCATGACTATGGTATCAGGTACCCGAAACTTCAATATCCAGTTGTTTACTAACATTTGTGCTACGGTACAAGCCCTTTGGTCTGGCATTGGTACCATTGCCAAAAATCGAGAAAAATGGTCAGAGACTGTACATATTCCCTTCGGATGTTTTATTAAATGGCCTGAGGAAATCCAGTCCCAATGTAGAAAACGGATTGGGTGCCTCTGGTAATCCTTTCAACAGCACTTTCTGATGCTCAATGTCAGCCCTTTGTGCATATGGCACACAATCCCTAACATACTGCTCCACGTCACGCTTCCTGTTCCTCCACCAAAACTGCTCTGCTACACATTTATCCATCTCATGTCGCCCTCCACGAGCTGACAACATATAGTCATGAGATTGGTGCAAAACTCCCTCCTGAAAAACTGCTGGGACCGCCATATGTGGACTACACCTCATCATTTGATACAACAAACCCTTGTGAATAACAAACTGTCACTGTGACGGCAATACCTGGCACTCCCTATTCTTTTTTTGTGCCCTCTGCCACTCTTCCATGCTCCTCCATAACATCCCCAACATCACTACCCCACAACTTAATGCATGTGCGTTTGCATGGGATCTCCCTTACTTATGGATTACTTCGTACGTGAATTCACTAACCTTAAGTGCCCACCATGTTAATCTACTAGACAGAGCTTTCAAACCAAGCAACCATTTCAGAGAGGCATGGTCTGTCATGACCTTTAACTTCCTACCATACAGGTAACATTGGAAATACGTAATACCATATATGACTGCCAACATCTCTTTCTCATTCATTGAGTAGCTACACTCTACTTTGTATAGCTGCCTCGAAGTGTAAGACACTAGATGTTCTTAACCATCTTAACATCTGTCCCAAAACACAACCAACTGCTTCATTTTTAAGTGTATCATGAAAGAATAAAAACAATATTGGGTCTGATACTAATATTTCTTTTAATTTTTCAAATGGCACTTGATATTCCTGTGACCAATGGGATTTTGCCCTTTATTCAGTAGCTTCTTCAATGGTTCAGTTGTTTTTTCAAAGTTCCTCATGAACCATCTGTAACAATTACATACGTTGATGAATGAGTGTACCACTTCAATTGTTCATAGTGTTGGAAAATTTTAAACTGTGCCTATAAGATGAGGGTTGGTCTGTATGCCATGTTCACTAATCATGTTCCGCAGATAGTTTACCTGAGTTTGTACAAAATAGCACTTGTCCATACTTAACATCAAAAGTGTCAACATAGTCTGCTAAAGACATCCTCCAAATGTCTCGCATGCTCCAGTAAATCCGTCATCTAGATACACCATATAAGATTCTGGTTTTAATCCTCTCAATACCACATCTAACAAAGCTAAAAAGTTGCAGCTGCATTTTTTAGTCCAAATGGCATGTGCTTTTAACGGAAGTGGCCACCCAGCACCGTAAATGATGTTTTTGGCCTTTCCTTACGTGCCACTTCCAACTGGATGGTACTAGCTCCTGAGTTCCATACTTGTAAAGAAGTGACACTGACCCAGATTATCCAAAGTTTCTCTGATGTTTGGAATTGGACAAGCATCAGAAAAGGTTCCTGCATTTAGCTATCTATTGTCGCAGCAAAATCTATATTTCCTTGTTCCTTCCACCAATTTCTTCAGCACGACCACAGTATTCATGCTCCAGAGGCTATAATTAAGTTCTATGATCCCAACCCATAGTTGTTGCTCAATAAACTCTTCTGCTAATGGTTGCAGTTGCCTCGCAATGCAGAATGGCTTCATATAAATTGGTGTGCTATCTGTTGCCGGGGTGATTAGCACACTGGACTCTCATTCAGGAGGATGACGGCTCAAACCCACGTCCTGCCATCCAGATTTACATTTTCCGTGATTTCCCGAAATTGCTCCAGGCAACTGCCGGAATGGTTCCTTTGAAAGGGTACAGCCAATTTCCTTCCCTGTCATTGACACAACCTGAATTTGTGCTCTGTCTGTAATGACCTAGATGTCAATGGGACGTTCAACCCAATCTTCCTTCGTTCCTTCCTTCCCCTGTCGATATGTGATGTCATTGGGGGTGCTGGTTACTCTCCGTCTGTACAAAATAAATCACTAAATCTCAACAACAGGTTTTGCATAGCCTTTCAATCACTGCCCTTCAAGTGACCCACTTTCCCTTGTAACACTTCTGTGTCGACGGTTTGCTTCAGCTTTCCTCCAGACTCAACATGTCAAAGTCATCATCTTCCAAGACTTCCAGAGTGGCTATTACTGCACCCTCTCGCAGATGATTCCACCCTATTATCGCCAGTCCCACATAACCTATACTGTGGAGGCATCAGTCTTCTCTTTCCCATGAGGTCCAGACTGATAACGGACACATGAGCCACTGTTTTACCAAAAACCTCTGTTTCCTGCTACTCACCACCACTCTCTCTGTGCACTAACTTGTGCAGTGTTATGATCTAACAGAATTGCCTTCCAATGGTTGAAGCACTCCCATTTGCATGTAAAGGCTGCTCCCCTTGCTGGTGCTTCCCACGTTTCCTACTTCTACAATCAGATGCCCAGTGGCCCACTCTGCCACATGCACAGCAGCACTCTGGTTGTCTATAATGCATCCTTACATGCCCCTCCTGACCACATCTATTACACCTGATTTCAGAAGCAAACACCTGGTTGTCCACACTCAGCTTTGCTGCACTATCCACCTCTTCTTTATGTGTTGTGATCCTAAGAGCTGATGGAGGTTTTCCATTTGGACTTCCCGTGACATCTCTGTGAGTATACCAGGCAGAAATGTCCACTGCTCTATTTTCTGCTTTTTGCAATAATGCCCTATTTGATTCTGTATTCTGGACCTGTACATATGTCTTTGTATTCAGTTTACAGATTCTGTCCAAGAACGCTTCCACAGACTCTTTAAGATGCACTGACGAAGTACTTAGTTTCTCCTGAAAAAGATATGCACTCTTTTGCTAAATGTATCACTGGTAAAGTCCAGTGGCCCACTGCTGAAACATTTGTCCTTTAATCAAAGTCTCATGGTATACAACATATGCTTCGGCATGCCCCACCAAACTCATACTAGCAACATCCAGGGTTATTTCGTCTGATCACCCATGTGTTACCTCGGTGCCCCTAACATACTAAGTAAAAATTGTCACGTCCTCCGTTGCTGCAGGGACGTACGAAACAAAATGCGCTTCAGTCCAGATTTATTCTCATGTAACTCGAACTGTGGCTGAACCTGACTTGCTTTCCCAGCTTCTAACTCACAAATAAGTTTGAAATTTCTTTGCTTCTCATTCTCCAATTCCTCTCTTAATGTGTGCACTTGCTGAGTTAAAGCAGCAACTGCATCCACTGTAGTAGCTGCAGGTGTTCCCACTGATTTGCATGCTCTACTTCTACCTTAATTCAAATGTTAAAAAACAAAATAAACACAAACACCCATTCACCCACCCAACACATAAAAATCTAACCAAAAATTAATTATTCTGGTGAATCATCACCCATCTACACTTAGTACAACTACCGTATGACCAATTTGCCTACACACAGAACAAGTAGCTGCTATACCTCTGGTACATTGGCAACCAGCCAAGAGGAAAAAAGTCACCAGGGGTAAAAGGAAGTGACCTGGAAATGGTGAGCAACACATGGTGCATGACGTGCCAGATAAGTTAAGGTCGCATAAGTAAAGTGTATGATTGTAATTTGTTGGGAGTTTTTTTGGCTTATTGTGTCAGAGTGTGTATATTTTTACTGCGGTAGGGATATTTTTTTTTCTTTTTTGTGTACTTGTTAGTTTTTATTCATGTTGTTATTACTGATGATTTTATTGTGTATTGCGCATTCTTGGAAGGAGGGAAGGTTGTGATCTGTTCGGGTGGCCATGTATGGAATGGTATGTGGACATGTGAAGCGAGTTTGTTTCTGGGGGAAGTAAATGGGACGAGTTGTGGGGAGGAGCTCCTGCCAGCTTGTACTTACTTCCAGAGGACAGGAGCACATTGGTTATACTCGGTATTCACAGTGGAAACTGTAGGTTGTTATGGAGGAGGAATATCAGTATGGTTGAGTAAACTCGAGCTTCAGGAAAGCAGGATGATTATTAATGGCATTACTTGTGCGGTAATCAGCACAGACTTTTTCCTTCCTGGCTACGCTCACAGGCTCAACTGTAATGACATTGTCACAGAATATGTTGCATTGACCTGAAGGATCTCTGGGCTAGGGAAAGCTGATGTAATTATTAAGGAGCACTCCACTTCTTCCCTCCAGAGGGACTACATCAGAGGCATAGTAAAAGGAGTATAAATAATGGAGCCCAGAGGCTCAAGGCACGCAGTTGTGTCACCATTCTGTTGTAGTCTGAAAATGGACATGATGGTGATTGTTTAAGTTGCAAGCCAACCAAGATGACCATCTGGTAATGGATTTAGGTGGACAACCAGCCCGCTAAATCAACCGCCCAGCTCCAAGGTATGGAAGCCCCACAGCTGTGGTGAGACGGGCCTAGAACTTGGTGATGGATGGGTTGGGGGGAGCAGGGAAGCAGCCAGCCTCTTCTATCTGGGTGACGTCATCTGACAGACTGCAAGTTGATGTTTGTAAGGGCAGAGTTGGGACGTGATCCTGCAGCCTCTCAGGTAAAAGGCTATCCTCTCAATCACCAACCAAAATGCTCTGGGCAAGCAACTGGAGCTGTCGAGGCACTACTACAATGATAGCTGCTGGCTATTACCCTTCGGTGGACAATGAGTAGTGCTTGAGGGAATAGGTAGTTGCACTCTGGAGGGCAGGAATGGGGCTATTGGTTTGGCCAACATCCGCTGCCGGCCATGAAGCCCAAGCAAGGATGGGAGCTGTTATGTCATGGGTACAGAGCATCCGGCTGCTGTAGCAATGTATTCTAGGACTGGTATTTGCACTCACACAATTATACAAACTATGTGCCATCACCTGGATCAGCAGAGACACTGTGTATTCTTTGACAGAATAAAGATCAATGCCAAACTTGTCAGAACATCTCTGCATGCCCCAGCGTGATTCCCCCCTCTCTCTTACACTGTATCTTTCAGTCACCCGCTGAGGCCGATGGCTCATACCAATTTTACAAATGTGTGCTTTTTATCAAGATATGTATATGTTTGGAGTGCCTCTTGTACTCTGACTTTATGTAATGTAACATGGCACTTTTATAACAAGTTTCATAAGATCAGATGATGGCTGGGTGAGACTGTTGAAACCAGTCATCTTGGAACAATGAAAGTTTCTGTCTTCTGGTCATGGTGAACGAAATGTGTTCTTCATTTACATAGATCAGATGATGGCTGGGTAAGACTGTTGAAACCAGTCATCTTGGAACAATAAAAGTTTCTGTCCTATGGACATGGTGAATGAAATGTATTAATCTGCCAGGAAGTTTCAAATGTATTCTTCATTCACGTAACTTTTAGATTAATCAATGGAGCTAAACCTGTTTTATTCATGTGACTTATTTTAGTCACTGTCTCCTTTTAAATACTTGGCAACAGCTCCATTTTCTTAGACTTCTGTCAAAATTTGACAAATTCTTGTCCATTCTGAAGCAGTGGCAGTTTTTAGAAGAATGCATCAAAGAGCAAGCACTTTCCAGAAGGTGTCCCTAAGAATATCAGTTACTTAAAGCTGTAATACTTACACGGTATTATCACCACTAAAGAGTAGTAAAGCTATTCAACACACACATTTGGATAACATACATCATAACCCTTTTGTTTTCTGTCTGCCAAGATTAACAGGCAACACAGTTTAAAATTTAAATTATATATTGTGTTGCTAACATACTTCTCTACTCAATGTAACTTTCTACATAGGTGACAACCTTATTTTCACCAGCAAAATAATTTGTTTTACTGTTTGTGCCATTTTTAAAATTGTGATCAGAATCAGATAATGCCAAAAAAGAAACAACAGTTTACATATTACATCTGGGCGCTGTCATGCTACAGTACAGTTGGATACTCCAGACCAATAATATACTGGAATTTACATAATGGAAACTGCTGTGGACATAAAAATAATGAACAAATTTTAAAATAAATATCACCTCTACATGAAAACTTAACTTATAATGATGCTACACTAAAAATAAGAATGTAAACAAAAACAACAAAACATAATTTATGTACCTCCAGTCCAAAAAATGTCTGCACACAGTTGGTCCGATCCAAACAGTCTAAACAGTTGGTTCTTATGGCGCCTTTTTGTTCACTGGAATATGAAAAGATATGGAGCGTAAATAACTTACATGGTATCGAACTGATAAGTGTAATTTGCAATTTCATGGTAAATACCTAATTCCCAAAGCAACATTCCTTAGCAGTGATTGCTGCACGTGATAGGTTGGCAACACACAACAGATTTGGAAAGATAATTCCATGCAATTCAAACTTAATTTAAATCTACAAACTTCTAATCTGCTTTTAAAATTGGTTGTTTTCCCTCAGTTCATATCCTTTCACCCCACATAAAAATTATATGACAGTTCCTTCACTGCTTCAGATATGGAAATCTTTGCTACTTTACTTTTAACTTTTGGTCATCCTATACACACATGAAACACAATGAGCATTCAATAAGTAAGGCAACACAGAGCTCATAAAACTTCATTGAGACTCCTCTTCTTCATCCACCCAACATCCTGGATCTCGCACCTTCAGACTTCCATCTGTTTAACCCAATCAAGGATGCACTCCACGGGAAGCAGTACATGGATGATGAGGAGATGACTGATGCAGCAAGATATTGGTTCCAATGTCTACCAGTAGAGCGGCACCACATGGGCAAGCAGGCCCTTCCAGTAACGTGGCTTACGGATGTTACATATAACGGTGATTATGTAGAAAAATAGTATTTTGTAGCCAAAAGGGTGGGGAATAATAAAGCATATTAGAATCCTCTATAGAACCAACCTGCTTACATCTGAAAAATAAGTTGCATTACTTACTGAACACCGCTTGTATCTACACCTACTTACATAATCTGCAAGCCACCATATAATACATGACAGAGGGTACCTTGTACCACTGAGTCATTTCCTTTTCTGCTCCATTCGAAAATGGAGAACAGGAACAATGACAATCTATATGCCTCTGTATGAGACCTAATTTCTCTCAGCTTATCTCCATAGTCCATACAGAAAAATGTATGTTGGCAGCAGTAATATTGTCCTGCAGTGAGCTGTAAATGCTGGTTCTCTAAATTTCCATAATAATGTTTCACAAAAAGCATGCTGTCTACACTCTATGGATTCCCATTTGAGTTTACAGAGCATTTTCATAATACTTGTGCAATGATTGAAGCTACTGGTAACAAATGTAGTAAGATGCCTATGAAGTGCTTCAATGTGTGCCTTAACTCTAAACTGGTAAGGATACCAAACACCTTAGCACCACTCGAGATGGGGTGCACTAGTGTTCTACTTGCTGTCTCCTTTATAAATGAGCTACACTTTTTTAGAATTCTGCCAATAACTGAAGACGACCATTCACCTTCCCTACTACTGTCCATATGTGCTCATTCCATTTCATATGAATTTACATCTCCACACCCCAATATTCGATTGATGTGACTCTGTCAAGCAGCACAACACTAATACTGTATTCAAACATTACAGCAATTTTTTTTTTTAATGCAAAATTTAAAACTTCAGTTTTTTTCCACTTCCACCTATTGGCACATATAGTTGGCAAGTGTCTGTATAGAAGCCTTTGACCTGCTTGGTGATTCTCAATAGGACTAACATTTTCGCAGGTGTCTGACAAGATCTTTCGCTGACGTATGATGGTGGAAGTAGTTGTGTGGTTCATGTACCATTATTTTTATACACACATGAATTTCTACTAACTTTTGCCTGCAACATTTCTGCATCCTTTTTTTAACTGTGAGTTCAACAATCTCTGTTCACTTGGAATTTTTTGAATTTTGTTATTAAACCATGATGGGTCTATTCCATCCTTAATCAACGTACTTTTCCAGAGAATGAACTACAATCAGTTTAAACTCCGCCCATATTTCCTCTACATCTATTATACTGGAGCTAAGTGGCGTTCACCCACTGTCTACGTAAGATGCTAACAAGATTCAATGTTTCACTAAAGTTCTATGCAAACAAATTATGTTAACGTTATTGGATACTCATTTCCCTTTATCGATTAACTGTTTTTGACAAAACTCTTGGTGTAGTCTTCTTCCACAGTCCAGCTGTGTCAAAGTTTCTACGTTGCTCGCAATGGACTTTCTCTCTAAATAACTGTCCCATACTTTCATTAGCGCACACCATTACAATAATTCTGTTTGAAAAATTAAACAGTGTACACTTAAGTTTAAATAATTTTGAATGCTAACAAACACATGCGGTTTGTGAGCTAAAACAAAAGGCCTATGAGGATTTGTATCACTACTAGAAAATTATCACAACTACAACTTTTGAGAAGGTGCCAGGTCTATCAGTGGAATAATTCTGATATTGTAATAACAGTGACTAGTATGAGGGGGTTCCCTAACACAAGTGACAAATGTGACAACTGCTTTGAGTCCAGTACACTTTTCGAGATAAATATTGTTCTTCTGTTAAATTCATAATTGCAGTTTAAATTTATTTATTTTCTGTTTTTTAAATGCAGAAAACTGGAATTTTGTAAATACATTAGTAGAAAAACTAGCACAATGTCCAACAAATTAGTCAGCCTCAGGGGTCATCATGCTAATACCATCTAATGCTGCCTCTAGTCTTGCTCACGTCCTCTGTTCAGTGAGAGCACAGTCCAGAAGTTCCTTCAGGCATGCCACATCCAGCTGAAGCCATTCACTGATGATTAGATCCCACAGGGCGGCCTAATTTCAGATATGAGGATTCTACAATTCATCCGATATTCCAAATAGTCTCAAACATGTGTTATGAGATCAAGATTGGTTGAGTTAGCAAGCCAGTTGCAGTTCGGTACAATCCATTAATGTTCAGGAGTTGTTCACAGCAGCTCATCACACAGATATAGATGAAAGACAGCACTTTTTCAGTGAGGAGGAAGCGGAGGAGGAGGAGGAGGAGGAGGAGGAGGAGGAGGAGGAGGAGGAGGAAGGGTATGGGACAGGGTTACGACAAAGGGAAAGGGTTATGAGGAAGGGAAAGGAGGGGGAGGATTAATCAGAAAGGAGGGGGAGGATTATGTAGAAGCGGACAGGACAGGAATGGTTACGGGAAAGTGGGAGACACGAGAGGAAAGGGAGAGAGAGGAGGAAGCAGTATGGGGATGGAGATAGACAGACAGTGTGGTTTGAGATGATATAGAGGGGAAGGTGTATGGGGAGGGTAACTAGGATTAGGAAGAATTAGGAAGAATGTTTGGGTGAGAGGGGTGGGGTACGAGATCAGGAGAGGAGAAGGGGAGTGAGACTAGGGGGAGGAAAAGGGGAAGTGACACTAGGTGTAGGAAACAGGGAGTGAGAGTAGGTGGTGGAGGAGGAGGAGGAGGAGAAGGGGAGAGACTAGTTTTAGGGGACCGGGGCGGCGACTGCGGGACCCGACCGGGGCAGCCACTGTGGGACCAGGGCGGCCACTGCGGGACCGGGGCAGCCACTGACAACTGCGGGACTGGAGCAGCCACTGTGGGAGGGGGTGGGGGCCTACGGGAGAGTGTGGGGACTATGGGAGGGGGTGGGAGACTATGGGAGAGTGTGGGGACTATGGGAGAGTGTGGGGACTATGGGAGAGTGCTAAAAGTGCAATATCCTCAACCTTTTTTTACTAGTACTTCAGAATGTCAAAGGTCTTCTGTGTTAGAACTTTCAGACACTTAATTTGGTAAGTTTCTCAGCAGCATTGAGACACCAGAACCCAGAAACTTTTTCAGAGTTGTGAACAGCAGTCCACCATTCTCCAAGAACAGCAACAAAAGTTTGTAACAAGGTTTTTATCAAGTCATACAATATTATATGTGAATAAAATCACAACATACTACGTGTCATTCACTCTAGTATTTAATTTGGAGGGGATTAACTCACAGAAGTACTTAAACTATACGAAGCCAACATTATAATCGAAAGTCTTCCAAAAAGAAATACCACAGCATGTTTAAGCTGACTCCCGACAAAAGGGGTGAAATATAACACTAACACAGAGTACCCATAAACAATAAGCAGGGAAAAAAATCACCCATCCCACAGACACATATATGTGAGTATACTACATCCTTCCATGTTGGGATATTGTTTATACAGGGTGTTTCAAAAAGAATATATGTATTACGAAGTATTATTTTGTCCAAACTATCGACTGCTGTGCCTCGGCTTGGCTATTTGAGAAACAAATACATAGTCTAGTTTATATTAATAGCCGCTAGATGTCAGTTGCCTTCTGTTTTGCTTGGTTATTGTCGTATGTTTAAAATGGCTACTCCGCAGCAGAAATCATTTTGTGTTCTCGAGTTTGCAAAGTGCAATTCCATGATTACAGTGCAAAGACGTTTCAGGTTCAGGTACCAAACTGATCCTCCGAATGGGTGGAACATTCGCAGATGGTATTGGCAGTTTCTAGATACAGAATGCGTATGTAAAGGAAAGAGTCCTGACCGCCCTTGTGTTCCTGAAGAAAATGTTGCACAAATTCAAACTGCTTTCCAACATAGTCCTTCAAAATCAACTCATCCTGCCAGTCGTGAGTTGCAACTGCCTACAACAACAATTTGGCGTATTTTGAGATGTCGGCTGTAATGAAGCCGTAGAAGTCACAGCCGTTACAAGCTCTGTGTTCTGATGTCAAACGCAAACATGTGACATTTTGTAACAAGATTCTTGACACTATTGACATGACAACACTTTCGCACAATGCATCGTGTTCAGTGATGAAGCGACTTTCCATGTTAGTGGTCTGGTAAACAAACATAATGTTCAAATTTGGGGCCTACAGAACCCACATGCAGCCACTGAACATGTACGAGATTCGGCAAAAGTCAATGTGTTTTGTGTGATATTCTGATCATCTGTTTACGGCCAATTCTTCTTTGATAGAAACATGGTTAACGGTCAGCAGTACCTCACTATGTCACAAAACTGGTTGTTTCCGAGGCTGCACAAAGACAACTTCATTTTTCAACAAGATGGGGCACCAGCTCACTGGAGTCACCAAGTGCATGAATATCTGAATGAAACTCTACCAAACCGTTGGATTGGTTGTCAAGGAGCTGGCAATTAGCATGTCTCAGCTGGGCTCCACGGTCACTGGATTTGACATCCTATGATTTCTTCCTGTGGGGTTTATTCTTAGCGTTACTTCAAAGTGTGTGTTATACTGATGCAGCTGTAGCTGGTTAAGCCATCTTCAGCACTCACAAGTGATCCTTGCCTGTTGACAATGCTTTTTAAATTGTAACTGACATGTCTTGTGTGCACTTGGTGCAGCACAGCAGCAGAAGTCGCCATTATTAGTTGGCGGCACTAGCTAAATGTTGATGCATGAGATGCGTATTTGGCCTAACTATTCACGCTGTGTTCGCATGTTATTAACAGTAGTAGCAAGTTGAAAATTGGAGCTGGTCATTATCGCCAACCAGAGGTAATTGTGTGAGATGTGCGTGTTCAGAAGTGGTGATGTCAGCCTAATTATTTACGCTGAGTTTCCATGGTCAAAGTTTGATTGTGAAGTGATGAAGGTGGTATTGTGGCACATGGGATGTTACTAAAACGAAGTGTAGTTGCACTGGTCTGAAATGGGTAACAATTTCAGTAATAAATAATGTCCTGTCAACAATGAGGTCATAAGATACAGATCACAAGCTCTGGGGAAGGAAATCAGTGGTGTCCTAACATAGGGACCAACCTGGCATTTGCATAGAGTGATTTAGGGAAATCACACAAAACTTATATCAAAAGGTCAGACACGGATTTTAACCAGTACCCTCCCAACTGGGAGTCTGGTGGACGACTGGAACCTTGATGGTGAATACTTCAGCCCTGACTTTTCCATGCAGTCCAACATGGGAATAAGGCTTTTCAACACATTACCGGTGCAGGCACATTGTGTCTCTCTTAATATACTTAAAAGAAAGACTAAAAAATGGCTGAAAGACAAAGCTTTTTACAGTGTTAAAGAATTTGAAAACTCTTCAAAAATAGACCTGACTTACGAAACAACTTGCTTCTCTGTTTGTACCTCTTCCTAAGCTTTTTGTGTCTCTGTAGTTCCACATTTAACTGTCAAACATGTGGAGAAATCCTCATGTATGAAATGTATTCTTTTATTATGCACATTCTTTAAAATGCACACTTTAGTTATATGGGATATCTTTATGTATTAAATGTATTCCTTTATTGTGTATGTTCTTTTAAAATGTATACTTTAGCTTTGTGTGATACCTCACAATAGTTATAATACTTAATATTGTACATTACTCATGACGACATTGATTGCATGTAAATGCTTAAAGATGAAAAATAAATAAACTGTAGGCAACATCCAATCATGTTACAAATCTTCATAATGCACAATTCGCCCAGCTGAGCAAATGGAGATCCACAATGTGGTCGCTTTCAAACACTGTCAGGCGCTGATAATGATTTTCTCATATGAGTATATGGCACCTCTGTGTCTTTAACAGTGACCATTCAACATCTGACACTGTTCACCCCTCTTACATACCGTATGACAAGGCATGGTACCAACATTAATCATGTTGTTGTTGTTGATGTGGTTTTCAGTTGAGAGACTGGTTTGATGCAGCTCTCCATGCTACTCTATCCTGTGCAAGATTCTTCATCTCCCAGTACCCACTGCAGCCTACATCCTTCTGAATCAGTTTAGTGTATTCATCTCTTGGTCTCCCTCTACAATTTTTACCCTCTATTACTAAATTGGTGATCCATTGATGCCTCAGAACATGTCCTACCAAACGATCCCTTCTTCTAGTCAAGTCGTACCACAAATTCCTCTTCTCCCCAATTCTATTCAATACCATTAAACATAAGGAACACTAACGCATTCTGGTTGCCATTTGACCTGCCACAAAGAACTGCAACTCTAATCATTTACTGCCTGCCCATGGTGTGTATGTGTACGAAGTTGCATTGACATCCCTCCATGTCCTCTGGGTGCTTCTCTTTTTTTGTCAGGCAGTGTATCTTCAGTAATACTGAACTATAAGCTACTACTTTATGTTGGTGTAAACCGTTTCTACTGGACTATACAACACTAAAAGCAACATTAATCTGAAAGTAAACAATACTCCAATAACTTTGCCCATTCATTATACATGCAGAACAGCCAATTGTATTCCATAGTCACATAAGGAGTGTTTAGAACTGTGCTAGGGACAAGTATTACCATATAGTGTTTCAGAGTTCATTACCAATAAAAATACAACACATGCAACTATATATCCTCACATATAGCAGCAGTATTGTTCCCCATATGTTGACGGGTATTTAGCACAGTACTGTGGGGGCAAATCAGAGTTCACACACAGATTGCACTTTAGACAAAGATGACATGTCAGTATTTTCCAGCATATCACTTGAATTCTCTCATGCTTCAGTTGGCTTTCTGCAAAAATTTATTAATCCTAGAGTAATATTTTTAAAATTCTCTTTTGAGCATGACACACAATCTTGACAGTCATGTTTTGTGAAAGGCATGTTACCTTTGTTTAAATGTTTTTACACTAGTGCTCATCACATATTATTGTGGTCATCACATTTTATATCGTTTACACAGCAGTACCACCCTATTTCATCACTACATGCAACCATAAACAAAATACATTAAAAGTTAAACTGTTTCTGCCAAGGAAAGTTATTTAAAAATAATGAATATCCAAATTTGAAAAGTAATAAATGTAAACTATGTGCACACAAAGGTATAAACAAGTCTAAATTGTACATTTTCAAAAGTTTAGCTAATGAAATGCAAATAATTTTTTTTAAAAAAGGAAACTAAATACCAATCAAAAACCCTTCTTGAAAAAAGTAACAACAATACTCTTTCCTCTTATACAATTAGAAAACATAGTAGTTTCAGACATAATGAAAACCATAATGAAAGTTAACTTTTGCATCTTTTTATTTGTCATCAGTTAAAATTATTTTCCCTTGTTTTAATTTGTAATACTTTCATTAGTACAAATACATTTCAATTATATCTTCACCTGCTCACCACAACTACAGTTTGGCAAAGCTGTTAAACTTACAAGAAATGCCTGGGCAATATACAACTGTTTTCAGGCTAATTCAAATTTAGATCAGTTAACTCAGCACTAGTGTTCAGACAACCGTTCAACGTTCTGCTCCAAAATTATTATTATATTATCTGTCAATTATTGTCAATATGGAACAAATGGCAGGCTTCAACATTACCAAAAAGGTTGATAATCGACAGTCTTCAGAGTCAATTTGTCCTGGCCAAAACCAAAACCATATCCAGGATTCAGTTTTTCATGAATAACTATTGTGAAACTTTAAATTATTTTATATGTTTATGTTTAGTTACAAATAGAGCAATGATGATATAATCACACTTGTAGTACAAATACATGGCAATTGTTCTTTAGTGCTCCACAGTTCTTATGACTGATAAACACTGAGAGCACGAGGCTCTTCCTTACAGTCACTACCAACTATCTATACATATATTCACTGACTATGCATTTTATCAAGCGAATTGTTCCTTAACATCTGGCTGACAATAACACCAATCTTTGTGACAATAGCAACAGTGACAATGGTAAAGATTTTACCCAATTAATAAAAATCTGATGCAGAACAGATATGAGTACTCTTCCATTTATCTACTGCAATCTGTAAATGCATCCAGTTACTATATTCCTTTTAATGTAATTATATTACCTGAACATTTGGTAGAGCCCCTAAATTTTCACTATTTGCATTAAACATTTTAATACGTGTTTAACAGTTGATACAGAGCTGAGTCACTACTAAGAAACTGTTCACAATTTCAAATAAACACTTCACCATCTGGATAAATATTGTAATAATATGGAAGGAATGAAGGGATGTGTGATCACCACACACACACACACACACACACACACACACACACACACACACACACACAGTAAGGCGTAAAAATCATCTCTCCTTGAAATATCACAGTTTTTATCATTTATTTCAAGACACCTCAACCACAAAGCATTCTGTTACACAAATAAAAATTACAAATAAGTAGCAACTTAGGTAAACAGTCAAACATAAACGTTGAAGTAATAATACAAAACTTACTGACAGTACAAATCTGGTGCCACGGCTATCATGAGTATTAAAGAGAACTTTGATTTTTGATGAAGATGAAAACCTGCTTGCAAGGAACTTGCCACCTTTTGCTTCTGGCAAACTTTTCAAAAATTTATAGAAATTACTTACATCACTGCTAAAATCTATTGTAGCCAAGTTTCTTAAACACAAATAAGCTAATTTCTCTTGTACGAGAATGTATGTGTGGAACTCCAGCATTTTTTAGAGTTTAATATTGTTAACTTTATCACAGTGTTGTGCCAATCTAAAAACTTGGGTTCACATCTTGCACTAACGATACACGGAACTCGCTGTCAGACAGAATTTCTCTGACAACAGTGCCAATACTGCACATGTCCAGTGCAGATTATAATGTACGGAAGGATCTGGTTGAGAATAATGAATTATTTAGGAATAAAGGAAACAACTCACCTAAAGGCAAAAGCACTGCATCGTCTACAGATACACACACAAAAGGTACAGAGCTTTACTTTGCTAGCTTCCGCAATTGAATTCCTTTTTCAAACTGTAGAAGTAACATGCATATGTGCATGCACACATCTGTAGTGATGCGTGGGTGCGTGCTCACGCACGCACGCACGCCACGCACGCACACACACACACACACACACACACACACACACACACACACACACACACACACACACGTCTCCCTACATTGTGCTCATTCGACTGCCAGCTCTTTCCTGGCCCATGGTGAGTGTACTGGGCTGAGGTGAGGGTGCTGTGTGGGGTGGAGTGTGGGATGGAGAGAGGCAGCAGGCAGGGGTGGAGTTGGGGGGAAGCATCTAGCAGCTCATGGGAAAGTGGGGAGCCGTCCCTGGGATAGCTATGGTTGCGGTCGATTTCATAGACTATGGTGTGAGATGGCAGCACACAACCAGCTGACATGTATTGGGGGGGTGGGGGGGGGGGGGGGAAGGAATAATGGGAAAGGTGTGGACACACAGACACGGACACGGACACGGACACGGACACGGACACGGACACGGACACGGACACGGACACGGACACACACACACACACCATGTTTTTGGCTACAGTTTGGCCATTAATTCTGGTTGACAGCTAGTTGGTTGTCATATCAATGTAAAATGCTGTTCAGTGGTTGCAGCAGAACTGCTATATAACACGGCTGCTTTCACAGTTGGCCCAGCCTCTGATGAGGTAGGATAAGCCTGTGACGGGACTGGAGTAGGAGGTGCTGGGTGGGTGAATAGGGCAGGTCTAGCATCTGGGTCTTCCACAAGGGTATGATTCCTGTGGCAGGAAACTGGAGGTGGGAGTGGCATAGGGATGGACTAGGATGCTGTGGAGGTTGGGTGGGCAGTGGAAAACCACTCTGGGAGGGGAAGGAAGTATCTTTGGTCAGATGTCCCCCATTTCAGGGCATGATGATAGATAATCTAAGCTCTGACGAAGGACGTGGTTCAGTTGCTCCAGTTCTAGGCGGTATTAAGTGACAAGGGAAGCACTTCTTTGTGGTTGGTTCTTGGGATGGATGCGAGGATCAGGTGTTTGTGGGGATACGGCACAGGAGATCTGTTTGTGTATTAAGTCTGGGGGTACTGCCCATCTGTAAAGGCCTTTGTGAGGCCTTCACCATACTGGGCAATAGAGTTCTCATCACTGCAGATGCATCTGCCACGTGTGGCCAGGCTGTATGGGAGAGATTTTTTGGTGTGGAAGGGGTAGCAGGTGTCAAAGTGCAGGTACTGTTGGTGATTCATGGGTTTGGTGTAGATTGAGATGTGGATGGAGCCATCTGAGAGGGAGAGATCAACATCTAGGAAGGTGGCACAGTGGGTGGAGGAGTACCAGGTGAAGTGGATGGGAGAGGTGGTGTTGAGATTGTGGAGGAATGAGGATAAGGTGTCCTGGCCTTGGGTCTAGATTATAAAGATGTCATCAATAAACCTAAACCACACCAGGCGTTTGAGGAAGCTAGGAATGTTTCCTCTAGGTGGCCCATGAAGAGGTTGGCACAGGAGGGTGCCATTCGGATGCCCTTGGCTGGGCCTAGAATTTATTTGTATACCTTCCCTTCAAATGTGAAGTAGTTATGGGTTAGGATGTAGCTGATTAAGGAATGAAGTGATGGGTTTGGAATCTGCAGGGCGTTGGGAGAGAGAGTGTTCAATTGCAGCAAGGTCATGAGCATGAGGGATCCTGATGTATAAGGAGGGTGCATCTACAGTGACGAGTAGGGTCCCAGGAGGTAAAGGTGTGGGGATGGTGGAAAGCCAGTGCAGGAAGTGGGTGGTATCTTTAATGTGGGAGGCTAGGGTTTGGATAATTGCCACAAGGATCATACTCTTGTGAAAGACCCAGGTGCAAGACCCTGCTCTATCCAACCGCCCAGCACATCCTACTCCAGTTCTGTCACAGGCTTATTCTACCCCATCAGAGGCCAGGCCACCTGTGAAAGCAGCCATGTTATACATCAGCTCTGCTGCAACCACTGCACAGTGTTTTAAATTGGTATGACAACCAACTAGCTATCAACCAGAATGAACGGACACCGTCAAACTGTTGCCAAAAACAAGGTGGACGACTCAGTGGCAGAGCATGCAACAGAGCACGACATGTGAGATTTCAATGGCTGCTTCGCAACCGGTGCCATCTGGATCCTCCCCACCACCACCAGTTTTTCTGGGCGGTGCAGATGGGAGCTATCCTTATAGCACATACTTTGCTCCTGTAACCTTCCTGGACTAAACTTAAGGTAACTTGCTGTGTTGCCCATCCCCCAACAAATAGAGAGAGAGAGAGAGAGAGAGAGAGAGAGAGAGAGTGTGTGTGTGTGTGTGTGTGTGTGTGTGTGTGTGTGTGTGTGTGTGTGTGTGTTGTACAACACCCATTTCCTTTTCCCCCACTAGCCCATGGACAGCTCCCCACTCTCCAAAAAGCCGCTGGACACTTCCCCCCAACCCCCTCCCACACTCCCTGCGGCCTCTCCATTCCTCACCCCACCTCATACTGCATCCCACCTCAGTCCAGGCAGGCATTTGTGTGTGAGTGTGAGTGTGTGTGTGTGTGGGGGGGGGGGGGGGGGGGCACGTAAAAGCTAGCAAAATAAAGCTCTGTACCTTTTGTGTGTGTATCTGTTTACAACACAGCACAGCGCTTCTGTGGTGAGCCGTCTCCTTTATTCCTAAATAATCCATTATTCTTTCCTCACATTTTAATACTGAAACTAGCCTTGCGGTAACCAGGTGAGATGGTGCCATGGTTAATTCATTTTACTTCTTCAGGAAATACTGGGTTCAGAATCCCACACCATTCATAACAATTTCAGTTTGCATGCTTTCCACAACACACTTCTCTCCAAATGCAAGGATGGGCCTAACCAAAAAGTCACAGCCAACTCCTTCCCCAACACCTGTCCAATTGAGCTAATATTCCATTATCTAATGCCTTCGATATCAACAGAACATTAATTTGGCCTTCATCCCATCCTGTACCATCACTACTTTTAGGCCAGGAGCACAAAGGGCGAGATCCTCATTGCCTCTGTTGTGGTAACCAGAGATCTGCAATTTTCATTGCATAACAGTTGGGTTGGGTTGTTTGGGGGGAAGAGACCAAACTGCGAGGTCATCGGTCTCATCGGATTAGGGAAGGGAGTCGGCCATGCTCTTTCAAAGGAACCATCCTGGCATTTGCCTGGAGCAATTTAGGGAAATCACGGAAAACCTTAATCAGGATGGCCGGATGCGGGATTGAACCATCGCCCTCCCGAATGTGAGTCCAGTGTGCTAACCGATGCACCACTGCATAACAGTTAAAATGGCAATGAGATATACGTAGTTAGTATCTTATGTTACGAGATAAAAGCAAATATATTTTGTCATCCATGGCACGTTCAGGTGTGAAGAACAGACTGGGTTGTGCCCGTGGGCTATAAATTGGTGGTGAGGGGCCCACCCTTCCCACAAAGAGCCCCTAAGTGGACATATAATGGTGTTGTCTTAAAACTTGTCATAATATCTGCTCCTTCAGAGAAAGTGTAGCACAAAGCTTATGCTATTTCATCATCTGCGACAATCTATGACAGATATTGTCCTAGGTCTAATTAATGTCACAGGACTTTGCTATCGGCACAGTCATCGAGGATGTTATAAACTGTTAATGTTTCTCCACATGCGCACTGCAGTGTTTATTGTCACAGTAGAAATTCATGAGTTATTTTGATATGTTCAATTCTGAGAGAGCATAAGGCAATACCTTCTCTTCTTGAGCTCTGTAGTGATGCCTGCCAGACATTGGTGGTGTGTTTGATGGTCTGTAGTTTATCGGATTATGTGTTACCTTGTCATTTCTTCATGATATGGTGTCAAATGTGTGTCCTTAAGTCAACCCTTGGAATATCTAGTTTGAGTATTTCCGTCCCCACTGTACCTTTGGCTAATTTGTCAGCCACCCCATTACCTCGAATGCTGATGTGACTCAGTGCCCAAGAAAGGGTATCACTGTATTGCGTAGAGCATAAACTTGATCATAGCTGGCAGAGACCAACTAATGTTTAGGATAGCATTCGTCTATTGTTTGCAATTCACTCAAGGAATCACTGCACATAATGAAATTCTGTTTCGGGAAAGTCATTACATTTTGTAGTCCTCTATGTATGGCTATGAACTCTGTGGTATAAATACCACATTTATTTGGTACAGGACATTGGTTTCAAGTTTAGTTGTGTACCTGTGCATAAGCGACTCATCCAACATCTTTTGAGCCTCACTATAAATGTTTCTGCGTTATTATCCTTATGTTTATTTTGGCTTTGTAATGCTTTTGTTTTTGACCTACGTTTAGACTTCACTTAAATCATACATGCTTCCCTTTTTTTAGCAGCAACTTTCTAACATGGATATGTAACCAAACAATATTAAATAACTGAACTTAAATTGTATAGAAGGGTTGGGTAGGGATGATTGAGTGAGGTATGGAAATGCTTCAATGCAAAATCTCACATATGCATATCAACGCAAGAATGAATTTGAAAAGATTCATACCTTATAACTTGATCATCCTTCATGTAAAAAAGAGCAAATGACTTCAAATATAATTCAACTTTGGATTTGAGTTTTGAAAGATTTTTTGTGTTTCCACCACGACACTCCTGATGGTAGTCAAACACAATATGTGGAACATCTTTGGCATGCTCTGAAGACTTATGATGAGCCTAGGGGCAGAAAAGAAAGAAATCTCAGTAAGATCAAAATTCAATGACTGAAAATAGGTGTTAAAAGTATATTATGTGTCAGCTAGCATTTTATTTCTCAAAAAACTGATATTTAATAACCTTGGTCAATAACATACATTGAATAATAAGTGAGACAGTGCAAATTAATATATTTCCCACAACACTCAAGAATAATCACCAGTATTTACAGCATTATAAGGGTTTGTGACGAAATGTCCTTATTGTAATTATGATTATTCAGGCACTTCCCTATATGTTAAACTACTACATCAGCGATATCTTACTATTACATTCAATGTATGCTAAATATGGTTATTCCAAAAATTCTATTTGGGATAATCATCCAAAAATTATATCAATTTTGCTCTTAAAATTGTTTTTATTGTACATAAACATCTGCAGTTCATAGAAGAGATTAAATGCACTAACTTTCGTTTGCCCCCCCCCCCTCCCCTTTTAAACAAAGGAAATCAAAACCAGCCAAACCCCCTGATGTGAGTGCCATTGTGTTCATTAGGGTGTACAAGTAGCTTGTGAATTGTTACAGACTAGGCAGTATTATTTTTCACATACATAAATCATTGCCAGAGACGAAATAAGTGATACATGGCAGAAAAAAAATCATAGGGTCAACTGAGCATATAACACTTAGCCAAACTTCACCTGCAACAGTAGGACCATTATTTTGAGATTTCCCAACAAGAGAATGGTGTGTTGCTGGATTTTGCTGTAGTACCCTACAATTGGGGAATGTTTATTACAATTTTTCTTAAATGGAACTATTATTTGTGACCACAGCAAAAATTCACAGAAAGGATGAGTCATATATTCAGTAATATGTTATATGAGTGGCATATGATGGAGCTATAATGCAGTGCTACATTACTGCTGGTCAATTTTCAGCTTTATTCTTCATAAAATAAAGAACTTTGACACACATAATATTTTTGTAAGAAATACATTAATTCAGGAAATTATACATGAGAACATGCATTTAGGCCATTCAGGTTTACAAGGAGAAAATATGGTAAAGTGCAAAACTGTCAAAAGAAATCATGTAGCATAATTATCCTCTATTGCAGAGTCACCATCAGCTCCTCAATGGATTATGTTGTGAGCTTTTTTCTCCAATATATATATATGCAGTAATCTGTTTTTGATGTTTGTATTTCAGTTTTATCTTTTATATCACATACTGGCATTATCAGAGGAACAATAGAAAATTTGTAGCACCCAGGATATACAGCACCAAAGTCTGCTTGAAAATCTTCGTCATTATTTTAAACTGAAGAACAACCTATTGCTTCCTATTTTGCAGATACACATGCAATATTTAGACAGCTTATCCCCTCAGTCTGTTATATCACAACTTATACAAGAGTATTTTATGGACAACACAGTTTACTATCCTTGACTTCTTATTTAGTCTTAACATACAAAATAATACACAGTAGTTTATGCTGACACTCTTTTCTTAAAGACCTACAGCAAGTTTCAGAACAAATCATCTGCCAAGATGTACAACAAAAGTTTTCATGCAGTCTACTAAGAAAACCATGAAAATTACTGTTAAGGAAATATGCTTGTAATCATTTTGTACAAATTGTTTTGCGAAAGGCTTGTTAAAAAAATTCAGGAACATTCGTGATTATGCACCAATGGTGTGTTGGAGCTAAATGCGGTTGGCATTCCTGGACACACCTGTGTTTAATGTGTAACTGCTGGAAGTTTCATTGTTGTATGTCAGTTAGCTATTGTTCAGTACTGTATTGAGTAGAAAGTTGGGTCTCTCAGTTTGCGAATTTCGAGATGGAGAGTTCGAGAAGTTTTCGTGAAACTCAAGAAAATCTTTACAGAAACACACCAAATGATGCAGTAAGCCTACAGTGATGAATGTTTAAACTGCACTCAGTGTTACAAATGGTTCCCACAGTTTAAAAATGGCAGAATGCCTTTTGACGTCTACCGACGATACTAATGTTAGAAATGTCAACGAAATTGTGCGTACCAACTGAAGACAGGCTGTCCATGAGATTCCAGAAGAAAGTAACATTTCAGTTGGATCATGTTATGAAATCCTGACACAGCATCTTGGAATGCATCGTGTTGCCGCCAAATTTGTCCCACGGCTCATCAGTTAAGACCAGAAAGACCTTTGCCTCACAATCTGTGAAGAGCTTTTGGATTGCGCAACTGCAAATGAGACGTTTCTTATGAGAATCATAACTGGTGATAAGAAGTGGGTCTACGATCATGATGTTGAGACCAAGGTTCAGTCTTCACAATGGGTTGGAAAAGGGTCTTCAAGACCAAAAAACGCTCACCAAATCAGGTCAAACGTCAAAGCCATGCTGATAGTTTTCCTTGGCTTTGAAGGATTAGTTCATCATGAATTTGTGCCACAGGGACAAACTGTTAATCAATGGTACTGTTGGGACGTGTTGCAACGCCTGCAAGAAAATGAGAAGGAAATGGCCTGAAATATAGCAAGACAATTCATGGCTCTTGCATCACGATAATGCACCCACACATTCAACTCTGTTGGTGTGTGATAATTGTACAAAAATTGAAATCACTGTGCTGCCTCATTCTCCGTACTCCCAGACCTGGCCATGCACACTTTTTTTTTTATTTCCGAAGTTGAAAACCCCATTGAAAGGATGAAGATTTGCAACAATAGGTCCAGCATGAGGCATACCAAGACTGCTTCTGAAAGTGGAAACAGCGTTGGGAACCATGTATCAATTGTGGAGGAGAATATTTTGAAGAAGATCATGCACAATAAGTAAACAGTAAGCCTACAAAAATTTTGTGGACAAATTTCCAAAATTTTTTGAACAGACCTTGTATATTAACCTGTCTCAAAACTAACTACACCTGAAAGACAAATTGCATAAGTGCATTATTACAGCACAAACATAAAGTGCAGTGGTCTGCATTCATATGATTGAACTATTTAGTAACTGGCACAATATATGAATCAATTTTAACTATGCACCAGCTGCAGTTGCTTAGATTTTCAGGGTAGCAAAATACAAACTATATGTAATATTAAAAAATGTAGAAAATACTAAATGTTCTCATTGGTTTACAAAAATTAACTTTTGAGTAATTTTTACAATTGGTGCTACTTTCACGGAAGGTCAATAAAAACTACCTGGAACAGCTGGCTCAAAATAGCTTCTCCTTCTTTACTTCCAATGAGACTAGATCCAAGCAAATTGACAATGCACTGGTTCCCATAACGCTGTTTCATCATTTTCATATGCCTATCAAAAACAGGTGCAGATGCTTCAAATCCTCGTGACATCTTCACTTTGTGGGATCCAACCTGAAAGAAATGAGAAGTATTAATGAACTCATTTTTCTTACTGTCCTATCTCTACTCATTTCGGCACGATGTTAAACTCTAAAATTCATTCCTTCCTTTTCTTCTTCTTCTTGTTCTTCTTCTTAGTATTACGTGAATCTGGTTACTACGTCAACAGCTAATGCTTCAGCAGTCTTCACAACCAATAATACAAGGCTGTAAGAGAGCAATCAAGGAAAAAAAAGAAAGGAAGTGACAGTTTAACATTCATCGATGTTATCCACATATGGGGAAACTACAGATGGAACACACTCCAGGGCAACATTTTCCCCAGACATTAATGTGATACACTGAAAACAGGATTAATAATTCCATATTTATGCTTAAAGTATGATATATTTTTATGACACCGATTTGAACTTAGTAGTTTTTGATATGTTCAACAGATGAATATTCGCAAAATATACCACTGCACTAATTTGAAGGTCATGTGTGACATTTAATTTTGTAAAATAGGTAACATCTCCAGTTTTAGGCATCCGAAGAAATCCCACAACAGACATGGCCTAATATGTAATATAACTTTTTCTGGTGACTAGAGATTGTGCTTCAATACAACACTATTAAAGCTGTGATGAGCCTCTTCATTTGTGTCATAAAATCCTGTAATTTGTGGTACCCATTGAAATAGACCAACTTGACAGCTTTGCAGACATCTGCACTACTGCGCCATGGCTTCTCTCACTTGGGTGTTGAAAACACATGGCTGGGTCAGCACAAAAATGTCACCATGGGCTGATGCAAGAAGCCTTATAGGAGGGAAGAGGTTGCACACTAGCACAGCATTCTTCTGCACAATGCTGCAGATAACTGTGACAGCACAGCAAGAATGCCAGAATGGTAACCCAGTTGATACCGCAGAAGCAGCCTGTAGCCCGGCGACCTAGATTTCAACACGTCAATGATCAACAACGAGCTACTTCCTTGTTGTGCGTGGGGAAACAATGGTGGACTGAGCAGGCAGAAATACTGCCTGTTCCAGCTATGCAGAGTCTGTTACCCCCTGCAGTCAGTTACAAGATGTAATCTGTTCACAAGGAGAAGACCAGAGGTGGGTGTGGAGGGTAAAGGAATCAAGCTTTGCTTACTGACTTCCAGCACATGGGCTGCCAAGGGGCGAGGCACAGGGAGGAGGAGGAGGAGGGGGGGGGGGGGGGGGGACAGGCTGCTCGTACGTTACACAGTGCAGGCACGACACTTGCACTCACATATCAATTCATGTTCTACTCAATGATGATGGTGTCACCTGCTGGCTGCCGTACCACCTGTTAACTACCGTTTATTGTGGATCTATGCAAGTGAAACCTGGGACAGGAGCATAACTAAAGCTTATAGGATTTGTGAAATCAAAATTTACAGTTTCATGTTGAATAATTCTGCTTGTTGCTACCAATTCCACATCAGTTCTCATGATGATTGTCATTTCTATAAATAGGCAAAAATATTGACATGTGATGGAACTTTTACCCACTTTCTTACTTAACTTTATGTATTCAGGTCCAGAGGACTGCAGACAACTACAAGGCTCTTTTCCACTGGGTTCTATTTCCTGCTTTCCATCCATAGTCGCCCTCTATGCTGATCTGCAGCAAGTCCTTCCATCTTCTGCAGCAAGTCTTTCCACCTTTCTTTGGTCTGCCACATGGTCTTCTTTCATGAGGGTGGGGGTAAAACTCATGGATTTCAAAGGTCATTGGTGTTTATCCATCCGAACAATGAACAATATGCCACCCTCTCCATATAAGCCTTTTGGTTCTCATCAGACCTACAATATTTGGTCTGTTATACATACCATCCAGCTAACAATTATGTCAGATCCTCCTTGCCCTAGAGATGTCATCTTGTACCAGACCATAGATCTTTCTTGACACTTTTGACTCAAGCACAAGATGGTTATTTAAGTTTTTTCCATGACCACATAGCTCCACAGGCTGGGATAATTGTTTCGTACAGCTGGAGTCAGAAATTCCTTGAGAGACTGCATGACTAACAGCTGACTCAGTTTAAAGTATGATTGGTTTATGGCTTGGATCCTTCCTTTGATTTCTGCCTGACACAATCCATGCTCTATAAAGGTTACCACCAGATATTTAAAATTATGAACCTTTTGTAGTATTAGGTTCCTATTGCCAGTAGCTGGAGTGGGGCTCTTGAATAAGCATGTGTCCTGCTCATCACAAATTACTCAGTCTTTGATTCATTCTTAAACAGAGAGAGAGAGAGAGAGAGAGAGAGAGAGAGAGAGAGAGAGAGAGAGAGAGCATGCTTGCTGCCGTCTCCACGCTGTTACTCATCCACATAAATTCTTGCTCAGATCTGGGCAACAAGATCATGTTGTAGCCAAATGCAAGATGTGCTATTTTCTCGCCATCTACCTGGATCATTTCAAAATTCTTATGGAAAGCCTCCCTAACTACCTTTTTGAGCACCAGGTTGAACAATATTGGTGATGCCCCATCTCCTTGTCTCAACACTGTGTTTACATTAAAGCTCTATGTGACTTGGTTCCCAAGTTTCACTCTGCCTTCTTAAACAGTGAAACAAACTCTCATTAAGCTGACAAGTTTCTTGGGTAATACGAACTCTGCTAGGCACTTCATCTGGCTCTCCCAGTGAATGCAGTCATATATGTTCTTAAAATCTATGAAGAGCACGTGAAGGTCTCTTACCATATTCCCACATCTTCACAGTGAGCTGTCACAGTACACAGACTTTGTCTGAAGTTGAACAGCACTTTCTGAAACCTTCACGACGTTTGTCAGTCATTTCTTGCACAAATAGTTGGATTCTACCATATGTACAGTTGGACGAGATCTTATAGCAGACATTCAGGAGGGCAATTAATATGTAGTTGGCACAGTCCATTTTTTTGCCTTTTTTGTGTATAGGGCAGATGGCTACTGTCTTCCAATTTTCTGGGATCAGCTCCACAATCGATATCCTCTTGATTAGTTGATGAATTCTCTTGTGAAGCCTCTGCCCTCCAGCTTGAATGACTTCTGCCGGGATTCCATATCCTCTTGGACTTAATTTCCTCTTTAGCTTTATTATCTGTTTCTTTATTTCCTTCAGAGTAGGTGTGGATAATCTAGATTTACAATGTCACATGGTTGGAATTCTTACAACTACCTTTGGCATACCAGCTAAATAACTTATCCCCTATGCTACAGAGGGGATTCAATAAATGTTGTCACTACTGCAACTTTGGTCATGTAGTAAATCACAGGAAATTATTGTTTGCTGATTATTCATAAATTGGGGCCCACCAGGGTAAACAACTGCAAGGTGTGATAATACCTGGGACTCTAACCTACACAACAGCCACATACGTGGTTTCAAAAAGTCTCCCTGTAAGGGAAACAGTGCAAGGAATTCCTACAATCAATAACAGTGCTTTTACACACACAAATATAATTAAGATTGCATGGTACTTCAGACACGGGGAAAGGCAGTTTCAAAGCACTGTTAAACTGAAAAATTTGAACTGCAATTTACCTCTTTTTGCCAGGAGTTATTGGTTACTTTCCACGATTATCTCTGTAAAATGTCCACACTCTTCTATCTGTGCTGAAGCTTGTTCCTGTGCACATTACAGTTCATCTCATGGGCTGAGAGAAAAAAGGTGGAAGGAAGGAAGGAAGGAAGATAAGGGTTTAGCATCCTATCGACATCAAGGTCCTTAGAGATAGAGTACAAGATTGATTGCTTCAAGGACCAAAAAGGAAGTTGGCTCTACCCCTGCAAAGAAACTACCCTGCCATTTGCGGGTAGTGATTTACCTAAATCACATAAAATATATCTCTGGATGGCCAGACGCAAATTTGAATGATTGTCCTCCCGAATGCAAATCCAATGTGATAACCACTGAACCACATTGCGTAGTGAGAGGGTGAGAAACACTATTTTTCCTCTCCTGCTCGCACCACTCAGCAACATTATTACAGTGAAACTCTGCTTTTACACTTTTCAAGGGACTTAAAAAAAGGTGTAAAATGTGGGAAATAATGTTTTAAACTGTAAAAGTTATTGGATACCCCCTTGTACACTCCTGGAAATTGAAATAAGAACACCGTGAATTCATTGTCCCAGGAAGGGGAAACTTTATTGACACATTCCTGGGGTCAGATACATCACATGATCACACTGACAGAACCACAGGCACATAGACACAGGCAACAGAGCATGCACAATGTCGGCACTAGTACAGTGTATATCCACCTTTCGCAGCAATGCAGGCTGCTATTCTCCCATGGAGACGATCGTAGAGATGCTGGATGCAGTCCTGTGGAACGGCTTGCCATGCCATTTCCACCTGGCGCCTCAGTTGGACCAGCGTTCGTGCTGGACGTGCAGACCGCGTGAGACGACGCTTCATCCAGACCCAAACATGCTCAATGGGGGACAGATCCGGAGATCTTGCTGGCCAGGGTAGTTGACTTACACCTTCTAGAGCACGTTGGGTGGCACGGGATACATGCGGACGTGCATTGTCCTGTTGGAACAGCAAGTTCCCTTGCCGGTCTAGGAATGGTAGAACGATGGGTTCGATGACGGTTTGGATCTACCGTGCACTATTCAGTGTCCCCTCGACGATCACCAGTGGTGTACGGCCAGTGTAGGAGATCGCTCCCCACACCATGATGCCGGGTGTTGGCCCTGTGTGCCTCGGTCGTATGCAGTCCTGATTGTGGCGCTCACCTGCATGGCGCCAAACACACATACGACCATCATTGGCACCAAGGCAGAAGCGACTCTCATCGCTGAAGACGACACGTCTCCATTCGTCCCTCCATTCACGCCTGTCGCGACACCACTGGAGGCGGGCTGCACGATGTTGGGGCGTGAGCGGAAGACGGCCTAACGGTGTGCGGGACCGTAGCCCAGCTTCATGGAGATGGTTGCGAATGGTTCTCGCCGATACCCCAGGAGCAACAGTGTCCCTAATTTGCTGGGAAGTGGCGGTGCGGTCCCCTACGGCACTGCGTAGGATCCTACGGTCTTGGCGTGCATCCGTGTGTCGCTGCGGTCCGGTCCCAGGTCGACGGGCACGTGCACCTTCCGCCGACCACTGGCGACAACATCGATGTACTGTGGAGACCTCACGCCCCACGTGTTGAGCAATTCGGCGGTACGTCCACCCGGCCTCCCGCATGCCCACTATACGCCCTCGCTCAAAGTCCACCAACTGCACATACGGTTCACGTCCACGCTGTCGCGGCATGCTACCAGTGTTAAAGACTGCGATGGAGCTCCGTATGCCACGGCAAACTGGCTGACACTGACGGCGGCGGTGCACAAATGCTGCGTAGCTAGCGCCATTCGACGGCCAACACCGCGGTTCCTGGTGTGTCCGCTGTGCCGTGCATGTGATCATTGCTTGTACAGCCCTCTCGCAGTGTCCGGAGCAAGTATGGTGGGTCTGACACACCGGTGTCAATGTGTTCTTTTTTCCATTTCCAGGAGTGTATTTTATGTATGATATATGTACATAACGGGCATCGAAAGACTTGTCAGGGACAGGTTTATTATATAATGAAGGTTTGTTATCTAATAAAAACCATCAATGTAACTGGAGCTGGTAACTGTCTGGGAAGTAGGAATGTTTGAGTCAATTTCATATGTCATAATTGGTATTTTTGAAAGCCTGCAGCTGTCATTCATTATGTAAATAATGAAATACTGCACTAGTTACGTATTTTTTCATGCTTAGCATGACGCGTTTTGAGAATTTTTTCTCATTGTCAAGAGCAAAAATGTAAATAAGTATTTTGTGTGGTGTTTAAATATGTGTTATTCTGCATCTCTTGCACTGTGGTCATGTTTTTGAGGTTATCAGGTACTGTGCCTCACAAACTATCATTCACATTGTTTGTCTGTGTAATATCACAAAAAATACATACATCAATACTGCACTTGACAACGAGAATAAATTCTCGAAACACATTTTGCTCAGTGTGAATAAAATACGTAACCGGCGCTGTGTTTAAACTAAAGACATTTCAGCATTGCAAAGTGAATGACAGTGTCAACTAGTGCTCCAAGTGGCCATACGCTGAAACATGAGAAATATGGTTCGACAAAGGTGTCACGATGATCAGAACAATCACGAAAATGTGTTTGTGCAGTAGAGACAGTTTGGAAATGGTTGTGATTGGTCATAATATCTTTCTTTGAATGAACCTAGTTACTCCCATCAGCCACCATGCCAAGTAGAGCCTGACAGTGGCGGGAGATAAGGCATGAATTGTTCCAACTTTTACATGTTTACCGGTTCAAATCCGTCGAGTAGAGTGCCCTGGTGTCAAGAAACTTAACCACATAATATTTGTAAACACTACTGGATGGCCAACATCATTTTCTCTCCACAAACATTTTTTCGTAATGCGTAAATCGCGGGAAAATTATAAATACGTTGACACGAAATCTGGTGCAAATTAACATTGTGGGCATAGGAAATTTGATGGGACTGATAAAAAATTTAGTAAATGATGGGAAAACATTAATTCTGGGAACATAAAAGCGGAGTTATACAGTAATTATTTTTCTTGCTCCACTCCTTTTGCACTTTCCCGAGAAGTGAAAAACATATCTGGCAATACCCGAGATAGGCCAGGAACTGCTTCATTGTTCATCAACAGATTTATTAATTTGTGGCACAACATAACATGGCACAATAATTACTTCACAATGGCTACATGTGGAAGATTCTGTATTACATAGCTGAGTTTGCGATGGCCAGACAAATGAGATGAGCAGGCTGAGGTCGACCAACTTCTGCCAATACAGAACTAGGGTGGCCTCATTCTCTTTGTGATCAGGCTATAGTCCACACCTGTCATCGACCTGAAATGGCTGAATGCTATGCTGGGGTCCTTGATTCAACTTTGACTGCTTGAGAACTTTCCCCACTGACTTGCACAGACACTCAAGCCAATGCGATAGATTCCACAGTCTGTTATGGCAGTGTGCTTCCTGCCAGACTGGTGACCTGACATTGCAGTACCTCACCCGAGTGCTGACCATGTAACCTCAGCTCAGCTGCCACTTGCTAGACAGGATGACGCTGCACTCTGGCTGTCACATGGGGCAGCTTGTTAAGCCGAGCATCTTTTCTTGACCGATAACAGCCCCCACCTTCGAGGTGCTGAACACTGCCTGGCAACACTACGACTGTTGCATCTTTTGCTCAGAATAAATATATTTATGTAATTGCTGTTTTTATAATTTGTAATCTTACAGTTACCTGGCTCCATGACGAGCCACCCTAGTAATTGACACTCACATCTCCACCTGTAGTGGGGTACCTGACCTCATCAGCCATCCTGATACCCCATTACAACTGATGACAGAAGTGGCCAAGTAGATTTGGAGAAGCATCGAAGCTCTAAAGTACGGAGTCATTATCACCACAGTGATATGTGTGAAAAAACAGTTTCCTGGTTTTTTCACACTGGAGAGCAGGCCATCTTCTACCAGATTTCCAGTTCTGGTTTGCAGGAGGAGTGCGTGACAAACTGAGATGATGCTTTACGGGTGTGCAAAGTGAATTTTGGAAGGAATGTATCCTAGTTTGTGCCTAGTTGTTATGGGATATGCAACTTTTGTGATTCAAGGAACATGACTCAATTGCTGCAAGTAGTTTATTTTGAGTGGAGGCATCGAGTTATAGTAAGAGAACTTATGATAGTGCTACAATTAAGTGTCCTCCTTATCATCCCACTTTTTCCTTGTTGTTTTCTTGTGTATTAGATAAAGGTTTGTAATGGATCTGGGAGATGTTATTTTTTTACCGTATTTGTCGATGCCGAATTGTAAATGTTTTCTTATATTTTTGTCAAAATTTATTATAATTTGTCTTATTATATGTTAATTTACTTCTGTTTTTGAGAGTAAAAGCATATTGATTACTATTAGCAAATGTATCGAAGAATAGCAAAGAGACTGATTACAAATGGAAACTTGTGAATTGTGTAAAATATCTTTGACGATGGAGTCGTCTTTGACTATAGTCAGTCGGCAGCTAACTCTTGGTGTGTGTTGACGGAAAAACAATGTGAAGGTCGCAGTCATAAATAAGTTTGAATTATGTTATTATTATTTTTGTATTAACTAAAAAGAAGAAACTACATTTGAAGAAACTGTATTTGAAACACCAAAATGAGAGAAACACGTTGAACCACGTCATTTCTGCAGCTGACATAGATGCATTGTGGAATCATACTTAGACAACTGAAGCCAAGACTAATATCGCCTTGCAAACGTCTAACGGAAAAGGTACTGTCACGAAATATGGCAAATTTAAGTAAATAAAAAATAGTGACCATATTTTCAACTTGTGTCTTAGCCGGGAAGCCATATTTCAGGTTGCACAACGCTAGAGGCAAAAACACGAGCACTTACCACGCAAGAAGTGACCAAATATTTGACAGAACTGCTTAGTCGATACCAAATAATGCAGGCCAAAATAAGCAACTGGATACTTTGAACGAGTCTAATGTAGCACTACATAAGCAATGAATGCTGTAACAGAGGATAGGGCCTTGTTCAGTTTCACTCTCCCACCTTAGGTTTAGCTACTGCTGGAATAGACAAGACATGAGAGGATTTACTGGGCTTTATGGATAATTTATTGACAGCTGTGGAGCTAAAATTTTGAACAGATGGACAGCTGTTACAGATCATCAAGTTTTACCTGACGGTGGAAGCAAAAACATTTTATGTACCATGGAGACCAAAGGAATATGCAGTCATTTGATGAAAGGCCTGGTACAGTGTTATAGAAAGCAGAATAGCTGCAGATTCTATCGCAAACAATTAAATCGGGTATCACAGAAGTAAAACGAGACCACGAAATCTATAGATATGATAGGGCAGATCGATACCTATCAGTTGATGGATAGAATCGTTTTGCAGGAAGTGAAATTTAGAGCATTAGACACATTCTTTACGGGACTGCCACCTGATGTGCCAAGGAAGGTAAGTGCAGAATTTCTAGAGGACCTGGCTGGCGCTATTAGTGCAGCCTCAGCACTGACAAAAGCTGGGAAAAAAAAATGCCCTCTCTGCTGACATGAAGTGCTTTCGCTGAGGACATTCAGGGCATATTTGAAGAGAGTGTTGCCAAACACAGTGTAAAAAAGTGAGAACGTGGGACACTGGGAGCAAGAGGGCAGAAGTAAATGGCGTAAGGGAAAAACGAAGAAGATAAATAATCAACTGTTAAACATGTCTGCTGAACAGTGCTACCAGAAGTTTTGATGCTGTGGAAACCAAAGCAAAGGTGAAATCTTGTATGACTGGGGCAGTGGATCACTAGGTTCAGTGATGTTACGTTTTCAGGTTGGAACAAAATGATTCTGGGAAAATATGGAAGTTTTGTCTCGTGAAGGTGAGGGGCACTGCATGATCCTAGGGTTACATTTCCTGTGTTTCATGCTGAAGTCGACATTGGACAACAGGAGGTAGATCTCAGAGGAACAGTGTTCCATCTGGGGGAAACTGTTGTTCGTAACTTGCTGCCACAGCTTTCACCTGCACAAAGACTGATAGTTTAGCAAAATTGTGGTGGATCAAACCAGCATAAATACTGCTATGCATTGCCTGTCAACACTTGCAGCCAGCTGCAAAAGGTACAACACATCAGTAGTCATTGTGAAATGGATCACCTAGCAGCTACTACTAGACATTGCCTTCGCTAGCTGCGGAACTACTATCTATGTTCAAGTATGATGCCGCCAGAAGTCGAACTGGCGCCTTCCAGCCAGAGGACCAACTGCTGGCCAGCTTTTACAGAGTTCAGGGTCCCTATCTGGAGTCCCATGGTTTCCGCCTAGTTGGTTGGTAGGTTGGCTGGTTTAACAATTAAAGGGATGAAGCATTGGTCCTTCCTACCTGGAAAAGGCAAGTCGCCAAAACTGCATACCAAAGAAGTGCCTAATGCACGCAACCAAAGGAGAGAATAGCTGAACATCTACTTGAGGTCCTCAAAGGCAAAGAGTGCTTTGGGGAACATACCCCCCCACCACCACTTACCAGAGGCACCCCACCCAACAATGCGCAGAAAAGACTATTGCATGGACAGGGTAGAGAAGCACAGGAAAACACAGGAAGAATACCAAGTAAAACACAGTGCATGAGAAAGGGAAAGAAGAGCAAAAGCATGGGTAGCGTAAAGGCTGAGGGAGACGACCAAGCACAGACAGTCGATGCTCATTCGGGGCAGAGGAGGCAAGGGTGTCCTGCCAACCCCTCAAAAAACCAAGTCAGCCACTGAGGCATCATCCGCCAGGGGTAGCGAGTCAGGAAGACTAAGAGTCCATACAATTGGGCTATGTTACGACAGTCCAGCACATTGTGGACCACCGTCAAATGGGCACCAAAACGATAGTGGGCCAGATCCTCAAGATGGAGGAGATGACCATGAGTCAACCAAATATGGGTGATGTAGAGCTGGTTGGGGGGAGGGGGGGGGGGGGGCTGGATGCTATGGCAAGGAAGGAAAGCGGGAAGGAGGACAGGTGAGGGGAGGGGAGAAGAACCCATGCCAAATATGCTAGTGAGGGTGTTCTTCCCCAAATGGCTAACACTATGGAAATAATTTTGAAAGGGCAGTTAAGTCCCAAGGAGGACACGAAAAAATCCAAAGAAGGGAGGGTGCCAAAGTGAGACAAGACAATAAAGGAATAGCAGAATGGAGGGATTGGCCGGGTCATTGTGAAGGGAAATACCGAGAGAGAATGGGAGGGAGAGGGGCAGGAAGTGGAGGAGCTAGCACGGGAATGGATATGGCAATGGGAAAGCATCCCAGGAGGGTAGAGGTTGCAATAGCTCGGGCCCTGTGCATGCCACACACGCACCCACAAAAGAGCCATGGGCCCCCTGGTGGGGGATGGTTCCAGCCTGAAGCCTGACTGGCAGCAAAGCTGCCACTTGCCTTGTGCAGACACACACTTCAGGTCACAGTCTCTGAACGCTACGCCAATGTCCTTGAATCAACACTGCGTACTTGACTACTTTTCACACTGAGTTGTGCAGCAACTCCAGCCAACAAGATTACTGCAAAGCCGGTCACAGCTGCGTGCTGTTCAACAGCCTCAGGGTGTCACGCTGCGCTACTCCATTGGAGTGCTGACCACGTAACCTTGCCTCAGCTGCTGCCTGCTCAACAGGGCTATGTTGCACACTGTCCATTGCACGAGGCTGCTTGCTGAGCTGACCATCTTTTCCTGACCGAGACCAGCCTTCATCTTGGGGGGCACTAACAGCAGACTGGTAACACTACAACTGTTGTATCTTTTGCTTGGAAAACTGTATTTATGTAATGGCTGTTTTCATGACTTGCCGTCAGACATCCACCTAGTTCCATGAACATCGGCCCTACTAATCGACACTCAATACCATTTTCACCTATAGCAAGGCACCTCACGTCATCAGTCATCCTGACATCGCAGGAAGCTAGAAATTGTGTGTGATTCTATTATTTTAATGATTTAAGTGTTGATCTTTTTCTTTGTGTATCATTTAGACACAAAGCCTGTTAGAAAATTTGGCATTACACCAATTCACATGAATTATTACAAGGTAACACACAAGCTGTGAAAGCATTTATGTTCTATGAAAAAAAAACAAAATTAATTAGTAAACATTCTCTATTACTTAAATATAACGTGTGTAAAAATGTACCTGAACTCCTGGCTGCTCCCAAAAAAGTGGCACAGAACCTCGAGTCTGGATGTAGGATGTTACTTCATTATCTAAGAATATCACTTGCTCGGTTTCCACAAAATTTGCTACATGTCCATCATCATTACTACCACGAACATTGAACCTGTGTGAACAATATTTTACTTCTGTAGTAAGGTATGTGTACAGAAACAGTGACAGCAATGATAAACATGGAAGGGAAAAAAAAATCTGCTTTCACAAAAAATGCAGTTATCAAATGCTACTAAAAGAATAAATTAGTCTACTGCCAGAAAGGCTTTACAATGGTTAAAATATCTCTATCAGAACAGAAACAGAGAACTGCAGTGGTCTGAAGTGCACTTTAGTTCCTACACCCTGTTGAGCCTCACGGTACAAATGACAAAAACAAAACTGGCCTCACTATCTTTTATCTCATGAAAATCACATAAGAACTTAACTCTGTTATTTTGAGTCACCAAATGAAGCATATACCTGTTGCAAATTTGCTACTACTGAAAGCCAAGTTTATGTTCCACATATTCGATAAGAAAATGGTACAACACTTGAGTACGTATTAGTGGTCCTTAATAAGAGAAATACAAGCCGTCACAAAATGAACAAATTACTCATCTTTACTGGTATTACCTCCAAAAAGATAATTGCTGTAATTTTGAACTTCCAAAATATTACAGAAGAGAATTTTTAAAAATACAAACTATTTTATTGAGCTGGAAGAACTATTAATTAATTATACATATTTCCAGCATCAGTAAGATAAATATGAAAGGTAAATGAACATCCATAAAACTACACTTATTCATCTGTAAAAGAACAAAAAGTATGCTGTGTAATTTAAAGTTTTACAGTTAACAATTGTAGTATTAACAACACCCTTCAAGTCATTTTACAGTGAGTAATTGCAGTCAACAGGTTAAAATCTGAAATACTAGATAAACATGACGTACCACTTGAAATGTATTTAAATAAATAGTAGTACCTTGTACCAGCACGTTCACAGCTCAGGCGTGATATAATAACTGCACGAGCCTGCCTATGACCAACATAAACAGTCCTTATTTCAACACTGCCACACATAGCTTTCAGAATCCAGTTAGTAGAGCTTACACCAAACCTCAGGAGATGAATGTGGAGCATGCGATTCCTAATTAAAAGGAAAAAAATTAATAAATATAACATGTTAATACAACAAATAGTATTAATCACTCTAGGGTGCTCATAACACCCCCCCCCCCTTCCACACACACACACACACACACACACACACACACACACACACACACACACACAGACAGAGCCGGCACTACATTACTGATAGCCTGTTGTAAGCAATCATCTGGGCATTTCCCTGGAATATTCTTGGAACACTGATGAACCCCACAACAGAATGACTGCACCCAGAAACAATCCCAAGTCAGCAGTCATCACCACACAAACAGCAACTCAAATTTCACTTGTTTTAGCAACAATCACACATGAGTCATAAGTTAACCTACACAATGATAACAAAAAAGGTGGAAAAGATATTTCATATCACACACACATTTCTCATCTCATTCTGTCCATCAATGAGATTCAGAAGGCAGGAAATTGTGGTGCCTAGGTTGAAGCAATGTTCCTTGACTTCTGGAATGTGCTCACCTGTCACCTAATTTGCAATACACGAAGTTGCTAAACACTGCATCAGCTTTTTGAATGAACTGAGGATTTCCTCAAAGATAGTACCTAGCATTTTGTTCTTAACAGAGAAAAATACACAGACGTAAAAGTAAATTCCAGCTAACATAAAAGCCTTTGCTATTCAGAATAACTATAAATTATTTAGTGGATAATATCAGAAGACTTTTCACAAAAGTTACTCTTGTTTACAGGGAAGTCACTATGCCAGATTGTAGCAAAATGCGGGAAGACTTGCAGTAGACAGACATTTGAGGCAGGGACTGGCACTTCCTCCTCATCATAAATATTTGTCATTAATATTTTTTTATTTTTCTTTATTTATTTAGTTATTCACCCTTTGGACATTTGGCACAACAATAAACTATAAGTCAGATACATTATAGAAATAATACGTAAATGTATAAAACATATACAAAGCAGGACAGGGTTAGGTGAGAATAGGGTAGGAAGTTGAAGATATATGTAAATACATAAGTATAATGTATAAACAGGCAGAAAGATTATCCAACCACTAAATGGATGTCAGCTGTGTCTATCACATCTATACATCACATCTACTTTTTCCTGGTTTATTAAAATTGATGGCTATAAGTTCCAACACACACTTACAGCCTCGTATGCTGCAATCCCTGAACACTGCATAGTACTTCAGACAAAATATTCATACATACTGGGTATCCCTCCACCAGCAGTGTATTATTTTAAGATGCTGCCTGACCACTAGGAGCAGCTCATGCCAGCTGCAACTATAGGCTCCCTCTCTTTGAGCTCCTGGCTCTGTCCAATCGAGCCGAGTATAGGGATCTAGACTGGGCCACAACACTGCTCTGGCAGCCGCTCGCAGAAGATGCTCAACAGCAGTCGCACTGAGCCACTAGCCATCATCCTCGGAGCCTTCGACTCCTCCAATGCTGTCCTCCCCACACTCACGTCCCAGACTAGTTTTCTTCTGTGGAACTTAAGACTGTGAACCTAAGCTAGTAATTACCATTATGATCTAAATCACAACAGACTTTGACTTGTTTGTATTTATATCATACTAGGAGGATCCTTTAGTAGTGTCTATCAGAATCTACATTATGTTGAACCCAGTTCTTTTTGTGCTGCACTAATAAAGTACCATTTATGCACTACTTGGGAATCATCATTTATTGCATGTGTGCTTACCACTCAGGACAGAACACATCACAAACCATCACATAAAAATTATTTCTTCAGTCAAGATTCTTCTGTAAGTACGTCAAACTTATGAATAACAACATTCAGCAGCATGACAGACAAAAATTTTTAACTGGCCATATTATACTGAAGTTTTATGGTGGTCAGAAAGTGGTCTTGGTATGTATAAAGTCTTGAAGTTCTGGAAAGTTACTCATTTCATTTCTTATTTCAACATTACTCCTCAAATTCTCCCGAGAAATAAAAAAAATGCAAAATGAAAAAAACTTGCTTTTGCCATATATCTGCTCATGAATTTTTGAGTAAAATCATTCTATTCTAAACCAGATAAAATTCACTACAGTTTTGGCCATAATGAATCTCTTTGAAAAAGAGCTCAATTTGGGAACAAGTAGATATCAAAACTGTAGTGTTGCTACCTGGTCTTTGAGAAAAAATTACAAGTCTTTAGCAAAAGTAATGAGTAGTAGTGTGGGAGTCGCTGTGAAGCATTGCATTAACAGGTACGAGTTGTAGCTGCCAGTGTGGCAACATGTGGATCACAATAACAAACATGCAAGAGGACTGCGAAGCCAGGATATCCGTGTGCAGCAGTAAGCCGTATCACACAGAAGTAACTGTGAAGGCAGTGGGATGACATCACCACATCAGGGAAAGTCTCTCGCTATGGATGATGTGAATAGGTTCGAATAAATATGTCTGAATTTTGAGGTAGGGGATCGGAAACCAGCCGTAGCACCACCACGATGCCAGGGCTATGCCAGACAGTGAGACAGCTAGGCACCACCAGCAACAGCCATGAGTGGTGAGTTGCTCCCAGCACTAAGTCCCTCATTGAACTTGGTGCCACAGCCCCGCCTACCTGCTAGCCATGTCTGCTGCTGCTGAGTTCCTAGTGGGACTTGGTGCCATTGCACTAGCCACCGTCCAACTGCTGTCAGAGGGCAGCAGGTCTTAACTCGTGCACAGCTGTCTGCACACTGCCATGGTGTCCCGAGTAGTGTGAGGGGCCGTAGGGGCTCCACAACATTGAAGAAGGTAGCAACCCACTGTTGTCAACGGATGTGGCCTCTAAAGGTTGTCAGACTGCCATGGGCATACCGTCAGCAATGCAGGGCACCAGCTCAGCAGCCAGGTTGGATGCCACCGCCCAAACGTCAGCACCAGCCAGGGACAACAGAGGGAGGCAGATCTGCCTTGCTATGTCATCTACTAGTGTTAATAAAAGTCATTCTTAACTATCAACGGTGTTTCCACTGCACTTCTCCTCCCCCCCCCCCCCCCCTCCCCAAATCTCCACCACTCACCGACACACCCTTCAAAATAATGACATGGAATGCACGCTTAGACCTACTGAGGCAGGTGGGTGAGTGGGTGTTGATGGTGGCATTTTGAGTCTGTTCACCCAAAATTAATGGGGCCTCAAAATCCTGACAAGGGAGAATGGTGTTAGATACAAACTCCAAAACTGCTTCTGAATAAATACTTGTGTGCCAGGCTGCACTGCTGACAAAAATGCTGTCAGACTTCTCAATAATGCCATTACAGTGAAGCAGTACTACAATTTGGACTACAGTTATGGCATCTATTTCCATCAATTACACTCATTCCAAAGAATGTCTTGAGATTATTGGACACACAATGTCTATCAAAGCAGAGGACCTTTGACAAGTAGGCTATTGTCTGCCAACAACACTACCACTAAATGCTGACTGGCATCTGCCTTTTGCCAAAAATCTGACAATCTGGCACCTCAGCCCACAGAGCCTAAAACTGGCAGGCCATTCCTGATAAACAAGCTGAGCTTGACTTGCTGTACAACATTTGGTGTACACAGTTTGACTTTCAGATAGAAATACTCAATAAATCACATCACTGGTGTTGTAAAAAGGTGATAAACACTTTCCTGATCCTTGACATTTGGGATCAGCTTTTTTAGCATGCAAAGAAGCCAGGGACCATCATTCCTTAATCACTCTGGGCGAACTGGTTGCACAAGTTGTGGTCCCATGTGATGATAGAAATGAGGGACTTAGGACCAGAGCCATGCACTGTGAACTGCTAGTCGCTGAAGCCTGCTCACTGACCCTTTCCACTGGCCTGCCAGCCTGCCTCAGTCTGGCAAGCCCATGCCAGCACTAGGCTGGTCCAGACAGCCTGTAGCTCGTGAACTGCAGCCAGACCCAAGCTGCAACGCTCACTCCGCGTGTTATGTGACATCTGTGTATGCACTGCAGTGCTCGTCTCATCTACATCTTGAAGGGTCATACATGTAAACTACACATGAATAGGGTAAACTAGGACCGCAAGAACTATTCTGTTAGTGCACAAGCAGTGCTATGTACTTTTACATTTACATGCAAGAGATTTAATGAAGTCGTGTAATGTAATACGCGTTTGGATGCATTACATAGAAATAAAAAATCCTGTGTTGCTTTTTCTTTGTAATTAGTATTTTTCATTCAGATACAAAAAGTGTGATGTGTACTCTACAGTAAAGAAATCTTCATATTTGTTGATGAAAAAACACAAACCACGGATTTTTTGAAAGAGTAAACTGCCACTTGACTGCATATTATCATCTTTTCTTTTGTACTATCCAGATTTTGGCTTTTATACCATTATCACATACAATGCTAAATGTTGCTTGACCATTATTAAGTCATATTTGTTAAGGCAGTCCAAAGCAGGTAAACAAGGGTAATACGTCTAACATGTAATTGTGCAGGAATGTGGACTCTCAAAGACATAGTACTAAGGATAAATGTAATAATACACAGTCACATGACAGTTTACTCTTTTAAGAAGTATTGCACGATTGTGGCTCAACGCCATAACAAACTTTTTGCAAATGATGGAGTTTGACAGTATAGTTTTATAAGACAAAAAATATACAGTGAGTATTTACATTGATAAACATGAAATTGCTCTACTAATCAGTGGCAGAAGAATCCATTATTATGAAACCTATATAATTTTGTATTCATTTTCTTGCATCAATTGTCAACTTTATTCTGCTCTTGGCCCCTAAATTAACAATATTCAGTAAGCAACAACAATTGTGCAAATACATGACACTGGTACTCTGATAAGCTAGTGCCTGCCAGACTGCTGTTTTTCCTTGAAATGTTGATTTAAGAGACAGTCAATATCAAGTTTAAAACAGTTTATTCTACTTTCTTAACCATAGATTAGTGCAGCAATTACATCATGGTTGCAAATTGATGGGAAAGTATAGTTACCCACATAATGACACCCTAACATACCTACAGAGTTCATTCAGAAATTGATTTGAAAAATGACAGTTCACTGCTTGCTCCACACCTGTAAGTAGCATCAAGTATGGTACTTCAAGGCTTCATGGAATGTGATCTCTTCCTTTGGGTTCAACAAGTTAGAGGAGTTGATTCAGGATGGTGAGTTGCATTTATTTTTTGGGAAACACACAGTCAATTGCAGAAAAGATACTGAGGCAATTGACATTTCCTGCCCCACTATATGGTCCACATTCATCAAATCTAAAGTCACATCAGTAAAAAAATAAATTCAAAATATCTATTTGACACTGCCACTTTCCACTCCCAAACAAAAATACCTCTCTATGAAGTCTTTCACAATTGGATCCTTGGGTATAAATTTCTCAGTTACCTTGTGACAGACTCAGATAAACCACAAAGCTTTTGATGCAAGAGGCTGTGATCGAAAGCCTAAAATTTTATTCTAATCTGATGTGGCAAGTTACTCAAGAACTTTTTTTGCCAAAAAATCTCTCTCTCCTGAGATATTTCCTCAGAGCACCTCTCCTATTCCACCATTTATAAGTTCCCACATTGACACAACAAGATAACACTAAGTAGTTCCCCATTATTTTATTTGAGACAGAACCATGTTCACAGCGTTCATACACTACCACCTCAAAGCAGATCAACTTGAACAATACCAATTAGAAGTATATGATGAAAGATGGTTCTCTTCGTTCAACAACACTACATACACAACTGCAATAGTAGTAGTCCTTTTGTGTATTGACTAGCTTCTTCTTCTGACAAGGATAAGAATTCTTCAGATATGCTGTTTCCCTGTGGTTTAGAGCATACTATTTCCTGGGTTGATCATTTCAGGACTGTGCCACCATCCAAGACTAAGTATCTGTTTCATGTCACAGGTCCAAGTAGTTCACTTTGCTATTTCTGACCCAAAATCACACTGTCTCTCACGTCACGAAAAATATTCCTACAATAGTTGATTTTCCAAACAGTTAGTTTGAATATCCTTAACAATTATATTCACCATACGATCACATGTTGTACTAGTGAAATTCTTCAGTTAGAGATGCAAATTACATGAAATACCCACTGGATCGCCACAATTTCTTTCTCATAAGGAACTGCAAAAAACTGATTGATAATAGTTTATAATAAGAAAATGAAAGAAAAAGCTTCATTTTTTTTTATGATCAGTAATTTGTAATTCTTCTTAATTTTGTCTAAGTCAGCGACAGTAGAAGCCAGTGCTTACATAGTGTATGGAACTGGGTCACTTGTCAAGTTCAAACTGTGCTGCAATACATGTCTACTGACAGCAGGCAGCCCAGTAGAGCGGAGCCCAGAAAGCCAGCCTGGGCACAGGGGGACCCAGTAACTCTAGGCCACATTAAACCAACATAAGCTATGCGAACCTGCCCTTTCTCGGGCAGGCTAGCATGGGCTGGCAGCATGTGACGTGCATCACTATTGAGGACACACATCTACTATATCTCCGGTATTTCTTTGCCGATTTCTCCTTGTCTGTCAATTTGTGCATAAATGAGTCCTCTACTTACAAAAAAATTTGTGCATGTTACCCTCACTGCAAATCTGACATACAGTTGATCACTTTCCACAAACATCTGTCGCATTTACCCTATGTTGTCTGCTATACATCTCTTTTACAGCAGACACCCCCCCCCCCCCCCCCACACACACACACAGTGTCGTCAAGAGTTCCCTGCCCCTTAAAGCATTTGAACCAGTCAATCACTTTTTTGCTCATCATGTCCTACATTCTTGTACCAACATCACGTGGATCTCCACAACAAATTTTTGTGCTTTCTAACAACTCTGTATGTTTATTACATTATATTATGTCATGATCTTCAACTCACAATGTTGTGTGTTTACTGGAAGTAGCAAATAATTTCCCATAGCTTACTGGGTTCAATGTTATGATTTTTTTCTTTGTCTTTTCAAGTGTGTGCACACATTACTGGCATTTTAGTATTAGTTGATCAATGAACTTTTTATATGCATATTTTATTTATGGGTACGAACCACTTATTCACATGGATTACCATATCTATTCTTCACATCCACCTCAACTTATCTGAAGTACTCATAGAGCAATACCATATGAAGCAGCAACGCTTACACTCTTACTGCTAGTAATTCGTGGCTGTCATGTTTAAATTCACTTTTCCTACAATTAAATAACAGTCATCTCATCATTACATTATTAAATTGTCAAAAACCCAGCTACTACTAGAATATTGTACGGGTCGACAGAAGCGTCCGATCCAACGCGTCGGCTTTGACCCGTGACGTATGGGTGTTGTCATGTGTGACGTCATGACAGCGCGGAGTTTGGTTTGAGTGTGGCTGTCTCCAGTTCTGTTTTATCTTATTTTATTTACTTTTCTGATCTGTTCGTTCTATCTCGCGAGATTTTTTTTAAATTTAAAAACACTTATTACTTATTTTAATTATCTGTTTCCTCGAATTTCTGTTTTAGTTTATTATATTTATCTTTCCGATCTGTTCGTTCTATCCCGTGAGATTTTTTTTTTAAAAGACAAAAAACACTAATCAGCTACTGAAGCATCTTTATCTTCTATGGGTTGCAGGGGTTACGACCCCTGGGGAGGTGGGTGGGTATTCATGCATGGCTGTCTTCGCTTACACGTTGTAGCTACGCAAGGCGTCTAAATTTGTTTATATTTAGTTTGCCCCTCACCCAAAACAGCCCATTTCCCGCGCTTGTCCTGTTAGTGTCATTAGGCTTCTTGTGGAAAGTGTGTGTGTGTGTGTGTGTGTGTGTGTGTGTGTGTGTGTGTGTTTTTGTTTCCGCCATATTTGTGACGTCATGGGTCAAAGCAGACGGGTGGGATCGAACGGTTCCATATTTCCTATTGTACTTCCCATGATCGCTTGTGCCACACATTACCAATACTTGTTTCACAGACAGTACCTTTTAGCAGTTTATATTATCAATATCAGTATGTCACGCAAATATGAACTGTGAAAAACTGCAAGATAAGTACTGACTTTGACACAAAACAATTTTGGAATCACACCTATACTGACCAGTTTTAAAACATGCTTCATCATCTTACATATATTGCAGAAGTATCACAAGTAAAAATTAGAGAAACCATATTACTATAAAAACTATCCATAAACTGAACAAAAATAAATTCAAAACATAATGGCACCAAATGGCTTACACATGTACAGAATATTGTTTAACAAGTTACTGTATCATTTGGCATACTAATGTTAATGTGTAGTTCAGGGTACCTCACAAACAATGGTATGAGTAAATACTGGCAAATGGCAGTGTGCAGAAATTAGCCATACAAACAACATTTCAGGCACTGTTTTGAACTTGCATTCTTTGAAGAAAATACAGTCCTTCCTCTTCTCTCCCTCAAATTATTATTTGCATTTCAATTCCTGTCCAAACAATTGTCTCATTGTTTACTTACCAAAAAAACCTGTTGTCAGTCTCCCCTGTTCTTTGTCTTCGTTGGGCACACAGAGTTATGTCGAGGCTCTCATTTGACAATGCCCATGAGAAGTAAAAAGTACCCGAATTCAACAGTTTTCTGACTTCTGAAATGCGTTCCTCATCTTGTGGTTGGTTCCGTAGTGACACAAACGTAGTCTGAGTGATGCGAAAAATTTCTGAGTCTGCTATCTTTCCTACTGATACACATCCTGTCACCATTACCAAGTACAGCACTGTACTTTCTCCTGTAATGCAAAAAATTCGAATTAACTAAGAAGTAATTCAAACAAGTACAAGTAATGTTCATTCTTTCAAGTAAAAATATTATACATTCTTTACAGTTACACACACACACACACACACACACACACACACACACACACACACACACACAGAGAGAGAGAGAGAGAAGAGAGAGAGAGAGAGAGAGAGAGAGAGAGAGAGAGAGAGAGAGAGAGAGAGAGAGAGAGAAAACTCTACCCAAACCCAAAAGTTTTGCTGATTTCTTTCCTTCTTGCCTATGACCCTTAATGACTCTTTCTTGGATTCTCTATTGGTTTAACAACCAAATGCATTACTAACTTTGAAAAAGAGATGCAGTGAGATAAGGACTACTTGTTTTCTGTGGCAGGCATCAGGTGGGCATCTTGCGTTGCATGTTCCACAGTAACAGCCTAATAATTCACTCAAATACCGACATACATCCAAGAACTGCTTTTTTACTTCATAAGGGCTGTAGAACAAAATCTATTCACATACAGTATACAATATATCTAAGTTAAATGAAAAATAAGAATGCCCAGTTACAGTGTGCATACTAGCACATGAAAGAAATAAATCCACACATTCCAGTGTCATACATCCAGGCAATGCTGGATAAGGACTTAATGTTTTAACACACTAAACTATCCAGACTGGAATGAAATAATAAATATTGTTGTAAAATTCTGCAAAAATACAAAATATATTAAGTCACAAAAAGGTAAGCTATAGTACCGAACAACCATACCAGTATTAACAAACGAAAAGAAACTACTTAAAAAATATTTGCAAAACAGGAAAACTGAATACTGGTGTTCCTAACATGACAGCCACAGTCAGTTCAAATGAAGAATGTGGTATTGAAGATAAGATCTGACTTGTGACATGATGATGATGATGCGGCGTCATATAGGGGCTGTATTTGGATGATGGTTTGCAACAAGTGCACATTTTGAAGCACAGGTGTGTAGTTTGAGTGACACACTTGTGGTAAATTTTATTGTCAGGAATGTCGTTGAATTACTCCTTCCTGTAATGGTAATAGGTTTATGTGATGATCTCAAGAGGCAAATAATGGTGGTTGATTTGATGGGGCACATGGTGTGATAACACAAGGTTAACACTGTTGCAGATTTTACTTATTACTTTCTTTACAGTTCATCAGTGTCACTTTATGTTCACAATATGGGAGTCAGTGCTCACTGATTGGTTTTCTTTTTGCTAGGAACTTTTATTTCTGACTATAAAATTTAGAGGCAGATGAGGAACCTGGGGCACTAGTAGAAATTGACGAGAAGCTTTTGGGAAAGTTTAGTACAAGAAGAGTACGAAATCTGTTGGTACTTGGCTGTAGGGCAGATGTTGTTTCAAGGAGTGGAAGTTATGAGGTGTTGTTTACTTTAGTAAGTGGATGAACTAAGAGGGTGCTTGTTGGATTCATAGAAGAGTATACTGAGGAGGGATCAAGCATATTACTGGATTCTTTTGTTTCATATTGGGATTTCGGGAAGAGAAGGTTTCATAATTTAATGGTTAATCATATAAATGAATTTAAAAAAATTCTATAACTAGGGTTAGCATTAATAATACAAAGGCATGTTGAGGAGCTAGAAAATCTGTTTTGGGGAGGGGTAAAAAAGTGCTCGTCTCCCTTGCGGACTCACTTGAAACTACCGAAAAATAAAATGTGACAAAACCATATAAAATGTACCATAAGATCATGGTATCCCAATCTCCAGCTAGCCTATATAGTTCAATCATAGACCAGGATACCAATTAATCCCCCCCCCCCCACACACACACACAACTATAAAAGTCGATTATCCCAATCTCCAGTTTACTTCTATACTTCAACCCTACAATAGGATACCAACAAACACTCCCCCCACCCCCTTACAGCTACAACATTTCACCTATATAGGTCAACTCTAGAGTAAAAGTGCACTTCTGGTGTCTGCAGCTTTTCTGTTGTGTATTGCATTTGGTAATTGTAAGCATAGTGAATGATAGGAAGTGAACATGATGAATGACGAGGCAGATAGATCAAGACAATTGAATCCATGACAAAATAGTTTTCGATAAATGTCATGAGTGGTTCAATGTTTTTTATTCAAATCATGGTAGAAGGTAGGTGGATCAATATTTTTAATTATATCATGGCAGAAGGTATATGGATCAATGGTTATTAATAACAGAGTTTCATGTTCGGTACATTAACAAAATTTACTTAAAAACATCTATCCACTTAACTCAGTGGTTACGCAGGCACTGTTTAAATTCTACAACATTTTCTGTTTTATATGACAACACTAAAGCATGCTATCTCTTCATATACTGCGCCAAAAATAGTAGGAAGTTTTATGCTTTTAAGTATTTTCTGTTTATTATAGTTTATTTTGAAAGGACATAAATTTTCCGATAACTTAATGTTAATTTTCTTGTTTTGGTATAAGAAAACAGATACTAGCTGATGCCTCTTGGTTTTTAGTGGGCATGTGGGTAGTTAATAGAGGTGGATGTTTGGGAGAGCAACATTTCAACACTTGTTATTGACGTATCAGCTGCAGCCTTGCATTATAATTGATTTACTACTTTTTGGATATTACTGCTTTGCATAGTTCACTGTAGCTACAGGCGTTTATGGAATATACCAACACCATTAGTTTCTTTCCTCCCCTTTCAATATCACTATTTCACAGCTAGTTAATATTGTGGAGTTAAGTTTATTTAAATAAATTGATGATAACAACATTAGTTTTATTGTGTTTTAAGGGATTTATACGTGAGGTTAGCGGATTTTTGTATTGGATGGGGCATGGGCTGGGGTGCTTCAGTTTGTCCCTGCACCCGATTCCCAACTTCCTCTGGGTGTTCCATTAACTACATAGTTGTTTTATTATTTTTAAAATATTTTAAGAATGGAATTGTTTTCTGTTTATTGTGGTTGTATGAATGACATCATAGCTGCTATCTTGAATTTGGACGAATTGTATGTGTTCATCATTAAACGACATCATCGGTCAAAGTTGACACCTCGTATTCAATGGTTTGATGTTCACCCACAGACACTACGACAACAAAAAACAATCACAACTATCAATCACCAGTAACATTTTGACTAACTGGTGCATGGGAAAGAGCTACCCCTGGCGTTTTACATAATTTAAGCACAGTAGTTCAAATATATGCAAATACTTAGATTTCTTTATTATCTAATACAATGTTTCTGAATTTATCTAACAATTTTAATTAGCGGCATTTATACAGGACAGTGTGTTGCACACACAGTGAATGCTGGCAATGATGGACTCTGCTTGAAATTGAAAATGGCAGAACAAATCACAAGAACAAGGTCAACATGACACAACAGTAATGTGTAGATAAATAAATGGCCAAGCTGGGGGAAGGATGTTTTAAACTTTTACCTGGAAGCTTCAAATATATGGTATAGTAAAACAAAGTTATTTTAACTCCAGTATCTGATGTATAAATATGGATAAAATCTTTCAGATTACGTGGTGGCATCCAGGAAAAAATATTGACTTGTGATAGAGCTTTGGTTGACAAACATGAAGGTACAGTTCAACACCTTACATGTTCCACCTAGACATCGAAAATTGGCATTATCATGTAGCATCTGTTGCCACTTTTTCTACATAAAATGAATGCGTATGTCCTCCACCAGTACCATTTACGGGACTAAATGTGGGAAAGCATGAGAAATGGTACAAAATTCAGGTCTAGGGAACAATGCAATCCACTGGTATATTGTTCAAAGGGTGATCCAAGTTACACAAACAGAAGCTAAACGATGTCAAAGTTAGCGTAAGGAGGGCTATGCGTGAAGCGTTCAGTGAATTCGAAAGTAAAATTCTATGTACCGACTTGACAGAAAATCCTAGGAAGTTCTGGTCTTATGTTAAATCATAAGTGGCTCAAAACAGCATATCCAGACACTCCGGGATGATGATGGCATTGAAACAGAGGATGACACGCGTAAAGCTGAAATACTAAACACCTTTTTCCAAAGCTGTTTCACAGAGGAAGACCGCACTGCAGTTCCTTCTCTAAATTCTCGCACAAACGAAAAAATGGCTGACATCGAAATAAGTGTCCAAGGAATAGAAAAGCAACTGAAATCACTCAATAGAGGAAAGTCCACTGGACCTGACGGGATACCAATTCGATTCTACACAGAGTACGCGAAGAACTTGCCCCCCTTCTAACAGCCGTGTACCACAAGTCTCTAGAGGAACGGAGGGTTCCAAATGATTGGAAAAGAGCACAGGTAGTCCCAGTCTTCAAGAAGGGTCGTCGAGCAGATGCGCAAAACTATAGACCTATATCTCTTACGTCGATCTGTTGTAGAATTTTAGAACATGTTTTTTGCTCGAGTATCATGTCGTTTTTGGAAACCCAGAATCTACTATGTAGGAATCAACATGGATTCCGGAAACAGCGATCGTGTGAGACCCAACTCGCTTTATTTGTTCATGAGACCCAGAAAATATTAGATACAGGCTCCCAGGTAGATGCTATTTTTCTTGACTTCCGGAAGGCGTTCGATACAGTTCCGCACTGTCGCCTGATAAACAAAGTCAGAACCTACGGAATATCAGACCAGCTGTGTGGCTGGATTGAAGAGTTTTTAGCAAACAGAACACAGCATGTTGTTATCAATGGAGAGACGTCTACAGACGTTAAAGTAACCTCTGGCGTGCCACAGGGGAGTGTTATGGGACCATTGATTTTCACAATATATATAAATGACCTAGTAGATAGTGTCGGAAGTCCCATGCGGATTTTCGTGGATGATGCTGTAGTATACAGAGAAGTTGCAGCATTAGAAAATTGTAGCGAAATGCAGGAAGATCTGCAGCGGATAGGCACTTGGTGCAGGGAGTGGCAACTGTCCCTTAACATAGACAAATGTAGCGTATTGCGAATACATAGAAAGAAGGATCCTTTATTGTATGATTATATGATAGTGGAACAAACACTGGTAGCAGTTACTTCTGTAAAATATCTGGGAGTATGCGTGCGGAACGATTTGAAGTGGAATGATCATATAAAATTAATTGTTGGTAAGGCAGGTACCAGGTTGAGATTCATTGGGAGAGTGCTTAGAAAATGTAGTCCATCAACAAAGGAGGTGGCTTACAAAACACTCGTTCGACCTATATTTGAGTATTGCTCATCAGTGTGGGATCCGTACCAGATCGGTGTGACGGAGGAGATAGAGAAGATCCAAAGAAGAGTGGCGCGTTTCGTCACAGGGTTATTTGGTAACCGTGATAGCGTTACGGAGATGTTTAATAAACTCAAGTGGCAGACTCTGCAAGAGAGGCGCTCTGCATCGCGGTGTAGATTGCTCGCCAGGTTTCGAGAGGATGCGTTTCTGGATGAGGTATCGAATATATTGCTTCCCACTACTTATAGCTCCCGAGGAGATCACGAATGTAAAATTAGAGAGATTAGAGCGCGCACGGAGGCTTTCAGACAGTCGTTCTTCCCACGAACCATACGCGACTGGAACAGGAAAGGGAGGTAATGACAGTGGCACGTAAAGTGCCCTCCGCCACACACCGTTGGGTGGCTTGTGGAGTATAAATGTAGATGTAGATGTAAATACAGCCTGCAATATTTATGTTTGAGATGTTTTCAACACATGTTTTTTGTATGTTTTGTTTACAGTGTATCATTACTTCGTGTACATTTCAACGGCTTAGAGTGTCACATTTACTACATCAACATAGGTCCAACTGAGATCAAAAAGTTTGATTGTACGGGGGTATCAAGCGAAATTTGTAACTGGAATGAGGATTTTTAGGTAGGGAGGATGCAGCACGTTATCTTGGATGGAAAGTCGTCGGCGTCATATGTGGAAGTAATTTTGGATGGGCCCTAGCCATGTGGGTTTAGACCCTTGCTGTTTATGTCGTATACTAATGACCACGCAAACAGTGTTAATAGTAACCTCATGATTTTTGCAGATGATGCAGTTATCTACAATCTAGTACTGCCTGAAAGAAGTTGCAGAAGTATTCAGTCAGATCTTGATCAGATTTCAAAGCAGTGAAGAAATTATCAACTTGCTTCAAAATCTCATAAATGTAAAATTTTTTAGATCACAAAATGTAAAAAATTTATTATCTTATGACTACAATATCAGTGAGTCACTGTTGTAATAAGTCAATTCATACAAATAGCTGGGTGTAACACTTTGTAGGTATAGGAAACAGAAGGATCACACAGGCTCAGTTGAAGGTAAAGCAAAATGCAATGAGTCTACAACGGAGTTTGTTTACAAATCATTCATGCAATCCACCATAGAATGCTTTCAAGTGTGTGGGACAAGCACCTAATAGGACTAACAGGGTATATTGAATGTGTAAGGGGAAGTGCAGCACAAACGGTCACAGGTTTGTTTGACCCATGGGGGGAATGACACAGATCTGCTGAAAAAACTGAACAGGCAGACTATTCAAGGTAGGCACAAACTATCCCTTGAAAGCCTATTTACAAATTTTCAACAACTGGCTTTAAATGACTCCATGGATATACAGTACTACAACCCCCTATGTTTACTACTTAAGGGATTGTGAGATTAATTTCAGCAGAAGCAGAGACATTTGAACAATCATTCTTCCCGCACTCCATACATTAATGAAACAGTTCTAGAAACCCCAATAACTGGTACCACTTCACAGCGATCTGCAGGGTACCGATGTACATGTAGATAACGATCTACTGAGAAGCAGAGCTTGGATAATTTTGAATACTAGACCTATACATATATTGGTTAATGGAGACAGTGTTCCATACAAAATTATTTAGTTTGAGTATGGCAGTGGTCCCCTGTGGTCAAAGACTGATCTGTACCATAGCCCGAGGTCTATGTTTGGTACGAAGGTGATAATTTGCTTGTGAGGTGGTCAACTACAAGATAAAAACTGTGGCAACAATTTGATCTATAGGCCAGTCTATGTTTGCTCCATATTTGACATACTTATCAGTAAAAATGCCAGTAACTAGAACTGCACTAGAAAAAACCTGTGTTGCAAGATAAATAAATCCCTAGCAACTGATTTGGTGCATGTCACATACGTTAATATATATATTTTTTTCTAGATTTCATTAGCAGATATGCAGTTTTAAATTTTTTTACTTGCCAACTTTTAATTTTGAGTGTTTTATCACACAAAAACCCCAGTTCCATTGAAGGTCTGATTAGTTTGTTGATAACTTTATTGTGTTTGGTAGTGACATCATCTGTTAGTTGTTTCCTGAGGTTCAGTTCTCTGCCATCGTAATATTTATGTGGTACTGTGTTGTCCATCATTCCTCCAAATTCAGCCACAAACAATATATGTATCGTATGCATCTATACTACAATCAGTCATGGTCATGTGACAAGAAAAGGAGGTGTGCAATGCTCCACTGTAGTTTTGTATTCAGTTGATGATACATAAATAAAAAGAAAAACACTCATGTAGTACAGTACATCACAATATACTCAGTCCATATAGAATACATACAAATCAGAGAAAGAGTAATAAAAATGAACAGCTGATAGTTTGTATACATTTCCTGTGCACGACTGCACTTAGCACATTCTTGTAAACAAGTGAAGAAATGCATATTACTTCTGCTGTTTCTGTTCTGCTTAATAATTTCTACAGAGAAGGGGTCTACATGTTACAAATTGAAACTCAACTGAAAGATCTTTCGGCAGACATTTGTACACTAACGCAAATAAACTAACCCAAACAATAGATTATAAAAGCTAAGAATTAATATTTTAACGATAACTTTGTAAGGACAATTATAGCTATCATGACCAGGAATAGAAACTGAAATTACTAATTCCTTATGGTGAAATACTACCTATTGCTTCGAAATACAAGGAACCGCAAACATGTCAGTAAGGATACCGATATTACCTGCATTAAGTTGCAGGACTCCAAGACAGCCGTAAGCATCCAGCAGCTTCGTATACTGTCGTTTGACAGATTCCACCTCTAATGGAGCTGAAACAATAACATTTGGTATAACTTCTCACTTCCTGCTGGTGTATTTAGACACAATATCAGTGACAGTTATAAACACTCATGAGAAGCTTGAACACTTTTAACAACTGCAAATAACCACAAACACAAATCGGCTAGGGGCAGGCGAGGGCAAACGCTCTGCTTTCAGTACAGCAACTGTCATCATTGTCTGTCAATGATAGTGATCAAGAAAGTGTATAGTCACCGGGCACAAGCCCTAAAAACACACAAGAAATACTTACACAAGACTGCTACTGCCTGTGATTCAAACAGGAGGGACTCTTCTCTGTTTCTCTGCTCCAGCAGGATACTGTAAGGCTTCGGTGGATTCACTTTTTCAGAAACTTTAAAGCCTTTTCCCATTGCCATGATTTTCTGTTGTTGGTAAAACGGCAATCTACTATTAATAACGTTTACGTACACGTAATATTAATAGTAACAGTTGTTCTTGTTTTAATAAGGCTCGCGTCACTCGAACATATCAATTTTGACATCTGTTTTCATCCAACCACAACACATTCCCGCCCCCCTTATACACATACATGCACACCCCCACTCTTTTCGCTTGAAACTCTTTGAGTAGAGATCCGCGGAAGAGACTCCACACCACAAAGATCATTACCAAAGCCGCTAAGAATTGCATTTGAAACGTAAAACACTACTTATATTTCTCACTATTTTAAAATATGGTAGACTGATTATTAGATAAACGTAAAATAGGCTATCTGACTGATAAACTTGCACGTGCGATTTTTCTACTGTATAAACTAAGATATTCTACCAAAAAAAAAAAAAAACCGTACTAAATCTCTGTTGCTACGCGGTTTTTCAGTTGCAGCTGCAGTATTGGATAATGTTATGGGGAAATTCACTAGGTGTAAACTGAGTTTTTAGATAGTAGGAAAAAACAATCAGACCTATTCAAGGATCGCGTATTGCAGAATCCTGTAAGAAACATTTCAGTCTACTTGATATAACGACACTCCCGCGTCTTTATGCATATAACCGCTTAATATATGTAAAAGATTATATACAGAAATTTACTCCGAGAATGAATGTACTTATGCGCAATACCAGAAACAACTGCATGCAAGCCATGCAATATTAAAGTTTTTCACTGATACAAATTAGCCACAGATGTATAATAAGTTGAGCAATCAGAAAATCTGCAATATTTCTGGGCGAAAACAGCTTTCGAAGAATCTAGAGACTTTCGTAACAAAAGTGTTGTGTTTTTCATTCATTCTATAAACACTGAACACATTAATCCAGTTCATGACTTTAAGGAGATTCCTAATATAATCAATTTTTGACTAACTGGCTAATCCTTGAACTCAGACGTAGTAAATTTTGTCCTTATCAGTATTAACCTTTAACAAGAGGAACACGTGTTATTGTTTGAGGGGCCATTGCTTCTTGATTCTGTAAAATAGTTCTGTTCATTGGACCTTTTCACGAACATATTATTAGTGGCTGTAGTTAAGCTAATGATAGTATTAGCGACTGAAATAACTTCTTACTCGAAGGGTTCATCATAAAACCTACATTAAAATCACCAGCAAACACTTTTTCTTTGTTTAAATGAAAGCTCCGCCATTTGACTGCATAGATTATTCATTCTGTTGTACAATCATGATTTTGACCCTTGACCATTTTCAAGTACCACACAAAAATTCCTGTTTTGCTGGGCTTGTATAGTTGGAGTCACGAAGGATGTCAGTCGAGTTTAGGCTTGTTCTGCGCACTTACATCACGCATTCTCCAAAAGCCTATGAGCATCAAGTAGTGCTCTGACCACGCTGCTGGTAATGTTGTACCCATTGCAAGCATTAAACATGATCGGATTTAGTTATTTAGTGAATTTTTATTCCATTTTTAGTGAACTGTCATGGCCATTGGTGGTGGTAAGCGATAAATTTTACACAAGCAAGTGAGAGACATAATTTGCAGGATACAAGCTTACATCAAGCGCAAAGCATGTGTATGCACATACAGTAGCTGTTTCTTAGAATTGGCAACAATGCATGGTCACATGATGTTCAAAGAGGCAAATTATGTCGACTGGGTTTAATGACTCTAATTCATCAATGCTACTTAGTTATTCATTAATTTTACTTCTTTGTCCATTGTAATGTAATAAATATAGCTGAAATTTTAATGTGCTATGTGTACACTCCTTAATTATAATCATCGTTTGGTTCTGAAGCTCTAACAGCAGCTGTGATTACATAGTAAATTATGGGAATTCAGGCCTGTTACCGCAAACAATTATTGTTTTTAAATTCTCAAAAATGTTTCAGCACTTTTATGCGATCATCAGTGGCTACCTTCATACAGTTTGGTAAAATGCAAACATGTTTTAAGTAATAACTATTAAAATTATATTAGGCCCAACCACAGTTTATATTTATTCTCATTAATATCTTATTTTCTGCACTTCTGGATTCTATAGTACCATTTCTAAGTATTTATGTTCCGACAGGTTGCCATCCGCAACTAAATAAAGTTTTTGAAAGTTTGGTTGGTATTTTTACCATTGATAAGTTCAAAAACGCAGTATGAAATGCATTGTAAGAAAATCAAAATTATGAAATCCATTAAATATACAACTTTAAGTAATAACTATTCAAATCACATTAGGCCCAACCACAGTTTATGTCTATTGTCATTAATACTTTATTTTCTGCACTTTTGGGTTCCATAGTACCATTTCTACATATTAATATTCCAACAGGTTGCCATCGGCAACTAAATAACGTTTTTGAAAGTTTGGTTGGTATTTTTATCATTGATAACTTCGAAAACACAGTATTAAATCCATTATAAGAAAATTAAAGTTTCAAAATCCATTAAATATACAAAGAATACAAAATAATAATAAACGCAATTTGGAGAATGTAAAATAAGTGAAATATTGATGGTGTTAAACCTTAAGTAATGGTGTTACTACTACTACTACTACTAGTAGTAGTAATAGTAGTAGTAGCTTTATTCATCTTTGGATCTCTTCCAAATTAAAATCAACTTAAAATAAGTTAATTCCTATACTCGTATATTTACAGACAATCATTAGATTTACTCCTGGTATACAATAATTTTTTTACAAATAACTTATTAAATAATGTAATGCCACACTTTTCATTCATATCTCACAAACAGTCACTGCACACACTATACACACATTATTTCATGACACTTCACTCACTACATACATACACACACACACACACACACACACACACACACACACACACACACACACACACACACACACACTGGTGATCTCTGGGCCATTTTCTGTACCGCAACTTCCCGTTTGCTATCCTGAAAAACTGAGTCAGCATTTCTCCATACTGAGTGAGATGTTGAGCTCAGAAAGAGGAAGAGCTCTTAGTAATGTGCTGTGCATAACTTGGGGGTAAGTATTTCTATAAAGGAAAAAAGAAGGGAAAAAGCTTAAAGTGAAGGTGTTATGTGGAATGTTGGATATTTTATAGTCATTAGTACTATTATTTATTTGTATAGCATTTTTTATCAAACCCCAACTCTGTTTTAGCTACGTAATCCTTCAAAGTAATAAATGTATTGAATAACAGGTACTTTTTAGCTGTCTTTTTAAATAAGTGTATTTTTGCAATTTCTTTAATCTCTTTTGGTAATTTATTGTACAGTTTTATTCCTTGGTATAAAATGCTGTTTTGAGTTTTATGTTTTTTTTCTTGATAAATGTAAGTTGAGTGTATCTCTTGTTGCATGGTCATGAACAGAGCTGTTTGTGGAGAAATTACCAATGTTATTATTGATGTGTACAACTGACTGGTAAATGCATTCACATGGAGCAGTTAAAAACCCCAGTTTTTTGAACAGATCTTTACAATGAGTCGACTAGTATTTTTGATTATTATTCTTATGGTTATTTTCTGGAGTTTGAAAATTGTGTTCACATTTTGTGCATTTGTTCCCCACAAAAGAATGCCATAATAAGAACTGAGTGTACATATGAATAATATGTAATTAAAAGACACTGATGATAGGATTCTAAGGGCATAACATGCTGATGACATTCTGTTTGCAAGTACCTTTGTGTATTCACACCACTTCAGCTGAGAATCAATATTCATTCCTAGAAATTTGGCATTTGGTATACAGTCTATAGAGGTGCTGTCTACATTTAGTTTAACGTTGTCATTTTTCTTCTTCAAATTGAAATTCATGGCATTAGTTTTCTTTATGTTCAATGTCACTTTATTGCTTATTGACCAGTCATAAACATCCTTGAGAGTTTCATTTGCTTTCTCAGCAATGAGTTCTTTTGTTTTCTCAGTGACTATAATGTTGCTGTCATCAGCAAAGAGAATGTTTTCGCCATGAGTAACACTACTGGGAAAGTCATTGATGTATATCAGGAACAGTATTTCTCCTAATATGCTACCTCACAGAACCCCTATATTAATGTATTTTGGTGCTGATAAGTGTCTTATCAAATGTTTAGATCTATGTGAAATATGTGATGTCTCTACTCTTTGTACCCTATCAGTTAGGTATGATCGAAACCAGTCATAAGCTACTCCTCTTATTCCTAATGCTTCTAATTTATTTAATAGAATCTTGTGGTCGACAGTATCAAACACCTTAGAAAGATCCAAAAATATGCCTGTAACACACTCATCTTTATCAAGAGCATCAAGTACAAGTTTTGTTGCCTTGCACAGGATAGAGTAGCATGGAGAGCTCCATCAAACCAGTCTCAGGACTGAAGACCACAACAACAAAAACTATGGCTGACTCCGTATTTTTGCCACTTCAGAAACCAAACTGTGAGTCATTTAAAAGACTGTATTTATTCAGTTAATTCATTAATCTGTCTTAAATAATTCATTCTATTATTTTTGAGAATGGTGAAGCAGGGAAATGGGCTGGTAATTTTTATGTCTTCTGCATTACCTTTCTTAAGCAAAGGTACAACTCTTGCCTGTTTTAACTGCTCTGGAAATGTCCCTGATGTGAAGGATTCATTTATTATATTTGTTAAGGGGCCTTGTATAATCTCTATGCATTTTTTCAGTACACACACTGGTAGTTCATCTAAGCCTACTGACTTTTTAGTTTTTGGACAGTTTTATTGATGTCATTCTCTGTGGTTGGAAGTAACATCATTGTAATTAGTGCAACATTATTTACAGGTGTTATATTTGTTTGGGGGAATTTATGTTGTATCTTCTCTGCAATACCTGAAAAATGCTCGTTTACATAGTTTGCTAAGTGTTGTGGACCATTTATTTCCTTATCCCCCTCCCTTATCAGTATGTTATTCTGCGTTTTTTTTGCCTCTCCCCGTTTCCTTTTTTATAACATCCCAGACTGCTTTGCTTTTATTCTCTACATTATACATTATTTTGTCATTAAATGACTTTTTTGCAGTAATCAGCACCTTCCTATTGATCTTTTTGTATCTATGATAGAAATTTAAGAATTCTGGATCATTGCGAATCTTTTTCATGGAACTGAGGTGTTTAAGTGTTTGGGAGGACTTCCTAATACCTGCTGTTATCCATCTGTTTTTGTGAGATGTTGATACAAACATGTATACTTTTTGGAATGCCTTTTCAACGTTCAATTGAAACATCGTGGAGAATTTAGAGAATTTCATATTCACATTTTTTTCCTTATACACTTCATCCCAGCTTTGTTTTTCCAGTTCTTTTGAAAAAAATTTTATTTTCATTTCTGATAAATGTCGTTTGTAGGCTTGTAGTTTAGGGAATTATTTGATGCCTGATTTTACTGTTTTTATTTGACAGAGATGGTCTGCTAGTCCGAGATCTTTTACAGCCACAGCCACATTTTACAGCCACATTTTTCCCTGTCCATATTTGTAACCACATGGTCAATTACTGATGAAGTCATTGTAGTAACCCTTGTTGCACTATTGACCAATAGGGACATGCCAAAACTTTGAAGGATGTTTATGAAGGTGCTGCCGGATTCATTTATGATATTAGAGTTGATGTTAATGTCCCCACACAGAATTATGTTGACCTTTGCACTTGAGACTTTATCTAGAACTTCTGTTAACCTATTCAAAAAAGTATTATTAAATTATAACAAAAATATAACTTTCATGTTAATTAATGAAAAGAATGTTTCAAGGCTGTCTTACAGGAAGTTGACTGGAGGGATGAGTATCATGTGACAGATGACAATTGCAACTTTAATGCGTTTATAGGAAGACCTCTATCAATCTTTACAGATGTTTTCTCAAGAAAGCAGTACAGAATGGCACTAACAAGAGATGAAAGAAGTCTGAGATTACAAAAGGGATCAAAATATCACATACAGGGAAAAGGAAATTGTGTCAAATCATTAAGACAAACAAGGAAGTAGGGCTAATTTCATATTATAAGAATTACTATTTGGTTTCAAGGTAGTAAGACAAACATAAATAATTATTTGTCAGTCTCAGTGCTTATTTCCTACTCAAAGGTTCTGGAAAAATTATGTACATAAAAATCAATATATAATTCATTGAAAATAAAGTCACTTGTTCATATTCAGTTTGGATTTGAAAATGCTCTCTCTACATAACATGTTATTTTTCAAATTACTAATCAAATTATTTAAAATTAAAGTAACAAAACTCTGCCTACTGGTATTTCCTGCAAGTGATGAAAAGCACTTGGCTGTGAAGTTGACAATATTATTATAAGGTAGCTGAAATACTATGACATCAGAAATCTTACTGGTAAACACTATTCAGACTGTCTAACTAAAAGGATGCAGGGTATTGTATTAAGAAACTGAATGTGTGTACACAATGAAACAACATCTTCAGAACAAATAATAATCGTTGCATCTGTCATATGGATTGATAAATAGTTAGTTACCTGTTGCATAGATCATTTGAAAGATTCATTTATTGAACTGATGTGGAACAAGTCACTTTACAGGAATTATGCATGATTATCGATAACATTGATAAATATATCATTTTTTAGTCCTACTTATGCAACTAAATTTAAAAGCTAGTTTTTTCTGAGCTACCAGTTTTTAAATAGAATTTTGTCCATGGAATAGGATGAGCTGTCCAAGAAAAAGTGTTTTACATTACATTTAAAATTTGCTTTGCTACCTGCCAGACATTTATGTTACTGTGCAAATGACCGAAAAATTTTGTTGTAGCATGTTGAACCCCTTTCTGAGCCATTGACAGCTATTACAATCGGTAATAAATGTTATTCTTTCCTCTAGTGTTGTGGGTAGAGGCATCACTCTTTTTCTCAAACTGTGATGGATTATTCATGACAAATTACTTTAGTGAATGTATATATTGCCAGAAAAAATAATTACACCAATTTATAGGTTTTCAATTCTCTCAACATTTATTGTTGCAACTGTGCATGAAATGATTACATTTACAGATAAATAGCATGAGCAGGTATGAGGTATCAGGTATCGACCCATACTGAAACACCTGTATTTGTATGTGGTGTAGCCTAGCGAGCAATGACTGCAGCATCCAAGCCCACTGCACAGATAGTGAATGATGTTCTGGAACACGTTATGCAACACCCGCTCGACCTGTTCAGGTAGTTCTGTAAGAGTTGTTTGTTGATGAGTAACATGAGTCACTTCTCGTCCCATCACATCCCACATGTGCTCAATTGGAGACAAATCACAGAGACTGTACTGGTGATGGAAGTTGCTGCACATCTTACAGAACACATTGAGTTTCATGGGCAGTGTGTGAGTGAACATTAGCTTGTTGGAGCAACACATCATCTTCCTGTTGCAAGAACAGCAAACGACTGGATCTAACAATATTCTGCACATACTGAGAACGCGTTCCAGAAACACCAAAGGCGAATCAGAAAGGCCTGTGGTGGAGGTAGTGTGTATTTCATGAATGCACTCTACAAGACAGTCGAGCTATGTATGTCGATGTTGTGGCCTGAGTTGACGACAGGCAAGACGTGTGTGCACCCAGAGTCCCACTGCTAATAACTGGTTAATAACAGTTCACATTGACACATATTGTCTCACAAGCCCTCTTATCTGAGCTGTGGTTTCTGCACGATCTCCAACTGCTGCCTTTACAATACAACGATCCTGGTGGGCGTCTGTTATGTGTGGACTTCCAGAACCTCGTCAATGTGCGTGAGAATGTTCACATGACCAATGATACCAGCATCATTTCCCAACTGACCCAGCATGTCCAACTTGTGCGGTGATTCTCCAATAAGACCATCCCACCACTTGGAAGGCCACTATTTGATTCCTTTCATACCCAGTCAGTTGGGTGTAGGAAGCATGAGCGCACCCCGTGCATGGTTGCCTGCTTACTACAGACTTTTGCACCACACTGAGCCTTCTGGCTGTGACTGTTGCCTATGAAAGGGTAGACACAGATGGAGCTCTGGCAGCTGTACCAGTATGGTATCTGTTTGCAGAGGACACTGAAGCCATTATTAGTGCATATGCCATCCCCCAAGTGACATACGTCATCTTCAGATCAGAATCGACATTGTGTTTCCAGGTGTATTAATCTTTTTTACAGAATTGTAAATTGCGATGGTGCAGTTGAAATACCTAACTCGATGAGGAGGTATCTGCATGATAACCTTGGGTGAACACCGTATATTATTCTTACTACTTGCTTTTCTGAAATCAATATTTCCTCTGTAAGTGGTGATATTGGGTCCACTTTTGTTCATGATAAATGTAAATAATCTGCAATTGTATAACCAAGAAGGAAACATATTAGGTTGGTGCATAAGTTCATAGCGTTTTAGCATAAGCTTAACAAACACAACAGATAAAACATAGCAGAGAATTTAGCCGTCAACAATACATTTTCCTTCACTATTTACTACAGTCTACCAATGCTGGCATAAATTTTCGATTTCGCGACTGTATAAATCACGTGGTTTTGAGGCAAAGAAATCGGTGTGCCATGTTCAGAGTGCATTTTCATACAGAAAGGAAGTCTCTTGATGGTTGTTCGAGACAGAGCGGAAAAGGTGAAAAACTGAGGGCGCGAGATCAGGTGAATAAGATGGGTGTGGAATGACTTCCCAACCCAACTCCTGTTTAGTGTTTATTATCAGTCTAGCAGAATGCAGGTGGGTGTTATCGTGGAGTAGCATCACTTCATGCAATCGTCTGGTCGTTGTTCTTGGATTGCATCTTCAAGACGTCACAGTTGTTGACAATAAATGTCAGCAGTGATGGTTACACCTTGGGTAAACAATTTGTACTGTTCCACCAGATGCATAACATTGTCTTTAGTGGATGTGTGCAGGTTTTTGTACAAGGAGTAACTGCTTTGTTTGGGCTGAACCATTCCTTTCTTTTCCTTATGTTAACGTAAAGACACTATTTCTCGCCATAGAACAGGAATGATCAGTGTTGTTCATGAGTCACTAGTGGTGAGCACGCAGAGATATGTAAATTTAACCTACGGATTTGTGAAATTTTGGCTTAGAGCATGCGATACCCATTGAATTAGAGATCCTGCAGTAATAAGAAACTACAAAAACTACTCAGTCTTACTACAAAAGGTTATTAAAAAAATCAAGGAACATGCACATAATGTCAGAAATCAGTAATTCCAGTAACAGATTAAGGCTTTATGGAATGTAGTGAAACGAGAGACACGCCAACCAGCCACAGAAAAAGATAGCATCACTATTGAACTGAATGAAATGGCTATAAATAATGATAAGTGACAGGTAGCATACATATTTAATAATCATTTCTTAAATATGGTAGAAATCATAGAGACAAACAGTTCAGAAGAAAAAGTATCTCTCACGAAATTCAATCATATGAATGTATCACTGTTTCTTTTGAAATTAAGAAAATTATACAGTCCCTAAAAAGTAAAAAAACTCATCATGTTTTGATGGCGCTTCTAATAGAGTACATAAGATTTGTTCCCATATAATAAGCTCAGTCTTATTTGAAATACGTAATGCACTACTAGCTAAAGGTATTTTTCCAGAGAGACTGAAATGTAATGTTGTTAAACCCCTCTTTAAGTAAGGTGATAAGAGAAATGCCAATAACTTCACTGCTGACACCATTTATCAAAATATTTGAGAGGGTGATGCAGTCTAGAATAATATCTCACCTTCACAACAATAATAACCTCAGCAAAACATAGTTTGGATTTGGGAAGAGTTACTCTCTTGAGAAACGCCATTTACATATGCACTCACCTAATTTTACAAGCATTAAATAATAAAATAGGACCAGCTGGTATTTTCTGTGATCTATCTATGGCATTTAAATGTGTGAATGACAATATTTTCTTATATAAATTTAAGTTTTGTGGGATTGATGATATAGCCAACCAGTGGATGGTGTCATACGAGGTGTGGCTAGAAAAAAACCGGACTAGTATTGGTGAAACAATAAAACGAAAGCAATAAGGCTGAAAGTCGCGTGGCCTGTCACGTGACTCTCGCTCCGCTTACTGCTCGAGTTTCATCTACCTCCTGCACTCAGTCTGCCCGTGGCGTCTGTTTTAAGTAGTTGACGTTTTGTCTGTGCGTCGGAAAATGTTGAGTGTACAGAAAGAACAGCGTGTTAACATCAAATTTTGTTTCAAACTAGGAAAATCTGCAAGTGAAACGTTTTTAATGTTACAACAAGTGTACAGCGATGATTGTTTATCGCGAACACAAGTGTTTGAGTGGTTTAAACGATTTAAAGATGGCCGCGAAGACACCAGTGATGACACTCGCACTGGCAGACCATTGTCAGCAAAAACTGACGCAAACATTGAAAAAATCGGTAAACTTGTTCGACAAGATCGCCGTTTAACAATCAGAGCAGTGTCTGAGTTAACAGGAGTTGACAAGGAAAGTGTTAGGCAGATTCTTCATGAAAGTTTCAACATGAACAAAGTGTGTTCAAAAATGGTTCCAAAGTGTCTCACAATTGAACAGAAGGAATGCCGAAGAATGATTTGTTCTGACATCCTGGAAAACATTGAAAGTGATCCCACCTTCTTACAAAATGTTATTACTTGCGATGAATCGTGGTTTTTTACTTACGATCCCGAAACTAAACTCCAATCGATGCATTGGAAAACTCCTGGTTCTCCACGACAAAAAAAAGCACGAATGTCAAAACCGAAATTCAAGGCAATGATGATTGTTTTCTTTTGACATCAAAGGGATTGTGCACATTGATTGGGTACCAGATGGACAAACAGCGAATCAGCATTACTACATTAGCGTCCTGGCTACCCTACGTGAGCGAGTACGGAGAAAACGGAACGATTTGTAGAGAAAAAAGTCATGGATCCTTCACCAAGACAATGCCCCAGCTCACAGTGTGTTGTCAGTAAAGACGTTTTTGGCAAAACACAACATTCCCATCTTAGATCATCCACCCTACTCACCTGATTTGGCCCCCTGTGACTTTTTTCTTTTCCCTAAAGTCAAGTCAGCTTTGAAAGGAACTAGATTTGAGACTGTTGAAACAGTAAAAGAAAAAGCGATGGAAGTAATGTATGGACTTACCGAAAATGATCTGCAGCATTGCTATGAACAGTGGAAAATTCGTATGGAGCGGTGTAGAGACCGAGGAGGAGAGTACATTGAAGGACATAACATGAAATTGTAAATAATTGTAAATACATTTTTTTTTCCAGCATCAGTCCGGTTTTTTTCTAGCCGCACCTCGTATCTAACCAAAAGAATGAAGAAATTTGTATTTAGTGGTTCAACCAATATAGTCTGAGAAATTAATTCTGACTGAGGAGAGACCATATATAGGGTTTCCCAAGTCTCAATCTTAGGCCCATTTTTGTTCCTCATATTCGTAAACAATGTTCCGTCCAATATACTACAAGCAGAATTAATTCTTTTTGCAGATGACACTAGTATTGTAATCAATCCAAGTGTAGATACAGAAACAGAAGAAATGGTAAGCAATGTTATTAAAAGTATCATTGACTGGTTCTCTGCAAATGGTCTCACCCTCAATTTTAAAACAAAAGAACATAATCATTTCTGCTCATCCAGGGGAATTACACCAATGTTGAGGAAATAATAAATGTATTGGAAACTTCGAAGTTCTTAGGTGTCCATATTGATGCGAATTTAAACTGTGAAAAAGACATTTGGAAGTCATAAAACAACTTAGTTCAACCACATTTGGACTTAGAATCATTGCATATCTTGAGAAGAGACAAATCAGTAAGCTCACATATTTTGCATATTTTTATTGAATAATGTCATATGGAGCAATGTTCTGGGGTAACTCATCTTTAGGAAAGAATGTCTTCATTGCTAAAAAATGTGCTGTAAGAATAACATGTGGTGTTCACCCATGATCCTCTTATAGACATCTGTTGAAGGAGATGGGCATCGTGGCTACTGCTTCACAGTATATTTATTCCTTCATGAATTTTGTTGTAAATAATCCACAGCAGTGCAAAAGGAACAATGATGTACATAATTACAATACCAGAAGGGAAAGTGACATTCATTACTCCATCCTGAAGTTGTCTTTAACACAAAAGAGGTAGAGAATGCTGTCTGATGGACAGCAAAGTAAACTTTGAAAACTGACTGAAAAGTTGTTCTTGACAACTCCTATTCCATGAAATAATTTCCTTTACTGTACTGTATATAAGATGGTGGGAAGGAATTACTAACTGACATCAGTATATTAAAATAAAATGAAATAAAAACTTGTAAATGTTCAGCATGAAGGTATTTTTACAAATTAATTTGCGATAAATATGTAAAATGACTCATTCAACATCATTATACTATATTGTGCAAAATATTCCATGGAACGCAAAACTAAGTAATTAACTAACGTAGATAAAACACCAAACACAGTTATACACTCATCACACCATCAGAAATATTAGGCCAGGGTAAACCTATAAATGAAATAGAATATTCCAATCTCTTTGGTGTTTATATTGATAATAATCTGAACTGGATGTCACATGTAACAGATATTTTTAAATTCTGTAACCTTTGCATTATGACTAATAACAGATTTTGGACAAGAAAATGTTAAAAAGTTGACTTACTTTTCCGATTTTGATTTGCTAATGTGCTATTTCATCATGTTCTGGATATCTCATCATGCAGGAAAAATGTGTTTCCTGCACAGAAGGGTATAATAGGGATAATATTTGGTGTCCACTCTAGAATCTCTTGTAGCCAGCTCTTTAAACAGCTGTGCAGACTGTCAACAGTTTCATATTACAGTTACTCCCTCATGATGTCTATTATCAACAATGATACACAGCTCAAAAACCAAAGCAACATTCATAGATATATATCACGCTATACACTGAGGTGACAAAAGTCATGGAATAACTATATACACATATACAGATGACAGTAGTATAGCGTACACAGGTATAAAAGGGCAGTGCTTTGGGGGAGCTATCATTTGTACCAGGGTGATATATGTGGAATTGCAGTTGGAGCTAGACACATGGGATATTCTATTTCGGAAATGGTTTGGGAATTCCATTTTCCAAGATCCACAGTGTCAAGAGTGTGCCGAGAATACCACATTTCAGGTATTACCCTCACTACAGACAATGTAGTGGCCTATAGCTTTCAATTAATGAGTGAGGACAGCAGCATGTGCATAGAGCTGTCATTGCTAACAGATAAGCAACAGTGCTTGAGATAACCACAGAAATCAATATGGGACGTACAACAAACGTATCTGTTAGGACAGTGAGACGAATTTTGACGTTAATGGGGTACGAAGGCAGGTGGCTGATGCGAGTGCCTTCGCTAACAGCATGATATCGGCTGCAGCACCTATCCTGGGCTTGTGACCATATTGGTAGGATCCTAGACGACTGTTAAACCATGGCCTGGTGAGATGAGTTCCGATTTCAGTTCGTAAGAGCTGGTAATACGGTTCCAGTACAGCACATACCCCACAAAGCCACGGACTAAGGTTAACAAGGCAGTGTAAACCGTTGGTGGCTCTATAATGGTGTGGGCTGTGTTTACTTGGAATGGACTGGGTCCTCTGGTCCAATGAAACCTTTCATTGACTGTAAATGATTATGTTTGCCTACTTGCAGAGCACTTGCAGCCATTCGTGGACTTCATATTCCCCAACAACATGGTATTTTTATGGATGGCAATGCGCTATGTCCCCAGATCATAATTGTTGGTGATTGAATGATGACCATTCTGGACAACCCAAGCAAATGATTTGACCACTCAGATCACCCAATGTGAATTGCATTGAACATTTATGGAACATTATTGAGAGGCCAGTTCGTGCACAAAATCCTGCACTGGCAACGCTTTCGCAATTATGGACACCTGTAGAGGCTCAATATTTCTGCATGGGACTTCCAACTATTTGTTGAGTCCATGCTAAGCCGAGTCGCTCCACAGTGCCAGACAAAAGGTCTGACACGATATAGAAGGTATCCCATGACTTTAGTCACATCAGTGCAAAGACAAAGTTCTTACACTATTGTTCAGTCAGCCTTGGTGTGGCACAGGAAGCAGCAATGTATTCAAGCATAAAATCTTTGACTACCTACCATTTGATGTAAAAATTTAAACCCCAAACACAGACTGAAACCACAGTCTAACATAACAGTCGCGACACTTCGCCTCGATTTTGTTGCCTACAGCATCAGTAACGCCCCAAGCGGCCAGTAACTTAAACTGTGAGTTCGGCGCGATCGTGAAAGTGAATAGTGGTTGTTTATTTTGGTTTCTACAATGGTTTTACAAGCGGGAGCGTTTGTACCGCAGTAAGATGCAGCAACAACAGGAAGAAGAGACCACAGCTGTATTTTTTTTTTAGGTTTCCTAAGGAACCTGAGAGGTATATACCATTATGTTATTAAACTGTATTGTCAGGATTCACTTGCAAACTACATTTGAATTAATGATTAATAATTCGTTTTAGGAGCCCAAAATGACTAGTCAATAGCAGACGAGAAGACCTTATGAAAAAAGACCCAGTTTACCTGCAAAATAATATTACGTTTTGTTCGCTGGATTTCGAACAAAACTAGTCCATGAACGCAGACAACGATAAATTCGTGTGGAATGCGGTACCCACACTGTTTGACATCCCAAATAAGCCACCTCAACTGACGATGAAGCGGAAACTGCCACAAAGATTCAACAATCCATCTAAAGCAGTAAAACAGTCCTTTGACACAGAAGCAGCCAGTTCAAATCTCCATGTATCAGTGCCAGATTCGTGCGAATCGTCAACACTGACCTGCTTTGACGATGAAGTGGTTAGATTAAGTGCAGTTATTCGTGTCTTACGAAAGTGTAATGTTTGGTATGTATTTCATTCACTTCTGTTGTTACTCACTTAATTTTCCTTGCTTCCTTCATGTGATGACATTATTTTTTTAGCACCTTGTTCATCGACAGATTGTTTGAAAGTTATTCAAATATTTGGTTTTGCGTGAAATGTAATGTAATGAGCTCATTATAATGTTTTCAACATATTTCTCCCATTATTTGGCAGTTGCTTGTCCCACTTAGAATAATATAAAAATGAAGGTCGTACTTGTGGCAACAGGCAACAATGATAAACACAGTAGGCCTACAGATCGATAAATGAGCTGCCAATCGCTTTTGCATGTAGATGTACATGTCTGTGCTTCTTACTTGTGAATCTGTGTGTTTATATTCCTTTGACGTCGACGTGGTAAGCCGCTATTCTATCCAACATCACAAGTGTTTCCTCACGAATGTGTTGTTGTTTGCCACTCGATTCATGGTTTTTGTTCATACTTGCGCGTATTTTAGAATAATTTTTAGAAATATATGATACTACACAAACCCTTGGAGGCAAGAAAATAATTCAAATATTTCGTAAATTACGTAGGAAATGGATGCAAAACAAACATGCATACGACACGTCTGACGTTCACCTTACTCGCCGCTTGGAACGCTAGTGTCGCTCCATCTGTCAAACGGTAACAACTTTTACAGCAGTGAGTGTCGCGACTGTTATGTTAGACTGTGCTGAAACCATATCTACACGATAACTTCTCATACTCCACTACTCCACAGAATAATTTTACGACATCTATTAAAATTTTTGGCATGTTGCTGTGTTTTACACTATAAGAAAGTGAAATATTGCTTCAAAACTTAATAGTTTCTCGTCATAAAGAGAAAGTCACAATTATTATCCATAAAAAATTCAAATAACTAAACCAAACATAGTCAAAATTCCAGTCCTCAATCCATTACCAATGGCATGCTTTCCTCCTTTAAGAGATTGATGATATCTTTATTAATTAATGTGAAAGGAATAGGAAAATTTAAATGGAAATAGTGTTACTAATGTGTAATATAGGCCTATAAACCATGAACTGAATCTTAGAATGATTTGGTTCATTTTAAGCGGTACTTCTAGTTCAAACATTCCTCTAGCCTGTTGAGAGTACTACTTGTTTCGAATTTCGTAAATCTTCCCCAGACATATTCGATTTTGGGATTTATTTTTCATGACCAGATAAAGAAATAATGAATAATTTTTCGACAGTGTTTCCTGCTGAAGTCTAAAATGAGCTGTCAGCAATGTTCTGCTTTCATATCATAATTTATCGAAAGTTACGTTAATGATTGCATCCATGAGCATTCATCTGAGAAATAAGGTTAGCATTAATTGTTAGGTAGCATATATTTGCTGAGTTGAGGTTTTTTGTTTTTCTAGGACTTCAAGTGTCACTATTGACCATTTAATCGAATTATGCTTTGTCATTTAAATTACATAGATGTATAATTACAGACTTGCAGAGTATAATTTGTCTTCTATAATGTCATATTAATACTATTCACTTGAAAGAACTCTTTTGTATCATAAAATGGATTATTTGACAACTGATTATGCAGTTTAATCTGAAACAATTTTGAATATTGGTAGAACTGAAGATGGCAGTTTATTAACGCTTCACATGTGGCTGACATAATTTTATGGCCCTTGCAGGGAATGGTAACGTGTGGTGAGTATAATATTACGTCACGCCTGTTATGGTGATTTTCTGCAGCTTCTTAGGTATTTTTGCAGCTCCTGGAATTATCTGTGAGCTCTGCAGGCTTCGCAGAGGACAGTAGCGGTATTACGTGAACACTTCCCTGGTTCTGAAACCTTTGTTATTGTCCCTGTTTTCGTAGGAATTAGATGACGTTCGAGTTCTCTCTATTTTGTGTGCTTTTATGTTGATTTTGTGTTCAAAGGGAGAAACGTTGGGAGAAAATGTTTTTACAAATCCTGTGACGAGTCTACAAATGACAAAAACGAAATATTTGATGACGATTCAGATTATTCATACTCGGAAAATTCTAGTACCTGTAATTCTAAACATTTATAAGGACGAGTTTCTGTATATGTTTACTGTATTATTTTCATTGATTGTGTTATTACAAAGGATTCTCCTACAGGTATAGCAGGAAGTGAATGGGAGCATAGAAGCCGAGTGAGTGTAATATTGGAAACTGTACTCCACTATGAAGGCAAAATTTTGCTTTGATCTTGGGTTCAGTGCGCTTCTTTAGGTATAAATTGGCTGTAAATGAAATTTAAACAGAAAGGTCATGTGTTCGCTTACATATTTGTATACTAGAATTCCTTTTTAGTTTGTTTTCTATGCTGATTACTGTTAAATTGGAGTTTCATTTACATATTCAAGATTTAACACCAGCAACACCAAAATACGTGCATGTAAAGCAGAAAGCCTAATATACCTAAAACTATTTAGAAATTCCAACTACATATTTATACACATGAATTATAACTTAAGAAAAAACAGATATTTTAGCTAGTCCACAGGTAATGGCAGCTGACTATGAGTAAGTGGGCTATGACATGGAATATAAGTTTTCCTTTTGCCTTTGGTTCTGTGTTGGTGAATACTTTCGTTTACCCCCTTAAATTCCGTTATTTTCATTTGAACATATGATAATGAGACATATATTTACAACCTGAAAATTATTATGAGTATCTTAAGGTACTAGAGAGAAACCAAAAGTAATATACTGCACCAGCTGAGCACATTGCTCATATAACTTCTTGGCACATGCAGTATATCACTGATATGAAAAGAGTGTCTCCATATCAGCAGTCCATAAATAATATGAGGATGGGACTGACCAAAATTTGAAAAGTAGACACTACATCTCACATTTTCCGCAACAGGTATGTTAACCTTGCCTGTTTGTTTGAAAATATTTCTGATATACTCTTCCTAGGTAAACCTGGAGTCAATAGGAAATTTCTAAGTCTAGTTAACTGACATTTATATCTTTTTATAGTTCTGATAGAATATGCTGGGTCTCATCTGCACAGAAAACAAATTTAATGGAGGAGAAACAGTTCGTGTCTACCTCAAGAGATACCTGTATTTGTTTCAAGACAGATGTGTTTCGATGGGTGGTAGTTATAGTTCTGTCATTTGTATAGCAGATTATGGAATTAGGAACATGAAGTGCCAAATCATGACTCTGTGTACTGAAAAGGAATGGTCCAAGTACCATATGCAGTGGTAAAAATATTTCAACAATTTGCATTGAATAATGTTTGATTTAACTAGAGAGAAATTATTTTGTGTTACTGAAGTAAAAAGCATTTGCTTTTTGATGATTATGTTGCCCCTAAAACTCAAGCTTTTCAAGTATTATTTCATAAATAAAACAATCAAAAGCTTTGTGTAGGTGACTTAAAACAAGAGGTAACTTATCCTTAGATTCAAAATTTTGATTATCTGGTTCATAATGTCAGGGACCTCAGGGATGATATTTTATACCCAGCAGTAATCAAAAATCTTTCCTTTGAAGATCAGAATGCATCTGTAATAAGTAGAATGTCCTAACTAGCTGACATTCTCTATTAGTCACCATTATTTCACTTCAGAAAGACTTAGTTTAAAATGCAAATAAGAATATTGGTCTTTAGAGTCGAAAAATTTAACAGCAGATGGAATACTTTACTCACTCATTCAGTTGCACATATAAAAATACTACTGTCTAAGAAAAAAAAACAAGAGGTAAGCTGTCACAGATTTCAAGTTTATCTTGACATTAGATTGGGCAATAATTTAACAAAAAAGTGGAAAATATATCACTTGAACCTATGGAGAAATTCAGATACACACAAAAAATATATGACATATTTGCACAAAAAGAAAGTAGGAGACTGAAGCATGACTTCACAGCTAAGAAATATGAGCATCTGGTTGTGTTTCGAAACTGGCTGGTCTGTAGCAAAGGAACAGGGAAGAATCCTGCCAATGTCAGTAAAGAGTTAACTGGAACCTGTGGTAATTTTGCAGACACTTTTAGTAAGCAACATCTTAGGGGTTGTTTAAATGATACCACTGAAAGTGACATTTACATTAAAAAGTAGTAGATTGTAGAGATTGCATTAAAAATGAAGTTATGACCTGTAACTCATAGAATATCTCCATAGACGATGTTCTATAGCTGATCAGTATCATGAAGATTGAAAAAAAACCGAGTAGTCTGTGATAAAATTCCACACTTTCCACAAATGACATTGTAAGACATCGCATCAAGGAACTTTACTTCTGTTTGGTATATTTAGATATAATTTAAATAAAAAAGATATGCTTTTGTCTCAAGTTATTATCCTGTATTATTAAGGAAAAAATGTTAAAATAAATTAAATGTCTGACAGTAACATTCTGGATCTTGTGCATTAGTTTTTGGCCATAAGATTATTAACAGTTTTTGAACAATCTCCACTGCTCCCCTCAATATTCACCTGATTCGCCTAGAGCAAGCTCCATGAACTTTTTCAAACACAAAAATGCTGTCAAGGGGCAGTACTGTGAAAATGTTGAAATGTTTCAGTGGAATGTGATGGTGACATTATACTACATAATACAGTAGACACATAATACTATAAATAAATGAATAAAAACATTCTAGCAGGATCTTTTGTAAAGGTGTCCCAGAGCCACTGCGATTAATTCTGTGAGTCATGGTAAGAGAATGGATATACTCTGTAAACTAATTTTTATATCATTTTGCATTTTATTTTGATGTTGTTCCAGAATTTATTGCAACAACAATGTATTTTAAAGAGATCCCCAGTATAGTTATTAGGGTTTGAACAAGATTTCTTTGGACAAAGAAGGCTATTTGCTATTACATTGTCTTCACACATTTCGACTTGTCCACTTCACACAACGTCTGGCACAATAAGGGTTTTTATGGACATTATTCAACGTGATTCTTGAAGTTTTCCTAGCATACTGAATATTCCATGGGGTTTTGAGATTGCAGCTATATCATGTTGAGTTCTTGCCACAATATTTCGGCTGGCAACCACTTACCCTCTCAAGGTGTTCAACTCTGGAGATTGCTAGTTCACAGTGTCAGCACAAATTGGCACGGAGACCCATCTGGCAGGATCCTAAGGAACCATCAAGTTACAGTAAATCTCCTGCTGCCGGTGAAGATTAGTGCTCTTCTCTGTTCGATAAAGGACAATCTGGGACTTCAGGAGGCCGGAATTCACAAAATTCCTTGCCAGTGTGGCAAAACTTACATAGATCAGACGGTACACGCCGTCCATGGAAGGTGCGTTGAGCATGAGCGCCACACTCGTCTTTTGCAGGCCAGTAAGTCGGCCATAGGTGAAAATTGCACATGGCACTCTATGGATTATTCTGCCACAACAATTTTGGTCCTGGCGAGTCCATTTGGGATTTAGTAATTTAAGAATCTGTGGAAATACATATAGCACAACATCTTATAAATCGTGACGGCAGCTTTCAACTGGACAAGGCTTGGCGCCCATTGATCTCTGTAATTTCTTCTGAGCGAAAACATCTTATTCATAATGACACATCTGACTATAATTGATTTTGGTTTTAGCTCTGCGATCACACTTACTGACAGAGAGCGGACGTGTAGTTCCACCTTCATGCATGCATCTGCATGCCACAGATGGAACAGTATTTGCAGAGGGCACAGACTTCGATAGAGGACGCTCCTGTTACGACAGCTAAGGCGCACACATCTGAATGCCAATTTTTTCTATAAAGTGGACATTGTGAACTAGCAGTTTCCAGCGGCGGACACTCACCTGAAGGTGACTGAACGATTATCAGTCGAAATACTGAGGTAATGAGTCAACATGATCTGGCTGCAATCCCGAAACCTCCCAGATTATTCAGTGTAATGAGACTGTATACTGCATACCTTAAATGTGGACTAAAATCATACATTGCATAATATGACTTTTGGAGCATCAGACGAAAATTCACTGCTGCCACAGCCAGGCAGTAGCAATAGTAATGCTCATTCATCAAATAATCAGTTTAGAATTATATTTAAAAATATTCTTAATCAGTTGTCTACTGCGCAATCAGCAGTGAGCACCATATATCATTCTGATGGAATGCTATTGTCCAATGAAAAATATCTTTCTTAATGATGAGTTACTCTAGAATACAACTTCGTATGGCATTATTGAATGAAGTAGTTAAGCATGTTAACTTAATAATTTGTCTCTTTCCAAGTATTGCAATGACACAAAATGCAAAATTGGAGAACTCAGTTGTTTCAGAAGCTTTAAATTATTTTTTTTTCATTTACAGTCTCATCAATATATAAAGCAAATATTTTTGGAAATTTTGCCTTATTTAATAAGTTCTGCTCATCTTTAAATTTATCACTCTTTATCTACCCTTTGATTTGCAGTAGTGAATACATCGCATTTTCTTAAAATTAGAAAAAGATACCATTTGCAGAAAACCACTCAATAATACTTCTAAACACATTATTTACAATCTTCTCTGTTGCTGTAGTTCATTTTGGACTGATTATAATACTTGTGTCATTTGTGAAAAGAACAAATTATGCTCAATATTTACTAAATGGAAGATCATTAACAATCGAGATGCGACAGTAAAGTAATGAGACTGATGTGAAAAAAAATGTTGCTTACCGTTTTAGTCAAGTTTAGTGTTGTCTCCTTCAAAGTAGTTCCCATCTGATTGCACAGACTTTTTCCAGCGCTTGTCATTGATGGTAACACATCTGGAACTCATCTTCTGTAATATCCTCCAAGATCCTCATCACAGCTTTTTGGACATCTTGTGTTGTTTGAAAATAGTGTCCCTTGACCACCGTTCTGTCTCTTGGAAAGAGAAAAAAGTCGCACAGAGCGATATCTTGTGAATAATGTGGCTGTGGTAGTACTGAAATTTGTTTTAAGGTTAAAAATTGCTGTACTGACAGAGCAGTATGGGATGGCGCATTATCGTGATGCAGAATCCAATTATCAGCAATGTTGGCACAGACATGAAGAACTCTTTTACGAAGTCCTTCTAAAATTTCTTTGTAGTGGTATTGGTTAACCGTTTGTCCAGGAGGCACCCACTCTTTATGAACAATTCCCTTGGAATCAAAAAAGCACACAAGCATGCATTCCACTTTTGACTTTGACATGCGAGCTTTATTTGGTGTGGGTGATCCCTTTCAGCAGCATTGCGAACTTTAGCATTTTGTCTCTGGACCGTACTGAAAACACCAACTTTCATCACCAGTGATAACACGGCTCAACAATTCTGGATTGATTTCCGTTTGCTCTAACAGATAGGCTGTCACATTTTTCCGTGTTTCTCGGGTGTGAGATTTTTGGGGACCATTTTTGCCCAAATCTTTCTCATACAAAGATCTTCAGTTATTATTAGACGAACCGTTTCTCGATTGATGTTCAGTTTTTCTGAAATCATTTTCATGGATAATCTTCGATCAGATCGTACGAGTTCACACACCCTGGCCAAGTTGACATCTGTCCCTGAGGTTGATGGTCGTCCACTGCAGTCTTCATCTTCAACATTCGCTCTGCCTTCACTAAACATTTTATGCTAATGAAAAACTTAAGCTCTTGGCATAACCTCCTCTCCAAAAGCATTCTGAAGCTTGCAGTAAGTTGACATCATGTTTTCACTCAATTTAATGCAATAAGAAATGGCATACTGTTGCACAATATTATGCAGTTCCATTTCCATGATGAGAAAAACAAACACATGTTAACTTATTACAGCATAGCTCACGACTGAGTAGTTGCATTGATGTGCCGCTTGGACTAGAAGCAGCTTATAGACCAAGGTAAAAGATATTGTGCCTATGCAAGTCTGCAGGGTTGCCACATCTTGCAAGGAAAATCAGTCTCATTACTTTATTGTCGCACCTCGTATATGAGAAGCAGCAGACGATCCTATATTGAACTTTATGGAACTCCATTAGTGGTTTTCCTCCACTTAGGAAAATTTACTCTGTGTATAGCTGGTGACGTGAAGTATAACTCTCTGCATTCTTTTTGGCAACGATGATGTGAGCCATGTGTTAATTATACTATTAATTACTTAAAATTTCAGTTTTCATAACAAAATTTTGTTATTTACACAGTTAAATACTTTGAACATATAACAGAAAGTAACATCTGATGGGGATAGAAAGTCTGGTGAGTGGTTTTACAGGTAGCATTATCATTTGACCAATCTTACTGAGACCCAAATTGTGGTCTGCTAGGTGTATTATTATTATTATTACCAAGATAGAGTACTGTTCTAGATTATATAACTTTGTCAAAAAATTTATGAAATGATGTCAGCAGTGAAAAATGTTTGTCATTATTGTTATCACTCCTATCCCCTTTCTTATGAATGTATTTACCAATTGTGTATTTTAATCTCAATGGAAAAATACCCTGAGTGCCAAAGGAGTGGTGTGTGGCCCTACAGGTGCATTTCCTGCTGGTGTGGATGCACTAAAAACACACAAGAAACGCCATGTATTCCTACTGAGTCTGATGCATGCATATCCATACAATGGCCCCTGAGCAAAGGGTGCCTGTGGCATACACAGCTAAGTCATGCAAGGGCGAAAAAACGAGATCATGATGCTTTAAAATGGGGACCCATGACTTATAGGAGCCATCCCTAAAAAAAACATCGGTCCCATACAAATAAAATGTTACAAAATATAATGAAGAAATACCCAGCCTGACCTGTTTACAATGAACTGGCAGATCTCTAAGAGACCTGAGATTGGAATCATAGAATGCTCTAACTCTTTATCAAGATGGAGTTTTAAGGAAATTACTTGATCAGCTGGATGAGTGTTGACTGGATGTTAGAGCTATTCAAGAGGTGAGATAGTTAGGTGAAGGAGTAATAGAGAACAAGTGTCATATGGCACTTTATAACTGCCAAAAGAAAGATCACATCTTTGGTACTGGTTTTATTATAAAGAAGAGAAAAAAATCATATTATAATAGAATCCCAGGTGGAATCACACAGATTGTGCAGCTCAGACTCAGAAGGAAACTCTTCAACCATAGTCTCATATGCACTAATGCCCGAAATGTAGAGATCAGGGAAGAAGAGAAGGATGCTTTCTGTGATGAGTAAGATGAAGTATACAATGAATGTCCTAAAGGAGACCATAAGATGCTTTTTGGAGATGTGAATGCTAAAATAGTAAAAAAGCAAAATATCAGTCTGGCATTGGAAAATATAGTCTACATGATAACTTAAGTAACAATGGGGTCAGACTGGTGTACTCTCCTCTTTGAGAAATATGGCAGTGGATAGTACAACTTTTAACCACAAAGATATACATAACATGATATGTAAATCTCCAAATGGAAATACTTTAATCAAATAGACCTTATCCTAATAGATGAAAGCCACGTGTCCACCTTAATGGATGATAGAATATATGAGATGCCAATGTTGTCTCTGGCCAGTACCTTGTAACAGTAACAATTAGAAGTCGAATATCTAATGCAAGGAAGGTGCTGGGAACCCATGCAAGAAAATTCCATTTTTATAATCTAAATGGGCCCTAGGTTACTCAAAGATTTTCTGATGTAGTCAAGCAATACTTCACACACATTCTCAACAGTGAGAGCATCGAGAAAATATGGAATGACCTAAAAATGCCTCTGCAAAAGCTGCTGACGAAAGTCTTGGAAGAAAACATTGGGCCATACACAATTACTGGTATCATGAAGATTGTACACAAATAACAGAAATTAAAAATGAGGCCTTCAAGATAATGCACCATGTAAACCATACCAAAATGTCTGTAGAAGATTATAGGATAGCAAGAGGAGAAGAAAAGAGGCCACAAAGAGGCCATATCTTTAGGATACAGTAAATACTAGAAAAAATGTAAGGAATTTGGAATCGATTCATATCACTTCTTTATAGACTTCAGGTCAGCCTATAGTAGTATTGACAGAAGGGAGCTGTATTCAGCATTGGAAGAGTTAGATATACCTTATAAATGCATCGCTTTAGTCAAAGCTATTATAGAAAACACGCAGTGTCTGGATAAATATATTATCGAGTGCTGTGACCAGAGAAAACAGAGTAAGACATAGACATTCATTATCTGTCTTTCTTTTCAATATGGCCTTGGAAGAGGAAATAAGAGATGTGGGTATCAATACAAGGGGGACTAAGCTGTACAAATCAGTTGAGGTGCTGGCATATTAAGATTATATTGATATAATTGTAACAATGTCAAGAACAATGAAATAAGCCTTTACGAGACTTGAAAGAGCTGCTAGAATGATGACCCTACAGACAACTGAGGGGAAAACTAAGTCTATGTCTGTAATTAAGAAAGTTTATCCTAATGAATCCCACTGATAGAAACTGGTTCATACAAGTTTGATATCATTTGGAGTTTTACTTACCCTGGGTCAGAAATAAACTTGACGAACATTGTCAGTTCTGAAATACAAAAACGATTATTGTCCACCATAAGAGCCATCATGGCTTCAGAAAACATCTGAAATCTTAGCTTCTGTGCAGGAAAACTATAGCTGTGATGTACAAAGTTTCAGTTAGTCAGGTGCTAACATACATTGCTGAAACATGGACATTAACGAAATTCGAAGAAAAGCAACTTGGAATGTCTAAAAGAAAAATATTGAGACAAATGCTTGGGCCATTCGAAGTAAATAGTGTCTGGACGAGGTGATTCAAATATGAATTATATAATCTATACATTAAACCAGATATTGTCAGCCACAATAAGATTAAAGAGCTGGAATGGACAGGACATGTTCTGAGAGTTAACAAAGATGATCAAAAAGATATCCAACACAGTGCCTGGAGAAACCAGCAGAGTTGGAAGATCAGATCTAAAATTGGAAGAAAGTATCAGAGAGGACATAGGGAAAATAGTAATTCTGAATTGGATGAGTTTGGTATTAACAGGAAAATGTTCTACGGAAAGCCACGGGTCACAAAGGGATGTTATGCAAATGATGGTGATGATAATGGAAAATACCCTGATTTAGCGTAGATTTAGATATTTAATAACAAGTGGTACTTATTATATGACAATAAATCTTCAGAATTGCATTGTAAATGCTATAAACGTTATACAAGCTTTTGTTTTTGAGAGTTTGTTATTTTTGTTGTCCCACACTTCAGTCAGTAAAAATGGAATCCTTATAGGATCACCATGTATCTGCCTGTCTGCTGATCCACCTCTTAAGAACCCTTTCTCTCGGGAATGGGTATAGATATCAAGTTGAAACTTAATGTCAGGTACTAAAGTCTATGGTCCCTTGTTAGTGTAAAACATTTAAGCTTCTAAGTCAATGCAGCCAAAAGATATGTCAGTCTGTGCACATATTTTGATACAACCAAACTCAATCATCAAAACCTATGAGTACTTCCCATTGACTTAGAATCTTAAAATTTGACAAGAAGCAAGACTTCACAGTATAAGTAAAGGAAAGAATCTGAAAATTATTGTCTGTCTGTTGAGATTCGTGTTTCTCAGGAATGAATAAAAGTATTATATCGAATACTGAGGTCCATGGTCCCTTGGCAGTGTAAAAAATGTAAGCTTCTAAGTTAATGTAATCAAACGATATGGCCGTCTGTAAAGACCCCTTTTTCTCAGGAATGGTTAGAGGTATCAAGTTGAAATTTATATAAAATACTAAGGTCTATCGTTCCTTCTTAGTGTAAATAATTTAAACTTTTAAGTCAATACAATCAAAAGGCATGGCCATATGTATCACATATTTTGGTACATGCAAACTTGCTCTGCAAAACCTACAGTTGAACTGCGTATATTCATGTTTGGTCTTGTAGTCTAGCACTAAAGCATATTACTGGAAACTGAGAGGTATCGGAACCAAATCTCGTATGGACCACGTATTTTTAATTCTTAATTTTAATGTAAACTTTGCTTCCCTATAATGGGAGGAATTGCGAGGAACAATACATGGTTCAGATTCCATGTTGAAGTGTAAGTCGTATTTCCCCAGTTCAGAAACTGGGATAGATCAAGGACATGCAGATCATGGTAGTAGCATCCAATAGAAAGACCTTCACCAGGCCATTGAACAACAAAAATCTATTATTATTATCTATATACTTAATAAAGTTTGAACAGAACCCTCAGAACATGAGTCCTACTCTCAATTGTTTGGTTCTTTTAATTTCAAATGGGAATGTGTGTGATGTGCCACATTACTAAATTTTATAAAAGTTGCATTCTCAACACACTGCCTTGAATTTTCTGTGGAAATTCTTGACCTTTTTTCTCTGTTACATTTAATACATGATTATTAAGAATACTTGCCACCTGTGAATTGATTATCTTTCTAATTCAAATCAGGACTGATGTTATCTTGTTTTGCAATCCATTAGCCAATCTCTTGTCTTGCTATATCCCTTATAGATTAATTATGTTATTCAAATTGTTAATTTCAAACATAATGCAAAGACTTCAAGACTTTTTAACATCTTTTCTTTACTAGATAGAGTAATTTTGGTATTATGCAACAAAGCAGTGTCTTTCCTTCTTCTTGTTAGCATGCAATCTCCTTTTTCGATTTACAAGATATTCTTATCATAGTAAGCCATATCTGTGTGTATGGCTTGTTAACTCCTTTCTAAATAGTTGAGTGAGGAAGGGATTTTCAAATAATGATCGAGTATAAAACTGAATTTATTAAAATTTATGTTGGCTTTTTCCACATAAATTTCATCCCTACACATTATCTGCGAGAAGCACCACAAATCCCTCTCAATCAGATGTTGGTTAAGGATAGTGTACCTCATCTCTGAATTGTGGCACCAGGCATAGCAGCAATGAGAGACATTGGTTCAATCAACACCAGCCTCCCCAACTCGATATTTACACAGATTACAGTTATGTTTACCCAAGTCTAGTGATGATGCTGTAAGATCTCCACCTGGCTCACAACTATATGAGGAGTTGTTGTTTCTATTTCATCTCAGTCGTCCCTAATGCTGTATTCTCAGTCTTTAGTGAGGCAGTTACCTGATTCACCAAATATTATCACCTGATCTCTGTGAAAATTTCTGTTCAGTGGCTGTGATTTGGCTGAGACTACTTGGCTTCATAATAATTATGGCATGGTAATCTGATCCTCGTTTGTCCAGTAGAAACTGACAGACAACACCCCCATGCCTACTACCTAACAGCAAAGCTCTCTTCTTCATAGTTTCTTTTGTTTCCTACCTAACATTAGTAGTATATTCTATCAATCTGTTGCATTATACATCCTGCTACATTTGGGTAAAGCTCTTCCTCAACTACTTCAGGTAACAATTAAAAATCATTATATTTCAAGTGTATCTGTAGAACTGTTCCCTTTTCGTCTCTTGCTTCATACCTTTAGCAAGTTCCCACTGTATTTTTCCTCCTTAAGTCTATCAAATTAAAGTTATCATAACTGTAAATCAGCCTTTAAGGCAAAAACCTCTCCTACCTGCTGAGCTGTTACTTTGTTACCCACAGCTCGGTGGGAGAATTCCCCACTACAGTCGTCCCAATGAAATACCCACCCACAACTTTCTCATGCCGCTCAAAATTAGACTGTTCTACGACAATATCCACAGATGTCACAAATTACAATTGAAATTCAGAATTAAAAAGAAGAATAAAACGCTTATGGATGCTTACTGTACATGATTCTTTGTTGTTTACATGTGCCAAATGTAGGCCTCAAAAAACGTTACATGTGTGAGACCAAATATACATTTTTAAGAGAATTTTTCTTGATATATATATATATATATATATATATATATATATATATATAAGGCTAGCACTTCCATTAATGTATCTACACCTAATTTTTATTTATAAATGCAAGGAGCATTTGAAAGTAAATATTCAAATATTACGAGCAATGAGCATTGTAAAGACTGTATGAGCATAGTGTTACCAACTATATTCCAGGAAGAGAGAAAGATGACAGCCTGTCAACTTAGTTTCTTGTAGTTTTCTTAAAACAGATCAATGAGGATATTGGTACGATTCCTTCATTGAGAATATGGTCGAATACATTCCCCATCCTTCTCTGAGCAGACTAGTTCACGTGTCTGAGATAGACACTTAATGGAATATGACAAAGAGAGAAGACTACTGCTAATCTAATATTTCAATATATTTCACGAAAACTGATGAGTATGTGCCACAAATTTTGAATTGTAATAATAGGTAGACTTGAGAGTGTTTTCTGCTTTCAATTCATATTCTTTAAGAACTGGCTGGTGTTATGGAAAGGAATACAAAAGTGAGTTATTGGGGGCGGTAAAATTTTTGTACAAGCACAGAACCTCTAGGATTTCAACTCAAGTGGATTCAGGCGATATATCATCGTTACAAATAACAGCATGTGTTATTCGTATTGTGGTTACAAGCTCTGGGGTGTTGGCATGTTCGTAGCAATGAGTATGCTGAACAATATGCAGATGCTATTGATATGAATTACGCTACTTTGTAGATAGAAATATATACACATTGATACAAGAACACTTTATTCATGAGCGTACACCACAGGACAATAGCGAACAGGATAGACAAAGACAAGAGAATAGTTAAAGATACACTAGATCATTGTTCTAAAACCGAGCGGGGTGGCGCAGTGGTTAGACACTGGACTCGCATTCGGGAGGACGATGGTTCAACCCCACGTCCGGCCATCCTGATTTAGGTTTTCCGTGATTTCCCTAAATCACTCCAGGCAAATGCCGGGATGGTTCCTCTGAAAGGGCACGGCCGACTTCCTTCCCAATCCTTCCCTAATCCGATGAGACCGATGACCATGCTGTCTGGTCTCCTTCCCCAAAGCAACCAACCATTGTTCTAAAAATCGATCTTGGCGCTCAGTTCCAACTTCCTCAGTGAATGCCGCCATAGAGAATCGCACCCCCAACCGACGTGGAATACAAAGAGTGGATAGGAAAGGGACCATACTCTGAAACGTAATGTGGGAGGACTGATGGGCCTACAGCAGCGAGAGAGCGGTGGATCTCTATCGGCGGTGCTTGCAGCAGGGACCTGGACATCGAACGCTGGTGAGAAAGTAGGATGATCAGACCCAGGATCCACGTCGGTAGAGACGGATGGGGTCAAAGCGTCTCCAGTTACCATTTACAGGTAGTCAATCTCTTCTTTGTCCCCCAGTACTCAACCTGGACTGATAGTCGGAGGATTGATACCTTTGACGATTTGCCTTTACAAAGAATGGGAAACGTCTGATATTCACGTTGAACAGCTTTGTAGGAGGTGGAATACGGGTGTTGGAGTGTTGTATGAATTGTTTCGTCTTGAAGCATTATGTGAATTGGCTGTGTCATGTCGTATGCATTAAAACTTGCCATACACTGTGAGCTTGAGGAGGCGGCATGTAGTTGTGATCTACATGACATTTGAGTTTGTGTACCAACGACATTAGTTCTAAAGCTGTAACTGGAGGACAAGGCAAGAGGAAGTATGCTAGGAGTGTAAAGCATTCTCCATACAATATTCCTGTGAGCGAGGCTTTCAGGCCGTCCTCATAGGCTGTTTGGATTTCCAGCAGTGCCCACGGCAAAATGTTTGTCCACTGCGAGTTGTTGCACATCAAAATTACCTTCGGGGTTTGGTGTCACCTTTCAACAAACCTGTTGTTTTGAGAGTGGTAAGCAGCTGTATGGAAGTGTTGAAATCCGCACAATGTGCACAACTCTGCAAAGAGAAGCGATTCAAACTACCATCCCCGATTGATCGTGATAGACAATGGACATCCAAAACGAGATATCCATGTATTTATGAACGACTATGGCAAATACTCCTCTATTATATCTTGTAAGAAAAAGGCCTCAATCCACTGCATCGTATAGTCGATGGCTGACAGGATCTACCTGATGCCAATGGATTCTGATAAAGGTCTGACCAGATCGAGGTGTATGTGTTGAAAACGACCTTCAGATAATGTAAAGATACCTTTTAGTTGGAATGCTTGGAGTCCAGTTTTGCTGCACTGGGAAGGAAGACAGGTACATGACCACTTCCGGTAATCTGTCACAACTCCAGCCAGACAAAACATTCTGTAACGAGCCTCATGGTGGGGCAAACTATCAGATGTGCTAGACTGTGCAAGCTGTCAAAATTGGTATTCCTGAATTTCACCGGTACAAAGGGGCTTGACCTGCCTTGTGACATATTGCACCATAAGTACACGCCAGAGCTGGTGTAGGGAAGCAGCCTACTCATGCCATATAAAATTCACATCAGTGTTTCCATTGTGTGCCAGCCAGTCCGCTGTAACTAGCTCTGACGTCATAAATGTTGCACAATACTTTAAAAATCAAGTAAATAACCTGAAACGTTTCTAGCATGTCAGGAGTAAGACTAAATCAATATGTGTTGAATATCAGTTCAATAACTTTAACCATTTTCGAAATTTGGATGTTTTTCTGTAAAAATCATTGGCGCAACAGAAAAGAGCTAGAAACTTAAAAATTTATATTTAGATTCCTTTTTGTAGTGAACATTTTAGAGAGAATCGTTTTTGATTATGAATCCCAGACAATCTCCTAATTCCTCAGAGCTATAAGCTGTAGCTATAAGTGTATTTCTCAGATGAAGTGGGCACTAGGAATTCTAATTACAGGCTTCACGTTTTGCTAATCACCTTCTGGTTGCCAATATTGTAGTTAGAGAGTCAGTGTTGAGAACGGCAAACAACAGCATAATTACATTACATTAATAACAATACTCCAGCCGCCGCCCCACATATGTTGCTGATCGGCCGGGAAATGCATCTTTTCTACATTACATTCTACATTTTATATAACAACTACTCCACCCGCCGCCCCATATATGGTGCATCGGCCAGGAAATGTATCATTTCTACATTACATTCTACATTTTATAATAACAATATTACTCCACCCGCCGCCCCACATATGGTGCATCGGGCAGGAATGAAACTGAGTAAAAGTGAAAGTGATTTTTAAATATTCGGATTCGTGAGTGAAATGCGACACGCAACTGAGTAATAGAACAGTGATAGTGTTACGTGTGCATGTGGACGACGCAGTTGGATTAACAACGCATCTGGATTGACGGAGCTGGCACTGAGTCTAGCGGCGCTGCTGGTATCGCGAGAAGCCAGTTTCGCCTCACCGCAGTTGTCCGCCGGAGCAACCGGGCCACGCAAACACACAGCAGCCGTCGAAGTGCCGTCTGCAGTTCAATGCGCCGCGTCGCACCAGTAATCCTGGTACGCCGCGCCGGAAACGCCATACGTCGGGCAGAAGGAACTAAGTTAAGTGAAAAGCTGTTAAAAATTTTACTAACCTGCACTAAAAGACTGTCGGCGATGGAACCACCAGAAGAAACTGAGATTAAACTTAAATCAGAACCTATGTCTGTTGAGGGAACTGTAAATCCAGACAACGGTTCATGTGTAAATATGCATGAAAATAGTAATGTTAAAGTGAAATATGAAGTATTGACTCCTGACAGTAGTGTGAAAAAGGGCAATGATTCAATAATAGAGACCCCTGTAGTAAAGCAGAAATCAGAAATTGTTAATTTATTGGATGATAGTTTGTCTGATGAGTTAAAAACGAAACAGTCATCAGAGGTGGTAGAGTTTAAACAGGAGAAGTTAGATATAACTGATCAATCAGAAGTTTCATTTAGTTTTGATGATTCTGGTGTTGGAGCTAATTTTTCGTCACCTGAGTGTGATAAAAAAAACCAGCTAGTGAGGAACCCAAAGATACTGGGGCTATTGATTTAAATGTTATATTACAAGCAATAGTTACCAGTAATGCTAGAATGACAGCTGAGTTAAAATCGGATATAATTAAGGTAAATAACAGGATTGTGGCCAGCCAAACCAATTTTAATAAACGGTTTGAGGTTATGGACAATAAATTAGAATCCAATAAAGCTGAATTAGAAACTTCCTTCAAGACTGGCTGCAATAAGTTGAAAGAGAATCTGGATAGTTTAAATTATAAAATTGATTATAACCATGGGGATATTAAGAAAAAGGTTGCTCAACAGTTATCTGAGATGTATAAAACAGTAAAATCCGAAGTTGCTAAGGTTCGCAAAGACTTCCAAATGGAAGATACGAAGCTGGAGCACAGGTTAACAGAAAAGATCGAGGCGGAATCTGAACTGTGCTCAGATAGGTTTAAAGATGTTAATATAAAAAAAAAAAAGTCAAGCAGAAGTAGATGCAATCAAAACTGATACTACTCATAGTGTGCAAAGAGTAGATAATGTTGAAATGAGAGTAGAAAATATTAGTACTAACATTGCTAACATTGAGAGTAAAGTAACTTGAGTAACTTCTGGTAATGGTAGTATGCAACAAATTGTAGCTGCAAACGCCGCTTTTATCGGGTGTTGGCAGTTCTTGCGGTTCGATCTAGATAAAAATATCCACCCGCTAGATTTCTGGAACGATTTTGAAGATGTGATTCCACCAACTTGGTCTGAACGAGAGAAAATCTCATTTATTAGAAGCCATTTAGCAGGTGACGCCATGCGTTGGTCAGCTGATGTTATGTTGAAGTGTAAAACATTAGTGGAATTTAAAACAGCTTTCATTAATGAGTATTGGTCTAGCAATAAGCAAAATGAAGTGTTGAGAGAATTTTGGAGTGGAAAACGCTTCAATGTAGGCAAGGAATCTATTAAAGAGTTTGCCAGGTCATGGATCTCACGTTTGTCACAATTGGCTGAAAAGCTAAAACCTGAAATGATAATACTAGGTCTTGAAGCCAAACTGCCATGGTATTGGCAAACTAGAATTATATCTACCCCTAGAGACAATCTGGATCGTTTCATTGAATATTTGGAACGTGTAGAGCGTGTTGCTGCCAATGAGGAGCAAGCACGTAATAACAGAAATGCTAATAACACTAGTAGTAATTTTAAGAACGAGCAGAATGGCAATATAAACATCAGAACAGTAGGTGTTCGTCATCCTAAGTGAGGTAGGAATTGGAGAAATAATTATCAGAACCAACAATGGCATCCAAATGATAGTAATTTTGTTCCGAACAAAATTATGCAGGTAAACAACAGTGCGGAAAGCAATGCTGTGCCAGTTAACCATAATGGAAGTAAAGGAAACAGTAGTAGGCCGAGGCAGGTAAACTAGTTCACGTCTATGAGGACATTGGCGCTCACCAGGCGGTTATTTTTCCTAAGCCAGTAGTTACAGTAATTGGTAAGACAGATCAGAATACTCAGACTGATCATGTGGATGAGGGGTCGGTAGCATCTAAGGATACAGCAGAAATATTATATCACTCACAGTATTTGATAGATACCGTGTTAGAGACGCTTTCTAAGTGGGAAGAGAAAGAGAAGGCGCAGCAGTGTAACGGTAGTGAGGAGCTACAAAATACTGAATTGTCAGGTGAAGAGGCAGAAGAAATTCATGCTTATATTTACGATGAGGATGATGTGCTCTTATCTAAAGTGCCTGTGCAGGATGTTGATACTGTGCTAATAGATTTAGGACAGGAGGTAAGTGAGAATGTAGAGGATAGCCTGTTGGGGGTCGATGAACCCAGTAGCTGTGACCAGTTGTCACTTGAGAAGGAACCCGACGATAATAGTGAAAGTCGTTTAGCTGTAACTAGTGTTATGCCCGGTCTGGAGGCGCAGAATCGCTCAGACTACAGTAATTTGGGTCATGTTCAGCAAACTAAATGTAATGAAGTCGTGCGGTGTTTCGATTTGAAATTAATAGACCGACTGGAAAAGGCAGCTGAAAATGTAATTCAGGAAACCCCTACACACTTTGACCTAAATGTAATGAAGACAGATGTCGATCACTTTAGTTGGAGACAAATCCAAAAGGAACTATTGGATGAGTTTGAGGAACCACCTGTACAAACTGGAATAAGCCACCCTGTAATAATAGTGAATATGTTGGGTATCAATGTACTTTGTCTCTTAGACAGTGGAAGTGAGGTGAGTGCGATATCTCAGTCCTTCTTTGATGCATTACCTGGTAAAGACAAGCTTACAGTAATGAGGGTATTAGGACTAAGAATAATTGGTGCTACTGGCAAGGTGTCAAAAACGGTAAAGCAAGAAGCTTGGCTGCTCTTTGATATTAATGGTAATGTAATTGATCATCCATGCTTAATTGTAAACAATCTCAGTATTGAGGTTTTAATTGGCATAGATTTCTTGTCGAAATATCAGAGTGTTGTTGACTTTGAAAGAAGCCAGGTAAAAATGGTCTCGCCAATAACCGGAGTAATTACGGTACCTTTTATTGATAAACATGTAGTAACTAATGATGAAACTTGGGAGCTGCCTATACGAGTTCTGAAAAATAGGAGATGTTGGGACGAAGGAGTTAATCTTAGTAAATACCAAGGACCTTTCAGGATCATAGGAAAACCACATGCCAGTGCATATAGGCTAGAGTACCCTAAGAGTAAAAAGATATTAGGTCTCAGGAACGTGATCGACCTAAAGAAGTTCATAGGTAGTGAATGAATTCTGTAGGGAGGAGGTTGTTCTGTAACCTCTACACAGTGTGGCAGCTGTGCAGTCCCAGCTGTGTGAGATCTTCTTTCCCATTTCAGATTTCACTCTTTCTTCATCTTTTCTATCCACCTAAAATTTCGACCTCTTCTTTCCAACACATTAAATTTTCCTTTATAGTTATCAAGCCAATAATAAACTAATGAATTCTGTAGGGAGGAGGTTGTTCTGTAACCTCTACACACTGTGGCAGCTGTGCAGTCCCAGCTGTGTGAGATCTTCTTTCCTTTTCAGGTCTCACTCATTCTTCATCTTTCCTATCCACCAAAATTTCGGCTCTTACTCTCAAATACTAAAATCTTCCGTTATGGTTATGAAGCCAATAATAAACTAATGAATTATATAGGGAGGAGGTTGTTCTGTAACCTCTACACAGTGTGGCAGCTGTGCAGTCCCAGCTGTGTGAGATCTTCTTTCCTTTTCAGGTCTCACTAATTCTTCGTCTTTCCCATCCACCAAAGTTTCGACTCCTTCTTTGCAATACAAAATTTTTCCGTTATGGTTATCAAGCCAATAATAAACTAATGAATTCTGTAGGGAGGAGGTTGTTCTGTAACCTCTACACACTGTGGCAGCTGTGCAGTCCCAGCTGTGTGAGATCTTCTTTCCTTTTCAGGTCTCACTCATTCTTCATCTTTCCTATCCACCAAAATTTCTGCTCTTACTCTCTTTGAGTCAATTCTGGGGTATCATTTGACAAAATCATTTTTATCGCCGCAAAGCTATAGAAAACTTGGATATCTTCTGGCTTGACTCAGAAGGCAGTGCTCCACCGAGGGGTAGGAACGGACTCGACACCTTGAAAACCAGGTGGAAGCACACAACGGATCGGGAGGGGTAACAACACGATGCTGTTCTTGACCACTAAAGTGTGCTGTGTATCCCATAGCAATTGCAGCTGTTGCCTTCTGCTGCACTTCGGTCGAATGAAAGTCGATTATATCTGCAGAATAGCAAACAGAAGAGACGAAAACAATAGAATAGTTAAGGATATACATTCGTTAGTCATATGAACGTCGATCTTGGAGGTCGATACTGACTTCAGCGGTCAGTGCTGCATTGATTTATGTATGACTTCATCATGAAGAATTCTAAGCTGCTCACCGATCTGTACCGGATGCAAAACAATCTTAATATTGCGACGCAAATTTGTGATAGTATCCATTTTCCCCATTGTAATATTAGTTATGCTGATATTGGACGCCATCGGTAGACAGGGCAAAGTCGACTGGACTTGCTTAGACGCTGTTGCAAGTACATTCACGATTTCTTGTTGTTATCACTTAATATAACACATTAATGATGCTGCTTTTGACGGCTGGACTTTGCCATGATTTTAACTATAAGCACCCATGCTGCTTCTGCATGTTTTCCAGCTTTATCCACCCATTTCCCATTAGCTCATTGTCTCAGTGTTTTCTTGTTTCTTGGAATCCGACAGAGAACTTCCTTGGCCATTCTACCATTCATTCGTCTGGCTAAATGTCCCATTCACTTTCATTTCACTTTCATTATAGTTATAGCTATGTTTTTCTCTATAGTCTGTTCCCTGATCCATTTGTGTATTTTCAAGTACCTCCTGGCAAGTCCCAGCATGCATTTCTCGATTAATCGCTGAGTGACACTCAGTTTTTTAATCGTTTTAAGCATTAGAAGTCCACACATCATTGGAAACTTTTCCTTTCAGATAAATCATAAACTTACTTTTACAAACAATATGCAGTTTGCTAATAATACTACATCTTTTTTGCTCTTTTGTTATTTTCTCTACTTATTCATCAGGTCATTTTATTCGACTACTTAATTTAGTAAAATTCATCAACTCAACACCTTACAAGTGTAGGCATGAATCGAATATTCGGTTAAGGATGGGGCAGGGAATGGAGGATGGTCAGAGTTTTTACTTTTCCCTCCTCTCCCTCCCCACCCCATAGCAAATTTAATTTTCTCTCTATCCCACTTTCAATGTATCACCTAGTATTTAATGATAAAGTGTATAAAAACAATAATAACAGTTTTCTTATATCATGCCTAGTTCATCTCTTTAGCAGGGGTTGGGGTTAACTGAACCTCATGGTTAATCAGACCATCACATTAATATACTATTCAAGAGGGATAACTATTTTTTGTACCACAAAGTCGTTTCCTTATTTTTGTCTGTATTGTGTGAACTAATATGCCTGCAGTGTGATAGCTACATTCATATATATAGATAAAAACTGAAATACGCAGGTAAGATTAATTACTTTCACATACAACAAATTCTCCTAAAGTTATAATTGCTAGTAGTACACAATTTTGTTTGTTTGAATGAAATTCAATTTTTATTGCTTTATGATGTTCCATGAAGTAATAGAGTGAGCTTTTCATAGAGCCGTCTTCCCACAATTTTGAAGGTTGTTGATAAAGTGTAGGTGGGGTTAACTGGACCAGAAAAGTTTGGGATTAAGCGGGTTAAGTGTACTTGTTCAGTTAGTCCCAGAAAGCTGCTGATTAAGAAAAACCAGATTTGATACAAACATGAAATAAATTATATATCTATAGACTTGGCACTTTCGAGATGAAAACGATTTTTCTTACACTTCCACGTCCTTCCTTTCAGAAAATGCCTAGAAATCTTGCACATACAACACAAAGTCGGTTGTATTCTGTAGTAGGCCTGGAAAATTCTGTAAAGTCAATAGAAAATGGAGAGGTGTCAGACTGTCAAACTGTGGCAATCACTGGAATTCCTCTTAGTCCATTGAAGTGCTACATTAGGAAATTCAGAGAAGCAGAATATATCTTAAAATTAAACTTTCGTCCCCAACACGATTGTCAACAAATTTTGACAGCGGTTCAAGAGCTTCTCCTGCGAGACCATATTAAAACACGTTCTAACATTCAGCAAAGCACATTGATCCAACATTCTTGAAGAGGTCCTCGAGTTTTAATAAAACTAATGTGGCTCTGTTCTTAGATAATTTCCGAGATGTAAAGAAAAACTTGTTCCAGAAGGTAGTAATAATCTCGATGAGATGGGAGTGACAACAGCTCACAGACCCTCTAAAATATTGAAATGGATAAGAAAGAATTAGGTTAAATTGTGACTGTTGGAAATGGTATCAGCTGTTGTGACAATTACAAGTAGTGCCACGTTTATTTATTTTTCCTAGGGAACATTTTTGAGACCACGACCACATGCTCTTAGGTGCCCATCCCAGGCGTGATGGAGAGCAATTCCAAGTGGCTGGATGACGAGTAAACTGTTCATGTCTGTATTGAAGAATTTTGTGATGGATGGACGTCCAACAAATGACGAACCAAATTAATAAATCTGGACAACTATAAATCACACTGCAGTATTGGTTCCTTGAACTGCACTACAGATAGTGGTATTGTTTTGTCAACCTTTCTGCTCATTTCAGTCACAGCTGTTAGATTTGACAGTGTTTGTAGCCCTAATTGCTAAATATAACAGTGTCTGCTCTGATTTCGTGATTAATTTCACAGGTACATCTGTCAGTGACACAAGAATGATCATATTTGACACTGCAGGCCTTGTAAGTGTAGTATATCCTTTGGTGTTTATTGTCTCCAACATCTTGAAAGGCCTTAGTGTCAGTGGTATCGAACTTTCAAATCCAAATATATTTACTGATCATGATTTTTTTTCTCATTTCATGTGGTGGACAGACATATACCAATTCGGCAACAAATAACAGAGGACTGTCTGGGAGAAGATGCAATTACACCTGCAGATGAGAATGTGAAGAATCTTGGGCAGAAGGTCCGCAAACAGAAATTACAAATCCTGTGCAAGATTGGTCATATCCCCAACTGGTGCAAGGAAAACAACAATAGGTAGAAAGAAGGGAAAATCAACTGTCCTTACCAGTACACCAGACAAATAACATTAAAAGTAGCAGGAAAAGACAGAAGATCAAAGTAATTGCTAAAGGACTATAAATTAAACTAAGTAAAACAGTCAGTCAAATATTGGAAGCGAGCAGCAGCAACTCAGAAGATTCTTATCATTTCCAGTAAACTGATTCCTCTGATGCTAACTTATACGCAAGTGATGATGAAAATGTTGAAACAGTGAAGGAAGGAGACTTTATTGTAGTCGAAGTGCAAGAGGAGACCGCGACTAGTAGTCACGATTATGTTGGCCATGTCATTAAAATGTGTGATGATAGCTGTGAAGTAAAAGAGAGTTGTTTTTACTATAAAACTGAAAGCTTCAGAAGAAAATATTCTTGTTGCTTCAAATGAAACAATTCACGACGTTACTTAATAGATATTCTGCTGAGTAGTAGCTTCTCTAACAAGCATTTCATACAGGCAAATCAGCTGCAACTTTGCCTAATGTTGCTCTTAAGAATAATTCTATAATGCCATAGGATCGAGCTGCAAATGTATGCTTTCATGTCCAGCACCTAACTCGGTGTAAATAATAATCTGATGCTGTGATTCTGCAATCAAACAGTCTATGCATTAGCTAGAATTGCAAATTAATAAAACGATCAGAAATAGTAAACAAAAGATAAATGAATAATTAATGAAAAATATTATATTCTGATGTCTGAAACTGATATAGACTACACCAGACGTCTGTTGAATAATTTTTGTTCAAGAAAGTATATCTCAAATGAACAGTAAGTGGTCCTATGATAACCAGTTATAATATAGACTGATTGATAACATTATTAAATGCCTAAAGTTATGTCGAGAGTGTTGCAATAATGGCAGCAGAATCTCCAACCTAAATAGTCATCCAAGACACACAGAAAGCTAAGTCCATTTCGTGATAACAATAGATGGAATATTCATCAGCACAAAATAGTACAGGGTTCAATATGGCGATTTATAAATTCACACAGACAAGATAACGAATGGGAACTCATACTCTGTCTATTCTCAATTATGTTACACAGTCGGAAAGAGTTCAACACTGAAGCACATTCAGACCTCTTGGGAGTTAAGCCCTTCAAAAGTATTGTAGGGGCCATTCACAGCCCAGAATCTGAATATCACACTATACCACAGGCAACTCGGCCTTCTTCAACAACTCACGTACAACCACTCTCTTGAGTGCACCACTTGAAAAGAGTTTGCATCCACTTGATCTCAGCAGTGTTCTGCCAATGTCTAATGCTCAATGGCTCAAGGCTGTCCTCACCAGAAACACATTGTTCTTATGTTCTACAGATAGTACGTACTCAGCTTGACCACTTCTGTGCTAAACTAATATATTATAATAATAATTAAATAAAGAAATATTATAAACTTTTGGTCACACTCAGACCACTCACAGTACACATAAATAAAGGTTTGTTCATAAATAAATGAGATAGCATTCGTGTGCAAGTGCATTCATGTTAAAAGAAAACAAAATTTTGTTCAATAATGTTTAAACAATTATTTATGCCTGCTTGAGCGAAGTGTCTTTTGTTATTCGTTTCAATGGTGATGTCAGCTAACTTAAGCGATTGACTGTATCAGTTGTAATCTACATTTAAATAAAGTTACTGCCAAAATAGTAAAATATTCATTACATAATTACAGAAACGTGATATGATATGTCACTTGGGGGCTCGGACGCAGGTATGCGAGGGACGTTGAGCATGTCCCACGTGTCCCCCGATCGGTACACTGCTGTGGCAGTCCCGGGCATTGTCTGCACTGAGGTTCCCAGAATGAGATTTTCACTATGCAGTGGAGTGTGCGCTGATATGAAACTTCCTGGCAGATTAAAACTGTGTGCTGGACCGAGACTCGGGACCTTTACCTTTCGCACTGAGGTTGTCCCCTCACCCGTGGTCGAGTGGGAGGTCATTCCAAAGTCTGGCAGGCAGCGAAAGACTTTCCGAGGGGCCAATCGTAGGGCCTCCCTGGTTTATTTGACGAACAGATTTTGGGCGTTATCTGTGGCTGACGAAGTCTCTGAGCCGGATGCAGTCGTCCACCCTGTTCCAGGGGAAGCTTCTCAGCCCGCAAGATCTGGGCATTCACAGAGGGTGAGTTTGCTGGTAGTAGGGAGCTCCAATGTTAGGCCCGCAATGGGCCCCTTAGGAACATGGCTGCCAAGGAGGGGAAGGAAGCCAGTGTACACTCTGTGTGCGTACTGGGGGCAGTCATTTCGGATGTGGAAAGGGTGCTTCCAGATGCCATGAAGAGTACAGGTTGCAGCCAACTGCAGGTGGTGGCCCATGTCGGTACCAATGACGTGTGCTGCTTTGGATCGGAGGAGACTCTCTCTGGGTTCAGGCACTTAGCAGAAATGGTAAAAACTGCCAGTCTTGCTTGCGACATTAAGGCAGAGCTCACCATCTGCAGCTTCGTCGACAGAACCGACTGTGGTCCTTTGGTGCAGAGCCGAGTGGAGGATCTGAATCAGAGGCTAAGGCAGTTCTGTGACAGTGTAGGCTGTTGATTACCTGACCTGCGCCATCAAGTGGTGGGTTTCCGGTTTCCGCTTAATACGTTAGGAGTTCACTACAAACAGAAAGCGGGCTACACGGGTAGCGGAGGCTACGTGCAAGGGACGGACGGTTTCTTAGGTTAGAGGGTCTCAGGAAACCACAGAAGTTGCGCGGATTGCGTGGCACCTCCCGCTGGAGGTTCGAGTCCTCCCTCGGGCATAAGTGTGTGTGTTGTTCTTAGTATAAGTTAGTTTAAGTAGTGTGTAAGTCTAGGGACCGATGACCTCAGGAGTTCGGTCCCTTAGGAATTCATACACATTTGAACCTTTGAAACCACAGAAAGGGAGTCCGTCTAAATGGGGCAAGTAAAACACAATAAGGTAGTTGTAGAATCAATCGGTATTGCAGTTGTAAATCGTCGCAGCTGTGTTGGGAAAGAACCAGACCTCCAAGCCCTAATAGAAAGCACTGAAGCTGAAATAGTTATAGGTACAGAAAGCTGGCTAAAGCCAGAAATAAGTCCAGCCGAAATTTTTTCAGACGACCTAACAGTGTTCAGAAAGGATAGATTAAATACAGTTGGTGGTGGAGTATTTATTGTTGTCAGAAGTAGTTTACCTTGTAGTGAAATTGAAGTATATAGTTCCTGCGAAATAGTATGGGTAGAGGTTATACTTGACAATGGGACTAAACTATTCATTGGATCATTTTACCGATCCCCCCCCCCCCCCGCTCTGACTCAGAAGATATAGTTGCTGAATAGCTCAAAGAGAACTTGAGTCTCATTTCAAATAGGTACCCCACTCATACAATTATCGTCGGTGGTGACTTCAATCTATCCTCGATATGCTGAAAACATTATACGTTTAAAGCCGGCGGCAGGTATAAAACGTCATCCGAAATTGTACTGAAAGCTTTCTCGGAAAATTATTTTGAACAATTAGTTCATGAGCCCACTCGAAGAGTAAATCATTCCGTAAGCATACTTGAACTCTTAGCAACAAATAATCCTGGACAAATAGGCAGTATCATGACGAATATAGGCATTAGTGTCCACAGGGCAGCTGCTGCTAGGCTGAATACCGTAACACCTACAACCATCAAAAAGGAAATCAAAGTACATCTATTTAAAAATAACTGATAAAATGCTCTTAATGCCTTTTTAAGAGACAGTCTCCACACCTGAAGATCTGATCACGTAAGCGTAGAAAAGATGTAGAATGATTTCAAAGAGATAGTGTCGACGGCAGTTGAGAGATATATACCTCATAAGTTAATAAGTGATTATAATGATCTCACATGGTACACAAAACGGGTCAGATGGCTGTTGCAGAAGCAACGAAAAAAGCATGCCAAATTTAAAAGAACGAAAAATCACCTATATTGGTAAAGTTTTGTAGGAGTTCGAAATATAGCACATACTTCAATGCGAGATGCTTTTAATAATTTCTACAACAAAACGCTCTCTCGGAATCTGGCAGAAAACACAAAGAGATTCTTGTCAAACATAAAGCACACCAATGGCAAGAGGCAATCAATAACTACACTGTGCGATAAGAACTGAGAAGTCACTGATGATAGTGCCACTAAAGCAGAGTTATTATACACGGTTTTCCGAAACTCCTTCACCAAAGGAGACTAAATACATATTCCTGAATTCCAATCAAGAACAACTGCCAAGATGAGAAACATAGAAGCAGATATCCTCGGTGTAGCAAAGCAGCTTAAATCACTTAATAAAGGCAAGGCCTCCGGTCCAGATTGTATGCCAGTCAGGTTCCTTTCAGAGTATGCTGATACAACAGCACCATATATATCAATTATATACAACTTCTCGCTCACAGAAATTTCCATACCTAAAGATTGGAAAATTGCTCAAGTCACACCAATTCCCAAAAAGGGAAATAGGAGTAATCATCTGAATTACAGGCTCATATCACTAACGTCGATTTGCAGTAGGGTTTTAGAACATATACTGTCTTCGAAATTATGAATTACCTCGAAGAAAACGATTTATTGACACATAGTCAGCACGGATTCGGAAAACATCGTTCTTGTGAAACACAACCAGCTCTTTATACTCACGAAGTAATGAGTGCTACTGACAGGAGATGTCAAATTGATTCCATATTTTTAGATTTCTAGGAGGCTTTCGACACTGTTCCTCACAAGCGTCTTCTAACCAAACTGCGTGTCTATGCAATATCGCCTCAGTTGTGCAACTGAATTCGTGATTTCCTGTCGGTAACACTTCGCAGTAATAGACGGAAAGTCATCGAGTAAAACAGAAGTAATATCCGGCGTTCCCCAAGGAAGTGTTATAGGCCCTCTATTGTCCCTGATCTCTATTAACGACATAGGAGACACTCTGAGTGGCCCTATTAGATTGTTTGCGGATAAAGCTGTCATTTACTGCCTTGTAAAGTCATCAGATGACCAAAATGAACTGCAAAATGATTTAGGTAAGATATCTGTATCGTGCAAAAAGTGGCAATTGACCCTGAATAAAGAAAGTGTAAAGCTATTCACATGAGTACTAAAAGAAATCCGCTAAATTTCGATTATGCGGTAAGTCACACAAATCGTAAGGCTGTAAATTCAACTACATACTTAGGCATTTCAGTTACAAATAACCTAAACTGGAACGATCGCATAGATAATGTTGTGAGTAGTGCAAACCAAAGTTTGCGATTCATTGGCAGAACAGTGAGAAGGTGCAACAGGTGTACTAAAGAGACGGCTTACACCACGCTCGTTCGCCCTATTCTGGAGTATTGCTGTGCGATGTGGGATCCACATCAGGTGGGATTGATTGATGACATCGAAAAAATTCAAAGAAGGGAGGCTTGTTTTGTACTATCGCGAAATAGGGGATGCCACAGGCATAATACGTGAGTTGGAGTTGTAATCATTAAAACAGTGGCGTGTTTCGTTGCGACGGGATCTTCTCACGAAATTTCAGTTGCCAATTTTCTCCCCCGATTGCGAAAACATTCCGTTGTCACACACCTACATAGGGAGAAATGATAATCACGTTAAAATAATAGAAATCAGGGCTCGCACAGAAAAATTTAAGTGCTCGTTTTTCCCGCGCGCCGTTCGACAGTGGAACGATAGAGAGACAGCTTGAAGGTGGTTCATTGAACCGTCTTCCAGGTACTTTATTGCGAATAGCAAAGTAGTCACGTAGATATAGATGTAGAAGTTACCTATGAAAACAGCACTACAATTCGTCTAGTATCTTTGGAGATTAGCATGTAAAAAACAGATAAGTTTTATTACTAGTCAAAGTGATATTACTGAATTTGAAATACGTTAACTTACTGATTTGTCTCTTCTCAAGATGTGCATTGACTTGAAGCTGTTTTGAGACTTTCAGTTTTTTCCTAGTGTAAATTCTCATCCGATTGGACACCTAAAAATTTTGAGGCTTCCATCCTAGTTATTATTTTTTCACCATGTGATATACATTTACATTTGGTGTAGTATCTCTAGCTTTCCAAAACTGAATATGTCGTTTTTTTCCAAAGTGAGAGTGAGGACAGCTTCAGAAAACCTCTCAATAATACTTCCAAAAGCAAAACTTATCATATGTATGTTTGTATTGATTATAACAATTTTGTCATCTGGATAAAGAGCTAGTTCTACTTGTTGTATAATAAATTACACTCATTTTTACATGTATGAGAGACAATAGTGGACCTAAGATTGAACCTTGTGGAATCCCATAAGTGACTTCTCCCTAGTCAGAAGAATCTCCCCTGTTCACATTAGTTCCATTATTGAGTACAGCTTTCTGTATTCTTCAAAATTATCCTGTGATTGGCTATACTATCAATTTCATAAAACTCCATTTTATCTATGCGCCAATTGTAGAACCTCTGGTTAGCAGTCTGTTAAGCTCTATTCCTTGAATAGCGTGAGAAACGCCTAGCATGAACCCGGAACAAGGCCTGACCAGAGAGTAAATTAGAGGTAACTCAACTGGCGTTTCTGACCAGTTAGTGAGCTGGACTGGCGAATAACTTTTCAGGATGACAGAGATAGTGAATGCAGACAGTGATGATGACTGTTGCCTGAACTGTTCAGGATACTGAGGAAGGAAAAGAAAGAGAGAGGACCCGGATTCCAAATTTATATCCAGATTTTGCTTCTCATAGAAATCCGTACTTCGACTTGTCAATATTGTACATGAGAAACTGGAGCATCTGACAGACAGGTGAGACTACTTTTCTGTTTTCTTAAATAATATTCTTTGAATTTGATCTGAGTATCTCTTGAATTCCATAGCGTTATTTATGTAAATCAGGTACATTAAAGTACCGATCATGCAAAAATAGTCTTGCTTATCTGGCGTGTGTCACAATTGCTTCAGTAGCGGAAAGGACAGTTTAGTTTATTTAGCAGACAGTTCCATGATAGAATTAACTAAATTGAAAAAACAACAGCATTTAAGTGTACTATTTGTATTAATAGTTCTTTCTATTTTTGACAAAACATCGATTTTTCGTCTTGTAAAACGTTTTGATAAAGCAGTAGTGTCCCAATTTCATCAATGGCAGAAACTATTGTTCCACTCTGTTTCCTATTTCGTAAATACCTTTTTCGTAAATACCACACCAGTGTCAGAACAAGTTTACGCGTTTTAGTGAAAATATTAGGATCACAGAGTATAAGATGTAAACACAAAAGCAAGCTAGCCAGTCACACCTCTCGGAATATTTAGTCAAATCAATCTCCATGACTTCTGTGTTGTCACAGTCTGTTGGAGAGACTGAAAGACCAACTATTTCACAAAGCAGCCCGCATTTCATATTTTTGTATATATTATGTGCCTGCTTACAACTCACGATTTACCATACATTTGATGGAATATTGTCGAGTAGAAATACTACATCTGAATCGAACTGACTGTGCAGGTTCCTTGATTTTTAAGATTTTTAATAACTTTTCTTAATAATTTCGAGTAGTTTTTGCTGTGTTAAACTACTGCAGAATCTTTGCTTGTGGCCAACAAATGCATTTCCCTTTTCCTTTCATAAGATACTTGCATCCTTCTAGTGATCCATGGTTTTTTACTTTTCTGTACAAAGCCTTTTCTGATTGTGTTAAGTGGGGCGTTATTTTCAAATAATGATACGAATTTACCATTGAGTAGTTCATATTTTGTTTCAATATTTTGTTCATTATAAATTTAATTAAAGATCATCTCTTGTAAACTATTCTTAAAAAAATTTTCCCAGGCTCATTCGTTATTCTAATTGATTCACACAGAGTTGTATCTGTATTGCAAGGCACTATATTACTTGTCTTAACTGTGCATAATGATCAGAGAGGACTTTTGTTACTGAGCCTACAGTTTTTGGTAACATTATCGGTTAGGGTTCTATTGTTTTTATCCACCTGCAGTAGAAAGTTAATTACTGAGATCAAATTGTAGGATCCATATACGGTTTCCAGATCGTTTTTCTTAACAGAATGCCTTAGAAAATGTATGGTGAAATCACTAAAGACTATTAATTGTTTGTTGTTGTTTCATACTTCGCACACTAACGAATCCACATGCCTCACAAACAGATCAAAATTTCTCAGTCGGGATCTGTATGCACTTACAAGTAAAAGTGAACTATTTTCAGCATTAATTCACAAGCACACACTTCTGTGTGTTGTTCACTACAAAATCTACATGTTTCAAGGATTTGAACTTTTGATCTCTCTTAATACATATAACAATTCCTCTTTTTTCCTTCATTAGATTTACATGAGTAAAATATTAGAGTGTAAACTTTTAAATTTAACTTTTTGAATCCTGTAGTTATGTGGCTGTCAGAGAGACACAGGATGACTATCGTTTCAAAGATCTCTGGTTTTTTGTTAAACAGACAAGACTCTCTTCTAACTTATTACACACTCCTTCAATATTCGGATGAAACAAGCTAACCTTACATTTCTGTGAACTTTTAAAAACTGCAGGACACTTGTCGTATTTTAATTTCCTTCACAACAGGGCGCCTGGATCCTAATTCTAATCTAAAAATGGTACCTCTCTGACATAAGGGTCTGTAGATGGTCAACATACTGCATTTACTCATAGCTGTAGATGATCATTGTTGATTTAGATTAATAACTTAATTAACAAACATTTGTGGCCTGTGAATGGGTTAATAATAAAATATTATAGATTTATTGTGTTAATTTTTATCTTGGACCTACCTGAGGTAGCATATTTGACCACCAGAATTATATTTTCCTACACTGTATCACTTTGAACCATATTAAGAACGACGTATCTTGACAAGATCTTTAATGCATTGTATCACTTAAACTGCATATTTTCGTAATACACAAGTACAACTTCGTAATGCACTAAGTACAGTACAATATGTAAACACAGCATGATCAAAGACAATCATAGACAAGGTTCCTCATAAAGATGAAAGTTTGCTCTCTAGAAAATATGAACTTGATACCAAAGTGAAATTATTTATCAAAATCTGTAAACATTTTGAGTGCAAAACATACATGAGTCACATATAATATACAAGTATAGTTGCAGATCTCTGATTGTGAGCAAAAATTCAATATTTGTACCAAAATGAAACTGCCTGTATTTACTATCAAAATATCTAAAGATCTCGAGTATGTAACATATGTGGCACTACTGTCATAATTTAATTTTCCCATAACATTTAAAAGATATTCACATAGTTCACATGTTGGCACTACTGGTGTTACGGGTTAAGCTGTACTTGGCAAAGAGCACTTTAAAGAAACCAAATACTGTCTGTGTTATTCATCAAAATACATGTCACTTGCTTATTGATATTACTGATCTAACTTACAGGCAGAGGTGCAGTTGTCAAAGACTGAGTTATATTGTTACAGGGAAACTACATCACACGTTGATCAAATGGCATACAGAAAAGTAGAAATACACGTTTGTGTTGGTAAGAAGAGAGAGTTGTTATACTTTCAACTACATTTCAAAGTCACTTCTAATATTATAGCAATTCTGTACAGTACAAAATATTTTTCACTTTTGCTGATAATACCAGTAAAATTGTAAGAAATTGTACCAACACATTGATATGTTACAGCAGAAATTTAACAAAATGGTCAATTTCATATTCAGTTACAGATAAGTATGAAACAAAATTGTAACAAACTGACTCATACATCTTCATATCACAGCAAAATTGTAACAGACTGCCCCATACATCAACAAACTACAGCAAAATCGTAACAAATTGTCCCACATATCTCTATTGTTACACAATTGTTGTTGGCCCATACATCATCATCATCACACAAGATTGTAGCAAACTGCCCCACATGTCATCAGCTAAATATTCATACACATCTTAACATATACATAAACAAGCATAAATGGCATATAAACAATGGATAATATTGTGAATGACTTTCATAGATTTGACAATTTACTGCCTCCTATGCTAGGCGCGCAGTCTGGAACCGTGCGACTGCTATGGTCACAGGTTCGAATCCTGCCTCAGGCATGGATGTGTGTGATGTCCTTAGGTTAGTTAGGTTTCAGTAGTTCTAAGTTCTAGGGGACTGATGACCACAGCAGTTGAGTCCCATAGTGCTCAGAGCCATTTGAACCATTTTTTGCCTCCTATGGAAATAGTAGGGTACTTCAGAAACTATATAACGAAGTCTAATGACAATACATTTCCTCATCTAAAAGTCAGAGGTGTGGTCACCTTTGTTCAAAGTTTCTGAACATTAGATAAATTAATAAGTATTCAGTACATCCTTACAGAATCACAATGGATACCATTGAACATGGCATAATATGTAGCCAGTTGGGTAAAAACTTGCATATAACTGCTGTCTTTAATCCCACTCAAAATTTGTCACATCATATTTACAAAGCTGCCTAATTTAAACTATTCTATTCACCTATACTTCCATTCCACATGTTGTATCAAGAACAATAAATTATACTTCTTTATCCAGACAGATGACCAGGAAATTCTGGATAGAGTTATTTTAAAACTTGAAACTTATGGACTCCATCAGATTCTTTCCACTTGTTGATGGAGAGGTAGAGTCATAACACCAAGAATGTCAACGAACATCAGTTATAATAAAACTCTCAAATGAAGGAGATCTAGAGTAATGTATATGTGAGACGAAAAGCAAAGGGGGACTTCTTGTAGAAGTACAAGCAAAAATGTATGATGTGTAAAATATCTGTTTCCATATTTTGTGTGTTATAATAATTTACTTCCTTTTGTACATGCTCATATCGATTTGAAAGTTGTTTGAAGGCAACAGGAGTCAATAATACCATTAAAAGTAATCTCTGATTGCCTTTTCAAAATGGACCTCTTGTTGTAATTGAAAAAGAAACCTTAAAGGCAACAAAACATACAAAAAATATTCAGAATGTTAACATCTTGTGCACTGACTGTAACATTTCTGGAAGTTCTTTCCACAATGATGCTCCTGTACATTTGTTACATTAGTTCTGGAAATCAGCTCCACCTGGATATAAGATGGTGGAATGACCAAGTTCACCCATTCACGCATTGGTTGTGGCAAGATATGTTTCAGAATTAGGATATCAATTAGAGATCAAGACAGAGTTCTCACGGATTTTGAAGGTGACTGTTGGATTATAGGTAAGGAAATGTTATGAGTAATGTATACACGCAACATGCTAGCATACATTTGTATGAAAAGAAGAAGAAAAAATAACAAAAATTTGAAAAATGTGTTAACTCATTACAGTCGATAAGTACTATCATTATTATGTTAGACAGTGCTATAAATACCAACACAATTTTCTGTGAACTCTCACTCGAAATTGCATTTAGTGAAAAAGAAGAAGCAGAGGAAGAGAAAGAAGAAGAAGGCAGTGATGAGTAACATACTGAATGAGAGAGAAAAAATTCTGATTGACAACTCCATTACTCGCATCAAACATCATAAATATAAACTATTTTGTCAACAAGTTTTCGCTCACAACAGTGCCATACAAACATATACCTACTTCCTTGCAGGACTCATCTGTGTAATAGAGAAAGACTTCCCAACGAAAGAGAAGCAGTGAAAGCACCTGACATTGTCGTAAATAGAACTCTGCCTGTCACCTGTTGTCATTAATACAATATCGTTTGAATAACCAAATTCGTGATCATGAGTGCTATCTGGGAACTGCAACACTAATGAAATGCTCTTCATCTTTTACACCACGTGACACGGTTACATTTCAGAATGATAGTTAGGGAACGAGTGAGGAACTAAGAGAATTTGTTGGTAATGATGGACGTTTCAGCTTCTGCACGCCGCCAAGTATGATACTTGGGTTTGCAGAGAATTACAGGAAGATAATTTCAAATGCTCACTGATTCGCTGCAAGCAAAGCACTAATTGTATTTTCTCAGGTACATCAGACACTAAAGACGAAAACTGTATTCGAGAAAATGTACTGGAAAATGCGAGAAACTCGATTCTCTGAGGAACATATTAAAAATGATCTGATCGTTTTTCTTTTTTCTTAAAAAGTATCAATTATTATGTTAATTTCAAAAAGCCATGCCAATATTACAATACTCATATATAAGCGACGTGGTTGTTGTGTGACCATTGCTGAAAAACATTCGCTGCAACAATGTGAGTGGAATAGCATAGAAGTAGAGAAGGCTACGAGGTGCGTTCAAGTTCCAAGGCCTCCGATTTTTTTTCTCCGGACTGGAAAGAGATAGAAACATGCGCATTGTTTCAAAATGAGGCCGCGTTCACTGTCAATACGTCCCAGAGATGGCAGCACCGTACGGCAGATGGAATTTTACCGCCAGCGGCTAGAATGAGAACTGTTTTAAATACTTAAAATGGCGACGTTTTCCTTACTTGAACAGCGTGCAATCATTCGTTTTCTGAATTTGCGTGGTGTGAAACCAATTGAAATTCATAGTTGAAGGAGACATGTGGTGATGGAGTTATGGATGTGTCGAAAGTGCGTTCGTGGGTGCGACAGTTTAATGAAGGCAGAACATCGTGTGACAACAAACCGAAACAACCTCGGGCTCGCACAAGACGGTCTGACAACATGATCAAGAAAGTGGAGAGAATTGTTTTGGGGGATAGCCGAATGACTGCTGAACAGATCACCTCCAGAGTTGGCATTTCTGTGGGTTCTGTGCACACAATCCTGCGTGACGACCTGAAAATGCGAAAAGTGTCATCCAGGTGGGTGCCACGAATGCTGACGGACAACCACATGGCTGCTCGTGTGGCATGTTGCCAAGCAATGTTGACGTGCAATGACAGCATGAATGGGACTTTCTTCTCGTCGGTTGTGACAATGGATGAGACGTGGATGCCATTTTTCAATCCAGAAACAAAGCGCCAGTCAGCTCAATGGAAGCACACAGATTCACCACCACCAAAAAAATTTCGGGTAACCACCAGTGCTGAAAAAGTGATGGCGTCCATGTTCTGGGACAGCGAGGGCGTAATCCTTACCCATTGCGTTCCAAAGGACACTACGGTAACAGGTGCATCCTACGAAAATGTTTTGAAGAACAAATTCCTTCCTGCACTGCAACAAAAACGTCCGGGAAGGGCTGCGCGTGTGCTGTTTCACCAAGACAACGCACCCGCACATCGAGCTAACGTTACGCAACAGTTTCTTCATGATAACAACTTTGAAGTGATTCCTCATGCTCCCTACTCACCTGACCTGGCTCCTAGTGACTTTTGGCTTTTTCCAACAATGAAAGACACTCTCCGTGGCCGCACATTCACCAGCCGTGCTGCTATTGCCTCAGCGATTTTCCAGTGATCAAAACAGACTCCTAAAGAAGCTTTCGCCGCTGCCATGGAATCATGGCGTCAGCGTTGTGAAAAATGTGTACGTCTGCAGGGCGATTACGTCGAGAAGTAACGCCAGTTTCATCGATTTCGGGTGAGTAGTTAATTAGAAAAAAAATCGGAGGCCTTAGAACTTGAATGCACCTCGTAGAATTAAAAATATTGTCTACAATAAAGTAACCACAGGCGAACTCTCGCTCGGTTGGAGAAGGAAGAGCTTCAGAAACTGGTCATTCTTTATCAAGTCGATCATCACGGCATTTACAGACAGTAAATTTTACGTGAATTAATAAAGAATATATGCCGCTGCTCCAACTTTCTCCAACCAAAGTTACACAGTAATATGAAGCATGTGTGCAAATGGTTGCATAACTGTATGTTAAAAAAAAATAATAATCCGAAGTACGAAGCTCACGCTTACAGTTAGTGTCAGCATGTCATTCTCAATCAGGACGTATAATGTACTAAAGCAGTTCCTGTATCGTTTTATTAGCTTTCGGCAAAATTTCCTATCAGTTCGATGTCATTTACCCAAATCTCTCAAGTTAGGATATGCCTCATCCATATGACTCAGTTGTACAGAAGGATCCGACGAAACTCACGTTCTGCTTAATGACTGTTGCCGTATTGATTCCCTCAAAATCCGATCCTTGACAATTCATACGCACAGTAGTTCTACGGAGCCAGATCTGGAGCACAAGGAAGATTAGAGATTGGAGTTTACCGTCCTGTCGACAAAAAGGCCGTTAGAGGTGGAGCACAAGTTAAGATGGATAAAGAGGGAAACGAAATCAGCTATGACCTTGCCAGCATGAACTGAAACAGCGTAGCCACTGAGAATGTAAATCTGCATGGACAGAAGGGATCTGAACCACATTTCTCGTCTATGTAGCTCAGTGTCTGAAGCACTGAGTGATTTCGCTTGGGAGGAAGCACTAGGCATTCTTTTATACTTACCGTTTTGTTCTCTATTGGAATGTGTTACATGGAAACGAATGTTATCGTAGTTAAAATAAAAAAAACTTTATCCCTATCTGAACGTTTATTCACAAATACACATTGCATTTTATCCAGGTAACAGCCAACTTCGGTGGTTTCTCTGAGTGCGTACAAATCCACAATGATCACACGTTTGGGTTACCAGAATATAGTGAAAACGACATATGTGAAGTCAGTCTGCGTCAGTAACTCCACCCCTAAACTTATTTTACAGTCCTTGCATACTTGCAGTCATTCTCCACTCAACGTACACACCCTTTAGTGTAGAATACGTGCGCTAATTTGTAATGACACTAAGAACTTGAAGGTGTTATACAGACGGATGGTGGACCACAGAGAGTAAATAAATTGATGGAGAGAGCAAACAATGAGATAAATGAGTAGTGTCTAGAAGTTTTCTGTTTAGTAACTTAATCCACGCATTCCAGCCACGACATTCATATAAATTAAAGCTGTAAACAGTTCTTTACTAAGCAAATCTGTCGTCTACATACACTATCTCATCTGGACACCTCTTAGTGGATATTAATAGGAATGTGTCCAACCTTCGCCTTTATGATGGATTGAACTCTGCTGGGAACACTTTCTATGAGGTGTCTGAATGTATGTGGAGGAATGGCAGTCCACTCTTCTTCAAGAACCGAAGCCGGAGAAAGTAGTGATGTAGAACGCTGAGAGATCTGGGGCGAAGTCGACGTTTTTACTCATCCCGTAGATGTTACATTGAGTTCAGGTCGGGACATTGGACAGGCCAACCCATTTCAGGAACGTTACTGTCCGCAAACCATTACCTCACAGATGCTGGTTTTCGACAGGCTGCATTGTCATGTCGGTACAACAATAATCCTCTCCGAACAGTTCCTCTGCTGTACGCAGTACACAATGCAGCGAAATGTGTTCCTCTCCTGAATTTAGCGTTTTCGTAAATGCAATAAGGGGACCACGCCCTAACTACGAAAAACGCCCCATAACATGACACAACCTCCACCATACTTCACTTTTGGCACTACGCCTCACGTCAGGAAACGTCCTCCAAGCATTCAACCAAACCAAACCATCCATCAGATTGCCAAGGGATATAGTGGGATTCATCACTCATTTCCATACATACACCTCCTAGTGGCGTCGCTCTTTACATAAGACTAAAAAAATGCGTACCTGAGGAGGTTCTGCTCGATCAGTGTACCTCATTCTTTTTCACTCCCTGAGCACATTCTGTGCTAGATGGACTGCTGGTAGCACTTCGAAACTCACGAGTGATTCCCTCCGATAATTTCATGCGACTTTTTTACAGCCATTCTTGCCTGATGGCCCCTGTCCATCAGTGCGTGAGGTCTGCCTGGGTTTGGTTTAGCTGTGGTTGTTCCTTCGCATTTCCACTTCACAGTCACATCACGAAAAGTCGTTTTTGGCAGCTTTAGAAGGGTTGAAATGTCCCTGATACATCTATTATTCAAGTGAATCCAATGAATGATCTACGTTCGAAGCCACCGAGTTTCCCGACCGAACCATTATGCTATTCCGCGCGACTGTTACGGTCGCAGCTTCGAATCCTGCCTCCGGCATGGCTGTGTGTGATGTCCTTAGGTTAGTTAGGTTCTGTTCTTAATATATATTAATGACTTGCCATTCTGTATTCACGAAGATGCAAAGCTGGTACTTTTTGCCGATGATACAAGTATAGCTATCACGCCCAACAGACAAGAATTAACTGGTGAAATTGTAAGCGATGTTTTTCAGAAAATCATTAAGTGGTTCTCTGCAAATGGGCTCTCATTAAACTTTGACAAAACACAGTACATACATTTCCACACAGTAAATGGAATGACACCATTAATAAATATAGACTGCGATCAGAAATCGCTAGCTAAGGTGGAATATTCAAAATTTCTAGGTGTATGCATTGATGAGGGGTTGAACTGGAAAAAAACACACTGAGGATCTGCTGAAACGTTTGAGTTCAGCTACTTATGCTATTAGGGTCATTGCAAATTTTGGCGATATACATCTCAGTAAATTAGGTTACCACGCCTATTTTCATTCTCTGCTTTCGTATGGCATCGTATTCTGGGGTAACTCATCATTGAGTACAAGAGTGTTCATTGCACAAAAGCGTGTAATCAGAATAATTGCTGGAGCTCATCCAAGATCATCCTTCAGACACTTATTTAAAGAGCTAGAGATCTTCACTGTACCATCACAATATATATATTCACTTATGAAATTTGTTATTAACAATCCGAACGAAAAGTAATAGCAGTGTACATGGCTACAACACTAGGAGAAAGGATGATCTTCACTACTCAATGTTAAATCTAACTTTGGCTCAGAAGGGGGTAAATTATGCTGCCACAAAAGTCTTTGGTCACTTACCTAATAGCGTCAATAGTCTGACAGATAGCCATATAGCATTTAAAAGGAAATTAAAAGACTTTCTTAATGGCAACTCCTTCTACTCATTAGATGAATTTTTGGATATAGTATGTGGGTAATTTCCCCAACCCCCCACAAAAAAACAAAAAAAAATAAAAAATAAAATAAAAATATTATGTGTCATGTAATATTTTGTGTAACGTAATATCTTGTATAGACACATTTTATTAACATGACACGTTCCACATCATTACGAAGTGTCGTATTCATGATCTATGGAACAAGTACTAATCTAATCTAGGTTTAAGTAATTCTAAGTCCAGGGGACTGATGACCTCAGATGTTAAGTTCCATAGTGCTCAGAGCCATTTGAACCATTATGCTGTTACTAATAGGTGTAGCATATTACTAAGAGTCCTTACTTAAAGCTGGTTCTTGAAATATTGTAAGTAGGCTTTCGCGGGATAGTTAGCATCCATCTTCAAGCGCCATTCGAGTGTTTCGGCATCCCTGTCACACTCAACGAAAGCTAAAAAATCTTGTGACCGTAAGTTGTGTCCTTTTCGTACGCATTAAGTAGTGTCTGTTAGCTCTATTTGGTATAGGACCCACACACTTGAGCAATAGTCTAGGACCGGTAGAAAAAAGTTTTTGTAAGCAGTCTCCTCCGTAGACTGATTGCGTTTTCCCAGTACCCTACAAATGAATCAAAGCCTAAAACCTGCTGTACCTGTGACTGAGCCAGTGTGGTCATTTCATACCAGAGTCTTCTATGGGTTGACTGATTCCAGTTGTAACTCACTGATACAATATCACAACATGGTACATTTTTCGTTTCGTTTAGTGCACAATTTTACATTTCTGAAAATGTAAGTTGGCTTGACAATTTTTGCATTACTTTGAAATCTTACCAGAATTTGATCGAAGATTTGTGCAGCCTTTTTCAGGCAGTGCTTCATAATTGATATTGAATCATGTGGGAAGAGTCTATAGTTACTATTTACATTGTCTGTCCGGTGATCAACATATCTCATGAACAGCAAGGGTCCCATTACATTTCCCTTAGTCATATCTGAGAGTACTTTCTCATAACTCGATTACTCTTCATAACGTGCTACATCATCCCTACCAGTAAATCCTCAATCCAATCAAAAAAATTTCGAAACCCGATATCATAGTACTTTCAATAACAAGTATTCGGGAGGACGACGGTTCAATCCCGCGTCCAGCCATCCTGATTTAGGTTTCCCGTGCTTTCCCTAAATCACTCTAGGCAAATGCCGCTTTCGGTACGTAAAGTGAGAAAAGCGTGAGTTGACCAGTTTTTTGGGATCCATGCTGGTTGGCATGGAGGAGGTAATTCTGTTTCAGGCACCACAGTTCAGTAAATTTTCTAAGACTTTACGACAGGTGAACGTCAAAGATATTAGAAGGTAGTTCTGTCGTTCAGTTATGGTGCTCTTTTTAAGGATTACCTGTGCTTTCTCAAACTATTTGGTACAGTTTTCCTTTTTTTCTTTTTTTTTAGATTATGATACTTCTTTTTAGCATTCTGGTTAAAGGAATGGCTAACTCATGCACACATTCTGTGTAGAATTTGATAGGGATTCAGTCAGGCCCTATAAACTTGATCAGTTTTAGCGATTTCAGAGGTTTCTCACTGTCGCTGATTCTGATATATATTATCTTCGCAGTAGTGTGAGAATTAAACCAGGATAATATTCCCGGATTTCTTTTTTAAAGGAACATTTGAAAGATTAGCATTTTTGTTTTGGCATTGCTACTCTCAATTTCAGTTTCTGTTACATCCATGACTGTCTGCAAACTAACTTTGGTACCACTGACAGCTCTTACATATGACCAAAATTTCTTTGGCGTTTCTCAGAGGTCTTTCGATAACATTCTGCTCAGATAATACTTGTTTAAGACTTCAGATATTGCGTTCTAGGTAGACAAGTAAATTTCAATTATCATTTCTCTATCTACAGTCATATGTTTTGTTAGAATGTGCTAATGTTTTCAAAAGACTACACAGAAGGCTTATAAGAAGTGATAAAAATGCAGTCAATGAGACCGGAAAGAAATCCTTGTTGATAGGAAACTTGAGATGGAATAGGTGCATCATGAAAGAAGCCCAAAGTACACGGGAAAAATGCGTCATTAAGAATGGACTGAAGGACTCCACATAACATGCTGTTTAAAAATTACTTTACTCCTCTATTTCTTGAATTTCAAGCTTATTTTAAAACTTGCCCTATTAAGTTTCTTCATTCGTTATTGAAGTTTATCTGTATAAGAGGCTGGCGGTGCAATTAAATAGAAGGAGAAGAGGATATCTTACATTTCATTGATTACAAAATCAAGTGAAAGTACAATAAAATTAAGAATCCAGTGCACGGACACACTCCTGAGTCCTTTTCAATATAATGCTGAGTCCCTTCGAACTCCTTGCATGCGCTAATTTGACTGGGAAAGGTGTCGTGCACCCTTTGTATCACATTCTGAAGCGTGCTGACTGGGAAATGTTGCATTTGGCCTTCGATATTCTGGAGATTTGCGCTGGGATGGAGTCACCGTCTCATGTAGTCCAACGCATGTTTTAATAGGGACAGAGTAGGGGATCAAAGGAGCTAAAAGAGTATCTCCACGTATCGCTCGAAGTTCACAGAGGCAGGGGAACAAAGGAGCTAAAAGAATATCTCCACGCATCGTTCACCTCTTCATAGAGACACGTTCCATGTGTAGACGAGAATTGTTCAGTTTAAAGATGGTCCTTGGATAGTTGGTTATGCGAGACAACATGTGAGGAAGCAGAATGCCCTTGTAGCACCATTGTGTCGTCAGTGTTTCCTGAATCACTTTCATAGAAGGTCTGAAATCATTCGCGATGGTATATCCTACCAAGGTGTTAGAATCCATTCTCTCACGTCGGCGTCTCCGTACTCGCGGACAACAGGCATCCTAGGTAGTACAGAAATGATATTTCGTATTGAAAATGATGCGACGCCAGTCGTTAGCAGTCCATGTTTTCTGTGAATGGCACTCTTCGAACGCAGTCGTTTCTGTCGTGGAGTCAGTGGCGGACTTCGCACTGGATGGAGGTTTAGTAGCCCGACTGCAGCTAGTCTCCGGCACTAGGGTGTTGTAGTGCGTCCATAACTTAAACTACAAGATTCAGAATGGACATATCTAACAAAGTCTCTCTTTTTTTTTTTCAGCGACCGATAGCTGGAGCGTAGCTCTGTGCACTGTACACGAAGGGTCACACATATACCCACTGGAGCATGGTTTCGTTGGCTGTTGATTGTCTTGAAGATGCAGAATGAACAAATCTAGCACAGTTGTTCTCTCTTTGCAAGATAGGGAATGTCGGCCATGAGACACTGTCTGTTTACCATGAAGGAACTGCCAAGAGAACTTCTGATGAAGTTTGTAGCTTTTTTGTTGGACTACATACAACAAAATATTAAAGCACAAGATGCGCAGTATCTAACATAGTTCAGTGAAGCATGTCCTGGACAAAGTATAAATCACATACTGCTTCGTTTTCTACTTAATAAGGTTGACATCAATATACTGAAAACTATGAACCACAATTCCCTGTACGAGGACGTTCCCTTATGCCCTGTGACAGGGACTTCGGGGCTATTAACGGCTCATCTCTAAGAGTGACAGCATATGTACAGTGGAAGTATAAAGTGGGCTTTTGAAAAGAGCAGTGTGACTGGACGTTTCTCCATCGAAGAACATAAGATTCTAGCTTTCAAGAAATAGTGGCACAGGCAGTATGAAAACGTGTGTCTGTCTGTTGAGACAGCAGGAAGTGGTATTTCTAAGTAAAATAAAATGACTTCTCAACTGCCCAAGTTGAAGCATGTTGAATATAAATCTGGTATGAAAGAGAAGACTGTTGCTTATGAGTATATTGATGGACTAGACAAGCACACATGTCCTGTTGAATGTTACAATGACTTATCTCGCTGAGTCTACCCCATGAGAAAGCAAAGTCACTGGTGGTGTTCCAGTAACGATAAGAAAAGTAAATGATCTCCTGAAACTTGCACAGCTTATTCTTGCAGGCTACAGAGAGTTTTATGAGACTGAGACACTTTTCAAAAAGGCCCACAACACACACAAAAGGTGAGGACAGTGAATGAGAAGAAAAGCAGCTCGTAATTATTACTCCATTCATATGTTCTTCTAAAGATTATTATCAATTCTGCTCATTTCCTGAGTGTGACATAATAATAATAACATTTTTATCTGGAACTTTATTTTTAAATTCATTACACTTTTTAAGAGTCCTGTGATTGCAAAAGTCGTACTTTGCAAAATATACAGGGTGAATCACCTAACATTTCCACTGGATGTATTTCGTAAACCACATCAAATACTGACGAATAGATTCCACAGACCGAACGTGAGGAGAGGGGCTAGTGTAATTGGTTAATACAAACCTTTAAAAAATGCACGGAAGTATGTTTTTCAACACAAACCTAGGTTTTTTTAAATGAAATCCCGTTAGTTTTGCTAGCACATCTGAACATATAAACAAATACGTAATCAGTGCCGTTTGTTGCATTGTAAAATGTTAATTACATCCGGAGATATTGTAACCTAAAGTTGACGCTTGAGTACCACTCCTCCGCTGTTCGATCGTGTGTATCGGAGAGCACCGAATTACGTAGGGATCCAAAGGGAACGGTGATGGACCTTAGGTACAGAAGAGACTGGAACAGCACGTTACGTCCACATGCTAACACCTTTTTATTGGTCTTTTTCACTGATGCATATGTACATTACCATGAGGGGTGACGTACTCGTACACACGTGGTTTCCGTTTTCAATTACGGAGTGGAATAGAGTGTGTCCCGACATGTCAGGCCAATAGATGTTCAATGTGGTGGCCATCATTTGCTGCACACAATTGCAATCTCTGGCGCAATGAATGTCGTACACGCCGCAGTACATCTGGTGTAATGTCGCCGCAGGCTGCCACAATACGTTGTTTCATACCCTCTGGGGTTGTAGGCACATCACGGTGCACATTCTCCTTTAACGTACCCCACAGAAAGAAGTCCAGAGGTGTAAGATCAGGAGAACGGGCTGGCCAATTTATGCGTCCTCCACGTCCTATGAAACGCCCGTCGAACATCCTGTCAAGGGTCAGCCTAGTGTTAATTGCGGAATGTGCAGGTGCACCATCGTGCTGATACCACATACGTCGACGCGTTTCCAGTGGGACATTTTCGAGCAACGTTGTCAGATCATTCTGTAGAAACGCGATGTATGTTGCAGCTGTTTGAGCCCCTGCAATGAAGTGAGGACCAATGAGGTGGTCGCCAATGATTCCGCACCATACATTTACAGTCCACGGTCGCTGTCGCTCTACCTGTCTGAGCCAGCGAGGATTGTCCACGGACCAGTAATGCATGTTCCGTAGATTCACTGCCCCGTGGTTTGTGAAACCCGCTTCATCGGTAAACAGGTAGAACTGCTACGCATTCTCTGTTAATGTTCATTGACAGGATTGCACTCGATGATTAAAGTCATCACCATGTAATTGCTGATGTAGCGACACATGAAACGGGTGAAAGGGGTGACGATGCAGTATGCCCATGACGCTACTTTGACTCAGTCCACCGGCTCTCGCAAAGTCCCGTGTACTCATGTGTGGGTTCATGGCAACAGCAGCTAACACACCAACTGCACCAGCTTCTCCTGTGACGGGCCTGTTACGGACCCGTTTGCGTGCTACGACCGAACCTGTTGCATACAGTTGGCGGCAGATGTTTTGCAATGTGCGGCACGTTGTATGCTCTCTGTCCGGGTACCGTTGTGCATACACCATGCGGGCTTCAGCTGCATTTCGTCGACACTTGCCATAGATGAGTATCATCTCCGCCTTTTCAGAGTTCGAATACACCATGGTCACAGTTCCTACAACACTACACTATCACAGACGTCTGGTAACACGGTGTACTACAGTTGGTCTGCGTGCGGAGACGAATGCAGAATAACAATAGCAGCAAGCGCTACATGCGGACACTGCGACAGCTAGACCAAACCACAACAGTGTACTACAGCCACACTCGTAAACACGGTCGTCATCGTAAACATGTCCCTGCAGATGCTGCTCGCCGACCGTGGCCCGTGTTTGTTACAACACGCAACTGAACGCCGGAGGTTTCAAGCGTCAGCTTTAGGTTACAATATCTCCGGATGTAATTAACATTTTACAGTCCAACAAACGGCACTGATTACTTATTTGCTTATATGTTCAGATGTGCTAACGAAACTAACGTGGTTCCATTTAAAAAAACGTAGGTTTGTGTCAAAAAACATACTTCCGTGCATTTTTGTATGGTTTGTATTAAACAATTACACTAGCCCCTCTCCTCACGTTCAGTCTGGGGAATCGGTTCGTCAGTATTTGATGTGGTTTACGAAATATATCCAGCGGTAACGTTAGGTGACTCACCCTGTATATAACGCACAATAACTGCCTGATATGTCACATGTCGGAGCAGTTTTCCAAGCTGTATTGTGACAAAACATGATTCCATAAGTTTCAGAAAAGTTTCATGTCAAAACTTTGTGTTTCAAACTATCTATGAAGTTCTTCGTACCTACTGCGCAATTTCACTTTTGTTAGCTATGACTTTTCTGCATCTTGTAGTTCACTTGTACCGAATGACAGGAGCAAAGGTGAAGAGGTTTTGATGTGGATGGTACCCAGTACACTGGTGTGATTAGTCTTGATGGACCAGAGCCTCGATGAGGCGCCGCTTCTCACCCCCCCCCCCCCCCTCCCACCGTCACCCGCTTCGGTTCGGTGGTTCAATATAGAACTACCGTTAAACAGCTTTAAACCTAAATGTCCCGAACGAGGCCACGTGGCAGTTATATTTTAGGTTTTCCGTGATTTTCCTAAATCTCTTAAGGCGAAAGCCGGGATTGTTCCTTTTTAAAGAACGCGGCTGATTTCCTCCGCTGTCCTTCCGCAATCCGGGACCTGCACTTTGTCTCCAATGACCCAGTCGTCGACGGGACATTAAATCCTAACCTTCCCTCCTCCTTGTAACATCTTTGTCAACTGGACCTTAATCACTATCCCGCCTTGCCGTCTTCCTTCATTCAAACGCTGTACTCCTCTAGATTTGCACAATTAGAGGAGCTGCTTACATGCGGATTCGCGATGAGACGTTCTCCAAAACCTCCCATCAACTTGGAACATTGTGTCCCAAGGATACGCGTCGTTCAACTATGATTCTTCACCACGACCACTGACTAAGTATTTCTGTACAGAGGGTCACATCGCCAGAAAATTAAGTACAAAACTTTCATCCAACATCACCAGGAAATTACTTACAAAACTTTCATCCAACAGGTTCTTGAGTGGTGTTTGTCAGTTTGGAATCTTTAACAAATTAGACTAAGAGACAGAGGGAATACAGAGAAGAACTATGATATTCGCCAGTCTAGCGCAAGAGTGTCACAACAAATACTCAGCAACACCCTACAAGAAAGAAATTGTGAATCACGTAAAGATTTACTGTTTCAGATTCTGAGAACACATATTCCAAGGCGAATCAAGCAATATGTTACCACCTCTCACATACATCCCGCTTAATGGTCGTGACAACTAAACTGAAGAAGAAATTCTGGATTGTTAGGTGTTTCGATTCACTAATGGAATAAGAAAGAGACAAAATGATACTGTATATCTTTCATAGTACAATCACTATCGCACTATAGGGATAACGAGAGCGTTATTTTGAACAGTCATTCTTGATATAACTGTGTGGGCATCGGGCGGCCAGAGTCTGTTACTAAAAAAGTTGTCAGTGTATAATAGTGCATCATATTGTGAAATAACTATCACTGGATGAAACAGACGATTCGGACACGGTTAGCCAGAAGAAGTTCACCGTAGTCGTGGCCGAAACTTTTACATTAACAGTCATTCTTGAGATTTACGTTGTTTATGAAAATCAGCAAGCGCAGCAGCAATTTTCTTGGTGAAGTATACACATTGAATGTTCAGTGACACCTAATTCTTGTTTGTTGTGTGAAATCGAGTAATGGCATCGTTGGGGTGAAGCAGAGGCAGCGAGTTCTGGTTTGGCATGAAATATAAAGCTGGGTAGATTACCGGGATCAATACAACAGTTCTGCCGCCCTGCTTCTCAACGGCGACCACACGGCGTCGGAGCTAGACGCTTCCGACCCTTGAATTCTTTTTTTAAAGAATCCGTCTATTACTTGTATCGTTTTGACGAAAGAGTTATTCATAGCAGCTGGAGACCCTCGGCTCTGGTCCGTACAAAATAATAGAAATGAACTGGCAGAAAGGGAGGACTATCAAATGATGGCATCTCGTCGTACTTGAAAACGTAGCAAAAGAAGTGGAAAAATATCGATGACCTCAAATAAAGTTAAAGCCTTATTGAAACTCTTATTAGATCTGAAAATCATTATGTAGGGCACCCTGGAGGAGGAAGATTTAGCACAACTGATTTGTTTTATATACAGTATTCTCTTCTAAGTTAGTTCTAAGCGTGAAAGCGAAATTATGACGCAGATGCATGAACTAAAGGAAAAAACGGTTAGGTGGAAGGAAGGTTAAAGTTGAGCTTTCCGTCGATGTCATGGTTGTTATTAGAGACGGACATCAGCCTATTTGGATAATTATGGGGAAGGAAATCGAGCGAGATGTATTTAAAGGAGATAAGCGCACCGAAAAGATATTAGATACTCTGTAATAAAGAGCACGTTGGTGGCCTTGTAGTACTGTAGGTTGTGTAAACCTGGTACCAGACTGTCATGTGACCCTGAACATTGAGGTTAGTCATGGTAGTGAAGCGATTTGTACGAGGGTGAGTCAAATGAAAACTTTAAATATTTTTCTAAATATTATTTATTGTGCAGAAGTGATACAAAGCTGCATCACTTTTCAACATAATCTCCCCCACGCTCAATGCAAGTCCTCCAGCCCTTACAAAGTGCATAAATTCCTTTAGAAAAAAATTCTTTTGGTAGTCCGCGCAACCACTAATGCACCGCGTGGCGTACCTCTTCGTCAGAACGGAACTTCTTTCCTCACATTGCGTCTTTGAGTGGCCCAAACATATTTAAATCACTTGGGGCAAGGTCTGGTGAGTATGGTGGATGAGGAGGACACGTAAAATGCAGGCCTGTGATTGTTGCAACTGTTGTACGGGCAGTGTGGGGCCTTGCATTGTCATGTTGCAAAAGGACACCTGCTGACAGCTATCCACGTCGCTTTGATTTGATTGCAGGCCACAGATAATTTTTTAGGAGATCTGTGTATGATGAACTGGTGACAGTGGTCCCTCTAGGCATGTAATGCTCCAAAATGACGCCTTTTTCGTCCCAAAAGGGAGTCTTTCTTTGGTTTTGGTGATGAGGAATGGTGCCATTCCTTGCTCCCCCTCTTCGTTTCCGGTTGTTGGAAGTGAACCCAGGTTTCTTGCAAGGAAGCCATCACTTTCTCGTTCAAAGCGCCGAAGAAGTTCTCCACAAGCATCAACACGTCGTTCTCTCATTTCAGGAGTCAGCTGCTGTGGCACCCATCTTGCAGACACTTTGTGAAACTGGAGCACATCATGCGCAGTGTGATGTGCTGACCCATGACTAATCTGTAAACATGGTGTAATGTCATTAAATGTCACTCGGCGGTTTTCCTTCACTATGGCTTCAACTGCTGCAATGTTCTGTGGAGTCACAACTCGTTGTCCCTGACCTGGACGAGGAGCATCTTCCACTTAAGTCACACCATTTGCGAACTTCCTACTCCATTAGTAGACTTGCTGCTGTAACAAACATGCATCACCGTACTGAACCTTCATTCGTCGATGAATTTCAATAGGCTTCACACCTTCACTACGCAAAAACCGAATAACAGAACGCTGTTCTTCCCTAGTGCAAGTCGCAAGCGGGGCGGCCATCTTTATACTGATACTGCGACGGTATGTGTACATCTGCACTATGCTGCCACCTACAGGCCATTCTGCATGCTGTTTGTAGCACGCTTACCAACTTACAGAATAACGGTGCGAAATTTCGATTTGTTATTACAAATTTAAGGTTTTCATTTGACTCACCCTCGTATATGCCAGGCAGTTCTTTGGTATCAGTGCAGTAAGATGAGTCGATGTGGAGACGTGACGGAATGGCAGAAAGCAGCAGTCATCTTTGGACACGCGCTTTCCACACCGTGAATGTATTTGCTCGATTTGCTGGTGTGTCAACTCGGACTGTGCAAACTGTCCTAGCCGACAGCGACCGGAGACGAGTGTCGCGCCTTGTCAATGACAATCGCTTTCCAGTTCGACAGGAATTGCTGCCGTCAGAGATTGTAGGTCCATCTCAACTAGTTTCGAGCGAAGATTGCAAAGGGAACCGCATTCAGTGGACATCGGAGTCGGGTACATCGGAAAGGACCGTTGCTCGTAGCATCACATTAAGTTGCACGCCTCATATGGGCCAAACAATACAGCAACTGGACAATAGCGGACTGGAGGCGTGTAGTGTGATCCGATGAGTGGCGGTTTTACCCCTTTTCAAATGAAGGGAGGCGTCGTGTGCACCGACGGCCCTATGAAGCGTTTAACCTGGAGCGATAGTTGTTGTTCAGGCCAGAGGTGGTTCTGTGATATTTTGGAACTGTTATCTTACCATGGCTTGGGCCAACTCATTTATGTTCATATGAACGTGATCCCGGACGTTAATTACAAATCCACACTGAAGAAGTGTTGCCCTTTCTCCTACATAGGGTGCTTCAGCTGTTCCTACCGATGTTGTTTTATAATAATAGTAAGTTCACTGCAGCCAAATAGCTATACAAATTCAAAGTACAATGATAATAATAAAAGAAATGAAAAACTTTACATATTGTGATTTGCATAGTCACTTATTAACCATATCCTTGCGGTACAGAGCTCTATATCGTAACGTTTACATATTTGATGATACAGATTGCACTCACACATTTCGGTTGGTTCATGATATGACGTGTTGTTGCAAATAAGGTGGTGGAAACCATGGACTGCCGTTCTGGTGATCACGTGTCTCAGTTCGAAGTTTTCCTTTGTCCATGTTCGGTCAATCATGGCGCCTGTGCTGCAAAATTCTGGAGGTATGTCTCCCCTTTTTTCCTTGAAAGTTTTAAGTAGACTTTCCAAAGCATTGCTTTTAGGTAACATGTTTGTCTTGTAGGTCTTCAATCAGGAAGAGTCACCTCGCCAGCAGTATACAGGTTTGGGTCGTGTTGTTTTGGACACTTCTATTGCTTTCTTTATATAGGTCGCCTTCACTCTTTCTAGTGTTCTTAGGTTTTTCACTGTAAGATGTGGTCCGATAATTTCTATGCTGTACGTCAGTATTGGGAAGATTTTGTCTCTGAGTAGTGCCATTGCTGTCTCTAGGCTAAGGGATCTGGTGTCTTGTATTTCATGGATTGCCATTATTGCCTGCATTGCTTTCTCTGTTACATGTTTTGTAGAACATTTTGCAGTTGTTTGTTTTGAGACCCCTGGGTACTTTAAGTATGGTACAATCTTCAGTTTTCTCTCCCGTATGAAGATCTCATCTGATGCAGGTGCTCTTCCTCCATTTCTGAATACCATCATTTCTGTTTTCGCCATTTTTATTTTGAAGGCGTGTTCGATACACCAGTCTTCCATATCGTTTATCGCTCCTTGTAACTTTGCAATGTCCTTTGCGCCTATTGCAATATCTTCTGCATATGAGATTAATCCTTCCTTTGGGGTATTCTTACAGTTTGTTCCACTGCAAGGATAAATAACAGAAGAGTCAGTGAGTCTCCCTGTAGTACACCGTTTGACTAGAGTATCGGCTCCGATAGGGAGAGATTGTCTGAGATCCTCATTTCTTTCCATCGCAGTATTGAGCTTATGATTCGTGTCTATATCTTGTTTTCTCCTTGGGTTTCCTCTAGTTTTTTTGTCATTAATTTTCTGTTTATAAAGTCAAAGGCTTTTGTGAAATCTATAAATACTACGTAGAGCTTTTCTCTGTCTTCATGGGCTTCCCATACGCTCTTTGGTAGGAGTTCTATTGCAGTCAGAGTTGTTCTTCCCTTCCTGAATCCCATTTGGCTTTCAGCTAGGTGTTCGTCGATTGTTTGCTTTATACTTTCTGTTATTATTTTTGTGAACACTTTGAAAGGTAAGTTTTCTAGGGCTATGCCTCTGTATTTGCTAGGGTCCTTGAGGTCTCCTTTCCCTTTATAAAGCACTTTTACTATTGACTGTCCCCACTGTTCCAGAATGGAGGCTGTTTCTATGCACTTACTGTAGAGTTTTGTTCACAATGGTGTCAGTATTTGGGCAGTGTCTTTTAGATATTCGGCTGCAGATTTTTTGTTCTTGTTGCTGTTAATGGCATCTTTGATCTAGTCTGTTCTCAATGGGATCCATTCCACAGTTGTTGGTGGCACTGTATCGTCTCTGCCCTCAGTTCTCCCTCTTAGTCCTTCCTTATGCAGTATATTGTCGAAGTGCGTCTCCCATATTTTCATATCGATGTAATGCGTTTCAGTTCGTTTTCTGGGGCGTTGTGCAATATATGGGTCCTTCGATGCTTCCTCCACTAGTTTATTTCCTTCTCTTGCCCAGAATGTTCTCTTCTTTTCATTTAGAGTTTTTTTAAAGATATTTCGTTGTTTTATGCAACCAGCAATGTTATATTTGGCCTTCAAAAACCACGCGCGAAATTTTCACATTTTCTCGCTTGCTACTCGTAAACTAATAGCCCACTCCCACACTCAGCCCCCAACGGTCAGAGTTTTTAGTCTGTCGTTCATGGCACTCTTCTTACTACTGTACAATACTTTGCGACTGCACGAAATATTTCCCACCACATTCTACCTTTTTTGGTCTTTACTCACTTTCCTTATTACGCCACCGGCTTAGTCGAACACTTACAAATTGTAAAATTGATGTTTGTGTAAATTTTACCTAGCAATTTTGTGAATTTTAACAACATAAAATAGAGAATTACATCGTTGTATTCGTCAGGCCTTCTGACTACGAAACTACTGTGCTTGTAAGGGTTGTTTGGATCTAATGGTCAGCGTAATTGGCTTTAGTGTAAAGCTTACAAAAGTTGTTTCTCTTTCATTACTCTCACGTGTAAGTTTAAATTAATAATGTTTACGAAATAGCCGATTATGCTGGTGGCGTAACAGCGCAATCAATAGGACACCAAAAAAGGTCGAATACCGGAAATGTATGTATTGAACTAGGGACATAGAAACGACGGAGAGGTTTCGTCTCCGCCGTAGCCCTCAGTGGTACACAACCCCACAACAAGCTACAGCAATCCACCACTCACTCCACCACCGCCCCACACCGAACCCAGTGTTATAGTGCGGTTGGGGCGGGCGGATTCGTGCCGGGGACTGGCACGGCTTCCCACTCGGGAAGCAGTGCGTTAGACCGCACGGCTAGCCGGACGGGCATACCGGGAATAGTTTGTGTAACCGGAAATTTTTGTGCAGTGGTAGGAGGGAGTGCCACGAATAACGTACAGAAATCCTGGCTGGTGAAGGATGAGTGTGGGGGTGGAGACGCGTTTGAAGGTCACTTTCGAAAGTGTTTCTTGAATAACACGAAAACCATGGCCTTCAGTAAAAACGCATCGCAGTACAAAATTTAACTACATTAAATTCCCTACCAAAAGACCCTGTTCATATTTTCTATGGGATTAGTAGTCTGCGAGTACTGAGCGAGAGAATGTGGAAACCTCGCGCGTGGGTTTTGAAGGGCACAATATGTCATTGCGGGTTGCATAGAAAACCAGTAGGAGCAGCCGAATCACACTGCATATTCATGGTAAATATGCTGTGGACACTCCCGTTTCCTAAGATGAGAACAGCCTTGTTCACACGGGGTTGAATTCACGCATCCCTGGTTGGACGAATACTCAAGCACCATATTGCATCTCGAGTGTCTTATTGAATCACCCAATCGTCATTTCATAGAGAATGTTTGGAACTATCTCAAACAGTGGGTGAAATGTAGCTGTCAACATCCCCACAGTTTGGTGAGTGTGTGATATCTAATGAGTGGCTTAATCCGGATATGGTGTATTTGAAGAAACTTTTGTACTGTCATCCTCACCAAATCGAAGCCATTATGAAGGCGAAAGGAGCCGTCCGGTGTGGCCGAGTGGTTCTAGGCGCTTCAGTCTGGAACCGCGCGACCGCTACGGTCGCAGGTTCGAATCCTGCCTCGGGCATGGATGTGTGTGATGTCCTTAGGTTAGTTAGGTTTAAGTAGTTCTAAGTTCTAGGGGACTGATGACCTCAGATGTTATGTCCCATAGTGCTCAGAGCCATTTGAACCATTTTTGAAGGCGAAAGGCAATGTCACACGGAATTAGTGTGATGTTTTCTGGGAGTGATTTTTCTATTGGCCAGTGTCCTTATCCTGTCATTCATCTGAGCTGATTTTAAGGAAAAAACAATGTGAAACCTAAATCTTGAAACTTCCTGGCAGATTAACACTGTATGCTCGATCGAGACTCGAACTTTGGACAGTGTCTTTCGCGAGAAAGTGTTCTACCGACTGAGATGCCCAAGGACGACCTGTCCTCACAGCTTTACTTACGCCAGTACCTCGTCCCCTACCTTCCAAACTTCTCAGAAGCTCTCCTCCGAAACTTGCAAGACTAGCACTCCTAGAAGAAAAGATGTTGCGGGGACATGGCTTAGCCACAGCCTTGGGGTATCCGAGTCTTACAAGTTTCGCAGGAGAGCTTCTGTAAAGTTTGGAAGGTAGGAGGCGAGGTACTGATGGAAGTAAATCTGTGAGGAGAGGTCGCGAGTCGTGCTTCGATAGCTCAGTCGGTAGAGCACTTGCCTGCAAAAGGTAAAGGTCCCGAGTTCGAGTTCCGGTCTGGTACACAGTCTCAATCTGACAGGAAGTTTCATATCAGCGCACACTCTGCCAGAGAATGAAAATATCTTTCTGAATCTGAATCTTGATTGCTACATCGGGGTTTGAGCGCCTTTCTTCGCAAAATGAGTCCAGTGTGCTATCCACTGCAGCATATTTCTCAGTAGAAAAGAAATTTATTTATTTATTCCAGAAAAGAAAGCATACGAAATTTACAGGGATGGTTCAAATGGCTCTGAGCACTATGGGACTTAACTTCTGAGGTCATCAGTCCCCTAGAACTTAAAACTACTTTAACCTAACTAACCTAAGGACATCACACACATCCATGCCCGAGGCAGGAGTCGAACCTGCGACCGTAGCGGTCGCGCGGTTCCCGACTGTAGCGCCTAGAACCGCTCGGCCACACCGGCCGGCTTTTACAGGGATGCCCACAAATTCTTTTGCAGAGTGATGTTACCAACTGCGGAAATTGTAGAACAACGCTGTATTTTTCGAGGATTCCTCCCAACGTCATTGTCAAAAGTATAACAGGCAACAACCGCCGCTGTAGGTGTTTCCATAAATACGTAGTGGAGTGGGCCAGCTGCCACTGGTCGACATCAACACGGGACGAGCGTCGCGCGGAAGACAGGACGTGTCAATGAAGGAACGGACCCTCCCTGTGCGAGGTCAGGGAGGAGGGAGAGGGCTCCGCCACCCACCCTACCACTCTTTCAATTTAAATTTATAAAACTTTTCCCGCTTGGAACGCTCATCGTCCGGCGCGCGTACACAAGCAACGCTCAGAAGATAACACCTCATCCATTGAAAACTTATGCAGCTTTCTACTGTATCTCGTATTACTGAGTCCCAGTAGGCGTGCGCTAAGATATTTTTGTCTTTTACAAATTTAATATTTTAACCTTTAGCCTGGATATATTCCGGAGCTGCATATTTTTCGAGATTTATGAGCTTGGAATGTCGCGAATGCACCGCAGAGTGTTCCGTTGTTCTGCGGACAGTCTGCCTTGTGTAATTAGCACGACATTTATTAGGTACTCTATAAATTGCGATTATGCTGGATCTCGCGTTGTTCTTTGTGGTGCGTGTATGGCTTTAATTCTTTTGAATTCCAGCGTGTCACAACGGCGGGCTTCATCTTGCTGGACGCACCTTCGCAGCAGTAGAAGAGGTCGATATGTTGATTGTTTACAATATTTTTGCGTAGGAAAACGTTTGCGTTTCCTGGTGTGACTTATTTTCATTTCGCTGCAGGTGCTGCTAGCGAGTGAGGTGACGCAGTGGCTGAAGTATTGGACTCGCGTTCGGCAGTAGCGGGATTAAGATCCACTTCCGAGCAAGGGCACTTATATTACCCATTGTTTTCCTAGACCGGAAAAGCCGAAAGCTGGGATGGTTCCTTTGAAAATAATACGGTCGATTTCCTTCCCTGTCCTTTTCCTGCCCGAGCTTGATGTCCGCCATAAGTGGCCTCGTAGCCAAAGGAACGTTAAAACACAGTCTTCCTTTCCTTCTTTTCAATAACAGCTTTTTCTCCTGAAAACAAATTTAATATTATCAAATTCTGTGTGCATATATTGTCATCAAAAACAGACCTTGCCGTATATAGGGTGCTCGGAAATTTACGGTACAAACTTCTAGGACTTGTAGATGGGACTGAGTACATAATATTTTGAATAGGAACCCATGATTGGAAACGTATCGTTTCCGTTCTACGACGGTTTCAATCAGATGTTTAATTCATCCACTTCTGCTTGAGGAACTGAATTAGGCGCGACGCAGTACAGTTATCAGAAAACAGAACGAAATGGGACATAATGAAATGTCCATTGATCACTTAAGCACATTTGTTTGTATTAATACCTAAAAATTTCGTGTTTACGTCATTCCAAAACAAAAAGAACCCAGCATATTGTACGTGCAGAACAGTACTGATGCATTAAAACAGCGGCTCGATTAGCGACCACCAACGTTGTTATAGAGATTGAACACGTTATCGTGTCTACATTATTGCATATCAGGACAAGCAACTCTGAGACTTTTCTATTTCCCTCAGCAGGCGTCGACGCGTTACACATTTGAACTGAAACTGACGTAGAACGGTAACAGTACGTTTCAGGCCATGGATTCCTGTTCAAAATATTATGCACTCACTCCCCTCTACAAGTCCTACAAGCTTGTGACGGAAATTTTCAAACACATTGTATGTTAGTGTAATGGAAGTTATGGAAGTTAAAGAACAGGTCTGTTAATATTGGCTTCCGAAGCTGACCGACCCAATCCAAGGAAGGAATCAATGAAGAACGAAAGGTTAAGATGTAATGTCTTTCTGAAGAGGACCGAATACAGTTCCATGTGAAACTTGTGTTAGGATAGACGCTCTTCACATTATTGATGAACTTCTTTCCTCTTATTTGGCAACGAATGTCATAATACTGTTTCGACATGCATTTAACTAACGCGTTCATCTTATACGGTGGAAAGTGTTACGAAACGACCACAGGGTTTCATCCTTCGCCTTTCATTTTTTCGTGGAGAATTTTGCAGGTGTATCTACGAACGTGGTTCCTTTCCGGCTAACTTGCGTTTTCGGTATTTGGATATACTTCCTTTATCTACACACGTGGCATAAATACAAAGCAGTACTTTATTAGCACATAACAGCATGTAACAATCTCCAACGGATGTGGCTCTAACACCGAGAATATTTCATATATCAGGGGACGTTTGCAAATTGTGAACACACGGAATTGTTATGGAGAACACGAATAAACTGACTGCATATACTTCATCATAAAAAGATTAAAAGTCTGGAACTGAAGATACTGGTAACATCCTATTCTACGATTAAAGAAAAATTTTGGTAACGAACATGCGCTACAGTCTGAAAACGTGGGTAGAACAGATTTCTGATAAGAAATATTTTCACCATGTAATTTCTCAAGAGCACTGTCATAGCTGTACAGCAGCACATACTTTGGGGTTACATTCTGTCCTTATATACTCTGGTTCTGAGTTAAGACTCATTCCAGAATTGGTCGAAACAGGGAGGCTGGATCTAACTGTAATTCGCAGTTGGAATAACAATGACTCTGTCAAAAGAACAAAATATGTAAGTCTATTTGTGTATGCGTGTGTGTCGTTTATCATTGTTTGAAATCGACGTGTTTCTAAATGTTTACTAAAGTTCCCGCTGAAAGCACTGTCCGTATATAGCGATGATAATGATTAGCTCTTCGCTGCAGCCTAGTCCATTGCCATTTAACGTTTGTTGTGCCCATTAAAAGACCGCCATCTGCTGGATTCCTTTTTAACTGACACTCATCTAGAAACAATACAGTAACCACTCCCACAAAATTCTCTCCACAAATGGATAAGAAATATAGCGTTCCATATCCTTTCATACTGTCTGTAGCTCGTGGTCTAGTGGCTAGCAATACTGCCTCTGGATTACGCAGTTCGATTCCCGGCCAGGTTGAGGATTTTCTCTGCCTGGGGACTGGGTGTTTGTGTTGTCCTCATCATTTCATCATTATTATCATTCGTGACAATGGTTAGAATGGATTGTGTAAAAAAATTGGGCTGTGCACAACTTGGGACTTTGTACGGGCGTTGATGACCGCGCAGTTGAGCACCCCACAAACCAAACATCATGATGAACCTATCGTGTTAACTGACATGTGTATCATTACTATGCAGATACATAATGCGAGTACAGTTATATATCTGCTATTATATATACAATTGTCATGTCGTAGAAACTGCATCAAATGCAAATGTTCAAATGTGTGTGAATTCCTAAAGGACCAAACTGCTGAGGTCATCGGTCCCTAGACTTACACACTACTTAAACTAACTTAACGCTAAGGACAACACTCACACCTATGCCCGAGGGAGAACTCGAACCTCTGGCGGGAAGGGGCATAAGATGCTACTGACTGTGAGAGTAGTGGACCAAAGCGGCGCGGCCGGCCGCGGTGGCCGAGCGTTTCTAGGCGCTTCAGTCGGGAACCGCGCGACTGTTATGGTCGCAGGTTTGAATCCTGCCTCGGGCATGGATGTGTGTGATGTCCTTAGGTTAGTTAGGTTCAAGTAGTTCTAAGTTCTAGGGGACTGATGACCTCAGATATTAAGTCCCATAGTGCTCAGAGCCATTTGAACCATTTTGAAAGTGGCGCGAGTCCATTTTGTTACTGCGAATTGCCTACATCAGGGGCAGGTATGCACTCAGGGGCAAACCTATTGTTCTGCTTTGATTGACAGGTAGTTAACCTACTGTTCTCCCTTAATTAATGGGTACTTGACCTATTGTTCTGCTAAAAGGATCCTTCCTTTTGAGTGACAGCACTTAACCTAGCGTTTCCCAGCACCCTACCCCTCCCCCCACCCCACCCCTCAGGAAACCATCCCCCTTGTTGCTACAAGTACACGTTCAGGTCTGCATTATTGGAATAGCCCCTCTTACTCATATAAATTTGATTGAGCACTTAATTAAATTGATCAATTAACTTAATCTAACCCACCTCCCCTCCCCCAGAAAATGGTGGGAAGTTCAAATTCCATCAGGACATTGCAACACACCACAGCTACCTCCACTAAACAAAGAAAATGGCGGGAAAATAGGTTACTTGGGTTACCTCCACAAACCTAAGTCATCCAACCGCCACCTCTTCCTAGGAATTAGCAGGAAAGGACTCAGCCTGTGCTGGATAGGATGGACGTATGTCTTTATTTTGCATGCAGTCTTTATTTAAACAATTAGAGGCAGTACCACCATCAAGTGTGTTCACCATGAGGTCCGGAGTCCAACTGATCTAGTACACAGTGCCACCACCAGAGGGCACTATCGTCCCTCCCGTGAGTAGTCCAAGATGGCGGTGTGTAGGATAGGATGGACATAAATCTTTATTTTCAGTCTTTATTTAAACAATTAGAGGCAGTACCGCCATCAAATGTGTTCACCCCGAGGTCCAGAGTCCAACTGACCTCGTACACAGTACCACCACTAGAGGGCGCTGCCATCCCTTCTGTGATGTAATCGAAGATGGCGGTCTGGGGGGCAAAATGGCGGAAAAAGGACTCAGCCTGTGCTGGGCTGCTGGATAGGATGGCCGTGAATCTCTACTTTGCAGGCAGTCTTTATTTAAACAATTTGAGACAGTAGCTCCATCCACTGTGTCCACCATGAGGTCTGGAGTCCAACTGACCTAGTATACAGTACCGCCACCTGAGTGCCTTTTCATCCCAAGGCGGTCTGGAGGGGGATAAATGGTGGGGAAATGACTCAGCCTGTGCTGGGCTGCTGAAGAGAGGGAGGAGTGTACTTTATTTTCGAGCCATTTATTTAGGGACGGATTTGACATAGTATATTTATTACACGGATACCAAACACTCTCCCTGACATGCTTGGGGTCACAAAACACAGCGAACAGAGACGCAAACAACTTGTAAATTACCAAAATAATGTAGTACACAGATGTGCAGACACACTCACTAATTATAAAATGTCAAAATAATGCATACAGTTTATTTAGGGGCAGGTTTCAGATGTGCAGACACACTCACTAATTATAAAATGTCAAAATAATGCATACAATTTATTTAGGGGCAGGTTTCACCTAGTTTATTTAGTACACTGGTAAAAAAACCCTCACCCTCACATGCTTGAGGTCGCAGTAAATACTCTACAGACCTGCAAACTACTCGTAAATCACCGAAATAATGCAGTACACTGATGTGCAGAGACAGAAACAAGTCCTGAATTGTCAAAATAATGCATCTAAAACACTCTGCAGACACACTTGCTAATCGTCAACTGTTGAAATCATGCACTGCACACCTGTTCACAAAATAATGCAACAGACACAAAAACAACTCGTAAATTGTCAAAAGATAATGCATGTATAATGCTCACAACGCTTAAACAGCCGAAAATAATCCAGTGCATAAAGACTCAGTGCATGTAAAAATCACTTTCGAACTATCATCAACCACAACTATCAAAGGCTCCAATGTGTGCACATGCTTTGTAGGGCTAGCCACATGAAAGCCAGCACTGGAGCACTAGCCAATTTCTCTCGTGCCGCTGCCGATGGCATGTGAAAGTCGCATCTACAGTTAAGAGTTCTTCGTGTGTTATATTGGCGCCACTTCTCTATGTAAATAAGCGCCAAGTCACCCTCTGGACCACACACACGTGTTCACCACTGCTGGCATGAAGCCTCTCGCTACCTGTGATCCAGCAAAGACCTAACTGCCGAGTGACTCACCCTCACAGATGCTGCAGAAATCTGTTCTATTGCTTCCCAGAATAGCACAGGCTGCATTGCTCGTAGTGATCCTAACAGGACGTGAGCTGCATATAGCCGTGCATGTGTGCTTACCTGCCCAGCGTGGCTGACGCATCACCCCAAAATGTCCGTGCAGTGACCAGGACCTGTTTACGAAAATAGCCCAGAATAGCACTGATTGCATTCTCCCCAATGGTCCTAACGAGACATCACGTGTTCCCTTTCTGGAAATCGTGACGTCGTGCTCTCAACATACATCTCAGATATGTTAAACATTCCCAGCGCTAAAAGCCTTCTTCATGTCTGTGTGCACTCATGAAAACACCGCTAATTATAAAAGCATTCTTCTTATTTGGAAAGAGAGCACTGTGTAAGGGCAAACAGGGGGAAATCAGAACAATTATGCAAACAGAATTCGAAGCACTGTCCTACAGAAGAGAAAAATTGCGGGAATTTTCGGTACCCTACAGCTACTGGTCTGGAGATGTCCTACTGCCACAGTGGCGGATAAGTGATGGCAACCGCACCAGAGATGGATAGTCTGCTTCAACTTGTCTTTAAACACTTGCTTTCTCAGAACTTTCTGTAGATACCTAGCCTCCATCTTATTCGAATCAGTTTGTAGATGCTCTTATACCCCAGCATGTTGGATGTCTTGTGAATGAATGGAGCATTCAGATTGGCCCTTATTGAATTTACCTGTCAAACTGCTGCTGCTGCTGGTGTGGGAGCACCATCCGACATTGTTTTCTGCAGACGAGACTTTCAGCCGTAAAAGTATTTTGTACAGATCGCCATACTGCACTGACAGTTAAACCCTGCAAAAGTGGCAAACAGATTGTCAAATAGGGAAAGACTCTTACTCATTACACTGCTATGCCACTGAGGACGAAAGGTTGAATATTAGAGCGTGAAACTGATCTCCAACCTGGCAATATATCACTGTGTACTGTGTCGATGTAGTAAACATACAACTCGTATCCTGCTCCACACATAATCGCCCCTTTTACATCATTCATATAGCTGTCGACTGCCACACACTAGTACATATACTGCAAAGACAGACAACACCAGATATACTCCTCATTGCACTAGATATTTCCTTCTAGGTCAGGCAGTTATCCACACCCAATGCATGACCAGAGCGCTCTCAGGGGACCAAAGCCACTCTCAGAAATATTGTACAAAGGCTGGGTTGGTTCCTCTCAACACAAAGATGTTACTGTTTCTTATCCCGACCTGCTTGCTTGCTTGCTTTTCTACACCCATCTCTAGACTCTGGGTATTAATGAACACATGTATTTTCCCAATGTTTGCCAGAATATTATACCATTTACGCAATACTTTTTGATATCAAGCACATAGCAGTATCCTGCCAACTGCTTGTGCAACATAATTCTGAAGATATAGACTGGGAATTATTTCTGTACAAACCCGAAACTATAGTGAGATGGAGAATGCTGTAAGCCACTGAGTAACTAGAAACTTATCCCATGTGCTAAGACCTTCACACGACAACCAAAAAAAAAGAAGAGGAAACTGATATTTCCACTCCTGAATACTGATGTCGGTGATATAACAGATTCCTAATCATCCCTATGATTTACAAAGTCAACTGAGATGTTTCACATGTCTAGAGAACCAGCAAACCTGTCTTCCACCTGTCTTTCATCTGCTGTATGCACACACCAACATCGATGTTCCCTCAACTAAATAAAGGCACGAAATGTGCCGATGCAATCAACTGAACAATTGACATGGGAGGGAAAGCAGTCCAGTGCAAACGCACGTCCATATTGAGTCTTCTCAGATTTTCACGTGATCACTAAAGCTCTCCAACACATACTAAGTATTGGTTCGCTATTTGGCCATCTAGAGGACGACCTGGTTAAGTCAGCTATATTCCTACACCCCAACAGGCCTCTCCATTTGGACAGCTCCTACTGTTAACCTGAACCATGAATCCTTTCCAGCCATAGGTCACCAGCACTGCACGCCAAGCATAGACAGAATCGTCCTAAGAAAAAAAACCGGCATCATATATATTTTATCCCTCTATTTACAATTAAATGTTATGATCGTGGTCCCAATTGAATGACATTCAACAATGAGCAAAGTATCAGAAATACAACCTCCTGACGGCTGTGGCTCTGGAAATAGAAATATCTGTACCATTCTTATGACTTGACATACTCTTCCTTCTGCTATCACAGTATTCCACCTCAAATCCATACCTTCCTTACGACTGGACATAGTCATTTCCTTTGCACATGTCAGAACACACACACATATTATAAGCCTGATGCTCAAGGTGAACGTATCATGCACACCCTACTACTAAGTATAATACTTCGCCAGTAACTGATTGTCGGCGATACGAAATAATACTGACCGAAAATCAACGATGGGTGGACACATATTATAAGTTTTCTTGCGAGTCCTGCCACCGTGTCTTAGAAAGAGAGGCGTAATCGTCTTACAAACCGCTATATGTTAAAAAGAAACACAACCATATTACCATCACAAGCGGTCTTGGTTCTACAGGTGCACACAAGTATCCATGTTAAAAGCTGTACCAGCTTTATAAATCCATGTATGGGATTACCTACGAATGATGTGGTTTTCCCAGACAAATTCCGTGACACTGAATATAGACGGTGATTGCTGGAGTGTATACTATCAGACCAGCAGTGTGGTTACACGTCACCGACGGTGCACCCTTGTAAAAAAATTACCGAATTTTGAAAATGATTCGGCTAAGGAGCATGGCATGAAACTGGTATTTGCAACTCCCTCACGCCACCACCACTAGATATTTCTCCAGTATTCATAACGCATTCTGTCTTGATGCCATGTCAGAGGTTCTGCGATATATCCACTGAGTTATAGGCGATGATTGACTGAGAAGGATAAGAAACAGTGCTGATTGAGGTCGTAAAAAATGTACACTAGATTTTCGGATCTCTAGTGCCACCATTTTGGTAGAAATGATGTCTATGATTTGGAATCAAATTTTTCTATTCAACCACATACCTGCGTTGGATCCTATGGAGGAGTCCTTTAATGATTACAGCTAATAGTGAATTATATTTCTGGCACTCTCATATCTCGAAACGAGTCACCTTTCTCAAACCTATCTGCTACAGTAAAATTTCAACGTGGTTTTAAGTAGTCCCTATGCATCTTGCAACTGCCCCTCAGACTCTGCGCCACCAGCCCTGCAGCTTTGCGCATGTGATTGTTCCAATGTAAGTTAGAATTGAGTAAAAGTCAGAGAAAGCTATATCCACTACCTTCTGCAACCTGTGTAGAAACAGGCAAAGCTGAGTTACTGTGACAGAACTGTGTTTTGACCATTGAATGGAAACAAAGCCTGCTCCTGCAACATGAGGTGGTGTAAAAGACAGTACAGGAACTGGGAGAAGGACATGGATTTTGCTACTGCATTGTGCTGCTTCTCCAAACTACAAACAGGTACTACAGATCCACATCCCTCAGGGCCCATTCACGTCTATAACCCCAGCATTCTATCATCGTTATTCTGTACCACCCACCAGAGAAAAATTACGAACTATAAAAGCTCCACTACCTTCATCTGATAAAGAACTCGATAAGAGTTTTACCACATCTCTCTCCTCGCGTATATCGAAAACAAATACTGCATGTATGCCGGCATCAGGCACATGTGACGATCCTATTAAGTATACAGGTATTGATCCACTGCACAGACCAGTTTAAAGTTTCATCACCTGTACTGTAGGAGGACGACTGTATCCCACAGACTATACTGTAATTCGCAAGAGACACTCCCTGTGATCCTGTGTCGTTGTTTGAAACATTGCTTTCATCTTCTGTAACACACATTGTACCCTGCTATACATTTCGTTTTCCCGCCACACCTTCGAGGTCTGTGTCAGGTTCTAAACTGACATTAACACGTTCTGATCCATTGCCTCTCGCAGAAATCTAGATGTCGCACAGTGTAAATCATGTTGCTACTATGGCTGCCATAACACACCACACACACTGGATGATTTTAAGTTAAAGGCAGTTACAACGTAAGGAAACTGGAAGGGTTTGGCGGCATTGTGGAGAGTTTCCAAACTACTGTCTGTAGGTGATTGACGATCGAAGCATCGAAGCATTTTACGTAATCAACTACGCTATCAATTTTGAAGTATTGTTCTAGTGTCTGGGATCAGTACCAGGAGTGTAAGAGAGAACATAAAAACACACATTCCTAAGGCTATAGCTTTCCGGAGATGTGTAGCATCCACTGTTCACATCCAATCACGGTTCAGAAATTATTCTATGCCCACATCAGTTCTATATAAAGTGATCGTTAGTAATGGAGAATACCTCTTACAAGCAAACAGATAAATGCATAGCAGCAACATCCGATATGTGAAATTAAAAGTCATGCCACCACTAACTCTGTAAACAGCACATCTGTCAAGCAGATGTATACACAGGGATTTTAGCGTCTCACAAACACCTATCGCTAACTTAGAATCTTCTGAGTTATGAACCTGAAGTATCGATTTTACACCCAAGATGCGACAGGGGTATGGAGTACATCGCATAAATCTTCGTTTGTTTAGAGGAATGTGTCACGTTTCATCACATGTGAGATGAAAGTCCTCTGATGACTGAGAGGTTTACTGTTAACGATTGCTAGTAGACACTGCTCTAAGACCCACACAGAACAAGCGGTTGTATGTGAGTCGAACGCAGGCATGTCACACAACTGATGCATCTTGATGGAACATCAGGAAAAAATGGTCAAATGGCCTGCAGCAACTTCTCCCTCCCTCCCTCTCTCTCTCTCTCTCTCTCTCTCTCTCTCTCTCTCTCTGTCTCTCTCTCTCTCTCTCTCTCTCCCTCCTCTCTCTAGATTAAATCGTACCTCACTACAACTCCATCTCAACTGACCAATCCATCCACTTTGTGCCATCCTTTAAAACAAATGCAAGTAAGTTTAGAGGTGGATGGTTCTCTGTCTCCCTAAAAAGCGTCAAATTCCATAGTCAACTGACGTGTATCACTGTTACCTCAATAGACATGCAGTGGAATGCTGCCTCGACAGAAAAAAGTGACTGTTTCCCTGCCTCCCTTCACTTCCATCTCAGTGTTTTCTCGGCTTCCTCTTGCTGTCGCGTACTTGTTCCCATGTACAAATGGTCCTGCGTCAAGCAGAGACACACAAGTACTTCCTCAGTTTCCCCACATTTCAATGTATATTCCATCAATACATACATGTTTTCCGCAATTCTATCAATTTTTTCCCATCAATTCCTAGGAAGAGGTGGCGATCGGATGACTTAGGTTATTGGAGGTGGCCCAAGTGACCTATTTTCCCGCGATTTTCTTAGGTTAGTGGAGGTACCTGTGCTGTGTGGCATTGTCCTAATGGAATTTGAACTTCCCGCCATTTACTGTGGGAGGGGAGGGTGGTTAGGTTAATTAATTGATCAATTTAATTAAGTACTCAAGTACTCAATCAAATTGATAAGAGCAAGAGGGGCTATTCCAATAACTCAAACCTGAACGTTTACCTGTAGCAGCGAGGGGGGAGGTTTCCTGAGGGGTGGAGTGGGGGGAAGGGGGAGGGGGCTGGGGAACAATAGGTTAAGTGCTGTCAATCAAAAGGAAGGATCCTTTTAGCAGAACAATAGGTTAAGTACCCATCAATCAAGGCAGAACAATAGATTAAGTACCTGTCAATCAAAGAACAATAAATTTGCCCCTGAGTGGCTACCTGCCCCTGATGTAGGCAACCCGCACCAACAAAATGGAGTCACGCAGGCCTTGGTCCACTACTTGTGGGTTGTATACCCAAATACCGGTTTGGCAAATAAACTTTTCAAGTGCATATTATGTTGTTTAGAAGATGTCTTTTAATGCATATCTTAAAACTGCAGTCAAGATTGTTAAATGTACAGGTAGCTTCTTTACATTATGAAATAAGCTAGTTGCAGAACATATAAACAAAATGGTAGTGTGTACTAAGCATAAAACGAATGACGTGGCACTGATTTAGCGGACTGGTTGTGCATTCAGGAGGATGGGGGCTCTAATCCCCATTGTGCCACCCTGATATATGTCTCTCGCAGTTTCCCTAAATTAATTCTGGCAAATGCCGTGACGGTTCTTATGGTAACGCAGTGGACAGCTACTTGTCACATGCTTGTCAGACTAGACTTGTGAGTATGTAATGCCCGTATATATGAATGATATGTTTTATTCTTAAACTGTAAGAACAGGAAACGCCCAAAATCCTTACAGCAGTGATCCACAGATGAATAAAATTACATCGACAACTAATGAGACATCTTTGCTATGCTGTTGCTTTCCTGTATCTTTGTTGAGAAACCTACACTTGAAAGGAAAGTAGATGAAAGCAGGGGATATTCTCCTTTGTTCTAGGTAGATGGTCTCAAAAGTCAATATTGAAGTCTCCACATAACTTTATTTTAGTGCCGCGCGGGATTAGCCGAGAGGTCTTTGGCGCTGCAGTCATGGACTGTGCGGCTGGTCTCGGCGGAGATTCGAGTCCTCCCTCGGCCATGGGTGTGTGTGTTTGTCCTTAGGATAACTGAGGTTAAGTAGTGTGTGTGCTTAGGGACTGATGACCTTAGCAGTTAAGTCCCATAAGATTTCTCACACATTTGAACTCTTTTTTTATTTTAGTGTTTTTCTAGTAAGTGAAAGTTAACCTATTTTCAAGTCTTCTCATAAAGATCCGGAATATACCATTTGATACTCTTTATAAAGGCAGCCAACTGTACTATCACACAAACTTACGCGCTGTGCATATAATTCATTCTCACATCTAAACTGGTTGTAGTACTGATCTTCCTCTATTGTCAGAAATATAAATTAGCATATCAAATCATATGTGATGTGGTGTCTAAGATATGTAGGTGCTCACAGCCCGACAACCATGAGTCACGGTCTGGGCGATATTTCTTTTCATAGCAGGATCCCTTTGGTTATCCGCGGCACCCTTACAGCACAGCGGTAGGTCGACCATATTCTAGGCCTCGTTTTGTTGCACTTCATGGCAAGCCATCCAGTACTTACATTTCAGCAGGATGATGTCCGCTCCCACCCGGCGAGAATTCTTGCTGTTTGTATTCGTGCTTGCCAAACCCCACACTGGGCAGCAAGGTCTCCGGTACGTTTGATGCATTATGGGCAGGGCCCTCCAACTAGCTCAGGATTTGGACCATCTAACCCTAACGCATCAGTTGGCTGTATTTGGTACGATATTCCTCAGAAGGACATCCAACAACTTTATCAGTCTGTGTCAAGCCGAATAACTGCTTGCATGAGGGGCAGAGGTGTACCAATGCATTATTGACTTGCTTAACTTGTGAAGCTCTTTTTCTTGAATAAATCATCCAATTTTTCTGAAACTGTAATCATTTGTTTGTCTGTACATGTACATTACATCTACGATTTCCGCCCATTCGGATAATTCCTCCGTGGTGCGTCGTTTTTTCTTTTTAGCTTAACGTGTGCTAGCAGCCCAAAGTATGCAAGTATCAGTCTTCTACTGATTCAGAACTAGGGAGCCAAATAATAGGAAAAACTCCGTATATAATAGTTTTCTGAAGAATTTTCGTTCTTAATGCTGTTTACAAGGAACTCAGTTTATAAACGGATGTGGAGGGGGAAAACGGGTCTCAGTTGATGTGATGGAAGACACAGAAAACAACCTGGTTGTCGGGATTAAAATCACAAGTTTGTCAATTCATTGCAATGCATGCTCTTGAGTGAAGGCTACGATGTGAGACCGAGGGACATTTCATCTTCTGCTGTGTGAGGCTACGCGATAAAGGCTTCTATTTGAGACCTAGCAAGAGACTTTGGTCACAGCTGCTGATGGGAGAGCTATCGCATATCACTGACAGGCTTAGAGAAAGATGCCGCTCGGTCCATATGGGCTTCCTGAGTCGACACACTCCATTTCCTTGCCAGAGTGGGTGGGAACCTCGTGTATCACGACGCATCTTCCTGCTGATAAATACAGAGCACTAACAGATATATACCCGTCAAAGTTTCTAAGTCTGTCTCAAAGCAGCAAACCTAGGAAAAGTGATACTTAGATCAAAACTACAGTGGGCCATAATTTGATTCAATACTAATTTATGATGACAAAGCTGCAGATTATTAAAAACCGATATTGTCAAAGTAGTGAATTTAGGATTTCGGTGTTCTGATGTGGGTAGTAATAATAAAATTTAGCTCTAACTTAAATACAATTATTCACAAAAGCAAAGATAATTACAATGGATCGAAACCGTCGTACTGACTGAAGTACATTTGTTTAATTTATCGGTCATTAACCAGCCATTACATAAAAGGTGAAGCAGCGTTACAAGTGCCCATTTTTTGCAAATGTGATGTTTGGTTATTAATGACTGCTCATATTTTGTTGCTGTGAGATAATATTTTGCTAACCGCTGAAGTTTTATTTGCAAAATGAGCTATCTTAAGCAATCTTATCCTCTCACAAATCACTATTAACATTCTTGTTCTTTGCACAAATTTTGAGAGCTTCGAGAGGCGTAAGATATACAAAAGATTAACTTTTTACTTATCTTCATTAACAGGTTGTTGTTGTCGATGACTCAAAGTCTTATCTAGGGGTACATTCTTTGCAGCTGAAATTTCGATTTTGCGGGTTCTTGATGAATAAATAACTGATGAAGATTTGTCTGTATTATTTTTGAATTTTATTTTTTGTCACATCTTTCAACATCACACGGCTTTAACATTTTCCACATTAAAAAAAAAAACAATAGTTACACTGTTGGTGACAAACTTAGAAAACGTCTACTTCCATCACAGGCGCGCCCAACACTACTTACATTCTGCGGTACTCACATTATTCCAAAGAGTTTACAAAGCAAAAGCGTTTACAAACTTTCTTTATCAAAGAAGAATCGTCGCTAAAATATATTGTACAATTAATAATATGAATTTTAAGTATGCCACAAATATAGTAATCTCAATTATTTTTAAAAGAAGAGTAATTTTAACTGTTAGTACATATCGATTGCAACACATTAATTTCTTTTTTATACATTTTAGCCTGAAATATAACACATCGTATACAAAATCATATGAATTCTATTAATGAAACAGCTGAGATAATTTTAACCTATGCAAGAATCGAGATTAATCCTGGTATCGGTTATTTCTAAATAAAAAAAGGTATGTTAGAGAAGGGTGATTCATTATACACAGAAATTATGTACAGGGTAACAATTATTGAACTACTGCATATGAAAAAAAGCAAATTAGTTACAAACTACGGCGTGCACGCACTCTATTCAACATGTAAACGTCACTACAGAAATTCAGATTTAGGTTATGACATGCTGAATATGCCTGCCATCATTGTCGATGATGTGGCGCAGACGAATAGCGAAATTCTGCATGACCCGCTGAAGTGTCGGAACATCGATGCTGTCGATGACTTTCTGATTGGCTGTTTCCAGCTCAGCAATGGTTTTGGGGTTTTTGTTGTAAACCTTGTCTTTAATACAGCCCCACAAAAAGGGGTCGCATGTGTTCAGATCCGGAGAATATGGCGGACAATCTAGGCCCATGCAAGTGACCTCTGGGTACCCCAGAGCCAGAATGCGGTCCTCGGAGTGCTCCTCCAGGACATCAAACACTCTCCTGCTTCGATGGGGTCGAGCTCCGTCTTACATGAACCACATATTGTCGAAATCAGAGTCACTTTGGATAATGGGTATGAAATCATCTCCCATATCAAGGAATATCGCACAGATTATTCCGTGACTGGACATTGCACACCACATAGTCACCCGATGAAGGTGAAGAGACTTCTCGATCGCTAAATTCGGATTCTCAGGCCCCCAAATGCGCCAATTTTGCTTATTGACGGACCCATCCAAATGAAAGTGGGCTTCGTAGCGAAATCAAACCATACTAATTCCCATTATGCCCTGCGGCCAACCGTGCAGTTTGAACGACCTAACGCAAATCGTTTAAAAGTTATGACGAATTTATTTCATATAGTTCAATAATTGTCGCCCTGTAAGTAAATAATGGAATAAAAAATTGGCATCAGGAGAGACTGTACTGTAGTTAACAGAGAAGTGCATGACTGAAAGTTGTGTGTTGTATAGCTGTGCATGGGAATTTAAATATTTCTTAGTTAATAATTCCTCTGACAGTAGTCATTTTATGTCCGCTGCCTCATTTAGTCATTGAAAAAACTATATTTTGTTTGAGTAATTTGGTATCTTATTATGTTAGAGATTTGAGAGGGAGTAAAAATGGTTCAAATGGCTCTGAGCACTATGGGACTTAACTTCTGAGGTCATCAGTCCCCTAGAACTTAGAACCACTTAAACCTAACTAACCTAAGGACGTCACACACATCCATGCCCGAGCCAGGATTCGAACCTGCGACCGTAGCGGTCGCGCGGTTCCAGACTGTAGCGCCTAGAACCGCTCGGCCACTCCGGTCGGCTTGAGAGGGAGTAAAAGGATAGTAGAGACAAAGATTGAAAGTCGGCTCCTGATTTTGAAATCAAGGAGATAAACTGGTATGGAGTCAAATTAAGCAGTGACATAGATTTTTTGACAAGAGGAACCCTAGAAACAGGAAGTTTCAAGTCACAGAACTATAAGTCAACTAAGGAATCGGATAGAAAATGTGGCGATTGACTAGCTATTGGAGGCATTAAAGGAAAATGCAGATCGTAGTGAGGTGCGGTTCAATGAAGTGTTAGAGCACATGAATTCACTGGTTTCGATGGTGCGCAATGACATCTTCGAAGTGCTGTACTGAGAGGCTTGTGGAAGGGAGAAAAGTGCGGCCGGTTTTGGAGACGTAAAATCGATAAGTCAGTACATTTACAGTCTTGGCTCTCTAGATGACGTGGATTAGACGAGAGATCAGCAGACGCGCGATTACAGATCGCAAGACGGGTGTACGAACCACGGGGACTAGCCCACACCAAGTGCAACAGCTGAGCTAACAGTGTGTGAAACAAAAGACAAAGAGTGTACGGACACGAACAGAAGCAATTATATAGCACAGCGCAGGCAATGTTGACAGTAAAGCGAACGAATGAAGTCTACAACAGAGTATCTCCTTATCTGGAAGGAGCATAATGAAATTACTGAAAATGATTATGTGGGAAGAGAATTGGACGTCGGCGCGACGACGGAAAGTATCGCGTATGTAGGAAATAGTGAGAATAGACGGACATGCAAGGGAGATACTCGTAAAAGATGTAACATTGGTACTAGCATTGGAAACTGATGATTACAGGCACCGATTCACCTTGAAATTGGTGTCATATACAGACGTAGCTACGTTTTTGGTACTTCGACTAACATTAGATGTTCTAAATGGGAGCGATATTGTACCAGAAAGGGAGATGATAAGATAGAATGATAAGAGTATCGGCAATCTGTTTCTAAATGTAATAAAAATGGCAAAGTAAACATGATAACATTGACTTAATTACGTGGGATGTTGAGCATGGGTGACAACAAAAATATATAAAGAGAAACCATGAAGGTGACTGAGCAAGGGAATTTTGGTGAATTTAGCTTCTAAATAGACACAAGCGATTGGTTAGTGGAGGCTGATGTATTGGATGAAGTATTAATGGCCATCAAAGTTTTGCAAGATGGGCGGCAGTCTGTCGAGGGGGTTTATTACTTGATGGTTCAAATAGTTCAAATGGCTCTGAGCACTATGCGACTTAACTTCTGAGGTCATTAGTCGCCTAGAACTTAGAATTAATTAAACCTAACTAACCTAAGGACATCACACACATCCATGCCCGAGGCAAGATTCGAACCTGCGACCATAGCGGTCGCTCGGCTCCAGACTGTATCGCCTCGAACCGCACGGCCACTCCTGCCGGCCATTACTTGATATCAGGAGACAATGGAATATGTCCCGATAAAAATTAAACACTGGGAAATATGCTGTGGAAGAGTTAGCATCGCAGTAAGAGCCCACAGAAGATTGAGAGGAGCGTCACACAAACCAATAAGTGATGGGAATCTGAACTAATATACCACGCCTGCAAAGTGTAGGAAAGCTATGAGAGAGGGGAAACCAGTAATGGAACAGACAAAATTTATTGTCACGTTCCATAGCAGAATGCGCAAATTCGACGATAATAGCGGCAAAAAAGGAGATGAGAGAAGATAAACATACTCACTGATACGCAACAAAGACATGATTAAGAAGACAGTAGGAGTGTTGAAAGAGTAAGGGACAAGCAGACGAAGTTTCAGAGTGGCAGACCAAGTTTTTGTCAAAAGTCAAAATGAAAATCCACTGATGTATTGGCCAACGTGTAATTGGAAGACTTTGCATGTTGCATCACATCAGGAACGGGTTCAACAGGTTCAAAAATGGCTCCGAGCACTATGCGACTTAACTTCTCGGGTCATCAGTCGCCTAGAACTCAGAACTAATTAAACCTAACTAACCTAAGGACATCACACACATCCATGCCCGAGGCAGGATTCGAGCCTGCGACCGTAGCGGTCGCTCGGCTCCAGACTGTAGCGCCCAGAACCGCACGGCCACTCCGGCCGGCTAGGTTCAACAGGATATTGTAGAATACGGTCCTCGAAATTTGATGTACGCACAGTCCGCCGCCTCCCTGCACGTTCGTCTGTCTATCACACAAATACCAAAAAAGCACTTGAAATGTTGTGTGATAGTGTTGTTGTCTCGACCATTCCCATCTTATTGGCTGTACACAAACAGCATCTCAGCTTGTTACCGACGTGAGTACGGGACCATTCTGCTGCTCACAGTACGCTGCATCAATCATACAAACTGCTGCTTACAGTACGCTGCGTCAATCATACAAACTGCAACACACAAGGCTCCATAAATCATGCAGTATTGCTCTAAATGATGTAGTGAATGTCAGTTTGCTGAACTTGTTTTTAATAATTCATCTAACTACACGCGAGTCAGTTACAGATAAGTGCGTATAACAGCGAGAAAAAGACCAGAAAAAAAGAGAACATGACGGCAGACAGCATTCGATTTTGCGCGTGGCTTGCAGTAAATAAATTCTTGCTGTATTAACAATATTACACGGAGGAAACTAGTGGAATACTAACGAGAGTCAGGGGTAATAGCCTGTCATAACAAGAATAAAAATAAGCTCACAGAACATGGACAAATGCCTGAGCAGTAAACGGAGAGAAAGCAAAATAAACACATTCTGAATCAAAGAGAAATTTAATGAAGAGAACTGAATCACATGTTTTCGCTTTGTGTTACATTCGTTGTTATTCCTTTCACAGAGAATTGTTTTACATGACATTTCGGAAGCGAATAAATGTGGTATTGTGAAGGGATTATTAACCTGCCTAGCCATGCAGTTGTTTCGAATAAGACGAACATGGCTGGACACGACATGCTAATCTCATTGTGCACTTTTATAACACTGAGGCCTAACGTTCAGCTACCAAGACAGCCTACGGAATAAATAAATGTTCCCAATAGGCAGAGATCTATTAGGATAGTGAATGGAGAACAGGCGGACTTGGGTGCATTAGATCTCTGTAAATACAGTACTTGTATCAGCGACATCAGCCCCTTGATCTGCAGGAAACTTTGACTTACGGCGTGAAGCCAAGCGCCGGCACGCCAGTCGGGAACGGCAGGGAAGAGAAGGCTGTGAGAAGAAGTCAGCCAATCGCACACTGACTGTTCTCCCTTCCAGGACGACAACGCTACAGCAGCGGCCCCTATGTGTAGAGGACATAAGCGCCGCAACTGACTGGTGACGGTCCAGTTCGATAGCAGCTACAAGATTAGCGAGTTGGATAGCAGCGTCAACGATAGGCACTTCGATGGCAGTTGAGGACAAACTTTTGTCAGTTAGAGATCAGCAGTCGCTGCAAATACTGATTATTACGTATGTCGCCCTTTGGTTGCGACACGACTGTGTAATTGCCAATGTTAATTATCTGTAATTTTCTTATTGTAATAAACCTCATTAATATGACTTGTTTGTCTAGAGAACTGAATAGGCAGGATTCCTAGATAGAACAAGATTCACGACGAGGCTGGACGAAACCTAACAGGTTTCAGATCAGGGAGGTAAATATTTTATTTCGATTTGTTAGTTAGGCAGTAACAAGTGCCACTGTTACTGTACTTCAAGACGGATCGTGCCTATTAATTCAGGTTTCGATAACGAGTTTCGTCCAGACACCCCACAGGTTTATGGACCCTATCGAAGATGTCATTATTTGCGTTGGTTGGAGCTACGATAACAGTTCACAAAAGATATGGACAACTGGAAAACTACCGAAGCACTCCAAAATGGAGGTACAAATGTGAAACAAGTTACGTGCCGCACGCACGTTGTCCATCTTGAGCGAACTAAATCAGTTCTTGGTTCATGTAATGATCACATTATAAACATGCCAGTGGAAACTACATTTTGAGGGTATTTTGTAGCAGTATGGAATGTTACTCACTTTTGACAACTTAAGTTGAAAGAATCACGTCTGTAAGAGAACGAGTAACTTCGTATTTTAGCGTTTGACTGTATAAGGCAAATTATTATTTTTTTTTTAAGTCAACAGTCTGCTGACTGCTTTGATGCGGCCCGCCACGAATTCCTCTCCTGTGACGACCTCTTCATTTCAGAGTAGTATTCTCAACCGACGTCTTCAATTATTTGCTGGATATATTCCAGTCCCTGTCTCCCTCTACAATTTTTGGCCTCTACAGATCCCTCTAGTACCATGGAAGTCATTCCCTGATGTCCTAACAGATGTCATATCATCCTGTCCCTTCTCCTTGTCAGTCTTTTCCACATATTCCTTTCCTTTATGATGCTGCAGAGAACCTCCTCATTCCTTACCTGATCAATCCACCTAATTTTCAACATTGGTCTGTAGCACCACATCTCAATTGCTTCGATTCTCTTCTGTTCCGGTTTTCCAACAGTCCATGTCTCACTACCATAGAATTCTGTGCTCCAAACGTACACTCTCAGAAATATCTTCTTCAAATTAAGGCCTATATTTGATACTAGCAGCCGGCCGGAATGGCCGAGCGGTTCTAGGCGCTACAGTCTGGGGTCGCGCGACCGCTACGGTCGCAGGTTCGAATCCCGCCTCGGGCATGGATGTGTGTGATGTCCTTAGGTTAGTTAGATTTAAGTAGTTCTAAGTTCTAGGGGACTAATGACCTCAGAAGTTAAGTCCCATAGTGCTCAGAGCCATTTGAACCATTTTTTTGATACTAGCAGACTTCTCTTGGCCAGGAATGCCCTTTTTGCCAGTGGTAGTCTGCTTTTGATGTCCTCCTTGCTCCATCTGTCATTGGTTATTTTGCTGCCTAGGTAACAGAAGTCCTTTTAACTTCATCTACTTTGTGACCACCAATTTTGATGTTACGTTTCTCGCTATTCTCATTTCTGATACTTCTCATAACTTTCATCTTTCTTCGATTTACTCTCAATCCATGTTCTGTGCTTGTTAGGCTGTTCATTCCATTCAGCAGATCACGTAGTTCTTCTTCACTTTCACCCAGGATAACAATGTCATCGGCGAATTGTATCACTGATATCCTTTCACCTTGACTTTTAATTCCGCTCTTGAACGTTTCTTTTATTTCGAGCATTGCTTCTTCGACGTACAGATTGAACAGTAAAGGCGTAAGACTATATTCCCGTCGTACACACTTTTTTATCCGTGCATTTCGCTTTTGGTCGTCAACTCTGCTTATTCCTTCTTGGCTCTTGTACATATTGCATGTTACCCGTCTCCCCCTATAGGTTACCGCTTTTTTTCTCAGAATTTCGAACATCTTGTACCATTTTACATTGTCGAATGCTTTTTTCTTTAGTCTTGCTTCCATTATCAACCGCAACGTCAGAATTGCCTCTCTGGTGCCTTTACCTTTCCTAAAGCCAAACTGATCGTCATGTAGCAAATCCCCAATTTTCTTTCCCATTCCCTATGTATCGAAATTGAAAATGTGCATAATCATAACCGATCGGTATTATTTGGTTTTCTACAGTAGACTGCGCCACTGTAACGTACGGGCTTGCCCATGTGTTCTAGTACAGAACTCATATACAGGGTGAGTCACCTAACGTTACCGCTGGATATATTTCGTAAACCACATCAAATACTGACGAACCGATTCCACAGACCGAACGTGAGGAGAGGGGCTAGTGTAATTGATTAATACAAACCATAAAAAAATGCACGGAAGTATGTTTTTTAACACAAACCTACGTTTTTTTAAATGGAAGCCCGTTAGTTTTGTTAGCACATCTGAACATATAAACAAATACGTAATCAGTGCCGTTTGTTGCATTATAAAATGTTAATTACATCCGGAGATATTGTAACCTAAAGTTGACGCTTGAAACCTCCGACGTTCAGTCGCGTGTTGTAACAAACTCGGGCCAGGTTAGCGAGCAGCATCTGCAGGCACATGTTTACGATGACGACCGTGTTTACGAGTGTGGCTGTAGTACACTGTTGTGGTTTGGTCTAGCTGTCGCAGTGTCCGGTTGTAGCGCTTGCTGCTATTGTTATTCTGCATTCGTCTCCGCATGCAGACCAACTGTAGTACACCGTGTTACCAGACGTCTGTGATAGTGTAGTGTTTTAGGAACTGTGACCATGGTGTATTCGAACTCTGAAAAGGCGGAGATGATACTCATCTATGGCGAGTGTCGACGAAATGCAGCTGAAGCCTGCAGGGTGTATGCAGAACGGTACCCGGACAGAGAGCATCCAACCTGCCGCACATTGCAAAACATCTGCCGCCAACTGTATGCAACAGGTATGGTAGTAGCACGCAAACGGGTCCGTAACAGGCCCGCCACAGGGGAAGCGGGTGCAGTTGGTGTGTTAGCTGCTGTTGCCATGAACCCACACATGAGTACACGGGACATTGCGAGAGCCGGTGGACTGAGTCAAAGTAGTGTCATGCGCATACTGCATCGTCACCGCTTTCACCCGTTTCATGTGTCGCTACATCAGCAATTACATGGTGATGACTTTAATCATCGAGTGCAATCCTGTCAATGAGCGTTAACAGAGAATTCGTAGCAGTTTTACCTGTTTACCGATGAAGCGGGTTTCACAAACCACGGGGCAGTGAATCTATGGAACATGCATTACTGGTCCGTGGACAATCCTCGCTGGCTCAGACAGGTAGAGCGACAGCGACCGTGGACTGTAAATGTATGGTGCGGAATCATTGGCGACCACCTCATTGGTCCTCACTTCATTGCAGGGGCCCAAACAGCTGCAACATACATCGCGTTTCTACAGAATGATCTGACAACGTTGCTCGTAAATGTCCCACTGGAAACGCGTCGACGTATGTGGTATCAGCATGATGGTGCACCTGCACATTTCGCAATTAACACTAGGCTGACCCTTGACAGGATGTTCGACGGGCGTTTCATAGGACATGGAGGATGCATAAATTGGCCAGCCCGTTCTCCTGATCTTACACCTCTGGACTTCTTTCTGTGGGGTACGTTAAAGGAGAATGTGTACCGTGATGTGCCTACAACCCCAGAGGATATGAAACAACGTATTGTGACAGCCTGCGGCGACATTACACCAGATGTACTGCGGCGTGTACGACATTCATTACGCCAGAGATTGCAATTGTGTGCAGCAAATGATGGCCACCACATTGAACATCTATTGGCCTGACATGTCGGGACACACTCTATTCCACTCCGTAATTGAAAACGGAAACCACGTTTGTACGTGTACCTCACCCCGCGTGGTAATGTACATGTGCGTCAGTGAAAAAGACCAATAAAAAGGTGTTAGCATGTGGACGTAATGTGCTGTTCCAGCCTCTTCTGTACCTAAGGTCCATCACCGTTCCCTTTGGATCCCTACGTAATCCGGTGCTCTCCGATACACCCGATCGAACAGCGGAGGAGTGGTACTCTAGCGTCAACTTTAGGTTACAATATCTCCGGATGTAATTAACATTTTACAATGCAACAAACGGCACTGATTACGTATTTGTTTATATTTTCAGATGTGCTAACAAAACTAACGGGCTTCCATTTAAAAAAACGTAGGTTTGTGTTAAAAAACATACTTCCGTGCATTTTTTTATGGTTTGTATTAATCAATTACACTAGCCCCTCTCCTCACGTTCGGTCTGTGGAATCGATTCGTCAGTATTTGATGTGGTTTACGAAATATATCCAGCGGTAATGTTAGGTGACTCACCCTGTGCTACCAAACGTAAAAGAATAGCACAGTGCTCTATACGCTGTTAACAAAAAAACCAAAGCAAACTTATTTTCTGTTACTATAAATTCACTTTAAAATGGACAGTGTCTAAAATTAGTAGTGCAAAAAAGTAATTTAGAACACAGGCTGGTGGAATTCCGCCATTTTACGAAGCAAAATTCTGCCTTCGCCGGTCCCGACGATTTTCATCGAAGTCATAGCGGCGGTGATGTGGCTCTTGAGCATTTCCAGCTTGAACGTTAGTAGCGGCGGGTGGCGAGAAGGCGCACTTTCCCATCAAGCTTGCGGCAGTACACCAGAAAGCGGAACAGATTGCTGCCGTGCCACGCTCGGCAGTTTCGCGTAGCGGGCTTCAGACACGAGAATGCGCGTGGTAACGTTGCGCCTGGTGTCATCACTGCAGGAGTTTTGAGAAGGGAAAGCTATATACGGTGTATATAAGAGTGTCGTATAGAAATTCCTGAATGTGTTTTATGGATAACCATGCTATACGGTTCAGATACTTCTGTTTCAAATAACGATCAACTGTAGTAGAACGGTGTATAGTTATGTTCTGGTACAATGTTAAATTTCTCATGTACTCACAAGTTTAATGCAAAATGACGCATTATGTCACAATTTCAGATTATAAACATGATAAAGTTATACACTGAAGTTGGTTATTGAGAATCAAAGCTGTTTATACGCAATTGTAGACATAATACGCCTCAATAAATATTCATATAAGAACTATGTGCCGCGTAGGATTAGCCGAGCGGTCTAAGGCGCTGCAGTCATGGACTGTGCGGCTGATCCCGGCGGAGGTTCGAGTCCTCCCTCGGGCATGGGTGTGTGTGCTTGTCCTTAAGATAATTTAGGTTAAGTAGTGTGTAAGCTTAGGGACTGATGACCTTAGCAGTTAAGTCCCATAAGATTTCACACACATTTAATTTAATTTTTAACAATTATGTGGCAAGATTCTTCAATAATTTGTTAATTACTGATCCTGTAAACATCAGCATATCCGTTACATTTGACGATGTAATTAGTAAAAACGTTACAAGGTGATTAACACTGTTGTATTATATTGATGACAGAAATGTGAAGGTTGTGTCGCTTTCACAGTTCCCTTGATCTTCTACACAACTAGTCTGATGACTCTGAGCAACCTAAATAAACAGTATACTTTTAAATTTTGTGCGTTTCCCTAATTCAATGAGATGAATATAAACACTCATGCTGCATACTTGGTTTTATAAGACAGCAAAGTTAGATAAGTATGGCAGCAATGCAGATCCATAATTCTCCAAAGACCTCTATGTGAATGGAACTTTAAACTATAATCACAATCGTAATATAAATCCCACATAGATCTTTTGGCAACAATTCAACATGAAAAGATTTTTAACACTGACTCCACCATCCGGATTTAGGTTTCCCGTGGGGCCCCTAACCTAATTGAGGTGAGCGCCATCATCATGGATAGCACCACCTGAGCCCCTCTGTCGTGTCCAGCGTGAGCCGGGCATCCACTTGTAATGACCTCGGTAGGATGTTTCAGTCTAAGCCTCTTTTATTTTAGGCATTGAAAGGAAACTCATGTTGGAGGAGGACTGAGAAGGTTCACTGCCTCCTCATTAGCTATCCGATCTACTCATCTAATCTTCAGCGTACTTCTGTAGCGCCACATTTCAAAAGCTTCTATTCTCTTCTTGTCTGAACTTTTTATCGTCCACATTTCATTTCCGTATACGACTACACTTCAGACGAATATCTTCAAAAAAGACTTCCTAACACTTGAATTTATAGTCAATGTTAATAAATTTCTCTTTTTAGAAACCCACTTGTTGCTATTGCCAGTCTGCATTTTATATCCTCCCTGTTTCGGCCATCATCACTTATTTTGTCGTCCAAATGACAAAACTCGTTTACTACTTTTATTGCCTCATTCACTAATCTAGCTCTCTCCACATTAACCGATTTAATTCGACTACATTCCATTACACTTATCTCACTTTTATTGATATTCATCCCGGAAGTCTTTTTCAATGCACTCTCCATTCAGAGATGAAGTTCTCATAGTGGTCCACAGTAAACCCATCAATGTGTGCCTCGAAAAAGAAGCTTATGGTCCGAAAAGAACTAGAGTTCCCTGTCCACAACGTACAGTGGCAAGAACAGCTCTAAGAATTTACACATGAACGATCTTTCAGGGTGTCTACATACAAATAAGTTCTAATGAGACAAGTGTTTCACTATTTTATGGTGTCAACATCTTTTTGTTTTGTATTTTTCTCAGTATAGTGTCACACAAACTGACTCTGTCATTGAAAGTGTTACTACATAATTCTCGGAATTGTGAGGAAAAGAACATTAAAAATAAACAAAAAACAAGATAACAGCGATGGATCCTAGCAATAAGTAAGACGGTACAGCGAAAGTCCCTAAACTGCTACGATGAAGTCTTCTGTAGAATTAAATGAGTTTATGACAAGGAAGTCTTTTAACTTAGATTTCAAAATCTGGCTTTTATCACTTACATTAAAAGCTTCGTCGAAATGTATTGAAAATGGAACCACCAAATAACGTGCACCTTTCGGTAGCACGAGTGCAGCTCCGACGGATGTTGTTTTGCTAAAGATACATTTTTCTTTAAAAAAAAGTCCTATTCTTTTTTATGCAGAAGAGCCTTTTGTATCAATGATTTTTAGCAAACACTTCTTCCTCTACTTCTTCATCATACTAATTAACGGTACGAACAGAAGCTAGCAGCACTGTTTGGTGTGCGGTTGTTATTACGTCAGTTTGCGATAGAATTTTTATCTTTTCCGGCCGATCGGAAGTAATTTTTGCATATGAAATGCCATTTCGTTAATTCGTCTGTAAACATACAGAAACTCGTTTCATGGTAAAACACTTATTATGTCCAGCATAGCAATACAATATTGTTTAACTGCGAGTAGCAAATAAGCCTTCTCCAGCGTTAAGAGCAGCTTCTTCGAGTAACTTGTCTACGGAATTGCGGGTCTCTAAGTCTGACTTTAAACCGTGGAGAAAAACATAAGTGAACTATTCATCCGAATACTAACGGCACTTCTACATATTAGCGATTTTTAGAAAATACACTTCCAAAGAGCGACGGCTACGTCAGTGATTACTGACTTCAAGCGAGCCATGCAAATAAACTTGGACCCTGCATTGTCCACAGCACTCAACTGGTGATGGTAGTACCTTCGTCACTGAATTTGACTCTTATGGTGATGGTGGAATCGTCATAATGTGATGATACATTTTTAATTTTGTTGTGTGCTCTCTTGGTGGAATCTATTTTAACTGATCTGATTCCTTTCTTAAGTACTTTTCAGTGGGATAGGTAGCGAAAATCTGTAGCAGTGCTGTGACTGTCATTAATATTATGACGAAACTCTCATTACATTCTACATAATATGCTTATACTATCAGTTTCCTAAACTGGTTGCCCAATAGCGGTGGCATTCTACTTGATATATTTTAACGCAAACAACTGCGAAAGACAATGATAAGGGTGTTTGAAACACAATATATTTGTCATTCTAAATACCTACATTATAGGACTTTTACTTCGATACAGGGTTCACAGTTCTACATTGCAAGTGGACCCATACCCATAACTCTTTTGCTTTCCACCTTGCTATATGACTCTACCCCAGTTTCTTTGCTTGTCAAGATACACCCATTATTTGATAGTTGATTATTATTTATATACGATATGCTCATTAACTAAAGAACACCTCATTAATACACTATCTATGACTGCGCTAGTAGTCGGAGAGAGCCAATACAACAACAAAGGGATCGCTGTCCTCCTTATCTCCAAGGACAATGGTCAAGTTCCTCCTTATCTCTAGTGTCAAGTGTCAATGTTCTCCCTCCTCCCCTTTCATTGTGAGGCTTGAAAAAGGGCGAAATATTCAAAGAATGGAAGAAAATTCAAACAATGTCTATCTATTGGCCGAGACACTGCTTAGACAATTCTTTGACCCAACAATGATAATCTACCACTTTTATCAATGACATGTCAATTTACTGCTATAATTTGTATCTGTATCCATGATTTTTTACGTAATTATAATGCTTTATTACCCTAAGAAAAGAATTTTCCCCACCATCACTCCAAAAAAAACCACTACTTCCTTAGTCTCACTAATCATTAGAGAACAGGCAGCCACTTATGTTCTGGGCCTCATGCTATCAGCAATCCTGTTCTATACACACACACACACCTAACATATGTCCCGACATCTTATGCAGTTCGGTTTTTGCAACTTGCAGCTGAGTGTTGTGCCCAATTTCTGTAGGCAGACCAGAGTATGAGTGCCTTCTTCCTTTGCTATCTATAGTTTTCTGGCTATTTGTTACAATTTTTTTCACTTTCAACCAGTAGTCCAAAACACCCACTTTCCAAGATCGTCATCCAAAGACATGTAAATATGAGACTTTAAATGATTTACAATTACCACATTGCATTATTTATACAAAATACACTGATATCCCAAATTAATCAATTGACAGCCTACTGCGGTCTCTGAAAATAATACTTAACATCGATTAGAAATGTACTAACCTCGCCGGCCGAGATGGCCGAGCGGTTCTATGCGCTACAGTCTGGAACCGCGCGACCGCTACGGTCGCAGGTTCGAATCCTGCCTCGGGCGTGGATGTGTGTGATGTCCTTAGGTTAGTTAGGTTTAAGTAATTCTAAGTTCTAGGGGACTGATGACCTCAGAAGTTAGGTTCAAATGGCTCTGAGCACTATGGGACTTAACATCTATGGTCATCAGTCCCCTAGAACTTAGAACTACTTAAACCTAACTAACCTAAGGACATCACACACACCCATGCCCGAAGCAGGATTCGAACCTGCGACCGTAACGGGCGCGCGGTTCCAGACTGTAGCGCCTAGAACCGCTCGGCCACCCAGGCCGGCAGTATAGTCGGCGCACGAGCGATGGGACACAATATCTCCGAGGTAGCGATGAAGTGGGGATTTTACCGTACGACCATTTCACGAGTATACCGTGAATATCAGGAATCCGGTAAATCATCAAATCTCCGACATCGCTGCGGCCAGAAAAAGATCCTGCAAGAACGGAACCAACGACGACTGAAGAGAATCGTGCAACGTGACAGAAGTGCAACCCTTCGGCAAATTGTTGCAGATTTCATTGCTGGGCCATCAACAAGCGTCAGCCTGCGAACCATTCAACGAAACATCATCGATAGAGGCTTTCGGATCCGAAGGCCCACTATTGTACTCTTGGTGGCACGACACAAAGCCTTACACCTCGTCTGGGCCCGTCAACACCGACATTGGACTGTTGATGTGTGGACACATGTTGCCTGATCGGACGAGTCTCGTTTCAAATAACGTATCGAGACGGTATGGAGACAACCTCATGAATCCATGGACCCTGCATGTTAGGAGGGGACTGTTCAAGCTGGTGGAGGCTCTGTAGTGGTTTGGGGTGTGTGCAGGTGGAGTGATATGAGACCCCTGATACATCTAGATACGAATCTCACAGCTGACAAGTACGTAAGCATCCTGTCTGATCACCTGCATCCATTCATGTCCATTGTGCATTCCGACGGACTTGGGCAATTCCAGCAGGACAATGCGACACTCCACACATCCTGAATTGCTACACAGTGGCTCCAGGAACACTCTTCTGAGTTTAAACACTTCCGCTGGCCACCAAACTCCCCAGGCATGAACATTATTGAGCATATCTGGGATGGCTTAGAACGTGCTGTTCAGAAGAGACCTCCACCCCCTCGTACTCTTAGGGATTTATGGACAACTCTGCAGGGTTCATTATGTCAATTTCCTCCAGCACTACTTCACACATTAGTCGAGTGTATGCCACATTGTGCTGCAGCACTTCTGCGTGCTCGTGGGGACCCTACACGATATTAGGCAGGTGTACAAGTTTCTTTCGCTCTTCAGTGTACAAAGATTAAGCACATTGCCCATTTATGTCACATGCTATTCAAGAGAGGAATGACTTCGATATTGTCTGTAGGGTAGGGCAGCATATATCTCTTAAGTCTATTGCAGTAATTTCTTTAATAGGGATCGGTCAAGTCTATTCGTTCTTTCTTAAGACCAGTGGAATAACAGTATATGTGCGAACAGTAGCAGTTTCTGGTGCTTTTTTGCTTAACCCTTTAGTGACCAAATTATTTCCATAAGTTGTAGACTTTTTATGAACACTTTATTGGGCTAAGGAACCATTCATAAAATCATAGTTTAAACCTTAAAAGTGAGAGTTTAGCCTAAGAGTATAAAAAAATTAGTGGGAACTATTGTTCACACCGAACTCTGGAGTAACTTCTCTTGCTAATTTAAAAAAAATGCATATCCTTTTTTTTAGTACAAAAAGCATGTTAAACATTACATTTATATTAGTATTTGTTCATATTGTCCTTAGAGTTCACTAAGGTGATGTACTATGGAACTTAGAGAAGCATGGTGCTACACACAAAGGTACCCGACAGTTGCTGCACATTAGTTTTGTTCTTTTCTTTGCTCTTGGTGCTACATTGGCTGCATCTTGTGTTTGTTGTACCTTTTGTAGGCAAATGAGTTCCAACTTTCTCCAGACGAACTTCATCTGGCACTCCAGACCTGTCCCCTTTCTGGTGTTTGAAAATGAACAGGCCTTCCTCTTCGCTTATGACCTTCCAGAGATAAGCTGCCTCGCCAAGTACAATCTAATTGTTAGCTGGTCTGCTTCTGTCTTCTGTAGCTTCCACATAATGTAGGAATTGACAGCTGCCAAATCTACAAGAAAGAAAAACAGTCTGTGCCACCACTTCCATGAACGATAGCCTACAGCATACTGTTCACGCAGGTGATCAAATCTATCCACTCCTCCCATTATTTTATTATACTCTGCCACAGCCAATGGGCAGAATACTTACTTCACTTCTGCTTCCATCTTTGTTTCTTCTCAAAACAGTTGTAATGTGTTTGGATTGTGGTAATTTGATAGTATACAAACAGGTTTGCTATCCTGCCACTTCACTGCAGCAACACATGACCTGACAGAAAATTCGAATTCTCCCCTGCTAAGACTAGAATTTTTTTTCAGCATATCTGTGAAGTATTTGGTGACTCAAAATCATCATCAGAGTCAGCATCGATATCTGAATCTTCTACATCTTCTGGTAAAGCATACAAAATTCTGAAAACATCTTCTGCCATCAGTCCAGGCATTCTAAACAATAAGAAACAAACAATAACTACGATGCCAATTACGCAGCCATATGCATTGCACTTCACCCAAGTTCAGTGGGAAAAATAATTCCCACTAACTTACCTTGCAATATTTACGCAATTTTCAGTCAAATCCAGCAAATATACACGAATACTATCTCCCTCACAAATGTAAAAGTAGATAAATACGACACAAGTCACTTCACACGCAAAAGGAAAGCACACTGTACAAAAAACGCTGTGACGGTTGAAACAGTGGCTCGTTTTCACGCGGAAACTGCGCTTCTGCATTGATTGACTAACAAGGTAGAAATACAACCGCTTTCGCACACCCGTTGACAATTTACATGTAGTTAGCATACTCTAACAGAGCTGACAGCACAAGTTAGAAGTGGGAACACGGGTTACCACTGAACTTAACAGCGAAAACATGAACTTAACAGCGAAAACAAATAAGTGGGAACTATAGTTCCCACTGGTCACTAAAGGAGCATGTGCAGCAACATGGTCACACTTAGATGAAATATGATAATCATGTTTAAGCGGATCCAAATAGGTGTTTCTTAATATTATCGACAGAAAATCTATACCAAGTACCCTCCGTCATTTACAAATTAAAGAATTAGAGGTGCTGATGACAATTAGGTAACTGCTTTTCAGAATCAGGCAGACGACATTTGCTGTATATCCCTAACACAATATAGGGGAATTTCAATTAATAATTCTCCAGAGCAATTGTCAAATAACACTTGCTGCTGCACCTTCGGCTATACATTGCTTTGTACAGTAAAACAGCATCTTCCCAGAATTAGATAACACATGCATTAGCCATTTTCTCCAATGCCTTGTTTGAGAGCGGAATAACTTTGAAACTTGATTGCGGCTAGGGTATCGTATATATTCTCCCGCATGCGTAGTGAGCACGCACGTCGCGGTGGCCATGTTAGATCCATTTTAAGCCAGTTACTCCTAGGCGTTTTATGGTAGCTACTGTTGTACTTGACAGTCAAATTAATTACATATTTTATCCGCCATAATGCTGTCATCCCCCCCTTCCCCCCATGAACCATGGACCTTGCCGTCGGTGGGGAGGCTTGTGTGCCTCAGCGATACAGATAGCCGTACCGTAGGCGCAACAACAACGGAGGGGTATCTGTTGAGAGGCCAGACAAACGTGTGGTTCCTGAAGAGGGGCAGCAGCCTTTTCAATAGATCAGAGGCAACAGTCTGGATTATTGACTGATCTGGCCTTGTAACACTAACCAAAACGGCCTTGCTGTGCTGGTACTGCGGACGGCTGAAAGCAAGGGGAAACTGCAGCCGTAATTTTTCCCAAGGGCATGCAGCTTTACTGTATGGTCAAATAATGATGGCGTCCTCTTGGGTATAATATTCCGCAGGTAAAATAGTCCCCCATTCGGATCACCGGGCGGGAACTACTCAGGAGGACGTCATTAAACTGGCGTTCGACGGATCGGAGCGTGGAATGTCAGATCCCTTAATCGGGCAGGTAGGTTAGAAAATTTAAAAAAGGAAATGGATAGGTTAAAGTTAGATGTAGTGGGAATTAGTGAAGTTCGGTGGCAGGAGGAACAAGACTTCTGGTCAGGTGAATACAGGGTTATAAATACAAAATCAAGTAGGGGTAATGGAGGAGTAGGTTTAATAATGAATAGGAAAATAGGAATGCGGGAAAGCTACTACAAACAGCATAGTGAACGCATTACTGTGGCCAAGATAGATTCGAAGCCCACGGCTACCACAGTAGTACAAGTTTATATGCCAACTAGCTCCGCAGATGACGAAGAGATTGATGAAATGTATGATGAGATAAAAGAAATTATTCAGGTAGTGAAGGGACACGAAAATGTAATTGTTATGGGTGACTGGAAGTCGACAGTAGGAAAAGGAAGAGAAGGAAACGTAGTAGGTGAATATGGAATGGGATTAAGGAATGAAAGAGGAAGCCGCCTGGTAGAATTTTGCACAGAGCATAACTTAATCATAGCTAACACTTGGTTCAAGAATCATAAAAGAAGGTTGTATACATGGAAGAAGCCTGGAGAAACTGGAAGGTGTTAGATAGATTATATAATTGTAAGACAGAGATTCAGGAATCATGTTTTAAATTGTAAGACATTTCCAGAGGCAGATGTGGATTCTGATCACAATCTATTGGTTATGGACTGTAGATTAAAACTGAAGAAACTGCAAAAAGGTCGGAATTTGAGGAGATGGGACCCGGAAAAACTGAAAGAACCAGAGGTTGTAGAGAGCTTCAGGGAAAGTATTAGGGCACGATTGGCAAGAATGGAGGAAAGAAATACAGTACTAGAAGAATGGGTAGCTTTGAGAGATGAAATAGTGAAGGTAGCAGAGGATCAAGTAGGTAAAAAGACGAGGGCTAATAGAAATCCTAGGGTAACAGAAGAGATATTGAGTTTAATTGTTGAAAGGAGAAAATATAAAATGCAGCAAATGAAGCAGGCAAAAAGGAATACAAACGTCTCAAAAATGAGATTGACAAGAAGTGCAAAATGGCTAACCAGGGATGGCTAGTGGACAAATGTTAATATGTAGAGTCGCATATCACTAGGGGTAAGATAGATACTGCCTGCAGGAAAATTAAAGAGACCTTTGGAGAAAAGAGAACCACTTGTATGAATATCAAGAGCTCAGATGGAAACCCAGTTCTAAGCAAAGAAGGGAAAGCAGAAAGGTGGAGGGGTATATAGTAGGTCTATACAAGGGCGATGTTCTTGAGGACAATATTATAGAAATGGAAGAGAATGTAGATGAAGACGAAATAGGAGATATGATACTGCGTGAAGAGTTTGACAGAGCACTGAAAGACCTAAGTCGAAACAAGGCCCCGGGAATAGACAATATTCCATTAGAAATACTGACAGCCTTGGGAGAGCCAGGCCTCACAAAACTCTACTATCTAGTGAGCAAGATGTATGAGACAGGCGAAATACCCTCAGACTTCAAGAAGAATATAATAATTCCAATCCCAAACAAAGCAGGTGTTGACAGATGTGAAAATTACCAAACTATCAGTTTAATGAGCCACGGCTGCAAAATGCTAACGCGAATTCTTTACAGACGAATGGAAAAACTGGTAGAAGCCGACCACGGGGAAGATCAGTTTGGATTCCGTAAAAATGTTGGAACACGTGAGGCAATACTGACCCTACGACTTATTTTATGAAATAGATTAAGGAAAGGCAAATCTACGTTTCTAGCATTTGTAGACTTAGAGAAAGCTTTTGACAATGTTGACTGGAATACTCTCTTTCAAATTCTGAAGGTGGCAGGGGTAAAATACAGGGAACGAAAGGCTATTTACAATTTGTATAGAAACCAGATGGAGTGAGACAGGGTTGTAGCCTATCCCCGATGTTGTTCAATCTGTATATTGAGCAAGCAGTAAAGGAAACAAAAGAAAAATTCGGAGTAGGTATTAAAATTCATGGAGAAGAAATAAAAACTTTGAGGTTCGCTGATGACATTGTAATTCTGTCAGAGACAGCAATAGACCTGGAAGAGCAGCTGAACGGAATGGACAGTGTCTTGAAAGGTGGATATAAGATGAACATCAACAAAAGCAAAACGATGATAATGGAATGTAGTCGAATTAAGTCGGGTGATGCTGAGGGAATTAGATTAGGAAATGAGACACTTAAAGTAGTAAAGGAGTTTTGCTATTTGGGGAGCAAAATAACTGATGATGGTCGAAGTAGAGAGGATATAAAATGTAGACAGGCAATGGCAAGGAAAGCGTATCTGAAGAAGAGAAATTTGTTAACATTGATTATAGATTTAAGTGTCAGGAAGTCGTTTCTGAAAGTATTTGTATGGAGTGTAGCCTTGTATGGAAGTGAAACGTTGACGACAAATAGTTTAGACAAGAAGAAAATGGCTCTGAGCACTATGGGACTTAACTTCTGAGATCATCAGTCTCCTAGAACTTGGAACTACTTAAACCTAACTAACCTAAAGACATCACACACATCCATGCCCGAGGCAGGATTCGAACCTGCGACAGTGGGGTAGCGTGGTTCCAGATTGTAGTGCCTAGAACCGCTCGGCCACTCCGGCCGGCAGACAAGAAGAGAATAGAAGCTTTCGAAATGTGGTGTTACAGGAGAATGCTGAAAATTAGATGGGTAGATCACATAACTAATGAGGAGGTATTGAATAGAATTGGAGAGAAGAGGAGTTTGTGGCACAGCTTGACTAGAAGAAGGGATCGGTTGGTAGGGCATATTCTGAGACATCAAGGGGTCACAAATATAGTATTGGAGGGAAGTGTGGAGGGTAAAAATCGTAGAGGGAGACCAAGAGATGAATACACTAAATAGATTCAGACGGATGTAGGTTGCAGTAGGTACTGGGAGATGAAGAAGCTTGCACAGGATAGAGTAGCATGGAGAGCTGCATCAAACCAGTCTCAGGACTGAAGACCACAACAACAACAACAACAACAACAATGTTGTCACAAAATGGCTCTGTAATATGTGTAAGTACATTTAAGTTCTTCTTCCTACAGAGCACACCATTTTGCAGTGCTGCTGATCAGACAGGGCAAGTGGGGCCGGGCACCCTCTCTTTTCTGTAGTAGAGGTAGTGGTGGTAGTAGTAGCAATAATTATTCTTACAATAAACGTTTATGCCCCTTCGTCAGCGAGCGCTAAAGACGTCTGTGTTATTTCTTCCAAAGCGACAGCACTAGAGAGCTAGTCAAACTGCGAAAGCTTACTCCTAACCTAAGCAGACGGAAGAGTGAAGCGTATGGACAGACACAAGCCAGGCCGACTCAAGGAGGTTAGAATAATCTTCTTGGGCCGACTATAAGCGTTTGGTTGCCGTGGTAGCCTTGACGTCACTACTAGGAACAGAAGAGGGGACACAGGCTGTCGCAGCCGTCCTGCCTTGCGTTTCCGTGGCAACGGAGGTCAATAGCTGTGGCTCCTCCCTTCTAGATTTCTCTTACGTTAGTTGTCTCGCGCACAGTGAATACTCGTATGGATGAAGCTCAGTCTTTTGCCATTACTGATATAACTCTTTTGAGTAATAGCATCATTACTTTCTAGCAAAGCTTTCGTTTTCAACGAGATGTGAAAATGAAGGACATTAAATTTTGAAGAAATGACGTCCAACACTGACGCTACACTTTCTTCAGAAATATGTTAAAACATACGCATTCCAAAGTTCGTGGTATGATAAGAGCAACTGGTTATGTGTTTGCCCTAAAACAGGAGACATATTCTGCTGGCCATATTTGCTTTTTAGCAGAAGAAAAACTGTATGGTTTACTCAGGGTTTCAGTAATCTGAAGAATCTGTTTCGATATTTAGCGCGGCGTGCTTCTTCTAAAGATGTAAATAGTTTTATTTTGTATCAATAACTACCTAAGCAAGTGTTTAGTACTTCAAAGCTACTTTATGAAAATCACAAAAAAATGGCTCTAAGCCGGCCAGTAAGAAAATTGAATCTGCTTTATTTCATTTGCTAGCGACCAGTCCCGACTTCGCACGGGTATCACTCAGGTTCTAGAGCCGGACGACTTGTCCGGTTCAAATGGCTCTCAGCACTATGGGGCTTAACATCTGAGGTCATCAGTCTCCTAGACTTAGAACTACTTAAACCTAGCTAACCTAAGGACATCACACACATCTATGCCCGAGGTAGGATTCGAACCTGCGACCGTAGCGGCCGCGCGGTTCCGGACTGAAGCGCCTAAAACCGCTCGGCCACAGCAGTCGGCTTGAAAATCACGCATTGATGAAAATCAGACACAACAATGAGGTGAAAGCTAGCAGTGACATCATGAAAATTCTAACTGACATCACAGATCTTTCGTGTAAGCAGAAGCTAGCTTTCACAGTTCATGATGAGACGGAAGATTCTCTGAATCTCTGGAATTTCAGAGCCATTTCTAAACCTGTGCCAAACAGAAACGAAGATTTGAAAGCATGCTGGGAAAAAACTGACTGTTTTCAGGGATTTTCAAAAACTATACGAGCAAACAAAATGAACGTATAAACGAGAATATATATTCAAGTTTGGGTAGAACCTCATTTTATGCCTGCATAATGGACGAAGAAACAGGCGTTTCAGAGAAGTCACAATATTCTATTTTTGTAAGACTAGTGGACTCCAGTGGTGACATTCAAGGACATTTTCTTGGTTTTCATGATGTTAGCCAAGTTAGAACTGCTGCTGCTTCATTCACTGCACCGAGTGGCGAGTTTCTAAATTATGATATGAAGAACAAAATTAGTGGCCCAAACCGACGACGGTGCTTTCGTTCTGGCAGGAGAATTAAAAAACTGCCCCCCCCCTTCCCCCCAGCTCTTTTTACTCACTGTTTTGCATATTGTTTGGATTTAGCTTTACAGCAGAGCTGTTGTTATATAAAGCAACTAAGCAATTTTTTCTCCGAGCTTAAAGGTATTCTTGCTTTTCTTCCACTGGTCTTCCAAACGCACAGAAATTCTCGAAAGTAATGTTGCTGGACATATTCGTTGAAAAACTTAAGAAAAGAAGATAAATTCATTGAATTTTTAATTTCCACGAAATGATCGACTAATTCTCAAGCTGAAGCTTCCATGAATATATCCGAAATGATGGTGAATACATTGGCAATCCACTGATATGAAAACACAAACATGTGTACTCGAGGTATTGGATAGTATTGTAACACAACTGGAAACAAGATTTTCACACTGTGATAAAGTGCTCTTCCTTAAATTAGGTAATACTACTCTGTTCGCCAATTATGCTCAGCGATTCCTTGTAGACTGTATGGATTCATTATTGCAAATATATGGTGTGTCCTTTTGTCGCTTGCACTTACGTGTAGAACTGGAGACTATTTTCTTCCCAGCATAAAGAAACGTTTCTCTCTCTCAGTTTGGGAGACGTTACAAAACAGATGATTGAGAATGCAAGGTGCCAAGTTTTTCGAGAAGCTTTCAGACTATTTTGTCTAACTGCTACAGTTCCTGTAACAAGTGACTCAGTTGAAAGGAATTTTTGTCTTAAAAGCGTACAAACGTACTTGGGGACAGGATGGTCTAGGATCGCTTATCAGCTCTTGCCTGTACCTCAACTGAAAAACCAGTAAAGCGAATACTTGAAAGCCGAGACACATGGTGTGACAATGTCACCGAACTTTGTTTAACAAGTAACAACTCTCAAACGCCCAGTCTGCCAGTTAATTTGTATATAAAGTGAGTTTCATTATTATTATTATTATTATTATTATTATTAGTAGTAGTAGTAGTAGTAGTAATAGTACAGTGGTAGTAGTAGTAATATTAGTAGTAGTAGTGATAGTGGTCGTTAACGTTGTATTCTCTTTAGCCGCTTTTATGTCGTCTCGTTATCTCTGTAGAGCTGTACCACGGGAAGCAAGAAGAGGATGTTGGCTGGTGGCCGGTATCCTCGTTCTATAACACAATATATATGAATGACCTAGTAGATAGTGTCGGAAGTTCCATGCGGCTTTTCGCGGAAGATGCTGTAGTATACAGAGAACTTGCAGCATTAGAAAATTGCAGCGAAATGCAGAAGATCTGCAGCGGATAGGCACTTGGTGCAGGGAGTGGCAACTGTCCCTTAACATAGACAAATGTAATGTATTGCGAATACATAGAAAGAAGGATCCTTTTGTGTATGATTATATGATAGCGGAACAAACACTGGTAGCAGTTACTTCTGTAAAATATCTGGGAGTATGCGTACGGAACGATGTGAAGTGGAACGATCATATAAAATTAATTATTGGTAAGGCGGGTGCCAGGTTAAGATTCATTGGAAGAGTCCTTAGAAAATGTAGTCCATCAAAAAGGAGGTGACTTACAAAACACTCGTTCGACCTATACTTGAGTATTGCTCATCAGTGTGAGATCCGTACCAGGTCGGGTTGACAGAGGAGATAGAGAAGACCCAAAGAAGAGCGGCGCGTTTCGTCACAGGGTTATTTGGTAAGCGTGATGTTTAGCAAACTCAAGTGGCAGACTCTGCACGAGAGGCGCTCTGCATCGCGGTGTAGCTTGCTGTCCAGGTTTCGGGAGGGTGCGTTTCTGGATGAGGTATCGAATATATTGGTTCCCCCTACTTATACCTCACGAGGAGATCACGAATGTAAAATTAGAGAGATTAGAGCACGCACGGAGGCTTTCCGCCAGTCGTTCTTCCCGCGAACCATATGCGACTGGAAGATGAAAGGGAGGTAATGACAGTGGCACGTAAAGTGCCCTCCGCCACACACCGTTGGGTGGCTTGCGGAGTGTAAATGTAGATGTAGATTGCACGCAATTAATAACTGGATTCTTTACTCATATACAAAGAGCTACTTAACTGTGGTTTCCATGTGCTGTGGTACAAGCTCTCTTCCGTAATAGTCCAGGTAGCCTCAATGCTGAAGTCCGCTATGTTCACTATAAGGCTGCTATGTGCTGCTTGCTCTGTACTAGAGGATAAGTCTGCAGCGCCATCTCGGTGACACGCTGAGCTCCGCGGCGTACAGGCTCGAACTAACTGACTAAACTAACTTGAACGAACTTGCTAAACTGGCCCTCCGCACCGCAGCGGCCATTCTAAGTACTGGCGGCTGTGAGGGCGTTTCCAGCGAGTCTTATCGTTGGCCTCGATCGATCTCACATAGCCTCTATGTCGCCTGGTGTGCTGGCACCAGCGTCCGCCAGCACAGTTAGGAACCCTAGGTGTGCGTACGTTAAAAGGAAAGGAAAAGGGATTTTCGAATATATTTCCTGGGTTCCCCAGAACTTGGGCCTATGATCCGCCACTGCCATTTTCGGTGTAATCTATGCTACCAATATCAGTAACAACAGATTCTACATTCTCCAATAGTAACCAAAGAACACAGCGTTCGTCAGCTGGTCCAGTCTTCCTACCTCATGGCCCGCATCTCGTGGTCGTGCGGTAGCGTTCTCGCTTCCCACGCCCGGGTTCCCGGGTTCGATTCCCGGCGGGGTCAGGGATTTTCTCTGCCTCGTGATGGCTGGGTGTTGTGTGCTGTCCTTAGGTTAGTTAGGTTTAAGTAGTTCTAAGTTCTAGGGGACTGATGACCATAGATGTTAAGTCCCATAGTGCTCAGAGCCATTTGAACCAACCTACCTCATAGCTGAGGGATGCTTAGTACTTTAGCGCAAGCTATGTTCGCACTACCAGCTAGCAAAATAAGCTGACCAGTTGCAGCTATCAGACTCCATTATTCCGCCTAAAGTTCCGAGATGGAGGCACTTTCGGTCATGTGATCACGTCCCCGCTTACAGTCACGCCTTCTAAATTTGACTGAACTTGCAAACCAGTCTTAAAGTCCTATCTCGGATGCTCTATTTTGGCACACTTATTCGAGGTGAGAGGTAATGGATTACTATTCCAACATCACAAAGCACATGATAACAGATTATGTGGAACTGTGGCTCCATATAGCTTTCAATAGACGGCGCTAACGCGAACTGTACCCAAAATTAGATGACGCCATACGGTATGTGGTGGAGAGTGGTTCCATTATTTAACCTCCGTCGTACTTGTCTATTAAAACAAGCACCTTGCCCTTAAGAGGATAGAAATACTTCTGTTATGTATGTCTTCCAGCTGCTATTTGATGAATGAATGTTGTGTGACATAGTCTCATTACTCTGTGGCATCAGGTAGGTGTAGGATCAGCTAGTGTCATATGTCTCTGTGTGATAATGGGACTATAGACCATCCACACTGATACAAGACATGTGTGTTGTACATGACAGTACAGAACCCCTGACGTTGTTATTGGACTTCGCGACCGCTTGCCAAAGTGAAATACAAGCAGCTGCTTCTGCCCGACGGCCATTGCTGCTTCAGCACCACCGAAGAGGCATTCATCTGTATTTAAGAGCTGAAGTCAGCACACTGACTTACGTTACCTAACTAACATGTTCTGTTTGCCTGCGGTTCAGCACTAATTACAATTCGATAGCTGGTACATCCGCCAACACTTGCAATCACCAGACAGGTAATCTAAAAAATATTCAAGTGTGAAGTATAAATGAGTGCCACCACAGTCAGGTTGTCATGGAGCACGATTTTTAAGAATCACTAAGTATAACCCTGTATTTGAGATAACTAAAGTCAACATCGTAATGCACTTCACTCCCACCACAGTCCATTTGTTTCAGTATACTAGGATTAGCTTTTACCCATTGTATTGTGTAGCTATGGGAGTTCTTCAGGGTAGACATTTTGAAGAAGAGGAAAAAGTACACTTTGCAGAATCTCCGACTGGGTGGGGTATCTGTATCACAGTTGGATGGTGAAGAAAACAACCCACACCTGGTAGGGTGTCCAACAAGAAAGCAAGACTTTACATATATATTATGGAACACAATCTAAATACAAAAAGGGAATACGAGGTAACTGCATTTACTATGTAAAGTGGTCACATGTTGGTTTGTTTGCAGAAATAATGATGGATTCGATGGTACTTATTACTTTAGAGAAGATACGAAAAATCTATTTTTAAAAACCTTGCTGTGAATTGGGTCTGCTTAAAAAAGGGTTGCTGTATCGTACCAACATGTGGTGGACTGTAAAATGCACATATTGCAATTGACAGAGAATACCACTATTTCTCGACGTAGCCACTCTTCACAGGGTTAAAACAGCATTTTATTTCCGGCAGAGTATTGTTATTAACAAGCACTGCTAATAAGCACTTTGGATGGCACAACAGAGGTGACTTGTACACTCCACTAACTTAGTAAGCAGTGTCAAAGTTTCACAAGGACATCATACTGTTGCTCGTCATATTGCGAACTGTCGTTTTTGACCGCGAAATGTCTGGGAATCAACGCCCGAAGGAAAGGGGTGGTTTCATTGATGCACTTTATGCCACGTCCTGAGGTTTTCTTCGTGTCGATTCTGAGCCGTGGTGTCCGAAATGTTTTTCTCGGCCACGCGTAAGGAAAGCGCGTGATTTCAACGCTGGGCCTAGCTGGTCTGACCTCCATTGCAGAGACGCCAAAGAAGGGGTGAGATGTGAATAAGAGGACGTGTGACGACCTTCCCATTATGTGACACGTCCACGGAGGAGATGGTAAGAACTGTGGTGAAACATGGCGATAATGTGACATCATTAACCTACCTTACACCTCACATGAACTTCTGAGCTTTGCCCTTTTCTTTCCGCATTGTATGGAAGCGCCCAAGGACGATGTCGCAGGGCACCAGGTTTCGCATCACCACAGAGGAAGGCTGAAGGAACTTTTGAGCCAAATTTCAGACTTCTTCGTGGCAATGGGAGACAATAATGGGGTTTCGAAAAAGAGACCCTTTAACTATGTTGCGCAATACAGAATTGACAGACGGTACCACCATTTGCTGACGTAGGCAGTCTTCGCTAGGGTTAAAAACATCGTTTTATTTCCTGCAGAGTACCGTTGTTATTACCCTCCGTATCACCTGTTAACACGTGCTTTGTTATGTCGTAATAGTAATCCAGAGGTAGCATGCACAGTCCGCTAAGCCAGTAGGAACCATATGCTGATGCCTATGAATTTTATTACACGGTGTTGAGGGCACTAGCGTGGCAAGAACCTGGCCAGACCGCCAAACGGCCATCCACCGGACACAGGTGTGGCTTCTGCAGATCACAGCTCCCAGATTGGAAGCCACGCGGGTTCGAGCAAGATTATAAGATTCCATCCCAGAAGAACGTGCTTCTCTTTATCACATCGTCAGAGCACGGAGACATGGTAAGAGACGATTCATCACGACAGTTACTGCGGCAGACGAGCAACATGCAGAGACGGACACCGCCATCCCCTGTGCCCTCACAGATTATTACTGTACTGTCTGTCTGGGCGGTCAACGCCCTGACAGTGACGATGGTGACATTCAGCCTTCGGGTAGGGCAGCCCCGGATCTACGATATTTCCGAACCGAGGCAAAAACTTGGTAGTGGATACCCCTCCCCCTTCCAACGTCTGAGATAGGACGTCAAGAATTAAAAAAAAATGGATTTTTCAAAAATATGTTCATCTTGTAGCGCACATCTTTTTGAAGAGCTCGATATATGAAACAGATATGTTCGAGGAAATGTAAGACATGTTATTTGGACTTAAGTGTGCCAAAGTGCAGTGCCACACCTCTTTACACAACATTCTGCTATCGCCCGTTTGTTTAATTCAGACATATTTTGTAATGGAAGCCATCAAACCTATATTCAGGACAGTGGAAATTAAATTGCCCTGTGGTGCCTCTCCTGCTCCCAGTCGGCCGGTTTGACATTCTACCCCCCTTAAAAAAAAAAGCCTCACTGTTAATGGTGGGAGAATAACTCCTCAGAAAATTTACACTCTTTATTGCCTATTAGCTAATAACTTTCTCTTTTGTATGACATTTAAACAGTAAAGACATGAGACAAGCAAGCCAGTACACATTTCTTCAGTCCTAAGGTCCCAGCATTTTTTCTCTCTAATCTTGCTACAGTTTTACATGGCGTGCTGTCTTTTCTGCGAAATAATCTATTATATCATCAAAGTTCGTCAAACGTTTTGCTACATGGAAAATCAAAATGTCATTGCCTTATACAGAAAAAGCTGTTAGTACGAATAGTGTCCAAGACTGTTGTGGTTTCTCGATTTGATTACGTCTATTTTGTCACTGTTCAAATGGCTCTGATAACTATGGGACTTAACATCTGAGGTCATCAGTCCCCTAGAAATTAGAACTACTTAAACCTAACTAACCTAAGAACATCACACACAGCCATGCCTGAGGCAGGATTCGAACCTGCGACCCTAGCGGTTGCGCGGTTCCAGACTGAAGCGCTTAGAACCGCTCGGCCACAGCTCTTGTCACTGTCTGCTAAATAAAACGAAATAGGCTTTTCTAATATTACAACAACTGTAACACACACCAAATAAGCGAGACAGTTTTGGCACAAATGCGCATTTTTATCTACCTCATTTGCATAAATAACACGACAGAATATAATTCACGAATTACCAATATCAGATGGCTGTTGAGCCTACTACAAGCAAAACGATTTATGTTAGGAAATATTTTCACGTTTCATTCATACGCTCCACTTTCTCAAGCCTGATATCGAAAGTAATTGATGGAAAATCATCGAGTAAAACAGAAGTGATTTCTGGCGTTCCCCAAGGTAATGCTATAGGCCCTCTGCCGTTCCTTATCTATATAAACGATTTAAGAGACAATCTGAGCAGCCGTCTTGGGTTGTTTGCAGATGATGCTGTCGTTCATCGTCTAGTAAACTCATCAGAAGATCAAAACAAACTGCAAAACGATTTTGAAAGGGTACCTGAATGGTGCAAAAATTGACAATCGACCCTAAATAATGAAAAGTGTGAGGTCATCCACATGAGAGCTAAAAGGAATCCATTAAACTTCGGTTACACAATAAATCAGTCTAATTTTAAGCCCGCAAATTCAACTAAATACCTCGGAATTAGAATTACGAACAACTTAAATTGGAAGGAACACATAGAAGATATTGTGGGGAAGGTTAACCAAAGACTCCGCTTTATTGGCAGGACACTTAGAAAGTTCAACATATCTACAGAAGAGACTGTCTGCTCTACGCTTGTCTGTCCTCTTTTGGAGTAACGCTGCGCGATCTGGGACCCTTACCAGATAGGATTAACGCATTACATCGAGAAAGTTCAAAGAAGCGCAGCACGTTTTGTACTTCGCGAAATAGGGGAGAGAGTATCACGGACATGATACAGGATTTGGGATAGACACCATTAAACCAAAGACTTTTTCGTTGCGGCGGAATCTTCTCAAGAAATTTTTTCCTCTGAATGAGATAATATTTTATTGACGCAAACCTACATCATAATGAAATAACGGAAATCAGAGCTTTCATTGAAAGATATAGGTGTTAGTTTTTTCCGCGCGGTGTTCGAGTGTGGAATAATAGATAATTATTGTAAAGGTGGCTCGATGAACCCTCTGTCAGGCAATTAAATGTGAATTGCAGAGTATCCATGTAGATGTAGAAAAGTAGTAGTGGTAGGAAATTTTTATGTAGGTCTGGAATCGTCATATTCGTCTACATAATTTGTGTCATATCCCCGTTTCTTCTGCTTCTCCGTTCTAAAAAGCAGGTTTGTCATCTTATATTTGGGCATCGTGAATTCAGTGTCTTGCAACTTTCCTTTGTTCAGAAATTCCATGACGTGCATCTCGCATGCATGTTTGAGTACTTAATCTTTGTTTGATGCAAAATCCGCTCCATTCACTTACATGGTATTTTGCTCAGGAGCTACGCTCCTCATGTTCACAGTGCTTGCATTTATTTCTAGTAAGAAATTTCAACAATCCAGGTAAGGTGACGCTGATGCAGTTTTTCAATATATACGGTGGCGGATACGGCACTATAGTAAATTCCACACAAGTTTTCTATCTATAGGTAAATGTAAATGTGGTGTGACTAGGGCCTCCCGTCGGGTAGACCGTTCGCCGGGTGTAAGTCTTTCGATTTGACGTCACTTGTACGTCGATGGGGATGAAATGATGATGATTAGGACAACACAACTTCCAGTCCCTGAGAGGAGAAAATCTCCGCCCCAGCCGGGAATCGAACCCGGGACCTTAGTATTGACATTCTGTTGCGCTGACCACTCGGCTACCCGGGACGGACTATTTATAAGTTATTAGATAATACAGGCAAGAGATGGAAAAAACATTTGTCCTGCTCACATCGAGCCAATAAGGCACTATTTACTACACTTTCATGCAGTATCGAATGAGGTTTTTAGTTAATCCTCTTTTCTAATACTCAGTTGTGAAACTTCTAACAAGGGAACCTCCCCATCGCACCCCCCTCAGATTTGGTTATAAGTTGGCACAGTGGATAGGCCTTGAAAAACTGAACACAGATCAGTCGAGAAAACAGGAAGAAGTTGTGTGTAACTATGAAAAAATAATCAAAATATACAAACTGAGTAGTCCATGTGGGAGATAGGCCACTTTTTGAAAAATGTGAGCTCAGTAGCGCCGTGGTCCCGTGGTTAGCGTGAGCAGCTGCGGATCGAGAGGTACTTGGTTCAAGTCTTGCATCAACTGAAAATTTTTATTTTCAGGCAATTATCAGAGTTCAGGCACTCAAACATAATCAACGTCGCTCTCCAAAATTCCAGGACATGTTCAGATTTCCTTGGACATATACAGGTCTACACATGGAAAAATTTGAAAACGTTAAAAACATATGTTTTGAGAGAGCACAGAGGAAACTGTGCGACTGTGAAACTGTTGCATTCATTTGTTGCAGTTTATGTGACACACTCTTATGTTTTCATCACTTTCTTGGGAGTGATTATCACATCCACAAGAAAACCTAAATCGGGCAAGGTAGAAGAATCTTTTTACCCATTCGCCAAGTGTGCAAGTTAGGTGGGTCCACAACGTATTTCTGTCATGTGACGCACATGCCGTCACCAGTGTCGTATGGAATATATAAGATGTGTTTTACTGGATCAAATGTTTTCGGTTCCCATTGCAGAGGCACGTCCATTCGTCTACTAATCGCACGGTTTTGCAGTGCGATCGCAAAACACAGACACTAAACTTGTTACAGTGAACAGAGACGTCAATGAACGAACGGACAGATCATAACTTTGCAAAAATAAAGAAAGTAAAATTTTCGCCAGAGTGCAGACTTGATCCAAGGACCACTCGCTCCGTAGCTGCTCACGCTGACCACGGGACCACGGTGACCGTGCGCTTACATCCTCCTTTATATTGCCTATGTTGCCGATGGACTACTCAGTTTGTATATTTTGCTTATTTTTTCATAGTTCCACACAACTTCTTCCTGTTTTCTCGATTGATCTGTTTTCAGTTTTTCAAGGCCTATCCATTGTGCCAAATTATAACTAAATCTGAGGGGGGGTGCGATGGGGAGGTTCCCTTGTAAGTAAGCCCCCCGCCCTTCCCCCTTTGTTCCATCTTGCGTAAGCTTTTCCGTTTCCAAAGTCAATCGTCGAAGTCAGGTAGCCTTATTAATGGTTCTGATTCAGCGTCTAGGGGCAGATTTTAGGGCATAAACTGGGTTAATCATCTTGTATGAAGACTCAGGTACGGCTTCGAGATGCACAACGTTTTTCTAGCCGCAACTCCCACCGGGTTGTTGCGCATATCTGTGGCATTCTGGCGATGATCTATGCTGTGTCCTGTAGCTTTGACCTGAACTGTCTCCATCACCACAGTTAATCACTCAGTTCTCATTCACGTATCATGTTCTACAGGTATCTTCATGAAGGACATCCATCATGGATGTGGAACAGCGGGGTCGGGGATTTTCTCTGCCTCGTCATGGCTGGGTGTTGTGTGCTGTCCTTAGGTTAGTTAGGTTTAAGTAGTTCTAAGTTCTAGGGGACTGATGACCATAGATGTTAAGTCCCATAGTGCTCAGAGCCATTTGAACCATTTTTTTTGATGTGGGACAAGTCAATACACACATTACCACACAGGTGCAGCTGTTTTGAACGGCTTCTCTTGTGTACATTATTAACTACAGTTAGGGACAGGCGACACATGCTATTTTTCAAAGGCCCTTGCTGTACCCATACATATTTAAAAACTCATACATAGACCAGTTTCCGTAAATCAAGAAAAAAATAAAAAAGTAGCAATTCAAATGTATTGCAGTGCAATAAACGACTGCAAAATTGAACTCTTTGTGGCTGAAGGCACCAACAATGTCAGAATTAAATCTGTTTTGACTGCTGAATGTAACCCAGTAACGTTCTCAGGCTAACAAGCAGTTACGTTACGCAGCCCGTGAAAGACAAATGGTTCAAATGGCTCTGAGCACTATGCGACTTAACTTCTGAGGTCATCAGTCGCCTAGAACTTAGAACTAATTAAACCTAACTAACCTAAGGACATCACACACATCCATACCCGAGGCAGGATTCGAACCTGCGACCGTAGCGGTCGCTCGGTTCCAGACTGTAGCGCCTAGAACCGCACGGCCACTCCGGCCGGCTCGTGCAAGACAAGTTTGTGAGTTGTGGTTCTGTTGTGTTCCATGTCATCCTTCAATAGCGCGTTTATTACGCGAGTGACTGAAGACAGCAGCTGAGACGCTATCAATCTCAAGTCCAGTGCAGGCAAAGCTGCCATGAGCACTTGCAAACTAAAACACAACTAGAAACTGAAGAAAAGTTCGTAGTGTGTCTGGCAGTAATAAAAAAATTTTAGACGAAGATAAACGGAGAAACACAGCAGGGTCGCTGTAGTAAGAGTGGGTACGGTGCGCGACTACCGGCTTCACTGTTTGTATGTGGCCTGCTATACCGTGCCAGAGGCTCTGCGCATTGACGTCGCTGCCTCTGGCAGTGCGAGCCGTACCAGTCGAGCGCCTCGCCCCACTAACAGTATTTATGACGGCCTTATCGATCATCAGGTTTACATGCGACACAACTTTAAGAAGACGTAATCCGCGTTTCAGAAAACAAATTTCTTTGTCCTCTTCACATTCACTACGTTTACATCGACTCCACTACTCTTTTGTGAGGATGTTGTAGAATTCTGGAACATGTTTTATGGTCGCGTTTTATGACGTTCCTGGAGGCTGTTAATCCCCTCTGTATGAATCAAAATGGGTTCCGAAAACAATGATCGTGTGAAACGCACCTCGCTCTGTTCGTCCACGAGACACAGAAAGCGGTAGATACAGGCATCCAGGTAGGTGGCGTGTTCCTTGACTTCCGGAAGGCATTCGATACAGTTCCACACTGTTGCCTAATGAACAAAATACGAGCGTATGAGCTTTTAGACGAACTGTGTGACCGAACTGAAAAGTTTCTAACAAAGAGAACACAGTATGTCATTCTGAACAGAGAGATCTTCAGATGTAAAGTAACTTTGGTTGTGCTCCAGGGGAGTGTTGTAGAACTATTACTTTACACAATATACAGGGTGATTATAATTAAACTTTCAAACCGCTGTATAAATAACACCACTGATCAGAAGGACGTCAAATTGCAACGGAATATTATCGTAGAAGGGCGGAAAACGTATGGCAGAAGAAAAATAAATAGTTACAAAATGTAGTAATAGATGGCGCTGTAAGCATCATTATTTACTAGTGGTCGAGTACAAGTGACAAATTAATCATACCACAGTGCCTAAGGTGTACGTTTGACGTTAACAAACTGCACTACTCACAAGGGAACCTCCCCATCGCACCCCTCTCAGATTTAGTTATAAGTTGGCACAGTGGATAGGCCTTGATAAACTGAACACGGATCAATTGAGAAAACAGGAAGAAGTTGTGTGGAACTGTGAAAAAATAAGCAAAATATACAAAATGAGTACTCCATGGGCCACAAAAGCAACATAATGGATATTGTGAGATCAGGAGCGTCGTGGTCCCGTGGTAGCGTGAGCAGCTGCAGAATGAGAGGTCCTTGGTGCAAGTCTACCCTCGACTGAAAATTTGACTTTCTTTATTTTTGCATAGTTATTATCTGTCCTTTCGTTCATTGACATCTCTGTTCACTGTAATAAGTTTAGTGTCTGAATTTTGCGACCGCATCGCAAAACCGTGCGATTAGTAGACGAAAGGGCGTTCCTCTCCAATGGGAACAGAAAACATTTGATCGCAAGGTCATAGGCCAACCGATTCCTCCACAGGAAAACACATCCGATATATTCTATACGACACTGGTGACGGCATGTGCGTCACATGACAGGAATATGTTGTCGACCCACATAACTTGTACACTTGGCGAATGGGTAAAAAGATTCTTCTACCTTGCCCGATTTAGGTTTTCTTGTGGATGTGATAATCACTCCCAAAAAAGTGATGAAAACATAAGAGTTTGTCACATAAACTGAAAAGAAAAAAATTAAATTTTTCGCTCGATGGAAGATTTGAACCACGGACCTTTCGTTCCGCAGCTGCTCACGTTACCATGAGACCACGGCGCTCCTGACCTCATCTTATTCTTAATGTTGCCTATCTTGCGCATGGACTACTCAGTTTGTATATTTTGCTTATTTTTTCATAGTTCCACACAACTTCTTCCTGTTTTCGCAATTGATCTGTGTTCAGTTTTTCAAGGCCTATCCACTGTGCCAACTTATAACTAAATCTGAGGGGGGTGCGATGGGGAGGTTCCCTTGTCAGTTTGCATGGGTAGACAGGTGTGATACTGTTAGTTACGTAAGCCCAGCCACCACAGCAAGGTCATATCACATCGGAAGGCAAAAATCGGTTTTTAATTGTCCTGAGGCCAAAAACCGTATAAAAAGCATGAATCAAAATCAAATAGGATTATTAATTTCCGTGTCACTGGTTCAAAACGTGTTTAATATGCTGTCCACCGTTTTTTGCAACAAGTTGAAAGCGAGAAACACAATGTTCCGCAACTGATCGACGTGTTTCTGCCGGCCGGGGTGGCCGAGCGGTACTAGGAGCTACAGTCTGGAACCGCGCGACCGCTATGGTCGCAGGTTCGAATCCTGCCTCGGGCATGGGTGTGTGTGATGTCCTTAGGTTAGTTAGGTTTAAGTAGTTCTAAGTTCTAGGGGACTGATGTCCTCAGAAGTTAAATCCCATAGTGCTCAGAGCCATTTGAACCATTTGACGTGTTTCTGGGGTCACGTTCAGAATGTGCTGCGCAGTGCGTGCATTCAATGCAGCTAAGTTTGCAACCGAAACACTGAACACAACATCTTTCACATAGCCCTACAGCCAGACGTCACACGGATTAAGATCAGGTGATAGGGACGACCAGACTGTAGGGAAATGACGGCTGATAATTCTAGCATTTCCGAAATGTCGCTTCAGCAGCTGATTAACTGGATTTGCAATGTGAGGAGGTGCGCCATCTTGCATAAAAATGATCCCATCCACACATCCACGCTGTTGCAAAGCTGGAATGACGTGGTTGTGCAAAAGACACTCATAGCGCTTGCCAGTGACGGTACAGGTAACAGGACTGGAAGCACCTGTCTCTTCGAAAAAATATGGGCCTATGATAAATGATGCCGTAAACCCTACCACACAGTGACCTTTTCAGGATGAAGTGGTACTGGTTGATTTGTGTGTGGATTTTTCGTTGCCCATATTCGGCAATTCTGTGTATTTGACATACCCTGATAGATAGAAGTGCGCTTTGTCTGTCCACAAAATCTTTTACGGCCAATCATTGTCCGCTTCCATGCGAGCAAGAAATTCTAAAGCAAAGGTCTCTCTTGCTGGCAGGCCAACAGGAAGCAACTCGTGCACACAGGTAATTTTGAAATGGACAGCAAAGAAGGATGTTTCGAAGGCTTTTACGCACCGTTCACGGGTATGTCCTCTCTTCGGACAATTCTCCATGCACTACACATTTGCACACCACCACTCGTCTCCTTCTGCATTGCTGTGACCACTGCTTCCACTGACGTCGAATCAATTCGTTTTCTCCCTCTACAACGTCGCACACCAAGAGAACTCGTCTTTTCGAATTTCCGAATTATTTTCTCCAGAACCAAGGCAGTCATCGGAGCAACGCCTGTTTTCAAACCCTTTAGTGTCCGAAAATTCTGCAGAGCGACGTGTGCATAGTCATCATTCTTGTAATATAGCTGTACAAACAGAGCGGGATCCTGCCTTGAGACAGTCATGGCGGACGTCGCAGACTCGAAAGGAGGAAAATCCGTGTACCCGACGTCTTTATACCAACTTCAATAGGTCGTACGCGTGACAGGTGTTTTCATTTACTTATTCTGTCACATACAGCGCCATCTATTGATCAATTTTCACACTATTTTTTTCTTCTGCCATACGTTTTCCCTCTTCTCCGATAATATTCCGTTGCAATTTGACGTCATTCTGACCAGTGGTATTATTTCTACAGCGTTTTGAAAGTTTAACTTTAATTATAATCACCCTGTATATAAATGACCTAGTAGATAATTTCGGACGTTCCATGAGGATTTTATTAGGTCTACAACTTTGCTTCCGCCGTTTAGCAATAGACGGCAGTAGCGGCAAGTGGCATTTAGGTGGTTAGTCATAGGTGAAATACAATAAGCTTAGGCATCTGTAAACATGATGCCATAAAAATATTATTCGACTTCTGATTTCATCATAAGGCTAGTCTCGATTAAGTACGTCAATTTACGTACCCATTTCTCGCCATCTGCGGGAAGTTTTAATTTTCTGCTTTAACATGAAGAAATCTGCGGCTGTGGCTCTTTAAATGCTGGGTAAGACCAATAGTGAGGGGACTATTAGTGGAAGAATGTGCAGAGAATGTTTTCAACGCCTTACGAACGGTGGTTTTGATGTCGGAGACGGGCATTGCGGGGGAAGACAGAACGTTTTCGTAGCTACTGAAACAGACGAAAATAGTCACAGGACATCACTATCGAAAACAATTGATGCGTTCGAGCCCAGCACTGAAACACAAACGGCCACAATACAGCGATAGACACGTAAAGATAATTTTGCAGCAGGTCAGTGGTCGACCCCATGTCGCAAAACCCGTCAAAATATACATGGAAACGTTGAAATGAAAAGTCTTATCCCTCCCGCCGTACTCTCCATACGTTGCTCTCTCTGACTACCACCTTTTTCGAACAGTGGCATACAGTCTGGCTGACCAGCACTTCCTATCATATGAACAAGTGCAAAATTGAATCTATTCATGGATCCCCACAACAGACGCCCAGTTCTTCCACCACGGGATTCGTATGCTATCCGAAAGATGGGAGAATGTAGTTGCCAGCGATGGGCAATACTATGAATAATATTTTTTGTAAGTTTTTCACAATAAAGCCCCGAACTTCGAGGAAAAACGTCGGAAGTAAAGTTGTAGACCTAGTAGTAGATGATGCTGGTATATACAGAGAAGTCGTGACGCTAGAAATTTGTAGCGAAATGCTGGAAGACCTGCAGAGGATCAACGCTTGATACAGTGAGTGGCAATTGACCCTCAACATAAACAGATGTAACGTATTGCGAATATATAGACACAAAGAGCCTTTACTCTATGATTACAAAATTGCAGAACAATCAGAAGTAGCAGTTACTACCATAAAATATCTAGGAGAGTGTGTACGGAGTGATCTGAAGTGAAGCGACCACATAAAATTAATCGCTAGTAAGGAAAATGCCAAACTGAGATTCAGTGGAAGAATCCTCAGGAAATACAGTCCGTCAACGAAGGGGGTAACTCACAAAACACTTGTTCGACCATTACTTGTGTAGTGGTCGTCAGTATGGGATCCATACCAAATAGGGGTGACAGAGAGAACGGAGAAGATCCAAGGAAGAGCAGCACATTCGTTACGTGTTCATTTAGCAATCGCGAAAGCGTCACGCGGATGCTCAGCCGACTCCAGTAGCAGACGCTATAAGAAAGGCGTCGTGCATCAACTTAAGAAGATTGTTCCAATAATTACATGGAGTCCATGGAATCCTGTTGCAGCAAAGGATGTTGATCCATATACTGCGTCTGCGATAGTAAAAGTGCTTCTCAATGTTCATATGCTTGAAGTATTGTGAAATATAATCCGTTGTGGTCTACTGTTAAAGTTTCGAGAGCGTACATTACTAGAAGAGTCACCCAATATATTGCTTCCTCGTACGTGTATTTCGCCAAAACACCACGAAGATAAAAATAGAGAAATTCTAGTCCACACGGAGGCTTACCAGCAATCGTACTTTCCACGAACCATACACGACGGGAACAAAAACAGGGGCAAGCGACAATGGTGCACACATTACCCTCCGCCGCACACCGTAATGTGACTTGTCGAGTTTAGATGTGCCTAGCAGAATATTAAAGTACTGCGCTCCACACGTTAGCCCTGTACTTGGCCATATTTGTAATTTTTCCTTTAAGAATGGTCAGTTTCCTGAATGATTAAAGTACTCAGTAGTAAAGCCGCTTTGTAAAAAGGAATAAAGGGATAATGTAGACAGTTTTAGACCTATTTCTAGGCCATAATTGTTTGTTAAAGTTATTGAAAAGGCTGGGTATGTACGGATAATTGACCATTTTGTATCTCATAATTTGCTATCAAATATACAGTTCAATTTTAGAAGTCGTTTAACAACTGAAAATGCTATATTCTCTTTTCTCTGTGAGTTACTGGATGGATGAAACAAAAGATTTCGAACACTAGGCATATTTTTTGATTTAACTAAGGCGTTTTGATTGTGTTGATCACAAAATATTGCTTCAGAAGTTGGACCATTATGGAATATGGAAAGTAGCTCACAATTGGTTCACTTCTTACTTTAACAACAGACAGCAAAAGGTCATTATTCAGTGTTAAGAAGGCTGTGACGTGGAGTCTGAGTGGGGTTCGGTCAAATGGGGGATGCCCCAGGGATCAGTGTTGGGGCCACTCCTGTTCCTTATTTATATAAATGATACGTCTTCTAGCATTAGAATAATTCTAAAATACAGAGGGGTCCAAAAAAATGTATCCACTGTTTAAAAGTCCATAACTGGCAAACTAATTGACGGAGTTGTCTCATCTTTGATAGTGTGATAGTTTGTAGTTCCGGCAATTGTGTGACAAGCGTTGCATTGCGTTGTTTTGTTTCGTCAGATGACAGTCGCCAGATAGTCAGCGTTTTGTTCTTAGTTGCACCTAGTTCTCGAGTAAACATAGCTGGCGCAAGGCTTACATTCGGTGAGCTTCAGAAGCTTCAGACATCCATTTTACCAGCCATCCGAGACTTGTATGGGGACGGAAGAGTTTACCTACAAGATGGGGCCCCAGCCCACTACCAAAATCGTGTTAGGACGTACCTCGACGAAAATCTACCAGGAAGATGGATAGGCCGTGGAGGTGCTGTGGAGTATCCATCACGTTCCCCAGACCTAACTCCTCTGGAATTTTACCTGTGGGAAACACTAAAGGACGTCGTTTATCGACAAAAGCCACACACATTGGATGAACTTCGAGAATCCATCGTACATTCATGTGCAAATATCCAACTGAACACGTTGCAGTCAGTAGTTCTTGCTGCAGTTCGGCGGCATCGTTTGTGTGTGGATGTTAATGGCTCAAATGGCTCTGAACACTATGGGACTTAACATCTGAGATCATCATTCCCCTAGAACTTAGAACGACTTTAAACCTAACTAACCTAAGGACATCACACACATCCATGCCCGAGGCAGGATTCGAACCTGCGACCGTAGCAGTCGCGCGGTTCCGGAATGAAGCGCCTAGAACCGCTCGGCCACCGCGGCCGGCCGTGGATGTTAATGGTGACCATTTCGAACACCTACAGTGATATCTTTAAGTTGGACTTTAAGCTACACTTTCATCAAAAATGAGACAACTCCGTCAATTAGTTTGCAAGTTATGGACTTTTAAACAGTGGATACATTTTTTTTGACCCCTCTGTATTTCTGGCTGCTGATGATGTTGCGTGCAATATCGGCTCTGTTTCACATAGTGCAGCTCATGGCATAAGTTCATGGCTCGTAGAAAATAAACTAACGCTAAATCACAATAGGACTCAGTTTTTACAGTTTCTAACACACAATTCAACAAAACCCGAGGTTCTAATTTCACAGAATGGGCAAATGATTAGTGAAACTGACAGTTCAAATTTCTAGGTGTCCAGGTAGATAGTAAACTGTCGTGGAAAGCCCGCGTTCAAGACCTTGTTCAAAAACTTAATGCTGCCATTTTTACTATTCGAACAGTATCTGAAGTAAGTGATCGTTGGAAACGAAAATTAGTCTACTTTGCATATTTTCATTCGCTTATGTCGTATAGTATTATATTATGGAGTATCTCTTCCAGTTCTAAAAGGATATTTTTGACTCAGAAACAGGCAGTTCGGACAATAAGTGGTGTAAGTTCGCGAACCTTTTGTCGACCCCTTTTCACTAGTCTCGGTATTTTGACATTGCCCTCTTGAAACGTCCCCTTTGAACAATTATACAGGACTGTGCTTAACCTGACACACAATATTTTTAGCGCAACGCAATCCGACTTTCAAAATTTTCTACTAAAGAATGGCCCTGACAAACATTAAACTATACCTTTCACAAATCACTTACCTCACAAAAATCTTCGCTGCTCAAGCTACTGCAATACAGCGAGCGCCACTACTGCCAGCTAAATAAAGATTCAAACTACTAAAGGCACTAACTACTGATAGGGATAGTTAGCAAATGAAAAATATTAATAGAGAGCAAACAATGTATTTACCTTAATATCATCACAAGTCATAATATATATATCAGTTCATGACAAATTAGAAACCTCCGCCATCTCTCTCCCCACATCCACCACTGCTGGCGGCTCACCTCCAACTGCGCAATGCTACACGCTGTTCACATCCAGCTGCCGCTGCCCAACACTACAATGGCAGACAACAATGCAAACTAGCCACAGACTGCACACAGCACAGCCAGTGATTTTCATATCGAGCGCTACGTAACGTTGCCAATAAGAAAACATAAACAGCCTACTTACATAGCCCCCATGCTCCTCACAAAAAATTTTACAAAATTTTTTTTGGGCAGTGGCCAATAATGATTTGATAAAATTTTTCATAATTACAATAACAAAGAAATCAAATGCACACACTTATTGATACAATGTTGGTCAAAAGCTAAAATTTTCTCACAGTTTATAAAGACAGTCCTGATCATTCATTACGGTAATCACAGGTTTTTTTTCACAAAGTCTCATTAGTAAAAGAAATTGCACACAGAAGTAGTGGATTTCCATGCAGTCTTGAAGAAGTAGTGTTGTCCTTCCAACGGAAAGACAGTGCTGGCTCTTGACATGCTGACAGGTAATGGGCCACAATGGAGCAAACCCACAGCAGAGTCATTCGAAGTTTTGAAGAGTATTGGTAGGTAAGTCATCACAGAGCGGACCCACTGTAGTCCTGGTAGAGAGTATGGTATTGGTGGGCCACCAGAGGTGCAGACCCACTGCAGTCCTTGTAGAAATAATGGTATTGATGGATCATCAAAGATGTAGACCCACTGTAGTCCTTGAAGAGATGGCCAGCAGCCATCTGTTGTGACTGTGCAGGTGCACAATCACCATTGAAGAGTCTTGCGGATAATATAGCAAGTCCATAAACCACCACTTGTGCACTCACAAAGTTTTTGAAATTGTCCTTAGAACCAGCAATGCTGTTATCCAGTCCCTTGCTGAGTTATTAACACACGTGCAAACACTAACAGTCCCTACTTCTCACATATTGTCCACATACTATGACCAACAGAAACGTGTGCAGTGAAATGTAACTAACAAGTTAATAATGTCATGAACTGGTGACAGTTACAATTTTATAACATAAGAATACAATTACAAAGGTACAAAATACATCATTAAAAACATAATAATACAGATAACATTTGTAGTACAGGCTTTACAAAAGAATAGAAATAAACATATACATCAGTGTTACAAAAATAGTGACATAAGTACATACATAAAATAATGAGAACAGTTTTCGAAACATTAATTTCACACATGAACATTGAAACAGAACAGAATTGTAAACAACTTTACAAAGAAAATAACATATTATTAATGCAACTTATATTTGAGGATAACAGTATTCCTCCTCATAGTGAATATAGCTTAGTATTAGAAGAGGAAAAAAAATTCTATGAAACAGTACACAGAGACAGGAAGAAAACAAATACTCAAGGGTACACAAACACATAGTGGGATAACACCAATAGGAAAGGACAGGGTTTGTTTTCAGTGTAACATTTGGTACTGCAGTCCAACCCAAAACTTCATATATCTTTCCTCTTATTTCAACATTTGTTTCCACCAAAAAAATCCTATCCCAGCATGCTTTCTGTATTTATATGTTCACGTATTTCTTACCTCATTATTTATTTCCAAGAAAATCCTACCTAAACCTGTTGTCCCTAAACCCTACTTTTTTGGTTCATATTCTCTTTCAAAACACCCTTTTTTTTCTTTTTTTTTTTTTGGCCAAACCATTTTCTTACAGCTTCTCAATGCATTTCTTCCAATTCATCACAACTCGTTCTCTCATATAGCCTACCCCATCTTAAGCTAACTTAAATCTACTGAGCTCAGATATTAAACTAAGGGACGAGGCAATGCAGCAGCACAAAACAAGTTATCACAAACAGCAATGACAAAAAAATGCCAATTTGCAAAGCAAGCAGCAGCAAATCTAAATTAACAGATAAAATGCAAAATTACAACTAATATGAGCCAATGTGCAGCAACATGAAAAATCAATGAGTAGTAAAATTGGCTTAGCAGAGTAACACAAATTAAAGTTCAGTAGCACTATGCCTGGCAAACAGCAGCAGCAAATATAAAAAATATAAAAAATATAAAACTTATATCTATACATGACAAAGCTCAAGCAGAAAAGATATTGCAGTAAAAACAACAATGCAGATAAGGGAAATGTATATTCACATCTTAATGTCTATGTAATTAAAGTGGTGCACCACAAGAAGTTATTCTACCAAAAAGTTACCAATTACTTCAAAAGAAAATTATGAATGCAGTTACTAGTTCCTTCTTATTGTTCTTTCCTTTCCAAGTGCTCCTTTTTTAAAGAATGTGGATCATAAAATAATTATTTAATAGATCTGTTGACAGAAAGTGTTCACATTAGCAAATGCATTTCATTTTATAAAAGCAATGCTGCAACACAGCTGGAAACCAGATATCAAATGAAATAAGCAATTACGCAAACCAAAGCATAAAAACATCATTCAATAGCTATGTGGCATTTCGTAAGTCAGTAGCTCTCAATTCTCGTAGAAAGACGCTTATCGTAATGAGGTGTGCAGATGTACGAATATTTCCCATCAATTCATAAGCATTTCAGTAATTAGCACAAAGTGCGAGTAATCATATGTTTTCAAGTAACGAGGGTGTCGCATTAGCGATGAAAGGCACACCCTAATGGCTTGTTCTCCAGGTGTTTGACACGTCCCACGTCCCCTTTTTTTTTTTTTCTACCTGTGCCGCTGAAAAGGGCTCGCAATAATGGCTTTTTCTCCAGGCGTCTGACACAGCTGGGAGCCCGCGACGCATTACGTGCAGGTGGTCACTTAACTGTCGTACGGAAATATTTACGACAGCAGTTTCTGCTACCGTGGCAGTCTATTTAACAATATTTCACAGGTCAAGAATTAGCGTTGCAAATCTGTAGAAACAAAATCCTATAAATATAAGTGTCCAAAAAAAGAATATTCGTCTGCATTGTGATACAGTCACACATTTCATAACTCTTAAAGTACGTTTCTTGGTTTCCAACATCCTTTTCATAAATCAGAGTCCCTAAACACTACTCATTATTCCTTACCTCATTATACATATACATATTCGTCGACACTTCTTCAATATTTCATCGTGAGAAATACGTAGCATAATAAACATTTCTCAACAACATAATACACATCGTCGTCGTAACAATAACATCATAACACTTCAGTCAAATCTCAAAATCGTCGTAACTTCCTCCAATAATTTCTAAGCCTAAAATAATTCTCTGCTCATGTCAAAAGTGTCAGCTGCCTCAAACGCACTTTAAAATCATGCTCCCTTACCAAATACATCATTCAAAGCTCTCATAGTATCACAATGATTCCGAAAAAATATGAACAGTTTACAAAGTACAGAGAAAATACAGTTTCATAAGTGTGAAGTTATCCAACTGTGTAATTACGTAAACATGTGTCACTGATGTAGTAAAAAAATGTTTATCTCTCAGTTAAATGATCAGATAGCTGTGTAATTCTGTGTTAGAGAAATATGGTACCGACGTGTAAAGTTGTATAAGCAAATACCATATTAGCTAGGGTTCCTTGTGGTTGCCACACACATGGTACACAAAGTAAGCGTGTACCCCCCTGAGGATTAATGTAATTATACCCTCAGGTGTTACAGATTACAGCAATGGAATGAAATGTATCACGGAAAACCTTTGTATCATTGTACTCCAAATATCTTTAAAAATAAATGTTTTAAGTACAAAATTAATCACTCAAATGCGTGTCCTGTAGCGCTAAATGTGCGTCTTGCTGTAAGATAATTCTGTGGAAGTGTCGTACTTATCGTCCTCCGAAAGCTAAGTTCTGCAGAAGTCAATGTACTTACCTCATGATAAACAAAAGTGAAATGCTTTATGTATAGATATCTTAGTTATTACGCTTATTGCCATGATGAAGAAAGTACTGTGCTGTAACGTATTGTTGTGCTACGGAAAAGGCAATCTCATTGTAGCTATACCACAAAAGTTACTACTAAAACATGTTTTACTTTCCAGAATAAAACAGAAAACTGTGCAGATATAAAACAGAAACACTGCAAAAGCAACATTGTAAATTGTCACTCATTAGTAGCGTCGTGATAAAATCGTGTAGCTGTCACATAAACTAACCACTGTGCCATCTGGTATCTCACAGAAAGTACTTTAAATCCAGAATGTATTTTCAAGTAAACCAAAATGTTGCATTAAAATCTCATTAGCAGTACTGGTAAATGTTCTAAGTATGTGAGCCTTATAGTCGTTACGTAATTGTGCAACTAACAAGCAAGAATGTACACACACAATAACACTGTGACGTCTGTTCACTATAACAATGCATTCGTAATTTTTGTTTAAATAAGTTCTCTTGGTTCTTGACTGGATATTTAACTTCAAACATTGTTGCATGTTAACAGTTTCTTAATTCCGACAAAGCATACTAGAAATGTGAAGTGAAAAGTTATATGGCAAAGACAAAGTTAAAAAGCAGATTATCTTTCAATAAACGGTTTTACATGTGAAATATGGTGTAAACCTTTACTCTTCCTAGTACGCAGAATTTCAACTTGAATGCAATTATCATGCGGTATTCGTCCGTAAAGAATACTGGAATTTTTCTCAAGGTTAGCGTCTTATGTTATTTTTCTCGGAGCCAGCGGGCGCACGCGGCTGCCTGCTGTGCGAGTCATTGTCTGTTCCTTTGTTGGCGCGCGTCGTTATTGGGATTTGGAGACCTAACTTCTACAAATTCACCGTGACGAGAGGGCCCTGCTCTGTTTGAATCCCTCCAGTTCTGATGCAGTTCAGGTCTGTCGTTACGATCATATCGTCTGTCGTCATGTCGGTAGATTCCATAGTTTCTTTCCTGTCGGTCACATGGTGGAGAATTTCTCCCTGAATCGTAACTGTGCGCTGAACTGTTGCGTCTGAAAGTATTCTGTCTCCCTTGATAAAAATAGTTCTGGTTACCATATTGTCTGTTTCTTTGGTTATCTCTGTCATATTCATTTCTACGGAAATGCGATCTTTCTCTGTAACTATTACTGCTCTGCCAACGGTTGTCATATGGGTGGTGTCTGTTTTGGTCACGATTTGCGTTGTGAGAATAGCCTTGTCGTGTCCAGTTATTATTTCTTTCATCGCGGAATTGCGACGGATGTGACCTGTAATTGTTGTGTTCCTGGTTTCGCGTTCCGCGATTGTCAGTGTCAATTTCTAATTCTTGTAACAGTCCCTGAAAAGCTTCAATGTCGTCTTTGCAACGTCCTGCTAAAATAATATGCCGTAAATGTTCAGGTAATTTGATTAAGCAAATGCGGATGAGTTCTGAGGGGCTGTATGGGTTTGACAGGTACTGATTCTTGTGCAACATGTCTTCAAAATATTTCACAAGACTGGAAAATTCAGATTGTTCGAAACGTTTCATCATTATGATGCTATGTTTTACACGATCTTGTGTGGCTTGAGACCAATATGCTGAGAGGAAGGCATGGTAAAACTCTCCTTCACTGTGGCAATCGTGAATTACCGATCGCATTCTTACAGCTGGTTCATTCTCCAAGTAGCCACACATAAATTCTAATCTGTGCTCTAATGACCAGTTGGGAGGAAAACAATGAGAGAATTGATGGAGCCATGCTTGTGGATGAATGTCGTTGCCAGAATTCTTAAATGTTTTGAATTTACGTGTAGTCATGAACAGCTTATAGTCAAAATCATTGTGTCGGCGAGTAGCATCTCGGTCATAGTTACGTCGTGTCGGCGGTTCCATCTCAAAATTCGGTGTACCTTGCCAATTTCTTTCATAATTACCGAAATACCCTGTGTTATTATTTTGTGGCTTTTGCGTATTTCTAAGTTCCTCTTCCCGTGTTGGAGCGCGAGTGTCTTCTGAAATACGTAATTCTTGTATTACCTGTGTCAGCTGATCTTGTACTTCCCGGATTTCTCTTTGGTGTTGCGTATCAATTTGATTCAGATTTTGTTTCAGTTTCCTAATTTGTTCGCTCTGTTCTGTGTCATTAAAGACTACCGGTTTTGTGTCATTCAGATTATCATCTACCTTCGTAGATAAATTATTTAGCTGATCCGAAAGTTCAACTACTTTCTCTGATAATGAACACATTTCCTCAGTGTGTTTTTCTGAACCAAGTTTCAGAGTGTCCATTTGTGTTGAAATCGAATCTACTGTGTCCTTTAAGTTTTCTTGACTTTTTGCAAGTTGCGTAACCGAATCGGTAGATGCAACTGAGTCAAATTTTGCTTGCAAGGTCTCATGATTTTCATGAACAATAGTGTGCAGTTCTTTTATAGCTGCTTCGTGATTCTGTAGTGCATTTTCATGACGCGAAAAAATAGGTTGGAAATGCTCACAAATTTGTGTTTTTACGTCGTTACAGACTTTTTGACATTTCGATTCAATGTTATATAACTCAGTAGTTAAATCTTCACGCGTTTGTTCAAGAGTTTGTTCCAATGAGTCTAACTTTTGAAGCTGTTGCTGTGTTTGTCTCTGATTTTGTTCCAGTGTGTCTAACTTTTTAAGATTTTGTTCCACTGTGTCTAACTTTTCAAGCTTTTGCTGTGTTTGTCTCTGATTTTGTTCCATTTGTTGCATTAATTGCAATAATAATGTATTAGTGTCTGGAATCTGTTTCTCTACGCTTTTCGGCAGTGCATTTGCACCGACAACATTCACATTTTGACAAGCAGAAAATGTGTCTTGACTTATTTGAGAAAACGGTGATGACCCAAAACCTGAATCTACAGTATTTGCGAAATTGTGTCCTGTCATTTCGGATTCCTGAGGCGAGCTGTTGCCGACCGATCGATCGATAATGCTTCCCTCTTCACTAATTGTTTCACTGTCCGTGCCATTGTTTGCCGCCCGCTCCATTTCCCTATGCACGATTACCAAATTACTACTTTGAACATCAGTTAATTCATTACTCTGCGGCGCTAACACACTGCCTTCGTCTTCACTGTCATTTCTCAGTTTACTTTGGAGCCTAGTATTACGTTTTTCACACGCCATTACTGTCACAGTATTTCACACAACAACACAGAAAAACACAATTTGAAGAGCAAAATAAAATAACGTAGCAATGGAAATAATGTCTAGTTAATTGCAGCTGCGAAATACTTGGTGCAAATCTACATGCATGCCACAACTGTTTTACCCTACAACAATGAAAACTACAACTACAAAGGAGATTCTCTCTACAATTACGCGCTAGCAATAAACAAAAGCTACACTAAATACACAAACTACAAGAAAAAATCAGAAGATTCCAGGTTCGTATCCTGGCAGGGTCGCCATATGAAACGTCCCCTTTGAACAATTATACAGGACTGTGCTTAACCTGACACACAATATTTTTAGCGCAACGCAATCCGACTTTCAAAATTTTCTACTAAAGAATGGCCCTGACAAACATTAAACTATACCTTTCACAAATCACTTACCTCACAAAAATCTTCGCTGCTCAAGCTACTGCAATACAGCGAGCGCCACTACTGCCAGCTAAATAAAGATTCAAACTACTAAAGGCACTAACTACTGATAGGGATAGTTAGCAAATGAAAAATATTAATAGAGAGCAAACAATGTATTTACCTTAATATCATCACAAGTCATAATATATATATCAGTTCATGACAAATTAGAAACCTCCGCCATCTCTCTCCCCACATCCACCACTGCTGGCGGCTCACCTCCAACTGCGCAATGCTACACGCTGTTCACATCCAGCTGCCGCTGCCCAACACTACAATGGCAGACAACAATGCAAACTAGCCACAGACTGCACACAGCACAGCCAGTGATTTTCATATCGAGCGCTACGTAACGTTGCCAATAAGAAAACATAAACAGCCTACTTACACTCTCTATATACAAAGGTTGGAACTTTAATAGTGGTAGGTATTTATTTACAGCTCGTACAAAATAGATGCGTGTTTCAAAGTTTTACTGACCTTCAAGTAGTCACCAGCATTGTGTATAACTCGCCTTCAGGCTGCTGCCTCGAGGTGCAGCGACGGTGGAGGGTCAGGCGCGCCGCTTGAGACACCCCAGGTGTCGCTTGCTGCGTCCGCTGGCTCAGCCGCCGAGGCACCTTCTAGTGTACTCGGCGCGTTGGGGCCGCCCTCACCTCAGGGTGAGTGGCGGACTGCAACGCGTCCGCGTCGCTCGAGGCGGAGAGGGCCATTGTGGAGGCTGGCCGGCTGGCCTCGCCCGTTCATCCTGTCAGTGGGCAGGTGGCCGCTCCTTCAGCAGGGCCCGAGCAGGCACACGGGGGCAAAGGCTTGCTGGTTATTGGGAGCTCCAGCGTTAGGCGGGTGATGGAGCCCCTTAGGGAAATAGCGTACAGGGCTGGAAAGAAATCCAACGTGCACTCGGTTTGTCTGCCGGGGAGCCTCATCCGAGATGTGGAGGCGGCCTTGCCTGCGGCTATCGAGTGTACGGGGTGCAGTCGTCTGCAAGTAGTTGCTCATGTCGGCACCAATGATGCCTGTCGCTTGGGTTCTGAGGCGATCCTCAGTTAGTACGGGCGGCTGGCGGATTTGGTGAAGACCGCTGACCTCGCACGTGGGGTGCAAGCAGAGCTCTCTATTTGCAGCATCGTTCCCAGAGTGGATCGGGGTCCTTTGGTTTGGAGCCGAGTGGAGGGTCTCAACCACAGGCTTCGTCGACTATGTGACGGTCTTGGCTGCAGATTTCTAGACTTACGCTATTGGGTGGGGAATTGTAGGACGCCCCTAGATAGTGCACTACACAAAGGAAGCGGCTACTGGGGTAGCAGATTACTTGTGGCGTGCACATGGGGTTTTTTTTAGGCTAGGCAGTAGTGCGAGGTGTCTTGATGAACACTCACCAATCGACGTGCAGGCAGGGAAATCTGGACGCGCTCACTGTAAAGACACTTCAGCTATCAAGATATTAGCAGTAAATTTTCAGAGTATTCGGAATGAAGTTCCTGAATTTACTGCTCCCAGGTTCGATTCCCGGCGGGGTCAGGGATTTTCTCTGCCTCGTGATGACTGGGTGTTGTGTGTTGTCCTTAGGTTAGTTAGGTTTTAGTAGTTCTAAGTTCTAGGGGACTGATGACCGTAGATGTTAAGTCCCATAGTGCTCAGAGCCATTTGAACCATTTTGAATTTACTGCCCTCCAGGAAGCATGTGGCGCGCAAATTATTCTCGGGACTGAGACCTGGCTGAACCCTGAGATAGGAAGTTCTGTAATATTTAGTGAGGGTTGGAACGTGTTTCGGAAAGACGGATTAGACATCGTAGGAGGTGGTGTCTTCATTGCAGTTGACAAAAATATTGTGTCTACTGAGGTCGAAGTATAGTGTGATTGTGAAGTTATCTGGACGCGTTTAACAGGTCTAGGGGAAATAAAGTTAATTGTGGGGTACTATTACCGGCCACCAGGTTCCACCGTGACAGTTCTAGAATCATTCAAAGGGAGTCTACATTCTGTATCGCAGAAGTACCCGGATCATGCTATATTAGTCGGAGGCGACTTCAACCTACCTATTATAGGCTGGGATGTCTATGGATTCATTACAGGTGGTACAGACAAGCCGTCGTGTGAATTACTTTTGAACCCATTATCCGAAAACTGTCTTGAGCAGCTAAATCGACAGCCAACGCGTAATGGAAATATTTTAGATCTGGTAGCCACGAACAGACCAGACCTCATCGACGGTGTCAGTGTTGAGACAGGGATTAGTGACCATGATGTTGTCATTACGACTATGGTTACGAAAGTTAAAAAGTCGGTCAAGAAGGCTAGGAGAGTATTCTTACTAGAAAGAGCAGATAAGCAGTTGTTAGCATCCCACCTAGTAAATGAATCGACTTCATTTACTTCCTGTACGATGGACGTGGAAGAATTATGGGCAAATTTTAAACACATTGTAAATCACGCATTGGACAAGTATGTGCCGAAAAAGCGGGTTACGGACGGAAAAGACCCACCGTGGTTTAACAGCGCAATGCGGAGAATGCTCAGGAAGCAAAGGCAGTTGCACTCGCGGTACAAGAAAGATCGGGAGAATGAGGACAGGCAAAAGGTAGTAGAGATGCGTGCTGCTGTAAAAAGAGCGATGAGCGAAGCCTTCAACCACTACCACCGTCATACCTTAGCAAAAGATCTTGCTGAAAACCCAAGGATATTCTTGTCTTACGTAAAATCGGTAAGCGGGTCGAAGGCTTCCATCCAGTCACTCACTGATCAGTCTGGCCTGGCAACGGAAGACAGCAAAACGAAAGCTGAAATTTTAAATTTAGCATTTGAGAAATCTTTCACGTAGGAGGATCGTACAAACATACCGTCGTTTGAGTCTCGTACAGATTCCCGTATAGAGTACATAGTGATAGACATCCCTGGGGTTGTGAAGCAGCTGAATGGGTTGAAAATAAATAAATCGCCAGTTCCTGATAGGATTCCAATTCGGTTTTACAGAGAGTACTCTACTGCACTGGCTCCTTACTTAGCTTTCATTTATCGCGAATCTCTTGCCCAGCGTAAAGTCCCGAGCGACTGGAAAAAAGCGCAGGTGACGCCTGTATATAAGAAGGGTAGAAGGACGGATCCTCAAAATTACAGACCAATATCCTTAACATCGGTTTGTTGCGGGATTCTCGAGCATATTCTCAGTTCGAATGTAATGAATTTCCTTGAGACAGAGAAGTTGCTGTCCATGCATCAGTACGGCTTTAGAAAGCATCGCTCCTGCGAAACGCAGCTCGCCCTTTTTTCACATGATATCTTGCGAGCCATGGATGAAGGGTATCAGACGGATGCCATATTCCTTGACTTCCGGAAAGCGTTTGACTCGGTGCCCCACTGCAGACCCCTAACTAAGGTACGAGCGTATGGGATTGGTTCCCAAGTATGTGAGTGGCTCGAAGACTTCCTAAGTAATAGAACCCAGTACGTTGGCCTCGATGGTGAGTGTTCATCGGAGGTGAGGGTACCATCTGAAGTGTCCCAGAGAAGTGTGGAAGGTCCGCTGTTGTTTTCTATCTACATAAATGATCTTTTGGATAGGGTGGATAGCAACGTGCGGCTGTTTGCTGATGATGCTGTGGTGTACGGGAAGGTGTCGCCGTTGAGTGACTGTAGGAGGATACAAGATGACTTGGACAGGATTTATGATTGGTGTAAAGAATGGCAGCTAACTCTAAATATAGATAAATGTAAATTAATGCAGATGAATAGGAAAACGAATCCTGTAATGTTTGAATACTCCATTAGTGGTGTACCGCTTGACACAGTCACGTCGATTAAATATTTGGGGGTAACATTGCAGAGCGATATGAAGTGGGACAAGCATGTAATGGCAGTTGTGGGGAAGGCGGATGGTCGTCTTCGGTTCATTGATAGGATTTTGGGAAGATGTGGTTCATCTGTAAAGGAGACCGTTTATAGAACGCTGGTGAGACCTATTCTTGGGTACTGCTCGAGCGTTTGGGTTCCTTATCAGGTCGGATTGAGGGAGGACATAGAAGCAATTTAGAGGCGGGCTGCTAGATTTGTTACTGGTAGGTTTGATCATCACGCGAGTGTTACGGAAATGCTTCAGGAACTCGGGTGGGAGTCTCTAGAGGAAAAGAGGCGTTCTTATCGTGAATCGCTACTGAGGAAATTTAGAGAACCAGCATTTGAGGCTGACTGCAGTACAATTATACTGCCGCCAACTTACATTTCGCGGAAAGATCACCAAGATAAGATAAGAGAGATTAGGGCTCGTACAGAGGCATATAGGCAGTCATTTTTCCCTCGTTCTGTTTGGGAGTGGAACAGGGAAAGAAGATGCTAGTTGTGGTACGAGGTATCCTCCGCTACGCACCGTATGGTGGATTGTGGAGTATGTATGTAGATGTAGATGTAGATGAACCCGTTGCCAACGATGTGCAAGTCGTAGGATACTCTTAGCAGTGGCAGTTGTGTTGAGAGATCGAGCGTCGGTGTCTATTGCCCGACGAATTTGTAGCAGTTTTGAAGCGAATGCTGTCAAATGTTTCCTTCAGTTTAGAAATCGAGTTGAACTCACGAGGGCTATAGTCAGGGGGTGGACATGGTCCCCAATGATAGATGTATACCTGCGTTGATCAAATGTGCCTTCCAGAATCATAACGCTCCCTCCTCCAGCCTGGCCCCTTCCGACCGTTGTAGCAGGTTGTTTGCTTTCAGACTTTCACGCCGTACGCGTCAACGGTCATTTGTTCGATGGAGCATAAAACGTGATTCATCTGAAAAGGCCACCTGCTGCCACTCAGAAGACATCCAGTTGTCGTATTGGCGTCCAAATTCCACCCTTCGTCGCCGATGGACAGCAGTCAGCATCGGTACATCAATAAGGCGCCTGCTGCGGAGGCCCATACGCAGGAAAGTTCGCTGAAGGGTCGTTGAGGAAACACTGATTGTAGCCCGGTGGTTCATTTGGGCGGTCAGTTGCTCAGCAGCTGCACGTTCATTCGCCCGTACAAATCTCCGCAGCCGTTGTTCATCCCAGTCATTTATGGCTCGTGGTGTACCACAGTTGCCTCGGCGCCGGGTTTAGATAGTGCGTTTTGTCATGCGTGGTATACTTTAACCACGGCCGCACCCGAAGTTTACAACCGTATTCATTTTGGAAGGCAATGACCATGATCTTTCGGAAGTCAGATAAATTGCTACGTTTTCGCGTTACGATGGCTGCGCTGTTTTCGGTGTACCTGCTCCACTGATACTGCTGCCACCTGCCGTCTTTGAGTGGTTATTGAACATTGACGTCAAACATGGGCGGTGATCACATTAGGACCGTGTATATCACTCATTGTTTTAATCTAAGTGTGTTACCTTACTTACTTCTACAATTTTATTCGCCTGACTACCTGAAGAGTCTTTTATACTGATCGGAGATCTGTCAGTCGGACGCGGAAGGTGTGCATCTCTGTATCTGGCATGTTCCCGAGGGGTTTTGGCTGTTTTCGGCCTGAATATTTCCTTTATAATTGGTTTGATTCTTCCTTGTACTTTTTCCACCGCAGACGAACATACTAACGGTCGCTTTGGCTGTCTATCGCAATCATTTTAGAAGAATTTTATTGACTTGACATGGCCAGGACAGAATGCCCGACTACCTAGTAGTGTGGGCAGTTAAACACATCAATCCAATCCAAATTTTGCTAACTGATTTTCAAATGCCGTTTCTGCACCCTAATATCGATTCGGAAAATGAGGTACTACCTGTCAAATTACCTCTCTCATATTCGATGTTCACTCCCGTGTAGGCGGTCTATCGGTTTTTAAAACATGCTTGGACTATCAGGTTCCTACTTTCTTTTAAAAATATCGGATAATGTGGACAGAGTGACTTTTTCTGCAGCGGAGGAAGAGAAGAAGAAATATTGGAATATCCGAGACGTTATCCACCTTCCACACTGAAGAGCCAAAGAGAGTGGTACATCTGCCTAATGTCATGTAGGGTCCACGTGAGTACGCAGAAGAGTCGCAACACGACGTGGCGTGCACTCGACTGATGTCTGAAGTAGTGCTGGAGGGAACTGATACCGTGAATCCTGCAGGGCCGTCCACAAATCAGTAAGAGTACGAGGAGGTGGAGATCTGTTCTAAACAGCACGTTGCAAGGCATCCCAGACATGCTCAACAATGTTAATGTCTGGGCACTCTGTAGCAATTCCGGACATGTGGGGTATCGCATTGTCCTGCTGGAATTGTCCAAGTCCATCGGAATGCACAATGGACATGAATGGATGCGGGTGATCAGACAGGATGCTTACATACTTGTCACCTGTGAGATTCATATACAGATGTATCATGGGTCCCATATCACTCCAACTGCACACACCCCAAATCAGCTTGAACAGTCCCCAGCTGACATGTAGGGTCCATGGATTCATGAGGTTGTCTCCATAGCCGTATGCGTCCACCCTCTCGATACGTTATTTGAAACGAGACTCGTCCGACCAGGCAACATGTTTCCACTCATCAACAGTCCAATGTCGGTGTTGACGGGCCCAGGCGAGGTGTAAGGCTTTGTGGCGCGCCATCAAGGGTACACGAGTGGGCCTTCGGCTCCGAAAGCCCATATCGATGATGTTTCGTTGAATGCTTCGCATACTGACACTTGATGATGGCCCAGCATTGAAATCTGCAATAATTTGCGGAAGGATTGCACTTCTGTCACACTGAACGATTCTCTTCAGTAGTAGCTAGTCCCGTTCTTCCAAGATCTTCTTCCGGCCGCAGCGATGTCGGAGATTTGATATTTTACCGGATTCCTGATACTCACGGTACACTCGTGAAATGGTCATACGGGAAAATCCCCACCTCATCGCTATACCACGTTCAAACTCACTTAAATCTTGATAACCTACCATTATAGCAGCAGTAAACGATCTAAAAACTGCTCCAGACACTTGTTGTCTTATACATATAGGCGTTGCCGACCGCAGCGCCGTGTTCTGCCTGTTTACATATCTCTATATTTGAATATGCATACCTGTGCCAGTTTCTTTGGCGTTTCAGTGTATATTTAACTCGAGAGAAACAACAATTGTGCCGATTAAATCAGAAACCAGGCCATAGACGCGGGTTCCCAGGTAGATGCCGTGGTTCTTGACTTCCGCAAGGCGTTTGATACAGTTCCAAATGGTTCAAATGGCTCTGAGCACTATGGGACTTAACATCTATGGTCATCAGTCCCCTAGAACTTAGAACTACTTAAACCTAACTAACCTAAGGACATCACACACATCCATGCTTGAGGCAGGATTCGAACCTGCGACCGTAGCAGTCGCGCGGCTCCGGACTGAGCGCCTAGAACCGCGAGACCACCGCGGCCGGCGATACAGTTCCCCACAGTCGTTTAATGAACTAAGTAAGAGCATATGGACTATCAGACCAATTGTGTGATTTGATTGAAGAGTTCCTAGATAACAGAACGCAGCATGTCATTCTCAATGGAGAGAAGTCTTCCGAAGTAAGAGTGATTTCAGGTGTGCCGGAGGGGAGTGTCGTAGGACCGTTGCTATTCACAATATACATAAATGACCTCGTGGATTACATCGGAAGTTCACTGAGGCTTTTTGCGGATGATCCTGTGGTATATCGAGAGGTTGTAACAATGGAAAATTGTACTGAAATGCAGGAGGATCTGCAGCGAATTGACGCATGGTGCAGAGAATATCATTTGAATCTCAATGTGGACAAGTGTAATGTGCTGTGAATACATAGAAAGAAAGATCCCATATAATTTAGCTACAATATAGCAGGTCAGCAACTGGAAGCAGTTAATTCCATAAATTATCTGGGAGTACGCATTAGGAGTGATTTAAAATGGAATGATCATATAGAGTTGATCGTCGGTAAAGCAGATGCCAGACTGAGATTCATTGGAAGAATCCTGAGGAAATGCAATCCGAAAACAAAGGAAGTAGGTTACAGTACGCTTGTTCGCCCACTGCTTGAATACTGCTCAGCAGTGAGGGATCCGTACCAGATAGGGTTGATAGAAGAGATAGAGAAGATCCAACGGAGAGCAGCGCGCTTCGTTACAGGATCATTTAGTAATCGCGAAAGCGTTACGGAGATGATAGATAAACTCCAGTGGAAGACTCTGCAGGAGAGACGCTCAGTAGCTCGGTACGGGCTTTTGTTGAAGTTTCGAGAACATACCTTCGCCGAGGAGTCAAGCAGTATATTGCTCCCTCTTCCGTATATCTCGCGAAGAGACCATGAGGATAAAATGAGACTGATTAGAGCCCACACAGAGGCATACCGACAATCCTTCTTTCCACGAACAATACGAGACTGGAATAGAAGGGAGAACCGATAGAGGTACTCAAGGTACCCTCCGCCACACACCGTCAGGTGGCTTGCGGAGTATGGATGTAGATGTAGATGTAGAACCAGAACCGGCTGAGTTCCAGAGGTCGTAGGTATGAAACAACTAACGATCGAAAAACTGATATTTGAACGGACTAGCAAAATCGATTCAAGTCTTAACATGTAGACTCGTGAGCGAGCCTAGACATTCGGCTCACGTCTTCCGGACGTTTTGTTCCTTGTAAATGAAGCAATGTAAAGGCAAAACCGATTTTGCTAGCCGGATGAAATACCATGTTTTAGAGCGTCAGTTCCTTTACACCAGTGGTACCTGTGAATCAGCTGTTCCGATTACGTCAGCGCTGCGAAGTGAGGTTGTCAGCACCTCCGCAATATTTTTATACAGTTTTCTTATGGCTAAATCAGCGATTTCTTAAGGGCGAATAGCGAGAGATTTTTCGAGAAAAGATGCTTAAAAATTTACTCGTAAATATGTTAGAAATTTAATCTACTATATTTAACCCACGCAAAACTGTTTTTTCACACCCACGTAGACCGCACATGTTCTGGAAAAGGTACGAAGCGATAAGTGCTTAAATATTATTACACTCCAACATTTTGGAGACTTGGAATAGGTAGAAAACTTTTTAATGCGTTAAGACACATTTTTAACTGTATGCATACAATTAACGAATCTTTTTTTCAGCAATTATCGCCACTGAAAGTAGGAGTGGGTACAGTAATTTACAAAATATTCTTCTGCGTGAAGTATTGACAAGAAGTTCGATTGTCAGTAAATATATCAGCGATTGTTTATCTTTTTCCATCTCGTACAGGAAAATATGTGCTTCTCGTCAGTTAAATAAGGGAAATTGACAACATCGTGTGTAGTCCAGTACTTCTTCTTTTTGTGGACTGGCAAGACAGCCAATCCACAATGACGGGAAGCTGAAAGGCACGCGTTAAGCTCACGCAAGCTGGCGTGAGGTCTGGAACAGGACACGGAAATGAGACTAGTAAAAAAGGTACGTAGCTTCTGGAATACTTAACTTTAATCCATAATTGGTGAACATCGGTATGACGGTACATGCATCACAAGATAAATAGCAAATGATAATGGCGCCTTGCTAGGTCGTAGCAAATGACGTAGCTGAAGGCTATGCTAATTATCGTCTCGGCAAATGAGAGCGTATTTTGTCAGTGAACCATCGCTAGCAAAGTCGGCTGTACAACTGGGGCGAGTGTTAGGACGTCTCTCTAGACCTGCCGTGTGGCGGCGCTCGGTCTGCAATCACTGATAGTGGCGACACGCGGGTCCGACGTATACTACCGGACCGCGGCCGATTTAAAGGCTACCACCTAGCAAGTGTGGTGTCTGGCGGTGACACCACATTCCTGCCCCGCAAATCGGCGTACGGTTGTGTTATAAGGCTTCCGCCCGCCGTGGGGAGGACCCCATGTTGACGTATGCGACGAGGTGGGGAGCCTAACAGGCGAGGCTGTGCCACCCGCACCCTGCCAGTCGCCCCGAGGGGAGCTAGGAAACGCCTGAAAACCTACTCCAGGGTGCCCGCCAACATGCGGTGTATGCGCCCGTAGAGAGACAGGAGGGGCCGAAGGGTCGACCTCCATCGGGTCGGGGCACCCGACGGGCGAAGACGCCGTGTGGTCCGGAGCGGGCAAGAGTTCCATGTCGGAGGACAGCTGGTCACGGGAAGCGATCGGCGGCGCGTGACCCAGGGAGGCGCCCGGCGGTTGCAGCGACGCGTCCACTGCGGGCGTCGCCGGCGGGAGAACAGGCGGCGGCGCGTCGCCATGGGGCAAAATGGAAGGCAGCGTCGGTAACACCTGGGGATGAGGCGAGCCAGTAGATGGGTCCCCAGGGCGCTGACCGGACGGCACCGTCGCTGAAAGCAGACGGGAAGTGGCAGAACCCATGCGACGACAGAGGCGCAGCTGATTGAGATGCCGACGCACCTCACCAGAGGCCCCCAAAACCAGATACATAGTGCGGCCGAGGCAGCGAAGGATGCGCCCTGCGAGCCAACGCCGTGAACCTCGATAGTTGCGATAGTATACAACGTCGCCTGGGGCAAAAGCAGGTGTCTGCCGCTGCACAGGAACCTGATGCGGCGGATGTAGCAAAGACATCAAGGTTCGATGAGGACGACCGTGGAGCAACTCAGCCGGCGAGCGACCATCTCGGGCCTGAGAGCGATACGAGGACAAAAAGAGCAATAACGCGTCCTCCCGAGAATGAGACTCTTTCTTCATCTGGGATTTGAAAGTCCTGACCAATCGTTCAGCGGCACCGTTAGACTGCGGCGAAAATGGCGCGGACGGCAGATGTTGAATACTATTCATTGGCCTTGCAGAATGACTGAAATTCTCGGACATGAATTGTGGGCCATTGTCGGAAACAATAGTCTGTGGGAGACCTTCAATGCAAAAGATAGCGGATAACGCTTGGATGGTGGCAGATGACGTTGTGGAAGACATCCGGACAACAAAAGGAAAATTACTGAATGAATCTACCACAACCAACCATCGAGCATTCCAGAATGGACCAGCAAAATCGATGTGTAAGCGTTGCCAAGGTGTAGTGGCTTTCGGCCATGCAAAGAATTTCCGCGGTGGTGCGGATTGTTGTTCGGCACACGCCATGCAAGAAGAGCACATATTCGCAATCGCAGCATCGATTCCGAACCAAGTACAGTGCTGACGAGCAAGTTGTTTCGTTCGCACTATACCCCAATGTCCTTGGTGGAGAAGCCGTAAGACAGAGAATTATAACGAACGTGGGACCACGACCTGGACTGATCATTATCCGAACGCAACAGCAAAACACCACGTCGTACAAAAAGTCTCTCCTTGTGAGCAAAAAATCGGCGAACCAACGGATCCTCGATCCGTGACTTTGACAAGGGCTATTGCGTGGCAACAAAACGGAAAACGGTAGCAAGGACAGGGTCAGCAGCTGTGGCTGCAGCTACACGACGAAAATCAATCGGAAACGATTCGACCACGTCATCGGTTTCCGAATCAATGAACATGCAAGCAAGTTCGGAGGAATCGAATGCTCTATCCTCAGCAACAGGCAAACGGGACAACGCATCGGCGTTTCCGTGCTTAACAGTGGACCGATACAAGATATCGTAGCAGTACTGCGAGAGGAAAATAGACCAGCGAATGAATTTCTGCGCTGTACGTGGAGGTACAGGCTTGTTCGGATGAAAAAGGGATGTCAAAGGTTTGTGGTCTGTGATGATGTTAAAGTGACGACCATACAAGAAATCATGAAACTTAGTAACACCAAATACGAGAGCCAAAGCTTCTTTCTCGATCTGTGAATAATTTCTTTGCGCAGACGAGAGCAATTTGGACGCAAAGGCAATAGGGCGATCGTGCGATCCATCTTTGTGCGCAAGCACAGCACCGATCCCGAAATCCGATGCATCCACCATCAACAAAAGGGGCTTCTGTGGATCGAATGGCGTAAGGCAAGTATTGGAAAGCAACGCCGATTTCAACTGGCGAAAGGTGCGTTCGCATTCCGTCGTCCAGACGAACGGAACACCTTTACGGCGTAAGCGATGAAGCGGAGCTGAAATGGAAGAGGCGTGGCGCACATAGCGATGATAATTGATTTTTCCCAGCACACTCTGTAGCTGCTTCAAATTCTGCGGCGAAGGCAAGTCTTGTATGGCACAGACGTGCTCTGGACTGGGATGTATGCCTTGGGCATTGAGTACATGGCCCAGGTAGGGTAAGTCCCGAGCAAAAAACACACATTTGTCCTTCCGCAAGCGAAGACCATTTTGTCGCAAGACCTGAAATAATGTTCTGAGATTGGCTAAATGTTCTTCTTCCGTCTTTCCGGAGATCACTATATCGTCCAGATAGTTCGCTGCAGTATGGACCGACGCACAAACAGTTTGTAGATATTGCTGAAACAATGCAAGGGCGGATGCACACCTGAATGGGAGTCGTTTGAATCGGTGCAAAACAAGATGCGTGTTAACCACCAAAACGCGCTGGGATTCTTCGTCCACCGGTATTTGCAAGTACGCATCTGCTAGGTCCAATTTCGAAAAATATTTACCCGGGCACAGTTTGTCAAAAAGATCTTCTGGGCAGGATAAAGGAAAAGTTGCAATCACTAGTTGTGGATTCACTGTTGCCTTGAAGTCCACACAAAGTCTCAATTTTCCGGAAGGTTTTGGCAAAATTACTAAGGGTGATGCCCAGAGAGAAGCCTGCACACGTTCAATCACACCTTGTGATTCCAAATCGTTTAACGTTCTTGCGACCTCATCACGCAATGCGTGGGGAACATTGCGCGCTCTGAAAAATTTTGGTTGTATGTTGACTTTCAGTTCCAAATGTGCTTTATAGTTCTTAGCGCAACCAAGGCCCGGTGCAAAAATGTCTGCAAACTCTTCACATAGACGAGAAACACTGTCTGAAGGCACAGTCTGGTTCACTGATAGGACCTGATTGACTATAGACAAGTTAAACAACTGAAATAAATCTAAACCAAACAAGTTCACTGCAGAAGAAGAACGAAGGACGTACAATGACACAAGTTTTGTTTGTCCCTTGTATGTTGCAAGAAGGCTGCACTGTCCTAACACAGGGATAGCTTGTCCTGAATAACTACTTAACATTTGCAGCATGCAACGGAGGTGTGCCCAGCTGTTTGTACGTGTCGTGATTGATCAGTGAAACTGAAGCTCCGGTATCGAGCTGGAATGGTATCACTTTGCCGTTAATGTCCAAGTCGACAAAAAGTTTATTGTCCTGCTGACGACAAGAGCGACTGTCTCGTGCAACGTGAACTGACACTGGGACAGAATCACTTGCGACTTGACGGGATTTCCGGCGATGACGACACACACTATTTGTGGGACAAACACAGTCACTGTTAGAGATAGTGGCACTGGGCGGAGTGGAATGAACTACATGAATTTCCATGGGCGAAGGTTCACGAGCTTGAGTATTCTTGGTTCGATTCCGATTCCGGCGCAAAGCAAAGGGCCTGGAATGGTTGTGAGTGTCCGATCGGAGCTTTTTCTGGCAAACACTCTGAACATGTCCTCGTTTAGTACAGAAAATGCAAATAGCTTGGCGTGACGGGCAATTCTCACGCGACTGTCTAGTAGCACACCGCGGGCATGATTTTAGCACTGCATTTGCTTGCTTCCGCGGCAGCTGTGCAGACGGGCGCAAGGGCTGTTTACTGTTCCATGCAGCGTGCCCGGCGGGCCGGTGAATGTGACACACGGCTGGTGAAGTTTCAAATGATTTCTGAGCAAAGTCAAGTGTGTCCTGCCGATCCAATATGTCCATCACTTATTGAAGGGAGGGATTGACTAGTTTCCAAATCTGTTCTCTTATACAAACATCAGAAACGTTCTGTGCAATTGCATCACATACCATAGTATCTGAATAAGGGAGTCCACATTGACACTCAAAAGCACAATCCTCAGTGAGGCCTTATAAAGTTGCAACCCACTCCCGATTAGTTTGACCGGCCGTACGTTTTGTACGAAAGAAGATATACCTTTTTGCAACTACATTGACTGATTCTTTGAAATATGCATCTAATGCAGACAAAATTTCGTCGTAGGACAGAGTTGCTACGTCGCGTCGGGGAAATAATTTCACTATCACACGGTACGTGGACACGCCAACGCACGATAATAAGAAAGGCTGCCGCTCGTTACCTTGAATTCTGTAGGCGGCGAGATGGAATCCAAATTGGCGGGACCACTTCGTCCAGCTTTCCAGTGCCGCATCAAAAGGACGAAAAGGTGGTGCAACTGCGTGTCGTGGCTGCATTGCACGTTGACCCTGGACGAGCTGTCCAAGGGCATCCAATAAGGCCAGCGTCTGCTGATTCTGCAAGCGATAAAATTCGGACAGTACCGCTGGAGATTGTGGCGAAGCCATGACACAAGTAAATCAGGGCAATATCAATACGAACGCAAAATCCTCGTCGTCAACTTTTGTGGACTGGCAAGACAGCCAATCCACAATGACGGGAAGCTGAAAGGCACGCGTTAAGCTCACGCAGGCTGGCGTGAGGTCTGGAACAGGACACGGAAATGAGACTAGTAAAAAAGGTACGTAGCTTCTGGAATACTTAACTTTAATCCATAATTGGTGAACATCGGTCTGACGGTACATGCATCACAAGATAAATAGCAAATGATAATGGCGCCTTGCTAGGTCGTAGCAAATGACGTAGCTGAAGGCTATGCTAACTATCGTCTCGGCAAATGAGAGCGTATTTTGTCAGTGAACCATCGCTAGCAAAGTCGGCTGTACAACTGGGGCGAGTGCTAGGACGTCTCTCTAGACCTGCCGTGTGGCGGCGCTCGGTCTGCAATCACTGATAGTGGCGACACGCGGGTCCGACGTATACTACCGGACCGTGGCCGATTTAAAGGCTACCACCTAGCAAGTGTGGTGTCTGGCGGTGACACCACACTTCTTTCTCTTCACGCTACGCAAAATCACTTCATCCAATCAACATTTTAGGAAGCAAGTAGCAACCTGACAACTCAACCGCACCGCATTTGAGGTAGAGCCTAGCTACATCACGCCTGCGCATTAAGGTAAATAGGGCGGGCGGGTGGATTTCCACCCCACCATGTGGGCACAGGGTTAAACCTATATTTGATATTAACAGATTTCCCTTCTTCAGAATCGCTTTTCTTGCCATAGCCAGTTTACATTTTATATCCTCTCTACTTCGGCAATAATCAGTTATTTTGCTGCTCAAATAACAAAACTCATCTACCACCTTCAGCGTGTCGTTTCCTAATCTAATTCGCTCACTATCGCCGGAATTAATTCGATTACATTCCACTACCCTTGTATTGCTTTTTTTGATGTTCATATTATATAGTTCTTTCAAGACACTGTTCACTCGGTTCAGCTGCTCTCCCAAGTCCTTTACTGTCTCTGACAGAATTACAATGTTATCGGCAAACCTCAAAGTTTTTATTTCTTCTCCCTGAACCTTAACTCTTATAACTACCGTCCTAGTTTCTGTACAAGCCGTAAATAGCCCTTAGCTTCCTGCATTGTACACCTGCTATCTTCAGGATATTCCAGTCAACATTGCCAAAATCTTTCTCTAAGTCTACTAAAGCTGTGAATGTAGGTTTGCCTTTCGTAGGGTCAATACTGCCTCACATGTTCCTACATTTCTCCGGAATCCAAACTGATCTTCCCCGAGGTCGGTCTCTACCAGGTTTTCCATTCTTCTGTAAAGAATTCGTATTAGCATTTTACAAAAATGACTTATTTAAATATTTAGGTAATATACACACCTGTCAGCACCCGTTTTCTGTGGAATTGGGAAATCGGATGACGGCAAACGCTATTTCTATTCACGAAAAAAATGGCTCGGACCACTATGGGACTGTGGGAGAACTTTGCAGAATTTGGAACGAGCGGGGAGAAGCCTGTGTAAACGGAATCTTCGTCAGTTCACGAAATGTGCTCGGGTAGCGCGGCTGATAGCACACTCTTCGTAAACGACAGATTCGTGGATTCGAATCTCGGGGCACTTAATTAACTTATCACGTAATTAAAGAAACGTAAATTTCCAGAAAGAGTAGACGTATTTCATCTCAGTACACACGAAACGGCCAGACGACAGCTTCGCTAGCGTTCTCCTTCATGGATGAATTATATTTCCTCGAGATTCGTCTGGCTACTCTCCGTCTTGCATCTGCTTGCACCATTTTAAATCACTCACGGCAGTAGATACAACGGGTGTTATTGATTCCAGTGATTGAATGATAATCGTCTGACATATCAGTACCGGTTTTTCCCTGTTAATGGCCATTATAGAACGTTTGCTAACACTGAGGGTCAACTGGCAGTATTTTCATCAAGCGTTTGCCACCAACAGTCCTCTTGCATATGGTGACAACGTTCTGATATTGCAATCTCACTGTACAAAACTGCGCCCACCGATAACAGCCGCAGGGAGCAACTGGCGGTATTTATCATCGAGAATGACATACTGAGTTCTGTTTGTTCTGTAACCGTATACTTGTTCTGATATTTCGCAAGAACATTATTTTTTTAATAGGTGGCAGTGCGAAAGAATATCTAAAGCTATCTAGGAATCAAAAATAATCCCTTCACAGCGTTCCATACGAGTATATAGGTTTCTATGTATTCTTGCAGAAACAACCCTTTTGTTTTTTACCGATGTTCTCGCAAGGTGTCTTATTCATTAAGAATGCAAACTCTTCGTTGGTGATGCTAGCCTGTTACGCTGATTTTAGGCTTCGAAATTAAATCTGCAGCAATGTGTGTAAGCATTTTAGTTTCTTTGGGGTTATAAACATTAGTTCAGAGTGCCTCTTTCACTTTGCATTGAAACTTACCACTAATTTTCATCTACAACCGCATACGTGTTAAACATAAGCTTGCGGATTAACTTTTATTTAAAACTGAAGAGCTGACCAAGCACTACCGTTTTAAAATCATGCAATCATCAGATTTAGCTAGAATCTTGTAATTCGCATTAAAGTCTCTTCTCCTTCTTCTTCCTTTTCTTCTTCTTCTTCTTCTTCTATGTAGCAAGAAGGTTCGTGAAAGCATCAAAATCCAAGGAATTGGGTTCTCATTGAAATTTCGAAAATCAAAAATTCCATTTGTGCACATCTTCCATTTATTACGTTTTCGACTTCGCTGTCCATCGTTTACCCGCAGCTCATTATAACATCTTGTAACTGAAGAAATCTATATTTTTAGTTACAAAACAATTTTTTAACTGTCATATCTGCAAAATGGAATTCGTTTCACTGAGTTCTACCCAAGAACTACTACTTTATAGACATACGCCTGGCAATGATGGCGTCGAAACGAAGAAAATGGAAACAAATGAGTAACTTAATATATACACAACAACAAAAGTTTTGCATCATCCTTTTATTTCAAAATTCGTAGCACAGAAAACAAAAATTGGGTCTGAAGCATGCACATACTAAGGCGTGCTGAAAAGCAATGCCTCCCAATTGTTTATGTGAATGCTCTCGAAGCTTTTTAAATAACACAAGCCTTATTAACATTCTACATCTTTAGTCTTCATATACATATTTATATCACAACATAATCACCGTGGTGACGAACACATTTCTCCCAACGAGAAACCAGTTTGTTGATACCCTCACTGTAGAAATTTCAATTTTTTTGACGGAGCTTGCACCGCTTCATCACTATCAAAGTGAAGCCTTCGAAGATGTTGTTTAAGTTCTCGAAACAGATTGAAATGAGATGGGGTGAAATCGGCACTGTATGGAGGATGTTCGATGATAGTGAACGAAAGACGTCGGATTATGGCAGATGTAGCAGCGCTCGTGTTTGATCTGACACTGTCATGTTGATGGAGACGGTGCTCCACCTGTGGACGAACCGTCCGAATTCGAAACTCGATTACAGCACGCCGTTTCTCACTCACCGATAAAGTTACATTACACCCTGGACTGGGGCAGAATGATCGTGCATCTCCCGTAGTAAGTGTTAAGCGACGCTTGAGGTGGTGTGAAGAGTGGACAGCCGGCCGCGGTGGTCTAGCGGTTCTACGCGCTCAGTCAGGAACCGCGCGACTGCTACGGTCGCAGGTTCGAATCCTGCCTCGGGCATGGATGTGTGTGATGTCCTTAGGTTAGTTAGGTTTAAGTAGTTCTAAGTTCTAGGGGACTTATGACCACAGATGTTGAGTCCCATAGTGCTCAGAGCCACTTGAACCACTTGAAGAGTGGACAGAGGATGACTGTAATGAGTGCTTTGGAGCGATAAATCACGCTACACTCTATGGTAACCCCTTGGAAGGTTTGGGTTTGGCGAATGACTGGAGAACCCGTCTACCACTATATTTAGTACCAACCGCGAAGTGTGGAGGAGATGATGTTACGGTAGGATGGTGTTTTTCGTGGTTAGGGTGTGATCCCCTCACTGTGCTTAAGAAATGTTAAATGCGAATGAACACATTTACAGCGTAGTGTACAGTACAGTAGAGGAAGTTTTCGGACACGATGACTGTTTTGTTTAGTATGACAATGCACCCTGTCACATAGCAGCATCTGTGAGGCAATAATCTGTGGAAAATAATGTCCCATAAATGGACCGCCCTGTACACAGTCCCGACACGAATCCAATGTAACATCTTTGGAATGTGTTAGAACGTCGACATTGCTCCAGACCCCAGGGTCCAACATCAATATCTCCTCTGACTTCGGCTCTTGAGGAAGAATGTGCTGCCATTCCTCCAGGGACATTCAGGCACCTCAACGAAAGGTCCCCAGCAGAATTCAAGCTGTAGTAAAATTGAATGGTGGGCACACGCCATATTAATGTTCGCTAATGGGTGAACATTTATTTTTGATCAGATAGTGAATATATTGAAAGGTGTATAACAAGGCCACAAAGGAATCACGCAATATCCGTCGGCAATCGTGTCAAAAAACAGAGGAGAGCAGGCTGACTTACAGGGGGACCACGCCTACTCGTTATCATCGATTACGTCCAAATTAACCATAAATGAAAGTGACAGAATCGGGATCTCCAGATGGCCAAGCGTTTCGAAAAAAATAACATTTTTGGGTCAGGTCGGACCAGACATGAGGCATTTATGCTAGCCTGGTTTCCAGATAGCGGTTGGCGCAGTGGAAACAGCAGAGAACGTTAATACGGGGCTCGTGAGATCGAGTGCCTATGCGGGAACCATTTTATTTTCAAGTTTTACGTTATTTACACTACAAATAAACCGATAAATGCTCAATATATTGTACTTATTAATATTTTCATAGAAGGCTTGAAAAGGAAAAGCAAATGATTATTTGAGGTAGTATATAAATTTACAAGAAAGGATTGTAGTTACAGCATCCACGAGGACACTACAAATAAATTTAGAGGATTGTATAGTAAGGCTGTACTAGAAGATATCAGATAGATTATATAATGGTAAGACAGAGATTTAGGAACCGAGTTTTAAATTGTAAGACATTTCCAGGGGCAGATGTGGACTCTGACCACAATCTATTGGTTATGAACTGTAGATTAAAACTGAAGAAAGTGCAAAAAGGTGGGAATTTGAGGAGATGGGACCTGGATAAACTGAAGGAACCAGAGGTTGTAGAGAGTTTCAGGAAGAGCATTAAGGAACAATTGACAAGAATGGGGGAAAGAAATACAGTAGAAGAAGAATGGACAGCTTTGAGGGATGAAGTGGTGAAGGCAGCATAGGATCGAGTAGGTAAAAAGACGAGGGATAGTATAAATCCTTGGGTGACAGAAGAAATACTGAATTTAATTGATGAAAGGAGAAAATATAAAAATGCAGTAAATACAAACGTCTCAAAAATGAGATCGACAGCAAGTGCAAAATGGCTAAGCAGGCATGGCTAGAGGACAAATGTAAGGATGTAGAGGCTTACCTCACTAGGGGTAAGATAGATACTGCCTATAGGAAAATTAAAGAGACCTTTGGAGAAAAGAGAACCACTTGTATGAATATCAAGGGCTCAAATGGAAACCCAGTTCTAAGCAAAGAAGGGAAAGCAGAAAGGTGGAAGGAGTATATAGATGGACTATACAAGGGTGATGTACTTGAGGACAATATTATGGAAATGGAAGAGGATGTAGATGAAGATGAAATGGGAGATATGATACTGCGTGAAGAATTTGACAGAGCACTGAAAGACCTAAGTCGAAACAAGGCCCCGGGAATAGACAACATTCCATTAGAACTACTGACAGCCTTGTGAGTGCCAGTCCTGACAAAACTCTACCATCTGGCGAGCAAAATGTATGAGACAGGCGAAATACCCTCAGACTTCAAGAAGAATATAATAATTCCAATCCCAAAGAAAGAAGGCGTTAACAGATGTGAAAATTACCGAACTGTCAGTTCAATAAGTCACGGCTGCAAAATACTAACGCGAATTCTGTACAGACGAATGGAAAAATTGGTAGAAGCCGACCTCGGGGAAGATCAGTTTGGATTCCGTAGAAATATGGGAACACGTGAAGCAATACTGACCCTACAACTTATCTTAGAAGCTAGATTAAGAAAAGGCAAACCTACGTTTCTAGCATTTGTAGACTTAGAGAAATCTTTTGACAATGTTGACTGGAATAATCTCTTTCAAATTCTGAATGTGGCAGGGGTAAAATACAGGGAGCGAAAGGCTATTTACAATTTGTACAGAAACCAGATAGCAGTTATAAGAGTCGAGGGACATGATAGGGAAGCAGTGGTTGGGAAGGGAGTGAGACAGGGTTGTAGCCTTTCCCCGATGTTATTCAATCTGTATATTGAGCAAGCAGTAAAGGAAACAAAAGAAAAATTCGGAGTGGGTATTAAAATCCATGGAGAACAAATAAAAACTTTGAGGTTCGCCGATGACATTGTAATTCTGTCAGAGACAGCAAAGGACTTGGAAGAGCAGTTGAACGGAATGGACAGTGTCTTGAAGGGAGGATATAAGATGAACATCAACAAAAGCAAAACGAGGATAATGGAATGTAGTCAAATTAAGTCGGGCGATGCTGAGGGAATTAGATTAGGAAATGAGACACTTAAAGTAGTAAATGAGTTTTGCTATTTGGGGATCAAAATAACTGATGATGGTCGAAGTAGAGAGGATATAAAATGTAGACTGGCAATGGCAAGGAAAGCGTTTCTGAAGAAGAGAAATTCGTTAACATCGAGTATAGATTTAAATGTCAGGAAGTCGTTTCTGAAAGTATTTGTATGGAGTGTAGCCATGTATGGAAGTGAAACATGGACGATAAATAGTTTGGACAAGAAGAGAATAGAAGCCTTTGATATGTGGTGCTACAGAAGAATGCTGAAGATTAGATGGGTAGATCGCGTAACTAATGAGGAAGTATTGAACAGAATTGGGGAGAAGAGGAGTTTGTAGCACAAGTTGACAAGAAGAAGGGATCGGTTGGTAGGACATGTTCTGAGGCATCAAGGGATCACCAATTTAGTATTGGAGGCGGCGTGGAGGGTAAAAATCGTAGAGGGAGACCAAGAGATGAATAAGCTAAACAGATTCAGAAGGATGTAGGCTGCAGTACGTATTGGGAGATGAAGAAGCTTGCACAGGAGAGAGTAGCATGGAGAGCTGCATCAAACCAGTCTCAGGACTGAAGACCACAACAACAATAGTAAGGCTATTAGGATTCTAAGGATAGTCACTTCTAATATAAAATTAGATCCTGTTATTATTCTACAGTTGATGATTTACACGTCCTGAGGTTATACTAATAGTAAAACAGTGAAAGTAGTAAATTTCTCGACATCTTGCACACGTTATAAATGCTACATTTTTACAATTACGTGGTCGTTTTGGCTTACATTCATCGAAGGGTCTGTCTCCTCATACAGTTTGCAGAAAGCCGCGAGTAACACTGCTCGAAGGTCAAAATGAAACCAATGAAATATGAAGTCCTGCGCACTTTAATTACACTATCCAGCAGTGAAAATACAACTAGGATGAAATAAAGGTTTCTTAACTACATCGACCACGTTTATAAAGAAAACGACTATGCAAAACTCGAATTAGCTCTCTTTTCCAAGTTAATGGGGGTGCATTTAATTATAATAGTCTCTCATTAACATTTATTGTCAATCGCTTCTCATACAGGCTTCGAAATCCCTCTAATGGTAGATAGTGATGACCTTTCAGGCAGCAACAGCTGTCTGTATTTTGTTCCTCGTAGCAACAAGGGGAAAGGGAAGGGGAAGTGACGAGCGGAGCATGTTACATTTAAGCGTAATTTCAGCCTGTTTCAAGCTGTGTTCTGCTCGTGTGCTGGAATAATCAGTCACTGAAGTGTAAATAGTGCGTATTGTCATTGTAATTTATGTGATTCAGTATGTCTCGCAAACGCGTAAAAAGTACTGGCAGTTTTTACTACTTTTGTGGACCACTACATTGATACCGCCACGTAGGCCAATAACGCCGTAAATTAGGAAGGCGTACAGACGGTACTTTGGCTATGGAAACGGGGACCAGAACAAGTACTGGACTCCTCATGTATGTTGCATATCTTGTATCTCAAGTCTTCATTCGAAGCTGAATCGTAAAAGAAGTTCCACGGACATTGCTATATCCATGATTTGGCAGAAACCATAAAACCATGTGAATGATTGTTACTTTCATGTGACAGCTCCATTAACGCAAAGTATTTCGAAGAAGAGAAAGTCGTCCTAGATATATCCTATCATCGGCCATGACACCAGTGCCTCAAGAAGGCGGACTGTCTGTTCCTGTCCCACTTGATTGCGATAGTGACAAGGGCGGTAGTGAAAGTAGTGCTGCACTAATACCTGCAACACCCAGTTTTTCGAAAGATCCAGATTTTGTGTGTAACGATGAGTGTACAGAGATTCACTAAATAACGTAGTGCGAACTTAATGACCTAATGAGAGATCCGGAATTGCTGAAAGGTAACGCTGAACTGTTGGAGTCCAGACTACACAGTGGAATTGTCTTGATAAGACGGTAAATGCAACTAAGTCTCGTAACCGCCATATGCTACTCCATCCATTTTTTTAAAGTGAAATGAACTTGGCAATTTTAGTTATGTACAGGGACTAATGGCAGCTATGAGAACTGGCTATAAAAGTGATTATTGGAGGTTGTTCATAGACTCCTCCAAAGTAAGTCTGAAGTGTGTGCTACTGCTTAATCGCAAAGTGTATTATCGAAATGGTTCAAATGGCTCTGAGCACTATGGGACTTAACTTCTGAGGTCATCAGCCCCCTAGAACTTAGAACTACTTAAACCTAACTAACCTAAGGACATTACACACATCCATGCCCGAGGCAGGTTGGCTGGTTGGTTTGGGGGAAGAGACCAAACAGCGAGGTCATCGGTCTCATCGGATTAGGGAAGGACGGAGAAGGAAGTCGGCCGTGCCCTTTCAAGGGAACCATCCCGGCATTTGCCTATAGTGATGTAGGGAAATCACGGAAAACCTAAATCAGGATGGCCGGACGCGGGATTGAACCGTCGTCCTCCCGAATTCGAGTCCAGTGTGCTAGCCACTGCGCCACCTCGCTCGGTTGCCCGAGGCAGGATTCGAACCTGCGACCGTAGCGGTCGTGCAGTTCCAGACTGTAGCGCCTAGAACCACTCGGCCACCCCGGCCGGCTGCATAATCTGATAACATAAAATAATTGTTATTGCGACTGAACTATGATAAATTTAAATGGCAGATTTCCAGGGATCTGAAAGTCATAGGCATATTACTTGTGCTACAACACGGCTACACCAAATTCCGTTGCTTCCTGTGCCTCTGGGATAACTGCGCCAAAGCACTTCATTATAAAAGGAAAGCTTGGCTTAAGCGTCATGCACTTGAACCAGGACCACACAATGGTATGTACGAAGCATTTGTCGAATCCAAGAACGTAACTCTCCCTGCTCCTCATATAAAATGGGCCTAGTGAAAAACTTCGTTAAGGTCATGGACAAAACTGGGGAAGCATTTCTCTATTTGTGCGAGAAATTTCCACGGATTAGTGAGGAGAAAATAAAAGAGGGGATTTTCGTGGGTGCCCGGATACGCAAACAGTACAAAGATTACAGTTTCAGCACCATGATTGAAAGCTAGCTTTGGGTGTCTTTGTTCAAGTAACAGCAAACTTTCTAGGAAACAAGTATCATTAATTTGGACGAAATCGGTGATGACGAGGAGGCGCGACCCGCTTGTTAGGTATTTGTATTACTTTCTTAGATAACCCAAACACAGCTGTTTGTAGAACTAGTCATCCTTTGGTATGTAATGCTCTCAACTAGACGTGTGTACAGAAAAATTACAGGATGCGATCCCGCATGTTTTTGGAAAATAAAAAATCTTCTTTAATTTCCTTACCTAATTGTGTTTCGGTATACCTATGCTATCTTCTACGAACTTCGTTTGTGGAACATTTGTTTGTTCCACATATACGAATTAAAATAAGAACCCGGTAGTGATGACGTGCACAATCTGCAAAATGTTTGGGAAAGGGAAAGTAAATGGGGAATAGTCCTCTCCCTTGACAGATTAATAAGAAATGAGGGTAATAACCCTTTTAAACGAACCGAGAACACAGAAAACCGCCAAGATCCCAAACATAAATAAAAAACTTATGAACGCAACTTACAAGTCAACGAATTGGAAGAGTGTAATAGGCTACTTGTGCTCTATGTTTAGTAACATGGGTCTATGACTATGACTAGACAAACCACAGGATGAAACTTCCACTGCAATAATTTATATGCGGACGTGAAAGGGCTACTCTGTCTTTTGAGATAAGTCCATACATGATGTAAGGACATTGTAGACGTACAGAAAGTATACAATGACTTTGTCTTATCGTATGGGAGAATACAGTTTGCTTACCTACAAGAAAGATCGAAATGTTACTTGTATATACGGCATCCATCAAACTCACACAAATCAAACAGATTACTACAATGGGAAGTTCCGTGGTTATTGCGGAAATGCGGAAGGTGTGTGAGGAATTGGAAGCAGGACTTTACATGCTCAAGGGTTCTTACATCAAGAACGGGAAAGATGTTAACTTCTGTTACTGCCTAATTAGAATAGGCAGTTCTGGAGCAACGTTAACGGTAAATGTTCTAAACGAAAATATCATAAATGTAACGACACAGACTTCCACAGCTGTTATCAACTTCATTAAAATCTCACTAGATGTACTTACGTATATTAATTATTGCATTTATGTTTGTCCTCAATGCACTTCACGTGGCATGGAAAAAATTATGAGCAAATAGAGAGAGAAACTGATTTACAAAAGTTCTACTAGCAGCTCAATAGTCTGAAAAAAAGTATATCATCTTTGCAGGAAAGGAAGGCAACGTAGCAACAGCATTTCGGGGTGTGGTCTACAGAACTTCCAGTGGCACCACACAGAAACCAGTCCACATCAACTTGTTCCTACAAGCTGAATTCTACCACAACCCAGTTCAGAAATACTCTGTCCTGAGCACACTGCCCTTAGTCCCCTCCCCCCCCCCTCCCCCCCCGCCCCCGCCTTCAGCACTCGCTGCTCCACCACCTCCATAACGTTGAAAAATATCGAGCTCTAAGCAGTTCCTTCCGTACCAACGGAAATATAGGTAGTGGACAAACAAGAGAACCAGGATAATCCAGAGTCACACTTGGATATTAAGCGAAAATTTGTGTGTGTGTGTGTGTGTGTGTGTGTGTGTGTGTGTGTGTGTGTGTGCGTGCGTGAGTGTGTGTAATCCACAAACCCACCGTCTCGAATCCCAAAATTCGTGGAAAAGATGCAATTAATGAAAAATAAGCCTGTAGAGGATCAAACTCACAATCTTATAAGCATACTTACGCTACTAGTAGTAGAATGTGCTATATATTGTGAATTCTGCAGCAGTTGAAGTTGGACAGTGCTGTGTAACCTCACCGTCTCAAATCCCAAAAAGTTGTGAAAATAAATATGGCACCACGCTATTGCTAGTTCCACCACTCCCGGACTCACATGACACTGACATGGACGTGTTGAATTATTGCAATAGCCCAACTGCGCTATTTTAATATCCTGCTCCCTCTATAAATAATAATAATAACGGATTGATATGACCGAATCGCGAAATTTGTTGAAAACAGGTGAAAGTCAAGAAAAATAAGCATATTGGCGATCGAACCGACACTTTCAACTCCGTCTCCTAAACAAGTGGGCTAGATCCGCCATCTTGTATTCTAGGATGCTTGGAAGAGTGATGGAGGACGGGAGGGGGGGGGGGGAGGCAATTAGGGTGTGAGCTTGGATGTTCCTGGTTCTCTCTTTCGTCCACTACTTATGAATACAGAATAAGTCCGACAGGCGTTAAAGCACAGAATGGGCTGCTGTGGTAGTTATATTTACACTCTTGTATGGGTAATATTGTAAGCCATTGGATTTTTTTTAAATAATTTTCGTTTCGTCTGTTTTAGCGATAAGCCTGTATATGGTCGAATACAGCGGTTGAAACCGATCACCTAGTGATAACTGTAAAATCTAGAGAGATAAATAATGTTATACATCATACTGACATCGCTTGCTCTTCAATTTATCTGTGTTAATTATCATCACAGCATCCAGTATCACGCTTTGCTTGCGTCAGAGGCTTCAGTGAACGAATAGGCGACGTGCTTCGCAATGGAGGGAACAGCAGGTTTTCAAAGTGGTGGAAGAATTCAGAACATGTTAGGTTCAACCAGCAGGCCGTGAAAGCTGTCAAGACTACAGGTACGTATGAGATACAATGTAAGTGCGATATCGCCTACACAGGGAAATCGAGAGGAGAGTTACTACACACCAAGTAGAGCTCTGGGATACTGAAACTGCCAGACAACATTAACACTCTTATTGTCGACCACGTAAAACTTGCTGCTTCTTAGAATGCCGCACATTTTTTGCACGTTTTAGAAACCATATGTCCATCGCAACACAATGAAGATAGATCGAGTGCGTCAATATAAACTACCGGCAGAAAAAATTAGTAGACCCTTTTAGATGTTTCCAATTTATTGAAGAATTGTCGTTGCGATATGAAACGATTACAATTACAGATCAATTGCACAAGCGGTTCTGAGATACCAGGTATCGACACATGCTGAAACACTCATGTTAGTACGTGGTGTGGCCTCCAAAGGCGTCAAAGCAAGCGCTGACTCTGGCATCCAGTCGATTGTACAGATAGCGGAAACTGTCCTGGGAGACGTTACGTCACGCCTGCTCGACCTGTTCACGTAATTCTGAAGAGCTGTTGGCTGACGAGTTGCACGAGCCACTTCTCGTCCCATCATATCCTACATCTTGCTGCGCACGTTGAGTTTCACGGGCACTGTGTGGGAAAGCATTATCCTATTAGAACAACACATCACCTTTCTGTTGCAAGAACGGCAAAAGAACGGGTCTAACAACTTTCTGCACATATTGAGTGCTGGTTAGTGCCCCCTCCAGAAACATCAAAGGTGTACGAGATTTGTAGCTTATCGCACCCAAAACCATAAATCCTGGGGTGGGGCAATGCGTCTTGGACGAATGCACTTTGCGATAAAGCGCTCACCAGGTCTACGTCATACACGCAAACGACCGTCTATTGATTGCAGGCAGAATCTGCTTTCATCACCCTATTCCATCTTCCAAATGATCCTATGACGTCACCAGAGGAGCAGTGCGCTGCTAATAACCGGTTCGCAACAGTTCGTGTTGACAAGATTGGGCTCACAAGCCCTCTTATCTGTGCTGTTATAGCTGTACGCTCTGCCACTGCTGCCACGATCCTGGCGGGCGTCTGTGCTGCGTGGACGTCCAGAACCTCGTCTGCGGGTGTGAGAATGTTCCACTGACCACAGATACCAGCATCGTTGCAAAACTGACGCGGCACGTCAAACTTGTGCGGCAATTCCCCGAACGGACCATCCCGTCACTCGGAAGGCCACAATTTGGCACCTTTCAAACCCGCTCAGTTGGCTGTAGGAAGCGCGATTGCATCTCCGTAGCATGGTTGCCTGCTTGTTTCACACGTCTGCACCATACTGAGCTTTCTGGCTGTGAGCATTCTCTGTTAAAGGGTAGACACAGATGGAGCGCTGGTAGCTATGTCACTACGCTATCTGTTCCCGTCAGTTGACTGGATGGGCAGTCAATGTCTTAATAGAGAAAACGTGTCACAATATCCTGGCTGCTGCCGATTCCGGTTCAGTTGTCTCTTGGCAGCAGCATCACCTGGCACTTGCGCGGCAGTCTACACAAGCAGGACAAGCAGAATATCGTCGTATATCCGCCACTATCAGCAGGTAAACACTATCCACAGACCATAGTCACCGATTCTCAGTGGTATACCAAATACCACCCTGCCTCAATAACCAAGGTCGCTAACGTATGGCTGTGCGGTGGAGCTCGAGTCGGAGCTAGCCGGTTTTCACCACCAGCATTTTTCCGACAAGCAGACTTCGCGAAAATGTTCTATTTTAAAATACAAATCCCTCTGCAGAATCTTATGAAGCGAGGGCATGTAACACTGTTAATGATGATCCGTCCGTCGGATAGGGACGTTCAGTCCAGCGATTCGAGAGGGGTGCGTTATGTGCCGGCAATGAAAATGCCGCCACACTATATTCACACTCATTACAGTCATTTAAGACACAACTCTCACACATCAATAAGAAAGGGGTCACTGTGAGTGGAGGAAGAAAACCTTTCCGATTAAGCGGTTTAACAATCCATCGCGGCCTCCTGCTCAACAATGTCATACGTATCTTTCTTTCAGATATCAGCAGACTTGGAAATCTGCGAATACCCCGCGTTATACACAGTTTCCTATACTCACGGCGGTTCACTGATATTTTATGGCCACTAAAAATTTGTATCAGTGGCGCCGACGGCGTTATGAAACTGACAGAGACGTAATGTACAGGAGTAAGAGTACCCACGTACAGCGAAACAGTCTGTGTCCTGAGGAAGTCCGCTGTGACGCGGCGGAAACGGTGCCTATTTTAGTGTTTTAAGTACCTCATGAGGTGGGGGTAACCCAAGAGAATTTTAATGAAAGAAGTTCACAGTTGCAGTCCTATCTGAGCTGTGTGATTCTGCGAGAGTTGAGATGCACCCAAAGAAGATTGAAAATTGTGTTACAGGGTGGCGTCCGAATAGCTGACACAATTAATACTGTCACAACACTTTTAATTCTGCAATAAAAACTAACTTTTATACATAGGTAAGTATGGTCCATGTAAATGCACTTCACTTGATTACGTGTTCAATATGCGCTCTATTGCAGTCGACAACTTCGCGAAGGCAAGTACACATATTCCTTACAAATTTGCGGCACAAGTCTTTATTTATCTCGTTGCACAATTGCACTATCTGGGCATGCATTTCCATAATATTCTGTGGTCTTAAAGGGAACAGTTTCTCTTTGAAACATCCCCACAAGAAAATCACCTGGGTTTAAATCTGGACTTGAAGGAGCCCCAAAAAAACCGCCATGCTGGAGCTGCTGGTAACGGAAGGACATCATACGACTGCTAAATATTTCTTGCAGAAACTCGAGTACAGCATTAGTCGTATTAGGTGTTGCGCCATATTACGTTAACCCCTGTGCGTTCATTGGAAAATTGGTGGCAAGAAGATGTGACAGTCATTTTCCAGCATTGTCTTGTGTCGGTCAGCATTGACAGTTTCATTGAAAAACACACTGTCCGATTAGGCCTTGGCTGAATGGAGCTACCGACACTGCCATTTTTTCTCCGCATATCGTTTTTTCATGAACCTGAACATTTTGTGGTTTTTCTCTACCCCAAAATCGAACATTTTGTTTGCTTACTTCTCTGTTGAGGTAAAAGTAAGCTTCGCCTGAGAATGACGTGTTGAACATTATTTCATCTTTTCCTTCTGCCCATAATGAACACTCCAGTCTTTTCTGTTTGTTCGTTTTATAAAGGAAGAGCTTGAGATCACTCCGTAAAATTCTTTGCACAGAACGACGAGATATTCCTATTTCCCTTGCTGCCCGCCGGGATGATCTGTTTTCACTTCGCTGAATTACGACCTGTAGCGCTGCGGTGTTTTCCGGAGAACGAACAGTCGATGCCCGAGGTTGTTTTCGTTCCCACAAACTGTCAAAATTTTCTCGGTAATCGGAGAATTGTGTTCCTTGATGGAGCTCAATGCGTCTGGAACAATGCTCCAAATCTTCTTTGCGTTGCTATGAAACTTTCCAATTCAGCATAAAGGAGAACTGCCTTAACACGCTGCTGAACAGATAAACTTCCGTATTCGGACAGGTCGATGATGATGAATTTCGGTTTGAGGGGCGCTCAACTGTGCAGTAATCAGCGCTCGTACAAAGTCCCAATACGATGAGGACAACACAAACACCCAGTCCTCGGGCAGAGAAAATCCACAACCCGGCCGGGAATCGAACCTGGGATCCCTTGATTCAGAGGTAGCAACGCTAGCCACTAGACCACGAGCTGCGGACTCTCAGCCAGGGCGAATCGTTGCCAGCGAAACAAGGGAGTGGCGATACTGTAGCAACACGACCTCTACCGACATTTCCATCAGAGAAAACACGTTGAAGCGAAACTTGAATGAAATATAACTAGAGGTACAATTTTTATTCAGTGTTAAAATGTGTCAACTATTCGTGCACCACTCTGTCTGTACAAGCATATATTTTCAATAATCTCACAGAATTATTTATACATATAGAGACTTAGAGAAGTTATGCATTTCGCTGTAGCACGGTACCATGTGATCTCAGTTGAAAAATCAAGCATTTAGCATAATAAAGTTAGTAAAGAAGTTGGACTCATATCCCCCCCCCCCCTCACCCTTCTTCCCCTCTTGGCAGGTCCCCGGACTCGCATACGCTACGTGGACATTCGCGCGCCGGAGATCAGCGCCGTCAGTGTCTCGTGTGTGCCGTCGTGTTAAGTGTTCAGTGTTCACCGTCGCACCCCATCGTTCACCTGTGCCATCGACATCTTCAGTGTTTGTGCGTCATGTCAACAGTTTGTAGTGTCGATTATCGTCGAGTGTGAACGGCTCCGTGTTTGTCTTTATGTATCTACTGCTTTATTACCCACCGTTATGTAACTTATGTGTATTCTTTCTGTTGTTTCTTTGTCTATTCTATGGCTGAAGAGCAGCGTAACATGCTGCTGACAGCCTGCCTGTTGTACGGGTTTAAAAATAACAATAAAGAAAAAAATGGACTCATAATTTGACATCACGTAAGCGTAGGACCTCTTTGAGAGAGAGAGAGAGAGAGAGAGAGAGAGATTAGTGTTTAACACCCCGTCGACAACGAGGTCATTAGGGACGGAGCACCAACTCGGATTAGGGAAGGATGAAAACGCAAATCTTCGGTGCCCTATCAAAGGAACGATCGCAGCACTTGCCTGAACTGATGTAGGGAAATCACGAAAAACCAAAATCAGGATTACCGGACGCGGGTTCGAACCGTCGTCCTCCCAATGCGAGTCCAGTGTGCTAACCACTGCGGGACATCTTAGATATAGACACTGAAGGTTCTACCGGTACCTATTAAGGCAAAGCTTAAGTGTCATCTAATGTCAGTGTGATATATCAGATAATCTGAAAGCCCGCATTGTTGATGGATGGAAAGTGCACCAGCTTGCTACCAGTAGTTATCACAATGTAATTACGTTTGATGCTTTATCATCGCTCTTACTTTCTGCTTTGGAAGACGTACATAACGAGTCGAAGCCACTGGACATAAAACGGGGCCGGCCACGGTGGCCGAGCGGTTCTAGGCGCTACAGTCTGGAACCGCGTGACCACTACGGTCGCAGGTTCGAATCGTGCCTCGGGCATGGATGTGTGTGATGTCCTTAGGTTAGTTAGGTTTAAGTAGTTCTAAGTTCTAGGGGACTGATGACCTTAGAAGTTAAGTCCCATACTGCTCAGAGCCATTTGAACCATAAAACGGGGTTTCTGGACGCAACTAGAAGCTGAACTAGAAAACTTACTAACATCAAATGATATCGTCAGCATTGATTGCAACGCGGGTGCCTTCATCATTGCTATTCAAGTTACGCGAAACGGCCCTTCGCCAGCCGGGGTGGCCGAGCGGTTCTAGGCGCTACAGTCTGGAACCGTGCGACCGCTACGGTCGCAGGTTCGAATCCTGCCTCGGTCTTGGATGTGTGTGATGTCCTTAGGTTAGTTAGGTTTAAGTAGTTCTAGGTTCTAGGGGACTGATGACCTCAGAAGTTAAGTTCCATAGTGCTCAGAGCCATTTGAACCATTTGATTATCCACAGCAATGGAACCTATGTGCACACAACAATAAGCTGTTTTCAGACAGCGCAAGAAATCTGTCTCAAAGACGCAACTTAATCTCGCAAAGGTTTTTTCGAGTACGCTGCCAGAAGTTTAAAATTTAATTTTTGTTTCCTGTTTCCATTGTCTTAATTCACGCTAATGGACCTAATGTACTTATTAGCGAAAAGGTTCATTCATGGTCGCTGTATATTAACAAAAATTTAAAACACGTGGCCTTTAAACTGAATTATTAATAACATTATCCATTACAGTGTCACATGTCAACTACCTTACAGCACTGCATGTTACCTTCACAACAAATTAGTGGCATTACGGTTCTTAGAGTGCATTTGATTTAATAGTCAATGGTGCTTCTCTGTGATTAAACTACACATAAAAGAAATAACAAACATTCTAAAATTAATCACTCAGCAAAACTATTTTTCATTTGACAGTCGTTTCCGATCATTATAAGATTATTGCCCAATATCATCAGTCAGTGGACTCCTAGCCAACATCCTCCTTAATAGCACTGAGAACGGAATATTTGAAACCATAATAAGACCCATACGATACAGAATAGTGTATTGGCATCGCTATGTAGGGGACATGATATGTCTTCTAGATGAAACACCCAGTCGCACCCAACAACTCCGCAATGAAATAAATTCAGTACAACGAAAACTAAAAACTATCATAGAAACAGAGAAGAATAAAAAATCAATTTTGTTTGACCTCACAGTACACAGATGCAACAATCAAAATCAATTTTCCATATATGGAAAATTCACCACCACCATCACTGCCATACACAAGAACTCAGACCACTACACAACACACAAACAAGCTGACTTCCAATACATGTTGCACAGACTGGATAAAATTCCACTTCATGAGTAAAACTACAAAAATTAACTGCAGATAATCAAACGAATAGCTGTTGAGAATGGATATGACGCAGGAAAACTGAATTACAAAACTAAGACAAAGATGAAAGGGACACCTAGCACACGAAAACAGATAGCTCATCACCACCATACAAACAAATGCACAAGCAACGTAAACACACAGAAGCCACACACAAACACACATGAACGACAAACACACAAATGAACGAGAAGCACCCACAACAAGAAACGAATGGCACACTGTCACTTGCAACGGTATAGCAGCTCACAGGATAGGAAACATACAAAACAAGGACTGGAAATAACCTACAGCACAGTTACCTCAATACAGACAAAACTAAGTGCAACCAATACCAACCACAGACAAACATAATGCATCTACTATTTATAAGTTCAGATGTCAAGACTGCAATAAAATTTATGTTGGATAGACAAGCGGAAATTTCAACATTAGGAACACATAACACAGAACCGCACTAAACAGTAACGGCCAGTCTATATTCGTACAATACCTTATGTATATGGACCACAGATCAACAGGCATCCACAGTGACCTAAATATTCTCAAATGCGGCAAAAGTCTTCCACAGAAACTGATAATTGAAGAGAACTGAAGAGAAGTACCAAATACAGAAAGCCGTACTAGAAGGAAAGTACGTGATAAACGAATACACACCTCTTTGTATTGGAACTCTGTTGTCTGACCTCAAAGAACTGAGAGAGAGAGACTCCTCTCAAAGCCTAAGGCCAAAACAAGTTCAAAACTCCCGCCATAAACGTACTGCATGTACAGACACACAATCGTTCAAAGAATAAAATAATGTAAGTCGCAACAATTCAACATTTCAGCTCTAATTTTCAATGTGAGTAAGTTTCCTATATTAAGTTCTCTATGGTTGCAGATGAAGAGGTTAAAAAGCGAGGCAATGAAACGACTTCGTTTCGTGTGGCCAACTTAATAAGTGTGCTGCAGATGATAAACTGTAAAAGAATAACAACTGTGCACCGTACTGAAAAATACACCAAGCTAAGCTCCAAAAAACAGCATTTGTTACCGAGGTACAATTTTTTTTCAATTTGTGAAAACTTTACTTAAAAACAGATAGGCAGAAATCAGTTTTTCCTGTTATTTGATAGGAAAGAAATAAAAAAACTCTGAATATTCTGTAACGTGTTTGGGCGAATAAGAAGAAAAAATTGTGATTTCTCAAGGGAGAACCTATCCAAAAACAAATTTATTTTATTTTATGTATTTTTCTATTCTGATAAATAATTTCCTTATTTTATTAAAATATTTGGTACAATGACAGGTCATTGTTTTCCTGTTTATCTTTTAATAGTTTCCATCATGGCCTGAGGTAGTGAAATCACTGTCGATGCCCTTGAGGCATAAGTTATTAGACAATTTTCTACATTCTCCAATCAAAAAACAAGCCTAGCCTGCGCTATTAGCCCATATTGCTGAGCGCTGTTTACGTGACAGGTTTTTACCTGCCGTTATCTTCTATCCGACAACAAATTGAGCCTCCAGGATGGCGAAAACATAGTGGTACCCGACTCAGTATCCATGTAGATGGCTGGGCTCAGAGACTCTAGAACTGTTCGACTTATACTTGTTTTGCAAGCTGCTTCCCACGTGACGGCCTGCGCTGATATCTGCTAGACGAGATATTGTGTCATAGCGTCAGCTGACAAACTGGGTCGCACAGATGACTGACCGCTCTGCCGTAGTGTGACCCCACACGCTGCTGGTTGCTTCTACTCAATCTGGATCGTCGACGCACGAGATGCAACTCGTAGCGGCACACGTTTAAAAAATTACACACTTCAAAGCTTCAGTGTACTTAACCAAAAGCCACAAAAAACTGTAGGACATTGTTACTTAAAGTTATGTACATACTGCCATTATAACTGGCAACAGAATACTGTTTAAAAAAAAAAAAAATGGCTCTGAGCACTATGGGACTTAACATCTGAGGTTATCAGTCCCCTAGAACTTAGAACTACTTAAACCTAACTAACCTAAGGACATCACACACATCCATGCCCGAGGCAGGATTCGAACCTGCGACCGTGGCGGTCGCGCGGCTCCAGACTGAAGCGCCTAGAACCGCTCGGCCACTCCGGCCGGCAATACTGTTTTATTCATCTACATCTATATTGTGCAAACTATCATGAAGTACACAGCAGAGTGTACATTCCGTTGTATCACATAGTAGGCTTTCTTCCCGTTACATTCACATCCACAGAAACATTGAAAATAGCGCACCCGGAGGGAAAGAAGTTACAAGCGAGAAACTTTGCAAATAAGTACAATGCAAATGATCCAAGTTTGGTGACAATGCGCATGCCCACAGACCCTGCAGTCGTGCTGCAATCTGGCAGGGGACCCTATTAAAACGCCGCATAGTGGACAAGTCATGCACGTAACGATCACATGCCGTATCGAGGAGTACGCTAGTAGGTGCAGAATATCAGGTATACGTGTTAGACGTCATTTCTCACAGTTAAGCCAGTTTAAGAGGAGGCTAATAATCGGCACGGGAACCGCAGCCTGTTGGAAAAGCTGTTTGGCTCGCCAGATCGATCGTTTGGAGTCTTCCGTCAGACGATGTTTCGAGCAGTAGACACGAGATTCACCCACGTACGACGTGCGTGGTTTGGAGCGACCAGGAAGAAGATGAGACGAGAGGATCGAAGGATCGTGAGGCAAGCGATCAGTGATCCTACAGTGACTCGCTCCACGGCAGAAGCATATGCAAGGGTGCTAGTTGTTCCACAAAAGATTCCAAGACGCCTTGCGGATGCAAATTTGCAATCCGGGCGCGGCCGAAGTGGCCGACTGGTTAAAGGCGCTACAGTCTGGAACCGCACGACCGCTACGGTCGCAGGTTTGAATCCTGCCTCGGGCATGGATGTGTGTGATGTCCTTAGGTTAGTTAGGTTTAAGTAGTTCTAAGTTCTAGGGGACTTATGACCACAGCAGTTGAGTCCCATAGTGCTCAGAGCCATTTGAACCATTTTGAACCAATTCGGGCGCCCTTGCGTACTGCCGTGAACACCGAGACATTGGTTACCCCGTCTACAGTGGTGCCAAGACAGATCGAGGTCGACAGCCACTGACTGGCAAGACATGACGTTTATTGATGAATCCTGATTCGTTCTGGGAACGGATGATAACCGCATACTGGTCTGGAGGCCGCCTTCTCAACAGTACAGTTCCACCCACGCTGTCGAGCCCCACATAGCCGGCGAAAGGGTCTTGGGCGGCCATAGCCTACGATAGCCGGTCCCCTCTAATTGTGGAACCTTAACAGGCCAGTGTTATATTTATGACATTCTTCAACTCCATGTGGGACCTTTTTTGCATGGTCTACCAGGAGAACTTTTCCAGCAAGATAATGTTCGTCTGTACAAAGCTCGAGTTGCTCAAGATTTAATAATCATGTCACTTTTCCATGGCCGGCCTGCTCCCTGGACTTCTCCCCTACAGCGCATGTGTGGGAGCAACTGAAACGCCAGATGCCACCGTGTCATTCTGTATATCATTTGGAGGCGGCTGTTCCAGACTTTTGGGCCAGTCTGCCTCAGACCAAATTTGACGTCTAATCAACCCGATATCGGAAATTGCTGCGGCATTTATTGCAGTAAAAGGTGGTGAAGGGCATTACTGATGTTGCGCAGTATTAATTTACGTGTACTGACTGTATGTGTTTACTTGTCTTGATTTTGGGACCAAGTGAATCTCTCATCTGTATCATTATGTCTAATAAATTTAGTTTCGATCCGATGCTCCATTCTTGGTGCGCTATTTTCAGCGTTCCTAACAAGGGAACCTCCCCATCGCACCCCCCCCCCCCCCCTCAGATTTAGATATAAGTTGGCACACTGGATACTCCTTGAAAAACTGAACACAGATCAATCGAAAAAACAGGAAGAAGTTGTGTGGAACTATGAAAAAATAAGCACAATATACAAACTGAGTAGTCTATGCGCAAGATAGGCAACATCAAGGTTAATTGAGCTCAGGAGCGCCGTGGTCCCGTGGTTAGCGTGGGCACCTGCGGAGCGAGAGGTCCTTGGTTCGAGTCTTCCCTCCAGTGAAAAGTTTAATTTCTCTATTTTCGCAAAGTTATGATCTGTCCGTTCGTTCATTGACGTCTCTGTTCACTGTAATAAGTTTAGTGTCTGCGTTTTGCGACCGCACCGGTAAACCGTGCGATTAGTAGACGAAAGGACGTGCCTCTCCAATGGGAACCGAAAACATTTGATCGCAAGGTCATAGGTAAACCAATTCCTCCACAGCAAAACGCGTCTGATATATTCTATACGACACTGGTGACGGCATGTGCGCCACATGATAGGAATATGTTACTGACCCATGTAACTTGTACACTTGGCGAATGGGTAAAAAGATTCTTCTACCTTACCCGATTTCGGTTTTCTTGTGGATGTGATAATCACTCCCAAAAAAGTGTTGAAAACATAAGAGTTTGTCACATAAACTGAAAAAAAAATTAAAGTTTTCACTGGAGGGAAGACTTGAACCATGGACCTCTCGGTCCGCAGCTGCTCACGCTAACCACGGGACCATGGCGCTTCTGAGCTCAAAGTAGCCATGATATTGCCTATGTTGCACATGGACTACTCAGTTTGTATATTTTGCTTATTTTTTCGTAGTTGCACACAACTTCTTCCTGTTTTCTCGATCGATCTGTGTTCCGTTTTTCAAGGCCTATCCACTGTGCCAACTTATAACTAAATCTGAGGGGCTTGCGATGGGGAGGTTCCCTTGTAAGTATATACGAGGGTTGAAACTTTAATAGTGGCAACTATTTATTTACTGCTCGTACAAAATAGATACGTGTTTCAAAGTTTTAATGACCTTCAAAGTAGTCACTAGCATTGTGTATAACCCGTTGCCAGCGATGTGGAAGTCGTAGGATACTCTTAGCAGTGCCAGTTGTGTTGACAGTTCGAGCGGCGCGGTATACTGCCCGACGAATTTGTAGCTGTTCTGAAGCGAATACCGTGAAGTGTTTAGAAATCGAGTTGAACTCACGAGGGCTCGAGTCAGGGGAGTGCAGTAGGTGGTATAACACTTAGCAGCCCCATCAGTCAGACAAATCAGTAACATCTTGCACTGTACGTGCTCGAGCATTGTCCTGCAAAATGATGGTCAGGTCCTGCAGAAAGTGTCATCACTTCTGTCTCTATGCTGTTCACTTTTGGAACACAACCTACGACCAGCTTAGAGACAGAAGTGATGACACTTTCTGCAGGACCTGAGCATCATTTTGCAGGACAGTGCTCGAGAACGTACAGTGCAAGCTGTTACTGAATTGTCTGACTCATGGGCCTGCTAAGAGCTATACCACCTACTGCACTCCCCTGAATTAAGCCCTCGCAAGTTCAACTCGATTTCTAAACCAAGGAAACACTTCACGGCATTCGCTTCAGAACTGCTACAAATTCGTCAGGCAACAGACCGCGCCGCTCGCACTGATAACACAACTAGCACTGCTAAGAGTATACTACGACTTCCACATCGCTGGGAACGGGTTATACACAATGCTGGTGACTACTCTGAAGGTCAGTAAAACTTTGAAACACGTATCTATTTTGTACGAGCTGTAAATAAATAGTTGCCACTATTTAAGTTCCAACCCTCGTATTCCGCAAGCTACTGTGCAATGTTAACGTAAGGTGTTGCATACCAGTAGTATCGATTTTATTTGCTATTCCACTCCCGTATGTGGCGACGAAAATGTGACTTCTACATGCCTTTGCTAGTATCATAACCTCTCTTGTCTTATTCTCATGATCATACGGAAGATAAACGATGGTGCCAGCATAATCGTCGCACAGTGTTCTTGGAAAACAGGTTCTTTGTATTTACCCAATAAGGTTTCTCGAGAACTGACAAGGAAGCACACGGCAGTCAGATTTTTGTATTTGTTTATATTTATGGTACGTGAAGTTGAGACCTCAAATATCAATCGCTCCAAGCACTTTGATGCAACTCTAAAAAATTCTCGACAAAATCGACTATGAAGTAATGTGGGCGTATTTTAAAGCAAGGTCATTCATTTCAACTGGTCGCGTGGCTCTGTGGTAGAATTCTTGTTTGACATTCGGGTGGCCTCGTTTCAGATCCTGGCCTTCACTAAAAGTGGATGCTCTAAGAGCATTTCTGTGAAGAATAAAATGCATTAAAGTTGAAAAAATTTAAATTGGAATGTTTCTTTAAATTTCAACAATCTTTTATAGGAGATCGGTAATTAAGAATTTATGTTAATGAAAACTATATTTTTGTGTACAGGTGTATAGTATGTACGTGCAAATTTGAACTTTCATTTTCAGTTACCTTTGCTAACTAGAATTCTGTTAATTAATCCTGATTTATTAATGATATCCATAGCAACACTGTCCTGATTAACACCGTCCTCTACATTAATTACATCACGATTCTCACTTTGACTAGCCATCACTATTAAAATGTTTATACTTAACATGCAATTTATAACGGAAGTAACAGTTCACGAACTGTATCCTTTTCCCCCTCCACCGTTGACTGAAAAGTCGAGGCGCCACTGAAAATTCCAAATTAACTTACCATACGTTAACGCTGCCAATCAGGCTCTGGATGCGACGTCCTTGTCACCAGTCTCGATTTATAATACGACCAGCTGATGTGTTACGTTAAATTATGATGCTTCACATCTTTCCACTCCAGGAAGCTAATAATATATTTCTTTTGCCTGGCACTTCTTAGGAAGCGGACAATTAGGTGTTCAATTGAGAACACTTATTAACGAATCACAGACTGTATGGCTTATCACTTAAATCATTACTCATTTCAGACATTGTAACTACACTCAGTTTTAGCAGCTTCTCATATGCAACAGTACGACATTACTCATACTGAAACGTAATGACAGTCAGGACGTGTCGCAGATAACCATACTGAATGTATTACTTCCAAAATGCACGTCTCTCGCGGACGCGACTGATCATTGCCAGCTCACATACATAGTCTGAACTGAACTGAATTGCAAGTCTCCTCGCCAGGGTTGTGACATCCAGACAGCGCGATTCTCGTACCAACCTCATGAAATTCTCGTATTTTAGAAAAATTCTCGTACGTTTTGAAAATATATATACCCAGGATCTGAACTAGGGGGGGGGCAGGTCGTACTAGTCTCAGGAAACAAGGACTCGAGACAACATACAGCACTTCTTATTAAGTAAAACAGTATATTCTTATATATATACTACGAATAAAAAATTTTCAAAACGTACGAGAATATATATACAGCTTTACAAAACCTTATTTACAAATGAATAAAACTGTTGTTGTTGTGGTCTTCAGTCCTGGTTTGATGCAGCTCTCCATGCTACTCTATCCTGTGAATAAAACTATGAACAAGAATTTGTAATTATGAAACAAATTCAATGTCTACATCTTCTTCTTCCTGTTTCGTTTTATTAAAAGTGTCCGACGTCATTTTCTCGTACATTTCGTGTGTTGGCTGAAAAGTTACACATGTTCCGTTGTTTCCTGGTCGTTCTTTAATGCATTCAGAGGCAAGAAGTGCTCCATTCAGTGTACTGGTTTGGAGTCTATTCCTAATTTTGGTTTGCATGAGGTTTACCTGAAGTTGAACATGAAAATTCAATAACCTGACAAGTATGAAATCATATTATTAACTAGTTTAGAGTCATTGCTTTACATACCTTAGAAAAAAAACTCTTTCGCAGTCTGCATTTGAATGAGATAAACTCAAAATTGACAGAGCGAAAACGCTCAATTCCTCGAATTCTTCAGATTCGTTATTTAATATATTCCACATTTTATCCGGTGATTGTTCCTTTTGTAGTGAGTCTGGGAGACAAGCCAAAACCAGAGGGAGACGCCTCCACTGGTCATCTGTAGTTTGTGCTAAATCGAGATCTGAGGGAGGAATTATACGTGGCAACAGTTCCATTAAAGGCGTGAGTGAAGGTGTTGTACCTCGGAAACTTTGTGACAGGGCATTTGTAGGTTTGAGTGCCGCTAGTTTGGACAGCACTTTATCTTGCATATCGTACCGTAATTTTATATGGCACGAAGGTGTCTGTAATATTTGAGAATTAATAGCTCTCATTAGGTATGCCACACATAAACACACAAATGTATAGAAAACGATAAAACACAAATTATATATGATTTCAGGCAAACGAGGTGTACTCACCACAAGAAACTTCCTGCATCGATGATAAAAATCCTTGATAAGATGTGGGTGATTCTTTATCTCTGGTGTGCCAACGTTCTTCAGAATTTTCACACCCAAATACAGTTGTGAATCTTCCAGATGATGAGCTGCATTTTTTGGGTCAACATCACTGAGATTTTTTCCCATGACGTAAGTGCGTTTCATGAAATACAGAAGTATTTCTGTATAGAGAGCTCTAATCTTGTCATGAAGCTCAACAATTACTACTGCTTTAGACTGGAAATACTCCTTTAAAGTAGTAAATTTTGGTAGAATACACTCTAAGAACATATAATACATTTTTGCAAAGAAGTCATGTAAACAGTTAAAAACTTGTTCAGCACTTAGAACTAGGGGGGGGGGGGATGGGGGGCAGGTCATACTAGTCTCAGGAAGCAAGGACTCGAGACAACATACAGCACTTCTTATTAAGTAAAACAGTAAACCAGTGAAAAACTGGTTTTAATAAACATTTTAAATACAAAAATGCACTTGTACAATCCGAGAAAACATGCAGCATTTCTTATTAAATAAAACAGTAAACTAGCGAAAAACCTAGCGAAAAACTGCGAATATCTTCTGGGGGGGGGGGGGGGGCAGCTGCCCCCCCCCCCTGCCCCTCGCTGGGTACGACCATGTTTAGCTTATTTCCACACGATCGGACGTAAAATAAAGTCTATGAGATATAAAATGCTACAATACCTGAAATTCCTTGAACTCTGCCTGCCTCTTCGCACTGAGTTTGAAAAAACCATAAATATTCCTCGCGCGGTCCTCACAAGCTCTTGGAAGGTTCTTGCACGCCTCGCTTGCGCATATATGCACCGAATGACAAACACACTTCATTACAAAAATTCCCGGGCAGCTATCTCGGGATCTGCTTGCTACAGAATTACGAACTCCCATCATAGTATTGCAACCATCTATTCCAAAGCCAATAATATTGGCAAATGGAATGTTATGCTGTTGAAACGTTTTTACTACACCATTGTAGAGATTTTCTGCAGTAGAAGCATTCTCAACATTGAAGTCTCCATCTTCATAAACTTTATATAGCTCCCAAAACTTACTTTCAATACAACCTGTAAAAGGAGAAGTGATGCAAAATGGTAACTTAACAGGAAAATTTATTTTAGAATTAATTTGGTTATTATTTCAAAACTAGCTCTATTATTACTCACCTGAATCTTTGTCATAAAAGCGGATCGCCGCGCAGGAATTTTTCACAGTTCCGATATCGGTGGACTCGTCCGTCATTATGCTAAATTTGGCGTGTTGTAGTTTTTTCACCAACACTTCTTTGTGTGACGTCCCAATATGGCTCTGAGCACTATGGGACTCAACTGCTGAGGTCATTAGTCCCCTAGAACTTAGAACTAGTTAAACCTAACTAACCTAAGGACTTCACAAACATCCATGCCCGAGGCAGGATTCGAACCTGCGACCGTAGCGGTCTTGCGGTTCCAGACTGCAGCGCCTTTAACCGCACGGCCACTTCGGCCGGCCGACGTCCCAATAACATTAGAAACAATGGCACGTGCTTAGTCCCGTTTAAGAGTCATTGCCCTTGCAATATCCGAGTCTGGAAAAATATCTTCTAATAAACCGGATAGATGGTCAGCATCTAAAAATGCCACATTGTGTTCTGCTAAGAATGCTGATAATTTGATTTCAGCTTTAGCAACCTCCCTCTTGACTGGTTGTGCGTTTGTGACAAATTGAGCAACTGAAGGCTGTCGCACGGTAGCAGACTGCACCATGTTTAGGTGCTTCTTACTTCTGGAATGGTTTTTAATATTCTGGATTTCGGAAACCATGCTGATATTGCAATATCTGCATCGCGCCCTGAGCGGATCACTATCGCGCACCAGCCAATTACGTAAACCTGGCATATGCAGCCACTCATCACGAAATTTTTGTTGTCGATGGACAGGCCGTTCTGTCTTCGAGATTTCACCTCTTTTTAGACGCTTTTTCTCCGGCGTGCACGAAAGTTTCGTGCTTGTGTTTTCATAATCACTGTCAATTCCAATTTCTCCACTCACAGTAACACACAGTAACTCGAAACACTTACAAAAAGAAACTACGCAGTAAATGAATTCAGCTAAACGTACTCGTAATGGCTAAACGCGAAATACGCATTGTTAAGAGTATCGTTTGTTGAAGACGAAACAATACCGTCTGATGAAATGTCTTTCGTTTGTACTTAACAATTCCACAGTATTGTAGGGTAATTAGGTCTACTGTTAATTGCTTTCCAATAATATTCGATTAAAGTTCCATTTAGTGCTTTGAGATTCGTTGGCCGCTCTATTTCTGAAACTTAACAGTACGAACTGAGTGAAATATGTCATGCAAAGCAAAGTGATTCGTTATTGTTAGCTTATTTAATTTATTTTCCAGGGCCAGGCTTTGAACTAAGCCTCATTCTCGACTTTAATCGTTTTGTCATGTCGGCAGTTTGGCGCTCTCTCTCCTGCCTGAGATTTGTTGATTGACAGAGACTGCATGGATTCGTAACAGTTTCTAATCGTTTTTAAAATATAACAGATGAATTGATTATTTTCCAAACAAATGTGTATAATGTATATTTGGTAAAAAATTTGGACCCGCCCCCATAGCCACACGACTTGGTGTGGTGTCACGAGCCACGAGCCCGCAACTACTAAGGTTCGAGTTCCCCCGTGGGCATGTATGTTTCTGTGATGTCTGTAGACTAAGTTAGGATAGGATAGGGTAGAGTAAGTCGTCTGTAACGACCCAGTTATCGATCGGATTAAACGATAAAAAAAAAGTTTTAGGCAAAATTCTCGTGTGTTCGTGTACGATATTCACTTTTGCCTCGTACATCGTACAAATGACGAAATTCTCGTATGCGTACGAGAATTCTCGTACATATCACAACCCTGCTCCACGCCAAGTCCTGAAATTATGGGAGCGGCTAACCCAGCAGTAGCTACAGTAACATATTACATAATTTTGCGATGAAGCTAATCGACAAATGCCACAAAATATAATAAATATATCAACGTGAGACGATACAGGATCCTCACAAATGAAAGTCTATCATAATAAAACAAAGAGTATCTGTAACAAATGTATGGCTATAACGGCACGAATTAGTGAGATATTACGCACTTCAGACTTCAAAATTATCTGTGTTTACGTTCTGTCCTGTGTCACTCAAGTAGTGTTACAGCTGACGGAAGCTAATTGTGTGTGAAATGTGCGTGAAATCTTATGGGACTTAACTGCTAAGATCATCAGTCCCTAAGCTTACACACTACTTAACCTAAATTATCCTAAGGACAAACACACACACCCATGCCCGAGGGAGGACTCGAACCTCCGCCGGGACCAGCCGCCCAGCCCATGACTGTAGCGTCGCAGACCGCTCTGCTAATCCCGCGCGCCGGAAGCTAATTGTTCACGGTCTGTAACTGATACAACTATCTGTAATGATCTTTGACCTGCTTAAGACAGTGTTACTAATCAGGGCACATATTGGTTGGAAGCACCGATGATGCCTGTTAATCAGTTGAAATCGATTTGCAAAAGTGAATAAACAAAACATGATTTTTGCGACTGGTTGCTGCATATTTGGTAATTTTAATAGCATTTTGTTGAATATATATGTAATTAATAATTGTAAAAAAAGTTACGCGATAACTGGCGCCCAACGTGGGGATCGTTGGCCCAGAAAATTTATGTATGTGGAAAGAAAATATTATTAATAGAAGAAAATTAATGCTTGTATATGTAATCTGTTTCATGTGTATGAGGAATATTATTTTCGATCTAAAGAGAAACGGAAGACCTGGAATCCACCACCAATTTGAATAAGAATAAAGACGACAATAAAAACGAAGGTAAGGGCTTCTGAAAATATCTTGCTTTGCCAATATTCATAGTTCGTACCGCGTGGTTGTGTTTTGTAAACACTAATTTAAGTAGCCAAGAAAATTTATATTTGCTGTAAATTTGTGTCTAATTAGAAATTTTATATTGTATTATTATTTTTTTTATGGTGATTGCCTTGTGAATATAATTGTGATAGCATAATGTCTCGTTCAGAGTCAAAGAGATTACGCAGTAAGACTAGAAGAGAAGTTGATATGGAAGCAGATTCACGAGAGGATAGTGATAACGAATTGGAGGAAATCCCCATGGGATCTACATCCAATAAGAACATGCAGGAACATATGAAGGGCTTATTTCAATAGTGGTACAGGTCCATTACCTCCACTTTTCTGCCTATAATGCTTCTGGAATTAATGATAAAAACAAACAGAAAGAAAGGTTCATCTCCAGCAAAAAGCCATATGCTTGAATATTTCTGATTTCTCAACTGCAGATTTTTCAGCGCTCATTTAAGTTTAGGACTCTGTATCTCAAAATGAACAAAAATGGACTTGCACCACTATTGAAATAAGCCCTTCATATTACTGATCATGAAACAGAAACTGCACATCAGCACGCAAAAATCGAGCGTAGCGTTGAGAGCAGCGTGTTGCCAACTGTTGCGGGTGAAACAGCCGCGCCCGCAACTAAGCAAACAGTTACGTGCGCCGCGCCTGGTTACGACGCCGCGACTGCAATTCTAATGAAGTTAGATCAGTTCCAAAAGCAACAGGACGAGAGAGATAGAGAGAGGGAAATAATACAGTTAGAAAGGGAGAGACAGCAGGAGGAAAGGGAAAAGGAGAGGGAAAACAGAATACATGAACAGCTTAAGTGTTTAGAAGTCATGAAAGCAGACATAGCCAGTTTGAAACAAGCGTTGCACGAATTGCCAAGTTTGGTAGCCAGCTTAACTACAGACATACAAAATCTGCAAATAGAGCAGAATAGCATGTAGGAAGATATTCAGAACATAACCGAGAGGGTTGTTGTTGTTGTGGTCTTCAGTCCTGAGACTGGTTTGATGCAGGGTAGAAAATATAAAGATAGGAAATGAAGAAAGGTCGTAGAAAAAGCAGAAAAATGGATAGATAACAAAGAGAAACAGATTGATGATAAAATACAAACAGAAGTGACGCGCGCAATTCGCGCAGTTCACTCGAAGGGTCAGATCAATCAGACAGAACAGGAAAGAGTAAATAACATGAGAATGGAGGACAATTATGTACCTCCTTCGCATGTTTTATCCGAAAATCCACCGTTCTCTACCGTCTATAATACAATTTGTGCACGACAAGCAGGAACGTCTAGTGCTAACAGTGAATCGTTGAATGATGCGGCGGGCTGTACCCATTGTATCTTCAATAATGATGGAGGAGAGTTTAAATGAACACCGCCAGTTCCAAACCTTCTCCACCGGCAAGAAAAATAATCACCCTGTTGTATTCATAAAGAGTTTTCGAAACATGCTGCCCAGAGCATGGGCAGAGAAACAAAAGATACAATTTATTGTTTTGCAGGTAGTAGGAGATGCTGCTCTATGGGCGACAGATGCAGCTGAAAATAGCTACATCCGTGAACAATTTGAGAAGGCATTTCTAAGTAAATACTAGTCGCCTTGTATTCAGGGAGTACTTAGAAAAGAAGTATAAAGTCCAGAGGCATATAGTCCTAAACAAGGAAGCCTAAGAAAGTATTTTGAAAAGTGCATCAACAAAACGCGATATTGCGACGAACCGATTTCAAATCGTGATGTGATCAGGCTATTAAATGCCAGACTTCCACCAAATATTAGAGAGAAACTAATCCATGTTCCAGACAATGATTTGGATAACTTGTCTTTCTTGGATTCGATAGATTTAATTCAGGAAGACTTAAAGCTGCAAAGTAGCAATGGAAATAGTTACGATTATAAGGAAAAGAACAATAATAGACAAAAAGGTTGGAATAATTGTGGGAGTTGTTCTAATGGGCGAAACCACAATGGTAAACCTGTGAACGGAAACCAGTCGTTTAACAGACATCAGAAAGATGACAAAAGTAATAACAATAGACAGGCTTGAGGAAACAGTTCACCTCAATACAGACGGAAACGAAGGTATGAGGAAGGGTTTGCCCAGGAGGTGGCCATCAACGGCCGATGGGAGACGCATGGCCACAGGGGAAGAATAGATTTGCAATGCCATGGTATCCGAGACAGAATAGTCAGAATAACATAGAAAGATACACAAACAATAGCAATAATAGGAACGAACATGGTCAAGCAGGTACTTTAAACAACCTGGTTTAGCAGAATTAGAATCAGAGTGTGAGAATAGTTGATCTGACGAATGACAATCGTCCTACATCAACCGATTCTACAAACTAAAGATGGCCGCAATTAGCTCTCCGTTGTTGGCCGTGGGACAGAGGGAGAGCGCACGAGAGAGTGAGGAGAAACATGATGTAGTGAGCATGTTAAGATATAATAATGGTGTTGGAACAAAGGAGTAACTTTTATTAGAGAATAAGAGATTTAACCGAGTAGATAGTGGCTTGATACATGCTGTGGTTCAGGCTAAAGTTCTTAGTAACATGATTGATACAGGAGCTACGGTTAATGTGATGAGTTATGACTTCTATAGGAAATTGTGCCAATTGCATACAGTGCCAGTGTTGCCAGTTCAGAACTGCAAAGTGTCGGGTGCCATTGGTGCCCAAGCACAGGTAATGAAGAGCCAGGTACAGGTGGACGTATTTATGGGAAATGGAGCATTCAGTTGCGCGTTCCTAGTTGTAAAGGGATTAAGAGTAGCCTGTATTCTGGGTTGGGAGTTTTTTAGAGAAAGGAATGCCCATATGGACCTCTCTCAAGGTATTTGCAGTTTGGACGAAAGGGAAGTGAGTAAAATCGGAATTCCTGCGCACTAAAGCTATACATTGTCAGAATGTTAAAGTGAAGTGTAACCTACCAAAAATACTGCATATGCAGCAGTGTTTTGGGGGGCGAGATTACAGCCATCACGGTGGAGAGAATGTCAGTACCACAGAGTCCTGTCAAGCAATGAAAAATAAAGTAGAGGAATCCACATATCTGACACCAGAGCAACAATTACAATTATCTCAGCTATTGAAGGAATATATAGAGGTATTCTCTGAGAGACCAGGGGTCATCAGAGGTTATACGTATAATATTGATGTGATACCACACAAGACATTTTGTAACGCTACTTACTCCGTTCCACGGTCGAAGAAGGGGATAGTTATTTTTCTAACTTATCCTGAGAATAAGAAACCAGTGGGTTTATACTCATATAAGGATTTGAAGAAATTTTATAAATAATATGTGTGTATGTAATAGATGTAAGTTTAGGCTTAGTAATCTTTCTCTTCATTAATGAATTTTCAATTTAATTGTAGTCAAGATGAAAGTTTTATCCTAGTGTAATATCTCTTTATATTCGATGAATTATTCAGATACAATTCTACCCTTGAATGACGTTAACTAATTTTCTATCTTCATACTCGCAGAATCCATGCGAAAAGTAGTTCATACAACAGCTATGCCATGAGCGCATAAGTATTCTTTGTAGTACTCTCTCTGGTGGTTGTTAGAAAAAAAAAATGAAAGGGGGGCTTCCGAGATTGTCTTCGTGCCGATTAGCCTGAGCTTGGTTTGGAAGAACTGTAATCTGATTATTGAGATTTATCACAGAAGATAACTGATACGAACTGTACGATTAAAAGGAAATATATATAGACTGCTTCTTCAAAAAAAAGGTGTGTATTTGAAATTTGAGAGTTAATGATATTTATCGATATATTGCGTAGTTGTTAATCAGAAGGGAACTTCCGAAAGACTGGATACGAACCTGCATTTAATAATCCAAGAGCTCCATTACTTCTTCGGAAGGTTAAACTTCATCAAAGCCAAATATCCGCTTGATATGAGGTTTCCCGACTGATTATACAACGCTCCCAAAATTACGAGGCATTTTATTTGCACAGATTAGCAGACTGCCGCAAAGCACGAGCCTGCAGAGAAGAAGAATCATCGCCTGATTTCATTCTAACAAGTAAAATTTCAGAATCATTTTGAGTGACTGAGCTATGACTGTGTTTCCTACCATGAATGATTGATTGCGCGAACGAATTGAGAGCTACAGAATTACGTAGAAAAGAAGGAAAAAAATTACAGTGGCGCCAGAGTGACAGGGCTCTCTTGGATTGTTATATAATATATGTATTTTTTGTTTCATGAAAACCAACGAGAACGAGAGGTAACTAATCTGAAGAGAGATTCGGTGCCCATAGTAAAAGATTGCTGATGCCAAGAAACGATTTCAACTATTGGACAACACCGAGACTACAGAACAAGGCCAGAGAAATCTAATTTTTTTTTATCCTGTAGTTAAAATAGTTTGAAATCAATTTAGAAAGAACTTTTTTCCAGATAGTAGTTAGATTGTAGAACTGCATATTGTGTGATTTTCGTATCTGGGCATTGAACTTTATACCATCTGTGAAGTAATTTGAAAGTTAAGTGTGTCTACGACAGTAAATTTGAAACTGTATTTAGTGATTAGATCCTGATATTGACAGTTATTTAATGGTATTGACTAGAGCGGCATTTAAAATGTCATTGAATCAGCAACGAGAAGTGCAACAGCCTTCAGCTGTTTGCGCAGAAGCAGAGGCCACGGATAGCCATTCTGAGACTGTTGTGGCCAGCGGTAGCAATATAAATAATCCCGCTGGTTCAGGAAACATTCATACAACAGCTGATCAGACTGTTGTTGACACATTAGTTGTTATTATGCAACAGTTGTCTCTATTAGCCGAAGGCCAAGCGGAGGTAAAACGAGACTTATCCGTTATATAAAATGAACTCCAAAATCAACTAGCCGAAAATCAAACAGAATTACAAAATCAGTTAAGAGCAACCTTTACCGAATTAGATCAGAGATTAAATACCCAGACACAGGAAATAAAGGAACAGGCAGAAAGGACCGAACAGAATCTTATTGCTCCAATTGAGCAGGTCCGCCAACAATGCCAAGAAAACAATAGTAAATTAAAAGCGGAACTAACCGAATATGTATCCGTCAAAATTGACACGATACAAAAGCAAGTAGAACTGTTTCCTCAAGTAATACAAGGTCAAAAGGACATACAGTGTTCCGTAGCTATGATACCAGAAATAACAGAATCCCAAGATAATCTAGAGAAGCAATTTGACGAAGTGAAGGAAAAACAGGAGACAGTGGAACATAGAATGAATGTACGTGCGGGAAAGTTTTCAGAAATGACATTAGAGCGGCAAAATTCTCCTTCGGAAACGATAGAAGAAACTGTGAAAGTAGCTTTACAGTCAATTTCAGAGAGTTCCGAGGATTATTTTTTTAACAAAGGGTTAAAGGAAGTTCGAGAACAACTTGGCGAAGATTTCTCGCGTTGGAAAGAAAATATCGAAAGATCACTAAATCTCTCGCAGCAGGATTTAGAAACAGCGAGAAGTAGGAAACAAAAATCTCAATCTGCGCGTGACATTTCGTCCACGTCAAGATCCGATGTAGACAGAACTGGAACGTCACAAGTTAGATTCGATATAACAGATAGCCACAGGGAAAAGTACGAACAGGATGATTTTTGGAATCGTAGTACCGTTGAGGAGAAGATGATTAAACAGAGACAATTTCAAATCTTTAACCCTGACAAAAAGAATGTTCATCCTGTAGTCTTTATTCGAAGTTTCAGAGGTCTATTTCCACGATCTTGGACAGAATGGCAAAAGATTAGTTTTGTATCTGGATATATACAAGGATCAGGAGCACTGTGGGCATCCGAACAAAAATCTTCTTGTAAATGTTACAAAGAATTTGAGCAGGCTTTTCTAGCAAAATATTGGTCTGCTGGAATACAAGAAAGACTTAGGCAGGAAGTATTATATCCTGAGCCCTTCTCATTTTCTAGAGGATCTCTAAAGAGATACTTTGAGAAATACATTAATAAATTTTTGTATTGGGCTGTACCGATTCCTTTGCCGGATATACTTGGAATACTCAAGTCCAGACTACCCACCAGTATAAGGAATCAGCTGTTATATATAAATGATAGGGATATAGACTCATTTATGACTACGCTTGATCGTATTGATATAATTGAGGAGGACAATAAAAGGGCAAGAGAAATGTCATATCAAAGAAGAGCAATAGAAGCGAATCCGAGCTGCAACTCGAGTGGGAATGGCAGTAATGGTAGCAGTAACAATAATCATAACCAACTACACTCTCCGAGGAGACTTAGCAATGGACAAAATGCAAACAATAATTATTACCATAATGGAAACTTTAGTAATGGTGCAGCGAGGGGCTATTTTAGGAACAGTAGGAATTTTAATCGATATAATCCAATGTATGGCAACACAGGACAGTTCTACCAACACCAGCAGAACAATAACAATAATTACACGAATCAAGCAAGACAACATAGACAGAATTCACAACAACCGATAATCACTGAAGTAGCTGAAGAGACAAATACCAATCGGACCAACAGTCAGTCAAACTAAACATGACCGCATCGTGCCCCGGAGGAGCGGTCAGGGGATCTGTTAGGGGCGAAACAGTAAAATTACAATTGTTAAGATATAATGATGGTGAGCTGTTGACTGAAGAGTTAACAGAGGATTTAATAACGTGTCATAATGACAGATCGAGTGTTCTGGTATCGGAAGTATTTGTTGAAATAGAGGAAGTTCCAACGAATGTGATATTAGACACCGCCGCTTCCGCCATGTCATCTCAGGCGCTCTTTTTCGGAGAATTATTAGGAAGAAGAAGGTACCAATTTTGCTAGTACAGAACTGCAAAATCATCGGAGCTGTTGGAGCACCCTCTCCCAATGTCAACATACAAACACAATTAGAGATGAAACTTCCTGGCAGATTAAAACTGTGTGCCCGACCGAGACTCGAACTCGGGACCTATGCCTATCGCGGGCAAGTGCTCTACCAACTGAGCTACCGAAGCACGACTCACGCCCGGTACTCACAGCTTTACTTCTGCCAGTACCTCGTCTCCTACCTTCCAAAATTTACAGAAGCTCTCCTGCGAACCTTGCAGAACTAGCACTCCTGAAAGAAAGGATATTGCGAAGACATGGCTTAGCCACAGCCTGGGGGATGTTTCCAGAATGAGATTTTCACTCTGCAGCGGATGGCAAAGGTCCCGAGTTCGAGTCTCTGTCGGGCACACAGTTTTAATCTGCCAGGATGTTTCATATCAGCGCACACTCCGCTGCAGAGTGAAAATCTCATTCTGGAACAATTAGAGATGAAAATGGGAAATGTTCAAAAATGGTTCAAATGGCTCTGAGCACTATGGGACTCAACTGCTGTGGTCATCAGTCCCCTAGAACTTAGAACTACTTAAACCTAACTAACCTAAGGACATCACACACATCCATGCCCGAGGCAGGATTCGAACCTGCGACCGTAGCAAAAATGGGAAATGTAGCAATAAAATGCACGTTCCTTGTAGTGGAGAAGTTATTAGTGGACTGTATTCTTGGTATTGGGAGTATGCAGGAGTACGATTGTCAGATTGATTTTTTGGAAGGAATAGTTAAATTTAGATTAAATGGAGAAGAGATAGCACTGGATTTAAATAGAAAGCAAACGGTGCATGAGAAATATTGTCGCGGTGCCATAATTCAATTAATTGACACTACAAACGGTCGTTGGAAGGAGCTTTCAAAGGATTTGAAACAACAGGAGGACTTTAACCAAACAACAATGATAAAAGCTAGTGAATCAAATCAGCTTACCAGAGAAAAAAGGCAGCATCTTCATTATTTGTTAGGGGCATATGAAGAGTTTTTTGATGAGAAACCAGGAATTATTAAAGGGTATATTTGTCACCTACAAGTGAAGCCACATCAGACTTACTATTACACGCACTATCCGATCCCCTGGCTTTTAAAACAATCCGTTCAAAGGGAGATAAATAGAATGTTAGAATGGAACTTGATTGAGCCATCAACTAGTCCATATTGTTCTCCGCTCTTAGTTGTCCCAAAACCTGGAGGTAACGTTAGATTAGTTCTGGATGTGAGAGAGATTAATAAAATAATAGTACCTGTAAGAACTCATCCGGAAAATATAGATGAATTAATTCAAAATTTCCAGAATGTTTCGTACTTAACTAGTGTTGATTTGAGAAGTTCGTACTGGCAGGTCCAAATGGATGAAGAATCTAGGAAATATACCGCATTTATCTATGCTGGGAGAAGTTACCAATTTAGAGTTGTCCCGTTCGGACTTAATATTAGTGCTGGAATATTTATTTCAGCGTTGGATTATGTTCTTGGACCAGAATTGCGTAGTCGTATAACTGTGTTTGTTGACGACTTATTAATAGCCACGAAAACATGGGAAGAGCATTTGCATATTTTGGAAAGGATTTTTGCTGTTTTCCAGAAAACCGGAATTACAGTAAACTTACAAAAGTCTCATTTTGCTTTACCACAAATTAAGTTCTTAGGACATATGATAGATGCGAAAGGTATCCTGCCTACCGAGAAGAAGATAAGTGCAATTCGAAATTTTCCATCACCACGGAATAAAAGACAGCTGAAGGGATTTATAGGTATGGCATCGTTCTTCCGTCGTTTCATAAAGACTCAAGCCATGAATTCTGAGGCATTAAACCGGCTTCTACGGAAGGATGTGCCATGGCAATGGACTGAAGAATGTGAACTAGCTTTTCGTGACATTAAAAACCAACTCGTTAACGCATCCTTATTATATCACCCTGATATGAATTGTGAGTTCTGTCTGTCCACGGATTCATCGGATGTTGGATTAGGTGCTTGTCTCTTCAAAATAAGGAAAATAAAAGGGGTACCAACATTCTGTCCGATAGCATTTGCTAGTCGAGTGTTATCGCCCTGTGAAAGAGCCTATACGACCACAGAACTTGAAGCACTTGCGGTTATCTGGGCATTCAAGAAGTTTAACTATTATTTATATGATTCGAAAACGATTGTGTATTGTGACCATCAATCACTAACCTTTTCGCAAACATGTCAATTATTACATCCTAGACTGTCACGTTGGACAATGACACTACAATAGTACCAATTTAAAATTATTCATGTGTCTGGCAAAGAAAATATTATTGCGGATGCACTGTCAAGATCCCCAGAAGGTTTAACGCCGGAAATAGAATCAGTAAATACTTCGGATTTTCCAGTATTACTGTTGCAGGACAATATCTACAAGACTTATTATGTACATCTTTGTAGAGATATGGGAAATTTACAACGAAAGACCTTCGATGGAAGAAGATAATTCAGCTAAAGGAACAACAAAATTCAAGGGCTAGATTAGATCATTATAAATTAGTAAATGGAGTATTATTCTTCAGACGTGGGAAGAACAACAATCCACGGTGGTGTGTATGTATCCCGAAGGAATATGAGGAAAAATTAATTTGGTTTACCCACTTATCATGGGGACATTTTGGTGTAATCAAATGTGCCAATAAAATAGGAGCATACTGTTATTTTCCGAATATTCGGAGAAAAGTGTACCAAACAATACAAAACTTTTTACACTGTCAAAAGGCAAAACCGGATAATAGAGGTAGTAAGCATGTTCTGCATTCAATTATTCCACGAGAGCCAAGGGCGTTAATTTCGTGTGATATCTGCGGCCCTCTCCCACGATCAAGAGGAGGAGTCAAATTCATTGTTGGATTCTTTGACGTGTTTACAAAATATGTAAAACTATATCCATTAAAGTGTGCTACTGCCAGAGCTGTTGTAGTGAGATTGGTGCGTGACTATCTTCCGCATGTAGGTTTACCGAAATCCATAATTACAGATAATGCCAGAATTTTTGCTGGATTTAAATGGAAGAAAAACATTAACACAACTTGGTATTCGACAGATTTTGACATCATGTTACCATCCACAAGGTAGTCCAATAGAACGAGTTTTCCGAGAATTAAACCGATTTATGCGTACATACTGTCACAGTAAACAAACATCATGGGCTGATTATTTGTCAGAATTTGAACAAATATTTAATAATCTGACACATACCTCAACTAACTTTACTCCAACAGAGCTTATGTTTAGTCAGATTGAAAAGAACTTCTGGATAAACCATCTGCCAAAGTATGAAGACCAGAATTTAAAATGGGAGGAAAAGATTCGACTCGCACTTGTCAATTTAACTAAAAAGGAAATACAACGGAAATTGACATATGATAAACGGATTCACCGGATTCAGACGTTTCATCTTGGGGAAAAGGTTTTATTGAGGCGACACATCCATTCCTCGAAACTGATGAAGAACATAAAGAAATGGAATCTTATTTATACTGGAACATATGTTAATGTAAATACACTCCTGGAAATTGAAATAAGAACACCGTGAATTCATTGTCCCAGGAAAGGGAAACTTTATTGACACATTCCTGGGGTCAGATACATCACATGATCACACTGACAGAACCACAGGCACATAGACACAGGCAACAGAGCATGCACAATGTCGGCACTAGTACAGTGTATATCCACCTTTCGCAGCAATGCAGGCTGCTATTCTCCCATGGAGACGATCGTAGAGATGCTGGATGTAGTCCTGTGGAACGGCTTGCCATGCCATTTCCACCTGGCGCCTCAGTTGGACCAGCGTTCGTGCTGGACGTGCAGACCGCGTGAGACGACGCTTCATCCAGTCCCAAACATGCTCAATGGGGGACAGATCCGGAGATCTTGCTGGCCAGGGTAGTTGACTTACACCTTCTAGAGCACGTTGGGTGGCACGGGATGCATGCGGACGTGCATTGTCCTGTTGGAACAGCAAGTTCCCTTGCCGGTCTAGGAATGGTAGAACGATGGGTTCGATGACGGTTTGGATGTACCGTGCACTATTCAGTGTCCCCTCGACGATCACCAGTGGTGTACGGCCAGTGTAGGAGATCGCTCCCCACACCATGATGCCGGGTGTTGGCCCTGTGTGCCTCGGTCGTATGCAGTCCTGATTGTGGCGCTCACCTGCACGGCGCCAAACACGCATACGACCATCATTGGCACCAAGGCAGAAGCGACTCTCATCGCTGAAGACGACACGTCTCAATTCGTCCCTCTATTCACGCCTGTCGCGACACCACTGGAGGCGGGCTGCACGATGTTGGGGCGTGAGCGGAAGACGGCCTAACGGTGTGCGGGACCATAGCCCAGCTTCATGGAGACGGTTGCGAATGGTCCTCGCCGATACCCCAGGAGCAACAGTGTCCCTAATTTGCTGGGAAGTGGCGGTGCGGTCCCCTACGGCACTGCGTAGGATCCTACTGTCTTGGCGTGCATCCGTGCGTCGCTGCGGTCCGGTCCCAGGTCGACGGGCACGTGCACCTTCCGCCGACCACTGGCGACAACATCGATGTACTGTGGAGACCTCACGCCCCACGTGTTGAGCAATTCGGCGGTACGTCCACCCGGCCTCCCGCATGCCCACTATACGCCCTCGCTCAAAGTCCGTCAACTGCACATACGGTTCACGTCCACGCTGTCGCGGCATGCTACCAGTGTTAAAGACTGCGATGGAGCTCCGTATGCCACGGCAAACTGGCTGACACTGACGGCGGCGGTGCACAAATGCTGCGCAGCTAGCGCCATTCGACGGCCAACACCGCGGTTCCTGGTGTGTCCGCTGTGCCGTGCGAGTGATCATTGCTTGTACAGCCCTCTCGCAGTGTCCGGAGCAAGTATGGTGGGTCTGACACACCGGTGTCAATGTGTTCTTTTTTCCATTTCCAGGAGTGTATACCAAATCCTGGATCATACTTGTTGGCATATCCCGAATCGAAAAGAATAAAGGGATTATTCCCGCATAATGGTATTAAGAAATTTTTTGAAGGATCGTAGATCTGTGATACCAAATATGGAGAAGAATTTAGAGTGGAATTTGACTATGAGTCGAATGTGTATTTAAATATCAAGAAGTTTATGTTGTCTAGAGGTTAAGAGCAAATGAGATTACTCCTGTGATAGGTTAAGAGACAGTGAGATTACTCCTGTGATAGGTTAAGAGACAGTGAGATTGCTCCTGTGATAGGTTCAGAGACAGTGAGATTACTCCTGTGATAGTTTAGCACAAAAATTTTGAGATAGGTAGAAGAATTTGTTAATTACTAGTGTTTGTAAGTGTGGACTATGAGCAGAGAGCAGAAGCCACAGCGATATACAATGAAAGTGCATCTACATTTCCTCAAGACACGGCACTTACGTGAGAATTGCGTGTGAAACTTGAACAGTGTGGGATATGTAGGTAAATACGCTGTGTGTATGATGTGCGCTGTTCGCGCAAGAAAACAAATGAACTGTGAAATGAAGCAACAGTCGATAATGTCACTGTTGCAAACAATTGAAGAAACTCTCTGGTTGCGCGAGAGAAAATTATTATAATTTTTAGATTTTTCATTATGCCTTCTTTACCAGGAGAATTAATTTAAGAATTTTAATTAACATTTTAAGAATAGCAGTTTCTGTGTTTCATATTATGGACATAATTGTTGAAATATATTTCCATAAATGTTCATGAGAGGATGAAGAAGATTCTGCGAGTGGATGATTCGTTAAATGAACATACGTCATCATTAATGATATTTATTTGCAAGTGGATCTATAAATCAATTAATTATAAGAATAATGAAAATTTTTCAAATTATTCCTTTTGTGGAGTCAGTGTCATATGCCTATGTTTAAAATTTTTCATCAGGTGTACACTTAAATTTTATCCATAATTTCGTAATTGAAAGCAAACCTCGGACAGATTCAATGCTCTACTTCCACCTGCACTATAACAAAACGAAGATTTGATAAAAAAAATTTTTGAGAGGAATACATTCGATATGAGCTACAACAAAATTTAAATGCCCACAGTCTATTTGGCAATGTTTTGGACAATCAGCTGTTGTAATGCAAAACTACTTTGGTACTGAGGACTACAAAAAAAAAAAAAATTCGTGATTGTCAGGACTGATGGATGTTCCAGTCTAGTACAGATGGAAGAATATAAGAGTCCACTCCGATTTTGAGTTCAACGATGAAATATGGAGTTCGTTGCCTTAATCCACTCTCTTCCAGGGATTTATTCAGTCAGAACCTTTTCTTATTCCACTTTAAACCTGTTTCATGTTCACGTCCCTGACCAACTGTTCCTGACATCATCTTCCTGTTTCTACGGCACATTACCAGCTTCTATCCTGTACCATAAGCCATCGCCTGTCCTCCGTGCCGCCTCCACCAAACGCTGTACGTCACCTACCCGGTGTCCGTATCCAGTGTTCCTGTTCCATCGACTTCACAACGAGATCGCCGGCTACATCGTCGAAAGAAGAATTTTGAAAATTTTTTTTGAGCAATATTGTAAATTTTTTTTTGGCTATGAGGCACTTTTCCTTCGATCTAATCTGTGGAGCTTCTATATATTTCAAAATTACTGGATTTAGGCTTTCCTGTCTTCTTTAATACCTGAGCTGGGGTCTATTCTTCCGGGTTTTCCAGGGTTTCCCTGTGAAGGCCAGTTCCCAAATGGGTAGACCTTTTTCGTAATTACACCAATCTACATCTTCCCTGGTTATGTACTCGGGATGCGGGTATACCCCGGTACATGTAAAAGCTACAGCTTAGGTATTCTCGTAACTTATTGTCTTAACATGTTACCCATACTCTCTATAGTAAAATTCTACTAATTCAAAATATTCCTCTTTTGAATAAACAACCCAACAAATTTTTTCTGTTAGCTCGCAAAGTGTATTATCATTAACTTTGCTCGCTGCGAGGGGCAATTGTAATATCTCTTTATATTCGATGAATTATTCAGATACAATTCTACCCTTGAATGACGTTAACTAATTTTCTATCTTCATACTCGCAGAATCCATGCGAAAAGTAGTTCATACAACAGCTATGCCATGAGCGCATAAGTATTCTTTGTAGTACTCTCTCTGGTGGTTGTTAGAAAAAAAATGAAAGGGGGGCTTCCGAGATTGTCTTCGTGCCGATTAGCCTGAGCTTGGTTTGGAAGAACTGTAATCTGATTATTGAGATTTATCACAGAAGGTAACTGATACGAACTGTACGATTAAAAGGAAATATATATAGACTGCTCCTTCAAAAAAAAAAGGTGTGTATTTGAAATTTGAGAGTTAATGATATTTATCGATATATTGCGTAGTTGTTAATCAGAAGGGAACTTCCGAAAGACTGGATACGAACCTGCATTTAATAATCCAAGAGCTCCATTACTTCTTCGGAAGGTTAAACTTCATCAAAGCCAAATATCCGCTTGATATGAGGTTTCCCGACTGATTATACAACGCTCCCAAAATTACCAGGCATTTTATTTGTACAGATTAGCAGACTGCCGCAAAGCACGAGCCTGCAGAGAAGAAGAATCATCGCCTGATTTCATTCTAACAAGTAAAATTTCAGAATCATTTTGAGTGACTGAGCTATGACTGTGTTTCCTACCATGAATGATTGATTGCTCGAACGAATTGAGAGCTACATAATTATATAGAAAGGAGGAATGATTACACTAGTAAGTAGTAAAAGTTTCATGCACTTAACGTCATGATATAATTTGTTAGAAATATGTAATGACAAACGGAATGGTATGCGTAGAATTTTAAAAAGACTAAAGAATTTATTAAAAGATCAAGAGAGTAGTACACGTAACGGTACAAACCATCAATCAACTGAATGAAAAAAAAAATTAAAAATCAGTAGTTGTATCTACCGATATTTGTAAATATAGGATATCATTAAGAGACGTTCACGTTTTGAGTGAACCGGACTGTCAAGTACAGTGATTTAAAAAAAAAAAAAAAAAGATAACGGAAGCAGTGACATATTCAGGAGTCCTGTATTCAGTGTATATATATTTATATGTATCTTAATATGTTACAAACTGAGTTATTGTATAAACCAGACCAATGTCGAAAAGTCCAAAAAAAAAAAAGGTCTAATTGGCCCAGCATGTGTAACAGCAAGGTACTAATGCTACCAATACCTAATGTGTATTGAAATGAGTTATGGTATACATACGAATACCTTGTGTATTTCGTAACGCATATAAATTGTTAAAGTTTCCATGGCCGATTTAATGTGCCACAAGAGACTGTGAGGAACAGTGACTGTGTGTACATAGACCCGAATGAACGTTGGTCAATAAACTGGATTCAGTGTGACCAAAATTAACGTCATTTACGGTAACTATGGTTCAAATGGCTCTGAGCACTATGCGACTTAACTGCTAAGGTCATCAGTCGCCTAGAACTCGGAACTAATTAAACCTAACTAACCTAAGGACATCACACACATCCATGCCCGAGGCAAGATTCGAACCTGCGACCGTAGCGATCGCTCGGCTCCAGACTGTAGCGCCTAGAACCGCACGGCCACTCCGGCCGGCACGGGAACTATAGTGTAATGAATAGTGTTCATGAAACAGTATAAACGGCACAACGCCAGAGACGTTGGTTTTCTTATAGTGTATTAAGGTTAAATGTAGTAAATAGCTTACAGGCCGTGGCGAATTAATAAGTGTGTTTCGGACGAGGACGTTACTTAACGCAGTCGAAGCACAGCTGATTTAAACGGACGTCAGAAAATCAATATATCGCCAATGATCGGAGTGGAGTAAATCAACAATGAGAATCCGCCTGCGCAAGCGAACAGGACAGCTGATCTGTGCAAGCGTGTCCGGAGATACGTGTTTGTGACTTTCTAGACAGTGTGGTGTGTAACAGAAGTGGTGAGACTGTAAACAGTCTACTCTTGGGCACAGCAACTGTATGAACGTTAATGTGAGACCAACTATGTATTTGGATGGTGTCATGCACCAATAAGAAACTGAAATACAGAAACCTCAACAAGAGTGTGACGAACTGTACTTAAACAGTGCCATACAGTGGACTTCGTATGTATTAAAGGGTGGACGATTAATTCATATGCAAAACGACATAAACTGGTGTTGGATGAAGCAATAAAACAGGACTAATAATCGTGTGTTTTCCCCATCCGCAGGAACAAACATCTATTTATAATCAACTGATGCTGCTGTTGTTCTTGCATTTCATGAAATTCTGCTGGGGATCGGTGGCCGAAAACAGCTGCAAGGATGGAAGGAGACAACGCACTTCGGTGCGAGGTTGTGTGCGGCTAATCGCTGTCGCGCACCAGCTGATCCCTCGCCTCGGTGACGTCACAATATGCAGTACGCGCTGTCGGGGGCGCAATCCGGCGCCCACTCCCTCAACACTTCACCAGCTTACCACGAAAGAACATTGACGACGAACATTCTATTTTTGCAAAAAACTTAACGACGAACCGAATTGTGGCTTGTGGGAAATAATTTGATGCTAAATCACAGCAAGACTCAGTTTTTACAGTTTCTAACTCACAATTCAACAAGAACCGATATTTTGATCAGACAGAATAGGCATATTATAAGCGAGACGGAACAGTTCAAGTAGTTCCTAGGCGTTCGGATAGATAGTAAGCTGTTGTGGAAAGCCCATGTCCAGGATCTTGTTCAGAAGCTAAATGCTGCTTTATTTACCATTAGAACAGTATCTGAAATAAGTGACACTTCAACACGAAAAGTAGTCTACTTCACATATTTTCATACGCTTATGTCGTATGGTATTATTTTTTGGGGTAATTCTTCTGATTCAAAAAGGGTATTTTTGGTTCAAAAACGGGCTGTTCGAGCTATATGTGGTGTAAGTTCGAGAACCTCTTGTCGACCCCTATTCAAAAATCTGGGAATTCTGACATTGCCCTCACAGTATATATTTTCTTTAATGTCGTTTGTTGTTAGCAATATTAGCCTATTCCCAAGAGTTAGCAACTTTCACTCAGTTAATACTAGGCAGATATCAAATCTGCATGTAGAATGCACTTCCTTGACTCTTGTGCAGAAAGGAGTGCAGTATTCTGCTGCATCCATTTTCAATAAGCTATCACAAGAACTCAAAAACGTTAGCAGTAGCCCAAACACTTTTAAGCCTAAACTGAAGAGTTTCCTCATGGCTCACTCCTATTCTGTCGAGGAGCTCCTGGAAGAGCTAAAAAATTAAGCAAATTCCAGTGTTACATTGTTGATTTTCTTCATTTAAACTTACGACTTGTCACCTGAATATGTTTTTTTGTATTTCATTTTATCTGTTTCTAATATCGTGTTATAATTTCATGTATTGACTCGTTCCATGACCATGGAGACTTCTCCTTAATTTGGTCCCACGGAACAATAAATAAATAAATAAATAAATAAATAAATTGAAGTAAAGTATTTTCTGTATTTATGTATTTAAATGTTTAATAGGAGTACAGTCTTTATAGCTCTGCCCTGGTTTTCCCTCGGTTTCCCAGTGGCTTTTACCCGAATGGGGGAGCATAAAACAAATCATCCCGAGGAGAAGTAATAAAAAAAGGCTGTACTCAACTTGAAAATAAAATCACCCTTGTGCAAGAATTGCAAGAAAGCTCCTGTATTATCACAACTATTAAAATCACATGTCTCTGCAGTCACCTGTTTGGACGCAGACTAACTTAAAATATTTTAATACCATAATCAAATCAAATAGGTCTATCGTTACATGTTTGGACGTAGACAATTGATAAAAAGAAATATGCTATCGTGGAATGCCATTTACAAGACTTTATGTAACTATGCAAATGGCATTCCAGGGGGCTTTTATAAGCGGCGAGAAAGGAGAACGTCAGAAGCGTCGTAAACATAACGTTTGTTTTGCATGACTTTCATAAGTGATATACGAAATATTTCAATTATTTTCTTACCTCTAAGAGTTTGTGTAATATCAGAAGATTTAGATGTTTCTAAAAATGATTCTAAAATAAGTGGAAGTTGGGATAAAAATCATGAATCCAGTGGCAAGCTATAACACATTTGTGAAGAAATACTTGTGACTTTGGATAGAATTGCAGCCCATCGCGTTGATATCAAAGGAATAAAAACACATAGATTCACACGTAAGAAACACAGACATATTCTTCTACATGCAAAAGGGATCGACGCCCCATTTGTAGTTCCGTAGGCCTACTGTGTTTTAGTCATTCTCATCTGTTGCCACTAGTACGATCTTCATCTTTATATTACTTTAAGAGGGACAAGCAACAGCCAAATAGTGGGAGAAATGTGCAGTACGTGTAAACCGAAGATTCTCAAAGACAATAACACTGTCAGAAATGCTGTGATTTGTTAAATTTGCCATTAGAGACATTTCATCCAATGACATATTCACTAGTTTATCGGTGTCGGAAAAATGCTGTACCTTCTGCTTTAAAAGGTGGAATACATTGTCACTTACCCATATTTTATTTGTTTGTCTTCCACATACCTTTGTAATGTGCGCACTGATGGAAGCATAAAACATTCTGACAAATCCTGTATGCCTGAGTGCTGTAATATAATAAATTTAGAGCAAATAACTTATTTTCCTCTTTCCATTTTGCAGCAAGTTTCTCCTTCTGTGGCATGCTAATCTGGCTTAACAACAAGTCAAGGGCATCTGGTTTTAAATATCGAGATCCTATTGTCTTCAAAAATTGTTCATCCTTGTTCACTTGATCCTTCTGACACAATTTCTGTTGCTTTGTACTTAAAATGATAGCCACTTTCCTTGTCCCGTAATAGTTTAGCACGAAGTCTAGCGATCTGCACATCCTGACACTTCACACACTTCTGCAAGTGCTGCACTTAATCTAACCACTTCATCGTCAGAGCAGATCTGTGTTGACGATTCAGATGAATCTGGCACTGAGATATGGAGAGTGAAATGGCTGCTTCTGTGCCATAGGACTATTTTACAGCTTTAGACGAATTGTCGAACCTTTGTGGCAGTTTCCTCCTCGTCGTCAGTTGAGGTGGCTTATTTGGGATGTCAAACAGTGTGAGTTACTGCATTCTACACGAGTTTATTATTGTTTGCATTCATGAACTAGTTTTATTCGAGGTGTAGCGAACAATACTTAACATTACATAAAAAGGTAAACATGGTCTTTTTTCATAAGATCTTCTCGTCTGCTATTCACTATCCATTTTCTGCTCCTAAAACGAAAAATCATTAACTCACACGTAGTTTGCAAGCGAAACCTGACGATACAGTTTAGTAACATGATGGTCTATACCTCTCAGGGTCCTTAGGAAACCTACAAAACCACAGGTAAGGTGTCGTCTTCTTGTTGCTGCGATTTATTGCGCTACAGACGCTCCCGTTTGTAAAAACAGTTGTACAAACCAAAATAAACAACTTCTATTCGCTTTCTCGATCGCGCTTGGTGCGCTGGTGCCGCAGTAGGCAACAAAATTGAGAAGTGTCGCGACTGTTATATTAAACCGGGATTCATATTAGGCCAGCTTTATGGCGCCTTAAGTAAATAACTCTTAGTCTCCGCAGCGGTCGTTTTTTTTATATCAAAGAGTGTACGTATTGCTCGTCCTGCAAAATTTATGGAAAATCTTAGTAGTGCCCATGCGAAACGGTCTACACGGTTTAAGTGGCATTTCTTAAATTCCTTTAGAAATCTCTAGGACGTCGAGAGTACGTTGGATGGCTAACGAATTGATTAGGAAGCCTTACTTAGGGTCACTACGGTACACACGAAACATGGGCATTCACCCACCACATTTGAAACTACACACTCGGTGTGTCTTCTGGCGCTGATGGTCCGTACCGTATCCCATTAATTAAACAGCATTTAACATCGAAAATTATAGTTGGTTACTCTGTAATAACGCCATAGTCACAGTAAATTGCTATTTATCTTTCGCCCAGAGAGTACGGGACATATTGCTTTACTTCTTTACTGCAGCACGGAAATGGAACGAGTCCAGACACGGGTTTCTGTTCAGACTATTATCTCGTCAGCACCATCCACACTACCTAGGAGTTTCTTACGGGAATTTTAAATCATGTTACTTAAAAAGGGCTATATACTGTGGGCACCATAAGATATAATAATCATTCAGTATGTCAAAACAAGGTTATCTATTGGTGGTAATATACAAAGGACCGAGTATTTTGCAGCGTAGTCGAAACGCATTACCTTTCTGTTTACCATAGTATCCAAGCAACTACAGTAATTTAATACAACAATGTCAATTTTAATAGAATTCGATTTCTCTTGAGAATAGGAAGATACTGATATAACGCTTATTTGCACTCTTAAACATTTTGCAAAAAATATCCATTGGAAGTAATAAGTCTGAAGGAAGGAAGATTAGGATTTAGCGTACCAACAACGACGAGGGGTGCGTCCAATGCGGAGAGTTGCCGGCACAGCGTGGTCCCAGCAGCGTTACGTTATTGGACGTCAGTCGAAGCTGCGCTGGGAAACTTGAGTCTCAGATTTTGCAGATTTCCCCGAAATGTTCAAGGGGAAGAAAACAGAGTTATATACTTATGCTCCATATTTCAAGACCTATTCCATTCCGTTTGAAATGTACGTTTTTTTTTCTGTTTAAGAAAACAATGATATCTCGGATGGTGAAGAACTTACGAGAGTCAACGAAGAAGTAAACCAGTTGCCTCTTTACGTACTTCTATCTATCGGAAATATATCTAACCGTTTATGAAATATTTGAGATGTCAGTCTTAAGTGAGATATCATAGACCTCTACTGAAAAAAAATATAACAACATACCCCAAAAAACACCGACAAACCGCCGGCCGCGGTGGCCGAGTGGTTCTAGGCGCTTCAGTCCGGAACCGCGCGACTGCTACGGTCGCAGGTTCGAATCCTACCTCGGGCATGATTGTGTGTGATGTCCTTAGGTTCGTTAGGTTTAAGTAGCTCTAAGTTCTAGGGGACTGATGACCTCAGAAGTTAAGTCCCATAGTGCTCAGAGCCATTTGAACCATTTTTTGAACCGACAAACCTTAGGGACAGGTTTCTTATACAGAAATATGGGCTCTAAACTGCATACCTTACGTCGTCGATACTATAAAACAGATCTCTTTCACTGCAAGCTCTTTCTATATTTTGGGATGAGGAAATATTGACCAAAACAAGAAAAGAATGACAGTAAATATGGGGTCTAAAATGCATACTTTAAGAGCTATGAACACTCGTTCATCTTCGCTAGTGTGAAACACATCGCTTCTACTGAACATGTGGTCATAGTTCGTAAGGTATCCATTGTAGAGGCCATGTATACTAGACTTTTTTTCTTGTTTTGGTCCGTACTGCCCTCTTCCAAAATACGAGGAGCAAATAGCTTGCAATAGAAGGGATGTGTTTCATACTATCGAAGACGAACAGATTCTAGTATGTCTTAAGACATGCGCTTTAGAGCCCTTGTTTACTAGACTTTTTTTCTTGTTTTGGTGTACGAAACACGGCCCTAAAGTTTCGTGGTGTTTTGTTTGTAACACCCTGTCTATCTCACTGGATGCTGGAAGAATGATGCGATACTGAATAGAGAAGACACTATTGTGGAAAGAAAGACAGTCATAGTGTCAGAATGTAATGTGACATGAAACGAATGTTAAGGGACAAGCAGAAGCGAGGCGCAGATCGGTGAGGTCAGACATACAAGTGCAAGCTGTGAGTTACGAGAAGTCTGGTAGCAGTAACATTTGCTTGCCTGTTGGTAAATATACATTATCTGCTTGTGAAGCACATGAAATGTCTTCCTGGCCTGAATTCACAAGGCAGATTTGAAAAAAACAAGAAGACAAAATAAGAGGAAAGAAAAATAATGGGGAAGGTACAGCACCGATAAGGATTTAGTGTACTTCAGGAACTCGAAAGGGTCTTATTGTCTTAAAATCACTGTTTTGCAAATAAATTATGGGGATGGGAAGATTGCAAGACGTTTTTAACGAGTTTCTGTTGCTATGTTTAACAAGTCTCTGCCTCTTGGCTATGCTATGCCCCCAAAAACGCGTCCGACGTGCGTTTCTTTTGGAAAGAGTCAAGGGATGACGTCATATGGCTGGTGGAGTTCACAGGGGCACAAAGAAAAGTCAAAGGGCACTCGGTTACAGAGGGCAAGGTTGGAGCAGCCCTGTGTTCATTCACATATTCAGAGAGAGCGACAGTTGTAAAACAACGAACAAAGACCGAGAGTGTTAAAAGGCAAACATTTTAAGCACAAGTAAATAAAAAAGTATGGATTTAGCGAAGCAACAGTCCACAGAAAGTATGCCAACACAACGATCAAAAAGGAATAATGCTGTAGAGTAACCAGCTGCACTTCTGAGAGAAAATTGCAGTTTGCTGTTACATGTTCCTCAGTCGTACCATTACAGTTGGAAGATCGCGAAAATTACAAATTCATAATGGTTAGCAGAATAAAACTTTCTGCCAAACTATTATAAAACCTTTTCCTGAAAATTACCTAGAGCATGTAGTTCGTAAAACTACACACGATAGAAATATCTCAGATGTGTTGGAGGCAGAAGGACTTTACTCCTTCAGGTAGTCCACGTAGATACTGGGAACAGTTGTAGAAACGGTCTACAGAAACAAGCAGAAAACTTTAGTAAAACTGATAAGTAAGAGGTGATCCAGTTCCTCAGGGGGAATTACAAGCATTTAATTCAGGGCTGAATATCCAGAGAACATGAGGGTACATTCAGATGAATAGTTGATTAAGGTCTAGAATAATGTGTATCTAGCAGAATAGCCTGGCTGTACAGTCTTTGACATAAACCCTGATTGTTAGCTGGTGGCCACAGACACGAAGTCCGAATCTTTCGCCTAGGGCGGCAATAAAAGTCGCTCGCTGTCGCTGAGAATAAGTGGAGTCGTCTGCTTGGATTGACAACACTGTAGGACGGGGAAGTTTCTGGAGGAAGTTATGTTTTCCGCTCGAGCTATGCCGGTTACGGATTTGTCGCGGTACAGACGGATTACAGCTACGCAGAGAAATTTAAGCTGAGGAGAGTTCGCCGACAGAGTTCACAAGGGGACAGTACGAACATCCCCTCACCGATTTGATTGATATTGACAGGGTGTGTAGGGCACGACTAGGACTGTAACATATGTAAACGGGAGGGACGCAACTCTCGAACGTTTTCGAGAAAATGGAGTTTGAAAATGTTAAATGTGCTAACACTTTCTGTATGCTCGCTAGTACTCATGGAGTTCCCGCGTCCGGCCATCCTGATTTAGGTTTTCCGTGATTTCCCTAAATCGCTCCAGGCAAATGCCGGGATGGTTCCTTTCAAAGGGCACGGCCGACTTCCTTCCCCATCCGCCCCTAATCCGATGAGACCGATGACCTCGCTGTCTGGTCTCCTCCCTAAAAAACCAACCAACCAACTCATGGAGTGTGCAGACGAGCGAGTAAGCACTTGGTTTCATAAGCGCGAGTCTGTGGCTCGAATATCGCTGACGGTACTTTTGTCTTGTTTTCATTACCAAGTGATTCTAACAATAGATTTATCTTGACTTTACAGATTATTAGTTTCTAATTAATCATTTATTATTTTTATAATCTTTACCCTGAAAAATCGGATTTCTCCCTAAAATTTTGGAAGTAATTTCCCATTATAACCGTATTCCTGCAGGCTCTTTCCAACTCATCGTGAGGCCGTTTTCTTGGTATCTGTGCAGGCACCTTTTTACAAACTATGAGCCCATCTTCCTGGTATACGTCTATATATGCTTCGACTCACCGTATGAGCCAATTTCCCTGGCAGGTAATTTTAACCCACCAGAAAAAGCTGCATGTGCACTAACGACTTTCGGTTGGTGTAGGGAGAAAGGGAATATCGTTCACAAAATTCATTTGTATGTTAGCCTCGAAGGAAGGTACTTGCCAACGATCCAAGATGTTTGATTTTGCTCCTAAACGTTGTGATGTGCCTGGCACTCTGACAGTAAGAGAAAATGAAGGTGCTTGTGAAGCCCAATCATTTTAGAGTGAAGTTGCAAAAGTGCGATTAAAAGTGGCAATAGTGTGTGGTGCCGATCAGGGTAGCGCAGTGGTTAGCCCAGTGGACTCGCATTCGGGAGGGCGACGGTTCAAACCCGCGTCCGGCCATCCCGATTTAGGTTTCCCGTGATTTCTCTAAATCGCTTAAGGCAAATGCCGGGATGGTTCTTTCGAAAGGCTACGGCCGATTTCCTTCTCCATCCTTCCTTAATCTGAGAACAATCTCATCATTTCGAATTCTTCTGCAGTAATAACAGAAGGATAAATGGTGACTGGAAACATTTCGGGACGCTTTTGAAATGCTAGCGGCGAAACAACGCGTGGTGCCCGTACGAATACGGGAAAAACCAGCTCATGGTGAGATGGAGCGTACCAGTAAGAATCTATGAAGAGGACCTTGCGTCGTCAGCAGAGTAAAGTTTGGGGAACCAACAAGATCCGATGAACTCTTATGAAATTAGTCCTCATGAAGCCTCCTAAAAGCAGGAGACGGCAGTAGTTTTCTTCTAGAAGACGATAGATTAGAGGAGAGGATAATCATTTAAGTGGAAACAAGGGATTCAACACTTAAGAACTGCAGTAAGCAGTTTGCACAAATACACTCCTGGAAATTGAAATAAGAACACCGTGAATTCATTGTCCCAGGAAGGGGAAACTTTATTGACACATTCCTGGGGTCAGACACATCACATGATCACACTGACAGAACCACAGGCACATAGACACAGGCAACAGAGCATGCACAATGTCGGCACTAGTACAGTGTATATCCACCTTTCGCAGCAATGCAGGCTGCTATTCTCCCATGGAGACGATCGTAGAGATGCTGGATGTAGTCCTGTGGAATGGCTTGCCATGCCATTTCCACCTGGCGCCTCAGTTGGACCAGCGTTCGTGCTGGACGTGCAGACCGCGTGAGACGACGCTTCATCCAGTCCCAAACATGCTCAATGGGGGACAGATCCGGAGATCTTGCTGGCCAGGGTAGTTGACTTACACCTTCTAGAGCACGTTGGGTGGCACGGGATACATGCGGACGTGCATTGTCCTGTTGGAACAGCAAGTTCCCTTGCCGGTCTAGGAATGGTAGAACGATGGGTTCGATGACGGTTTGGATGTACCGTGCACTATTCAGTGTCCCCTCGACGATCACCAGTGGTGTACGGCCAGTGTAGGAGATCGCTCCCCACACCATGATGCCGGGTGTTGGCCCTGTGTGCCTCAGTCGTATGCAGTCCTGATTGTGGCGCTCACCTGCACGGCGCCAAACACGCATACGACCATCATTGGCACCAAGGCAGAAGCGAATCTCATCGCTGAAGACGACACGTCTCCATTTGTCCCTCCATTCACGCCTGTCGCGACACCACTGGAGGCGGGCTGCACGATGTTGGGGCGTGAGCGGAAGACGGCCTAACGGTGTGCGGGACCGTAGCCCAGCTTCATGGAGACGGTTGCGAATGGTCCTCGCCGATACCCCAGGAGCAACAGTGTCCCTAATTTGCTGGGAAGTGGTGGTGCGGTCCCCTACGGCACTGCGTAGGATCCTACGGTCTTGGCGTGCATCCGTGCGTCGCTGCGGTCCGGTCCCAGCTCGACGGGCACGTGCACCTTCCGCCGACCACTAGCGACAACATCGATGTACTGTGGAGACCTCACGCCCACGTGTTGAACAATTCGGCGGTACGTCCACCCGGCCTCCCGCATGCCCACTATACGCCCTCGCTCAAAGTCCGTCAACTGCACATACGGTTCACGTCCACGCTGTCGCGGCATGCTACCAGTGTTAAAGACTGCGATGGAGCTCCGTATGCCACGGCAAACTGGCTGACACTGACGGCGGCGGTGCACAAATGCTGCGCAGCTAGCGCCATTCGACGGCCAACACCGCGGTTCTTGGTGTGTCCGCTGTGCCGTGCGTGTGATCATTGCTTGTACAGCCCTCTCGCAGTGTCCGGAGCAAGTATGGTGGGTCTGACACACCGGTGTCAATGTGTTCTTTTTTCCATTTCCAGGAGTGTATATACTATAGACGGAGACTTAGGAGATGAAACAAACAGTTTTCCTACTGTATTTGCGTTGTTTTCTAACAAGAATAAAGACACATATGTTCCCCTGTTTCGTCTGATTAAATAAGCAGTTCCTCAGTGGTGTCCTAGAGAAGTGAAGGCCGAATTTTGCCCCTCGTCAAGTTTTCCACTAAAGCAAAATAAATGGAAAGAAGGTATTTCGATATGAATAAGAGTTTAAGGAGAAGACTTCATGATCTTGGTCTAACTGAGGATTACCGTCCGAACGAAGATTTAAGACTTCACGTCAGCATGTGTGTAGTGTTGGCATTTGTAAAACCGGAGGATGTAAGAAATGGATGGATTGAAATTCATGCGGAAGCTCCTGATAACGAAAGGCTCTTTCAATTTGTTGACTACTTTGTGGACAACTCGCTACAGAGTGAGGATATCCCCACAGCAACATGGAATTGCTACGGAGAAATGCATTCAGCGACGAAAGATGTTGCAGTGTGGTAAAACAGATTAAATAATATTATTGGAAACTCTCAATATAGAATCACCAATACGCTGGAATGCTTGAAGAAAGAAGCAGAGGTCACAAAATGCATGTGCATGAAGTTGGACACGAATCTTGAAGGGAAGAAGAAATACTGGAGATGCACGACCCTGCTTGAAAGCCCCTGCCCATCGTTAGAAATTGGTCAGTAGACCTCCGGCCTCAGAGCTGATCGAAGGTCAGCTGCAGCAGCAACTTATCGGTTGTACATAGTTCGTTTACATCGTTTAGTTTAGTACTATTCTAACTTACTTCTGAGCAGTGCTGTTCATACAATATCGATATATCGGTATTCTTCGCAAAAATAACGATATATGTAGGCGATATTTTTTCACCAATATATAGATATCGAAGCAGTAATATTGAAAAATGGCTCTGAGCACTATGCGACTTAACTTCTGAGGTCATCAGTCGCCTAGAACTTAGAACTAATTAAACCTAACTAACCTAAGGACATCACACACATCCATGCCCGAGGCAGGATCCGAACCTGCGACCGTAGCGGTCGCTCGGCTCCAGACTGTAGAGCCTAGAACCGCACGGCCACTCCGGCCGGCAGTAATATTGAAAATGGATATTTTTATTTTATATTACGTTTTTCGCAATTTTCGAAAAATACTTGAAGTTGTTCTTTTGAAATAGTAGAAGAACGTCAATTTACTTCTACTGTGCGAAGGAGTCTTACAACGTTTTGAGATTTCAACATGTCCAGTCTTCCTCTCTGGCTGTGTGAAGCAAGTATAGATGGCACAAAGAAGAAGTCTGATTGCAATGGGGGGTGGCAGTATGAATGAAATAACAAGATATCCGATGTGAAGAAACAGCACACCAGTTGCGTTAACAAACAATTTTTAACGCAACTGGTGTGCTACTTCTTCACATCAGCAATCTTCAAAAACAGTTGCTGAAACTGATGAACAAAAATCTAAATGACGACACTGGTCTTTGCAGTGGGCAGAGAAATGTGAGGGGAAATGCTGACGTAATCGGCACTCGTTGCTAGCAACAGAAACTGCAAAATTTAACTTCACCACACCATTTTGACACTGCAACTGTTAGGCCTCTAGCATTTGCAGAAATGATAAACACAGGGTAGTCGACATTTAATGTTACAGACAAATCCGATATGTGACGAAACCAAATGACACACCCATCGGTCACCTATTATTGTGCCACTTACCTGCAGCTACCATTGCTAGCAAAGTGGCTATCGCCATGCGTGATCATGCTTCGTTTTCTTTTCAATTCTTACTCTAAGGGGGATAAGCAGGCTGCTAGCCTGTTGACGAACAAAATATCTAACATTAGATCAATACTTAAATATACAGCTCTAAAACTAGCAGTATATTTACAATTTGCAGCCGATATCCTGAGTTAATAGCAAGCATCAAAACCGATTCAGGGATTAGTGAACACAGCGAGAGACAATCTCCACTCATCCAAATTAATAATATAAGTGTAGACCAGATGTGGCTTAAATTCAAAGAAATAATATCGGCAGCAATTGAGAGATTTATACCAAATAAATTAACAAACGACGGAGCTGATCCTCCTTGGTACACAAAACGGGTTAGAACACAGTTGCAGAAACAACGAAACAAACATGCCAAATTTAAAACAGACGCAAAATCCCCAAGATTGGCGATCTTTTGCAGAAGCTCTAAATTTAGAGCGGATTTCAATGCCAGATGCCTATAACAGTTTCCACAACGAAACTTTGTCTCGAAACCTGGCAGAAAATCCAAAGAGATTCTGGTCGTATGTGAAGTATGTTAGCGGCAAGAAACAATCAATGCCTTCTCTGCACGATAGCAATGGAGATACTATCGAAGACAGTGCTGCCAAAGCATAGTTACTAAACACAGCCTAACGAAATGCCTTCACAAAAGAAGACGATGTAAATATTCCAGACTTCGAATCGAGAACAGCTGCCAACATGAGTAACGTAGAAGTAAATATTCTCGGAGTACTTAATAAAAGTGAGTCTTTTGGTCCAGACTGTATACCAATTAGGTTCCTTTCGGAGTATGCTGATGCATTAGCTCCATACTTAACAATCATATGCAACCGTTCACTCGACTAAATATCCGTACCCAAAGACTGGAAAGTTGCACGGGTCACACCAATATTCAAGAAAGGTAGTTGGAGTAATCCACTAAATTACAGGCCCATATCGTTAACGTCGATATGCAGCAGGATTTTAGAACATATATTGTGTTCTAACATTATTAAGTACTTCGAAAATGAAATGAAATGTCGTGTGACGAGGGCCTCCCGTCGGGTAGACCGCTCGCTTGGTGCAAGTCTTTCGATTTGACGCCACTTCGGCGACTTGAGCGTCGATGGGGATGAAATGATGACAACACAACACCCAGTCCCTAAGCGGAGAAAATCTCCGACCCAGACGGGAATCGAACCTGGGCCCTTAGGATTGACAGTCAGTCGCGCTGACCATTTTTTTAAAAATCTCATTTTGTTCGCTTTTTTGCGTTGTATCTGCTCGGGGCGGACGTCGTAAGACATCTGATGAGGTTCGTTGATGATCGATTAACTCAGTTTTTACGTTACAGAGAGTACGTAACGCTCTGACCAAACACGCTGAGCTACCGTGCCGGCGGACCATTCAGCTACCGGCGTACCTCGAAGGAAACGGTTTATTGACACACATTCAACATGGGTTTAGAAAACATCGTTCTTGTGAAACACTAGCTCTTCATTCACATGAAGTGCTGAGTGCTATTGACAAGGGATTTCAGATCGATTCCGTGTTTCCGGATTTCCGGAAGGCTTTTGACACTGTACCACACAAGCGGCTCGTAGTGAAATTGCGTGCTTATGGAATATCTTCTCAGTTATGTGACTGGATTTGTGATTTCCTGTCAGACGGGCCACAGTTCGTAGTAATTGACGGAAAGTCATCGAGTAAAACAAAAGTGATTTCTAGAGTTCCCCAAGGTAGTGTTACAGGCCCTTTGCTGTTCCTTATCTGTATAAACCAGGGGTTCCCAACAAAATTTTCTCGAGGACCCCCTCATCGAGCATGAATGGCACCTTGTCATATCACAGTATCAAGTACCTGAAAAAGCCAAATTAAGAGTGTTTTTATACGTTTTCTATTTTTGGTACTTAGAAAAACCCTTGACATATTCCTTATTGAAAAAATATTGAGCTTAAAACTTTTTCAATTTAGCCAACATTCTTACTGTTAAATTTTTTATTATTGCTCAAAATCTTTGTCTTCAAATCTGGGTGTTTAGTATAACAAACTTCTTAAAAAAATAACAATTGAGTATGAATTGAAACTTAAAGGAAAAATTAAAACTGAGTGTACTGGTCTTTCAAGTGTACTACACTTGAGATTGCATTGAGTAGACATGTGTGAAAAATAAGAAAACACTAATTTCATTAAATGTATTATTTATTTGAAAAATACAGTTACAAGAGAGTACTCCTTCAGAAGCGGCCAAAACAAAAAACCTGTTATCATACGAAATACATTTAATATATTTTTTATTCTAATAGCGTCTTGCGGACCCTTCTGGCACAGCTCGCGGACCCCTGGGGGTCCGCGGACCACTTGTTGGGAACCACTGAATTATAAACGATTTGGGAGACAATCTGAGCAGCCGTCTGCGGTTGTTTGCAGATGACGCTGTCGTTTATCGACTAATGAAATTATCAGAAGATCAAAACAAACTGCAGAACGATTTAGAAGAAATATCGGAATGGTGCGAAAAGTGGCAGTTGATCCTAAATAACGAAAAGTGTGAGGTCATCCACATGAGTGCTAAAAGGAACTCGTTAAGCATCGGTTACACGATAAATCAGTCTAATCTAAAAGCCGTAAATTCAACTAAATACCTAGGTATTACAATTACGAAAAGCTTAAACTGGAAGGAACACATAGAAAATGTCGTGGGGGCAGCTAACCAAAGACTGTATTTTACTGGCAGGACACTTAGAAAATGTAACAGACCTACTAAGGAGAGTGCCCACACTACGCTTGTCCGTCCTCTTTTAGAATACTGCTGCGCGGTGTGAGATGCTTACCAGATAGGACTGACGGAGTACACCGAAATAGTTCAAAGAAAGGAAGCACGTTTTGTATTATTGCTAAATATGGGAGAGAGTATCACAGAAATGATACAGGATTTGGGATGGACATCATTAAAAGAAAGGCGTTTTTCGTTGCGTCGGAATCTTCTCACCAAAATCCAATCACCAACTTTCTCCTCCGAATGCGAAAATATTTTGTTGACACCGACTTACATAGGGAGGAACGATCACCAAGATAAAATAAGGGAAATCAGAGCACGTACGGAAAGATATAGGTGTTCATTATTTCCGCGCGCTATACGAGAGTGGAATAATAGAGAATTGTGAAGGTGATTCTATGAACCCTCAGCCAGGCACTTAAATGTGATTTGCAGAATATCCATGTAGATGTAGATATCTTTGTTTGGCCGGTATCTCGATATATTTCTCGTCTCCATGTCGATATATCGACAAATTGCTTCGGTGTATCGATGTCCGACTGTGGTCTATCTTTAAATATCGATAGATCGGAATCCCTATATTTTTAAAAATATCAACAGTTCTATTTCCGAGTAGAAGTGAACAGCAGCTAATACTTAGCTGTTTTTAGTAGTGCTATATATTTTTGTCTGAAGAGTTTGCGTGGTTTTCGATATTTTGTGTAGAATGGGTTTACTTTCTAGTGTAGTTTTCCGTCGCAGAAGTCGCTAGTGTCGCTTTATTTACTTGATTCCACAACTTTTGCAAATAACAAATATTCAGTGGACCTGCAGCGTCAGAGACTCAGAGTTAAATCTCGCTGAGTGTATATTCAGTCAGTCAGAAGCGCAGTAGTTACTAAGCTGTTTATTTTGAGACTAGTGACAGTTCTAATCAGCGCAATTAGCTGCTCAGTTCGGTGCCCGCTGTCGCCTGTGACACATATCCGAGACATCAAGTTACGTATTTATCTTTTCCTGTGTTTTCTTGATAGTACGTATTTGTTTAATTGCTTGCGTGTTTTGGTATTCAAGAAGTTTAGTGTCGCGTATTTTGCTGTCTGTATGTGTAAATCCAGGCAGCCTGTGGCTCATTTGTCATTTCTTCTGAACAGCCAGCTACGTATTTCATTGAGGTATCAGCGTCCCTTGGTTAGATGCCAGGGGATAAGAAGTTGCTTATCTGGATTTCTGCCAACCTTTACTGTTTCCTCTTCAGTTAGTCTTGCTAGGATGGGTAGAATGTGTGCCTTCTGTGTGAGGACACAGTTGATTGTGGTTTTGGCTGCGATCAGTCACCTTCAGGCTGCCGCCTTGGGGTGTAGCGTTGGCGGAGATTTCTGGAGCGCTGCGTGGAACACTTCAGATGTCGCTTGTTTCGCCCGAGGCACCCTGTAGTGTACCCGACGCAGTGGATCTGCAGGGTGCGTGGCAGGTGGTAATGCGTTCACGTCACTCGAGACTGTGGGCCATTGTGGAGGCTGACCGTAAGGCTTTGCCTAGGCACCCTGTCAGTGAACTGGTGGCCGTTCCATATGCAGGGTCCAAGCAGGAACACTTGGGCAGGGGTTTGCTAGTTACTGGTAGCTCCAATGTTAAGCGCATTATGGAGCCCTTTAGGGAGATAGTGTTCAGGGCTGGAAAGAGTGCCAATGTGCACTTGGTACGTCTGTCGGGGGGGATCATCTGAGATGTGGAGGCGACCTTTCCTGCGGCTATCGAGTGTACAGGGTGCAGTCGTCTGCGAGTTGTGCCTGTCGCATGTGTTCTGGGGCAATCCTCAGTTCTTACAAGTGGTTGGCGGAGGTGATGAAGATTGCTGACCTGGCCCACGGGGTGCACCCAGAGCTAGCAGTTTGCAGCATCGTTCCCAGAGTCGTTTGGGGTCCTTTGGTTTGGAACCGGAGGGTCTGAATTAAAGTCTTCGTCGTTCAAATGGTTCAAATGGCTCTGAGCACTATGGGACTTAACATCTGAGGTCATCAGTCCCCTAGAACTTAGAACTACTTAAACTTAATTAACCTAAGGACACCACACACATCCATGCCCGAGGCAGGATTCGAACCTGCGACCGTAGCAGTCGCGCGGTTCCGGACTGAAGCGCCTAGAACCGCGCGGCCACCGCGGCCGGCTAAAGTCTTCGTCGTCTTTGTGACGATATTGGGTGCAGATTTCTTGACCTGCGTTATCGGGTGGGGATTTGTAGGATTGCCCTTGATAGGTCAGGGGTGCACTACACAAAGGAAGCAGCTACTTGAGTAGCAGAGTATTTGTGGAGTGTACATGGGGTTTTTTAGGCTAGCTGGTAGTTTAAGGTAGTACTCTCATGAACACTCGCCAGTCGATACGCACATAGGGAAATCAGACCGCGTTCAGAGTAAAGACAGTTTGACTGTAAAAAGTTTTATCAGTAAATTTCCGAAGTATTCGTAACGAAGTTCCCGAACTTACTGCCTTCCAGGAAAGTTCTCAACCTCAAATTACTCTTGGGACTGAGAACTGGCTAAAACCCAAAGTAAAAGGCTCTGAGGTACTTAGAGAGTCTTGGAATGTTTATCGGAATGACAGATTAGACGCCGTAGGAGGAGGGGTGTTCATTGCAGTCGACAACAATTTTGTCTCTATTGAGGTCGAAATGGAGTGTGATAGTGAAGTAATCTGGTCGTTCACAACAGGTCTGGGTGCAACCAAGTTAATTGTTGGATGTTTTTACCGACCACTCGACTCAATTGTGACAATTCTAGAGTCATTCAGAGAAAGCCTACGGTCAGCTGTGCGCAAATACCCAGATCACACAATAGTGGCTGGTGGTGACTTTAACCTTCCGAGTATAGACTGGAACGTGTATAGATTCATTGCAGGGGGTACAGACAGACAGTCTTGTGAAGTATTTTTGAACACATTTTCCGAAAACTGTCTTGAACGGCAAGTGCCTACACACAATGGTAATACCTTGGACCTTGTAGCTACAAACGGACCAGACCCTATCGATGTGGTCAGTATAGAGACAGGGATTAGTGATCATGCTGTCATCATAACGACAAATGGTTACGAAAGTTAATAAAGGAGTCAAGAGGGCTAGGTGAGTGTTTCTGCAACAAAGAGCAGAAAAGCAGTTGTTAGCATCTCACTTAGATGATGAACTGCAATTATCTAGTTTCAGAATGATGGATGTAGAGGAATTATGGACCAAGTTTAAACAGATGCTCTGGACAAGTACGTGTCTAGTCTCCTTGCCATCTCCATTCATTATACTATAGATCTGAAACTGATATACTTATGAAACTGCTAATTCTCAGAATTGTTAATACCGCATTTTACTGCTTCTGAAGCAAAATTTTTTGAGGGCACCATATCTCCCATACTTTTAGCATGCACAGGAAATGCAGACTAAAACATCATGCAAGGGGAGGGCTCGAATCCTCAAATTGGTGTTTATAGAATGAGACGGTCTAGCACTTCCGGATCGGTGCTGTGTTACCAGTTCATGAAGATGGCTGCACTTAGGATTCTGAGAGTTAACTGAGTTTATATATGTAGCTACTCCCACTGCCAGATTTCCGTACTTGTGAGGTAGTCCTGAAATGCTACTTGAAATGATACAGGTCATCACATAAACACAGATCATATCAGACTCAAAAGTGCGGAATATCTTAATAATTCGTGAAGTTTTGGGCAGGCTAATGTTACAGATACTTTTTATTTCTCTTAAAAGAGACTTCCTTCATTTTAATTTAACTGTATTAACAATACGTACATTTTATAGCGTTTTGGCATTAGTTTACTGAAAACAACAAAGAAACCTGAGAGTGATATTACTCATCAATAACATATTCTTTTACATTACCTGCAAGTCTGACAGCAACCATTCGATTCCAGTGCTGTAGAAATCACTGGTTTGGAGTTGAAGATATCGTCAAGGTAAATTTGAAACATGTTTCCGTCCATAAAGGAAATTTCTTGCTTATCTTTCGAGAAGTATAAAAAACGGTAAATATTTGAGAGTGCGAGATCAAGAAAAGAAGTTTGTTGAGGGATGACCTCTCATCAAGCTCCTGGATAGTTACCTTTGTCGAATCAGCAGAGACCGAGCGAGGTGGCGCAGTGGTTAGCACACTGGACTCGCATTCGGGAGGACGACGGTTCAGATCCGCGTCCGGCCATCCTGAGTTAGGTTTTCCATGATTTCCGTAAATCGCTTCAGGCAAATGCCGGAATGGTTCCTTTGAAAGGGCAAGGATGACTTTTTTTCCCCTCCTTTCCTTATCCGATGGGACCGATGACCTAGATGTTTGGTCCGCTCCCCCAAATCAACCAACCAAACCAGCAGAGTGCAGCACTTGATACAGACTTTTAATTCGTTGTTCTTACACTGCGCCCAAAAGTCTCTCATTTGTTGGCTAATAATGCCTGCTACGGCCTCACCTCTGGGAAACAGTTGGTAGTATACAACACCATCTTTGTGCCACCAGAAGCGTTGCATTATCTTCTGTATACTCACATAACCCTTTGCTTATGGAGTCGCTTTTTGTTAGGGCTCACCTGTTAATTTCTTTTTATAAAATTAACATAAAGGCACCATATCTCGTCATCAGCAATGATATTGGATAGGAAGCTCAATTGCGAACTTACGATGTTCAAGCAGAAATGCAGATATGACCATCGCTTTGACTTTTGATGTTTTGAATTAGAGCATGCTTTACCCCTGCGCATTACTTTTGACCATTATCCATTGAAAGCAAATGTCGCACAACTGAGAGCCTGCGGCCCACCGAACGTTGGCTGGGATGAGGAAGCACGCTTCTGACGTTTGAGCTAAGTACAGCTATTGACATGGTACACACGTACCGTTTATTTTACAGTTTATGCGAGTCTTTTGCCCTTTTGGACGTTCTGTATTAATGTTGGACCATGCCTCTTTAGGCAGTTTGTAGTTTTTTTCCATACTCCGCAAGCCACGTGACGGTGTGTGGCGTAGGGTACCCTGAGTACCTCTATCGGTTCTCCCTTCTATTCCAGTCTCGCATTGTTCGTGGAAAGATGGATTGTCGGTATGCTCCTGTGTGGGCTCTAATCTCTATGATTTTATCCTCATGGTCTCTTCGCGAGATATACGTAGGAGGGAGCAATATACTGCTTGACTCTTCGGTGAAGGTATGTTCTCGAAACTTTAACAAAAGCCCGTACCGAGCTACTGAGCGTCTTTCCTGCAGAGTCTTCCGCTGGAGTTTATCTATCATTTCCGTAACGCTTTCGCGATTACTAAATGATCCTGTAACGAAGCGCGCTGCTCTCTCTCTCTCTCTCTTCTATCAACCCTATCTGATACGGATTCCACACGGGTGAGCAGTATTCAAGCAGTGGACGAACAAGTTTACTCGAACCTACTTTCTTTGTTTTCGGATTGCATTTCCTTAGGATTCTTCCAATGAATCTCAGTCTGGCATCTGCTTTACCGACGATCAACTTTATATGATCATTCCATTTTAAATCACTCCTAATGCGTACTCCCAGATAATTTATGGAATTAACTGCTTCCAGTTACTGAGCTGCTATTTTGTAGCTAAATGATAAGGGATCTATCTTTCTATGTATTCGCAGCACATTACACTTGTCTACATTGAGATTCAATTGCCATTCCCTGCACCATGCGTCAATTCGCTGCAGATCCTCCTGCATTTCAGTACAATTTTCCATTGTTACAACCTCTCGATACACCACAGCATCATCTGCTGTGTGTTTCGAAGAAGGCGTGATTATCCGTGCCGAAACCTAGGTCAACATCCGGTTGCAATTTGCAATCGAGGCGGGTTCTTTATAATAATTAAATTATTCACGATTGCTGACGCGCTGCAATGTTAAAAGTTCTAAACGTTTATCATTAAGCCCGCAGGTCTTCCCGGGAATAGCAAATCATTCATTGCAGAACAACCCTCATCCAAACGAGAAAACGATTTTCTGTCATGATTTTTTCCGATTGTATTCGCCCTACACAGGGAACAAATCTTTTGAGCTGTCTCCACTGCTTTCTCCCCTCCGTCAGACGCAAAGACAACAGCGTGTTTCAAATGTTTAACTTCATTTTCTCAATTTACAGTTCATTTTATAAATCTCAAACAACATGCGTAATATTTAAATATTAAAAATTCAATACAAACCACAAGAAAAGAGCCAGAGCTTGAAAAAAAAATGGCAGTTCACTACAATATTCCTCTCGTTGTTTTGCTGCATGAGCAATGGTCACATCATTGTTGTTACTTCATAGCGTTCACTTAGTTTATCGTAGATATTTCACACATAAACTCTCAGTATAACAATAGCGAGTGCATCAGGATGCGCTGTAGATTATAGGCGCTGGGTGCAGTGCGTTAAGACCACTTGGGTGGACGCCAGCAGCCATTGGCCGTTGTCGGTTTCCGCTACATCGAGGGCAAACTCTGAAGCAGAACGTGTTCCGAGCTGGGCAGACAGCCACATGCTTTTATGCAGAAATATTTGTTGAAGGTTTTGCTTTTATTGGCGCGCCGAAGCGCGAAATAAATCATCTCTCCACTTCCATTGGACAGATAATTTCACCATACAGGGGAAATTGGGCTTAAAAAGTTATGGAAGGGGTGGGTTTGAATTCATGAATTGGTCTTCATAATAGACGACGTTCACCAGCAGGCCACGAATTGACACGTAACTAGTACATCTTGAACACTACAGATCGGATTGCCAGTTTTTGTATATAGGGTTGTGGAAGGTGGTCAGTTTCATTGACGCCTTAAGTGAACATCTCTGAGTTAGTCTCTGAGTCCACTGGCTGAAGGCTAGGTTTCATAGTAAAGACAGTACATGAAAACTTCAGGATATTTCCTAAGAAACAGACCGACTGGTAAGAAACAGAGCCCTACAGAGGCGATTCTACCATCCTGGCACAACTATCAAAGCTGCGTTTTACCCTCCACCCTCCATTCCTCCCACCATAAAACTCCCTCTCTGCATTTTTCTACGCAGATTTAGCAAATTTTATAAGTATATTTAGTACGAACGAAGCACTATTAAAATATTACATAAATGAACTAATTACATTGACTAAAAACTTACATATTATAACCTAAATGTATAACTGTATTAAACAAATTTCAAATTGTATAAATTCTCAAAAAATTCTTAGTAAATAAGTCTGAATTTTATTGTTTGTGGCATCTACCGTACATTTGTTTTTCTATGAAATACAGTGCTCCATATAAGTTATCATTAGTGGATAAATTATTACTTAGAAATAAGAAAAAAAGTGTTATAACTAAGAGGTGAAGAAATATCCTTTTCCAGGGATTTTATTTTAATTGTAATTTTAATTTAAATTTCCACACTTTGAGAGGAGCAAATTACACTACTGGCCATTAAAATTGCTACACCATGAAGATGACGTGCTACTGACGCGAAATTTAACAGACAGTTAGAAGATGCTGTGATATGCAAATGATTAGCTTTTCAGAGCATTCACACAAGGCTGGCGCCGGTGGCGACACCTACAACGTGCTGACATGATGAACGTTTCCAACCTATTTATCATACACAAACAGCAGTTGACCGAAGTTGCCTGGTGAAACGTTGTTGTGATGCCTCGTGGAAGGAGGAGAAATGCGTACCATCACGTTTCCGACTTTGATAAAGGTCAGATTGTAGCCTATCGCGATTGCAGTTTATCGTATCGCGACATTGATGCTCGCGTTGGTCGAGATCCAATGACTGTTACAAAATGTGGAATCGGTGGGTTCAGGAGGGTAATACAGAACGCCGTGCTGGATCCCAACGGCCTCGTATCACTAGCAGTCGAGATCACAGGCACCTTATCCGCATGGCTGTAACGGATCGTGCAGCAACGATCCCTGAGTCAACAGATGGGGAAGTTTGCAAGACAACAACCATCTGCACGAACAGTTCGACGACGTTTACATCAGCTCGGAGAACATGGCTGCGGTTACCCTTGACGCTGCATCACAGACAGGAGCGCCTGCGATGGTATACTCAACGACGAACCTGGGTGCACGAATGGCAAAACGTCAGTTTTTCGGATGAATCCAGGTTCCGTTTGCAGCATCATGATGGTCGCATCCGTGTTTGGCGACATCGTGGTGAACGCACATTGGATGCGTGTATTCATCATCACCGTACTGGCGTATCACCCGGGGTGATGGTATGGGGTGCCATTAGTTACACGTCTCGGTCACCTCTTGTTCGCATTGACGGCACTTTGAACAGTGGACGTTACATTTCAGATGCGTTACGACCCGTGGCTCTCCCCTTCATCCGATCCCTGCGAAACCCTACATTTCAGCAGGATAATACACGACCGCCTTTCTGGATACAGAAAATGTTCGACTGCTGCCCTGGCCAGCACATTTTCCAGATCTCTCACCAACTGAAAACATCTGGTCAATGGTGGCCGAGCTACTGGCTCGTCACAATACGCCAGTCACTACTCTTGATGAACTGTGGTATCGTGTTGAAGCTGCATGGGCAGCTGTACCTGTACACACCATCCAAGCTCTTTTTGACTCAATACCCAAGCGTATCAAGGCCGTTATTATGGCCAGAGGTGGTTATTCTGGGTACTGATTTCTCAAGATATATGCACCCAAATTGTGTGAAAATGTAGTCACATGTCAGTTATAGTACACTATATTTGTCCAATGAATACCCGTTTATCATCTGCATTTCTTCTTGGTGTAGCAATTTTCATGGCCAGTAGTGTTATTGACTGTGTCATTAAATCCAAGTTTAGCAGTTGTATTGTACTCTACCGACAAACTGGAAAAGTTAACAGTCTGCTTTCAACGATACTCGACTTCAAGTAGTTTTTTATCATCTTTAATTTGCCGACTCTGCTTTCAGAAGGTACTGCAGTCACTGGCATTCTCAAAGCTGTTTCCATGTTTCGATAAGCATCTTTTAACGCATACTTCGCAAAAAGCTTCACAATATCTGTGCGGAAAGCCGTGTCAGTGCTGTTCCACTTAGTTCTTTAAAGCATGAAATTTTTACATCAAACGCCTAGGGGTCTAGATCACGTAAGGGGTGCCAGTTTTTGTTGGAGACATAATTTTCGCTCATGCTTCCCAGTACGCTAGGCGTCCATTAGTATTGCTTATATCCCTCAGAGACGGCAGGGCGTAGGCGCTCTACAGCATGCGTATGCCATGTGTTTGCCTATAATCTACTCATCTGCTTCGCAAGAAAGGGGGCTGGGCTAAGCAAAATTACAGTTCTTGATTCGGGATGGTTCCTCTGAAAGGGCACGGCCGCCTTCCTTTCCCATCCTTCCCTAATCCGATGAGACCGATGACCACGCTGTCTGGTCTCCTTCCCCAAAACAACCAACCAACCAAAGTTCTTGATTCGCTTCTAAATTACCTTTCTCTGCTTAGAGACACTTTCAAAATCGTCTGGCTGTACTAAACTGAAATAAATTTTCTTGGTTTAGCCATGAGCTGCATCTCATCTGTATGATTTCTCTGCAATTCACAATTAAGTGCCTGGCGGAGGGGATTCCATTGAGAGTGGGGTAAGTGACGTGCAGCGCACTGAGATGATAAGTCATGGGATGTCTCCTAATAGCCGGCCGTCGTGCGCGTGCGGTTCTAGGCGCTTCAGTCTGGAACCGCGAGATCGCTACGGTCGCAGGTTCGAATCCTGCCTCGGGCATGGATGTGTGTGATGTCCTTAGGTTAGTTAGGTTTAAGTAGTTCTAAGTTCTAGGGGACTGATGACCTCAGATGTTAAGTCCCATAGTGCTCAGAGCCATTTGAACCATTTTTTGAACCATGTCTCCTAATATCGTCTCGGACCTCCTTTTGCCCGGCATAGTACAGCAACACGACCTGCCATGGACTCAACAAGTCGTTGGAAGTCTCTTGCAGAAATACTGAGCCATGCTGTCTCTACAGCCGTCCATAATTACGAAAGCGTTGCCGGTACAGGATTTTGTACACGATCTGACATCTCTATTATGCCCCGTAAATGTTCGATGGAATTCATGTAGGGCGAACTGGGTGGCCAAATCATTCACTCGAATAGTCCAGAATGTTCTTCAGACCAGTCACGAACAATTGTGTCCCGGTGACATGGTGCATTGTCCTCCATAGAAATGGACATGAACACGAACATGAAGTCCATTCATTTCAGCAGATGGTCCCCAAGAGCCGCGCATAACCATTTCCAGTCAAAGATCGGTTCAGTTGGATCAGAGGACCCACTCCATTTCATGTAAACACAGCCGATACCATTATGGAGCCAATGCCAGCTTGGACAGTGCCTTGTTGACGACTTGGGTCCATGGCTTCGTGTGCACCCACACTCGAATTCTACCATCAGCTCTTACCAACTGAAATCGGAACTCATCTGACCAGGCCACAGTTTTCCAGTCTTCTAGGGCCCATCCTATATGGTCACAAAACCAGGGGAGGCGCCGATGTTGTTAAGAGAGGCACCTGCTATAGCCCATTAACGCCAAATTTCGCCACATTGTTCTAACGAATACGGTCTTCGTACGTTCCACATTGATTTCTGCCGTTATCTCACGCGGTGTTGCTTGTCTTTTAACTCTGACAACTCTACGCAAGCGCCACTGCTCTCGATCGTTAAACTGAATACCGTCGGCCACTGCGTTGTCCGTGGTGAGGTGTAATGCCTGAATTTTGGTGCTCTTGGCACACTATTGACACTGTGCGCTTCGGAAGACTGAATTCCCAAACGATTTCCGAAATCGAGCGTTCCATGCGTTCCTCCCCAACTACCATTGCGCGTTCAAAGTCTGTTAATTCCCGACTTGCGGCCATAATCACGTCGGTAGCTTTTACACATGAATCACCCGAGTAAAAATGACAGCTCCGCCAATGCACTACCCTTTTATACTTTATGTACGCAATACTACCGTCATCTGTATATGTGCATATCACTATCCCATGACTTTTGAAACCTCAGTATAGAATTGGTCATGCCTTCCCACCTATGGCTGCTCCAGTTAAGCTAACAATTTCGGGGATTATCTTAATGAATCGGCATGTAGGATTTCCTCCTACCTTTTTCCTGCAAATCTCTCGTAGATGCCCCTCGAAGCAGTTCTTGAAACGAATTGGATTCGTCAGCAGATGCAAGCAGGCTACCTGTGATTGTTAAATGGACATGGATAGCTAATTTGCATGAAATAAATCCTCAGACGCCGTTATGATACCTTTATTAGCAAACATTGTAAACCAGCAACAGTTTAACATTTTGAAACAATTCCTCTCAAAAAGTTAATAAAGTTCGAGGGCATGGTAATACCGACCATTACATAAGAAGAGGCTCCACGTAAATTCTATCGCCAACTGACGGGACTGGTGCACAACCGAAATCGTAAAACGTCGTAGCCCATCGTACATCTTTGGTAATTTAACAATATTCATTTGTCTACTGAATTAATTGGTTTACAACATATCGATATTGTGGTATTAAAGCCATGATTATCCTTAAGGCTCCTCCTTGGTTCCGCAATCAATACCATCACAGCGGGATAACAACGGTGAAGTCACTGATGACAGAGCTACTAAAGCAGAGTTATTAAACACGGTTTTCCGAAACTCCTTCACCAAAGAAGACGAAGTAAATATTCCAGAATTCCAATCAAGAACAACTGCCAGGATGAGAAACGTAGAAGTAGATATCCTCGGTGTAACAAAGTATCTTAAATCACTTAATAAAGGCAAGGCCCCCGGTACAGATTGTATGCCAGTCAGGTTACTCTCAGAGTATGATGATAAAATAGCTCCATATTTAGCAATTATATACAACTACTCGCTCGTACCTAAAGCCTGGAAAATTGCTCAAGTCGCACCAATACCCAAAAAGGGAAGTAGGAGTAATCCGCTGAATTACAGGCCTGTATCACTAACGTCGATTTGCAATAGGGTTTTAGAACATATACTGTATTCGAACATTATGAAGTACCTCGAAGAAAACGATTTATTGACATATAGTCAGCACGGATTCAGAAAATATCGTTCTTGTGAAACACAACTAGCTCTTTATACTCTTGTAGTAATAAGTGCTATCGACAGGGGATGTCAAATTGATTCCACATTTTTAGATTTCCAGAAGGCGTACGACACCGCGTCACAAGCGTCTTCTAACCAAACTGCGTGCCTACGGAGTATCGCCTCAGTTGTGCGACTGGATTCGTGCTTTCCTGTCAGAAAGGTCACAGTTCGCAGTAATAGACGGAAAGTCATCGAGTAAAACAGTAGTAATTTCCGGCGTTCCCCAAGGAAGTGTTATAGGCCCTCTATTGTTCCTGATCTATATTAACGACATAGGAGACAATCTGAGTAGCACTCTTAGATTGTTTGCAGATGATGCTGTCATTTACCGTCTTGTAAAGACATCAGATGATCAAAACGACTTGCAAAATGATTTAGATAAGATATCTGTATGGTGCGAAAAGTGGCAATTGGCCCTGATAAAGAAAAGTGTGACGTTATTCACATGAGTACTAAAAGAATTCAGCTAAATTTCGATTACGCGGTAAGTCACTCAAATCTGAGGGGTGTAAATTCAACTAAATACTTAGGGATTACAATTACAAATAACCTAAATTGAAACGATCACATAGATAATATTGTGGGTAGAGCAAACCAAAGATTGCGATTCATTGGCAGAACACTTAGAAGGTGCAACAGGTCTACCAAAGAGACTGCTTACACTACGCTTGTCCGCCCTATTCTGGAGTATTGCTGTGCGGTGTGGGATCCGCATCGGGTGGGACTGACGGATGACATCGAAAAAGTACAAAGAAGGGCAGCTCGTTTTGTATTATCGCGAAATAGGGGAGATAGTGTCACAGACATGATACGTGAATTGGAGTGGCAATCATTTAAAAAAAGGCGTTTTTCGTTGCGACGGGATCTTCTCATGAAATTTCTATCACCAGTTTTCTCGTCCGATTGCGAAAACATTCTGTTGGCACCCACCTACATAGGGAGAAATGATCATCACGATAAAATAAGAGAAATCACGGCTCGCACAGAAAAATTTAAGTGCTCGTTTTTCCCGCCTGCCGTTCGAGAGTGGAATGGTGGAGAGACAGCATGAAGGTGGTTCATTGAACCCTCTGCCAGGCACTTTATGGTGGAGAGCAGAGTAATCACGTAGATGTAGATGTGAAGTACTTGTTATGTCAAAAGCGGTATTTAATAACTAGTATTTGATAAGGAAAGTTATGAGTTTCGCTTCAGAGCACTTGTGGTTCCCCTACTTCTTGACAACCAAGCAAGATTCACTCTCAAGGATCGTGTAGTCCTTCCTACTCCCATAACTCACGACAGTGCCATATGGTCCACTCGTCACCATTACGTTTGTGGGAACCAGCCCCTACTAGTTGCCGTCGTATTCTGCAGCGCTGTTTAAGGCAAAAAAGTACTTCTCCTAACTGTGGAGTCCTAGTACAGGTAAAATTTAGAAAACAAAATTCATTCCAAAACAGGAAGAAGGTCATCCATTCATTCTTGTGGTTTTGCGGCTGAAAATCAATTTATCAGTTTACTGGTGTAGGTAATATTATGCAGCACACATCCTTAGTAGAGTAGCAGGTTCTACTCGTCATCCCAGGTCCAGCAAATATTAATGGACGCTTAACGTCGCTGGGAAGCATCAGTGAACACTTTGTTTCAAACAAAAGTTGTTCCCTTATGAAGTGATTCAACACCCCTAGATATTGATGCACTGTTGTTGAAACAGTCTCTCTCCAGTTCATAGTTGGCAGAATCTGTCAAAGAACCTTCCGTCAGAGAGTATATTTGCTTCACCACTCGATCGCAACCATTCATGTCTTACAATGTTTTTGTTGCGGTCTTCAGTCCAGAGACTAGTTTGATGCAGCTCTTCACAATACTCTATACTGTGCAAGCCCCTTCATCTCAAAATAACTGCTGAAACCTACATCCTTTTGAACGTGCTTCTTGTATTCGTCTCTTGGTCACCCACTAAGATTTTTACTCGACACACTTCCCCCAAGTACTAAGCTGATGATCCCTTGATATCTCAGAATGTGTCCTATCAACCGATCCCTTTGTTTAGTTAAGTTGTGCCACAATTTTTTCTCCCTAATTCTAATCAGTACCTCCTCATTGGTACCATGATCTAGCCATCTAGTCTTCAGCAGTCTCGTGTTGCCCACATTTCAAAAACTTATATTTTCAAGTTGCCTGAACTGTTTATCGTCCACGCTTCACTTCCATAAAAGGGCACTCCAGGCAAACACCTTCAGGAAACACTTCCTAATACTTAAACCTATTTTCGACGTAGTCAAAACTCTCTTCTTCAGAAACGCTTTCCATGCCATTGCTAACCTACGTTTTGTATCCTCTCTACTTCGGCCATCGTCAGTTATTTTACTGCAGAATAGCAAAACTCATCTACTACTTTTAGTGTATCGTTTAGTAATCTAATGCCCTCAACATCACCTGATTTCATCCGACTATATCCCATTACCCTTCTTTTGCTTTTATTGATGTTCATCTTATATCCTCCTTTCAAGGCCACTGTTTATTCCGTTCAACTACTCTTCCAAGTCCTATGCCGTCTCTGACAGAATTACAGTGTCATCAGCAAACTCCAAAGTTTTTATTCCTTCTTCCTGAACTTTAATTTCGTCTCCAAATTTTTCGGTGGTTTCCTTTACTGCTTGCTGAGTGTACAGACTGAGGAACATTGGGAACAGGCTGCAACCGTGTCTCACACCCTCCGTTACCATTTTCCCTTCCATGCCACTTGACTCTTATAACTGCCATCTAGTTTCCGTACAAGTTGTATATAACCTTCCACTCTCTGCATTTTTATCCCAGCTACTTTCCTAATCTGTGTTCCAGACGACGTTGTCTAAATCTTTTTCCAAATCTACAAAAGGAATAAATGTAAATTTGCCTTTCCTTAACCTATTTTCTACGATAAGTCGTAGGGTATTGCCTCACGAGTTCCTATATTTCTTCAAAATCCAAACTGATCTTCCTTGAGGCTGGCTGTTACGTGTGACGATACCTAAAGGCATTCTATACGAACAAACCAGATAAGTCTTTACCTGTGGTTACTCGTGCGTCAGGTACTCGGATTATGCACGGCTCTATTTGAGAGAATAGCTCGACATAGTCATAGGATCGAACCACACCTGTCTTATTTCATGCCTTGCAACTAAGTCGCTGCAGATAATAACCTGTAATTGTGATCCTGCAGTCAAATATTCCATGCATTGGCTGGAATCGCACATTAATGAAATACACAGAAATATAAAATAAAAGACACATGAATGTAAAATAAAAGATTCAATAATTATATTCCTACGTCACTAACTGATGTAGACGACAGAGAATTATGTTGAATAATGTTTATTCAAGAAGTGACGTTTTAGATAAATGGGGAGTGCTCCAACGATACTGAATTAAGATACAGACAGAAAATATACTTATCAAATGCAGAAAGTTACTACGAGAATAGTAGCGAAATCCCAAACTAAATTATTATCAAAGATACGTAAGAACTATGTCCATTTTGTGATCACAATACACAAAAAATTCACCAGCTTAATACAATTCAGAGCTCAGCATGATGATTTACATATTAACACACTTGATAAAAAGAATAGTAATTCATATTCTGTCCATCCTCAGCTCCATAATACAAGTAGAAAAAGTTAAGCGTCCTACTCTGGAACACATTCAGACCTTTCGAAATACAGGGTGTTACAAAAAGGTACGGCCAAACTTTCAGGAAACATTCCTCACACGCAAAGAAAGAAAATATGTTATGTGGACATGTGTCCGGAAACGCTTACTTTCCATGTTAGAGCTCATTTTCTTACTTCTCTTCAAATCACATTAATCATGGAATGGAAACACACAGCAACAGAACGTACCAGCGTGACTTCAAACACTTTGTTACAGGAAATGTTCAAAATGTCCTCCGTTAGCGAGGATACATGCATCCACCCTCCGTCGCATGGAATCCCTGATGCGCTGATGTAGCCCTGGAGAATGGCGTATTGTATCACAGCCGTCCACAATACGAGCACGAAGAGTCTCTACATTTGTTACCGGGGTTGCGTAGACAAGAGCTTTCAAATGCCCCCATAAATGAAAGTCAAGAGGGTTGAGGTCAGGAGAGCGTGGAGGCCATGGAATTGGTCCGCCTCTACCAATCCATCGGTCACCGAATCTGTTGTTGAGAAGCGTACGAACATTTCGACTGAAATGTGCAGGAGCTCCATCGTGCACGAACCACATGTTGTGTCGTACTTGTAAAGGCACATGTTCTAGCAGCACAGGTAGAGTATCCCGTATGAAATCATGATAACGTGCTCCATTGAGCGTAGGTGGAAGAACATGGGGCCCAATCATGACATCACCAACAATGCCTGCCCAAACGTTCACAGAAAATCAGTGTTGATGACGTGATTGCACAATTGCGTGCGGATTCTCGTCAGCCCACACATGTTGATTGTGAAAATTTACAATTTGATCACGTTGGAATGAAGCCTCATCCGTAAAGAGAACATTTGCACTGAAATGAGGATTGACACATTGTTGGATGAACCATTCGCAGAAGTGTACCCGTGGAGGCCAATCAGCTGCTGATAGTGCCTGCACACGCTGTACATGGTACGGAAACAACTGGTTCTCCCGTAGCACTCTCCATACAGTGACTTAGTCAACGTTACTTTGTACAGCAGCAACTTCTCTGACGCTGACATTAGGGTTATTGTCAACTGCACGAAGAATTGCCTCGTCCATTGCAGGTGTCCTCGTCGTTCTAGGTCTTCCCCAGTCGCGAGTCATAGGCTGGAATGTTCCGTGCTCCCTAAGACGCCGATCAATTGCTTCGAACGTCTTCCTGTCGGGACACCTTCGTTCTGGAAATCTGTCACGATACAAACGTACCGCGCCACGGCTATTGCCCCGTGCTAATCCATACATCAAATGGGCATCTGCCAACTCTGCATTTGTAAACATTATGTGTCACCTGTCAGAGTCGTATCTAGACGTATCAGGGGTCCCATATAACTCCAACTGCACACACCCCACACCATTACAGAGAGCGTCCACAAGCCTGAACAGTCTCCTGCTGACACGCAGGGTCCATCGATTCATGAGATTATCTCCATACCCATACACGTCCATCCACTCGATAAAATTTGGAAGGAGACTGTTTTGACCAGGTAACATGTTTCCAGTCATCGACAGTCCAATGTCAGTGTTGACGGGCTCAGGCGAGGCATAAAGCTTTGTGTCATGCAGTCATCAAGGGTACGCGAGTGGTCCTTCGGCTACGAAAGCCCATATCGATGATGTTTCGCTGAATGGTTCACACGCTGACACTTGTTGATGGCCCAGCATTGAAATGTGCAGCATTTGCGGAAGGATTGCACTTCTGTGACGCTGAAGGATTCTCTTCAGTCATCATTAGTCCCGTTCTTGCTGGGTCTTTTTTCGGCTGCGGCGATGTCGGAGATTTGAAGTTTTACCGATTCCTGGCATTCACGCTACGCTCGTGAAATGGTCATACGGGAAAATCCCCACCTCATCGCTACCTCGGAGATGCCGTGTCCCATCGATCGTGCGCTGACTATAACGCCACGTTTAGACTCACTTAAATTCTGATAACCTGCCGTTGTGGCAGCAGTAACAGATCTAACAACTGCGCCGGACACTTATTGTCTTATAAAAACGTTGCCGACCGCAACGCCGTATTCTGCCTGTTTACGTATCTCTGTATTTGAATACGCATCCCTATACCAGTTTTTTTTTGTGTGAATTGCCGCTACTGATTCGCTTCACGTTAGAACTCAAGTGCACTCAAATTCCGTCAAATTCGGATATCGCCACTTCTCTGTTACATTTCCTCGCCGTCAGACGCCTTCACCACTTTATGGTTCAACATAACATCTAATACATTTTCGCATTCATCCTTCCTTCTTATGAAGAGGCATTGGTTCGCTTCCATCAACAGAAATAAATGCACAAATTCCTTCCTTCGAGATATCTATTTCAATAACTTCAACGCTCGCAACGTCAGCATCTAAAACGTCATCTCTACTTCTCTTTAACAATAAATCACCCACTTCTGCTGATACGTAATGAAATTCATCACCAGCTGACAAGACAATTGCTATGCCACCTCAAAAATGCCTGCACTTGTTTCCTTCGAGACACCACAAAATTCATCTGCAGCTGACGAGATTTCAGCTTCGCTGCCCTCACTGGTAGCTTCAATTGCTTTCTCAGGTACTAGATCATCTACATTACTTTCACCAACATTACTAAAATTGTTGCTACCGACTACTGCCTCACCAGAATTCATCACACATTCCACCTCCACCAAATTCAGGTCCACCTCGACCGCTCTTTCGATCACAAAATCTTTCAAGAAACATACGTTCATTTCATCATTCACTTCCCTTAAACAAAATAAATTTTTTCAGCCCCATATCATCATTATCAAATGTCTCTTCACAGTTTACAATATTTCTTGTGGTCTCCTTATGGTTGTTCCGCTAAAAATTATTAGCCATTTTATTTGTTAGAGCCTCCATCTCCAACATTTGTGGCTGCTTTGCCGAATTCTCGACACCCACATAATTTTTCAAATTATGAGTCCTTTCCAACGCCAGTTTATTTCGCCACTTTCGGACCTGGCATGTGGCGATCCCTAATTTTCTGATCTCGTATTCTGGCGCTGCATTTCTTAGATTCTGTCCCTCAAATCTTCGTTCCCAGTTTTGATTTGCATTTAATAAATCCCCACTTCCATTCTCCATTTGAAAATTATTTTTACTGGGACTGATGACCTAAGCAGTTTAGTCCCATAAGATCTTACCACAAATTACAAACATTATTTTTACTGTGATAAATATTTCTTTTATAATCATTATAATTATTGTGGATAGTACTATCGTTCCTGTTCTGATACCCATTTCCGTGTCTACTATGCCAATTACGTGGCGTGAATTCTATTGCCTGGTCACATTTATCAATAAAATCTAAAAACTCGTCGATGGACTTTGTCAGATTATGTATAAGACCCCTTTGCTGATGTTCTGTGAGCATCTCTTCAGCGTTGTAATCTATATTAACACTCCCAGTGTGTCATTTATATTCATCAACTTAGCCACTTAACACACACAAAAATCCCTTATTGACCCACTCTGGTGTTTGAAATTTGGTCCATTTAGGGACTAATTCTTCGCTTCACTTCAGAATTTGTTCTGGAAACAACTCTCAAACATTTCATAGTTAGTAAATGAAGGAATCACTAAATCTGCCCATGACTGTGCATTTGCCCTTGAGATGTCTTTCTGTGAATTTAATTTTTGCCTCTTCTGACGTTCCTCACACAAAACTATCTCTGCATAGAGCAACAAAATCAACTGGATTGTATTTTCAATCATCTATAAAACCTTTAGTCATTCCTGAATTAACCCATGGAACATCTAACTGCTAAGGACTTTAATTCTGCTTGTATATCTTTAATCTTCTGTTGCCACTGCAAAACTAAATTATTAATCTCAGCTTCCAATTGCTGTCTTTTTTCACCACCTCTTTTTCACACTCTACCCTACACATTGTCAATAGACTTAGTGGCCACTTCCTCAAGTGATTTTTGCCTCAGCACACAATTCTTAACATCGCCACCCAGCTCATCCTGTATCTTCTCTAACTTACCACAGAAATATTTTTCTACAGTGTTAACTCTGGTGTTAGCCAGGCCAACCTCCTCAGAAATTTTGCCTACATCTGCTGTTATAGCTCCTAAATTGAATCAATCATCCCTTCTGTATCAGATTTAATTTTTGTTGCCTCAACTTTTACTATTTCTGCTACACTTATCTCTGCTGAACCTGTTTTTATTGAACCTATCTCTGTACCCAGTACCCCCATTTTAGAGTTCAAAGGGGACATTGTATGTTCCATGCCGCCAATGTTAAATTATCGAATTTTGAGACCCATTATCTTGAAAACTTTTAATTTAAGACACCAACTTACAATTTTACATGATTATTGAATGCACCTTTCTAGATACACTGAATTAGAATTATTACTGAAATTGTATTTAGGGGCATATTATCTTAACACTCAATTTTTTACAGAATTTTGTAAATAAATGAGCATAAAAACAAAAAAACTCAGGATATTTTAATTGTTCTAGTTCCATATGTGTTGAATCTCACACTTGGTATGCTCTGAAAATTTCATGTGCCTACCATCAGTACTTTTTTAGAAAATGGATCATTTATTGCAAAAAATGTAGTTCAGAGATATTGAGGTTTAAATCTCTTTTTATTACAAATTCCTATACAGACTTACATTTCTGTTTCTTTTATGCAGTAGAATTGCCCTGGCCCATAGTCCGTGTCTTCTTCAGTGTCTCTACAGCCCAGTACTTGACCCCTTCTTTCCTTTCTTGCTTGTCATTTGCTGAGTAGCTAACTCTACTTGACATACACGAAGCTCATCCAGCTCCCGCAGTCCTTTAGCTGTGTTCAATCCAAATCTTACCCCTAACTTCTTCAGAATCTCAAGTCTTTCATAGTTCCCACCATTAAAAGCTATTACAGCATCAGACACTGCTAACTTTAGAGTCATAAGGCCAACAAATACATTTTTAGGCACATGGCACCACACAACATTGGTGAAGGACTCATTCACATTCTGGGTCTTCCCATGTAAACACTTCTTAAGTAGCTCAAGATTTGCCAAATCTCTGTAAATAGGTTAGATTGCCTCCATTGCAGCCAAAGGAAGATAATGTTTATGTGTAAATTCATGCAGGGTGCAGAAAATTCAGCTTATGTATATTTACACCAAGTGTTTGGTGGAGGTGGACACAGAGCATGACATGGCTTTTCATTGGTTGATATTCGACGAAAGAAAGTGCTACACATAGCTCTTTTCATCTTCTCTAAATTGTCACAGTTATCTCTAATAATATTTCTGTAATTCATGAATTACTTTGTCCACTAGTCTTCCAGCACATTTTGTTGTCTTGCCATCAGACAGTGTTGTGTTACCCAGCTTGGATTTTAGGTTATGTAGACATGTTCCCATCCATTTTTGACATGTCCTATACACTCAGGTTTTTGTATGGGAACATTGTTAGGCTGTTTTGTACTGAAATGAAAGCCTTTCTGTCTCCATCACCTAAGTAATTCACATATCTGACACCTCTCTCCTTCTGCAAACACAGAAAACGTTAACTGCTTCTTTTACCTCCATTCCTCCACTTGTGCCATTATGATTTTTTATACACTGATGCTTATGAAGTAATCTGTTCTCCTGGTTCACTGTACAACCTTGGCAGTACTTACTGAGAACTTCAAAATTCAAAACTTTTCCAGTGTCAGTACTTATTGCAGATGTAAAACCATTCTTAGAACCAAACCCATGCTTTTGCCAAGATCCATCGATAGCAATGCCGATGCCTGTGTCACCTGCGTTTGTTCAACAGATTCTGATGTAGCAGCAACCATCGAATCTTCAGCCACAGCATTTACAGAGTCCCAAATTGCTGTTATATATTTCATATACCTAGAAGGTAGTTTTGGCAAATTGAACACAGTGCAGAGAACATTACCAGCCCTAACACCTTTACCAATGCATCTAAGGCCATAGAACAGTCTCAAATTAAATTTATACAATTCATTACCTGAACACTTTCATGAAGTATGAAATGCTTTTTCGTTTTTGTACTTCTGACATTTAATAATTAATTTAGACACAACACCTATTCTAACTCCAATATCCTCATGAAGTTTAACTTCACCCCCACAAACACAGCAAGAGACAGTTTCAGAAAGAACTTGTGCAAGGATTAGCAGATCAATAATGACGTTGTCCATAATATCATTACTTTTACCTCTGTCACCCATTTCTAAAGTTACTTTCCTTTCCAATGCACTAGGGGGCATGGTCACTTCAGAAACATTATCGTGGGTTCCTTCATTGCTAGCACACGTATTTTCAAGTACTTCAGAACAAAATGCAGGTCTCACGTATCTGTTACCCCCAAATTTGCGTTTCTTGAAGTTACTTTTATGCATAGTCATTTTATGCAATAGAAGTTAGCTTACTACAAAAATAGCCGATAGTTACACTACTCTCAATGAAAACTAGTATCAGAAAGAAAGGACGGATTTGATTATTTGTAAGGCCAACTTCTGAGACGTAGAAGTAGGCACAAAACAAAGCAATTCACAACCTTCTAGACTGTGTAGTTCCCAAGATATGACTGTTCAACTGTGGCAGTATATGCATAGCCGCGAAATTTGAGTTACACATCAATATTCAAAATATTATTTGAAGGTCTCACAATAGTCTGATTTTAATGTATTATATACCAAAATGTTCAGGAAAGTTCAAAATAGATTATGGATTAGAAAACAGAAAATGTCAAATTTCAACGAATTTAACGCACCATGTACCCTTAACCATGCCACTGACTCGTCTGCAGTTACATCTTCCTTCTCTGATACTGGACTATCTGCCCCACTAATATCATCTCTATCTACACTACCACGTTCAGATTTTGGACTAACTGGCCCTTTCACATTATCTGAACCACACACACTGGGTGGTTGCTTAATCATTGGAATCTCCATTACTGACAATGACCCTGTGGTTTCACACATATTAACGCTATCAGTGTAAGTACCTAACTTATCGGCCATGCTTGTTGTTTCTGCTGCACTGCTGTTGCCAGAGGTAAAGATGCTGCTGATGCCATTACTGATAAACGAAGTCGCAGCCGGTGGCCCTCACTGCCATTGCCACTGTTGGTCTCTGCTGCTGCTGACTCGAAATCAACACCCCTCAGCATATCCTTCCCTTCTTTCTTGAAGTTCCATGTCTAAATTCTGCTACCATTTCTCATGTACAGAACTGCTGCAAAATCTCATGTTTCGAGACTGCACGCAGACTGCCTATCACGCAAAAGATTTTGGTCCTGGAATACAGAATATTGTAACATATTAGAATTACGAGGGATTAGATTCATATCGCAGACAGAAAACCTCCATGTCGACAGTACCTAATGGTTACTGCCGCTGAGATGCTCTTCTAACCAGCATCCCATAAGAGCAAACCAATTGTGTCCTTACCTAGGGTTTCTGGTACCTTAGGTAGTTGGAAGTACTATATTTATGTCGACTCTGGCGGAAAGAGAATATTATTTTAAAAATTAGCAGATTTAAAACAAAGATTTTACTTTTACTGTATTCCACATTCAAAATTTCTCTATGATGACAAACGAAATCTCGATATTATTAAAGAAATACAAAAAATATAATCTGCATTCAAATCAAAGACCATGAGCTAATTTATCTTTATTTTGTATTTTAATAGATAAACAAAATTTAAGCCAATAATTTTGACTAATTTATCATTACCTTCTGAAAAGATTTCTGTATAACAATCTGGGAGACTAATTTTATATCTATTATCTAAAAGTAATAAAGCTTTTTCACCAAATTTAGTTACAGAAGTATCAGCTTTTGAAATATAATAATAATTATGTTTTATCAGCTCTGATAATTTAGTGAACATCTCTTAACAACCATTACCACTTTCTAGATTTTCAACACTACCATTCATGTTCATGTTGTTTTGCTTTCATTTATATAGAAAAAATTTAGAATATTCAAAAAGTACAATGTTTATCAAATGTTATAATAACTGAAAATCTGAAATTGAAAACTTTAAAAATGTGATAATACAAATTTTTGAAATTGAAACTTTCAAAAAATAAAAAATGTAGAGTTCCAAAAATTAAAATCTTTGATCAAACATTTCAGTTTTTTAAAACCTTTATTTTTTCAGTTTTTATTTCTTTATTTTTCTGAAAATATTTCAAAATAAAATGTAAACATGAAGTTAACACTCCTATAATTTTTCTAATTTTTATTCATTTATACAATTAAAAATTCACAGTTAAAATTCGGTGTTGTGAGTCATAAGTTAAATTCTTTTTACCAGTCATAATTATCTATGCTATTGCATTATTAAACATATTTTCATTTAAAAATTCACATAATTTCGTTGTTCTTCTTTGCATAGTTAAAACATTCATTCCGTTAGTCACATTTATAACACGGATAGGATCATTTTGAATAAAATTGGATGGATTTGGATTTACAGCGTTATTTAATTGTGTTATTCTTCTAAAATCTCTAAAAGCATTGTAAGCTTTTATAACGTTATTAGGGGATCAAGATTTCATAATTCTTGAAGGAAAACTTCATTTCATCCTTTCTTTACATAGATATTTTGCAATTTAACATAATCGAATGAAAAAGAATCATTTAAGTAATTATTTTTTCGATTAGTTTGGAAACGACGAAAATAAAATGAGGCATATCAAATTTTTAAGAGTTTAATAATTAGTTATATATAGTTAAACTTACGTTTTTCCATTTAATCCAGCAAACTGTTTGTGGATCAAAATGAATTGGATCTTTTGGATTTTTCAGTGTTTCTTTTTCTAGTTCATGTGAAAATTCTGGTTCATAGTTAACAACAGGAATAAGAATTTCCATACATCTTACAAACAATTTTACCTTCTTGTGGAAGTGTACTATCATCATTATTATTAGTCAATCAAAGAAAGGAATCTTCTTGATCTTTCCTTGAACTCCAAGTGAATTTTACTGCTATTTGTCCTTCCCAAATTATTTCTTTAAAATTGATAAGAAATGCACAAAACAATTACAACAGAAAAAGTACTTAATTTTGTTTGTTTTTCTATTTTATCAATGTTAAGAATGTCTCCCTTCATACTTAATGCTTTTGATACACATGAAGTTAATGTTCTATTCTAGATAAAATATTGCTTCCCTTTTAAAATGTAATACCATCAAACAATTTTAACACATACTTTAATCTTCAATATTTCATTGTACGCTGAAAACTCTGTGCCATCTCTGTGAATAACATCAAATATCATGTAAGATTGTAAACAATTAGGATGAATCCATCCACTGTCAATATTAATATTAAATTCTGTGTCTCTCTTAGGAAGATTTAAATGATTCTTTGGTTTCTCATTAACAGGAAATGAGTAAAATAGATAACTCCCGATATTCTACATGAGTTATTAAGGAAAAATTCATTAATTCTTTTTTAAAATTACTGTTACACAAGCACCATTCAGGTCAATCAAATTATCATATTCATCAGTGACAGAAATTATTAAATTTTGGTGAGTTGTTGTTGTTGTGGTCTTCAGTCCTGAGACTGGTTTGATGCAGCTCTCCATGCTACTCTATCCTGTGCAAGCTTTTTCATCTCCCAGTACCCACTGCAACCTATATCCTTCTGAATCTGCTTAGTGTATTCATCTCTTGGTCTCCCTCTACGATTTTTACCCTCCACACTGCCCTCCAATACTAAATTGGTGATCCCTTGATGCCTCAGAACATGTCCTACCAACCGATCCCTTCTTCTAGTCAAATTGTGCCACAAACTTCTCTTCTCCCCAATCCTATTCAATACTTCCTCATTAGTTACATGATCTACCCATCTAATCTTCAGCATTCTTCTGTAGCACCACATTTCGAAAGCTTCTATTCTCTTCTTGTCCAAACTATTTATCGTCCATGTTTCACTTCCATACATGGCTACACTCCATACAAATACTTTCAGAAATGACTTCCTGACACTGTAATCAATACTGGATGTTAACAAATTTCTCTTCTACAGAAACGCTTCCCTTGCCATTGCCAGCCTACATTTTATATCCTCTCTACTTCGACCATCATCAGTTATTTTGCTCCCCAAATAGCAAAACTCCTTTACTATTTTAAGTGCCTCATTTCCTAATCTAATTCCCTCAGTATCACCTGACTTAATTAGACTACATTCCATTATCCTTGTTTTGCTTTTGTTGATGTTCACCTTATATCCTCCTTTCAAGACACTGTCCATTCCATTCAAATGCTCTTCCAAGTCCTTTGCTGTCTCTGACAGAATTACAATGTCATCGGCGAACCTCAAAGTTGTTATTTCTTCTCCATGAATTTTAATACCTACTCCGAATTTTTCTTTTGTTTCCTTTACTGCTTGCTCAATATACAGATTGAACAACATCGGGGAGAGGCTACAACCCTGTCTTACTCCCTTCCCAACCACTGCTTCCCTTTCATGTCCCTCAACCCTTATAACTGCCATCTGGTTTCTGTACAAATTGTAAATAGCCTTTCGCACCCTGTATTTTACCCCTGCCACCTTTAGAATTTGAAAGAGAGTATTCCAGTCAACATTGTCAAAAGCTTTCTCTAAGTCTACAAATGCTAGAAACGTAGGTTTGCCTTTCCTTAATCTTTCTTCTAAGATAAGTCATAAGGTCAGTATTGCCTCACGTGTTCCAGTGTTACTACGGAATCCAAACTGATCTTCCCCGAGGTTGGCTTCTACTAGTTTTTCCATTCGTCTGTAAAGAATTTGTGTTAGTATTTTGCAGCTATGACTTATTAAGCTAGTATCAAATGGAATATTAATAGGATAATTTTGTTCATAAATTACTGGCCCTCTAAATTCAACATTTTGTTTACATTAAGAAATAATATTAGTTTCTCTATGAAAATGATGATTAAAGTTAATAAACTTTCCATCAGCTAGGTTAAAATTTAAATTAGTTAAATGAAATAAAATAATTTATGAAGATAATTAGGAATTGTTGTTTCATTAGCTTCAATATTTTGATTATTAAATCCTACATTTTCCCCAAAAAATTTGATATTACTTTCAATAGTAACTCAATTTAAAATTTTAACTTCTTTAATGTGTATATTAGGTTTTTGGGATAGAATAAATTTTTCCAGCTGTGTTCGCCAACAAGAATCTTTTCTTCGTTAGTGTATAATTTATTATTTTTGATGTAATATTTGGAATTACAAAACCAGTGAAACATTTTATAAATTTCCTTTATTGGAACAGTTAATTTATTTCGAAACAGATGAATTATCACTCAATTAAAATTATCTACACATTTATGTTAACAGTGACAAATTGGGAATCAGAAATAAGAATTCCTGAAAAAAATTAAAAAATTAACATGGTAAACTTGTACCAATTTCTGTTTGATGTATAATAATATGACAAATCGGTTGTGGAAAAACACCTATAATTATTGATAATTAGATTCTAGCCCATATATGGTTAAACTACAAAAAAATTAAGCAATTGTATGATTATGCAAAAACTTCAGGTCAACCAAAATATCAATAACTTAGAAATATATGTGAAAAATGGAAAGTAAAATACATGAAAAATTACTACTTTAATTGAAAGTAATGATAAAATTATTTCATTAAATGAACAAGAAAATAATTTCTGATGACTTCATTCCTGAAAATAAAGGTATAGTTACAGAATATTTTAGTGGAGGTAGACATAAAGGAATAGATTGTTTTTACTTATCTCAAACTTATTCAAAAATCGAAAACAATTAGTTACAGACAATCTAAATTTTAAAATTCTCTTCAGATAAAATGACACTAATTTAAATCGTATTTATCGTGAATTTCTTTGGGGTGATTTAAATTTTGTTGATATTAAAGAATTGTGTTGAAAATATATGAATAAATATGAATTTGGTTTTGTAGCAATAGATTAATAATGGTAAATACAGAGGTAAGATTAAGATTTTTTAACATAAAACCGTTAAACATAGAAATGTTGAATGTAAAATAAAAATCATTATTGCAGTTTATCCATAATAAATGTTTTCAAAATAAGAGCCAGAGGCTATAAGAAAGCTAGACGAAATAGAAAGATAAAACAAGAACTAAAAGAAGAATTTAAAAATGGAAAAACAACCAAGAATAGAATATGAAAAATTTAAGAGAGATCAGCTTGTCCCCATTCCTGCTGAGGAAATTAAATAAGTATCTGAAGAATAAGGTTATGCTGTGTTAAAAAGAATTGAAGAAAACAGAAGCTGAAAACAAATGTTTCCTTTCATAAACATTATTTAGAAGAATTTGACAATATTCCATCCATTAACCATTAGCGTACTAATAAAAGAGATTATACACTAAGTGAATCAGAAAGGCAAGGTTTATTGAAAAATATAGAGGAGAGAGAAAGAGGATAGCTCCATAGAGGGATCATCAAATGTGAAAAAAAATGAATATAAGCGAAAGGACACTAGAATTAATTAATAATAGAGAAGACACAGATTCTGAAATAAGACCTGTTGGCACATTTAAATTTGTTGGTAAATAACCTGTAAAATTTGATGGAGGTAAATTAAGTTTTGGTGATAAAACAATTATAGACTAAAAGACAAACAACTATGGGTGATATGAATACATTATTTACGAGTTCTGATTTATCAAATTATGCAGGTATATTGATAGATTCAGGAACATTATATTCAGAGAAAACTCGAAATAAAATCAAATCAAGTACAGGCAATAAGTATAAATATTTGATAAAAGAAATTGTTGATCTTCATCTTACCAACAATCATTAGATTTAGATTGAAGTGTAGATGAAAAAAGGGGTTGAACTTTAATTAAAAAAAATATAGAAAAGTCAATGAAATGAATTTGGATGAATTATGTTCTCGATTTGAGTGATAGGTTACCAGTAATGCTGGGAGAAGACTTGGCTGGAAATAAAACTATCATAACAAAAAACACTGAATAACTCAAATCTCAACAAACAAACGTAGTGATTTTAGTATTAATGATCTGAACGGAATTTCTAATTGAATTAGATTTCTGAATAACTTTAGATGTATCTACTTTTTGAAAATATGGATCAGTAAATACATTAATTAATAAAATGTCATTTGAATTACATATTCCTGGTTACAATTATTGTTGGTCTGGATCAAAATAAGAAGAAAGAACAGCTACAGGGGTAAGGGAATTATTCGGTTAAATGAAGCTTGTAAAGATCATGATGTTCTTCTAGAAACAATAAAGGATAAGAATAAAGGAAAAGGTAATATAAGACTTCAATAAATAACAAAAGAAAGACTGTATGCTACAGATGCTTCAGTTGATGAAAAATTAGCAGTTTGTTGAACAATGTATGGATAACGAAAATTAGAAATGGAATTTATATTGATGAAAATGACTGAGATTATAAAAAATTTATTATTGATTTTTAATAAATAAATATGAACACCTTTATTACTGGATATATAAAACCTCCAAAATGTGAATAAAATCAAATTCAATTAAAGTTAAGAACCATTTTTAAATGCTGCAAAAACAAGGAAAAAACTAAAAGACCAGTGGGAATTTTCTAATTCTGTTGGGTATTCCAGTAGCAAAAAATTAATAGCAATTGAATGATAAAAAAACAAACAAAACACAAAGGTGGATTTTTACCATCGTGATTTTTAGATTTACAATTTTTGGGTGCTAATCAACAGCTGCATCTGTTGGAAATGCAGTTATAAACAAGAAAAATGTTCATAAGGAATTTGAAGGACAAAAAAGGTATAATTAAGGAATGGAAAATAAAATAAAAGGTTTGGAAAGGAGAAAAATTAACAGAAATAACCAAAAATATAATACTTTATCTAATTAAAATAGAAGAATTGGTTAATCAATTAAAAACTAAATATTCTAGTTGCATTTTTCTGACTCATGAATTACCTGCAAATCAAAAATAATATACAATTAGGAATAGTAAATTTAGATACTTCTGGCCGGCCGAAGTGGCCGTGCGGTTAAAGGCGCTGCAGTCTGGAACCGCAAGACCGCTACGGTCGCAGGTTCGAATCCTGCCTCGGGCATGGATGTTTGTGATGTCCTTAGGTTAGTTAGGTTTAACTAGTTCTAAGTTCTAGGGGACTAATGACCTCAGCAGTTGAGTCCCATAGTGCTCAGAGCCATTTGAACCATTTTTTTAGATACTTCTGATCATGTTGGTATTCAGTGGATTTTTTAGTACAAGATTAAGGATATAATATTTCTTTTAGATTCATTTAGAGGGAATATACCAAATTAAAAAGCAAATTATTTCGGAAAAAATATGATTTATATTATAATGTCGAAAGAAAGATTCTATTATAATAATTTCTGTTAATTTGTATTAAAACTATTATATATGAAATATCTTTTAATTTTAATAAGTTGGTATTTTTGAAACAAGCTATATAATAAACTCAGTACCAATTTGGAAAAAATAAAAGATTGTCAATCATTAGAGCCAAAATTTTGTAAAGAATTAATTTAAAAATTAAGATTTTCAATCAAAAGTCGAAGATATTCACTCAAAATGTACGGATTGAGCTCAAATTTGCTATGGTCAAAAATTTTCAGATATTTTTAGAGAATTTCAAAAGAAAGCTGATTGCAATAAAATTTCCATGTATCAAGAATTAACACAAGATTCTTATTGTGAAAGTCAAGATCAAGTTTCTTAGTTTAATATTCATACTTATCAAAATTACTTGACGATTTTATGGGGGAATAAAGATTATTTTAAACTGTAAAAATAAAATAATTTTTTTAAAATGATAATAAAGAACTATATATAAATTTCTTAGAGTAATTACATACCATAAATAAATCGTCATACAATTGTTCTTGAATAATAATCGAAAATATTGAAATAATTTCGATGACTAACAATATGAAACAGTTCTTCAATCCTTTGGAATAAATTTACTAATTTTTGTACATAATTAATTATTAAAAATTTACACAGTTTGGTTATCGATTTCTAATATTATTTGTTTTACTCAACATTTATAAATTTTGTTCCAATAACATAGTAAATATGGTTAAATTTATTATCACATAATTTTAAAATAACAAAATTGAGTCCTAAATTTTCAGCATTTGTTGGAGGAACAACATGAGGTATTGAACTCTATATTTGTCCTTTTCTCTCACATAATTTTAATATACTTCAAACAAATGTTTCATCCAACTTTTTATATAATTATCCTTAATTTTATTTTGATCTTGTATGTTTTACTCTTCATAGAGCTATTTTACTCTAATCTTTGTTTTATATTTTCAAACTTATTGTAACACTTCTTTATAAACACAATTTTCAAATTTTATGCAGTTGGCATTTGTCAATTCATAATTATAGAATATAAACCAGGTTCATTAATAAATTTTGTTTAAGGATGAATTTTTTTAGATTTGCTAGATTTTTCATCATTATCGAAATTTTCATGTTTTACAATATATTTCTAACATGTATTACTGCATCTCTTGATTTGCATAAAAATGTGAATTTTTTCATTGACAAATACTATAATTATTTGTTGTGATATAAAAGTGTGTTGGTTTTTAGTTCTGAAAACAGTTATCTCTATATTTTTATTTTTCAATTTTAATTAATTTTTTCGTTATAAATCAAGAGTTAAAGATGGGTTGTCAATTGTCCTACCACGCAATAGAAATTCATACAAAAATAAAAATTACAAACCAGATTTGATTGTATTAGAAGAAACAAAAAGGATATAGGAAAAATACACATGAACATATACTAGAACTTACTCATAACTTCAATAAACTAACATTTACTTGTGACTATAGTAAAAAAAATTAAAAATTCTTCTACATATATTCATAGCTGTAAATATAATCGAAAACACAAAGAAAGGTGTCATCAGAAAGTAGAAAATGTTTGTAGATAATTTGTAAAGTATATCTGAAAACACATAAAAACATTACCACACCATGAAAGAAATTAAAACCTTGTTAATTTTTTATTTCACTGTATGTTTTAGTTAGTCTTCTATCCAACTGTTAAATTCAAATAAGAAGTAATTGTTTTATCAATTATGTTATTTGTGTTTAATAAATAATGATAATACATTAATGTATTAATTCCATCTTGAAATATTTTTAAATTATCATTGTATGAACCTAAAACAATTTTATTCCATTTGACGGTTTACAAGTTATGGTTAAATGATCTCATGTTTCACGTTTCTAAAATTTTTTTCTTTTCTTTTGTAAACAGTTTTTATTATCATTAAACAAATTTCACTTTTTTCAACAGGTATTCTAACTCCTTTATATATTTTTCTCTTTTTTGTCATCAACTTTACAACCATACTTTTTCGATCTTAAACAAATGTCATCTATCATAATTTTTCCGCAATTTTCATCTTTCATGTTCCTAAAACCTTTTTGTTTCCCTGTGGAATTCCATAAATTTTGTCATTTGAATAAATACTTGTGTCAACTTCGTTTATCATCGATTTCATATCTTTATAAATAAGCTTCAGTTCTTATATTACAACTAAACGAATCTGTACCCATAGAACATAAATCAATATTTTCACCATATCTTGGTTTTACAACATTATAAGGAAAATTGTACATTTTTATTTTCGAAGTATCTAGACTACTCATTTGAGTATAGAGTAATTTCTTTAATTTTTCTATTTTTTGCATACAAAATGATGCTAGATTTTCTGAAAGTACAGTAATTTTCCCATAATTTGGTTTTGAAATATAGTTCAAATATATTTCGGGTTTATTAAAATATATTGTCTATTTCCAATTTTCCTATTGATTTAACAAATAGAGAATAATTGATGAACTTAGAGAAATTTTTTCAAATTCGTTAGCTCCATTTTTTCTCATTTTTGTATTAAAATCAATGTATTTCTACAACCAATCTCATTATTTAAATAATAACATTCTATGATTATTCCTTAATTTTAACCCATGTTTAAACATCGTTTAAGATTTCTATTATATAAAACATGGCTTTACTTATTATTTATTTTTTTAATAATTTATTTTCTCTTTCTGGTGCTGATGGTAAATCTTTATATAAATCATGTAACTTTTTATTTTCTAATTCATCCTTATCAATATAAACATGTTTATTATCCTTTGAGGATTAATTCATTTGGTTCCAACCAACTGAAATTTGTAAGCAGTAAAAATTGAGACATTGTCATACCATATACATTATTTAAATGTACATATGCAATGTAACTTGCTTGTTTTTTGGCTCAAAATTTTCATATATTTATTATTTGAACTAGCATATGTTTTAATACTTTGAGAAATTCAAATTCCTTTTTCAAGGAATAAAATCCTATCATAATTGTTTAATAAATGTAACTCAATTTTGGTCATTTTTAACATTTAATCCCAAGAAAAATCAGGAGCTTTAAAATACTAGATGGATTGAATTTATGAAATTTTTTATATATATCTCTAAAATTTTCTAAAAATTTCTGCTGAATTTGAAACGCCAGATTTGGTATATAATCTTGTAAATTCAACCAATATTTTTAATACAATAATTCTTGCCAAACTGTTTTTGCACAATTGTAATGTTCATTGCAGACATTATCTTTATTAAGCCGCAAATAAAAGCATTACTTTTTAGGTGATTTTGTTTCTTACTATTTTTCTTCAGAATCAATATCTTCATGAGCATAAACTTGTTTTAATTACTAAATCTAACTGTTCACCTTTAAAATATTTTGCTGTTCCTCTAAATTCTTCTTTTGTAAGGTTAGAAGATAAATTATCAATACCTAAAGTCGTAAATTTAGATTTATCCCAAAATTTTAATATTAATCTATACTCACCGTTTTTACTGATTGAAATGTATTTTTGATCTTTATTTGAATAGTGTTAATATTTTCTAGATCTGCGACTGATTCACAAATAAGCAAATGAACATTGTAATTTGTTAAATTTTGATTATAAACTATAATAAAATTAGTAGTTTGATAATTAAGAGTACAATCTTTGTGAGCACCTCCTCACAATTTTCCTGTTAAATGACAATGATTCTTTTTTTCGCCAAGAGTATTTTTTTTGTTTTACAAGTAAAACAAGTATTTGTATTTTTTAAGTTTATATCTTCTTCATTTGTCATTGTCACTGTTACATTTTTAACAAAAAGTCTTTAATTTGTCGAAATTCTTGTTTTAATATTTCAACAAATATTTTGCAGCATCTTTATCAGTACACGTAACATGATTTTTATAATGACCATGAGATTATTTAACATAATGACTAAATGAAATTGGTAAATGTTTTTGGTTGACAAGTGTTAACATATTTTATAAGACAAATTCTACCTAAATTACAAAATGTACTTGAAATGAATTTCTATAATTCTTAAATTAAGTTTTTCATCCTCTACAGACATATCTTTTTTTCCTCCATTATGTTGTTCAATCGTTTTCAAGTTTGTCTATTTGCTTCTTGAGAATAAAAATTCTTAAACATGTTTAACAAGGATAAATTTGATGTCCATTTTTAGTTAATTATGAAGTGATTAATCTACATAGATTTTTTATCCAACAATAATGAGAATTATTTTCTTCTACAGTAAAATAGAAACATGTTTTTCTTATTTATTTTCTGTATGGTAAAGAGGATATATATATTAAATTTTTCATCATAACTGAAAACATTAATAAAATTGTTTGAATCTCTCCAAATTTTGATATATTGGTTAGCTGAACAGGAGAATTGATTTTTTCTCTTTTAAAAATTTCAATTAATTCCAGTCCAATATTCTAAAAACTTTGTTAATGTTTTTTGCATCATGATCTACGATTTTGTTGCACAAAAAAAACATTTTTGAACAGTATTTTTATATCAATTATGGCTTCATTATCTTTAATTTCTTTTGTTTAAATCGATAAGAACAACCAAAACTTTTATTGTGTCTATTAACACTTAATTCTTAACTATATATATAAAATAATGAACAACCACATTTTTCCTTTGCATTTCTTCCATTTCTATTAGTAGTTTATTCATTGATTCTTGATAATAATCTTCTAAATGAGTTGTCCTTAATAAAAATTTGTTACTTGTTTTAAAATTAAATTCTTGTATTTGGTTTTGTCTTTTAAAATTTCATGTTACGTATAATTGCTCTTCTTTGTATTGAAATTTTCTTAAATTTTTTACCAAAAAAGTTCTTGTGCATCAACAATATTATCCATATTATTTATTTCATGAGTAATCATTCTAGATTTAAAAGCAAATACTCTTTTATTAATTTGTAGAGGTTCTTTAAAAGAATCATCATATCTAGAAAACTGAAACCAGGTAAAACTTTATGATAGTTTTTTGTTTAATTTTTTAGGTATTTATCTATTATAAGCTCTCGAAAATAATTTTCACTATCAATATTATTAATATTACCCTTAGATCTGTTGATAAGATCGATCAATTGTTGTTTAGTACTTGTGGAACACTTTTTAAATGTTTTGTTTTACAGGTTTCATGAAGTTCCATTACAGATTATCTATTCAAAACGTTATATTGTTATTAATATTGTTAACAGGGCTTGGAATCAGAGTGATTAATCTTTCTTTATTATGTTTATTTTTTGTTCACATTTTTTAAGTTCTCTTGTATTTTATATCTTAGTTCTCTCTCCTTCATTTCTTTCGAATTAAAATAATCAACAAATTCCTCTAGATCTTGTCTAGTTACATTCGAATAACATTTTGCTTTCCAATAGGTTTCCAAATCAGCATTACTTAATCCAAGTTTTGAAATAGCTTGGCTTTGGAATACATTTTGTTTCGCTTTTATTTATACAGAAAAAAATTTAACTTGAAAAAATTAAAATTTGTACAATTGAAATGTACCTTCGGTTTCTTAATTAAAATTTCAATCGATGATATAGATATGCCAGGTTTGATGGAGCTTATTTATAAAGAAAAAACTAATTAGGTTTTATTTTTTGAAGAAATGAAAATTTAGAAAAAATATGCTTTTGCGGCACAATTGGCATAAATATACTACTCTTGGACTATGCATGTCTCTGTTTAAAAGAACAGTTAGATATAAGCATAGCATCAAACCGCGTGTGCCTGATTTGATGCCTTGCATCTAATTTCCTGCAAATAACAACCTGTAATTGTGACCCTGCAGTGAAATAGTCCATGCATTGGCTAGAATCGTTAATTAATAAAATACACAGAAATTTAAAACAAAAGATAAATGAATACTTTACTAACAAGAATTCTATTCTAACATCTGTAATTGATTTAGATGACAGAGAATTATGTTAAATAATGTTTATTCAGGAAAGCTCAAATATCCAGGAAATGCCCCTACAATATTGTATTAAAATGCAGATAGAAAATACCCATATCAAATGTGGTGAAATAACACTGAGAACAATACAAGAATGGTAACAAAATCACAGACTAAATTATTATTAAAGATATGCTAAAATTACATCAATTTCGTGATCGCAGTACACAAAATATCCTCCAGCTCAAAACAGTTCAAAGTTCAACATTATGATTTACAAATTAACACACACGGTACAAAGAATAGTAACTCATATTCTGTCCATCCACAGCTCCATAATGCAAGTGAGTTTCTCATTGCCAAAAAGTCCTTTATCCAATTTTTGTGGAAACTGAGTTATCATTGCCATAGCATTCATCAAATTTCTTTACATCAAATTAAACTATGGTTTTCATTCAAAATGTCCTTCAAACCATTACAGTTTAATAATAAAATCCCGAAATATGCCTATTTAGTTTCAGAACATCCCTTAACCAATCCAACATGGGCGACTCATCTACTGTTAATTTTTGTAATAAAACGACCTATATTCTTTGCCTTTTTATAAGAAGTGGGTCATTTTTTTCAAAAGTGACTCTTACACTCACAGTGCAATTACTAACGATTTTAAGGAATATTGGCGTTTTTGCTAGTTTTTACTGTTAAAATTCTTAATAATAATTAAAATTAAGCTGTTTTTAAGTGTTCTTCTGCATTTAAAGTGAGCTTCTTGTTTTAAAAGCGTATTCTACAGGCAGTTTTATAGGCCTGAAAGGTGATAAGCTTTGTAGTTAACCAATGGAGGAATCACAACCTGAAACTAATGAACAACAAGTTATAGAGGGACTGAAGATAATGCCATGCCAGAAGAACAAATGAAGGAAACGTGTAAAGGATCCAGATAAATGGAAAAAGACAATACAGAAGTGGAAGCTCTACACATCAAAGACTTTGTCAAGACTACCATGGAGTGCCTTCCCTCTGATTATATTTTTACAATGCAAAATGTTCGTAGTTTCATGGAGGCTTTTATTTTTCTACGAATAAAATTGATCAGGAGACCTATATACTTAAATATACTGTTAGTCCAACAATGAAACAGAGGAGAACTAATGAAGATGAATGGAAAAAATCACTGAAGATTGGAATCGCTATCTAATCCCACATACCACAATTCGAAACACTTCTTTAGTTTCTGTATATAAGAAATCCTTTTGTGGGCTACTTGGAGCTACTGAAAAATGATCTCAACGAGTTTGTAAGAGACTTTTCCTCTCCAGAAACCTAGCTGTAGAGAACAGAGGAGGAGGCCATAAGTCTAAGCTGTTTGCAGCTAAAAGACATTCTGTAAAGTCATTCATAGTGAGCCTCTGCCCGCTTGAGAAACATTATTGCAGGAACTCCAAAATTAGATCACAGTATTTTTGAAGCCATCTTTCGATAAGTAGGTTTCACAAAGCCTACAATTCAAGAGTAGAAAGTGATCTTCAAGTTCCATATTCATATTTTTATGAAATATTTGTCAAAGATTATAACTTAAGCTTTGGGTTTCCTGCTGTGAACAAGTGCTCGAAATGCATCCAGTTTCAGTTGAAATTAGACAGTGGGGACAAATTGGTTGAAACTGATTTCAATCTTCACAAAAAGAGGGCAGAAGTATTCTTTAACCTCTAGAGACCTTAATTCAAAGTTATACAGTAAATCGAACAAAACAAGCTTTAATTTGTTGGTTGCCACCACTGACTGTAAAATATACACTAATAATTTTTTGTTTATATTTACACATTGTTGCAGGCCATGTATAATATATGATACTTCGGGTTGCTAACAAGACAATCTGCCACTCAGCGAAGGAATAAATGTTACTTTATTTTTGCTTATTTGCAAGACACACATTCCTCCTCATGCTAGAAAATGCACAAAATTGTTACAATTGTCTAATTACATTGAAATATAAATTGTTAAAAATATAAAAAATAAAAATTACAAAAACTTTTTACAAATTTTTGAAAAAGTTGCAGGGTATTCTTGTGAAGTATGAAACGTTTTGAAACAGTTTATTTCTGAAGTAAAGAACAAAAACATCATCCATTCAGAACACCTTGCATTCGTTAGGTTTGAACCACCCGTTCCAACCTCATACACAAAAATATCTAAGAGTAGTCAACTTGATGAAGCCATTAGAAAGTTTTTCATGCCCACAGGCTGAGGTTTTTCTCTAACATATTGTTTCATGCGGACTTGTCCATGGAATGGCACCATTTGTTCATCAATAGAAACCATTTTTGGATGAGGATGTTGCAGGCACACTGACAACATTGGTCTCACTTTCCAGAATTTGTGAGTTGTTTTTTCATTGTCACTGACATCATTGTCATCAACAATCTTCAGAGATGCTCTAATGCAGTAGAAACGATCTCTGCTGACGTTTTCTGCAACCATTGGATATCTAGTACGTTGTTCCCAACACATCCTAAGCTTAGGAAAACCAAGAAGTGAAATCTCAATACTTGCAAACCAGTATTTCTTGATCTCATCTGGGGTGGTGTTGAGAGATTTTCCATGTGATGAAACATACTTCATGTTTGTTTCTCTGCCATATTACTGAAGAAATCTTCATTTAAATATTTATTAAAATATTCAAATGGTTTCCTAACTCCTATACTGACAGATTCTACATCAGAACGTGATGATGTTGATGTTGTGGCAGTAGGAGATACTGGGCGAAAATCTAAAATAGAAATAACAATATTGTTTTGCAACAATTAATATTCATGCCTATTAAAATTACTAAAAAATTATTTACTATGTTATGTGGTGCCAGCGTTGCTTTGGCTCTCTATGTGATGGTGTTTCATGAGCTTGTGTTGGCACTACTAAACTTTCACAGTTTGAAACTTCATATTCTTATTCAGATGCTGTCAGTTGCGACCCCTGAATGTGAACTTCAGCATCATCACCATCATTATCATCATCATCGTCATCATCAATTTCAATGTCAGAACAATTAGCGTCAAAGACCTCAACCAGAAGCTGAGCTATTTCTGAATCAGACAGACGTGTCAATAATATTTATATTTTATTTTTAAATCACGTTTGTAAACTTTTATTTGTATAGAAAGCATTAGAACTGCCTACCCCATTATTAAAGTTGTGAAATGCGCACTAAAAATAATAAAATAACGTTGAAACAACGAACAACAATATAAAATGCAGAAGACCGCCGTTTACTCACAGGCATTTGAAATGTAGCCACAGAGACCCAATGTATCAAATCTGTTACATCTACTAAAATACGACTTTTCAGAAGTAAAATCGTCTTTCACGTCAATTTCTTTAATAAAATTGTAGTCAGGGAACTGTTACCAATATTTTACTAGTGATTTAGAAGTAAATAAACGATGAATTAACAATATTAACCTTTCTTTCTTGAAGCCATGCTTGCTCGTCCAAAACACAGTTGTTGCTGACTGCTCCTGACACCTAGTGGGCATTCTGAGATCTAAGAGTAGGCTGCCTGCTTGTTCTGCGGAGTGTATCGAATACGATGCAGTCGATGCTTTTACAAAAAAATGGCACACATTGTAGAGGAACATCATTTGAACAGATGATACAGCTGATACAAGAGGTCGCTATAAGAAATTAGTGAAAACTGAAAATGGAAATGAAATCACTCTATCCGTTGACCGCCAAAAGAATTTGGTCTTACGCAAATTCCCTGACCAGGCAGATTACTGTAGTCGACATTTCTATCCATCTAACTGTCAACCACTAGTAGCTGAGTGATCAGCACGACATACTGTCAATCCTAAGGGCCTGGGTTCGATTCCTGGCTGGGTTAGAGGTTTTCTCCACTCAGGGGCTACGTGTTGTGGTGTCCTTATCACCAACACTTCATCCCCATCCATGCGCAAATCGGCGAAGTGGCGTTAAATCGAAAGACTTGCACCCAGCGAACAGTCTACCCTGACATTCATTTTTTTAACTTCACTATCTGCCAAGGTACATCTAAAGATAAGCAGACAAAAGACCGTCTTTTTATATATCACTGGACAGAATCAGACTCCTAAAAGATTCGAATGAAATTAAATCAGCAATTTTTCGTAGGCAAAAAAATACTTGCTTGGAAGAAGTGACGACAGTAAGGCTTTTTGCGGATGGTTGTGGAATGCAAAACTAGAACAGTTCAATGATGACTGTGCTTCGATACTTGCTGGTAAATGAAGTGCTGCCAAATATTATAGACATTGTTTTAGTATTCCCTGTACCAGGTCATTTGTATGTCCGGCCTGATCGTGTATTAGGCAGAATTGAGCAGGAAATTCAAAATTATGACACCATTATTAAGCCTGAGAAATACATTGAAATTTTTAAGGAATGTAGAACTGTTTTCAATATGACTGCGAGCTGTAATATTTTTGACTGGACGAATGTATGTGAAAATTACCAAAAGGAGCCTGGAAATTGGAACTTTAAATTTTCAACTGCTAAAAGATTTATTATAAGACTGGGCAATGTGCCAACCTGTGGAGTACTTGTTGCAGGTGAACTATGGTGTAACACCAATCTCAGAAAGGCAAAAAAAGTCTCAAACCTAGATTTAAAGTTCAAAACTTTGAACTACCGTTAGTACTACCTGGAGTAACAGTAAAAGAGCTGAAAGTGAAAGATATCAACAAGCTTCTAACTGAAACTTCCTGGCAGACTAAAACTGTGTGCCGGACCGAGACTCGAACTCGGGACCTATGCCCTTCGCGGGCAAGTGCTCTACCAACTGAGCTACCCAAGCATGACTCACGCCCTGTCCTCAAAGCTTTACTTCTGCCAGTACCTCGTCTCCTACCTCCCAAACTTTACAGAAGATCTCCTGCGAACCTTGCAGAACTAGCACTCCTGAAAGAAAGGATATTGTGGAGACATGGTTCAGCCTGGGGGATGATGCCAGGAAGTTTCATATCAGCGCACACTCTGCTGCAGAGTGAAAATCTCATTCTGGAAACATCCCCCAGGCTGTGGCTAAGCCATGTCTTCGCAATATCATATCTTTCAGGAGTGCTAGTTCTGCAAGGTTTGCAGGAGAGCTTCTGTAAAGTTTGGAAGGTAGGAGACGAGGTACTGGCAGAAGTAAAGCTGTGAGGATGGGGCGTTAGTTGTGCTTGGGTAGCTCAGTTGGTAGAGCACTTGCCCATGAAAGGCATAGGTCCCGAGTTCGAGTCTCAGTCCAGCACACAGTTTCAATCTGCCAGGAAGTTTCATATCAGCGCACACTCCGCTGCAGAGTGAAAATCTCATTCAAGCTTCTGACTCTTCTACAAAAATATTATATCCAAACCAGTATAGAACAGAACTGCAGAGCAATCTGATGATGAATATGCCGGTGCACATATGGATGATGAAAATCACTTTTAATTACTTTGCAAAAATTAATAGGACAAATCCAGATCTAAATAATCTAATGACTACCCTTAAGACATTTTTAAAATTATGTTTTCTGTAATGTGTGTAGGTTTAATGTAATGCTATTTTTTAATAATTTTCTGATAAATGTATGTTAATATCTGCTTCCCTAACTTAACCAGAAATTATTTCAGTTGTTTTAAAAATACCTACAGACATTGTTTCCACAAAAATTAAATTATATACATCTGCTAAACAAACACTGTTTATAATTTTTCCCCTATTTTCTTTTTCAAACTGTCTCTTATCCAAAGTTTTTATTTTCAAAATGTCTCTTCTCTGTATTTTGGTTCCAAAACGTCCCTTATCCAAGAGTTTTTAGTTTATAACAAAATTTTAAAGTAAGTTATTTTTAAATTTTTTAATGTAAACAATAGACACCGGAAACTAAGAAACATATAGAAAAAATTTCAAATTTATACATACAATAGAAATTATTAAATATGTTTGTTACTAATTACTGAAATTTATGCCAGTTGGATAAAGGACATTTTGGAACAAAGAGACTCAAGTGGAGAAAGTTAGAGTCCTACTCCGGAGCACATTCAGCCCTCTCAAAATATATAGTCCCTTCAGAAGTTAAAGTATGGTTGTAGTTGTTCACTGCCCAGAATCAATCACCACTCGGTAGTACAGACAGGTCCGCCTCCTTCAAGCACAAACATAAAAGTGTCAAGAATCGCTCCCTTGAGCTCTTCAATGAAGAAATCCATCTCCATACTACTACTTTCTGTCTGCTTTCCATTGGCTGAGGGCCATCCCCATCAAAAATATGTTCTTAAGATCTGCAGACATGACTTGACTCAACATGATTACTTCCAGGACTAAACTAATGTATTATATCTATATTTAAACAAAGAAATGTCACAAACTACTGGTTACACTCAAATCATTTACAATAAATATATTTTTTTATTTTTTATTTATGAATTTGGCCACCTATGGACCACATACAACTTATGACTTATGCTCATCTCTGCTCATATGTCCACACTCTCTTGGGTCGAGGTTTTGGCTCATCTTCTTCATAGTTTGCGTTTTCTATAAGTAGCCTAAAAGTGATTCCTGTCACGTATTATTTCTTCTGTAACACCTATTTTGTTGGCGTCTTTCTTTTCTGCTTCTACCCATCCTACAGTTTTTTTCAGCTTACTAACGTAATTAAAAATTTTCTTTGTAATCCGTGTTTCTTCCATTCTTCTTAAATGTCCATAAAATTTTAGCCGTCTCTTCCTCATTGTATCTGTGATCTTTTCTGTATTTTTGTATAGGTCTTCATTTCTCCTTTTAATCCACCTATTTTCCTTGTTTTTCTCAGGACCTAGACTTTTTCTTAGTATTTCTCTCTCTCTTTTTTTCTAGTTCTCTTAATTCACCTTTCTTATTCAATGTTAGGCACTCTGATCCATACGTTGCTTGTGTCCTAATAACTAAATTATAATGTTCAATCTTCGCTTGTATGGATATTGATTTCTTATTGTAGTAGTTATGTGTTAATTTATATGCAAATTCTTACTTTTTTATTCTTTCTTTATTTGCTGTGTTATCTAGTCCATTGGCTTGGATCCACTCCCCCAGGCATCTGAATGTATCAACTCTTTTAATTTTTCCATAAATTGTTTTCATAAACTTTTCTGTATTATGTTTGTGTTCTATATACTCGGTTTTTTCATAGGATATTTTTAGCCCAGTCTTTTCAGCACTCTCATGTAACAGATCAAGCATAACCGTTGCATCTGTTCGGTTTTCAGTTATCAATGCCATATCATCCGCAAAGGCTAAACATTTCACTTCAAATTTGTTCTTTCCTTGGCCCATGCTTATACCCTTTGTGCCTCTGTTTTTTAATGTGCTTTCCCAAGTTATTACTATTTTATCTAAAACCAATTTACAGAGAATTGGGGACCGTCCATCTCCTTGTCGAACTCCTGTTCTGATTTTGAATGGTTCAGAAATTTTGCCTTGAAACTTAATTCTTGATGTTGCATCTGTGAGCATTTGTTCAACAAGTCTTCTGGTATATACTAAGATGGTATCTGTTCTTTCGCGCATGTCCGAAAGAACATATACCACTTTAGTATATATATAGTTAAGGCTCACCAGCCACTTGACCATCTTCTTCTTCTGTGCGAATGCACAAACAGTGCCCGAACTCTTACGGGAATCGGCAACGCGCCACGAGTAATGAGTATAATGGGCGGGGGCACTACGAATGTAGTGTGGGACAATATGCTGAGAATGTAGGTTTTGCAGGAGGCGTGTCGGAGATAAATCCCTGCAGTCATGCTATCCTCTGTGTCCTCGGTGGCTCAGATGGATAGAGCATCTGCCATGTAAGCAGGAGATCCCGGGTTCATGTCCTGGTCGGGGCACACATTTTCATCTGTCCCCGTTGACATATGTCAACACCTGTAAGCAGCTAAGGGTGTTCATTTCATTGTAATTTCAAGTCTTCTGGTGTTTTCATCCATCCCTGATTCATAAAGTATCGGGAATAGTGTTCGTCTGTCAAATATATATAGGTTTGTCTCCAAATAAGGAAACCAGTAATCTTTCACAAGTGGGCTCATAATAAATGACAGCACAGATTGCCATTAAATATTGTTTACAAAGTTATTTAGGCCTGCTTGTCAGAAGCATCTTTTGATACTCTTTTACAAAGGTGCTCTCAGCTAATGTGTGATTGACCACTTCTTAAATTACTATAACTTTATATTACCAATTGTAATTAATATTTAAATGAAGCTACTGGCAAAATAGTAGACTGTACATTAAATAAAAACACAAGTTTGATAAAATGTGAGACAGTCATACTGTATTTATTTTTCTGTAACTGAGGGGTGTACAATGTTTTGACAAACATTAGCATAATGAAAAGATATAAAAAATGTAAAAAAGTCAAGAAAGAAAATAGATACAGATGAGTTGCTTTCAGGAATGATAGCTATAGAGCAATGCTATTATCTGAGATATCGTACGTTGAAGTCGCATGACATGTTTGAAACTTGTTAATTCAGAGGTTCACTGTAGAAATATTTATTCGCTATGAAATATTAACTTTTGTAGTGTCATTGGATACACCTCATTTTTCTGAGATTGCAGATGTATTCAGATTTGCATTAATATTTGACTATAAATTATTATAGATTCTACAAGAGCTTTAAGAAGTCATCTTTCAGTTTTTCTGAAACCCTGCCATTTCTTGGAACCTATTCTGTACACAGCCCTTGCGAGTAACAGGTATCCAAATTCCCAGCTTTAGGATTTACCCATTTCTGGCAATGCTGCTCATCTTTGTACCTGAACTCGCCCATACCATTCACTTAGCCAGACCTGCTATGGCATGCCTAGAGCCCTGGGCTCGCTAGCATTCAGCTGTACAACAAATTCCTATTACCTTGTACCAGTACTGGGTGGCCGATTAGCTCATCTAAATACTTGTAACATCACATACCAGTTTTTCCATTCTCTTGTAAATAATTCATGTTTGTATTTTCCAACAATAATTCATTAAACTGATCAGTCGATATATGCTCACTGGACAAAAAATCAGTCACCCCTACAGAAAACATTACAAGCATCATTTAATACCATGCTATTCCACCCCTGGACTTGATAACCGCCTGGATTTGGTTACGAACTGAGTCCATAAGGCTGTACAGGTATGTCGCATACAGGTTTACCCACTCACTGAGGCTGCTGTAGGGATGCTGTTGTCGGTGTTTTAACATCTGTTCCAACATGTCCCACAGATTTTCTGTGGGGTTCAAGTCAGGTGATTTTGGCAGTCAGTCAAGATTAATAGTGCAGGGGAGAAAACCACTCACATATTCTTCCAGCACAATGAACTACTCTGTTGTCATCTTTATGTGCTAGTGTGAGCAATGGCCTCTTGCGAGATGACAGACTCAAAATGTTCATCGTATGCAGCTTCCATCACAATGTTCTCTGGCAGATAGTTTGGCTGGACCCTCATTCACTGCCTGCACCAATTCCTGTAGGGTATGGATGCGATTTTAATTTACAAGCTGTGAAACACGTCTCTGGTCCCCCTTGAGTCAGGAACTTTTTCCAACGACAATTGTAACATGATATTTCTTAGCTCTGTGTTTTACGCCATTGAATGCAGACATGTTGAACAGTCCACCACAAAACACAAACAAATACAGCAATTTCACGGACTGTATGGCCATGGGCATGGCCAAACACAATTATCCTTTTTGACACTCAGTCACATTCTTACATTTACACATGTTTATGTTCTATGTACACTTGGAACCTCAGTGTCTCACTGATCACTACTGCCTTATGCTTAAATATAGTACATGAATAGTTGAGTATGTTACTCTATCGCTGCCCCATCTACAAAGGCTTGATATTCATCTGCGCATGCTGCCCAGTGAGCTTATTCGCACCTGTCAGTGTCTGTCTTCTTTGGAATTGGACTTATTACATTCTTCTTGAAGTCTGAGGATATTGTGGCTGTCTCATACATCTTGCAGACCAGGTGGAATAGTTCTGTTATGGCTGGTTCTCCCAAGGATATCAGCAGTTCTGTCCGAATATCTACTACAGGGATCTTATTTGATTTAAGTCTTTCAATACTCGTCAAATTCTTCTCACAGTATCACATGCCCTATACCATCTTCATCTACAATATTGCCTTTAAGTTCATTTCCCTTTCACTCTATATACTCCTTCCAACTTTGAGCTTTCTGATTTTTGTTCAGTACTTGTTTCCCATCTGAGATCTGAGCTCTTGATATTAATACAGCAGCCTTCCTTTTCGACATATGTCTCTTTAATTTTCCTGTAGGCGGTATCTATCTTTCCTCCAGTGATAAACGGGCTGACTGAGCTGCCCCTATTGATGCGTTTTATGCAACTGCAATACCTTCAAAAACCACAATGACATTTTCATATTCTCTCGCCTGATACACACATACTGTTAGTCCTACAGAAAAAAATGGATAGGACCTTTTTGTAGGAAAATTAATGTACTTAAATTTTGTACTGGGATATGTTTTTGCTGGAAGCCACTGTTTTTGAGTTATTCGAGCAAAAGGTGTTAGAAGGTCAATTTTGTACGATTTTCTCATATAATTCGAGAACTGTGGCCTCTAGCGAAAATACCCAGAACAAAATTAAATTAAATTAACTCTCGTACAAAAGCGTCATCTTCATTTTTCCTGTAGGACTAATAGTTTGGCTGTAGTGAGCGAGAGAATATGAATATCTTGCATGTGATCTCTGAAGTCATTGCGAGTTGCATAAAAATCATTGGCAGGGGCAGCTGAATCACTCTGTATGCTTCTATATCCTTATACTAGCAGAGTACTTGGCACTGCCTGGGTATGTATTTATTCCAATGTTCTATTAGTCCATCTCCTCCTTTCCTCTCTCTCTGTCCATCTCACCCTTCACCCCATCTCTTTCAATCACCTCCTCCCCCTCTCTCCATCCACCTCCTCCTCTCCCCTCTCTCTGTCCATTTCCTCTCCCTCTCCATCTGTCCATCTCCTCATCCCCCCTATCTGTGTCTCTCCCCTGCTTCCCCCTCACTGACTGTCCAACTCCTCACTGAGTGAGGTGGCACAGTGGTTAGCACGCTGGACTTGCATTCGGAAGGACAATGGTTCAAACCAGTGTCTGGCCATCCTGATTTAGGTTTTCTGTGATTTCCCTAAATCACTTCAGGTGAGTGCTGGGACAATTCCTTTGAGTGGGCAAGGCTGACTTCTGTCTAGGGCATGGACGTGTGTGATGTCCTTAGGATAGTTAGGTTTAAGTAGTTCTAGGGGACTGATGACCTCAGCAGTTAAGTCCCATAGTGCTCAGAGCCATTTGAACCATGTGAAGCAAGGCTGACTTCCTTCCCCATCCTTCCCTAACCTCAGCGGACCGATGACTTTGCTGTTTGGTCCTTTCCCCCGCCCAACAACCAATCCAACTCCTCCTTTCACCTTATTGCTCCATGTTATCACACTTGTGGCAATAAGATGCTGGTAGTTCTTACTCCCACAGTATTTCTTTGCAGATTTTAATTAATACATTTACCAAATTTGGTTGAAATCATTCCACGTGTTTAGGATGGGCTTTTTACCTGTGGCTTTGCCCACAGATGTACATGTCATATACAATGAAGCGCAAAAGAAACTGGTATAGGCATGTGTATTCAAATACAGAGATATGTAAACAGGCTGAATATGGTGTGGTGGTTGGCAATGCCTATATAAGGCAAAAAGTGTCTGGAGCAGTTGTTAGATTGGTTACTGCTGCTACAGTGGCAGGTTATCAAGATTTAAGTTAATTTGAATGTGGTGTTATATTTGGCGCATGAGCAATGGGACACAGTATCTCCAAGGTAGTGATGAAGTGTGGATTTTTTGCATACGACCATTTCATAAGTGTAAAGTGCATATCAGGAACCTGGTAAAACATCAAATCTCAGACATTGCCGCAGCCGGAAAAAGATTCTGTAAGAACAAGGCCAACGATGGCTGAAGAGAATCATTCAACGTGACAGAAGTGCAATCCTTCTGCACAATTTGCCACAGATTTTAATGCTGGGCCATGAACAAGTGTCAGCATGTGAACCATTCAATGAAACATCATTAATATGGGCGTTCATTGCCAAAGGCCCACTCATGTACTATTGATGACTGCACAACACAAAGCTTTACACCTCGCCTGGTCCCATCAACACCAACATTGGACTGTCGACGAATGGAAATATGTTGCCCGGTCCAATGAGTCTCATTTCAAACTGTATCTAATGGATGGAAGTGTACGGGTATGGAGACAACCTCATGAATCCATGGACCTTGTATGTCAGCAGGGGACTGTTCAAGCTGGTGGAGGCTCTGTAATGGTTTGGGGTGTGTGCAGTTGGAGCGATATGGGACCCCTGATACCTCTAGATATAATTCTGACAGGTGACACCTACGTAAGCATCCTGCCTGATCACCTGCATCCATTCATGTACATTCCAACAGACTTGGGCAATTCTAGCAAGACAATGAAATACCCCACAAATGGCTCCAGAAACACTCTTCTGAGTTTAAATACTTCTGCTGGCCACCAAACTCGCCAGACTTTAAAATTATTGAGCATATCTGGGATGCCTTAAAATGTGCTGTTCAGGAGAGATCTCCACTCCCTCATACTCTTACGAGTTTATGGGCAGCCCTGCAGGATTCCAGCACACTACTTCAGACATTAGTCGAGTCCATACCATGTCATGTTGCATCACTTCTCCATGCCCATGGGGGCCCTACATGATATTAGGCAGGTGTATCAGTTTCTTTGGTTCTTCAGTGTGTCTTTAACAATTAACTGCACACATATTTCTCCCTGTCTCTAGCGAATTTCATTCTGCATTTTAATTTTCTCACAGCTTAATGTTCATGCTGTCACACCTCCTGAAGTATGTACTATACAATGATATAATGTTGCGGGTATATCTAGTGGTATATATGGTTACTGTCTGCAAAATGTGTTTTGAATAGAGTTAGTAGTAACAAAGTATTAAATTAAAATGTCATGCATGATGTGGCAGTTTTTCATGTATCTCTGTGTTTATGATGTCCTATCTACTGAACTATGTGTCCTACAATAATACATTCTTCAAGGTACATTCAGGGGCATACATGGGTACTGTCAGAAAAATGTGTTGTGAATAGAGTCAGTAGCGAAGAAATAAGAAATTTACCCATAATATATAATGCCGCAGTTTTTCACGCATTTCTGCATTTAATGACATGTCTCCTGAACTATGTATTGTGAAACTATATAGTCTTGTTGGTACATTCAGCGACATAGTTTGACACTGTTTTCGCTGTGTGTTGTGAATAGTGTTAGTAGTAAATGAGCAATAAATTACAAATCTCATGCATGATGTGCAGTTTTTCATACATCTCAGTGTTTATGATCTCATATCTCCTGGAATATTTACTGTACAATTATGTAATATTGCTGATACAATCAGTGGTATCTGTCTAAAAAATGTGTCATGAATACAGTTAGTAGTAAAGAAGTGATAAATTAAAATGTCATGCTTTATGTGGTAATTTTACAGTCACAAACAGTGCAAATGTAGTAGTAAGCAATAAATGTTTTTTACATTTCATCATTTTTTGGTGGATCTCAGACAGAAAAAGTTTCATTAAGGTTTAAAATTCCATGTGAGGTTTGTACCAAGTCACTAAGTGCTCTCATTCAAAATAATGGATAACTAAAGTATGGCTATATGGCTGTCATGGCCTACACTACTTTTTCATCCCCATCCCTTTGATAGGTAGGTGGTTCTCACCCCCACAGTGACAATTTCCAGACAAAGCGGTATGTGTACCAATTTTGGTTGAAATCAGTCCAGTGGTTTAGGAGATGTGAAACATACATACATATATACATAAATTTTATAATATGTATGGATTTGTCCTCTAGACATTCCTGCTTACCACTCCGCAGATTATGTCAATGTCATTTTTTAGATATTCGTATCATGGGCAGGTGCTCTACCAAAGGCAAAGTTCCTGAGTTCGAGTCTCAATCAGTGCACACTCTGCTGCAGAGTGAGAAACTCATTCTGGAAACATCCTCCAGGCTGTGGCTAAGCCATGTCTTGCAATATCCTACCTTTCAGGAGTGCTAGTTCTGTAAGGTTTGCAGGAGAGCTTTTGTAAAGTTAGGACGATATGAGATGAGGTGCTGGCAGAAGTAAAGCTGTGAGTACGGGGCATGAGTCATGCTTGGGTAGCTCAGTTGTCTATCTCCCCTCCCCCCCCCCCCCCCCCCCTGCCGTGATAGGTCCCGAGTTCGAGTCTCAGTCCGGCACACAGTTTTAACCTGCCAGGAAGTTTCAAGCATGCAGGATTTGGATGGGTCAATATGCATTTCTCTGGCTGTTCATGGAACATCCATGAATGAAAATCATTAACACTTTAACAGTATTAGTGGCTTGGGTGGGCTGCCTATTAGTATTACCACACAACCAATGGAGAGAGCTTGGAAAGGTAATCCATCCAACCTTTTAGTCAGAGAAAGCCAAAGAACAGTAACAGGGAACCACTATGCATAAATGCCAATGTTAACATGGAACAAAAGTTTTGAGATGAGTTTCCCTATTAATATTCAGAACAGCTTAGACACATTAACAGGTATCTTAATGGATGTGAAAAGAAAAATGTAAGACAACTGCACAATGACAGTATTCTGATCAGGAGTAAAATTATTAAGCAGAAAGTAGCTGGATTATTGTCGTGTCATCAGTTATCACAAAACACTCATTTTCAAAATGGCTATTGCGACATGCAAAACCATCACAGACACAGATATGAATGAGTTGTACGAAGAACTGTTGGACATGAGTCTTACAGAGATGAAAAATACTCCAAAAATAGTAAACAGCATATTGAAAATTCAACACATCTGTGTTGTTGTTTGTTGTTGCTGTCTTCAGTCCTGAGACTGGTTTGATGCAGCTCTCCAGGCTACTCTATCCTGTGCAAGCTTCTTCATCTCCCAGTACTTACTGCAACCTACATCCTTCTGAATCTGCTTAGCGTATTCATCTCTTGCTCTCCCTCTACAATTTTTACCCTCCCCACTGCCTTCCAATGCTAAATTTGTGATCCCTTGATGCCTCAGAACATGTCCTACCAACCGGTCCCTTCTTCTTGTCAAGTTGTGCCACAAACTCCTCTTCTCCCCAATTCTATTCAATACCTCCTCATTAGCTATGTGATCTACCCATCTAACCTTCAGCATTCTTCTGTAGCGCCACATTTTGAAAGCTTCAATTCTCTTCTTGTCCAAACTATTTATTGTCCATGTTTCATTTCCATACATGGCTACACTCCATACAAATACTTTCAGAAACGACTTACTGACACTTAAATCTATACTCGATGCCAACAAATTTCTCTTCTTCAGAAATGCTTTCCTTGCCATTGCCAGTCTACATTTTATATCCTCTCTACTTTGACCATCATCAGATATTTTGCTCCCCAAATAGCAAAACTCCTTTACTACTTTAAGTGTCTCATTTCCTAATCTAATTCCCTCAGCATCACCTGACTTAATTCGACTACATTCCATTATCCTCGTTTTGATTTTGTTGATGTTCATCTTATATCCTCCTTTCAAGACACTGTCCATTCCGTTGAACTGCTCTTCCAAGTCCTTTGCTATCTCTGACAGAATTACAATGTCATTAGCGAACCTCAAAATTTTTATTTCTTCTCCATGGACTTTAATACCTACTCCGAATTTTTCTTTTGTTTACTTTACTGCTTGCTCAACTGTGTTAGCAGATACATAATGATTGGGAATATACCCCTTCAGGTGCGGCCATCTATAACCAATTCAGTTAAGTGTTTCAAATACCAGAGACCTGGCCCCACCAGTTTTTTGATGTTCTGTGGTTGTTGTTGTTGTTGTGGGCTTCAGTCCAAAGACTGGTTTGATGTGTCTCTTCATCTTAAAATCATTACTGCCACCTACATGCTTCTGACTCTGCTTACTGTATTCATCTCTTGGTCTCCTATCATTTTTATCCACCAAACTTACCTCCAATACTAAATTGGTGATCCCTTGATGTCTCATAATGTGTTCAATCAACTGATCCCTTCTTTTTATCAAGTTGTGGCATAAATTTCTTGTCTCCTCAATTCTATTCAGTACTTCCACATTAGTTACATGATCTGCCCATCTAATCTTCAGCAGCGTTCTTCTGTAGCACCACATCTAAACTGTTTATCATCCATGTTTCACTTCTGTACATGGCTACACCCCCCCCCCCCCCCCCCCCCCATGAACTGTGCCTCAGCGACACAGATAGCCATACTGTAGGTGCAACTAACTACAACAGAGGGGTACCTGTTGAGAGGCCAGACAAATGTGTGGTTCCTGAAGAGGGGCAGCAGATTTTTCAGTAGTTGCAGGGGCAACAGTCTGGATGAATGACTGACCTGGCCTTGTAACATTAACCAAAACAGCCTCGCTGTCCTGGTACTGCAAATGGCTGAAAGCAAGGGGAAACTACAGCCGTAATTTTTTCCATGGCCATGCAGCTTTACTGTATGAGTTTTGCTATTTGGGGAGCAAAATAACTATGATGGTCCAGGTAGAGAGGATATAAAATGTAGACTGGCAATGGCAAGGAAAGCATTTCTGAAGAAGAGAAATTTGTTAACATTGAGTATAGATTTAAGTGTCAGGAAGTCATTTCTGAAAGTATTTGTATTGAGTGTAGCCATGAATGGAATTGAAACATGGACGATAAATATGAGGCTTGGAACTTTAATAGTGGAAACTATTTATTTACAGCTTGTACAAAAGAGATACATGTTTCAAAGTTTTACTGACCTTCAAAGTAGTCTCCCGCATTGTGTATAACCCATTGCCAACGATGTGGAAGTCATAGGATACTCTTAGCAGTGCCAGTTGTGTTGACAGTTCAAGCAGCGTGGTCTATTGCCCAACGAATTTGTAGCAGTTCAGAAGTGAATGCCGTGAAGTGTTTCCTTCACTTTAGAAATCAAGTTGAACTCTTGAGGGCTTAAGTCAGGAGAATGCAGTAGGTGGTATGGCACTTAGCAGCCCCATCAGTCAAACAAATCATTAACAGCTTGCACTGTACATGCTTGAGCATTGTCCTGCAAAATGATGGTCAGGTCCTGCAGAAAGTGTCATCACTTCTGTCTCTATGTTGTCATTTTTGGAATACAACCTACGACCAGCTACTTTTTTCTCCTACTGCAGTTGAAAAGGAAAAATGATGTACATAATTACAATACCAGAAGAAAAATGACATTCATTACTCCACATTAAGGTTGTCTTTAACACAAAATGGAGTGTGCAATGCTGTAGCTAAAATTTTTGATAACTTACCTAGTGATAATAAAACATCTGACAGACAGCAAAATAAAATTTGTAAACAAACTGAAAAAGTTTCTCCTTGCCAATTCCTTCCATTCCATAGAAGGATTTCTATTATCGTAATATGTAAAAGGTGGTGGGCAGGAATTGCTAGCTCACATCTATATATTCAAAAAGTAGATAAATTAAAAAACAAGAAAAAGAAGAACTCTTATAAATGTTCAGCATATAGCCATATTTACAAACTAGCTTCCTGTGTGAATATAAAATGACTCAACTCACATGATTGCAGTTTATCATGCAAAATGGTCCATGGGACATGAAATCAACTAACTAACATAGGAATTTGTCACCACATTTTATTTCAATATTTCCCTGTTTTTTTATTTGCTTTTTGAAACTCAATGAACTGAATCTTGTTAACTTTGAGTGACAGACCATTTGAAGTGAACCAATTTAGAGCTTCTTTGAATACTGTGGTTGCAGTGTTCTCTAGACTGCAGTTGGGTGTTTTGTCAGTCATAATGGTTGTGTCATCATAAAACAGGGTGAAGTGTGCTTTTTCTGTCATATAGCATGGCAGATCATTGATAAAGATGAGGAAAGTAAGGGACCAAACACCAAGCCCTGTGGCACTCCACATTTTACTGTGCCCCAGTCAGAGCAGGCAGGTGCCATTGCAGAATTGTTCAATACTACCTTCTACCTTGACTTGAGCCACATCCTTACTTTATCATTTAATCCATAGTGTTCAGCCTTCATAAGTAGAATTTTGTGATCTACACAATTGAATGCTTTAAGCAGACAACAGAAGATTTTCCAATTGGTGACATTTATTGTTTATGAATTCAAGGAGTTGGTTGAAAAATGAGAAAATGGGATGTACAGTTGAAGCACCCCTTTGCAACCCAAACTGATTTTTATTAAGGATTTTATTTTTATTAAGATGATCATGATTCTCTTGAACATTAGATTCTATAGGTTTTGGAGAGACTTGTTAATAATGAAATTGCCCAGTAGTTGGAAACATCAGCTTTAGCTCCTTTTTTGAACAGTGGTTTCACAATTGCATATTTGAGTCTATTAGGGACAATACCTTGATTTATGGGCTCATTAAATGTGTGACAGAGAACTTTAAGAATAAATTTGCAGCAGTGTTTCAGTACGTTGATAGATAAATTATCCACACCAGTGGAATTTTTGTTTTTAATTTGCTTTAGTACCTTCTCAGTCTCCTCAGTTGTAATATAGGGTACATACATGTGACTAATTTTGTTCTGCACTGTTTTTCTTTTAGAAGACTCATAGCTTCAACTCTAGACCCTTTACAATCAATTTGATCCGGTACTGTCAAAAATGACTGTCGAAGATATTGGCAACTATATCTGGTTTATCTACCATGCTTCCATTATGACACACTTTGATACTGTCTGTATCTTCTGTAATTTTTCCTTTCACCCTTTTGAACACCTTCCAAACAGTTTTTACTTTATTATTTGAATGGTTAATTTCAGATTTAATAAACATGCTCTTGGATTTTTTAATGACACTCTTTAGGATGCTACAGAATAATTTGTAGTGTTTCCTATCCTGAGGTTTGTTAGAATTTCTGAGTGAGACATAAAGCATTCTCTTTGTTTCACAGGATGTTTTGATTCCCTTAGCGAGCCATTGTCTCCTGTAATCACTCAAATTGGTGTTTTTTAAAATTATCTTGGGAAATACAGCTTCACAATGGTAACAAATTCATTCAGACATATGTTACATTTATCATTGACATCTTTAGCCTGATATACTGTATCCCATTCCAACTGCTGTTAATGTTTGTGGAAGGTTTCCAGATTCTCATTATTGATCAATTTAAAAGCTCTATAGGTAAAACTATTCTTGTTAGATGGGCTTACGTCATGCATTTTTAACAACTGCCCGTCATGGTCGGAAACGTCATTTAAGATTTGTGTTATGCATATGTTATCAATTCTGTTATTGTCTCCAAAAATATTGTTAACCGGGCTTATGCAGTTCTTAGTCACACTTGTGGAAAAGTCAAAAACTGCCCTCAGATCAAAAGAGTTCATTACATTCTCAAAATCTGTTCTATCATTATTATTTGAGAACAGCCAAGTTAAAAGTAATTATTTTTGCTTGAGGAATATACTAAGCCTTCCCGAGGGTGCTCTGTAACCAGTAATCACATAAACAGGCAGAGTATTAACATGCAGTTCAATGCATCAAGCCTCAAATGTTGATCAACACAATAATTTTTTTACATCTACAGACTTGTGCACTATATTATTTTTAACATAGATTATTACTCCACCTTTATCCATTGTATTTCTAGTATAATAAGCTGCTAGGTTGTACTTATATAGTTGCACCATTTCAATCCATTATGTCAAATGATGTTCTGTAAAACATAATATATGGGCATTGTTTATTGCATCAGTGTCATTAATGTAAACAGACAACTGGTCCAATTTGTTTCTTATACCCTTTATATTCTGATGAAAAATACAAAGTTTGTCACTTCCTAAACTCTTTGTTCTGATGTCACTGTTTTTTTGTAAATTGAAATTACAGATTATAGGCAGTGTACCTGTAGATTTTTGACTTTAGTCCTGGAGCTGAGGCTATGTACCAAAAATCCTGTAGAGTTGTGTGTTTCTTGGTTCTTGTGCTGCTTCTGCTTGCCTCTGTTACTGTGATGATGGTGGGGACACATCAGGTGGGTCTTTTCTTATCTCTCAGAAACCAGTAAAGAACTTCACTGGTCCATCAATCATTCATTTGCCTGGCTGAAAATCCCACTCATCCCTATTTTATTTTTCTTGTAGACACAATTATGTTTTTATAGTCTAGCAGGATACATTATGCATCTCTCCATTGCTCATTGAGTCATCCTCAGTTTCCGTATGGGTTTCACTTTGAAAGTCTATGCCTCACTGCCAATGTCAGAACTCATAATGCTCAGAGATTGTAGGATTTCCTTTCTAGATATAACAGGATTTAATAACGTCATATAGTTTATCAAAAGCTCTCCAGGTAATTTTTACTCCTATGTGTATTTCCTTTGCTGTCCATGCTGTCTTCTTCACCTTCTTTATTAACATGAATTATTTTATTTTTTATGTAATTGTTATTACACACAAGTTCAGACTTATGGTAGTCAATTTTCAACCCTACTTTCAAACTTTCTGTCTTAATTAGTTGTTGCCTTTTATCTGCATTCAAGGCAGCTAATACACTGTCATGAGCAAACCAAAGGTGGTTTAGATATGTTCCTTCATTTTTCCCAGTTTAAAGATCTAAAAACTTCCTCTAGGACTGTCAAGGATAATAGAATTTTGGTCTATCCCGATAAAGTTTAACGGACACTGTAATACTGATGTAAATATTCTTCAGTATATTAATAAGTGTTGAGCCAATATCCTGTTTCTCAAGGGCTGCTAGTAGAGATTTTATTCAAAATGAGTCAACAGCTTGTTTAAGATCTATGAATTTCAAATAAACTACACTCCTGGAAATGGAAAAAAGAACACATTGACACCGGTGTGTCAGACCCACCATACTTGCTCTGGACACTGCAAGAGGGCTGTACAAGCAATGATCACACGCACGGCACAGCGGACACACCAGGAACCGCGGTGTTGGCCGTCGAATGGCGCTAGCTGTGCAGCATTTGTGCACCGCCGCCGTCAGTGTCAGCCAGTTTGCCGTGGCATACGGAGCTCCATCGCAGTCTTTAACACTGGTAGCATGCCGCGACAGCGTGGACGTGAACCGTATGTGAAGTTGACGGACTTTGAGCAAGGGTGTATAGTGGGCATGCGGGAGGTCGGGTGGACGTACCGCCGAATTGCTCAACACGTGGGGCGTGAGGTCTCCACAGTACATCGATGTTGTCACCAGTGGTCGGCGGAAGGTGCACGTGCCCGTCGACCTGGGACCGGACCGCAGCGACGCACGGATGCACGCCAAGACCGTAGGATCCTACGCAGTGCCGTAGGGGACCGCACCGCCACTTCCCAGCAAATTAGGGACACTGTTGCTCCTGGGGTATCGGCGAGGACCATTCGCAACCGTCTCCATGAAGCTGGGCTACGGTCCCGCACACCGTTAGGCCGTCTTCCGCTCACGCCCCAACATCGTGCAGCCCGCCTCCAGTGGTGTCGCGACAGGCGTGAATGGAGGGACGAATGGAGACGTGTCGTCTTCAGCGATGAGAGTCGCTTCTGCCTTGGTGCCAATGATGGTCGTATGCGTGTTTGGCGCCGTGCAGGTGAGCGCCACAGTCAGGACTGCATACGACCGAGGCACACAGGGCCAACACCCGGCATCATGATGTGGGGAGCGATCTCCTACACTGGCCGTACACCACTGGTGATCGTCGAGGGGACACTGAATAGTGCACGGTACATCCAAACCGTCATCGAACCCATCGTTCTACCATTCCTAGACCGGCAAGGGAACTTGCTGTTCCAACAGGACAATGCACGTCCGCATGTATCCCGTGCCACCCAACGTGCTCTAGAAGGTGTAAGTCAACTACCCTGGCCAGCAAGATCTCCGGATCTGTCCCCCATTGAGCATGTTTGGGACTGGATGAAGCGTCGTCTCACGCGGTCTGCACGTCCAGCACGAACGCTGGTCCAACTGAGGTGCCAGGTGGAAATGGCATGGCAAGCCGTTCCACAGGACTACATCCAGCATCTCTACGATCGTCTCCATGAGAGAATAGCAGCCTGCATTGCTGCGAAAGGTGGATATACACTGTACTAGTGCCGACATTGTGCAATCTCTGTTGCCTGTGTCTATGTGCCTGTGGTTCTGTCAGTGTGATCATGTGATGTATCTGACCCCAGGAATGTGTCAATAAAGTTTCCCCTTCCTGGGACAATGAATTCACGGTGTTCTTATTTCAATTTCCAGGAGTGTAGTGGTCCTTAAGTATATCTCTAGTGAAACCATTGTAAAAACTGTGAAACTAATATGACAAATTTCATGATTTGCAATAGATTTTATGCATATTATGACAATATATTTCTCCTCTCTGTTATAAAATTTAAGTATAAGCAAAAAAAAAAAAAAAAAAAAAATCAAAACAGAAAGAAAAATATAAATTATTATCCAAGTGAAGATACATCTTCAGGATTAGTATTTAATTTGAATACTACTGAAGATATTAATATAAATTTTTGCCACAAGAAGTAGTCTGTGGGGAAATGCATCATGTGTATTAATTTTAAAGTGAAATATCAACAACTGCATAAAAGTGAATCCAGAGATTCAAAACTGGATATTTGCAAACCATTGCCAAAGAAACACTGTAGATCTAAATAACAAAGACTGACAGACTGAAAATCAAAGGACAAAATAAGAAGTAGTTCAAGGTGCTGCACACAAATAGTTCAAGAATTTCCTGATTGGTAGAAGCCAGTTTGCTGAGAGACAAAGGTCTAAAGCACACTGTTGTCAATTTTGAGATTGTAGTTTGTGTGCATGTTCCTGACATTTGTTGATGTTATGGTGAACCAGCTTTATCTATGCTGCAGATCCGCATTGTATATATGAACATTCACAAAAAGGTGTCTCATTAATTTCTCTGATATACATTTCGATATAGGCCAAAATCTCAAAGGACAATTTTGTTGTTCTGTGCTCTTCAATAGCCATTGAGGGTTGTCAACATAATTCAATGTTTACATAATTTATGTTGTATTAGTACTTAATAATCAGGGGAATATTGGCAGTTTTATCTGAACCTCAGGCCGCAGAATGTGCTTAATGAAAGTGACGATAACTGGGACCATGAAGTGTTGGTGTGTGGTGGATTTAAAACTTTGCAACAGTCAAAAGACATATTAGCAATAGCCAATACATGGTGTCACATGGTCAATATTTAGGGATGTGACAGATTGGTTCAAATGGCTCTGAGCACTATGGGACTCAACTGCTGAGGTCATTAGTCCCCTAGAACTTAGAACTAGTTAAACCTAACTAACCTAAGGACATCACAAACATCCATGCCCGAGGCAGGATTCGAACCTGCGACCGTAGCGGTCTCGCGGTTCCAGACTGCAGCGCCTTTAACCGCACGGCCACTTCGGCCGGCAGATGTGACAGAAATGGAAACAAAAAAGTCTAGTAGACCTGGCTCTGAAATGTATACCTTATGAGCTATGAACACTTCTTCACCTTTGAGACTGTGAAACAAATCTCTACTACAGCAAGCTGCTTGTTTTCCATATTATGACAGGTGGTATTATGGACTAAAGAGGCTCTAAAGTGCATACCTTAAGAGATATGAGCACTTGTTTTTCTTTGCTATTGTGAAACACATCTCTTCTACTGAACAAGTGCCCAGAGCTCTTAAGGTATGCACTTTAGAGTTTTTGTTTAACAGACCCTTTTTTTTTTTTTTTTTTTTGCTTTGAATGACTGATCCCGTCACATCCAGCTGGATCACCCTGTATATGGAAATTCAGTGGATTAACATTAATAAGAAAAATAATAGTATGATAATTACTATTAACATTTCATAAAATAAAGTGGGTACATTATTTTTTATTCGGAAATCTAGGTTGAAACTATTAAAGAAAAACATGTTAGATCTTTCAGACTGATGGTATTTCTAAAAATCTGATTTTCACAAACATCTATTTCTCCCAAAACTTCATGTCTGTGCTTAGGAACCTTATGGTTCTCAGTTCCTCAACAGATTTATCTCATATCAACTGTGCAATAATTGATCTACTGGATGAATAACAAATCAATCAGTCAATTCATTCTCAATGCTCCATTTTAGAAATCTGTTCACAATCTGCAAGTAGCCCAGTGAGCTATAGTAACTAATGAAACTACCTTGTTCCTCTGTTTCATAAGGATCCAATGTTTTTTCTATGCAATTTGTGATAATTTTAGTGAATTTCTTGTAAATGGAAAACAAGAAGATTTATAGGTCTGTAGTTTTTCATGTCTTGTCAGTCTTCTTTCCTGTGAAATATAATAATTACTGCATTTTTCCAATTATGGAGAATTTTTGTCCTGTGCAGATGTTCTGTAAATAATTTTGCAAATTCCTTATGTACTACTTTTCCTCCAGCTTTTATCACTTCTGCCTAAACACTATGGCTCTCAAATGGCTCTGAGCACTACAGGACTTAACTGCTGAGGCCATCAGTCTAAACACTATGAACACCAGGTGTATCCCCTTCCCTCATACATCTTTATACATTTCTTCTGGGTCATCCTTCAAACTCTGCAGATATGTAAAGTAATTTTAGAATGTTTTTCTTGCATTTTTTTTCTGTTAGTTTCTTTACCATCTGCCATCTTACCCTGTATGATGTAGTGTCTACCCAATATAAGTTTCTATTTTGTTGTCTTCTATTATTACATTTTTGATATATTTTCTCAAATTGTCCTCAAAGACAGTTTTTTTTAATTCCATCATGTTCCTGTAATTGTTTACTTGAAACTCTCATCTTCTCTTTAACAGATGCTTTGTTCTACTTTACTTTTCTTTCTTTAGCTTTCTTGATGCTTAAAACTTTTTTTGCTGCTTACATAAGTACCTTTGTTAAATAACTGCTCCTCTTGTCTATGCATTTGTCTTTCATTTACCAAAATGCTAAACTTGTTGCTTAGTTTAAACTGCTGTTTCTTCTTATTTTTCTACAATTCCACAGAATCTATATTTCTGAATGTCTGTCTCATGACTCTGTTTCTTTCTACCTTAGCACTGGTGTATATTCTGACTCTGCATCTTCTGAGTCTGATACTTTTGAATTTGGAAATGGTTTAGGACAATCACACCCTATGTAATTTCGCTATTATTTTATAAAGTGTAATCAGTTTCATTTTTAGTTTCACTTGTTACATGCCACACTTTCTTGTAGAAGAATTTGTTAAGGGAAAATACATTGTTCTTCTCAGCAGATTTTATTAATGGATGACATTTGATACTTATGGTATTACATCCAAAGTTTTGCACTGAAGTTTTTAGCCTACTTGATGATCAAAATTTTCCCTTATTATCTTGTAGTGATATTTGCTATTATTTATCAGCTTATATAACTCTTCATATAAGTCCTCTGCCTTCAAAACTGAATGTGCATGGACATAAATGATTTCCATGTAATATGTTTTATTGTTTTTGAAAACTAGTAAGGCTATTCTGTTTGAAGATCCTTCTATCTCTATAGTATTGCTTTTAATATTCTTGTTTACAATAAAGCCTACACCAGGATTCCCTCCCTGATCTGTTGCTCTGTGGGTTACTTGTCCATTTTTCACAGAATAATAAATCATTTTTAATTTGTTTTCCCAACACAGAATGTGTTTTTCAACTGAAACATATTGTACATATACTCAAAGAGTACGTGTGAATGCCTGTTTAACCATCTTTTGGCCACAGAGTTCAAAATGCTCTTACTGAGCTTGCCTATAAACTGCTGCACCTAGCTCTGAACACTTACTCTCTTCTTACATCAGTGCTACAAGAAGCAGTGGGTGAAGCTGCTGTATGTAGCAACTAGTGCATGTGAGTGTGGCAAGTGTGGTGTCACCATGCCAACTGTATCAGTGTGGACTGGCTGCTGGAGACTACCTGTAGGAGGTGCACATGCTGCAAGGTATCCGCCATGCCGTCTGCCAGTGACTCATGCATATTTATGTGTGGAGCAGCACTAACTGATTCTCTTGTATGCCCTTCCACCCTTTCAGTGTACCATTTCCATCAGCATACTGTGTCTTGTTATGTGGGGGATCCATGGGAGTCTGTTTTCTGTTACTGTTCAGTGCTTCTTAAATAAAGCCATATTTGTGTTACTTGAACCAGTCTTGTGTGCTACTTGGTTACAACAAAAGCAGTAACCCATACTTGTATGGCCAATGTGACTACTGCTAACTTGTAATCTGATATGTTTCAGTATGAACCCTCCACCCCCCTACCCCTGACTCCCTCCCCCCTCCCCCTTCCGCACTAATTTCTGAATTGATGTATTGTTAAAGGGTCACTGAAGAAGTCAACATTCAACCTAATAAGTTTCTTAGGACCAATAACTCCATCATGAGCTTGAAATTGGATTATAAAAAAAATTCAGACTTGAGAGATGATAGAAAGACTACATACAAACTTACAAATTTTACAAGGTACTCCTTGCACTAACAATACATATTTACAGTGCATATACATTATTATTATCTTTCCTTTCTCAGACCTTAGGTCTGGTTCGGAATGAAAGCGACGCGGACCTTGATCAAGCGTCACTTCCTTTTACCTGTACGGTATATGTTACATTGCGTTTAAGAACTTTCGGGTAATTGAACATGTATCAATAATTACGGACTTCTGAAGTTGTATATATAAGTTTGGATGTAGCTGTATTGCATTGATGTACTGGTGGATATTGCGTGGTATGACTCCTGTAGTTGAAAGTATAATTGGTATAATGTCAACTTTATCCTGATGCCACATGTCCTTGACTTCCTCAGCCAGTTGGATGTATTTTTCAGTTTTTTCTCCAGTTTTCTTCTGTATATTTGCTGTATTGGGTATGGATATTTCAATTAGTTGTGTTAATTTCTTCTTTTTATCGGTGAGTATGATGTCAGGTTTGTTATGTGGTGTTGTTTTATCTGTTATAATGGTTCTGTTCCAGTATAATTTGTATTCATCATTCTCCAGTACATTTTGTGGTGCATACTTGTATGTGGGAACGTGTTGTTTTATTAGTTTATGTTGTATGGCAAGTTGTTGATGTATTATTTTTGCTACATTGTCATGTCTTCTGGGGTATTCTGTATTTGCTAGTATTGTACATCCGCTTGTGATGTGATCTACTGTTTCTATTTGTTGTTTGCAAAGTCTGCATTTATCTGTTGTGGTATTGGGATCTTTAATAATATGCTTGCTGTAATATCTGGTGTTTATTGTTTGATCCTGTATTGCAATCATGAATCCTTCCGTCTCACTGTATATATTGCCTCTTCTTAGCCATGTGTTGGATGCGTCTTGATCGATGTGTGGCTGTGTTAGATGATACGGGTGCTTGCCATGTAGTGTTTTCTTTTTCCAATTTACTTTCTTTGTATCTGTTGATGTTATGTGATCTAAAGGGTTGTAGAGGAGGTTATGAAATTGTAGTGGTGTAGCCGATGTATTTATGTGGGTGATTGCTTTGTGTATTTTGCTAGTTTCTGCTCGTTCTAGAAAGAATTTTCTTAAATTGTCTACCTGTCCATAATGTAGGTTTTTTATGTCGATAAATCCCCTTCCTCCTTCCTTTCTGCTTAATGTGAATCTTTCTGATGCTGAATGTATGTGATGTATTCTATATTTGTGGCATTGTGATCGTGTAAGTGTATTGAGTGCTTCTAGGTATGTGTTACTCCATTTCACTACTCCAAATGAGTAGGTCAATATTGGTATGGCGTAAGTATTTACAGCTTTTGTCTTGTTTCTTGCTGTCAATTCTGTTTTCAGTATTTTTGTTAGTCTTTGTCTATATTTTTCTTTTAGTTCTTCTTTAATATTTGTATTATCTATTCCTATTTTTTGTCTGTATCCTAGGTATTTATAGGCATCTGTTTTTTCCATCGCTTCTATGCAGTCGCTGTAGTTATCTAGTATGTAATCTTCTTGTTTAGTGTGTTTTCCCTTGACTATGCTATTTTTCTTACATTTGTCTGTTCCAAAAGCCATATTTATATCATTGCTGAATACTTCTGTTATCTTTAGTAATTGGTTGAGTTGTTGATTTGTTGCTGCCAGTAGTTTTAGATCATCCATGTATAGCAAATGTGTGATTTTGTGTGGGTATGTTCCAGTAATATTGTATCCATAATTTGTATTATTTAGCATGTTGGATAGTGGGTGCAGGGCAAGGCAGAACCACATAGGACTTAATGAGTCTCCTTGGTATATTCCACGCTTAATCTGTATTGGCTGTGATGTGATATTATTTGAATTTATTTGGATATTAAGTGTGGTTTTCCAATTTTTCATTACTATGTTTAGGAACTGTATCAATTTAGGATCTACTTTGTATATTTCCAATATTTGTAGTAACCATGAGTGGGGTACACTATCAAAAGCTTTTTGGTAATCAATGTATGCGTAGTGTAGTGACCTTTGTTTAGTTTTAGCTTGATATGTCACCTCTGTATCTATTATCAGTTGCTCTTTACATCCTCGTGCTCCTTTGCAACAGCCTTTTTGTTCTTCATTGATAATTTTGTTCTGTGTTGTATGTGTCATTAATTTCTGTGTAATGACTGAAGTTAATGTTTTGTATATTGTTGGTAGGCATGTTATGGGGCGATATTTTGCTGGGTTTGCTGTGTCTGCTTGATCTTTAGGTTTCAGATACGTTATTCCATGTGTAAGTGTATCAGGGAATGTGTATGGGTCTGCAATGTAACTGTTAAATAATTTAGTTAGATGTGAGTGTGTTGAGGTGAACTTCTTTAGCCAGAAATTTGCTATTTTATCTTTTCCAGGGGCTTTCCAATTGTGAGTAGAATTAATTGCTTGGGTGACTTCATGTTGCAAAATTATCACTTCAGGCATTTGTGGTATCATCTTGTATGTGTCTGTTTCTGCTTGTATCCACCGTGCATGCCTGTTATGTTGTACCGGGTTTGACCATATGCTGCTCCAGAAGTGTTCCATGTCTGTTATGTTTGGTGGATTGTCTATTTTTATGTGTGTGTTATCTATTGTTTGGTAAAATTTCTTTTGGTTGGTGTTGAATGTTTGGTTTTGTTTCCTTCTATTTTCACTTTTTTTGTATCTTCTGAGTCGTTTGGCCAAAGCTTGTAGTTTCTGCTTCTTTTCGTCTAACTGCTCCATTGCTTCTTGTTGTGAGATTTTACCGAACCTTTTTCCTTTTTTGTCTGATATTTCATTTCTTATAAATTGTGTTAGCTGTCCGATGTCTTTTCTCAGTTTTTCTATTCTGATCTGTAGCCTGTGTTGCCATGCTGGTTTTGTGGGTTTCTTCTGTGTGTTGGTTCGTTCTGATCTCTGCCTAGAGTGTATATTTAGTGTAGTGAGTGCTCCTACATAAACCAGTAATTGTAACTCTTCCATAGTTGTGTATTCATTTATTTTGTTGTGTATGATTGTGTTGATAGTTTTTATTGTTGTTTCGACTTGTGGGCTATTTGGTGGTCTATGCAAGAATGGTCTAATGTCTGTATTTGTGTCTTTGTATTCTATATATGTCAACTGAAATTTTTCTTCTATATCTAACATGTGTGTCACTTCATGTTCTATTTGTGCTTGTGTTGGTGACTGTCTTAAGATTTCGTTTTCCTCTGATTGTTTAATTGATGCGTGTTGTTCTTTGTTTGTTTGCTCTGGGATGTTTGAGTCAATTACTGTATTTTCTTCTTCTTCTGATTGCACATTATTTTGTTCCAGTATTTGTTGTACTTGTTGTTTGATGTTTTCTAATTCTGACTGGGGTATCCTGTTATGTTTTATTATTACACGAATCTGATCAGCTAGACGTTCTTCTGTTAAAAATTTTAATTCTGGGTATCTGGTAATAAATGTTGTGTATACTTGTGATCTGTATCCAGTTGTGTTGGTTCCTAGGTTTGTTGCTTGGTAATAACAGAACATGAGGTGTCGATTGACTTCATCTGACCATCTCATCCTCTGTCTTTGTTTTCCTTCTAGGGTGGTTGCAGGAAGCATATCCTGCAAAACACCTCTATTTGGATTTAAATCATTTTCCGTGTGGCTAGTAGTGTCGTTACCATTGTGGGCGGGCATAGGGTTCAAGCGTCGTCCCCGACCATGACGGCGCTTGTCCGAGGCTTCTTTAGTTCTGTCCTGAACCAAGTAATCACACTAAAAGGGGGGTTAGCCCTATTAGTGGTTTGTTCTTTTCGTCGCCTTTTACGACTGGCAGAACATACCGGAGGCCTATTCTTTTCCCTGGCCTCCACGGGGTTTATTATTATTATTATTATTATTATCATTATTATTATTATTATTATTATTATTATTATTATTATTATGCATACATTAAATACCCCCCCCCCCATGAACCATGGACCTTGCCGTTGGTGGGGAGGCTTGCGTGCCTCAGCGATACAGATAGCCGTACCGTAGGTGCAACCACAACGGGGGGGTATCTGTTGAGAGGCCAGACAAACGTGTGGTTCCTGAAGAGGGGCAGCAGCCTTTTCAGTAGTTGCAAGGGCAACAGTCTGGATGATTGACTGATCTGGCCTTGTAACAATAACCAAAACTGCCTTGCTGTGCTGGTACTGCGAATGGCTGAAAGCAAGGGGAAACTACAGCCGTAATTTTTCCCGAGGGCATGCAGCTTTACTGTATGATTACATGATGATGGCGTCCTCTTGGGTAAAATATTCCGGAGGTAAAATAGTCCCCCATTCGGATCTCCGGGCGGGGACTACTCAAGAGGATGTCGTTATCAGGAGAAAGAAAACTGGCGTTCTACGGATCGGAGCGTGGAATGTCAGATCCCTTAATCGGGCAGGTAGGTTAGAAAATTTAAAAAGGGAAATGGATAGGTTGAAGTTAGATATAGTGGGAATTAGTGAAGTTCGGTGGCAGGAGGAACAAGACTTCTGGTCAGGTGACTACAGGGTTATAAACACAAAATCAAATAGGGGTAATGCAGGAGTAGGTTTAATAATGAATAGGAAAATAGGAATTCGCGTAAGCTACTACAAACAGCATAGTGAACGCATTATAGTGGCCAAGATAGATACGAAGCCCACGCCTACTACAGTAGTACAAGTTTATATGCCAACTAGCTCTGGAGATGACGAAGAAATTGAAGAAATGTATGATGAAATAAAAGAAATTATTCAGATTGTGAAGGGAGACGAAAATTTAATAGTCATGGGTGACTGGAATTCGAGTGTAGGAAAAGGGAGAGAAGGAAACATAGTAGGTGAATATGGATTGGGGGACAGAAATGAAAGAGGAAGCCGCCTGGTCGAATTTTGCACAGAGCACAACATAATCATAACTAACACTTGGTTTAAGAATCATGAAAGAAGGTTGTATACATGGAAAAACCCTGGAGATACTAAAAGGTATCAGATAGATTATATAATGGTAAGACAGAGATTTAGGAACCAGGTTTTAAATTGTAAGACATTTCCAGGGGCAGATGTGGACTCTGACCACAATCTATTGGTTATGACCTGTAGATTAAAACTGAAGAAACTGCAAAAAGGTGGGAATTTAAGGAGATGGGACCTGGATAAACTAAAAGAACCAGAGGTTGTACAGAGATTCAGGGAGAGCATAAGGGAGCAATTGACAGGAATGGGGGAAATAAATACAGTAGAAGAAGAATGGGTAGCTTTGAGGGATGAAGTAGTGAAGGCAGCAGAGGATCAAGTAGGTAAAAAGACGAGGGCTAGTAGAAATCCTTGGGTAACAGAAGAAATATTGAATTTAATTGATGAAAGGAGAAAATATAAAAATGCAGTAAGTGAAACAGGCAAAAAGGAATACAAACGTCTCAAAAATGAGATCGACAGGAAGTGCAAAATGGCTAAGCAGGGATGGCTAGAGGACAAATGTAAGGATGTAGAGGCCTATCTCACTAGGGGTAAGATAGATACCGCCTACAGGAAAATTAAAGAGACCTTTGGAGATAAGAGAACGACTTGTATGAATATCAAGAGCTCAGATGGAAACCCAGTTCTAAGCAAAGAAGGGAAAGCAGAAAGGTGGAAGGAGTATATAGAGGGTCTATACAAGGGCGATGTACTTGAGGGCAATATTATGGAAATGGAAGAGGATGTAGATGAAGATGAAATGGGAGATATGATACTGCGTGAAGAGTTTGACAGAGCACTGAAAGACCTGAGTCGAAACAAGGCCCCCGGAGTAGACAATATTCCATTGGAACTACTGACGGCCGTGGGAGAGCCAGTCCTGACAAAACTCTACCATCTGGTGAGCAAGATGTATGAAACAGGCGAAATACCCTCAGACTTCAAGAAGAATATAATAATTCCAATCCCAAAGAAAGCAGGTGTTGACAGATGTGAAAATTACCGAACTATCAGCTTAATAAGTCACAGCTGCAAAATACTAACACGAATTCTTTGCAGACGAATGGAAAAACTAGTAGAAGCCAACCTCAGGGAAGATCAGTTTGGATTCCGTAGAAACACTGAAACACGTGAGGCAATACTGACCTTACGACTTATCTTAGAAGAAAGATTAAGGAAAGGCAAACCTACGTTTCTAGCATTTGTAGACTTAGAGAAAGCTTTTGACAATGTTGACTGGAATACTCTCTTTCAAATTCTAAAGGTGGCAGGGGTAAAATACAGGGAGCGAAAGGCTATTTACAATTTGTACAGAAACCAGATGGCAGTTATAAGAGTCGAGGGACATGAAAGGGAAGCAGTGGTTGGGAAGGGAGTAAGACAGGGTTGTAGCCTCTCCCCGATGTTGTTCAATCTGTATATTGAGCAAGCAGTAAAGGAAACAAAAGAAAAATTCGGAGTAGGTATTAAAATTCATGGAGAAGAAATAAAAACTTTGAGGTTCGCCGATGACATTGTAATTCTGTCAGAGACAGCAAAGGACTTGGAAGAGCAGTTGAATGGAATGGACAGTGTCTTGAAAGGAGGATATAAGATGAACATCAACAAAAGCAAAACAAGGATAATGGAATGTAGTCTAATTAAGTCGGGTGATGCTGAGGGAGATTAGGAAATGAGGCACTTAAAGTAGTAAAGGAGTTTTGCTATTTGGGGAGCAAAATAACTGATGATGGTCGAAGTAGAGAGGATATAAAATGTAGGCTGGCAATGGCAAGGAAAGCGTTTCTGAAGAAGAGAAATTTGTTAACATCCAGTATTGATTTAAGTGTCAGCAAGTCATTTCTGAAAGTATTTGTATGGAGTGTAGCCATGTATGGAAGTGAAACATGGACGATAAATAGTTTGGACAAGAAGAGAATAGAAGCTTTCGAAATGTGGTGCTACAGAAGAATGCTGAAGATTAGATGGGTAGATCACATAACTAATGAGGAAGTATTGAATAGGATTGGGGAGAAGAGAAGTTTGTGGCACAACTTGACCAGAAGAAGGGATCGGTTGGTAGGACATGTTCTGAGGCATCAAGGGATCACCAATTTAGTATTGGAGGGCAGCGTGGAGGGTAAAAATCGTAGATGGAGACCAAGAGATGAATACACTAAGCAGATTCAGAAGGATGTAGGTTGCAGTAGGTACTGGGAGATGAAAAAGCTTGCACAGGATAGAGTAGCATGGAGAGCTGCATCAAACCAGTCTCAGGACTGAAGACCACAACAACAACAACAACAACATTAAATACAAAAAAACTGAACATCACTGTTACCTACTCTTTCCTGCATCCATCTACTCCATCAAAACACAATTATGCAAACCCAAAAAACCTGGATGCTGTTGTGGCATTGCCCTTTACCAGTACAGCAATACTAACGTGTTGTAGTCCATCAGTGACCATCAGACTACTGCATTCCCTCACTGTAATGAAAGAAGAGGAGGGGGGGGGGGGGGGGGAGGGAGAGAGACAGAGACAGAGACAGAGACAGAGAGAGAGAGAGAGAGAGAGAGAGAGAGAGAGAGAGAGAGAGAGAGAGAGAGAGAGAGAGAGAGAGAGAGCACCACTGGTATAAGTTTTGGGAAACTTTACTATATTTCCCAAACTTCATGATGTTTTGTGCCTTAGACAACTATATATGTAAAGGCTAGGCACTGTCATTATGTTAAGTTTTGTGGGCTGACTTATGTATGTCTCCTTGGGAGGCAGAACTAGAAAACATCTAATGGCTTTCTTCTGGCACTGAAAAATGGAAGTTGATTCTGGTATATTTCCACACAACAGAATTCCATATTGGAGATGTGAGTGGAAGAAGGCAAAATAAGAGTAAAGTAGCAGATTCTTACTGATAGTCTTTCTTAATTTATGTTTCAAAAATGAAACTCTTGCCAGTTTGCTGCTTAAGTAATTTGTGTGTTCCTCCCACAGTAGTCACTTATCAGTCACAACTCCAAGTATTTTCACATTCTTATTCTCTGGTTTTATTTCTCTGTGACTGAAATAAAAGTGTTGTGCATTTGTTTTGTTGATGGATAGCTGACTAAATACCAATGATTAGTCATCTCACTAATTTCTCTATTGTAATTTTGTACACTTTGTAAGTTTACACCTGTTGTTATCAGTGTGATGTTATCAGCATACAGCACATTCTCATGTGGTATGCTACGTCAGAAATTATTTATATGCACAATGAAGAGAAGAGGTCCAAGAACCAATCCCAGTAATATTTCATATTCTTTTTCAACAGTTGTGATGCCTGGTTATTTGTGATGTTGATTATGATTTGGGTTGAGGTGGCACTTGACATCATTGTAATCAGCACCCTGACAAAAAGAGGGTAGGGAAAGGCTGTCCCCACATGCAGAACAGTTTACCATGTATTAAAGTCTATCACCCTTCCCCATCAATTTTGGGATGAAGTCTGACAGTTCACAAAATTTCACCACCGTGTAACACTGGTATTGGTATCTGCGAGGATGGTGGGCCAGTCTCCAGTGAGACTGAGGACTGCCCTAATATCAGTATGTAGGACACATGTAGCCACAATATGCTGAACTGAAAGTGGCACGCCACAAACTTCACAGAATGGTGGATCCTCCCGACGGAGGAGGAAGCCATGTGTGAAAGGGCTATGCCCAATACACAGACTGGTAAGCAAAACCTCCTTCCAGCGGCATGTCCTTACTAAAGTAAAGAGAGTTATGCAACGCAGCCTTGACTGGGTAGCCACCTAAGGCCTTGACACTTTTCAGAGACCCAGCAATACCTTCCAATGCCTTGTGAATATAGAAAGGGGAGATGTTCTCAAAGGTTCTCCCTGTTAGCTTGATGACAAAAAAAGTGTTATGGCACACTAATGCCCTGCTACTATGATTCTGAGACTTCTTTTTGGGAGGACTGTCCACGTGAGCTCTCCTTGAGGAGTGGGTGTAGGTACTGTTTGATGGTATGCTCATCACGTCAAAAGTAGTAGTTTGATGAGACCATTCAATAGGGATCCCACGAGACACTAGGGAAACAACCATCAACCCAGGCAGAGCCAGAGCCCTGCATGCCTGAGCAAGCCTTATACAACTGTGGAGAGGGTGGGGGGCAGGTGCCCCAGAGGTTGCCCACTAGGGACTGTTTTACCTCAACAGCCATTCACCTCATCAGCACGCAGCACACTTGATGTTGAGTTTTTTTTTTTTCTAGAGGTGTGCGCCTTCCTCGCAGTCGAGGCGGTGAAGCCCAGACCCCCATTCTCCAAAACACATAAAATTCCACTGCTGAAGTTCCATTGCTGAAGTATGCCCAGAGCTTACAGTGACAGAGGGCTGGTGGTGCTTACCAGTTCCCAGCTCAGGAACCCTGTGGTAGCCAAGCCCATACTCAGCAAATGAATGCTGAGCCCCTGAGGGGAGATTATTTGTGCATACTAACTGTAGCCTGTCAGCTGGATAGGTTCTAAATGTACTTAATGATTTATCTCTACTGCCACAGTGTGCTAATTTTATTACTGTATTAGGTTCTTAAAAAGTACTGTATCAAAATCAGTTAAGAACAACTTCATGTTCATCATTTCTAATGATAGAAGGTATCATTCTTATATTTCACCCAAATTCCAATACTTATTTACAGAGTTGTTAGTTTTGTGCTATTGACTGACAAGAATTTTTTTCATTCAGTAGCCTTTATTATCATTTCTAATACTTACTCCCTCCATTTCTAATATTTCAAGATACTTCATATACATATCTTCTTACTCTCCAGACTTATTTTGAAGTGTTCTGCCTCCATCACAAAATCCATAACAAAAGTACTTTTCAATTGTATATGTGTAATATAGCAGAAGAGTGGGAAACAGAGCAGAAATTGAAATCAATAAACAGCACTGCCACATTGTTGGAACTTGTAACTCATGGAATACAAGTAAAAAAAACTGTAGATTCCCTGAGGTCCTTTTATCAGATCCCACCACATTCAGATTTACATCTATAATATTTCTGAGTCTTGGTTCCTTCTTTGAGTTTGCATAAACTAGTGGATTGGCATGACCATACAGCTCACTCATGCCTTCAAAAGCTCCCTGGTAACCCTACCAGAACTTTTTGTCTTTGAGTCTATTTTAGTAAATTTATTTTTTGTTTTAACTAGAGCAGATCCTCTAATTAATAAATGGTTGGAATGACTCTCCTTTCTCGCATCAGTTAATTCTTCCATGCAAGGCCTTTCATTCCTTATCTCTTCTAGCCAACTCTGCTAATTTTGGAAACTACTTCATTTGAAATTAAATTACCAGGCTTTATTAATGCACATTAACAATATTTTCAAACACAGGAATGTATATTGCTCATGAAGGATGTCTTTTACTGTAGTGTGCTCTGTATAGCCTGTTGAGCTCCTTCATTGCCCTTTAGCACTGATTCCTTTGTGGAAAATAAGCTGAGATTATAACATGTTTTATATGGTTTCTCTCCATGCTCTGTTTGAAGTTTATATACAAAGTGAGGTCTTTTAACTGACAGAGTAACTACAGGCTTACCAAAACTGAAAATATAATCCTTCTCAAGTTTGTCAGGTATGTTCCTTACATTGTTCTTCTTACTGCAATTTACACATTGAATGCATACTTTGAAAGCCCCCATATGGTGCATGACGAATGCTACTTTGTAACACTACTAGGCATTCCATTTCTTATTCCACTTGCAAGTGGAATGAGAGAAAAATTCCTGTCTACATACCTCTGTACAAGCCATAATTTCTCTTATCTTTCCTTAGTTTTATATACTTGGAAAAGATGTCTAACACGACAAATACATAGTTAAATACCCTGTCAACACTGGTAAAGGTCCAAACTAGTCAATTGGTACTAATGGTAAAGCCTGGTTTGCCATAATATTCCATCTCAATCCTGGTACAGACAAATGATCTTACATTCTGCCACCTATGACATCACATCAGCTAGTTTATTCTTCACCGTCATCCAGAGGCTTTGGAAGATAACTGTTTCCTGCATCATTTACAGTACCCAAATGTCACCTTGATTTATGCATGTACCTTGTAAGGTACCATGAAATAGGCCAAATTAACAATATGAAGATACCAATACCATATTAGAATTCTCCTGCTTGATAGAGTTTCAGCTTTGTAGCTCACAATACATGTTTGCAGGTGTATTATGTAATACCTTTAGACACATACAGTGACAATATTACAGTAATCTGTCAAGAATTAATGTGAGCATTCCTATCACTCTGAGGCTGACAGTACTGAAACATAATATTTTTCATCATGTCTTCAGAAATAGTAAAGAGCAATATAAGGTAACAATAACAGATATTGATGCAATTAGTACTTGATTTTTCTTATGTACACTCAATTAGCAACATATGGGTTACATAACAATGAAAAGTTCATATAGAAGGTTCTGATCAAACTATTGATACTAACTACATATTTCCTTAATTTAAACATGGAATAGCTTTATTACACACAATTTGTTTAAAAGGAAGTAAATTAAAATCACAATGTAAGCAAAAAATTTACATGATTTACATTCTGGATGTTTTAAAAAATAATTGAAATTAACTTAAAAAGTGAATACCACTGTTCTGTAGCATTTAAACAGTAACTTTTAATAGTAACTTTTAAAAACTGTGTTCTGTTAGGCTTATACATAAAAACTAGTATACTTCCTATTCTGAAATTAGTAAAACATTCCAGTGCACTGTTGTTCTGTCAAACCGGAATCTACTTAAGTCTGGGCAGCACACCAATAACATCTCAGTTTCAACATAGCCTTCACATGTGCAAACATATGTCATTTGTTTCACACATGAGATCTATATGTCTTCTTGTAGTTCTTTTCTTATGATATGTTATGATTATTTCAGTGCAGGAGTTTACGTATAATAACATAGCTATGAAATACGATCCGTTAATAAAAACACCTGAGAAGAACAATATATTTCTTATTAACACATTCTTTCACAAGAAAATATGACAAGGAAGAAGTAGAACTAAAAATGAAACTGATTACACTTTGCAAAATAATACAGGAATGACATACAGTGTGATTGTCCTAAACATGTCCAAATTCAAAAGTATCATAGACTCAGAAGATGCAGAGCAAAAATATATACAAAGCTAGAAAGAAACAGAGTTATCAGGCAGAAATTCAGAAATATAAATTATATGGAATTATTGAAACTAAGGAGGTATGGCAGTTTAAACTGAACAACAAGTTAAGCATCTTGGGAACGAGGGTTACACACACACACACACACACACACACACACACACACACACACACAGGAACAGTGATTTAACATAGATACTTATGTAAACAGCAAAGGACATTGCAAGTATGAAGAAAGTAAAAGAAAGGAAAATAAAATACAACAAGGCATCTATTAATGAGAAGATGAGAGTTTCAAGTCAACAATTACAGGAACATGATAGAATTAAACAATACTACTTTTGAAGACAATTTGAGACAATACAATCAAAAGGTAATAAGAGAAGACAGCAAAATAGGAACTTATAATGGGCAGTGTGTCTGCTGTGGCTGTTTGCTTGTGGTGTGGTACACACCATACACAATCTGTCATCCCAATGCATTTGTGTGTCATTTTTACCTCTTAAATAATTTACAGTCACCATTCTTGAAGTGTATTACTTTTGTGGTCATGCTACGCAGTGCCACATGACTTCACCTTCAGCAGTGGGGATGGGTACTAGAAGAGAGCTTCAACCTTTCCAAAGTACTAAACAATGTAAAACAGTTTTCAATAACTCTTCTGTACTATACCAGTACCAGTAATGCTTTTCATGTATATCTCAAATTTCATTGATGTGTGACCAGATCCCTTACATCATAGCTCATGACAGATTACAATATTTATTCATTTACCCCTTTCACATTACAGGATAGCACATAACTGTCGGACAGTTCCCATAATGAAATTTCATTTGTTCCATTATTTATGTTGTTGTCAGCACCCCTTTGCTTCTTGATCTCCAGGACACCACCCAGCCCTGATGCCAAAGCATAAGCAGGCCTCTGCAGCAGGTGGAGATGTGTATCCGTCATCATGCCTTGTGTGTATGTGCTGAGATAATTCTCTTTCTCACCCGCCTGCACATACATAAAAGAGTGTGTGCCCAGTGGGGTATTCTACTCTTACCAACTAACTAAGCTACAGTTTTAGTTTCCACAAAAATCTTTCATCAGCCTAAGAACATAAGAGTGGAACATGTTACCCCATAGAATCCCAAGTTACACTACAGATCCCCTGACTTAGATAAACAATATTGTGTAACTCATCTTACTCAGCTATATACAACATCGCATGACAAAAATTATTCCTTAAATAATAGATTCCTTTTTATTTCCATTGACTTTAACTCCAGTGTTTAGAGTACTTTAAGACATAATTCAATCTTATCTTTGAAAATCAGTCTTCATCAAGTAACTGAGGTTGTTTAGACAAAAGATAGGATTATGCTTAACATAACTTGTTCAAATATTTGCCTACGTTCATTTCTTTGTTCACTATGGCTATAATGCAATAAATGATTTTTCCATTTTGCATTTTGATGGTCCTTCTGTATAGGATATCTATGGATACTGCTTTCTTTTCATAGGAGAAGAGAACAAGAAATAGCTGAATGGCTTGATCAGACCTTATTATGGTTACTCAAATATCACTGTGTACTCTTTACTTGAAACTTGTTGATCACAAAGTGTAAGTTTTTCAAAAATATTGAAGTATAGAAATGATTAGGTACATCTTTACCACAAGGAGTGACATGCTGACATTTTAATTTACAACACTCAAACAATTTCAAATCTCAGATTTGTAGTAAATCAAATACGTGTGGAAATGTGGATGTGAAGAACCTCATTGACCTGGCAAGTCTACTAATGTGTAATTATTTTGTCGAACACTTCAACTCTGTGGCTGTCACTGTCCAGCTTCCTGTCTCTGTAAGATTTGCACTTACAGCTTGTTCCTTAGGTGACAACGGTCTAATTACATTTTTCATTTCATCAGTGTGAGTGTCCCTCCATTCAGCCACTACATAAAAAAAGTTCAGGTCATTCTCTGTACAGATTCACCTGACCTATGTGTAGGCCATCCTGTCTGAGGGTACACCTATATTTCACCTCTCCAAATACCTACAACAAAATTGGGCACTCCCCATCTTCAATCTTTGACAACTCCACTGCCCATTATAAGTTTCTATTTTGCTGTCTTCTGTTATTACCTTTTCGTTATATAGTCTCAAATTGTCTTCAAAAGAACTATTGTTTAATTCTATCATGTTCCTGCAATTGTTGACTTGAAACTTTCATCTTATCATTAATAGATGCCTTCTTGTATTTGATTTCTCTTTCTTTTACTTTCTTCATACTTGCAACATCTTTTGCTGTTTACCTAAGTATCTTTGTTAAATCACTGCTTCTTTTTGTCTATGTGCGTATAACCCTCATTCCCAAGATGCTTAACTTGTTATTCAGTTTAAACTGCTATACCTCCTTAGTTTCAATAATTCCATATAATTTATATTTCTGAATTTCTGACTGATGACTATTTCTTCCTAGCTTTGTATATATTTTTGCTCTGCATCTTCTGAGTCTATGATACTTTTGAATTTGGACATGGTTTAGGATAGTCACACTGTATGCAATTTCTCTATTATTTTAAAAAGTGTAATCAGTTTCATTTTAGTTCTATTTGTTCCTTGTCATATTTTCTTGTCAAAGACTATGTTAATGACAAATACATTGTCCTTCTCAGGAGATTTTATTAATGGATGACATTTGATAGTTATGTTATTATACCTAAAGTCCTGCACTAAAGTTTTTATTCTACTAAAGCACTGAAATTCCCCAGTATTATCTTGCAGGGGATTTGCTGTCAGTTATCAGCTTGTGTAACTCTTCATGTAGGTTCTCTGTCTCCAAATCAAAATGTGAGCTCATTTGTGCATAGAAATGAATGATTTCAACAGAATATATTTTATTGTTTTCGAAAACAGATAATGCTCTTCTGTTGGAGCTTGCTCATATACCTGTAATATTGCTTTTAATCTTCTTTTTAAAGTAAAGCCTACACCTGGATTCCCTCCCTGCTCTGTTATTTGCCCATTTTTCACACAATAATAAATTGTTTTTATTTTGTCGGACAATACAGCATGTATTTTTCAACTGAAGCACATTGTACATGTACAGAAAGAGAACTCTGACTGTCTGTGTAATCATCTTTTCGCCACAGAGCACAGCATTCAAAATGCCCTTACTGAACTTATATGCAAACTGCTGCACTCAGCTCTCAACACTGACTCCCCTCTTATATCAATGCTACCAGAAGGAGTGAGTGAAGCAGTAGCCCATACCTGGATGGCCGACTTGACAATTGCTAAACACTCATCTCTCTCGTGACTTCTGAAGTGATATATTGTAAAAGTGTCACTGAGGAAGTCAGTATTCAACAACATGATTTGGTTAGGATCAATAATTCCAACACAAACTTGAAACTGATATATATAAATTAGATAATAAACTTACTACATATAAACTATAAATTTACAAATTTTACAATGTACCTAAGTGCTCCTTGCACTATCTATACATATTTACAGTGAATGTATACATGGTTGTGTTATAAACAATTAATTATTATGCATACATGAAATATGAAAAAAATGAACATTTCTGTTACCTACTGTCCATGTGCCTTTCTACCTCATTGTAAAACAATTACACAATCTTCAAAAATCTGAATGGCACTGCAATGTTGCCCTTCACAAATATATCAACACTAACCCATTGTTAGTGTCCATCAGTGACTATTAATATCTGTCCTCTCACTGTCATGGTGCAAAACAAATGAGGATCATATTCTCCTAATCTCATGATGCATTCCTGCCTCCCTCTCATCATGACTGTTAGTATTTAGACTGTTTTCAAATATTATTCACAAAATACATCCTTCTTATTTATCCATTGACAGATTTAATTGTCATATACTAATTATTTACATATATGAAATTTTGACAACATTTAAACAAATAGAGGTTTTATTTTTGCTTCATCCAATAAAGTCAATCCTATCATGCTTATTTATTTTCAGATATTTGCATTAATTCAAAATGTGTTCTCTTTCCTATTATCAATACACTGGGATATTAATGAAATCCAAGGAAGTTTAAATCCTTGGATCTAATGCTGTTTTAAAGTACTTATCCAAACCAGTGAATACTGTACACAAAAAAAGAGAAATATTTGTTATTTTGAAGATAGAGGATACCATTTTTATATTTCAAACCAACGTCACATTTATTTTCAAAGCTGTTCATTTTTTGTTATTGAGTCACAAGAAGCTAAAAATTTCACTTTGATTTACATGGCAACAAAGATTTTATAACTTCTGATAGATGGTTTTCATGATGGAAATGTTACCATGGAATTAGCCAAACGACAACTGAAGGAGAAACAAGGTCTTGCGACAGTGAATCAGCTTCATAGTTTCCTGAAATTTTACACAAAGAAATCATAGATGAAAATTTAAATGATAATCGAATGTATAATTGTGATGAAACACTACTTTATTATTGATTGCTTCCAAATAGAAGTCTTGATACAGAAAAAAATCTGGAAGTAAGACAGGTTTGAAAATGAATAAAGACATAATTATCCTGCTCCCTGCCACAAATAAATTGAGCAGCCATAAGCTGAAACCTCTTTGTATAGGCAAAAGTGAGTCTGAGATGTTTCAAGCATATAAACATGTCATCATTACATTCCTTTACAGGTATTCAAAGAATACTTGGATGACATGTAACATTTTCACCAGTTGGTTTGAAGAAGAGTTTGTTCCATCAGTGAGAAAGGACCTATGGTCACTTAAGCTGCAAGAAGAAGCTCTACTAAACTTTGATCACTGTCCAACTCGTCCACCTGCTGATGTGTTGGAATTGGCATTAATTTGGCCACTCGCTCAGCATTTAAGGGCTCATTATCACCATGAACTGCTCTCTACAATAGTAAATTTAGGTGTGGTAGTGGAAATGTTATTGAAATCTGTAAATCTTAAATTTGTTGTGTGTTCAGTAGGCCTGGCACAGAAAAGCACTGGTCTGACCACAGTTAGGAATTTCTGGGTCAAGTGTTTCATTAAAGGAAATGCAGCAGATTAACACTATAATGACATAGACTTCAACAGCAATGACATCCAGTCTGCATGTGATATTCTACACTGCAATATCGATCTCGAAAACTTGGACCGTTAAGTAGACGTTGACAACAAAGAACTAATTTCAAATCATCATCATCATCATCATCATCATCATCATCATCATCATCATCATCATCATCATCATTTGTGTGGTACACACATGCATTACAGCTATAATATGTAATGGATGTCACTACATGAAACAAAAATAAGTTGACTAAATATTAATATCTAGATTCCCAATCCATTCCACTGGCATTTATAAAATCATTCCACATGCCCTTCTAGTAGACTATACCTAAGAAATAGTTAAAAATTTGGAGAAGAACAAAAGTGTAGTAGGAATCAATTTAGATCTATCTAAAGCTTTCAATATGGTCTCCTATGAAATCCTCATTGATAAGCTGGAAGCAGTAGGTATTAGAGGAAGAGTTAAAATGTGGTTTGAGTCATATCTCAAAAACAGATCTTAGAGTGTAGAGCTCACCACTGTACATTCAAATCAAAAAATAAGGTTACTTTCAGAAGCAATAGAAGTTCCTTTAGGAGTACCCCAGGGCAGCATCTTAGGGCCACTACTCTTTCTCATTTATGTCAATGATTTACAGTTACAGTATGATACAGCCAAAATTGTAATATATGCAGATGACACAAGTCTGATAGTGAGTAACTTTAAAAACTCGTTACAGTCAACTACTGACAAAATCCTAAAAAGTATTGAGACTTGGTTCAGTGCAAAGAAACTTACAGTCAATGCAAAGAAAACAAATTACATACAGTTTGGTAAAATGATTCAGGATGAAGACATTAATCTAGAACTGAATGACAGACTAATAGAGTGCATTTTGCAAAAGTGTTAGGAATGGATATAGATGAAGCTATGAATTGGAAATACTATGTAAAATTTCTTACACACAGACTTAACTCAGCCTGCTTAGCACTGAGAGTTATTGCAAATGTTAGCACTCTAGAAGGCATCAGAATGGCATGCTTTGGATACTTTCATTCTATTGCGTCATTTGGAATAGTGTTCTGGGCCAGCTCAAAATCTAATTTGAAAGACATTTTTATCTTCCAAAAACGGGCTGACACAAGCTCACTGCAGACCTCTTTTCAAAAAGTCAGGAATATTTACTCTGCCATCAGTCTATATACTTAAATGTGTACTCTTAACCAAAGCTAATCTAAGCAATCTCCACACAAATGCAGACTGTCACAACTATAACACAAGGAACAAGAATGATCTCCAAATAGAACGGGTAAGAAGAAGCATGTAAGCCACATGGGCATTAAGCTCTATAATGCACTGCCTCAGTACATTAAAGATTTAAAGGACAATACAAATTTTAAATTGGAACTTATAAAAATTTTAATTGATAAATGTTGCTACTCAATAAATGAATATCTTGAAGACCAAGAAAATGACTTTATAAACTAACCTCCAAAATTTTCTATCTTCGTTTCCTTCAGCTTTTATTATACTTTACCATCTATAGTACTAGTTATATATTGTTACTGAGAAACCAATTACTATAAGCCATTTATGTGGAAAGAAACTAAGTTTGCTGTCATTTATTATAGACAATTTCATTTTGTACATTCTATATTTTAATTTTTGTGTATGAACAGTTGACTGCGTAGCAGCGAGGAGAGCTCCGCCTACCATCCTAAGGGAGCCATGGGTCTGATGATGGTTTTGTAGAAAGAACCGAAACCGGTTACCTGTATCATCAAAACATACATGACGTGATCAAGACTGAACTTTAGTCAAAATATGACAAATCCAATTGAAGACAATTTCATTTTGTATATTCTATATTATTAATTTCTATGTATGACAAGTCCAATATCATTTGTACGATAACACGGATGCTAAATAAATAAAAATAAAAAATAAAAATAATAAAAAATAGTAGTATCATAGGATGCACTCCTCTTTTATATGTCTGATGAGATTGTTTCAGTGCATCACATTTACTATTCAGAGATTCCACAATATTACATTTATAGATTGAGTCAGAGCACTGGCCACATCCAGTCTGAATTCTATTGAATTTTACCCACAGTTTCCTGTCAAACTCAACACCCCTGTATCACAGTCATATTTCCTGAACAGATTTCAGTGATCATAGATGACAAGGACGTTATTGATGCTGTTCAAAATAAGAATAGTGAAGTAGAAAAGGATGAGGGTGTTGAAGCTAAAGAAGAAAGTATTATTGACTGGCCTGACAGTTTCAAAGGAGTGTTTAGGTTTATCACACAGTTTGATACCATTTGGGTTTACACGGAATGGAAACAAAATAAATTACATGCAATTTGAGAAAATAAGCCAAAATGTAAATCTGGATCTGGTGTCGAGTGACAAAGCCATAGACAGAATGACATGTACAAAATTGCTAGGGATTCATGTTGATGAAAACTTAAGTTTTAATGACCAAGTAATGAAACTTCTACAGAAACTTAATTCAACCTGTTTTGCTCCTAGAATTGTTGCACATGTTTGTACATCAGAGGATGCCAGGATGGAATATTTTGGCTATTTTCAGTCTCTTCCAGCATACAGAATAATATTTTGGGTTTCCATCACTTGCTGCCTATCCAAATAATAGCATACATTCATCTACAGACACACTGCAAAACCATACTGAAAATACTTAAAATACTAACAATATCTTTGTTATATTTATAGAAATGTGAATTATAGGTCAGGGCCCACCTTGCTGATTTTCAAACAAATGTCTACTTCCTTAACTTCAATACCCAAAATGGCTCAGCACTCCATACACAGCAAACAAAAAGAAAATACACTCAAAGGCATTTGAGCCACACTGGTGCATACTTCACAACAGAGTCCCAGTCAATATCAGCAAATTAGAAGATGGAAACAAATTTAAAGCCACCCATTAATCTTTTTTTTTTTTTGCATATCTAACAGACAGCTGTTATGTGATGTAAAAAGACTTGCTGTCTAGGGAGAACAGAAGTGAAGCCCTATGGAAAATACATTATTCAATTACAGTACTATAAGCATACATGTATATAAAGTTGTATTACTATGTATTGTATGATCTTGTATTATTTTGTTTGTACTTTTTTTGTTTACATATTTATATGTACTATTTCCTTGTAATGGCTTCCCATAAACTTACGTGTACATTTGGATAACATTCATGTAATATTTATTGTCTACGGATGGATAAATAAAATAAAATAAAGAAATAAAGAAATAAAATTTCCTTTTGGTCAGTATTCAACCAGCCCGTCTTTGTCAAATAAAAATGTCTTTCTAATTAGATTTTCTTTCATTTATAGATTGAGTCACAGCACTGAACACATCCAGTGTGAATTCTATTAAATTTGACCCACAGTTGCCTGTCAAACTCAACACCCACTGTATCAGTCATATTTCCTGAACAGATTTCAGTGATCATAGATGACAAGGATGTTATTGATGCTGTTCAAAATGAGAATAACAAAGTAGAAAAGGATCAGCATGTTGAAGCTGAAGAAGGAAGTATAGATGATGTTCCCAACACACATGAAATATTGATTAATGTAAGTAAAATGATTATGTGGATGGAGCAACAAAGTGAACCAAACCAAACTGAGTTGTTGCACCTGATCAGCATAAAATAACACATACTACAGCAACTGTGTGAAGTGCCCTGCCAAAGAAAGCTGACTGGCTTATTTAAAACAGTAGAATGGTGACGTATTGTAGCTTATGATCTTTATCTAATTGCTGTTCCCTATTAGGTAAGTTTATGAAATGTTTTACTTCTAATGCACTCTAAATTTAAATATGGTATAGTACAGAATGTATAATATTGCATCATGTGATCTACCTAATATTCCATGTATAGCTTGTGATTATATGGCTCACTCTTGATAGATGAAGGGTATACTATGACAAGGGTATACTATGACAAGTGTATTACACATTCCCTGACAGCCATGTTATATTGAGCTTCTAGTGTATTAGAAAATCTGATGTAGTGCAGAATCAACAAATATCTGAATTGCAATAAGTTGCTAAGCATAAATCATCATAGCTTCCAGGCAGGTATAAAATACAGAAACAGTAGTAATATGCTATATTGAACAAATAATCAAAAATCTAGAAAAACACAATAGCACAGTAGGAGTAAATTTTGAGCTCTCCAAAGCATTCTTTGAGAAAAATTCGATGCATTAAATTTTCATGGGACAGGGAGGAAGTGGTTTGAATTATACTTACAAAACAGAAAACAGGGTGTAGGACTGAAATGAGCTTACTCCAACCACAAAATAAACTTAGTATCAGATGCAAAAAAAGTTTAAATAGGAGTACAACAAGGCAGTATTCTAGGTCCCATATTATTTATTGCCTTTATAAATAACATCCACATTTCAGCTGCAATAAGTGCAGCAAACCAACTGCTGCAAACAGCTATTAATCAAGTTCTAAAGAATGTCTACCCTTGGTTCAATGCAAACATTTATTATTTTATTTTATTGTGAGTTCCATTGATCCTGATGGCATTGGAGTTGCAAGGATGTAGAACGAGACAGTATTTTTTACAATGTTAACAATACAGCAGCACACAATATGGTTAATTCATGACAAAACTCATTGTAACAACATGGGACACTAGAAGAAATAAAAACATATTACATACATCAGAATTAACACTTATGTGTACACATTCAGATTAACAATATCAAAGTAACTGAGCAACAATATAACATTATAGCAACAAATAGTTTCATTTATGCTTACATTGCATGGCTAACTTGGTTGTATAGTAAAAACTTGCTCCTATATACTAAAAAATTCACTAATTGAATAGAATGACTTTTGTATTAGGTATTCCTTCAGTTTTCTCATGAACTTTGGTATTTCAGGAGTAAGACGTTTGATGACGCTGCATAGAGCATTGTAAATTTTGATGCCTGTATAATTTACTCCTTTCTGTACAAGGGTATAGTTTGACTGGTTGCTATGCAAGTCCTCATATGACCTTGTGTTGTGACCATGATATTCACTATTGATTTCGGAGAGAGAGTGGTTTTTATTAATGAAACATACAAGAGAGTATATGTACTGAGATATAATTTTAAATACCTGTAGTTTCCTAAACAGATTCCTGCGTGAGTGCCTTGGTTGCACACTACTCATGATACATATAGCTCTCTTCTGAGCAATAAAAACTTTTTTTCCAAGGCCTGGTTGCCCTAAAAGATGATTCTGTAAGCCAAAAGTGCATGGAAATATCTGAAATAAGCAGCCCTTACCTTATGTGTAGTTGATACAATCATGCGTAAGGCAAATGTTGCAGAATGTAGCCCTTTTTCTAGATCTAAGATATCCATTACATTCTATATTTATATCCCCCAGTTCTTTATGTGACATGTGAAACTGTACATAATGTGTTTTTTCATATTTAGAGGGAGACCATTACAGTTAAACCATTTCAGAATGTCATCAAATGCATTGTTCACAAATGTTTCCCAATTGTTACCTGTTGGTTTGTCAACTAGAAGAGAAGTATCGTCAGCAAATAGGGTGAACTTGCACGCTGACATGGTGCAATGTGGGAGGTCATTTATAAATATAAGAAACAGTAAGGGTCTCATACTGAGCTTTGAGGCACTCCAGTGCTGATTGTGCCCCACTTAGGTAAAGTTGGGATTCCACTACTGTCAGTAATTATTATCCTTTGTTTTCTGTCTGTAAGGTAGGGTTTAATCCATGTTCCCATTATTCCACTTAAGCCATAGTAGTCTGCTTTATTTAGCAGAATTTTGTGGTTGACACAGTCAAAAGCTTTGGATAGGTAACATAGGATTCCAATTGGTGCCAATTTTCTGTTAAGAGATTCGAGAATTTGATCGGTGAAAGAGAAAATAGCTTCATCAATTCACCTTTCTCGAAAAGGGATTTCACACAGGCATATTTTAATCTAAGAGGAACAACACCTTGTTTTAGGGATTCATTTAAAATGTTACACAAGACTGCAATTATACAGCCATGACAGTGCTTGAGTATCTTAGTTGAAATATTATCAACCCCACAAGAGTCTTTTGATTTCATCTCTCTGATTGTCTTATTGATCTCACTAATTGTTATGGGGGTTACCTGCATCTGGCAAACTCTGGCATTGTTAGCTTTAAGCAGAAGGGCTATCGCATCATCCACTGAGCCTTCACAAACCAATTTTTTCTGCAGCTGTTAAAAAAATGTTTATTGAAGATATTAGCAAATTCCTCAGCATTTTTTACAATATTTTCATCCTGAATGAATCCTATGTCAGTCATGTACTCTACTTTATCACCACTCTCATTTTTTATAACTTGCCAGATAGTTTTTGATTTGTTGTTTGAGTTATCAATTTCAGATGTTATGTACATAGTTTTGAATTTTTTATTACTCTTTTTAAAATATTCCAGTTCAATCCATAGTCCTCCTTTTTGATGGGATCATTAGATAACCTTAGGGATTCATATAAATTTCTTTTTGTTCTACAGGAAATTCTGATCCCTTTAGTGATCCAGGGTTTCTGTTTTGTGGCCTGAGGATTGTTTCTTGAGATTATTTTTGGAAATACAGTTTCAAATAATGACACAAACTCATTAGAGAACAAATTAAATTTTTCATTAATATTCCTCTCCATAAATACAGGGGTCCAGTTGATCTGCTGTAAGAGAAGGTTGAAGATTTCTAAGTTATCATTGTTGATTGGCCTGACAGTTTTGAAGAAGTGTTTAGGTTTATCACACAGTTTGATATCATTTGGGTTTACACTGAATGGAAACAAAATAAATTATATGCAATTTGAGAAAATAAGCCAAAATCTAAATCTGGTTCTGGTGTTGAGTGACAAAGCCATAGACAGAGTGACATGTACAAAAATGCTGGGGATTCATGTTGATGAAAACTTAAATTTTAATGGCCAAGTAATGAAACTTCCACAGAAACTTTATTCAGCCTGTTCTGCTATTAGAATTGTTGCACATGTTTGTACATCAGAGGATGCCAGGATGGAATATTTTGGTTATTTTCAGTCTCTTCCAGCATACGGAATAATATTTTGGGTTTCCACCATTTGCTGCCTATCTGAATAATAGCACACCTACAGGCACACTGCAGAGCCATACTGAAAATACTTAAAAAACTAACAATATCTTTATTATATGTATACAAATGTGAATTATAGGTCAGGGCCCACCTTGCTGATTTTCAAACAAATGTCTACTTCCTTAACTACAAAACCCAAAATGGCTCAGCACTCCATACACAGCAAGAAGAAAATACACTCAAAGGTATTTGAGCCACATTGGTGGAAAACTTCACAACATAGTGCCAGTCAATATCAGGAAATCAGAAGATGAAAAGAAATTTAAAGCCATCCATTAAACTTTTTTTGCATATCTAACAGACAGCTGTTATGTGATATAAAAGGATTTGCTGTCTAGGGAGAACAGAAGTGAAGCCCTATGGAAAATACACTGTTCAATTACAGTACTGTAAGCATACATGTATATAAAGTTGTATTACTATGTATTGTATGATCTTTTATTATTTTGTTTGTACTTCTTTGTTTACATATTTATATATACCATTTCCTTGGAATGGCTTCCCATAAAGTTACATGTACATTTGGATAACATTCATACAGTATTTATTGTCTATGGGTGGATAAATAAAATAAAATAAATAAATAAAGAAATAAAATTTCCTTTTGGTCAGTATTCAGAATATGTTGCATCCATCATACACAAAGTTTTCACATGGTGATAGTTAAACAGAACCTAGCCTACTGCTTTTGTTAATATACCTATGATGGCATTTTAATCTTTTGTTAAATTTCTGCATATCCTTCAAATGTTTCAGCTTCAAGAGAACTGCAGCCACGTTTGAATTCAGCCACCAATTTATTAGCTTTTGGTGACAGATAAGTAGGCTACTGATAATCTTCACCAACTGTGCACCTGTTATAAATGAATAAATAAACTGTAGATGATTTTATATTACCAGTACAGCATCTTTTTTTAAGTATGTTGGCATTACATTCTTATTTATCCATTTAAATGGTACCCACACCTTGTGCAATGACTCAAAAAGCACTATGAACAAAACTGTTCTGTATATCAGTTGATACTTGAGTTATGTTATTGTGCAAAATGTAATAACATAACAAGTAATAAATTTTATAGATATCACAACATATCAATGCTAGGCTGAAAATGTTCACTTTGCTTTCATATTATAATTAACAGAGGAAGTGTTTGAACTGCTATATCAATTATGAAACCAAGTGCATTGTCATGGCAGTTCTCCTTGCTAATATGGCAGTCAACTACTATCATAAGTCCTGAGTAAAGTGTTCTGCTGCATGCTTAGTAGAGTTTTCATAAACTGGCCACTACTGATGCTACAACCCTTTCATGGCAAAAGCAAATAACAGATATGTATGTGCATGAAAGAGCAAAGTGAAGACCCAGAGCAAAGACTTCCATGAATATTCATTGAATGGTTTACAGGTTACTGTATGATGTTAATGAAGCCATAAATTCACAAGTTAGTAACTCTGTCAGTGCACAAGTCATGAGCAGAAAATTTTTTTAATTTATCAAGAGAATAAGAGGGTTTTTTGTATAAATAGCTGATTGTTAATATATTTTCAAGTCTAATGGTTGTTTTATGACAGACAGTGCTGATCGTGGTTTTCATAGCCTGCGATATGGATCTTGGCTGATACCAGTATCCATAACTGTATTCTTCCTTTCTTACATTCCAGTGCCCTGTATCCAGCCAATGCTGAGTTGGAACTGGTATGGGTCTTCTGAAGTTTCATGGAGACTCAACTATACATGTATATAGGCTATAAATACAATAGGGTCGAGATTCCCAAAGGCATTTTAAAGTTACTGTAAGTTTGCTTTCCCCCTCTCCTGCAATGGAATCCATGTACCCTTCTGACTGTATCTAGTGTACTTCACATGTTGAAATGTGATACAGATTTTCAAAGTGTTTATCTATCATGGATGATATATGGGAACATGACTGTTGTTTACCTAGAAGGATGTGGAAAACCACCTAAAAATCACATCCTGGCTGGAGGTCCCCATTGTTAATCCATGAGGCAGATTTGATCAGGATTCAATGCATCTCCTCACGTCCTCCTCAACGCACTCACTGTCATAGCCGCGAGCGACCGGTGAGCAGTGCAAGGCAGAGAATGGAGAAGCAAACCACCAGGCAGGGGAGCCACTGGAGACATCGCTAACAATGAACAGACAGGACAGATGAACGAGTAGGGGATGACAGACATTACCACCAACCAGGACACAACACAAGGCAAACAAGCAAGAACTGAGGTGATAAACACAGCACGACAACAACAATGCAGGAATGCTCCAAACAACGACAGTATGTATCTCAACACATGGAACTGGAATGCAGTATGGCCGAGATGCACACACAAGCTACAATGAGTTCCAGACTGCTAGGGTAGCACTGCATGGCTGCCTGAATACATGGCCGCAGGAAATGCAATTGGCTGCGGACTTGACGTGGTATGAGAGTGGCGCACTCTGACAGTGAGGCTTCCAGTGCAAGCATGCACTGGAGCACAGAGACTCCTAGTGGTCCATCCTCTCTGGCACGCATTCAACTTCCATGCCTTCCAACACCAGACTCACCTACTGGGGTACTATTATCATGAATGAAAGAAAACATTGCAATGTTTACTGACAATCTGATTTTAGATTCAGCTATCTGTAATGAATTTAAATATTACTAGACAATTCATTTGGCTATGGAGGTAAAGCAGTGCAGATAAAATAGCAAAATTGGTAATGTTCCTCTATTTAAGGAGCAATGCAGTGTTAATGGATTGCCTAAAAAAGATTCACAGAGAATTTTAAAGATGATGTCCATGAGTAGCAGTGGAAAGGTATTCTCGAAGTGGACGTGATATATTCCTGCAGCACTTGAAATTATATTTCATTCATCTAGGATGATTCAGGATTATGAAGGACAGATCTAAACTACAATTAATACAATAAATTTGTCCACTTTGTTATTAAAAAATGTAAACTCATGTCCAAGATAAAAGAAAAGAAATTTGACAAAAAAAAAAGAAAGAAAAGAAAAAAAAAAACACTGGAAAATTAATATAGTGGGAACAAAGAAAAAGTAAAAAAGTGAGACTTTTTTACCTGGTAGTAAGGGTGACATAGTTGAAGGTAGACCCACACTGCTAATGACCAAATCAATGATAGAAAGTAAAGAACCTAAAAGAAACAAATAACAATAATGATAATAAGTTTATGAAGTACAGGTACACTGAACTTTCTCATACAGACACTGTATTCACAACTAAGCAATATGTTGCATGGCTGTTGCCACCAAAAGACAAAAACAGTGATTAGAATGCTGAAAAACAGCAATTTTTTGGCTGTAATAAGGTGTGCTGAAATCTCGTTCTGATTCGATGCAGTTGCCTTGAATAGTCTTAAAAATATTTCACATACAACTAAAATACATCATAACAAAACCCACTTAGAGATGTGAAGGTAGATAAAAAGCATCCAGTTAAAGAGACAAGAATCAAGAATTTTATTCACCATAGATCATTTTACAATGATATTGGCTCTGTCATACAGGATGCACTAGTACATACAGAATAATAAAATAAACAAGTGTCAGTATATTATAGAATACATTTTAAGCATGGCAGTGTACCAAATTACACCAGGATAGCTTCTAAAAGTTAATGTAATAAGCTATACTATAATCTAATATAATATACAATTGTATTGTTTATTGTATATACTATGTAATTACACATGATTAACCACAGCAGACAACTTTTAAATGCTAATATCCTCCTCAGGTATTTCAAAGAATTCTTTGTCATAGAATGGATGATCTGAAAGCCAGTTGTACCACTTAATTTAAAAAAGAAATTATATCCATAGACTCAACATGAATTGGCAGTTTATTGAACATTTTGAGTGGGTTAACTTTGTGCTAATTTCCTGTTCTTGCTAATCTGTGGCACGGTATGTCTAAATTACCCTTAGCCCTGGTGTTGTGTTCATGTATTTCCCCTCTAGCAATAAATTCTGAAATACTATTTTTAATGTTGAGTACAGACACATAGATGTATAAATTTATAATTGTGAGTATTCTGAGTCTGAAAAAAAAGAGGACGACAGTGCTCCCTATGACCTCTTTTACGTGTTATGCGTAAGACTTTTTTGTAATTTCAAGATGTGTTGATGTGAGGGGAGTGCCCCCATATAATCAGACCATATGAAATACGTGACTGGAATAGCCCAAAGTATGTCACCCTAAGGTACTCAAAGCTCACTACCTCCCTTAGTTTCAAGATAAGGTATGCCACCCAAGATATTTCTTCACATACATGATTGATGTGTTCCTCCCAATAGAGTTTAGAGTCAATATAAATACCTAAGAGTTTTACTGACTTGTTGCCTACTTCATTTGATGTTCCCATTAAAAGTTGTTGGGCTTTATCGGGATTGCACAGGAGCTTATTGGCTGCAAACCAGTCCAGGGCCTTATCAAGTGTTTCTTTTGTTAGTTTATTCAGATCTGAAATGTTCTGATGTGTGGTAAGTAGTGCTGTATCATCAGCATAACACATGACAGGGTGGGCTATGTTTTTAGGTGAATCATTAGTAGCTACAATGAAGAAGAAGGGTCCAAGGATAGACCTTTGTGGTACACCTGTGCTGATTTCCATTACTCAAGAATTTACATTTCTGACTGAAATGAATTGTTTTAGGTTACTTTAATAAGAATTTATCACAGCTAAAGTGCTCCCTCTCACCCCATACAACTCTAGTTTCCACAGTAGTATGTCAACAGGAATGCAATCTAAAGCTTTGCGTAGGTCACATAATACCAGTGATACCATGTTATTGTTTTCAAAAGCTATTAAGGTTTGGTCAATGATTTCCAATATGGCCCCTGTTGTGTTTTTCCCTTTGTGAAAATCAAACTGATTGCTACATAGGATATTGTGTTTATCAAAGAAGCAGGATTTTAGAACATATATTGTGTTACAACATTATGAATTACCTCGAAGAAAACGGTCTATTGACACACAGTCAACATGGGTTTAGAAAGCATTGTTCCTGTGAAATACAACTAGCTCTTTATTCATACGAAGTGTTGAATGCTATTGACAAGAGATTTCAGAATGATTCCGTATTTCTGGATTTCCAGAAGGCTTTTGACACTGTACCACACAAGCGGCTGGTAGTGAAATTGCATGCTTATGGAATATCATCTCAGTTATGTGACTGGATTTGTGATTTCCTGTCAGAGAGGTCACAGTTCGTAGTAACTGATGGAAAGTCATTGAGTAAAACAGAAGTGATTTCTGGTGTTCCCCAAGGTTGTGTTATACGCCCTTAGCTGTTCCTTATCTATATAAATGGTTTGGAAGACAATCTGAACAGCCGTCTTCAGTTGTCTGCAGATGACACTGTCGAGTATCAACTAATAATTTCATCAGAAGATCAAAACAAATTGCAAAATAATTCAGAAAAGATATCTGAATGGTGCAAAATTGGCAGTTGACCCTAAATAACGAAAAGTGCAAGGTCATCCACATGAGTGCTAAAAGGAACTCAAATTTCAGTTACACGATAAATCAGTCTAATCTAAAAGCCATAAATTCAACTGAATACCTAGGTATTACAATTACGAACAACTTAAATTGGAAGGAACACACAGAAAATATTGTCGGGGCAGCTAACCGAAGACTGTTTTACTGGCAGGACACTTAGAAAATGTAACAGACCTACTAAGGAGACTGCCTACATTACACTTGTCCGTCCTATTTTAGTATACTGCTCAACGGTGTGGGATCCTTACCAGATAGGACTGACGGAGTACATCGAAAAAGTTCAAAGAAAGGCAGCACGTTTTGTATTATCACAAAATGTGGGAGAGAGTGTCACAGAAATGATACAGGATTTGGGATGGACGTCATTAAAAGAAAGGCGTTTTTTGTTATGAAGGAATCTTCTCACGAAATTCCAATCACCAACTTTCTCCTGCGAATGCGAAAATATTTTGTCAACACTGACATACACAGGGAGGAATGATCACCATGATAAAATAAGGAAAATCAGAGCTCGTACAGATGTCCATTCTTTCCATGTGCTATACAAGATTGGAATAATAGAGAATTGTGAAGATGGTTCGATGAACCCTCTGCCAGGCACTTGAATGTGATTTGCACAGTATCCATGTAGATGCAGATGTAGATGTAGATGCTCATGGGATTTGAACCACTATCCACAACAAAGGCATGCTATCATAAAAACATTGGTGGATAGAGCAAGAAAAATCTGTGATCTAGAGCTCCTTGATGCACAATTAAAGCATCTCATCAATGGATTGCTCAAGAATGGTTAATCATTTGCTGAAGTGAAAAGAGCATTAAAACCACTGCATAGAAATCATAGCAATGCTCTAGCACCAGTGAAATCACAATTTTTTTGCTTTTAAAGTTAGTCATCTCAAATTACAAACATTCAAGACAGCAGACATTTTGAAGATAAATGATACTAAGAATAACTTTTAAGAAGTTTGCAGTAAAATTAGTCTAGCTTTTGGTAGTAAAACTGAACAAAAATTCATAGGTTTTTATGATGAAGAATCTTCTGTTTGATGCAGTCAGTGATGATGAAGTTAAGTATAGTTTTGTAAAAGAGCCATTGGTGAAACTAAAATCAGAGATTAATATATAATTATCTTAAAATAAATCTATATTTCATAACATGCTTTTTTCTTATAATCTTCATAAGCCTGCCTGTTAACCTGGTATTTCAATGGAGGGCTTCACACCTGCTGATATTATAAAAGCTGTATCCAAATTTTCAGGTTCTAAAAGTATGGACTGTTATTAGCTATCAAATAACGTAATTAAAAAGACAATACACTCAATCACCAAACCATTAGCTTTTATTTTTAATAAATGTGTAGAATCTTGAGTTTTTCCAGATGCACATAAGGTATCAAAAGCTGTCCCAGTTTTTAAAAAAGGGGACAAACATCTTCCCGAAAGCTACAGACCAGTCTCCATTATTCCAATATTCTCAATGATATTTGAGGCACTGATACACACAGTGGCCACATCATTTCATGCCTCACTTTAGAAAGGTCTTCATTTGTGGAATAAAGCCCATTCTATAATCACACTCCTAGTGTTAGTTTCCTTAACTACAGTTCCTCAAAATGGGGGGAATATCTATTGCAAGCAGCTGTGAGCTTCCAGGAGTAAGGAAAAGGGAAGGGGGACAGAGGAATATTAATGAATATAAGTATTATGTTGTCAAAACATGCACAAGTAAAGGGTTGTGAACTTATTCCAGAAAAGCTGTAAGCATCAAGCCCCCAGGGAGCCTTGCTGGTATGTGTTATAACATAACTTCTGTTACTTAAGAAAATTTGGATTTATTGTTTGTATGATCACACTAAAGTTTGTGCTTATTTTGTTTCAGGTGCCATAAACAGTGCTTTAACAGGATGTCAGAGGAGGAAAAAATTAGTATGTTCACAAAGTTGTACAATTACAATACAAAAAATGAACAAGACATCTTTTTTATGAGTCTTGTTGACAAATATATCAGGAGGAGATGAATGTCTTCATAAACTATCACAATGCCCCAGTTACAAGTTTTTTGAAATAATTAATTTTAGGCATATTGCCATCTGCGTAAAAGCTATTTCCAGTAAGTGGGAAAATGATACATGACCACATAGACTTCTTTCCCGTAGATGTTTTTCACTACAGTTCATCTGAGTACAAGTACACTGATCCTTGATTGTTGATAAAAGTAATGCATGATATGCTCCTGGAGAAACATCCTAAGCAAGAATTACCTACAAATTTTATACTAAATACATCAGAAAAAATTTCAGTCTTGCCTTCAGCTGTTGTCAGGTGGACACTTATGTAACATGTGAACAGTTGAAAGTGAAGGTAAAGAGTACTTCTCTTGTTGAAGCTGAAAAATATACGGCTGTTGCTGAATTAATGGTCCATCAATGCCATTGCAAAATGTTTTTTCAGCAATGGGAACCAACACAAGAAGATTACCAAAAGGACAATAGTGTGTTATGCCTGTGTTTTTATTTTACGCAGAATTTCCTATTACCACACATTTCTGTCCAGGATGTATTTTATCTCAGACAACTCTGTGTTAATGTTTTTTTGTCAAAAACATGAAAACATATTCTTCTGTGAAGCATGTATACCATGAGGGAACAATAAAATAGATAGCAAATGAGGTGTGTTCATACCTGTTAAACTACATTTATTTATTTATTTATTTTTATTTAGTCCTGTGACATCTTGTGTAGATATAAGTCAAAATATAATGCAGAGATAAATATTTCAAATTTTTCACATAAGGACAATACTGAAAGAACCAGAGGTTGTACAGAGTTTCAGGGCGAGCATAAGGGAACAATTGACAGGAATGGGGGAAAGAAATACAGTAGAAACAGAATGGGTAGCTTTGAGAGATGAAATAGTGAAGGCAGCAGAGCATTAAGTAGGTAAAAAGATGAGGGCTAGTAGAAATCCTTGGGTAACAGAGGAGATACTGAATTTAATTGATGAAAGGAGAAAATACAAAAATGCAGGCGAAAAGGAATACAAACGTCCCAAAAATGAGATCGACAGGAAGTACAAAACGGCTAAGCAGGGATGGCTAGAGGACAAATGTAAGGATGTAGAGGCTTATCTCACGAGTGGTAAGTTAGATACTGCCTACAGGAAGATTGAAGAGACCTTTGGAGAAAAGAGAACCACTTGCATGAATATCAAGAGCTCAGATGGAAACCTAGTTCTAAGCAAAGAAGGGAAAGCAGAAAGGTGGAGGGAGTACATAGAGAGTCTATACAGGGGCAATGTTCTTGAGGACAATATTATGGAAATGGAAGAGGAGGTAGATGAAGATGAAATGGGAGATATGATACTGCGTGAAGAGTTTGACAGAGCACTGAAAGACCTAAGTCGAAATAAGGCCCTGGGAGTAGACAACATTCCATTAGAACTACTGACAGCCTTGGGAGAGCCAGTCCTGACAAAACTCTACCATCTGGTGAGCAAGATGTATGAGACAGGCGAAATTCCCTCAGACTTCAAGAAGAATATAATAATTCCAATCCCAAAGAAAGCAGGTGTTGACAGATGTGAAAATTACTGAACTATCAGTTTAATAAGTCACAGCTGCAAAATACTAATACAAATTCTTTACAGATGAATGAAAAAACTGGTAGAAGTCGACCTTGGGGAAGATCAGTTCGGATTCCGTAGAAACGCTGGGACACGTGAGGCAATACTGACTCTACGATTTACCTTAAAAGAAAGATTAAGGAAATACAAACCTACGTTTATAGCATTTGTAGACTTAGAGAAAGCTTTTGACAATGTTGACTGGAATATTCTCTTTCAAATTCTAAAGGTGGCAGGGGTAAAATGCAGTACTGATTTAAGTGTCAGGAAGTCGTTTCTGAAAGTATTTGTATGGAGTGTAGCCATGTATGGAAGTGAAACATGAACGATAAATAGTTTAGACAAGAAGAGAATAGAAGCTTTCAAAATGTGGTTCTACAGAAGAATGCTGAAAATTAGATGGATAGATCACATAACTAGTGAGGAGCTATTGAATAGAATTGGGGAGAAGAGGAGTTTGTGGCATAACTTGACTAGAAGAAGGGATCGGTTGGTAGGACATGTTCTGAGGCATCAAGGGATCACCAATTTAGTACTGGAGGGCAGCGTGGAGGGTAAAAATTGTAGAGGGAGACCAAGAGATGAATACACTAAGCAGATTCAGAAGGATGTAGGCTGCAGTAGGTTCTGCGAGATGAAGGAGCTTGCACAGGATAGAGTAGCATGGAGAGCTGCATCAAACCAGTCTCAGGGCTGAAGACGACAACAACAACAACGACAATACAGAAATTAACTGTGATTCCACATTCAATCTAACTAAAATTTATTTTATGTATAACTGATATCCAACAGATGTTTGCTAGATTCCTACAGACAATACAGTTAGAAGAAAATGCATCCAATAGTATTATTACACAGCTGAGGTTGTTTTCAGATGAATGAATTGGACAAAACAAGAGTAACTGCATGATTATGTTGTGTGCTGCACTAGTAGGTACAGAGTAATTCCAGAAAGTGAAACAATTATTTCCTGTCAGGGGCCACTCTTTTAATGTTTGTGACAGTGATTTTCCTCTGATGAAATAAGCAGAAGATGAGTGGATCATATATACACTGAGGTTACAAAAGTCATGGGATACCTCCTAAAACCATGTTGGATCTCCTTTTGCTTGGTGTTGAGCAGTAACTCAACATGGCATGGATTCAACATGTCATTGCAAGTCCCCTGCAGAAATATTGAGCCATGCTGTATCTACAGCCACCCATAATAGCAAAAGTGTTGCAGGAGCAGGATGTTGTGCATGAACTGACCTTTGTTCAATGGGATTCATGTAAGGCAATCTGGATGGCCAATTCATTCACTCAAATTCTTCTGAATGTTCTTCAAACCAATTGTGAACAATCATGACCTGGTGACAAGACCTCATTATTTAGGAACATGAAGTCCATGGATGCCCGTGAATGGCCTCTAAGTAACTGAACATAACCATTTCCAATCAATGATCAGTTCAGTTGGACCATAGGACCCCCCAGTCCATTCCATGTAAACACATCCCACACCATTATGGAGCCATCAGCACCTTGCAGAGTGCCTTGTTGACAACTTGGGTACATTGCTTCATTTGGTCTGTGCCACAGTTGAATGCTACCATTATTTCTTACCAACTGAAATCAGGACTCATTTGACCAGGCTGTGGTTTAACAGTCATCTATGGTCCAGCTGACATGGTCGAAAGCCAGAGAGGTGCTGCACGCAATGTCATGCTGTTAGCAAAGGCACTCGCATTGGTCATCTACTGCCATAGCACATTGATGACAAATTTTGCTGTACTTCCCTTATGGGTACATTCGTCATACGTCCCACACTGATTTCTACAGTCATTTCACACAGTGTTGCTTGCCTGTTAGAACTAACAACTCTACACAAATGCCACTCCTCCTGGTCATTAAGTGAAGGCCGTCAGCCACTGCATGGTGAGAGGTAATGCCTGAAGTGCGGTATTTTCAGCGCACTTTTGACACTGTAGATCTCAGAATATTAAATTGCACTGCCGTTTCATACCTGGTATACATGATACTATGGCCATTTTTATATGTGCATATCACTGTCCCAAAACTTTGTCACCTCAGTGTATACTGTGAAGGGATACTATGAATTGATTGGCATGCTGTCACTTTACAGTGAAATTTTTTTGAAAATGACTCTGAATGTAAATAAATGTAGCATTTTGCACATACATAGCAAAAGAAATCCACTGCTGTACAGCTACACTATTGATGACAAATCTCTGGAACATTATCTACCACAAAATATCTCAGAATAACTATCCAGATTGACCTGAAGTGGAATGACCAAAAAAGAAAAGTAGGAAAAGTAGAAGACAGACTCAGATTCATAGGAAGAATCTTAAGGAAATGTAACTCAACCATGAATGAATTGGCTTACAAGCCACTTGTTCAACTGTTTCTCGAGTACTGTTCATCCATCTGGGATCCCTACCAGCTCTGTAGTCAGGTCCTGAGGACTGCACAGTACTAACTGGTTGTCATGTCATCCTCTGCCAATTACATCATTTAGATGTGATATGGAGGGGCTGCACAGGATAGAGTAGCATGGAGAGCTGCATCAAACCAGTCTCAGGACTGAAGACAACAACAACAACAACAACAACAACAATGGAGGGCTATGGGGGTCAGCACATTTCTTTACTAGCAATTTTCTGCTTTTCAAATTTTAGAACTGTATGTCTCATTTTGAGGGTCAACATAGTTTAACGAACCATTTACTCTCAATTCAGTTCCATTACTTTATTCATCTGTTACCAATACACATTGTATTGATGTAGTCAATTCACAGCTACAGCTAGTTACAATAAAATGTCTTATATTTAAGTTATTTACAATCTTACATGAAAGTACAATCATCTTACATCAGCATAAGTAAATAAATTTACTTTTTCATATTCAGATATTCTTTAAACATGTTATAAAAGCTATGCATTTTTAAATTGTTTTAGCTCTACTTTGAATTTATGAAATTCTTTAATTTTCTTTACTGTAGTAGACAATGCTCTAAAAAGTATTTTTGGTTTCTAATGTACACTTTTTTGGTAAAGGGCTTTTTATGGGTGTCTCTGTGAAAGTCATGTGTGTTTCTTGTTTTGTAGCTATGAACAGGATTGTTCAAGGGTAAACATTGCTGGCGAGTTCTCAGAAAGCACACACATTTGTAAATGTATACGACAGAATGTTCCATTATTTACAATTCTTTAAACATTTCCCTGTGAGGCTCTCTACAATGCTCCTTTCATTAGTCTAACAGCCTTTTTTTCAAGTGTGAAAGTTTATTTTGTCATATTTGTATTCCCCCAGAAGATCATACCATATCTAAGCACGCTGTTCATATAAGGATAATCGGCACATTACAATGATTCAATGGTGCAGCAGTCCTGAAGCATTCTTAGCACATAAAAGCATTTACTTAGTATTTTATTAAAAATTCTAGATGCTTCTCCCATTTCAACTGCTCGTCCACCCATATGCCTAGAAATTTTGTGGATGGAGTGTATGCAATAACATAGTTACCTAACTCAGCTTTTATGCTGCTTCTAGCTTTACTTTTAAATTACTGAAATTCATTTATAGTGTTTCTTCCTTGTTAATGACCAATGTGTTATCACTAAACCATTTTCCTGTCCCAGTTTTTGTCTTAGAGACATTCTGCTGTAGTTCATCCTCCATGCACCTTTTGATAAAAATTCTCATGTTCCTGCAAACATCACTGTGTCTGCAGTGCTCAGATGGTTTGGAAAATTATGTATACAAGGAACAACAGAAGGTCTAATAGAGAACCATGGGACACTCCATAGCTAAATTTTTTGTAAACTGAAAGGTATTCCTTGCCTTCAAGACATATTTGTAATCTCTGCTGTCTATCAGAGAGATAAGATTTGAACCATATGAAGGCCATTCCCCAGACCCAATGGTAATCTAATTTCATAAGCAGTAAATCATGGCTGATTAGATCAAACACTTTGGATACATCTAAGAATATCCCACAGCTTACGGCATTCCCATCCAAGGCATTTCGGACCATTTTTATGAATTGAAATACTGCTGCTTATGTTGATCAGTTCTTCCCAAATCCATTTTGAGCTTTAGTCAGTACTTTATTTTTATTTGGGAAGTCAGCTAACTTTTCATACATTACTCTTTCAATTACGTTAGGAAAAAAGTGTTTGTGGTAACACTGGTCTATAATTATTTATGTCAGCTGTATTATCCCTTTGGTAGAGTGGTTTTATTATGGATAACTTTAGTTTTAATGGAAACACCTCTGTCCTGAAAGAAGTATTAATAATGCCAGCTAGCTAAGAATTTATACTGGTGGAAATATGTTTGATTAATTTGCCTGGAATTCTGTTATTACCACTATATATTTTATTTTTTAATTTATTAATATCATTTCTCTCCTCAGATGCTGTTACTGGATACAGAAACATTCTCTTTTCACAAGCTGGTACTTTTATATTTTTAGTGTTGCAACTATGAAGAAGAAAGGTCCAAGTATGGCAGACAGACCTGTCATGACTTCCTTCACAGCAGAGCATCTGTCTTTAATCTCCAATTAGTATAATGACCATCAGTTACAACTAAGTGTAAGTAATGTATACTATGAAATTCATTTTTTGCAAGAAGAATGTCATTGAACATACAATCAAAAGCCTTACTTAGATTGTATAACGTTATGCGGAATAAATTCCAGTTGGTTACCTATATTTTACAAATGATAGTGTATTTTCCCTAGCAGAATCCAAACTCATAACTGGTGAGAATATTGTGCTTGCATAGAGAGTTGCATAGTTTTGAGGAGATTGGGAGTCCTTATCATTGTCCTGTGTTTTTAACAAAGTGGTATAACCTTAGAAACTTCCAACGACTCAGAGAACTCTGAATGCTAAACAGTTGTCAAAACAGAGACTGGCTCACAAATAAATCTAATTTTTTAACTACAGATTTAGATAGTCAATAACAGTCTATAGTTTTATAATGGAATCCCTAAGGATCTCGACAGTCTACTTATGTCAAGATTCACAGTGGGCCCATTGATGCTGCCAGCCACTACACACAGGACACCACAAAGGTCACCCCCCAGACTTTCCATTACCACCAGAAACAATCTAAAAAACACCTGTGAGTCTGACCACATCCCAATGAAAACCACACCTCCTAGCTAGCTGATCTGTTTCACTTATATTTGCTGGGCTATGTTTGGAACTTGGTTCAGTTACTGACATCACTAAACAGCCATTTAATTCATGTGGCTTAAACAATATGAGATGTGTGCAGAGATCAGTACATTCTTGTTTTGCTGTATCTCATGTGGTCTTTCACTTATTTGTAGCATATTCTATGTATTCCCTATAAGCTAAGTTGTTTTTAACTGGCACAAATCTGTCTTTTCAGTGGAGCCCCTGTCTTACAAGAGCATTTGTAAATTCTTGAGGATGTGAGGTTCTCTTCCCTAATACGAGCCAAGTCATCAGAAGCTATTGTAATTTATGCTTGTGTGTTTTATACTTAGACCTAGTATTCCTATGTAAGTAGCATCAGTAAAATAAATCTATAAATGGTCATAAGTAGAGATAAGAAAGAATCTCAACAATTTCTTTGTCAGTCTGTTGCCCATACACCAAGTCTTAGCTAATATATGTTAGGCTATCTAAAAATAAATTAATGAAGGTATTTCTCTGGCATCTTGTCCACATCATACTTGACTCAATATCAACAGGTACCTCTGTAAAGAACTATTGTTTGCTGTACAGTGAGAGAAGTCGTTGGTCATGTTTTGCACAAAAGCCATTATCTGCAAGACTGAGTACACAGAAATGTTTTTTTAAAAATTACAATTAAATTTTCTGAACAGTTAGCTTTTAATCATGAAAATGTAGTTGGCTTGTTAGCTTTTAATCATGAAAATGTAGTTGGCTTGTTAGCTTTTAATCATGAAAATGTAGTTGGCTTTATGAAAAAGAATTATCATTTAATGTAAAATAATGTAGCTAAAAAATTTAAATGATGTTTTATAGGCATCCCTTTGTGCAACTTTCTAATAGTAAATTGGAATTTTTTAACAAATCTGTAGTCACTATTTTAGTTCTTTCATCTTTCCACAGAGAAAAACATACAGCTTTGTTTCAATTTATAGTTATATTAAAACCAGATATAAGTATAATGGTAATGACTCTAGAGGTATTCAGAATGTTGTGGCAGGCATACGTATGTTATAAGTACTGGCCAAACACGTCAGTTCAGTTTCTTACTTCTTTGGAGAGAGTTCATGTGACAACTATCATTTAAAGTGTATCAGAATGCTGTGCTTTGTCTTTATAATTGGTTAGCGAGTTAATTTCATGTTCTGCTGATCATTTGCATGATAAATTGTAACAGTGCACAATGAGTCATTTTACATTCACACATATCACACATTAATTTGAAAGTCTGGCTACATGCTGAACATTTATAAGATTTCTTGTTTTTATTGTTGATATTATCATTACAAAATGTACAGAAGTGAGTAAGTAATTTGCTCCCACAAACTTAAAAATGTACCTGTAGAAACAGAACCCATAATGAGAGTATCAGGTGCCTGTAGGCAGGCTACACTATTGCTCTGTCACTGCTGTAATAGTCCACTCCTGGTAGCTGAGTGGTCAGTGTGACAGAATGTCAATCCTCAGGGCCCAGCTTCAATTCCCAGCTGGGTAGAATATTTTCTCCGCTCAGGGACTGGGTGTTGTGTTGTCCTAATCATCATTATTTCATCCCCATCGATGCACAAGTCGCCGATGTGGTGTCAAATTGAAAGACTTGCACCCAGTGAACGGTCTACCCAATGGGAGGCCCTAGTCACATGACATTTATTATTTACTGCTGTAATTCCGCTCTTGTGCCCGACAGTAGGCCATCCTGAATCAGAGAGTATCAAAGGGATTGCCACTCTGGAAGCGCTTAGGCCTTCAGCATGGATTCTGACTGTACAGGAACATTTTTGAAATTATCAGTAAAGGTGGGTGGGTGCCACTGAGGGTTTTGCCAGACTGGGAGATCTTAGAGGGACCTTCTGCCATGTCATTCACGCATATGTCATTGTTCCATCCACCCATGATCATGCCTAAGGAGGACACAGAATAGGAGCACTAAAAAGTATAAGCACCCTTAGCTGCTCCAGATCACATTCAGATTTTGTCGAATGGCTTTGAATGGCCCTTAGTGGTGCCAACCCGTACACGAGATACAAATTTGCAATCACGCTGTGCTCCATAGGGGTGTGATCATGTTCAATGTGGTTGCAGCCCCAGTCCTCTTAGGGTTGAAACGTTCAAGGGTGTCCATAGTGTCAATGGTTGTGAAAAAATATCTTCCTGTTGCTCAACACATTAAGAACTGTCGTCTTCTACTGCGAAATGTGTGGGAATTGACGCCCCAGGGAAAGGGGCGATTTCATTGCCGCCCTTTATGCCCCCCCCTCCCCCCAGGCATTTTCGTGTCGATCCTGAGCTGCAGTGTGTCTGAAATGCTTTTCTCGGCTACCCGTAAGAAAGCCGCATGACAGCAAAGGTAGCTGTCGTGAGTCTGACCTCAATCGCGGAGATGTCAAAAGAGGAGGGTGAAATGCGGGTAAGAAGGGCTGTAACGACCTTTCGACGGTGTGACGCGTCCACGGTGGCATTGGGCAGAATCGTGGTGAAATTTGGTGCCAATGTGTCATCAATAACCCACTTTACGCGTCACATGAACCTCTGCGTTCTGCCCTTTTTTTTCGTATGTATCGACACCTTGCTGTTTGAAGCGTTGTTGAGTTCTAGGGGACGTCGCAGGGTGCCATGCTTTTGCATGGTTACAGTGGGAGCTTACTGAAACATTTAACACAAATTTCAATCTTAGGCTTCGCAGTGGGAGACAATCACGGGGGTTCGTTCGAAAAAGTTATCCTTGAATTCTGTTGCGAAGTGTATATATACAGGGTAGTTTTTATTAATGTTTAAATTTAAGGTACATGGGGTTGCAAATGTCATGAAATCCTCTAAAAGTGGATGACAAAAGATGAGCGTATGACGGCACCGCATGACATACCTCGCCGAATGTGCAGCGGTTGATTCTATTGGTCTGACGCACCATACCATCCCAACGCAAGTCAAGTAAGTTACTCGTATTTTCGTCGGTGTGGCTCTGGCGCAATTGCGCGACTGTGGCACGTGGGGCTCAGGGTTCGAGTCTTACATCTGCAGGCAGTATTTTTGTCACTGCGTTAGACAATTTGTTTTATACAGAGATAAGATTTATTATTTTGTTTACCGGTCCCTCGGTCTGCGCTGGTTTATTGCAAATTACAGTACAACAGAAACCTACCGTATTGCGTCACAAGTAAAAGAGTCTAAGATTTTGACACACTGGACTCGCATTCGGGAGGACAACGGTTCAATCCCGCGTCCGGCCATCCTGATTTAGGTTTTCCGTGATTTCCCTAAATCACTCCAGGCAAATGCCGGGATGGTTCCTTTGAAAGGGCACGGCTGACTTCCTTCCCCATCCTTCCCTAATCCGATGAGACCGATGACCTCGCAGTTTGGTCTCTTCCCCCAAACAACCAACCAATCTAAAATTTTGAAATTCGTCGTTACCAGTAAAAGGCTTAAGATTTCTTTAGTAATATGTTTACAGCAGTTCACATTCATGAGAAGTGTTCGAAATTTACACCCTCGCTCGATCATCCCTTCATGCCCAAGCCCAACCACTGCATGCACGGGGAGGTACGTCATCTGGTGACATCACATGTGCAATGTTTCTTATCCATTTCTGGGATATTTCACGACCTTTGCGACCCCTTGTGACGTATATTAATTACTTGTCTCGTCGACATCTACGTCGCTTCGGGAGTTTTTAACCGTTAATACGAGTCACCCTATATGACTTAACTTGCAATGTTGATAGGTGTGTGGCACTGGAGTTAAAGTCCTATCATCTAACTAACCTAACGCACTGAAAGTAACTATTTAATCTATAGAGTTCTGTTTGAACTGCTGCCTATGACAGTAAGATCAGCCTTTGAATCTGAATTTTACTAGACGTTCGGTATTTAGCTGTGCAACGACCACACATAAATAGCGTCTTGCTATGATAGTGCCAATGGATGGACAGCATTGCCTGGAACTGTAGACTGGGGCTGTAGCTCATTAGAACTGATGAACTGTAACTGGATCCGCAGCTGCAGAACTGCAGGAACTGGCTGAGTGTGGTCGTGCATCTCCATTTATCTGCGACCATCGGAATGATCACTTATTCTCCACTGGATGGATTAATCCCTATGCTTGCTCAGTTCCGTCAGCCTAAAGTGATTGTGTCAGGCAATGGACTCCACGTAATTAGTAAAGATTTTGTATCCTTTTGTGTGAAATGTGGAATTTTTGACTTTTGCACCTTAACACCCCAAGCTAAGTTTTAGGCATATTATATACGTCGTGAAACATCCAACCTTGGCGATTCTTATACTTAGAGACATGTCTATCACAATGCAGAACATGCATTCACAAGCCAAAGCCCAGCCATGCTTCTGTTTTGGAGGGATCTACGGACCTATTAAGCCTAATCAAATCAGTTTATACACAGGCAAAGATCCTATCGAAGTTAATACCTGATAAGAGTCATTCATTCATTGTAGGTGATTTTCTGTGAATGAGGAATGGCATTAACGCTGGTACACGGGAAGCGTTAGGACTATGGGACTTAACATCTGAGGTCATCAGGCCCCCAGAACTTAGAAGTACTTAAACCTAACTAACCTGTCAGGAAGGTCGCTGTTTGTAGTAATAGACGGCGAATCATCGAGTAAAAATGATATCAGGTGTTCCACAGGGAAGCGTCCTGGGACCTCTGCTGTTCCTGATCTATATAAATGACCTAGGTGACAATCTGAGCAGTTCTCTTAGGTTGTTCGCAGATGATGCTGTAATTTACCGTCTAGTAAGGTCATCCGAAGACCAGTATCAGTTGCAAAGCGATTTAGAAAAGATTGCTGTATGGTGTGGCAGGTGGCAGTTGACGCTAAATAACGAAAAGTGTGAGGTGATCCACATGAGTTCCAAAAGAAATCCGTTGGAATTCGATTACTCGATAAATAGTACAATTCTCAAGGCTGTCAATTCAACTAAGTACCTGGGTGTAAAAATTACGAACAACTTCAGTTGGAAATACCACATAGATAATATTGTGGGGAAGGCGAGCCAAAGGTTACGTTTCATTGGCAGGACACTTAGAAGATGCAACAAGTCCACTAAAGAGACAGCTTACACTACACTCGTTCGTCCTCTGTTAGAATACTGCTGCGTGGTGTGGGATCCTTACCAGGTGGGATTGACAGAGGACATCGAAAGGGTGCAAAAAAGGGCAGCTCGTTTTGTATTATCACGTGATAGGGGAGAGAGTGTGGCAGATATGATACGCGAGTTGGGATGGAAGTCTTTAAAGCAAAGACGTTTTTCGTCGCGGCGAGATCTATTTACGAAATTTCAGTCACCAACTTTCTCTTCCGAATGCGAAAATATTTTGTTGAGCCCAACCTACATAGGTAGGAATGATCATCAAAATAAAATAAGAGAAATCAGAGCTCGAACAGAAAGGTTTAGCTGTTCGTTTTTCCCGTGAGCTGTTCATGAGTGGAATGGTAGAGAGATAGTATGATTGTGGTTCGATGAACCCTCTGCCAAGCACTTAAATGTGAATTGCAGAGTAATCATGTAGATGTAGATCACACACATCCATGCCCGAGGCAGGATTCGAACCTGCGACCGTAGCGGTCACGCGGTTCCAGACTGAAGCGCCTAGAACCGCATGGCCACAACGGCCGGCGGTTATATACACCCAGGTCCACTGTTAACTATGATACTATGATATTGACACGCAGGCATGCACTAAACCCAATCATTGCTCTTGTAGACCTCAGAAATTAACTTACAAGTAGACCTACTTCCAAGCTATAAAGTTTACAGTACAAACAAATCGTCAGACGTCCTTGGCGTCAGTTTCAGTGACAAGATGATAGGTGATAGATATTTTGTTTCACGCTCATGCTCACAGAAGCTACTGAAAAGGTAAAACGAGTGATACTGCCATGCTGCGAGATTATAGTTCGAGCGCCATGTTGAAATGTGTGGGCCGCCAAGAGCAGAGTTCTGCCGGGTGTAGAACTGGACAGACAGGGCACGGTTCTGAGTTTCTCTTTCAGTAACTGGAAAGCCCGGTCCCATTCTGATATTCATGTGCACTCTGTCCTCTTTTCCTCATGGGTGTTATGATGATGTGAGACCTCCGTTAAGTGGAGAATATTTAAGTCAGCCAAGTATTTATTGTTTATCTCGAAAAGCGAATGCAAATCTTTGAAATTCAATGATTTTGGTAGGTGATCAATTACAAGACGCTGATGGGTTGACTGCATGCTCTCTTTTCATAGAATGAACTCAAGGTACTAAATACATATTTCGTCATATTGTATTTCGAATAAGGTGTCTGTAAATGCGGAAAGGGGGCATCAAAATTTTGCTTGTATTCTTTTTTGTGCCGGCCGGGGTGGCCGAGGGGTTCTAGGCGCTACAGTCTGGAACCGCGCGACTGCTACGGTCGCAGGTTCGAATCCTGGTGGTAGAACTAGGAATGCGGAAAACAGTGCAGTCGTCGTAATGCGGAAACGGAGCGATTTATTTGCCGTCCAAAAGTGCATGATCACTGGCTTTTGTGCCAGAGATGGAAGCATTTCCGTAAGGGCTAAATTTGTAAACTGTTAGCGTGCCGCCGTGGTTAAAGTATGCCATGCATGGCAAAATGTCGCTGTCTGAAACCGGCGCCGATGCAACTGTAGTGCACCACGGGCCACAGATGACAGGGGTGGAGACGGCTGTGGAGATATGTTTGGGTGAATAGTAGCAAATGTTGAGCAGCTGACCGCCAGGGTGAACCAAGGGGTTACTAGCAGTGTCTCCTCAACTATTCAGCGAACGTTGCTGAATATGGGCTTCCGCAGCAGGCGACTGGTTCATGCATCCGTGATGTCTGCTGTTCACTGGCCACGAAGGATGGAATCTGCACGCCAATACCTCAACTGGATGTCCACAGAGTGGCGACAGGAGGCATTTTCAGATGAACCACAGTTTATGCTTCATCGCTCAGATGACCGTTGGCGTGTACGGCGTGAAACTGTGGAAAGCAAACACCCTGCAACAGTCATCGGAAGGGACCAGGCTGGAGGGCATTCCGCGGATTACTCTGGAATTCTGGAATGCACAATGGATAAACACAAGTATCCGTCTATCCTTTGGGACTATGTCGACCCCTGGCTGCAGTTTGTTTTTCGTACCACGCGGCTGCCGTCTTGTCACGGTCCGCGCTGCTGCCCCCGTCGGAGGTTCGAGTCCTCTCTCGGGCATGTGTGTGTGTGTGTGTGTGTGTGTGTGTGTGTGTGTGTGTGTGTGTGTGTGTGTGTGTGTGTGTGTGTGGTCCTTAGCGTAAGTTAGTCAAAGTTAGATTAAGTAGTGTGTAACTTTAGGGACTGATGAACTCAGCAGTTTGGTCCCATAAGACCTTACCACAAATTTCCAAAATTTTATTTTTCGTTGGCACGGTGGCATCTACCAGCAAGACAATGCAACGTCTCACACAGCTCACAGTGTACGTGCGTGGTTCGAAAACACTAGGATGAGTTTGCTGTATTCCACTGGCCACCAAATTCCCAGAATTTTGAGCCAATCGAGAATCTGTATAACCACCTCGACCGGGCTGTTCACGCCATGGATCCTCAACTGAGAAGTCAAGCACAGCTGGCAACGGCACTGGAGTCGGCATGGCTGCACGTCCCTGCCTGTACCTTTCAGAACCTCACTGACTCCCTACCTGCAAGTCCGCCCTACAAAAGGCTTCTGGCAGGTGGACACATTACATCTACATCTACATTTATACTCCGCAAGCCACCCAATGGTGTGTGGCGGAGGGCACTTTACGTGCCACTGTCATTACCTCCCTTTCCTGTTCCAGTCACGTATGGTTCGCGGGGAGAATGACTGCCGGAAAGCTTCCGTGCGCGCTCGAATCTCTCTAATTTTACATTCGTGATCTCCTCGGGATGTATAAGTAGGGGAAAGCAATATATTCGATACCTCATCCAGAAACGCACCCTCTCGAAACCTGGACAGCAAGCTACACCGCGATGCAGAGCGCCTCTCTTGCAGAGTCTGCCACTTGAATTTGCTAAACATCTCCGCAGCGCTATCACGCTTACCAAATAACCCTGTGACGAAACGCGCCGCTCTTCTTTGGATCTTTATCTCCTCTGTCAACCCGACCTGGTACGGATCCCACACTGACGAGCAATACTCAAGTATAGGTCGAACGAGTGTTTTGTAAGCCACCTCTTTTGTTGATGGTCTACATTTTCTAAGGACTCTCCCAATGAATCTCAACCTGGCACCCGCCTTACCAACAGTTAATGTTATATGATCATTCCACTTCAAATCGTTCCGCACGAATACTCCCAGATATTTTACAGAAGTAACTGCTACCAGTGTTTGTTCCGCTATCATATAATCATGCAATAAAGGATCCTTCTTTCTATGTATTCGCAGTAGATTACATTTGCCTATGTTAAGGGTCAGTTGCCACTCCCTGCACCAAATGCCTATCCGCTGCAGATCTTCCTGCATTTCGCTGCAATTTTCTAATGCTGCAACTTCTTTGTATACTAGAGCATCATCCGCGAAAAGCCGCATGGAACTTCCGACATTATCTACTAGGTCATTTAATGTGACTGGACAGTGTATGAGAGTGATCAAAGGTTAACGGGTTACTTGAGATTTGGCTACTAAGGAATTCCTGGTAGGCGTTCCAGTTGGTAAGGATCAGTCTTGGATAACTTTTGAATGGAAGTTGTGATTAGGTGTCAGATCTATATTAACGACGTAGGAGACAATCTGAGTAGCCGTCTAAGATTGTTTGCAGATGATGCTGTCACTTATCGTCTTGGTAAGTCATCAGATGATCAAAACGACTTGCAAAATGATTTAGATAAGATATCTGTATGGTGCGAAAAAGTGGCAATTGACCCTGAATAAAGAGAAGTGTGAAGTTATTTACATGAGTACTAAATCAGCTTAATTTCGATTACGCGATGAGACACACAAATCTGAAGGCTGTAAATTAAGCTAAATACTTACGGATTACAATTACAAATAACCTAAATTGGAACGATCACATAGATAATATTGTGGGTAGAGCAAACCAAAGACTGCGATTCATTAGCAGAACACTTAGAAGGTGCAACAGGTCTACTGAAGACACTGCTTACACCACGCTTGTTCGCCCTATTCTGGAGTATTGCTGTGCGGTGTGGTATCCGCATCAGGTGGGACTGACGGATGACATCGAAGAAGTGCAAAGAAGGGCAGCTCGTTCTGTATTATCTCGAAATAGGGGAGATAGTGTGACAGACATGATACGTGAATTGGAGTGGCAACCATTGAGACAAAGGCGTTTTTCGTGGCGACGGGATCTTCTCAAGAAATTTCAATCACCAGTTTTCTCCTCCGATTGCGAAAACATTCTGCTGCCACCCACCTACATACGGAGAAATGATCATCACGCGCTCGTTTTTCCCGCGTGCCGTTCGAGAGTGGAACGGTAGAGAGACAGCTTGAAGGTGGTTCATTGAACCCTCTGCCAGGCACTTTATTGTGAATAGCAGAGTAATCACGTAGATGTACTGTGTGTGGGAAATAGCGGTTAAGACGTATGAGTGGTAACTTCTAACGGGATAGAGGATTTGTACAGTAACGCACTCAAGTAATTTAGGGAATATTAAGATGGTATCAAGGGTGGAGGTGCTTTCAGAACTGGTATGTTGTTGGATAGGTAGTAGGTCGTCATGGAATGAGTCAGTAACCTGACGTCACCGCTTGAATTCTACAGGGAATTGGCTGTGGATATTTAGATCGGCGGCAATGACACGGTTGAAAGTTTGGAGTTTTCTTGTACTTGATACAGCCGGGCAAACGTTTGTGGGACGTCTTCGCCTGGTGCAAGGTCTGTGGTTTGTGGCGCTGTCACCTTGTTACTATTAGACCAACTTCCACACATACTACGTCTTGAAGACCTCTTCAAAGCCTTCTTCCAATGCTACAGAAAAAAATTTGCGGTTCTAGTTAAAAAATGTCATTGTCATAATTCGGCTGCTATAAAGATAAAAATTACTCGTATTCGTCAGAAAATTCGCCACATTATCCGCTGTAACTCACATGGTGACCATGCGTATTCGTCATCACTTATTTCGTCAAAATGTATGGTACTTGCAGGGCTTGAACAGAAATGAAAGTGGCAGAAGTGAGAGCGCCAGATGGTCAGACTTTTAGAATAGCATTTTAGGGGTGGACCAGGCGAGACATGAGCCATGTATGTTCCAGGCAGCGGTTTGTGTAGCAGAAATAGCGCAGAACGGTAATCCGAGGGTCGAGAGGTCGACGCCGGCCGGTGTGGCCAAGAGGTTCTAGGCGCTTCAGTCTGGAACCGCGCGACCGCTACGGTCGCAGGTTCGAATCCTGCCTCGGGCATGGATGTGTGTGATATCCTTAGGTTAGTTAGGTTTAAGTAGTTCTAAGTTCTAGGGGACTAATGGCCTCAGATGTTAAGTCCCATAGTACTCAGAGCCATTTGAACCATTTTTTTCGAGAGGTCGAGTCACTATGTAGCAACATTTAATTTTAAAGTTTCAGGATTTTACGTTATTTACTGCATATAAACCGGAATAATGTTCAGTATACTGCGTTTATTAGTGTTTTCATAAAAGTCATGAAAAGGAAATACAATGGAAAATTTAGGATTCCAAGTAAATTTCCAAGAAGGGACTATAATTCATGCGTAAAGAACTTCGTTACGCGTTGCTCCGAAACTATCCAATGAGAGAGAACCGTTTATAAAGTAGATCACGTTTCGTTTTCTCTAGAAACTTTAAAACACCCATGTAATTGTAGAAATGCAGCGTATATAATCTAGACGCGATACAGAGAAAATGACTGATTCTCCCGTTTTTGCAATGACTATCACCCTAGTCCATGTAAATCATCAACTGTAAAATAATAAAAGTATCTAATTTTATACGCGAAGTTCTCGTGTACGCTCTTCAATCTTTTCCTGGAAATTTATTTAGAATCCCAATTTTTCCTTTACCTTTTCTTTTCATGTCTTTTACGAAAATATTGATAAACACAAAATATTGAGTATTATTTCGGTTTATTAACAGTGTAAGTAACGTAGAAGCTGTAAATAAAAATAGTTTCCACATCGGGACTTACCGCCACGTCCCTTGAATTACCGTTCTGCGCTCTTTCCGTTGCGCCTTCCGCTACCTGGAAACCACGCTTACACAAATGGCTCAAGCATCGTCCAATCCGAGTTAAAAATACTATTTTTTTCTAAATGCTCGGCCGTCTGGCGCTCCCACCATGTTACTTTCACTTCTGGTCAAGCCCTGCCTATACCATGAATTTGGACGAAATAGATGACAAGTAGGCGCGGTCCCCTTGTTAGCGAAAACTGCATCTCTGCTGTATCTACCCGTTTTAGATGTGTTTGGAGTGGCCTGTCTTAGCTGTCTCGCCACATATGGATACCTGAGGAACGCAAGTGCTTCCAGCTTTTCTACCTATAAATTCACTCGTACGTTATCACATGTTCCTGTAAACTTAAGAGAGCCATCTGCTTCAACGTGAGTTGGAAGGCGGGAGAAATATTAAGATTAAAACTGAGTAAGTATTCTACGGTTCCTTACCTCTCCTGAATCTCTACGTACTTCCGGAATAATTTCGCGTATTTCCAGCAGTGACACAAGTATTTTGACTATTAATATCTCAAAAATCTCGTCGGCATATCAAGAAAGTCGATAGATCTTTTCCTGTTTTGGGAATTTGGAAACATTATTTGAGTTTTCCAGGTTTCAGCTACTTCTTTTTCGCAATACGTTCACAGTTAAATATTTCAATCAGTGTATTTACGGAAAACGGCGTTAAGGTAAAGATCATTGCATAATGAATAGGGCCTTTCCTTACGAGCTTCTAGTGCCAGCATTGGATTTAATTGCTCTTGTGAGCTTTCGCACTATAAATAATCTCGGAAGGAAGTTGTAGTCATAACCAACATCCTATATGAACGTTGCTGGTTTGTTGAGGGCTCAAATATCTTATTTCTGAATGTTTTCTTTCATTTGAAACATGGAATTAGATGATGTTTTGTTAACTGAGTTTATTAATGCCTCCAAAAATCGTTGAGGGGACAGTGTTGGAACAATATTTCTCATCAGTGCTCCAATAATATTTAATTGAATATCTGTAAGAAACCGGCCAGATTCAAGAGAATCAGAATATAATTTCCATCTAGCAAGAAGAAATGAACGTTAAATCTAAGACCCACTTTCTTCTATATTGATTATTATCAAAGCGGAAAAACCATCTTTGAGTGTGGCGAAATCATTTTCGTCTATGGCGGTGATTAGTTCGCCTACTCCCACAGTGTCAAACTGTCGTCTTTTAACCTACAGTGGCCAACAGTTGGACCCAGCCCCGAATCCTCCCGTGGTCAGAAAAATGGTACCGAATCTTCCCAAGCCCGCAAGGGTCTGAAAAACGATGGGACCGAATCCTCCCGTTTGAAGCAGGTAGCAGTTCTAAACGTTATGAATACTCCAAGCAGGCAAAGGAAAGTATATGAAGTTACAGTAGAACATGTAAAAAATTTTCGCGTGTATTGTATGTTTACAAGTTTTATCTTTTGTCTTATTTAGATATTTATTTTTAGAAACTGGAATCAATTATAGCCTTGATTTCTTCATAATCAATTTTCTTGTCGTTCAATAAAGAGGAGACCAGTGGAATGTAATGGCCATTAACTAACCCAACTATTGTAAACAGCTGACAAAAAAACTTTGGAGAGCACTTTAACGTAGTATCAACATATATAGATTCACACTGCGTTAATGTTTTAAGGTTTGCAGAGTCACAAAATATGATCACTTTTTTCTCGGTGTTATTTTGTAATAAACACTTTGTCTCGTCTGTGGTTGATAACATCATGAACATCTGCAGCATTCGTGGGCAGAATTTTGCTCCTAGCTTTGTAAATAGATTTACGAAAATTGTTGACATCTTTCGTAGTTGTATCTTGCGTATTTTCTCCTTTTAACTTCTGGTAATTATTTTTGAGGTCTCTCACATATATCTTCTATGGCTTTTCTCTTTAGGTCAGAAATGATTTCTTGCCTCTGAATTTTGTTATTGCTCTTCTTGACACTCCACGACATCCAGCTCCTCAATAGAAATAGTTTTAACAAAACTTCTGCAGCCATTAACGTTGCACATCCATCGCGCTACACCACCTTTCATCAGTTTTTGAAAACCGAAGGTGTTACCTTTCAAAACCAACGTTTTCCTTCCCTTCCTACTTGCTGAAACTGTAAGCTCGTCTGAGGACATGTTCACTCTACAACGAACTGCCGCGAACTGCGAAGAGGCCGCAGGCAGCTGTTGTCATTAGCGCACACAATGCTCTGTCGCATTGTGTCAGTTTGGGAGGATTCGGTCCTGTTACCTGCTTACCTACCTGGTTTCGGGTGGATTCGGGGCTGCGCCCCAACAGTTACCCGCTGAAGTGCAATTAGCATGGAAGTTGTCATATAAAAGCGTTATTAATTCAGTATCATTCTTCATAATCACACAACTGGTTTCCTAAAACAGCCTTGGTTTGGGTATGCTAAATGTTTTTGTGTTCTTGGCAACCAACGAAATCAATCTGGTGTCGGGCACAGGACAGTTTCAAGCGTGGATGATCTGTGTCGCATAATTTCAGAGCATACGACGCTCAGATAATATCGAGCCAAGACATTCGAAGTCCACATCATATTATAATCCCTCGTTTTTGCACGCCAGAGACATAAGAAAAGGCGCTGTGACAGCGGTGTTGGACCGCTTGGCTCTCCTTCAGTGATCGAGTTCGTATTTTCCAGTACGTCGATTCCTCTTCTCTTTGCTAGGAAACCCGAGGGACAAGCGAGTGTGTGGAGACTAAGGCTGTGATTAATGAATAAGCAGTAATAAACTCTTATGACATTCAGAACCTCAGAATTGTTTTTGAGGCTATAGGAAAGCGAATATTTTCTAAAACGGAGTAGAGGGTACACAGTTCCAGCTGCCTCTAAACGAGGAACTGAAAACGGTCATTCTGATTAACATACCGTTTGGCCTGTTTCGATAATAGAATTTACCCTTCGGTGAGTCCAACGCATCCACCGTATTCCAACGTTTCTGACGTCACGCTACCACTAACAACTGATTGCGAAATGCAGCGGACTACACCTGCTAGTGAATAGCTTCTGATCTTACGGGACGTGACGGGGTAGACGGCCTGTGGCCCATCCAGTAGGTGCTTGCCACTCCCTCTATTATGCCGTTCATCTACTGCAGTCAGTGAATCCATACAAGAAGTGTATATTGGCCAACTCTTCATCAGTAAAGCTATTCATACTCCCGTGAATCACTGTTAACATGCAACTAACACTGCGGGAAATACACACCCGAGACAGAGGTGAATAGTACTAAATGCACGCTTGAGGGCAACGACTATTTTTGTCAACAACAAGTACCTGAGTAAATGGAACAAGTTTGTTTTCTAATGAGATACAGAGAGGATATCGCCGAAACCTGCAGATATTTTCAGTGCAGTATAGATACAATGATAGGTGGCGGTGAGGAATCAAGCGAAATGAATTACGCTACAGCGGGAGACCGGAGACCTCGGGTCCTGGTGTACCAAAGACTCAGAAAACATCCTTGCGCAACCTCAGAAATTTTGTCGGTGTTGTTCGGATTCTCCCTGTATAGCTCATTTCAGTCACAGTGATTAATAGTTTCCACAACGAAACACTCTCGCGAAATCCGGTAGAAACCCCTAAGAGGTTCTCGTCATATATAAAGCACACCAGCGGCAAGACCTACACTGCGCGACAACAACTGTCATGTCACTGATAACAGTGCCACTAAATGAGAGTTACTAAATACGGTTTTCCGAAAGTCCTTCACCAAACCACACGAAGTAAATATTCTAGAATTCGAATTTATAACAACTGCCAAGATAAGTAACTTAGAAGCAGATATCCTCGTTGCAGCAAAGCAGCTTACATCACTAAAGAAAGGCAAGAGTGCTGGTCCAGACTGAATACCAGTCAGGATTCTTTCAGAGTATGCTGATACAATAGCTCCATACTTAGCAAATCATATACAACCGCTTGCTCGATGAAAGTCGCGCAGGTCACACCAACACCCAAGAAAGGAAATAAGAGTTGTTATTGTTGTGGTCTTCAGTCCAGAGACTGGTTTGATGCAGCTCTCCATGCTACTCTATCCTATGCAAGTTCATCATCTCCCAGTTCCTACCGCAACCTACATCCTTCTGAATCTGTTTAGTGTATTCATCTCTTGGTCTCCCTCTACGATTTTACCCTCCACGCTGCCCTCCAATACTAAACTGGTGATCCCTTGATGCCTCAGAATATGCCCTACCAACCGATCCCTTCTTTAGTCTATTTGTGCCATAAATTTCTCTTCTCTCCAATTCTATTCAATACCTCATTAGTTATGTGATCTACCCATCTAATATTCAGCTTCTTCTGCAGCATCACATTTCGAAAGCTTCTATTCTCTTCTTGTCTAAACTATTTATCGTCCATGTTTCACTTCCATACATGGCTACACTCCATACAAATACTTTCAGAAACGACTTCCTGACACTTAAATCTATACTCGATGTTAACAAATTTCTCTTCTTCAGAAACGCTTTCCTTGCCATTGCTAGTCTACATTTTATATCCTCTCTACTTCGACCATCATCAGTTATTTTGCTCCCCAAATAGCAAAATTCATCTACTACTTTAAGTGTCTCATTTCCTAATCTAATTCCCGCAGCATAGGAGTAATCAGCTGAATTGCAGACCCATATCACTAAGGTCGATTTGCAGTAGGATTTTTGAACACGTGCTGTGTTCGAACATTATGAATTACCTCTAAGAAAATGATTTATTACAAATAGCCAACACAGATTCAGAAGAACCGTCCTCGTGAAACAAAACTAGCCCTTTATTCTCACGAAATAATGAGTGTGATCGACAGGAAATATCAAATTAATTCCACAGATTTAGTTTTCTCGTGTTTTCCTGTCGGAAAGGTCACAGCTGGTAGTAACTGACGAAAAGTCATCGAGTAAAACAGAAGTAATATCTGGTGTTTCCCGAGAAAGTGTCATAGGACCTCTGTTAGTCCCGATCTACATAAATGACATAGAAGACAATCTGAGCAGCCCTCGTAGATTGTTTTCAAATGATGTTGTCGTTTACAGTCTTGTTAAGTCGTCAGATGATCAAAACCAACTGAAAAGTGATTTAAACAAGATATCTGTATGGTGCGAAAAGTGGAAATTGGCTCTAAATAATGAAAACCGTGAAGTAATGCACATGAGTACTAAAAGAAATCCGGTAAATTTCGGTTACACGATAAATCATACAAATCTAAAGGCCGTAAATTCAATTAAATACTTAGGGATTACAAATACAAATAATTTAAACTGGAACGATCACATACATAATGTTGTGCCGGCCGAAGTGGCCGTGCGGTTAAAGGCGCTGCAGTCTGGAACCGCAAGACCGCTACGGTCGTAGGTTCGAATCCTGCCTCGGGCGTGGATGTGTGTGATGTCCTTAGGTTAGTTAGGTTTAACTAGTTCTAAGTTCTAGGGGACTAATGACCTCAGCAGTTGAGTCCCATAGTGCTCAGAGCCATTTTGAACATAATGTTGTGGGGAAAGCAAGTCAAAGAATGCGATTTATTGGCAGAACACTTTAGAAAGTGAAATAGGTCTACTAAAGAAACTGCTTACGCTACGCTTGTCCGCCCGATTCGCATCAGGTGGAATTGAAGAAGGACATCAAAAAAGCTCAGTGAAGGGCAGCTCGTTTTATGTTATCGCGAAATAGGGAAGACATGATACGGAATTGGGATGCCGATCATTAAAACAAAGTAGTTTTCCGTTGCGGTTGGATCTTCTCGTGAAATTTTAATCACCATCTTTCTCCTCCGACTGCGAAAATATTTTGTTGGCGCTGATCTACAATAGAGAAATAGCTTGAAGATGGTTCGATGAACACCTTGCCAGGCACTAAATTGTGAATTTCAGAGTAATCACGTAAATACAGGTAATGCAGAACCACGCAAGTCAGTCATATGACATTTCCAGTGGCTGTTAGAATTCGTAGTAGCCACAGCAATTGCCACGCAGCAGCCTCGCCACGGGACCATCACCGCCCAGCCTGCTGCATCCTTATTGATTCAGCTTCCCTAAAAAGGAGGGGAGGGGGTGTTGGAAGGGGGGGGCGGAAGTGGACGGGGTGGTGGTGGCGCACGATACAGAGTGCCATCAGTGTAGAAGAGTTCGAATCGGCCTCATCTCGAAGCATGGTGCGTGACGCCAGAGGGCGCTAACCCTGCTCCACAGCAGGCAGCACATTAAAGCCATCAACACAAGGGACGAGTTAACTAATGTTGACGTGGCGCTCTACGAGTTATGTGACTTCACTTCCTACTATTTCTCTTTGAGGAGCCATTTCGTCACGTGAGACGCAAAAGAAGTTCTGCGATATTTCGGCAGCGTACCACGTAAAGTAGAACCAATAGGAAGCAAGAACGCTCCCTACGTCACAAGCAGAAAGCAAGACCCTATACCGTATTTTTCGTGTTCAGTAGAAGCCCATATGCGGTGGATTTTATGTTATTCGCCACACCCTATGAATATATGCCGTTTCTAAGCACCAGGACATGGAATGTCTCGAAAACGAATCGTTATTGGTACGATCTGTTGTAATAAAATACCGAGAAACGTCATACTGGTGGTTAAAGAATTCTTGTATTTAGTTATCTTCGCGTTATAATTCGCGTGTTATAAGAGTAAGCCGTTTTAACGCAACGATTTATTGAAGATTCAAGAAAACATGTCGTTCTTGTTAGGATTTGTTATGATTAAATGCCAATAACATTTCAGCGATTAAAATGGCTCTGAGCACTATGGGACTTAACATCTGAGGTCATCGGTCCCCTAGAACTTAGAACTACTTAAACCTAACTAACCTAAGGACATCACACACATCCATACCCGAGGCAGGATTCGAACCTGCGACCGTAGCAGTCGCGGGGTTCCGGACTGAAGCGCCTAGAACCGCACGGCCATCGCTGTCGGCACTTCAACGATTAAAGCCTTAAGAAGACTAAGATAAAATTCGAGGTCGCTAGATGCAGAATTTCAGAATAACCTAGTTGGTTGAGGAAGCACGGTACAGAACTAAGGGTCGATCGTTAGAGGTTTCGCCTCATGGTGTTTGAAAGTACCAAAAATAATTTCTATAATACTTGTTATGTAAATGTAAGTCCGCTCACAGTGAGGAGTGAGTTTGTTAGATTTGGTGAACTTTCATAAGCTGATGGCCTTACTAAGTGGACATGTATCTTTCATCTTTTTCTTGTTACACATTCGTGCATACTGAAGTTTTTATTTATGTGTACCTCCGACAGAACAACACGACTAGCATATGGTCAAGAAGGAAAATGTGAGTTTTAATTACGCTAACATAGAAATTATGTGCGCGTCCATTTTCGTAAACAAAGTGTGTGGTTTGCGAGCCAAATACAGCCGACAAATGCCGTTGGAGAGCGCTGAGAGCACAAAATCACATTAACCAGCTCGTGCCATGTGCCGACTGCACTGTCTCGTGACGTTGGATATCTCATCTGCGTAGGCGTCAACGTTGATTTTTTGTTTTTGGGGCGTTCAACTGCGCGGTCATCAGCGCCTGTACAATGTGCCAACTTTTTCACAGTCCAATTTTTTTCACAGTCCAATCTAGTCACTGTCACGAATGATGATAATGGAATGATGAGGAAAACACAAACACCCAGTCCCCGGGCAGAGAAAATACCCAACCCGGCCGGGAATCGAACCCGGGACCTCGTGATCCAGTATGCGCTTCAACGTCAGCTGCCTCGTTCCCTGTGTGGCAGCTGATAGCCAGCCAGCGTCGGCCTCCACTACGTCATATGTCGCATCATAACGTGAAGTGATTTTGTGATTGGCGCGGGTACTGGCAGTTTACCCTGAACGTAAATAAACATAACTTACTGCAGATGACTTCCATAGCCCACTCTCCAGAAAGTAAGCACGCTTCTGACATTGCGATTTCGCAACACTCCGGACAACTCCGAGGACAACAAGAGACAAGGACACTTGCTTAATGGGCCAGTTGTCTGAGTAATAAACGGAAGTGTGACCACCTCGTCACAGTGAACAGTACACTTGCAGTCTGGTGGAACGCCAAACAAAATTCAGTCATTTCGTTTGAGCGCTATCATTTTCTCGAGGCGAGCAGGAAAGAGCTGCACTGCCTGCTCTTCAGTATGACGGGATATCATAAATAACCTAGAAAATAAAATGCAGTGCCTTATTTGATCCCGGTATATTAGTTTTGAAAGCCTGCAATACAGCAGGCATGATTCCACGTTTGAAGAACCATTACAAAGCAGTCAGACAACTAGTATTTCGTCTTATTTGCAGGTTGCTAGTTCAAATGGCTCTACGCACTATGGGACTTAACATCTGAGGTCATCAGTCCCCTAGACTTAGAACTATTTAAACCTAACTAACCTAAGGACATCACACATATCCATGCCCGAGGCAGGATTCGAACCTGCGACTGTAACAGCAGCGCGGTTCCGGACTGAAGCGCCTACAACCGCTCGGCCTCAACGGCCGGCCAGGTTGCTAGTGCAGGTATGGTTAATGACATCGCATATTACTCATTTTCTGTGGGTGAATCTTTTTTGTATGCTCGTTAGGGATAAACCCTCTGATTGTGTCGTCATACACTAACTCGAACTGATGCAATACATCAGTGTTTGTGCGTGGCGCGGATGCGCGAAGTCCTTGGTCGGTTTCCGTAGGTATGTGCCACAAGACGTCAACGCACAGGTTACGCAATTCCCATAAACTAGAGGGCGGTGGTTTGCGGGCGTGTACTGGACGCTCAATAAAGTCAGTTGCGTTTTATCGGATTCAGATCAAGCGAATTTGGTGCTCAAGACATCAACAAAGCTTCTCAAACCATTATAGGACGAGTCTGGCCTTTTGATCGTCCTGCTGGAAGATGCCATCGTGGACAAGTACCTACCGACTGAGCCATCCAAGAGGGTACTGAGTCTTGCTCGGATAGGTAAAAAAAAATTTACGTAACTCTCAATTTTAGACAGCAACCGAGTATTCAGATACTAAGGGATTCTTTTCTTTCTCTTTTAATAGCTCCAATGGACAAATTCTAGCGCTAACGTTGATTGAATTTAACTGGAAAGTTAGCGTTCTGGCACGAAGGAAACTTAACGTTGGTGGTGGTCTTGGGATGAATTACTGCGACAGTATCAACATACAGAGAAGACTTCGAATTCTAATTTGTGACTTATTTGCGAAAATAGACACAGAAAACTTTTAAAAAATGCGTAGCACGGTTTCATACAGAGCTCCATCGTAGAGAGATGTCTTGATTCTTTTGTATAAGGACTATTTGGAATCACTTCTTAATTGCTTCTACCAGTTTCAATGCCCACTGGCAATATTTTGTCCCAAGCTTCCAGAAGTGCCTTCATCATATAGCTTTTGTTTGCGATGTGCTTGTGCTGGATTCAAAGATGTTCCACAAATTTGGAACATACATAAATCAGTAGACTGGAGTATTCTCAGTTGCTCTGATAATTGTACAGGAACCACATAATAGCATTTTTGGCAATATGGTCGGTACCTTTTGCGTCTCCGCCAGATGTATTACACAGCGATAAACTTCACACGACGCCACACTCCAACGAGTGTCAGCGTGGCGCCACACATATTATATTCCCATTTTTACGTAAATTCGCGCCTCCTAGGCGGCACACCTACCAAGAAATACTTAATGTTTCAGCTACAAGACATTCAAATAATACATTCATCGGTCAATAGCTGCTTTTCCACAATAGAGAGCGTTGAAACTCGCAACTATTTTTCTGCATCTACTAAATAGTTCGGAGTTGCACGCACTAAAAAGCTGAGCACAAAGTTTAAGCGGCCGCATGCCTCCAGCTGCCCCAAGTTTCCGGCATTTCTCGTCAGTTATCGCCCAGCAGTTGCCAGAAAGTTATCAGTTGCCGACCAGTTCCACTCGTCTGACAGTTAAAACCGAGTGTCGAAGATTAGTCGAAGTGATACTGAAAATATTTAGCTGTTGAGAGACGGAAATTATAAATTATCTCTAGAGGCAGTCTAAACTGAACTTAAGCTAGATTAGTTAGCTATCATTTACTGTGTTAAGTTAGTTTACTTTCAGAACTTTTGTATCACATTACTTTAATAAATGATTGTCCTTGTGTCTCACGTGTTGCCCCACGTGACCGTGGCTAGTGTGCAAGTTGGCCACTTTCCTATAACCATCGAATTCTGTAGCTGGGGGTTCGCTTTCTGCCACCTCTACATTAGGCACATAATTTATTGCTGACTACAACATAAATTAGTGACGAGGAGAATGCAGAAGAAATATTCCCATTTTTACATAAATTGGCGCCATTTACTACCCGCTACAGCTGGCGACGATATTTCAGAAGGATTTAAGACAGGAATTCCGTCAGTACAACGTAACTGGTAGGTAGGTAGGTGGTTAGTGTTTAACGTCCCGTCGACGAGGTCATTAGAGACGGAGCCCAAGCTCGGGTTAGGGAAGGATTGGGAAGGAAATCGGCCGTGCCCTTTCAAAGGAACCATCCCGGCATTTGCCTGAAACGATTTAGGGAAATCACGGAAAACCTAAATCAGGATGGTTGGAGACGGGATTGAACCGTCGTCCTCCCGAATGCGAGTCCAGTGTGCTAACCACTGCGCCACCTCGCTCGGTAACGTAACTGGCAAACAAGATATTGGGAGGGTGCATGCACTAACTTACGTGATAACACTTTCATATTACGCTGCATTACGATTTCAGTATACTCTATATGTTTTGAACCGCTAACACAATTTCCTTTTCACGAAGGTTTCAGAGAAATTTTTTTATATTGTTCTATGGTTGGATTTTTCAGTTATGGCTCAACCGGACTTGCTGCAGCTGATGGTGCTGCTTTTACTACTCTCCGGTACAAAAGAGCTGCTTGTAGCGCAGCTGACCAAACGAGAAGCTGAGAAACAACATGGCAAAGACATTTTTAAGATACCACCACAACTGTTTCCGGTGTTCGACCAGAGACTCGAAGCTAGCCTAATTACGTATCCCGACTGGAGCAACATTTCATCTCACAACATGTATCAGCTGACGTTGAGTGGAAAATATGCTCTTATTGCTAAGATAGTTCTGTTGTGTTCAAATTAGTGAAAACGTCATGTCCAGAAATCGATCCATTCGTATGCAATATTGAGGAGTTAAAGGTAAAATTAGATCCATATTTTGAGGCTCAAATACATATTGCAGCTACCAAACAAATTTTTTCGATGTTTTGTAAAACGAGTCATGGTTATACAGAGTGGATAGCACAGTTACAGGGCTTAACTGGGGAGTTTAAATTTCACTGCGAAAACGGCAAAATAGAGTCATATGCAGACTCTCATTCTAGATATGCTGATTATGCACTCATTAGACAATAAGTTAAAGAAAGACGTGGTTAGCTCAATCTATGTGTGCAAGACTGTCTGCCATTAATTTGGCATACAAGCAGATGCAAGTGTCAGCACACGCGATACATTGTGGCGATGATTACGTGTTTACAGTGCAAATACAACCAGCACAGCAGCGCTCAGTGCCGCTGCACCAGCAAGTCACAGGGCATGCAGACACCATGACGGAATCTCCATTCCATAAACAGTGTTATGGTATGGGACGGATAATATTTCATGGGCGTATTGATCCGCAGATCTTTGAACACGGTACAGTCACGGTCAACATTATTATGGCTCTGTACTACTTCCCCATGTGCCTTTTTTCAGGGGCGCATTCGACCGCGACTGCATTATTATGGACGACCTCGACCGTATCGAACAGCGCAGGTGGTTGGCTCTTGGAAAGAAAGGATATTGGGCGAAAGGCCTGCCCGTAACCGCGACTTAAACCCATCGAGCACGTGTGGGATGCGTCGGGAAGATGTACTGCAACACGTCCAACTGCAACAATGACCGTCCAACAGTTGTCAACCTCGCCAGAAGAGGAATGGAATGCCCTATCAAAAAGTGAGAGGTGGCATGAGCCCCCTCTCATATTTCTATCTTACGATTTTCCTTTCTAATTGCATGCAGTGAAAAGTCGCTATTCCTTCACACGCGGACTTCCCACGCAGCGTCTCTCGTCACCCGGGTGGTGCGGTGACAGGCGGGCTCCGCTGATGTGGAAAGGGTTAAGCCGATGGGTGTGAGGAAGTCAAGTGAATGCTTTGCAGACGCCGACATTGTCAAAAGACACGCCCGGAGGGGTCTGAAGTAGCGGCTGGGCTAGAGGTTCCGTTACTTCGCAGAATCTTAGCGAAAACACTTTCTGGCGGGCTACCAGCGATGCGTGGGAATGACTTGTGTACCCAGGCAGTTGTGGCGGGAAAATTCCCGCGCTTTCTGCAAAATAGTAACAGTGATTGGCTTGCTCAGGGCATAGCTCCGTGACGTAGCAAAATCAGCGCAGGAATTGGCGCCAAGAATCTCCATTGGTGGAATGGTAGTGCTCCGGCAATGGAGTGGAATTTTCCGCCGGTTTTCGAGTTGCTGATTGGAACATTTAACCACGGCCACTGTCGTGGGGACGGGAATGTTGTGTGTTCGGCCTGTACGGGTGCTCTAGGTAGTCGGCTCTCGCCTTTCGGTCGAGGACGTCGAAGCAACCAGCCGTCGCCTCCGGTACGCCAGATCGTGTTCTGGCAGTTAAGAAGACAGTTTGGTAATGTATGTCTGCAGCACCGGCAGATAGGGATTTTCCTAGGTGATAATCAGAGCTCAGCAGAGCGCGCCTGTTCGTCTTTTTCTAACTTTGTTCTGTCTTGAGTAGCAGCAATTAATGTTGGGTTAGCTGTGTGTCTCTCTTAAGATTTGAGTGGCAAGGAATTGGCTCCACATACCACTTCGTCATAAACCTCACAATCTAGTTTAGGGACAATTTCACCTTCACAGCGTTTGTTTGAGTATCCAATTTGAGCCAATTTGATGTATTATAAATGCTTCATGTGTTTTTGTTTATTATTTTGTGTTTAGTCTTAATAAATCATATTGTTATTTTGGACAGAACTTTCATTCTGTTAATCGGTAGAGCAACCCATCATTTCTCACTACGTTAATGAAACCTTCCTTTATTTAACTTATTTATCAAATTAAATTATTGCAGGTGCGAAACTCTTTTCTACTCCACTTGCAGGGTTGATTACAGTCAGTTCGCAACAGCAAAAGTTGGAGTTAGAATAGGGGGGGGGGGGGGGGGCTTAGAGCATCATTTACATATGTAGATTCTAGAAGAATTTAGTGTTAAATACACTGCTTGCGCCGGCGCCTCGCAAAAGAACCAGTTACCAATCATGTGGCCAGCATGGCAGAACGTCGCAGAGCATGCACTGCTGTTCGTGGTGATCACACACCCTATTAAGATCCATGTCCTGCATTCTGCAATGTCCGGGGGACCAAAATATACTGATCAGCCAGAACACTATGACAGCCTACCTAACAGCTGGCATTTCCACCTTTGGCAGGATAACAGATCAAATGGTTCAAATGGCTCCAAGCACTCTGGGACTTAATATCTGAGGTCATCAGTCCCCTAGACTTAGAACTATTTAAACCTAACTAACCTAAGGACATCACACACATCCATGCCCGAGGCAGGATTCGCACCTGCGACCGTAGCAGCAGCGCGGTTCCGGACTGAAGCGCCTAGAACCGCTCGGCCACAGCGGCCGCCGCAGAAGAACAGCTGCGACGCGTCGTGGCATGGAAGCACTGAGATCTTGGTAGGTCGCTGGAGGGAGTTGGACCACATCTGCACACACAAGTCGCCTAATTCCCGTAAATTCCGGGGAGGGGGCGATGAGCTCTGACGCCTCGTTCAATCACATCCCAGAGGTGTTCGATCCGGTTCATTTCTGCCGAGTTGGGAGGCCAGCACCTCAATTGGAACTCGCCACTGTGTTCCTCGAACCACTCCATCTCACTCCTGGCCTTGTGACATGGCGCATTATCTTGTTGACAAACTCCACTGTCGTCGGGAAACACGATAGTCATAAAGGGGTGTACGTGGTCTGCATCCAGTGTACGATATTCCTTGGCCATAACTGTGCCTTGCTCGAGCTCCTCTGGACCCATGGATGCCCACGTGAATGTTCCCCAGAGCACATGTCGGCGCCCACTTGTTTCCGTCCCGTAATACATGTGTGAAGGAGCTGTTCCCCTAGAAGACGACGGACTCGCGCCCTCCCATTAGCATGATAAAGAAGGTGTCGGGGTTCATCAGGCAGTGCAACGCTCTGGCACTGCACCGATGTCCAGTACCGACAGTCACCTGACCATTTCAGTCGTAGTTGCCGATGATGTGGTGTTAACACTGGCGCACGCATGGGTCGCCGGGCTTGCCGCTGTGGCCGAGCGCTACAGTCTGGAGCCGCGCGACCGATACGGTCGCAGGTTCGAATCCTGCCTCGGGCATGGATGAGTGTGATGTCCTTAGGTTAGTTAGGTTTAAATAGTTCTAAGTTCTAGGGGACTGATAACCTCAGAAGTTATGTCCCATAGTGCGAGAGCCATTTGAACCATTTGACTTGGGTCGCCGGCTGCGGAGGCTCATCGTTAGGAGTGTTTGATGCACTGTGTGTTCAGACACACTGGCACTCTGCCCAGCATTAAATTTTGATGCCAGGTCCACCACAGTTCTACGCCTGTCCTGTTTCACCAGTCTGCCCAGTCTCCGACGTCCGACATCTGTAATGAGAGGTGGCCGCCCAATCCCACGACATCTGTACCTGGTTTCACCTTTGTTTCGCCACATGTTGAAGGCACCCACCACAGCACTCCTCAAACACCCGACAAGTATGGCAGTTTTCGAAATGCTCGTGCCGAGCCTCCGGGCCATTACAATCCGCCCTCGGTCAAACTCAGATCGCGCGCCTTCCCCATTCTACACATGGACAGCACGCTCACTGATACTACACGCACCATGCGTGTGTCTGAAGAGCAGTCATTCCTCGCCAGGTGGCGCTACTATCGTCTGGATGGGTTTATATCGATAGTAATTTGGTGGTCATAATATTCTGACTGATCAATGTGAATCGCGGTGACTTCAGTTCGTAATGGAATGGCGTTAATGTCCACATAAGTACTGCGTTGTCGAGATCTGACGTGTTTATTTACTAATTTTCGCAAAAGTTTAATGTGAATGGTAAATTCACGATTAAATTATTATTCTAGAATCAAGAATATGAAGCAAATCATTTGAGTACAGTCTGAGCTGCTCCTTGACGTGCTATTAATTATTATGACGAAAACGATATCATGCATAATAAAGAAGGGAGCCGTTAGACGTGAGGGAGGCCAAGCTTTTGCCCTTGTCGTTTCCGTTTGGTGAACACCGTTTCGAAAAGGGGTCGTTTCCGTTTGGTGAAACCGTTTCTAAAAGGGAAGAGACGCAGAAGGCAGATCTGACGTACGAGTATCGTGTTGGGATAGCGGTGACGAGTGGCATTGTCGCGTTCAGTTTTGCGGAATACCTTTTATGTCTAAAAGTTTTACCGCAGACAGACTGAGCAGTGAGGGGTACGGTAGTCAGCAGTATACTGAGCGTTCGTGTTCTGGTGCACTCCGCAAGACATTATTGTGTGCGAACATTGGCACATATTATTGGAAGACTACACTCCTGGAAATGGAAAAAAGAACACATTGACACCGGTGTGTCAGACCCACCATACTTGCTCCGGACACTGCGAGAGGGCTGTACAAGCAATGATCACACGCACGGCACAGCGGACACACCAGGAACCGCGGTGTTGGCCGTCGAATGGCGCTAGCTGCGCAGCATTTGTGCACCGCCGCCGTCAGTGTCAGCCAGTTTGCCGTGGCATACGGAGCTCCATCGCAGTCTTTAACACTGGTAGCATGCCGCGACAGCGTGGACGTGAACCGTATGTGCAGTTGACGGACTTTGAGCGAGGGCGTATAGTGGGCATGCGGGAGGCCGGGTGGACGTACCGCCGAAATGCTCAACACGTGGGGCGTGAGGTCTCCACAGTACATCGATGTTGTCGCCAGTGGTCGGCGGAAGGTGCACGTGCCCGTCGACCTGGGACCGGACCGCAGCGACGCACGGATGCACGCCAAGACCGTAGGATCCTACGCAGTGCCGTAGGGGACCGCACCGCCACTTCCCAGCAAATTAGGGACACTGTTGCTCCGGGGGTATCGGCGAGGACCATTCGCAACCGTCTCCATGAAGCTGGGCTACGGTCCCGCACACCGTTAGGCCGTCTTCCGCTCACGCCCCAACATCGTGCAGTCCGCCTCCAGTGGTGTCGCGACAGGCGTGAATGGAGGGACGAATGGAGACGTGTCGTCTTCAGCGATGAGAGTCGCTTCTGCCTTGGTGCCAATGATGGTCGTATGCGTGTTTGGCGCCGTGCAGGTGAGCGCTACAATCAGGACTGCATACGACCGAGGCACACAGGGCCAACACCCGGCATCATGGTGTGGGGAGCGATCTCCTACACTGGCCGTACACCACTGGTGATCGTCGAGGGGACACTGAATAGTGCACGGTACATCCAAACCGTCATCGAACCCATCGTTCTACCATTCCTAGACCGGCAAGGGAACTTGCTGTTCCAACAGGACAATGCACGTCCGTATGTATCCCGTGCCACCCAACGTGCTCTAGAAGGTGTAAGTCAACTACCCTGGCCAGCAAGGTCTCCGGATCTGTCCCCCATTGAGCATGTTTGGGACTGGATGAAGCGTCGTCTCACGCGGTCTGCACGTCCAGCACGAACGCTGGTCCAACTGAGGCGCCAGGTGGAAATGGCATGGCAAGCCGTTCCACAGGACTACATCCAGCATCTCTACGATCGTCTCCATGGGAGAATAGCAGCCTGCATTGCTGCGAAAGGTGGATATACACTGTACTAGTGCCGACATTGTGCAATCTCTGTTGCCTGTGTCTATGTGCCTGTGGTTCTGTCAGTGTGATCATGTGATGTATCTGACCCCAGGAATGTGTCAATAAAGTTTCCCCTTCCTGGGACAATGAATTCACGGTGTTCTTATTTCAATTTCCAGGAGTGTATGTTTATTAACGTTTCTGCATCAAGAAGTCATGTCTGGTAATTATTAGCCGAGGTTGCAAGGCTTACCAGCCTAAATTTTGGTGTTGTAACGCTTGTACAATTTGACTTCAAACACGCTTAAAAAGGGCAGCTATTATGACGCCATTGTGTCATTTTAACCAGAGACGTGAAGACTTTGAAAAAGTGTTTTTGGCACTATATCCTAAACTGCACTGCTCATAGCAAGGCAAGCTACAAACTATTTGTTATACCTGAAAAAGGAGAAACAGACTTATTTCAACCAGTGCTGTGGTCAAGAGTGTTTCTGATTAGTATACTGATATTTATTTCTAAAGCTTGTGACTGTTTTATTTCAAGAACCCACGTCAATTTTCTTAAATCCTGCATCAGATTTTATCAGTACTAAATGTAACAGCAGCAGCAGCAATTTCTGTTGTTTAGTTAGTTCGTTAGGGCAGAGTACTACTCATCGTTGATTGGTCGCTTTGTTGCAGTATTTGAGTAAAATTCTTTTGCATAATTCTTAAAGTTTCAAGGGTATATTATCTGTATTGAAATGACAAATAGTAACTGTTGTGACTTGGCAAGACAGCCAAGCCACTATGAGATAGCCGAAAGGCACGCGTTTAAGCTCACGCAGGCTGGCGTGAGGTCTGGAACAGTTAAAGGATTTGAGTCTAGCAAATAAAGTACGTAGCTTCTGGAATGCTTAACTTTAATCCATAATTGGTGAACATCGGTCTGACGGTACATGCATCACAAGACAAATAGCAAATGATAATGGCGCCTTGCTAGGTCGTAGCAAATGACGTAGCTGAAGGCTATGCTAACTATCGTCTCGGCAAATGAGAGCGTAATTTGTCAGTGAACCATCGCTAGCAAAGTCGGCTGTACAACTGGGGCGAGTGCTAGGACGTCTCTCTAGACCTGCCGTGTGGCGGCGCTCGGTCTGCATCACTGATAGTGGCGACACGCGGGTCCGACGTATACTACCGGTCCGCGGCCGATTTAAAGGCTACCACTTAGCAAGTGTGGTGTCTGGCGGTGACACCACAGTAACAGTCAATGTGTTTTGAAAAGACGTCAAGTAACGAAAGATACTCGATAAATATCATTTCAGTTTCATTCTGGTTCTCAAATGCAAGTTCTAACGTTATTGAAAAATAAATAACTGTTCCGAGTTTAAAGAACAGATTTTATCAGAACGTGGCGACAGTAAATATCGAATAGTAGAATTGAGTTTCAGGAGAAATTGCCCGTAGTGGGTTTAGTCACGTTTCTTGTTCCACTGGTAAATGCAGTCACTATATTCAGTGGAAAACATAAATTATCAAAACGATATTTCAAGGTAAGCAGAGAAGTGCAACGAATACTTTGTCGTTAAATACAATGACCCAATAGTCTGTCTACTAAACGGTTTAGAAGAATTTCGATAGCTAAATGAAAATTCTGTCAGCTAAATACGGGGCCAACATTGGTCAAAGATTGCAGTAAGTCTAATACAGTGTTAAAGTGTTAAGATTATTGCTGCGATTCGCGAATCCGAATTTAGACGATACGAAAAACAGGCAATGCCACAGCAAGGTCACGCTCTTCCACAGACGCAACCAGACACTCGTAAAAACAGACGTAAAGAGAACACTATATTTGAGAATTAGCAAGAGGGCGACAGGGTCGTCGTAGGTGTAATTATTGGCTTTGAATAAAAGTGTCAGTTCTGTTCGTCTCAATGCGTATTTTTTCCAGTTGCCTTCTGTACTATAATGTTGCTGCTCGTTATGTAACTTGGCAGTGACACACCATGAAAAAATTACATTCGTCGTTGCGTTATGCACATCAGTGTAATTCCAGTATAATTAGGAATACCTAAAAAGAAAAACAGAATGATTACGGATTCGCAATCCATAGACTAGATTAGGAATTGAGCGTAAGATCGGATAGGGTAGGGACAGCAAAGGAAATGGGCCGTGTGCTCTTTTCAAGGGAACCATCGCAGTTTTTGCTTAATCGTTTGCATAACTCACGGAAAATCCAAATCACGAGGAGTGATGGGGAAATGACCAGGTATCTTTAAGTTGCCGATCTAGGAAACTTCGCGTTTCTTGTAAAGAAAACAATGAGGACGTAAGTCAGCACAAATTTCTTGATTCGCAGATAATTACAATCTGTTAATGTCCTTAGAAATGAAAACGTGGAAAAAATGGAAATAAATTTAATGCTACTGTTAAATATATTAATATACGCTAACTTCTTACAATTTCATATAACCAGACTAACAGACAATGCCCGCTGTTAAATCCTAAGTGGAGTGAGGCGTGATCATTGATTGTGATCTGTCTATCGGATGGTGACGTTCAGTTTGACTGTCTCCTAGGTGTTGTTCGAAATGAAAGTATATATTGCGTAAATGCTCTACGCCGACACCGGGAATCTCAAGCGCCTACGTTAAATTCACACCGATCTATAACAATACAAACACGGTACTACACTGCAAAGCACTCATTACAATCGTGACAAACGAGATGGCGCAATGATAATGGCACTGGGCGTGCATGCGGGAGAACGGCGATTCCAGGCTTTCCAAGAGGTTTCTCTAAATAACACACGGCAAATGCCGGGACGGTTCCTTTGATGAGGAAAGGATCAATTTCCTCCTTTAAATCCAGGTTTTACACCTTTTTTAATGATCTGGATGTCAATAAGACGTTAAATCTTAATTTTCCTATCTTTCTTTTCGATCTGAGCCATCCAATCGAAACGTATATACGTTTTACAGAGCGCTGACAAATGGAAAGAAGGAGGCAATAAAAGCATCTTCACTAGAATGTTATCAATGTAACAAAAGGGGTTAGCAGATATGACCCAACTTCAGTGTTCCGTATGAGTTTCAATTTTGGCTTCATGTTTTGCGTGTAGTGGTTATTGTCGTAACTTCTGAGGAATCTGCTGGGGGTGCAGTGCAAGGAAAGCATAGATCCCCAGCTACGCTACTGAGAATTTAACGTGCGTTTCCAGTCTCATGTTCACCTTTACAATACACCAGGTAAATAAACTTTATTATTGCCATCTTGTTGAGAGTGAAAAGCCAGAGTCGTTAAATTCCTACTCGCGGATCCGTTTCCAACGATTTCAACAGCAACGGGCGTTCAGAAGCAAAGGCGAGGCAGCCATACGCATCCACGAGTCGTATTCTAAACGCCTCGAAGTCGGTTGAGTAAGCGGTTACATTGTGCTGCTGTCATAAAGACGCGGTAGCCTGTCTTTAGGCACATCTGTCGCTGCTCCCTTGGGTAAAGCTTTCCCTGTGAGGAATGCAACTGACTTGGCAAACGAGTTTCAGAGAGTACAGACGGCGTTCTCCGGCGATCACTGGTCCCACAAAACCCGCTACAGGACATTTGGAAACAACCGAAAAAAAAATGTGTAGGCCCCAAGTAGTGAGTCTGAAAGGGCACCGAATGCCAGCTCCATGATACGCGCAGACTGCATACTGGTTACGCAAGCAACGCGCACATTGAGCCTGTGACTCTTGACTCTCTTGCCTTCTGTTTTGCTATGGTCAAGACACTGTACCACTGGATACGCAGGGCTAAAATACCCCCCCAGCCAACGAGATGTAGGTTTTTCTCACTCACTTTCAAAGATTTGTACACAATGAGAGAGGACAGTTACGTTTGGAATCTTTGGCACTTTGAGCGTCTTTGGATGCCTGATCACAACATGATAAATTACTGTTTGTTTACCACAGATTGTAGTAGTACTAGTAGCAGTAGAAGACAGTCAGAGAGAGAGAGAGAGAGAGAGAGAGAGAGAGAGAGAGTTAGTTTTCTGCGAGAGAGTGTGTTGAGTAGCTAGTGAGTGAGGAGCCTTGATGGCGAACGTGCTGAATAGAGAATGATTTTTATTTGAGATGCTCCCTGGTGTGGCTAAGGATAGAGAATGATTTTGAGATGATTTCATAAAAGAACGATACATTTGGAAATAGGTAACATGAGATTAGTTCTCATACGCTGCAAGCGCTAACTGCGAAATATTGTAGTGTAAAGATTAGACTTCGTTCAGCAATATATACGTTTTGGTACCCAGGTCCAATTATCAGTCATGTGTTCAGAATGTTAATTACTATGCGTTGCCCTCCACTTACAGTTAAAAGTAGTTTGTAGGAAAAGTAAAGAGTAAATTTTGTAACTTAAATGCTGGGTGCCTGAATCGGTGTTCATTGTTTATGATAATGCAAAGGGAGATTGTATTCTCACGTTAATACGATTCACTTCTGTGTCATTAGTCATTAAAAGTATATCAGCGTAACTTCAGTTTAAAGAAGCCTTTTCATTCACCTGCAAACAGTTCACTAAAGTTTATCTTCACGGTCTGAATGTAAATCGCAACATTGCTGCACTGTCACGCCTTGCACTTCTATGTGACAAGTTAGCTGCTTTTTTGGAACTATAACAAAATTCTCATTTGGCAAAAGCAGCTTTAAAAATACAAAGACAGCCGTGCTGTGATTTATTTCAGGCACATGCACTTCTACATTTCATATTATGCAGTTCACCATTTCATATTACAGAGCAAAGCAGAATTATCCGTTGCAGGTAAGAAACAATTGCAGGGCCTAAGCGAACTTTCTGAGATGAAGTTAGGAACTGTATTCATTTGTACGATTTTCATATAACTCAGTAGAAGCATTTTGTAACAGAGAATAGTTTCAATAAGCGACAATAAGCCAGCGTATTATGACTGATGAGGAAGCCATTGCATGTACTGTTAATAGCCATTATTTGTATTCAGTTTCATTTACAGATAGTGAGATTCAGTTTAGAGTAACTGGCATCACACACATCGGAAGTACAAGATGATTATAATTAAAGCTTAACTTTCAAATCGCTGCAGAAATAATACCACTGGTCAGAATGACGTCTAATTGCAATGGAATATTATTGGAAATGGGGTAAACGTATGACAGAAGAAAAATAAAGAGTTACAAAATGTAGCAATAGATGGCGCTGTAAGCATCATCATTTAATACTGGTCGACTACAAATGATAAATGAATCATACAACAACGCCTAAGGTGTACGTTTGCATTAAACAAACTGTACTACTCAGAGTGCATGGGTGTACAGGTGTGATACTGTTAGTTACGTAAGGCCATCCTTCATGGCCAGGTCACATTACATCAGATGGGAAAAATCGTTTTTTAATTTTTCCTGAGGCCAAAAACCGCATAAAAAGTATCAATTGCATCGGTTTTTATTTGTCCTGAGGCCAAAAACCGCATCAAAAACATCAATCACATCATTTCTTTTATTGTCTGAGGCCAAAAATCGCATGAAAACCATCAAAATCAAATCAGATTATTATTTTCCGTGTGACTGGTGCAAAACACATTCAATATGCTGTACACCGTTTTCTGCAACAAGTTGAAATCGAGAAACAGCATGTTCCACATCTGATCGAAGTGTTTCCTGGGTCACGTTCAGAATGTGTTGTGCAATTAGTGCCTTCAATGCAGCTAAGTTTGCAGTCGGAACACTGAACACAACATCTTTCAGATAGCCCCCACAGCCAGAAGTCACACGGATTCAAGATCAGGTGATCGGGACGGCCAGGCTGTAGGGAAATGGCGGCTGATAATTCTGGTATTTCCGAAATGGCGCATCAGTAGCTGCTTAACTGGATTTGCAATGTGCGGAGTTGCGCCATCTTGCATAACAATGATCCCATCCACACATCTACGCTGGTGGAGAGCTCGAATGACGCGGTTGCGTAAAAGACACTCATAGCGCTTACAGTAACGGTTCAGGTAACGGGACCGAAAGCACCTGTCTCCTGGGGAAAATAGGGGCTTATGATAAATGATGCCGTAAATCCACGCCACACAGTGACCTTTTCAAGATGAAGTGGTACTTGTTGATTTGCGTGTGGATTTTCTGTTGCCCATATTCAACAAGTCTGTGTATTGACATATCCTGTCAGATGGATGTAGGCTTCGTCTGTCCCCAAAAGCTTCCACACCAATCATTGCCCACTTCCATACGAGCAAGAAATTCTAAAGGAAAGGTCTCTCTTGCTGCCAGGTCAAAAGGAAACAGCTCATGCACGTAGATAATTTTGAATGGATGGCAAAGAAAGATGTTTCGTAGGATTTTATGCACCGTCCTCGCAGGTATGTCCAATGTTCGGGCAATTCTCCGTGCACTACACGTTTTCATACCACCACTATCTCCTCCTGCATTGCTGTGGCCACTGCTTCCACTGAAGCCGAACCAATTCGTTTCCTCCCACTACAAAGCTGCACAACAAAAGAACCCGTCTTTTCGAATTTCCGAATCGTTTTCTCCAGACCCACGGCAGTCATCGGACCAACGCCTTTTTCAAACCCTTCAGAGTCCGGAACTTCTGCAGAGCGACGTGTGTACAGTCATCATTCTTGTAATACAGCTCTACAAGCAGAACGCAATCCTGCATTGAGACAATCATGGTGAATGTCACACACGCGAAAGGAGGAAAAGCTGTGTACCCGGGGTGTTTATACTAACTTCAATGGGTCGTGCGCATGACAGGCGTTTCATTCACGTATTCTGACGCATACAGCGCCATCTATGGATCAATTTTCACATTATTATCTTCTACCATACGTTTCACCCCTTCGCCGATAATATTCCACTGCAATCTGACGTCATTCCGACCAGTGGTATTATTTCTACAGCATTTTGAAAGTTTAACTTTAATTACGAGTATATTCACCGTGTATGTGATCGGAGGCTTTCCCGGCGTATGTGTTGTTTCCATGGGTCTCGGGTGTCCAGCCGGATGCGATCGTTGAAGTCCCACGATATTTCGGCGAATAACCTTTCCGTCATCATCAGGTGGTTCTGATGAAAAGGTCTGTCTGCTCATTGTCGGTGTTATTTATGTCCGCCAGTCGGGCGTCGATTTCCTGCGCCGACGGTCCGACTGCGGCCGCCGACATACCGACTGCGAGTGTCTTAGCGGGTGATACCACACGTGCGTATGGGTCTAGTCAGAGGAGAGTGGTAGACATTAAAGTTACAAATATATATATATATATATATATATATATATTTATGAATTATTCATTAATACAAGACACGCATCGTTAACAGTAAGTTATTATTCTTAGAATATGACATCAGGCGCGGCAGGAATAAGAACTAAAATGTGATACACAGTACACGTAGATATAAATTACACTAGGTTGTAAGATTTGAAAATAGGTCCTAACAGACATATCAGCAGTTACGTGAAACACATGAATCAGGTAACAGTTAAACAGACAGTCACACAAAAATGAACATTAAGGAGCCATAGAAACCGGTACGCGCCGACCGGGGTGGCCGAGCGGTTCTAGGCGCTAGTCTGGAACCGCGCGATCGCTACGGTCGCAGGTTCGAATCCTGCCTCGGGCATGGATGTTTGTGATGTCCTTAGGTTAGTTCGGTGTAAGTAGTTCTAAGTTCTAGGGGACTGAGGACCACAGAAGTTAAGTCCCATAGTGCTCAGAGCCATTTGAACCATTTTTTGAAACTGGTACACCTGCCTAATATCGTGTAGGGCCCCCGCTAGCACGTAGAAGTGCCGCAATACAACGTGACATGGACTTGACTAATGTCTGAAGTAGTGCTGGAGGTAACTGACACTAGGGGTGGAGATCTCTTCTGAACAGCACGTTGCAAGGCATCTCAGACATGTTCATAATGTTCATGTCAGGGGAGTTTGGTGTCTCAGAAAAATGTTCTGGGGCTAATCTGTAGCAATTCTGGACGTGTGGGTTGTCACGTTGTCCTGCTGGAGTTACCCAAGTCCGTCGGAATGCACAACGGACATGAATGGATGCAGGTCATCAGACAGCATGCTTCAGTACGTGTCACCTGTCAGAGTCGTATCTAGACGTATCAGGGGTCCCATATCACTTCAACTGCACACGCCCCACACCGTTACAAAGCCTCCACCAGCTTCAACAGTCTCCTCCTGACATACAGGGTCCATTATCTCGATATAATTTGAAACGAGAGTCCTCCGACCAGGAAACAGTCCAATGTCTGTGTTGACAGGCCCAGGCGAGGCATAAAGCTTTGTCTCTTGCAGACATCAAGGGTACACGAGTGGGCCTTCGGTTCCGAAAGCCCATATCGATGACGTTCCGTTGAATGGTTCGCAGTCTGACACTTGGTGGCCCAGCACTGAAATCTGCAGCAATTTGCAGGAGGGCTACACTTCTGCCATGTTGTACGACTATCTTCAGTCATCATTGGTCTCGTTATCTTAGGACCTTTCCCCGGCCGCAGCGATGTCGAAGATTTGATGTTTTACCGTATTCCTGATATTCACCGCACACTCGTGAAATGGCTGTACGGGAAAATCTTCACTTCATCGCTACCTAGGAGATGCTGTGTTCCATCGTTTGTGTGCTGACTATAACGTCACGTTCAGACTCACTTAAATCTTGATAACATGCCAGTATAGCAACAGTAACCGATCTAACAACTGCACCAGACACTTGTCTTATATAGGCTTTGCCGACCGTAGGGCTGAATTCTGTTTGTTTACATATGTCTTTATTTGAATACGCACGCCTATAGCAGTTTCTTTGGCGCTTCAATGTATATGTGGGTCATTAAACTTTATTATTTTATACTAGCTTTCATTAACTTCCGCTACAGAACAAAAGTAGTGTTCCTGTAGCAGCGATTTATTTTGGGCCCGAATCCTGCCAGAATAAACTTTAAACTTCCAGGCAGCGGCTTGTACAAAAATACCCCCATGTGATTTATACTGATGTGACATGTTTGATGTCGTGAGACGGTGACACTGACTTGTACGAGATGCCAAAGACTGTACTATCATCGGAGTCGAAGACTCAATACGTTCTCGCCTGGGATGCGCAAAAGGGGTGCAATACGCGAAGCTTGCTCCGCGCCGGCCACAACTGGAACGCTGCGGAATTTGTGTGAGAAACCATCAGTAAGTGATATCCACCGCGATTCCAAGAGTAACCATGGCGTAATAACAAGCTACAAACGTAAGGACAAGCACAATACATAGTCACCGAACGGAGAAAAATCTCCGACCCAGCCAGGAATCGCACCCATGCACCTTGGGTTTGCAACCCTCGACCCTGACAGCGCAGCTACCGTGGCGAACTACTGATTGGAAGTTCAACAAGCACCTCTAACGACCCAACCACAGCACTTCCCCTCTATGTATTTGCGGAGAGGAAGAAGATCCAAACCGTATGTTCCTACAATGTCCTCGGAAGATGTATCACATGTACGTCCTTGCAAATAATCTTCGGGCTCTAGGTCATCAGATCACAAGCAACCTGCAAACCTTGTTATCATCCAGAGGTATAACGTATAAATAACTGTACGAGTTTGTTGTAATATTTCTGTCTTTGCAGCCATCATATTCATGTACAAGAAGCTCCTCTTAGTGCAGTTGAGAAGGCAGAAGTGGCAAGTGACGTAATGTGGTGTGAGGTACCGATGACAGATGGTTTTTTCGATATGGGTATGGTGAGAAAGACTACCTAAATTGTGGACCTCTATCGTGATTGGCTGCTGCGTTCGGAAGTTGCGCACCAAAATGATAATTTTCTGTTATTAATATTAGACAAACAATAGAGCGTATTCATGCGTATTTAATATGAAAGCATCTCTCAATAGCGTGCTATCATTCCAGTGTTTCGCAAGTATTAATAACCAGCAGAATAAGAAACAACTGCTAAACGAAAAGGCAGACGAAGCATTTTGGTGATCTTCGGATCGCGCCCAAATTAGATGGGGGGCGAAGTGGTTCGGCTGTAAGATCAGAGCTGGTTCGGTAGTCTCGGAAGACAGACATGTTGTCTGCCGCGGTATCAGTTACGACTTAATTTGCAATGTCTAGTTTGTAAATGGGATCAAGACTTTATTAGCACTATATGGTTATATGGATATGTAGTTGAGAACACAGACAGTAATTACGGAAAATACGCAGTTCATTAATTTGTTGAAGAACAGGAATTGTTTGTTACTAAAGTGGAACGTAATTGTACAGTTTCTCGTGTTCTGCTAATAAAAAGCAAATGGCATCCCGTATAAGCAAACTAATTGTAAATTTAATTACTTCTAAAAAACAGTTCCTCGCTAAGAGTTTCTTTCAGTCTCAAGATTAAGGATTCACGACCTACGTGCTGTTTTATGCGCAGGGTATAACAACTATAGAAGACTGCAGGCTGGTGAACATTTATTAGAACTTATGCATTCCACTCAAGGCGGTGGAAGCAAGTAGGCACCTCGCGTGTACTGCGAACTTAGCACAAGTGAGATCAGTGACACGCCATCTGTGGTACACAGAGGACGCATGGAGGAGAGAAATACTTTCGAGAGAAGGGGTTTATCATACATATACATATATATCGTCCTGTCTCTCCCTCTCATACTCACTTAACTTTTCGTATCGTCAACAATGCCAACATCAAGATATAGCTTCCTGTGCTGTTAATTTAATAGCCGGCCGGGGTGGCCGAGCGGTTCTAGGCGCTTCAGTCTAGAACCGCGCGACCGCTGCCTCGAGCATGGATGTGTGTGATGTCCTTAGGTTAGTTAGGTTTGAGTAGTTTTAAGTACTAGGGGACTGATGACCTCAGATGTTAAGTCCCATAGTGCTCAGAGCCATTTGAACCATTTTGTTAATTTAATGCTCTTGGTAATCGGAATGCCAGAAGACGACCAACGCTCTATTAACAGACTTTATTCCCACATGCTACACAGCAGGTTATGGAACACTCAGCCCCTAAATCTTTGTCACTATGTGCCTCCTACACGCATATGTTTGACTACTGGTGTTGCTGTTGTACCCAAATCTGGTTTTTGCATACCATTTTCTTATTCTGTGTGCATGGTACTTATAGACTTGCACAATTATCCACTTCTCTGTCCTCAGCTTTTGAAACAATTCTTACCGGACATACAAAAGAACATTTTATTGTTAATTTACAGATGTAGTCAATAATATGAATTGTATTTGGAATAGCCCAATGCGTACCAACGGCGATTTATCATTTCTTGTGTTACCAGCAGAATTTTTATAGCATACTGTCTCTGTGTAGCCCGAGCCACAGTTTCCTCTCGTTTACTCGTTTCAGTATTCTGTGGTTGTAAGACTTGTTTTATATCGGAATTAGTCCTTTGTTAAGCCTATGTAACTTCATCGCCCGGTGCGACTTAAATTAGCGTCTACTCTGAATTGTCACAACAAACTTTAATATAAAATTTCCAGTGTCGAGATGGCTGTACAACCACGTACCGAAAGCTAATAAATTAAAAAAAGTGTAAAAGCTACTCCATTCCATTGTTGCAGGGTGCTACAGCAACCAGTTTCGAATTATTTCAGAATAAGAACATTCTTAGTTGCGGAATTGCTTGATAGCAACGACGCTTTTCTTTCTTATGGCCGTGCGGGCTAGCCGTCCGGTCTAAGGTGTCTTGTCACGGTTCGCGCGGCTCCCCCCGTCGGAGATTCGAATCCTACCTCGGGCATGGATGTGTGTGTTGTCCTTAGCATAAGTTAGTTTAAGTTAGATTAAGTAGTGTGCAAGCTTAGGAACTGATGACCTCAGCAGTTTGGTCCCATAAGACCTTACCACAAATTTCTAAAATTTCCACCCTTTTGGGGCATCATCAGTGTTGTGTACGACTTCGTACACAATGGTAAGGAGAAGTGGGCTGGAAAGTGGTTCAGCAACTGTTGTCATAGGTAAGGTGGACAGGAGCAGAAATGAAAATTGGAAATTTGTGGTAAGTGCTATGGGACCAAACTGCTGAGGTCATTGGTCCCTAGGCTTACACACTAGTTTAACTTAAACTAACTTACGCTAAGGACAACACATACACCCATGCCCAAGGGAGGTCTCGAACCTCCAACGGGGGTAGCCGCGCGAACCGTGGCAAGGCGCCTCATACCGCATGGCTACCCCGCGTGGCCGAGCAGAAATGATTAGCGAACACAGTAAACAGGAGATTTACTTGTATTTCTCCAAGCACACGAAGACTGATCACAAATAATGCAGCAAGAAATAAAGTCCAGCTAATACAATAGCAGCAAAGATGAGGCTCTCTGTACTAAGGCATAAACGATGGAGTCGGAGCCGCGATTAGGCAGCGTCTGTGTAGCGTCACATAGCGAAGTGGCTCCAAGTGCGAGTGGCTGTGTGACTGCCGCCAGCCGTCCCATATCGCGGCGGCAGACGCCGTTCGTAGTCCGGAACAGCCAGAGGCGCGGCTCAGTAGGCGTGCTCTATTCGGTATGCGCCGGATACCGCACGGTTGCTATCAGCGTCAACTCCATTGCCAACGTTGAGACGCCGGTAGGGTGGTATCGGTCATAAATCCATATAAAGTGGACGCAACAGTAACTGGATATGCAATCCATCCTTCATAAAAACATATAAAATAATAAGTGGAACTTGAGCACACCAGCTGACCCCGCCATCGCAGTACAAAACAGGTCCATGCTTACAAATAAATGCGGTGTGGGCCGCACACAGCACAATGTCCGTTTGGCGTGCAGACAAATATTACTGTCAGTAATATGTAAGGACTATCGTATGAAGATTAGCATCTCCAAACGAAAGTAATGTCAGTGGGAAAGAAATATAAACGGATTGAGTGCCAAATAGGGAGAACAAAGAACAGGTGGACGGTTTCAAGTACTTAGGATGCATATTCTCACAGGATGGCAACATAGTGAAAGAACTGGAAGCGAGGTAGCAAAGCTAATGCAGTGAGCGCTCAGCTACGATCTACTCTCTTCTGCAAGAAGGAAGTCAGTACCAAGACTAAGTTATCTGTGCACCGTTCAATCTTTCGACCAACTTTGTTGTATGGGAGCGAAAGCTGGGTGGATTCAGGTTACCTTATCGATAAGGTTGAGGTTACGGACATGAAAGCAGCTAGGATGATTGCAGGTACTAGTAGATGGGAACAATGGCAGGAGGGTGTCCACAATGAGGAAATCAAAGAAAAACTGGGTATGAACTCTATAGATGTAGCAGTCAGGGCGAACAGGCTTAGATGGTGGGGTCATGTTACACGCATGGGAGAAGCAAGGTTACCCAAGAGACTCATGGGTTCAGCAGTAGAGGGTAGGAGGAGTCGGGGCAGACCAAGGAGAAGGTACCTGGATTCGGTTAAGAATGATTTTGAAGTAATAGGTTTAACATCAGAAGAGGCACCAATGTTAGCACTGAATAGGAGATCATGGAGGAATTTTATAAGGGGGGCTATACTCCAGACTGAACGCTGAAAGGCATAATCAGTCTTAAATGATGATGATTAATATTTGAGTACATGCCAAACGAACATTGCGCTGTGTGCGGCTCATACCGCGTTTATTCTGTAAGCGTGGCTCTATTGTGCACTGCTAGGGCAGAGTCAGCTAGTATACCCAAGGTCCATTTCGTGCTTTATATGTTTTCATGAAAGATGGTTTACATATCCAGTGACTGTTGCGTCCATTTTCCATTCTATATTGCTTTATGACGGATGGGTTACGTATTCAGCTACTTTTACACAATCTGATGATGCCCCAAAAGAGTGAAACGAGTCACTGACATTAAATACTTTCGCAACCAAGACTGTTTATATTCTGTACTAAAGTGATATTCTAATATCTGTACACGCACCTCATCTTCCTTGTTTACGCTCTGGACTTTGCTGTTGGATGCACTACTTGGCTGCTGTTTTGTTTACGATTTGGTTCTCGATTCATTTTGTGAATACCTCAGTAGCAGAACCACCTGGCTGAAACCAGAAACGAAAAGCAGTGAAATTTGAAGTTCAGGTTGGAATATGTATCTCAAGGGTACGCTAGACTGTAATGGTCCTGGAGTATTTACTGTCTCAAAGAAATCGATAATAACTGGTGAGTTATTACATTTTCGAACACGAAACAATATGGCTGAAGGTAAACATCAGACTGGGATTAAACGTGGCAATCAGATGATTTTATAGACCTACCGTGTTAGGAACTGTAGTGCCAAAATACTTCGTTGTAAAATGGGATAATATCGCATATAAATGTCAATATCTAGCTATCATAATATAGGGTATTTTAACTTGCTAGCTGTAAAATGGGTGCCACGTATAGGGATTCGTGTGCGATTGTTTCGAACGTTTTTTCTGAAAATTGCTTCGAACAGTTCGAGAAATGACTCGTGAGGACGATGTCTTCGATATCCTAGTAACTGGCATAACCGAACTGTCCACAAGACTATTATTGCGTCAATGACCGCGAGTCTTAAAAAAAATGTTGAGAAAGCAAAGAAACTATTTCTATTTTGAAAGTGTGGCGGAAACATTACTTGACCATTCAAAATCAAAGCTGTCTGGGACAAAGATGTAGAGCATCACTGAATAAAATTCTAAAGTTTTGTATAATACATTGCTGCAGACACGTGTATGTCCAGCAAATGTGTGAAGTTATTTGTTATGAAGCCATAGTACAACTGTCTCGTGAATCGGCACTGAGAATGTTACGCGTCCAGTTGTCAGATGTGTTAATTTTTTGGCACATGTTTCGGGACTACGTTATTCCATTATCAAATACTATAAAACAAAGAACTCAGCCAATATATCGCAATGCTACAAGCACTGACAAACATGCAAAAATGTTTATATCGTTCTGCAGTACAACATACCTTAAAGCTTATACGCCGTTAGGCATAGTCAGAAGTAAAAACCCAACAGCAAACACGCACTGTCAATTACAAAACGCTTCCTAGAACATCTCATGTAGGCGTGTTACACTCCCAAGGCAAAGTTGTGAACTAAAGGCAGCCACTTTCACCTACGATACCAAAGATAGTATTTGCCTGCAACGCGTATGTCACGGTCCCCAAAGATGCTGCTGTATATCAGGAAATCTATGAACATTGTATCTCAGGTCCTAGTAAATTCCAAGTGCCAAAGTACACTTATGTTGCAGAGCGTGAATCTATATACAGTCGCCAACAGAAAACAGAAAATCTGACGCAGCTAATTCAAATAAGTTGGTGGCTGCTTCCCAAGGAGGACACAGAAATGTCCTTTGGTCCCTTCTGTCTTCTCATTTAACTCACTGACGCATTTCTTTGTAAAGGTAATAAAATCTACAATTCCTTTAAATTTGACAATAACCACCCATTATTTTCAAAGTGAAATACCCTCAAGCCGTCTGTGATGTCACCTAATGAGTGCTGCTCACTGCAGAGCGATATCATTATTGTTATATACACTCCTGGAAATGGAAAAAAGAACACATTGACACGGGTGTGTCAGACCCACCATACTTGCTCCGGACACTGCGAGAGGGCTGTACAAGCAATGATCACACGCACGGCACAGCGGACACACCAGGAACCGCGGTGTTGGCCGTCGAATGGCGCTAGCTGCGCAGCATTTGTGCACCGCCGCCGTCAGTGTCAGCCACTTTGCCGTGGCATACGGAGCTCCATCGCAGTCTTTAACACTGGTAGCATGCCGCGACAGCGTGGACGTGAACCGTATGTGCAGTTGACGGACTTTGAGCGAGGGCGTATAGTGGGCATGCGGGAGGCCGGGTGGACGTACCGCCGAATTGCTCAACACGTGGGGCGTGAGGTCTCCACAGTACATCGATGTCGCCAGTGGTCGGCGGAAGGTGCACGTGCCCGTCGACCTGGGACCGGACCGCAGCGACGCACGGATGCACGCCAAGACCGTAGGATCCTACGCAGTGCCGTAGGGGACCGCACCGCCACTTCCCAGCAAATTAGGGACACTGTTGCTCCTGGGGTATCGGCGAGGACCATTCGCAACCGTCTCCATGAAGCTGGGCTACGGTCCCGCACACCGTTAGGCCGTCTTCCGCTCACGCCCCAACATCGTGCAGCCCGCCTCCAGTGGTGTCGCGACAGGCGTGAATGGAGGGACGAATGGAGACGTGTCGTCTTCAGCGATGAGAGTCGCTTCTGCCTTGGTTCCAATGATGGTCGTATGCGTGTTTGGCGCCGTGCAGGTGAGCGCCACAATCAGGACTGCATACGACCGAGGCACACAGGGCCAACACCCGGCATCATGGTGTGGGGAGCGATCTCCTACACTGGCCGTACACCACTGGTGATCGTCGAGGGGACACTGAATAGTGCACGGTACATCCAAACCGTCATCGAACCCATCGTTCTACCATTCCTAGACCGGCAAGGGAACTTGCTGTTCCAACAGGACAATGCACGTCCGCATGTATCCCGTGCCACCCAACGTGCTCTAGAAGGTGTAAGTCAACTACCCTGGCCAGCAAGATCTCCGGATCTGTCCCCCATTGAGCATGTTTGGGACTGGATGAAGCGTCGTCTCACGCGGTCTGCACGTCCAGCACGAACGCTGGTCCAACTGAGGCGCCAGGCTGAAATGGCGTGGCAAGCCGTTCACAGGACTACATCCAGCATCTCTATGATCGTCTCCATGGGAGAATAGCAGCCTGCATTGCTGCGAAAGGTGGATATACACTGTACTAGTGCCGACATTGTGCATGCTCTGTTGCCTGTGTCTATGTGCCTGTGGTTCTGTCAGTGTGATCATGTGATGTATCTGACCCCAGGAATGTGTCAATAAAGTTTCCCCTTCCTGGGACAATGAATTCACGGTGTTCTTATTTCAATTTCCAGGAGTGTAGTTGTCAGTACCTCCACTCATTGATTGGTTTCCGTGTTTTATAGTATCTGATAATGTGTTAACGTAGTCCCGAAACATGTGCTAAAAATTCACACATTTGGCAAACGGTAGCATTAAATTCTCAGTACCAAAGTTGTAAGCGTTGGCAAAAACCCATCGTGGTTCAATAACTGTGTTAAAAATTTACTACAAAAGCGGAAAGAGCTTCGTCATAGATCTGAGTAAATATAAGTCATTGCTGACAAACGGAAGCTGAACGAAACCAAAATGAACGTAAGGAGGACATTGCGGGAAGACTTCAACAAATTCTAAAACAACATTTTGTCGACTGATCTAACGAAAAATCCCAAACAGTTTTGCTTTGATGTACGTCAATAAACAGATCAGAATCATCTTGAAATAATGATTTCAGTTTTCCGAAATTGCTTCCATTATCGCCCGAACGCCGAAATCTGAGATATTATAGCAGAATAGAAAATCATCTGAAATATCCGAAAAGAGGAGGACATCTATACCTGATGAAATGCTTCCACGGTTCTACATAGATTATTCGAAATAAATTTCACCCCTTCTGCTCTGTTCCTTAATGAGATCCAGAGGGCCGTAGATAAAGGCGCCCAGGTAGAAAAAATGGATTGAAGCGGAGGCTTCCGTTTCCACACTGGTTAGGTCGTAAGCTGTCGAATTTCCAGAGAAATGAATACTTCTTTGGTATTTAGTTTTCTAGTAGTCGCCGTTGTATTAGGTGGTTAACTTCTTTTAGTGTATTCTCTACATTTTTACACTATCGGCTCCGGAAGTGTCGACGTAATATGGCAGTATAGCCTCGTACATTGCTCAGAAACGTTTTTTGCCATCATACTGACTTGCATAGTTTTCCTTGAGCGGAAATTTTTTTCTCAGTATACTACCGACCACTGAAATTATGTTAACTGGTCCTTTCGCCGCTTCTTGGTAGAACAACTTCATAATTACAAAAGAAATGCACAATTTTGTGTATATTCTACAGCATTAATTTAATTTATTACCTCATTTTCTACTTACAAAGCCGGCATCAGACTTTAAACGACTATCGTCGTCAAAGAAAAAATAATGTCCGTGAACACCCTTGAAAAAGGCGTTACACATCAAAAGTGAGGTACGAACACAGAGTAAATGTCATCTTTGACAGTGTAAAGGTAACACAATTAAAAATATTAAACACTAATTAATATAAAGGGAGCAAACCAGAAAAGTGCAGCTTGAGACAAGAGAATCATCACTTCATATTTGCTGAGCGTGTACTGAGCAAGGGCCACAGATACCAGCCACAGTCCCATATTCTTCACTTAGCAAACAAAGGCTAAATACCCAATCTGTCGGAAGCCCTGGAAATCAACAAAAGTCTTGACCACAGTCCTGATTTAATACTACATGACCAAACATAGTCCAATACTTCCCCACTTCCAAACTGTCACAATTTTCCAGTGCTTCTCATACCGTCTTTTCCATTCTGTTCCTCCAGTTTTCCTGTATTTGTTTATTTTATAGTGATTGCTTATATATTATATATATTCTGTTCTTACTATTACCATTGCTTTCTTTTACTCTGTTTTTGTATCACATTCGATATGTAATACCTCTTCAGACTATTCTTCAGCGCTCTTGTTACGTACTAATTTAATTTTATTGGTTTTGTTAATTAAATATAAATTGTTATATAGGCACTGTCTTTTTCGAGCTCAGTGTTGATGCTTATCTGGTGTGTTCCCTTTATATTTAAGAACTGTTTAACGTTCTTAACTGCGTTACCGCTTCACTGTCACAGATGACTTTGTCTCTGTGTTCGACGCTAGTCGCTTAAAGTATGATGATGGCATTTTAAGCTGAAAACCGGTGACCGCTACGGTCGCAGGTACGAATCCTGCCTCGGGCATGGATGTGTGTGATGTCCTTAGGTTAGTTAGGTTTAAGTAGTTCTAAGTTCTAGGGGGCTGATGACCACAGATGTTAAGTCCCATAGTGCTCAGAGCCATTTGAACCATTTTTTGAAAACCGGTTAACGAAATAAATTAATACTGTAGAACATACACAGTATTTAACGCTATTTTGTCGAAAACTGGTATTCTGAGAACCGTGGCTGTAATACTGTAAGGTTTACAGCTGTAACAGTGTAACAGCAGCCAGCCACAAATGTGGTTTAAAAACTTTGTTTGAATCAAACGATGACCAGTTTCTGATTTCTTACAAATCCATCGTCAGGTGGTTGTTACATGTTTTGTTGTTTTCTTGCTAGGGCCTCGTTTTGTATCCGTTGTTAAAGGTTTGCTGCAGTGCTGAATTCAGTGGAACTATGTGCTGACTTTTGTGAGGCAACTGAGAGGTCTGTGTGGACCAGATAGTATGAAAAAGCTTCCTTATGACGAATTTAGTCTCGAGGCATCAATTACGATTATCAGTACAAACCCTCAGTAGTAGCATTCTGTATGAGGAAATAGTTCTGAGTTTTTCAAACGGTTCAAATGGCTCTGAGCACTATGGGACTTAACTGCTGAGGTCATCAGTCCCCTAGAACTTAGAACTACTTAAACCTAACTAACTTAAGGACATCACACACATGCATGCCCGAGGCAGGATTCGAACCTGCGGCCGTAGCGGTCACGCGGTTCCAAATTGAAGCGCTTAGAACCGCACGGCCACATCGGCCGGCTCTGAGTTTTTGTTGTGAGTTTTAAACACCGTTTTCTGTTTAATTCATTTCATTCATTCATTTACAAGGCGTGGCCCAGCGTCACATGAGTGTTATGTTACTTATGTGAAGTTGGGCCACGCCTTGTGAATTAAACAGAGAATGGCGTTTAAGATTCATAACAAAAATACAAGACGATTTCGTCACACAGAATCATACAGCACTGCAACAAGCCAATAACGATTACAGAACGAGGCCCCAACAAGGAAACAACAAAACCTGTGACAACCATCTGAAAATGGATTTGTAAGAAATCCGAAACCGGCCATCGTTTGATTCAAATACACCTTTTTAAACCATACTTGTGGCTGATTTCTGTTTCAGTTACAAACCTTATACACGGTTTTGTTGTTTTCATTTGCAACCGTTGAAATCGCTGCGTAAAGTCAATTTTGTGATGGTGGTAAAAGTAAACCTGCATTCTCAGAAACCGAGCAAGATGGCGCAGTGGTTAGGACATTGGACTCGCATTCTGGAGGACAACGGTTCAAACCCGCGTCCGGCCATCCTGATTTGGGTTTTCCGTGATTTCCCTAAATAACCTTAGGCAAATGCTTGGATGGTTCCTTTGAAAGGCACGGCCATTTCCATCCGCATCCTTTCTTAATCCGATGGGACCGACGACCTCGCTATTTATTCCCCTCCCCATGTCAACCAAACAGCCATTCTCAGAAGGAAGGAAGGAAGCCGTCGACATCAAGGTCGTTAGAAACGGAACATACGCTCAGAATATTTCCAGGATGGTGAAGGAAAGCGGCTAAGCTCTTTCAGAGGAAGCATCGCGACATTTGCTAGAAACGATTTAGGGAAATCACGGAAAACATCAATTTGGGTGGCCCGAGGCAGATTTCAACCAACATCCTCCAGAATGCGTGTCCACTGTGCTAACCATATGGCACTTCGCGCGGCTGCATTCTCAGCACAGTTCAGTTAAGCGCCTTGTGTCTCTAATTGTGGATGAGACGATGTTGTTCGTGTACAGTGTTCAGTCTGACAATACGTCTCAAGCTTAAACAGTGTCCGTATTGCCACTTTACGGCAAGAGAGAATAGGAAGTTTTCCAACGAATGGGCGTACATCACAATGACGTCGTTCGAAGATTCAACCGCTATCGTGAGAGACAAAATATTGAAGATTTGCTTCGTAGTGGTGGTCCACACTCAACAACACTGGGTCATAACCGCTAGCTACAAATAATGCGTCGTAGGAACACCTACGAGAATTCAATAAATATATACGGTGAGTTTTGGGAGGCAATTGGAAGGACTGTGTGGACCAGATAGTACGAAACAGCTTCCTTACGATGAATTTGGTCTCCATGCATCCATTACGAGTATTTGCACAAAACCTAAGCACCGTAGTGAGCGAAGAGGGTGTGTAAATGGCCCTTTACACGCTCAGTTTGTCTGAACGGATCGTGTTCGCAACGGCCGTCTGCACATCTGGTCTGTAGTATTCAATTCGCATGTACACCTTACAACCACAATGCAGCTTTCGCACAGTCCTGAATTAGTAGTTCGAGAGTACAGTTTATTTTCTGGGCATCACCAGAGTAAATAAATTTTCTAATGAGATAATTATTCCATCTACTGCTTAAAAAAATCATTACGGAGTAGATGGACAAAAGAGTGGCTTCTAAACGATACAACGCCTTCGCATGTTAATCTTTTGAAGGTGGTAAAAATTGAAAGCGAGTATTGATTTAACTACCCAGGACGAAGTGCGTTACGCAGCATATAAGGAGAAATAACACTGTAATGAGAGGAGGAGATTAGTGTTTAATATCCCGTCGGGAACAAGGTCATTAGAGACGGAAAACAAGCTCAGATTAGGGGAGGGTGGGGAAGGAAATCAGCCATGATCTTTCACAGGAACCATCCCGGCATTTGCCTGAAGCAATTTAGGGAAGTCACGGAAAACCTAAACCAGGCTGGGCGGACGCGGGTTTGAACCGTTCTGAAAATCTATGAGTGTTTATGAAAGACTTATACTAATATTGAAGTACATAGCTCCTGGCAGAAGCTCTATGATCTGAAATTTTCTGCTGTGAGGGGCCTCCCGGCCAACAATGCCATACGATCATTTCATTTCAACTTGTAATGGTACTTTAATTACGTAACCATTACGGCACCTCACCTGAACCTCTAGATACCAGCAATATTCTACTGTGTTTCTGTAAAATAATTAACATATTTCTGTGACAACATTCAGATTTTATTTCATTAATGTAGTGGTACTTTGATACATCGATATATTTATATTGCAATGATATTATTCTTATGTGTATTCTTTCTTTTGTCACTATAATCTTTGACGTACTTGTAACACTGATTTTTGGTCGGATAAGCGGTTATTAGAGAGTCAAGTCTTGGTCGTTATGTAGAAAAGACGCAAATTGTAGTCAGTTTATGAAATGTGAACTGTAACACTGAGGAAGATATTTTCAAGTATGTTTTATATTGTGAAGTGATGTTGCAACAAAAAGTAATAAAAAAGAAGTGCTGATTACTTTTTTACATCACCATTGTGCTAACTTGCAAAAGTTTAATCTTCAAGAATGGTTTATGAAACACGTCTATAAAACTTTTGAATATCGCAGAATAACACCTAGGGCTCTTTGCATCCGTGCTTGGAATCATCACTACCTAGGTTTTCGACAATTGAGCCATGAGTTCACAACGAGACCAGCGTGGGAAACACGAAAAGATGAGTGCCTAGTTTATCCATTATTTCAAGAAATGACTTTATTAACTGTGCTCTAATGATACCTGCCACATAATATAACTTTGTTGTTGCCCGAAAGTGCAATATTTAGCAGCGTGAGCAACACTACAATCATAATTAATGTTTGTCCTTTTTGTGGTAGGGTTGTTAGAAACTTCATCGTTGAACCATATAAATCCGGAAACATGCCGTGCTATATATGAAATACTAATGCAATTCATCTGGTCTGTACATCCGGTCTGCGTTAATTCGCCACCAGACTTCGCATAGGCCAAACACAGGCATAAGGTAAGACAATTTCTTTTAGTTGGCGATTCACTCACACACAACGATTTGTCTCTGCAAACACTCACTGCACAGACAAGTCAGTTCAAGTATCGGAGGATGTAAAGGGCCCGTAAGGGAATCTGCAAAGAGACGTGGATCAATGGCTTTGGGTTCGCTTCAGCGACAAGCCCAGGACACCTGACAATCGTCATAGAAGAGCGCGCAAGCGGTGCACGTGTCAGGCATGCACAATTTCAGCAGGGGAGATGGGTCAGTTATGTTCATTACCGACGTCGTGTGTGGATGTCAGGCGCCTCACGTTGCTGTTAAGGGTAATTTGAGGGCTATACAGGATCATTCAAGCTATCGCCCTGTCTGAAAGTCAACGTTTCTGTGATTAGTTCGTCTTTTTTTTTTTTAAAAAAAAAAAAAAAAGAAAGAAAGAAAGAAAGAAAAAGCCTCTGAGCACTATGGGACTTAACTTCTGAGGTCATCAATCCCCTAGAACTTAGAACTACTTAAAACTAACTAACCTAAGGACATCACACACATCCATGCCCGAGGCAGGATTCGAACCTGCGACCGTAGCGGTCACGCGGTTCCAGACTGTAGTGCCTAGAACCGCTCGGCCACTCCGGCCGGCAGTTTGCCTTTCATGATGGTAATACTCGAGCACTTCAAAAACTAACACAACGTTCAACACCACCTCCAGAGGTATATCGTCGAATTTCAGTGATTCTTGTCTTGTTTCTTGATCTAGGGCTAGCTGAAGGACGACGTTTTTGATAAGAGACTCCACAAACAAATACTTGCAGTCTGTATTCGAATACGCAGACTTCGATTTGTGGCTGTGGTCTTGTAGACAGTTGATCTAAGAGCAGTACTGCTGTTTTTGCTGTTGCTAATTCTTTTCTTGTTGAACGAGTTACTACTGCAACAATATCAAGAATTCCGGATTCACGACCCTGCGTACTCGTCTGAGTAGTGCCCCATCATCACTGCTTTCTGTTGTTCTGAAAGCTTTTTTTCCCCTATGCCTAGTCACAAGGATGTATGAATGCACAAATAACAAGATCAGCGAGGCTGTAAGAACTTTCCAACTGTACCTGATACCAGAGCAGTGAGAGGGGAAAAGAGAGAGAGAAAGAGAGAGAGAGAGAGAGAGAGAGAGAGAGAGAGAGAGAGAGAGAATTCCAGTCACATTCGGAACTAACAACCAATTTTGTTAGCAGCACAAAGAGGCGAAGTCCAAAGAAACAGCCAGACGAGCAGTCGTGTATCAGTGTTGCAGTAATAAAGTACAGCCTAGGAAGTAATGAAAGAGTCTGTCCTTTGCTAGTCGCACTCTGCTATTTAATAATATCTGCGCCAGAGACATTCCTCCCCACTGTTGGAGTTGGGCCTTGGTGTACACATGGTGGCTCGGCGGCTGAGTTCGTGGAGGGATCAAATCTTTATACTTTCCGCGGGCTGTCCGAATGTCTGTCAGCACTCAACGGGAAACCATCTCGGAATGAATTAGTTATAGTGAACGCTGAGAAAGTGTGTCCCCAACTGTAAAATAGCAATATGTTAATCCACCGGGCGTCTTTAAAAATAATATTGCCAGCGCATTCTGAAATGCAATGTCTCCGAATTTTTATGTGAAAACTCCTAAGAATTTTTAAATAAAACAAATGTTATAACATTTTACATCTTTATTCTTCATGTCTACTTATTTATTTCTCAGCACAGACACCATGGCGACAAATACACTCCTGGAAATGGAAAAAAGAACACATTGACACCGGTGTGTCAGACCCACCATACTTGCTCCGGACACTGCGAGAGGGCTGTACAAGCAATGATCACACGCACGGCACAGCGGACACACCAGGAACCGCGGTGTTGGCCGTCGAATGGCGCTAGCTGCGCAGCATTTGTGCACCGCCGCCGTCAGTGTCAGCCACTTTGCCGTGGCATACGGAGCTCCATCGCAGTCTTTAACACTGGTAGCATGCCGCGACAGCGTGGACGTGAACCGTATGTGCAGTTGATGGACTTTGAGCGAGGGCGTATAGTGGGCATGCGGGAGGCCGGGTGGACGTACCGCCGAATTGCTCAACACGTGGGGCGTGAGGTCTCCACAGTACATCGATGTTGTCGCCAGTGGTCGGCGGAAGGTGCACGTGCCCGTCGACCTGGGACCGGACCGCAGCGACGCACGGATGCACGCCAAGACCGTAGGATCCTACGCAGTGCCGTAGGGGACCGCACCGCCACTTCCCAGCAAATTAGGGACACTGTTGCTCCTGGGGTATCGGCGAGGACCATTCGCAACCGTCTCCATGAAGCTGGGCTACGGTCCCGCACACCGTTAGGCCGTCTTCCGCTCACGCCCCAACATCGTGCAGCCCGCCTCCAGTGGTGTCGCGACAGGCGTGAATGGAGGGACGAATGGAGACGTGTCGTCTTCAGCGACGAGAGTCGCTTCTGCCTTGGTGCCAATGATGGTCGTATGCGTGTTTGGCACCGTGCAAGTGAGCGCCACAATCAGGACTGCATACGACCGAGGCACACAGGGCCAACACCCGGCATCATGGTGTGGGGAGCGATCTCCTACACTGGCCGTACACCACTGGTGATCGTCGAGGGGACACTGAATAGTGCACGGTACTTCCTAACCGTCATCGAACCCATCGTTCTACCATTCCTAGACCGGCAAGGGAACTTGCTGTTCCAACAGGACAATGCACGTCCGCATGTATCCTGTGCCACCCAACGTGCACTAGAAGGTGTAAGTCAACTACCCTGGCCAGCAAGATCTCCGGATCTGTCCCCCATTGAGCATGTTTGGGACTGGATGAGGCGTCGTCTCACGCGGTCTGCACGTCCAGCACGAACGCTGGTCCAACTGAGGCGCCAGGTGGAAATGGCATGGCAAGCCGTTCCACAGGACTACATCCAGCATCTCTACGATCGTCTCCATGGGAGAATAGCAGCCTGCATTGCTGCGAAAGGTGGATATACACTGTACTAGTGCCGACATTGTGCATGCTCTGTTGCCTGTGTCTATGTGCCTGTGGTTCTGTCAGTGTGATCATGTGATGTATCTGACCCCAGGAATGTGTCAATAAAGTTTCCCCTTCCTGGGACAATGAATTCACGGTGTTCTTATTTCAATTTCCAGGAGTGTACATTCCTCCCAATGACAGACCAGTTTGTTGACACCGTCAGTGTAGAATGTTACATTTTGTTGTCGGGCCAGAACATCACCTCTGCTTGCACCGTTTCATCATTACCAAAGTGAAGCCCTCGAAGGTGTTCTTTCAGTTTCGGGAACAGATGATAATCGGATGGGTCCGCAGCTCGTGGTCTAGTGGCTAGCGTTGCTACCTCTCGATCACATGGTCCCGGGTTCGTTTCCCGGCCGGGTTGAGGATTTTCTCGGCCCAGGGATTGGGTGTTTGTGTTGTTCTCATCATTTCATCATCATTCGTGAACGTGGCGAGATTGAACTGTGTCAAGATTGGGACTTTGTACGGGTGCTGATAACCGCGCAGTTGAGCGCCCCGCAAACCACACATCCTCATCATCATCATCATCATCGGATGGGGCTCAGTCGGCATTCTATGGAGGATGATGGATGACCGAGAACCCAAGGCTCGGAATGTTGCAGATGTCACAGCGTTCGTATGTTATCTGGCATTCTCATGGAGAAGGAAAGGGTGCTCCACGTGTGGACAAACTCATGGAATTTTAAACTCGATTACAGCACATTGTTTCTCACGCAACAACATAGTTGTACGTTACACACCGCCATGTTACACGCTACAATTCTGAACCTCTGGTGTCAGAGAGCTGCAAATATGTAAGTATGAAGAATAAAGATGTAGAATTTTAATAATGTTTGTTTCGTTTAAAGAGCTTGAAAGGTCTCTGTTGGATTCCTTTCATGTTTGATTTCTTAAATCTGTTGTCATTTATGGAATAAATTCCTCTTCTAAATTTACTGTGGCGTTTCTGACTATCTGGGAGGAGACTGAGTAGTGGAACGTGTTACTTTTACACGTAAACAAGAACGATCGGTCACACTACTACACTTTAAAACACAGTTTATATGTAATTCATGTCACACAGTCTCATACGGAACCTACATCCGCTTTCTTTTATATACTGTATATGATAAGATACTGTCATCCCCCTTCCCTTCTGTGTGAGAGGATGAATGATCAAATGTGTTTGTAGTTGCATGCTTGAGGGTAGCAGACAAGCCTGTCGGCTAGAGAACAGTAGGACCAACGTCGGAACAGGTAGCTACGCTTCCTAAAAGCAAAGAGGTTTCTATCCTTAGTATGGTTCTGTCCGTCCGTTGTCATGTTGGTATAGGAAGCTGCCCCTCTGGCCCCTTCCGTTTGTCTTTGTGAGCCACCCTCAGGAAACACGCTCGGCAGTAGGCAGTTGCAGTCTGGCGGTGGCGAGCGTCTGAAGTGGTAAGATCTCCGGCTAAGCGCGTGTCTGCTAAGTCCATAGGACAATGGATTTCTTAAGTTCAGCCTAACTGAAAATTTAATCACCCTTATTTCGGGTTTAGGTCTAAAATATCCGATGTTATCTTAAATTGCAGCGCAGTATTATTCTCGTGTGAAGTTCAGATTATTTTGGGGTAGTTGCTTTGTCATTACTTTGCGAGTAAAGTGGAACCACGTGTTGATCAGTAACTCTAACTAAGTTCATCAATCTTAAATGTGAATGCTTGTGTGATTATAACGTCTCGTCTTGACAATATTTTACAATATAGCAACTTTTCTTTATGCTTTTCTTTATGTTCAACCCACGTGGAGTGTACTTTGCGAGACCAGTACCACGTGCTTATATAACTGTTTGACCCATCAGGTTAATAGTAAGACGTTAGTAACCAGTTCAAGGTTTTTCTTTTGTCAATTGCTTTTCGATCGAATTTATTTTAATTATCAAAATTACTGTGGAGTTATACGCTTTCTGTAAACCAAGTTGACCACGTGGTGCATGTGGTGTAATCATCAAAGTAGCCTTCAGCTATTCCTTTTGGGAAGATTTCACAAAGAGTTAATATGAATTTAGTATACCAGTGTGTGGTAATTACATGACGGACAGGATTGTGTTACGAACGTAATTTCTTTGGGTGAAAACTGAATCTGTTGGTTGTGGTTAATTTCTTCTTGCTTATGTTTCAATTTCTTTGGGTGTTGTTTTGTGAATGCAGGGTTGTATGCAGTCTCCCAATCTTGGCTCCATATTTGATGTGTTCCGTAAGATTTTCACCATCCTAAATAAGGCACCAGCTTGTTACGAATAGAATTTAATATGCTGAAATTTCAATGAACAATCATAAAATAAATTTCCAAATATAAACTGATTTCTTTCTTTTTATTTAAATTCTCTTTTCATATATATATATTACCGATTTTGTATGACTATTAAAAGATTATCATTAATGTTAGTCTGCTTGGTAAACCTAGACTAAATATCTGATGAAACAGTTGCCCAGTAATCCACGGTTAACGTCCCCAGACAGATCACGGCTTTTAACCCACTTTCATTGTCAATTAGCACCGATATCAGCATACCAAATTAAAGTTACAATATTACACATGGCGACCCTGTTCTGTGATTCCGCTAGACTCTGGAATCTCTGAAACGTTAGATTGCGAGCGTGTTATAATCTTAATTTTTTTCCTACAGCGCTCAAACAACTTCTGTGTTGTTTCCGAGCAGACTTTCAAAAGATTCACGGCGTTGTTGATCGGCGTTGCGTTGTTTGTCTTGTTTTGTTTTTTATATTTGTGTGTTTTATATGTCTGTGTGTTTTTTATTCTCGCTTGTAAATTCCACTGTTTCGATCAAAGATAAAAATTTGTTTTGCGTGTGAAAAAGTGTGTACTAGGTTGGGTATCTTTCGTGTGACTGTCGTAATTTTTGGGGGACACATTTATTGTGATTAGTGTGTTGCGTACTGAGTATAAATTGCACTAATGCAAACACGTAACCAAGCTAAAAGTAAGCGGTCCAACAACTTAAGCAACATGGACCAAGGGGATAATTTGATTTCTAATATTAACGCGTCGGGCGGTTCCGAAAATGCAATGGGGAATACTTCAGACGAAATGCAAAACAGCACGAACGGGCTCACAGCAGAGCCAGAAATTAATTTGCCTCCAACTAACCAAATTGATTTAGCAGAACTCATGAAAGCCTTATTGCAACAAAATAAAGAAAACACAGAGAAATCGATCCGCGAGCTAGGGGAACAAATGACGCAGAAATCAAAAAAATCGTTCGAACAGATGACGCAGAAATCTGAAAAATCGATCCGAGAGCTAGGCGAACAAATAGACGAAAAACTAATCCAGCAGACAAATAAAGTCGACAAGTCGATGCAGAGAGTGTCCGATGATATCTCACAAAGAATAAACAATCTGGCAAGTGAGATAAAAAGTGATATTATGAAAGAATTAGGCCGTACATTTGAACAAATCGATGATCGTCTGCAAGCCTTAGAACAGAGCAAGCGGAGGGGCGATGCCGAATCTAAAGAAAGCGAAGAACGGCTACTTAGGAATTTCCAAGAGCTGAGGGAAGAATGCCAAAGGGAGCACCAGCAGGTACTCTCGAGGGTCCAAGAGGCAGAAACGCATTGTCCCACGTCCGTTAGCAACACAATAGCGGACAACAGTTTAGCGATCCACGCGCTGGAACAGCAAATAGAACAGTTGAAGCAGACTGGGGCGGAGGACAAGAGACAAATTGATGATAAGATTGCGGCATTAGCGGACATTGTAGGCACGATGAAGCTGATGGAAAGCGAGAACAATACTACACCGGTAGCGGCCGCAGAGACCGAAGAAGTGCGTTCGCTTCTGAGATTTCAGAAGGGACAGTTCGAAGTGAACAGGCAAAACAGAGCTGTAACAGGCGAATTACAAGAACGCGTGGCGCATCTGGAAAACCGCATGGCGTGTGATTCCGAACTCGTCAATAGCATTAAAAATAGCCGTACGAACAGTGCAGAGAGGGACTCCGGCCACGAGGGAGATTTTGACGACAGGGAAGAATGTAATTTGAGGGGCAGACATGAGAATAATAGAAACATTCAAGGGCCTCGCCAGGAGGAAATGCGGGGATTTGATTTCAAACATTTCCTTACGGTGAGAAAGTTTGAGATATTCCGAAATTCGCAAAAAGGAATACATCCACGAGCATGGCTCGAGCAATTTGAGTTCTGTCTTCCTCCCGACTGGGCAAGTTCACATAAGATAGAATATATGTGTGGCTATTTGGAAGGCGAACCGGCGATTCGCATGAGGTCGGCAGCGCGTCACTGCAACTCCACTCGGGAGTTTCGACAAGCCTTTCTGTCCGCCTATTGGCCGGAAGCGGCACAAGATAGGGTCAAGCATGGCATGATTATGCTGCCAAATTTGAACCAGTCTGGTTTCGGCAGCCCTGCACGCCTATTCGACCACATGCTGCAGGCAAATCAATTCCTATACGACCCATACGGGCCTGCGGAACTAATTAGGATATGCATCACCAAATTGCCGATGCACTTGCGGCACGTCATTCTTGCGGGACGATGCAAAGAGGACGTGGAAACGTTTAAGACGCTTCTCCAAGAGTTGGAATACAATACAGCAGAATGCCCGCCTAATCAGGCACAAAGTTATTACGGGGCACAGCAGCGCGATCGCAGTCGTGGCCGTCGTACTAATCAACGGCGTGACTGGTCGTCGCGACGCGAACGGAACAATAATCGGGACCGGCCGTATAGAAACTGGGGTAACAGTCGCGAACACAGGTGGAACAACGGAAATGATCGAGGACGTGGACAAGATCGTGAACGCTACAGGTACGGCAACCAGAATCGATATCACGGTGAACACGGTGGGAATAGGACTGTAGGCGGAGCACCTCGTGATGTGGAAATTCGGCCGGCTAACCCTAGACATAATCCAGCAAATAGAAATGAGCAAAACCGGCAATGACTAACGATCAGCGCAGAAGGCGCCCAATCGGAACAAATGAGCGACATGGCAAATGTGTAGAATGGACAGTGGGGAGTAGAGAGGACGGTGGAGAGAATGAATTGATTAGTTTAAATTTGTGACATGCATTTTGAATAATATGTTGGTAAAAATTAATGATAAAGATGTTTTTATGTGATTGATTGAAGTGATGTTGTTAATTTGTTTTCTTTCCTTGTGCAATTAGGATTTAGTTTGATTCAAACGTAAAGATAAAAGGTTTCCTTGTAAACGAGTAAAATGCTGTTTATGTTTTTTTTGTGTGTAAATTGAAAAGAGTCGCTCCTGAGGAAAGCAAGATCGTTGCTGAATTAGTGCATAAACTCAGGGGAATATCCGATCTGTGGGTATTATGGGTCTGGCAAACCCAGGTCCCCAGCTGTTAGTAGCCTTGTTTCCGACTTTCTGCTTTCAGTGCTACTATCTATCTATTACTATTCTATATCTGTCAGTATAAATGAGGATCTCTTACGATAGTATGCGTGCTGTATGAATATTTTAAGACAGGAGAACTCTGAGAAAGGAATGAGTAAATCTGGAATCTTGAAAACAGGACGCGATAATACGATTGTTTAACCATTGGCTTCCCAATATGCGATGATATGTTAATATTGATGATATATGTCTTTTTTGTTCTTTATAGCTGAGTACGGAAAGTGCTATCTGTGGATTTCGTAAGTAGATTTATTCCCTTCAAGGTGAAAGAAGAATTGTGGTTTGTGTAATTTACGTGGCTCTGAAATATTATAATGGCAGTCAATACGAGCAGTTTTTCAGCAAATGGAGAATGGTACAGAAATATGGATCCTTTCTGTAGTCATGATTGATGTTGAGCCAAAGCCTCGAAAACTTATTCTGCGTTAATACTTGTCCCAGAAAAGCGACGTTTATGTGTTTTGCTGATGCTGTGAGCATTACAGCTTACTGTTTTCGCTGGTGCGGGATGCACTGCAGCCTATATGATGTGTACTGAGGAAATTTCCCTCTTGAAGGTAGAGGATGATTAAATAATTTTGATTATGGGAACGAAGGAAAGCTTGGTTTAAGGTAATAAGGATGAAGCAAAACATTTGTCATTTAGACTGCAGGAGGATTCGGATCTTTTGTGTCTGTTGTAAGTTCAATATGTTAAGATGATACTGTTTTACAGAATAGAGGTGACCACAATTTTGCCATTCATGAGAAATGAATCCAGAATAACCACCACAGGCGAAATGACTGATTTGGAAGCGAGAGGTAACTTAAAGAAGGGACGAAATCGCAGCAAAATGGGTAAGAAAATGCAATATAACCTGTATAGTGCAGACATTTTTACCGTTCTCAGAGCCATCTGTGTGATTAATTCTTGTGATAACGTAATTTTAGATGAAATTTTCTTACTGTTTTATGTGTGAATATATGAGTATGATAAATGTATAATGGCGAGTCTCTTTTCAGGTGTACGAACTGGTATAAATGTTTTGGTGTGTAAATAACCATTGTTCTTTTTACTGTGTATGTTTAAGGAAAGTTTCTCCATATTTATCATGTGACAAGACGTATGCCGCGAGCGTCAAGAAGAGGACGAATTAGAACAATGTTGTAGTGGTATATACACGGTGTAGAAATAGCATTGAAGTAGCTTATTGGCTTAACTAGTAGTGGAGTGAAGTAGAATTTTGAGTAATGCATGTTTATGGGTAGTTAGATTGTAGAATAGACAACAGGTGTGCATGTGTGTGTGTAAATAACATGTGAACCCTATGCTGACCCGACCTATACTTGCACAAGGCATAATCCTATTCATTTTAGTGAATTAGTAAGTAGCACTTGCTTTATTAAAACGTAAGTGAACCACATTAGTGATGTGGATTTAAATATTATATTGTCAGTTCATTTAATTCTTATTTTTTTTACATTGTAAAGTCATTTCATTTTTATTCTTTTACATTGTCAAGTCATTTAAATTTTATTTTATATTGTCGATTCATCTAATTTAAAAAAAAAAAAAATTAAGTCTCACGTTTGTTCTTAAAAATTGTGAAAGACAATACTAAGTGGTATTATGTATGACATTGTGTAATCACATAACTACGATAAAAAAAATTTCTGTGAATGCAGTTGAGAACGTGAAAGCGAACCGGCTAAACTCTTACGAGACAGCGGGAGCAGCCGGACTAGTTGTAAACTGGCGGGTTTCCCAGCGGGGGACGCTGTCAACCGGGCCACTTCGGGAGCGCGGTCGACCACAAAAGAAGGGCATGCGGCAAACACTTTCCCTTGCACCTGGAGCTAATGGGCGGCCGCCCCGTGCGACCCTGCCTGAAGGCGACGACCTGAGGTGGGCGAGCGGTCCACCGCGCGGAAATCCATCTGCTGGCAACGCACCACACGCACGCGACCGTGACGAGACGGCCGCGGAGAAACAACACAAGGGGCGTGGAGCCTTTTGACACATACTGTCCAGAGAAACTGGCAGACTTCAACGACGCCTATCAACATTTCCTGATGGATGCCTACTGTCAAGCGACAGTAAATCATGGTTCGATGTTCTCTGGTCGCTAAGGGTGGCACAAAAGAAGAGCCACTAAGTGCCATCCTTGCTCAGGAATATCAACCTGGCGTGTCAATCGAGGATACCGCACGAACTTGACAACACAAACATGGAAACAAATCGAGATGTACGTGACACAGACCACCAAGAGAAACTTCATGAGAGGGCAGAGACGGCGGGATTGCACGCAACAGATGGACAAAAAAATCCCTACTGACAGCTGCGGCGACGCACCCCCTTCCCCTCCCCTTATACTGTGCCTCGGAACAGTGGAACTAGTGAGTGTATCAGTGAAAAGTGATTATACGGTTCTTAGTTCAATGCATATACGTGTGTTTCTGTCACAGAAACTTTGACTCGTGTGTTTTGCAGGGATTCGATTTATTGGTGTTTATTAGACTGACTCTTGTATTTTGCAGGTGTTCTATTTATTAACTTTTTTTAGACTTTGACTCTCGTATTTTGCAGGTGTTCTATTTATTAATTTTTTTTAGACTTTGACTCTCGTATTTTGCAGGTGTTCTACTTATTGTTTATTTTAGACTTTGACTCTTGTATTTTGCAGGTGTTTTATTTATTGGTGTTTTTATTAGATATTGACTATTGTACTGTTTTATTGATCAATGTTTGTTCTTGTGTGATGTATTAGATTTGTGTTATTTTGTTTCGTAAATTAATTCATGTGGCATTGCTTCGTTTATCAGTCAGATTGCTATTCATTCTCATTGGACTGTGATCGATTAGCCTTTGCATGGGGCATATTTATAGTGAGGAACCCCTTAAGGGTAACAATCACATAATTAATTGTATTTTCAGTATAATGACACAGTGCTCATTGTTTGCTAACTAACTGAAATATAGTAGCGTGATTAAATTAATGCCACATAGTTATGTTAATTCTACAAATTATTAGTTTTATAAGATATAGAATTTTTTTTGCGATAACCACTTTGTAAAACATGTTTTTTTTTCTTATCAATTTTTGCTTTTGCGGATTGTGCATTGTAATGTTCTGCTTTATAATACTCATGTTATTTCATGTTCTTTTTTAATTGCTGTGGCACCTTTGCTATTTTCATAAATTTTGCTTGTTAATAAACAGTCATAAATTTGCCTGTGATCAGTTGGCTCTTGCAATGAGCAAATGCTGGTGAACTCCATAAGGGTAACAACCAGAAATTGTTTTCATATTAATGACACAGGAACCATTGTTTTTACTTGCTGACCGAATTAGGTCTACACTATCTTTTAAATAGGTGTCACAGATTGTGTTCTTTTTTTTCTGTTTGAAATTAGTAGATTTTAAAGATTTGTTGAAATTATTGTGTTTTAGCAAGTAGCTGGTGACCTTTTGCCTTTTCTTTACACTTTTGGTTTAAGTAGGGTGTGAGAAGCCTGCTTGGGAATGTCCTAGCATGGCCAGAAAATTCCCTGCACAGTCTTTTCCCGGAGCGTTGGGGTTATGAAAGGTCTCTGTTGGATTCCTTTCATGTTTGATTTCTTAAATCTGTTGTCATTTATGGAATAAATTCCTCTTCTAAATTTACTGTGGCGTTTCTGACTATCTGGGAGGAGACTGAGTAGTGGAACGTGTTACTTTTACACGTAAACAAGAACGATCGGTCACACTACTACACTTTAAAACACAGTTTATATGTAATTCATGTCACACAGTCTCATACGGAACCTACATCCGCTTTCTTTTATATACTGTATATGATAAGATACTGTCATCCCCCTTCCCTTCTGTGTGAGAGGATGAATGATCAAATGTGTTTGTAGTTGCATGCTTGAGGGTAGCAGACAAGCCTGTCGGCTAGAGAACAGTAGGACCAACGTCGGAACAGGTAGCTACGCTTCCTAAAAGCAAAGAGGTTTCTATCCTTAGTATGGTTCTGTCCGTCCGTTGTCATGTTGGTATAGGAAGCTGCCCCTCTGGCCCCTTCCGTTTGTCTTTGTGAGCCACCCTCAGGAAACACGCTCGGCAGTAGGCAGTTGCAGTCTGGCGGTGGCGAGCGTCTGAAGTGGTAAGATCTCCGGCTAAGCGCGTGTCTGCTAAGTCCATAGGACAATGGATTTCTTAAGTTCAGCCTAACTGAAAATTTAATCACCCTTATTTCGGGTTTAGGTCTAAAATATCCGATGTTATCTTAAATTGCAGCGCAGTATTATTCTCGTGTGAAGTTCAGATTATTTTGGGGTAGTTGCTTTGTCATTACTTTGCGAGTAAAGTGGAACCACGTGTTGATCAGTAACTCTAACTAAGTTCATCAATCTTAAATGTGAATGCTTGTGTGATTATAACGTCTCGTCTTGACAATATTTTACAATATAGCAACTTTTCTTTATGCTTTTCTTTATGTTCAACCCACGTGGAGTGTACTTTGCGAGACCAGTACCACGTGCTTATATAACTGTTTGACCCATCAGGTTAATAGTAAGACGTTAGTAACCAGTTCAAGGTTTTTCTTTTGTCAATTGCTTTTCGATCGAATTTATTTTAATTATCAAAATTACTGTGGAGTTATACGCTTTCTGTAAACCAAGTTGACCACGTGGTGCATGTGGTGTAATCATCAAAGTAGCCTTCAGCTATTCCTTTTGGGAAGATTTCACAAAGAGTTAATATGAATTTAGTATACCAGTGTGTGGTAATTACATGACGGACAGGATTGTGTTACGAACGTAATTTCTTTGGGTGAAAACTGAATCTGTTGGTTGTGGTTAATTTCTTCTTGCTTATGTTTCAATTTCTTTGGGTGTTGTTTTGTGAATGCAGGGTTGTATGCAGTCTCCCAATCTTGGCTCCATATTTGATGTGTTCCGTAAGATTTTCACCATCCTAAATAAGGCACCAGCTTGTTACGAATAGAATTTAATATGCTGAAATTTCAATGAACAATCATAAAATAAATTTCCAAATATAAACTGATTTCTTTCTTTTTATTTAAATTCTCTTTTCATATATATATATTACCGATTTTGTATGACTATTAAAAGATTATCATTAATGTTAGTCTGCTTGGTAAACCTAGACTATATATCTGATGAAACAGTTGCCCAGTAATCCACGGTTAACGTCCCCAGACAGATCACGGCTTTTAACCCACTTTCATTGTCAATTAGCACCGATATCAGCATACCAAATTAAAGTTACAACATTACACAGCAGCTAAGAAAATTAAAGTTACAATATTACAAGCTGTAAGAGTTTCCACGTAAGAAATTCGGAGGCATTACTTCCCAGCGCCGCTTACGTAAAAGACTCGTCGCAAAAACCAGTGTTCCATTCACGGGCATCCAACTACGACGCGGGACCACATGATAATAAGTAGTTAGTGCATCCGCTGCAAGCTGTCCAAAACAGCAAGGTTGGACAAAAATTTGGAAACATCGTGAGAAGTGCATGCTAGAACGTCGGTACAGATGCTAGCTAAGCCTGCAGATTTCGCTGTTGTATTTGAGGGCGAAAGCCACCTGTGCAGTGTTCTCAACATGTTGCAAGTGTCAGTGGTGGTCAGAACAGCGTTCTGTGTAATTGTGAGTGCATTATGTAAGAGCTATGTGAATTAGAACGTAGGCAAATTGTTGGTGCTCATGTGGTGGATAATTCCTGTGCCTGTTGTGCGCTCATAGGCAGCACACCGCACCTGGTACACGCGGCGCTCGGGGACCGCAGCACAGCTGCGACACCTGAGGATGGTCTTATAACAGTCCGCCGGCCGGAGTGGCCGAGCGGTTCTAGGCGCTACAGTCTGGAATCCTGCCTCGGGCATGGATGTGTGTGATGTCCTTAGGTTAGTTAGGCTTAGGTAGTTCTAAGTTCTAGGGCACTGATGACCTCAAAAGTTAAGTCCCATAGTGATCAGAGGCATTTGAACCATATAATAGTCCGAAACCGGCAGTTCGAAAATAAAGTAACTTACAACTGAAGCGGTGTTTTCAGCCCCTGCTATTGTTTTTATAGCCTATCATTTTTGTACTCCTTTCAGGTGCCATTCAGGAGTAAAACATTAGTGGAGTAACTTGTAGACAACTATTTTGAAATTAATTGGGCGCAAAATTGGTGTAACCAGCTATGGATTCATTTAGTGAAGAAAATCTGAGTCATTATGGTTCTGATGAAGTATATGTTCCACTGCTTCTTCATACGAAAATGACTCTGATTATGAAACCCACACAAGGAAGCTTAAAAAGAGAAATGTGAAAAGAAAAACCAGCGCTGAAACAGTATGACTACAAGCATGTGCTGTGTCAGCACCTTTAAATGATCCACATAATAAAAGAGGTAACCCTACTCTCACAGATCCTGGAAATTATGGACAAATGCCAAATGGTTCAAATGGCTCTGAGCACTATGGCACTTAACATCTGTGGTCATCAGTCCCCTAGAACTTAGAACAACTTAAACCTAACTAACCTAAGGACATCACACACATCCATGCCTGAGGCAGGATTCGAACCTGCGACCGTAGCAGTCGCGCGGTTCCGAACTGAGCGCCAAGAACCACAAATGCCAAATACCTCAACTAAAACAACGGTTACTGTCGTTGAAGGAGATGGAATTGCTGATCTGGATACGAGTGGAAACTTTATTGATGTTAAAGATGACCCTCCTGCCATTCAAAGAAAGGATAGAAGGATAACAAGGTATCCTAATTTGTGGAAACGAAATGTAAAGAACATGGAACGTGTTACTGAAGAAGTTTAGTTTCTATCACTGCAATTGTCTTAAGAAGATATAACTGTTAAGAAGAAAATATGTACGGACGGTGACAAAATCAACTGGCTGAAGATTCAGCGGCTGAAATTTCACAAGGAAAAACCTTTTGAAGTCGATTTCTCTGAAACAGAAAATCGAGATATGCCATACACGTCCATGAATCGCAAAACACCAGAAAAGGGCGTCAAATACATCAACCAGGTTGTGTCACGCTTTTGAAGTTATCCGAGGTGAAAAAACGTACAATAACACTTGCTAAAGCTAAAGATTTAAGGAAGCTGATGAAATATGTTCCTCCTATCCATCACACCTTTTGTGAATATATTATTAATTCACAGGCTACACTTCCAGAGTCTGATACAGAGATATCTTTGAGTGAAGAAGGCGAAAATGAATGATTGCTTGTTTACTGGGAAAATGTCTACACATTTTTGTAATATTACCTTAAAAAGTACATTATTTCATTAGTTTGAGTACTAGTAAAGAAATAAGTTGTACTTTTCATTCGATGTTTGTAGCAGAATGTGAAATAAATGTTGTTTATTTTCTTTAATACATACTGTTAATTCAATTTAAATAGTGTTTTTCTTAAAACTGTTGAAATGTAGGTTACTTCATTCTGGCAGTAAACACATATTTTGTTCGTAGAGAGCAAGTATGACGTATAAAAGTACAAAAATGTGGAATACACCAATAGAGTTTCAAATTTTTCGTGGAGGTAAAATTGTGTAACCCACAATTTTGGCAGTTAAAATGCAATTTTTAAGTTCATGTAGAGAGCAAATATTTACGTTTAATAATATCACTCCAAGTGCAAAGAACAATTTTTGTAGCAGTAATAGTTAATTTATACGGTTCCTTTCACGTTCACTCCTTTCTTCCAAAAACAGGAAACTTGTGGGTTACGCCATTTCTGCAGCAAACCCCTCAACTTGTGGCCAAATTTACGTTCCAAGAGCGAAACATGGCGGGGATTCAGTGGTGATTTGGGCAGCCACAACGTGGTGTTCCATGGTCCCCATGGTTACTTACAAGGGAACCTCCCCATCGCACGCCCCTCAGATTTAGTTATAAGTTGGCACAGTGGATAGGCCTTGAAAAACTGAACACAGATCAGTCAAGAAAACAGGAAGAAGTTGTGTGAAACTATGAAAAAAAAAGCAAAATATACAAACTAAGTAGTGTACGCGCAAGATAGTCAACATTAAGGATAAGGTGAGGTCAGGAGCGCCGTGGTCCCGTGGTTAGCGTGAGCAGCTGCGGAACGAGAGGTCCTTGCTTCAAGTCTTCCCTCGAGTCAAAAGTTTACTTTCTTTATTTTCGCAAAGTTATGATCTGTCCGTTCGTTCATTGACGTCTCTGTTCACTGTAATAAGTTTAGTGTCTGTGTTTTGCGACCGCACCGCAAAACCGTGCGATTAGTAGACGAAAGTACGTGCTTATCCAATGGGAACCGAAAACATTTGATCTCAAGGTCATAGGTCAACCGATTCCTCCACAGGAAAACACGTCTGATATATTCTATACGACACTGGTGACGGCATGTGCGTCACATGACAGGAATATGTTGTCGACCCACCTAACTTGTACACTTGGCGAATGGGTAAAAAGATTCTTCTACCTTGCCCGATTTAGGTTTTCTTGTGGACGTGATAATCACTCCCAAAAAAGACAGATAATAATTGTCTGAAAATAAAAAATGATGAAAACATAAGAGTCTGTCACATAAACTGCAACTTATGAATGCAACAGTTTCACAGTCGCACAGTTTTTCCTGTGCTCTGTCAAAACATGTTTTTAACGTTTTCAAATTTTTCCGTGTGTAGACCGTCAAATCCTGCATATGTTCAAGCAAATCTGAACATGTCCTGGAGTTTTGGAGACGGACGGACGGACAGATAATAATTGTCTGAAAATAAAAAATTAAACTTTTCACTCGAGGGAAAACTTGAACCAAGGACCTCTAGTTCCGCAGCTGCTCACGCTAACCACGGGACCACGGCGCTCCTGAGCTCGAACTGTCCTTGATGTTGCATATCTTGCATATGGACTACTCAGTTTGTACATTTTGCTATTTTTTTCCTAGTTCCACACAACTTCTTTCTGTTTTCTCGATTGATCTGTGTTCAGTTTTTCAAGGCCTATCCACTACTGTGCCAACTTATAAGTAAATCTGAGGGGGGGGGGGGGGGGGTGCGATGGGGAGGTTCCCTTGTTAGAAAGGTCGCATTACTGCCAAGGACAATGTGATCATTTTGGCTGATCAGATGCATCCCTTGGTACAATATCTGTTTTCGCACGATGAGACTGTGTTCCAAGACGACAGGGCCTCTGCTCACAACGCTCGCATCGTCCAAGACTGGTTTTGTGAGCAGAGGAGGAACTGTCGCGTCTTCTCTGGCCATCATAGTCACCGTGTCTCAACATTATTCACAGCCTTTGTGTTCTACTTTGCAGGGAACTGTGCGTGATCACTATCCACCTCTATCATCGGTAGCTGAATTTACCGCTACTTTGCAGGAAGAACGGTATAAGATACCCTTGAAAACCATACAGGAACAGTGTTTATGCATTCCGAGCCGATAGGGAGCTGTTTACAATGCCAACTGTTTTCTCCCACCGTATTAGGCATGGTAATGTGTTACGTTGATGGTGTTGAGACAGCAACCAGCCACAAATTTATTTTCAGTTCCTTTATTCAAAGGGTACCGTTACCGGTTTCGAATCGTTATGATTCATCTTCAGACGGTTTTCATGCTTTCATTACGAAGTTTTTTTACAAATTAATAGTCCTAAAATATAAATAATACATAATTATAAGCACGCCACACAGATGGTTGCGTTACAGATTTTCATTGGATGAGACTTACGTGAAATGTCGGTTTGGAGTGTTTGTCTTCATTACATTCGTCCAACAGATGTGAATACATTCCCAGTGCATTCTTAACGTTGTACACCTAAATTTTTCTCGCTGAACACTTTAGATTTGTCAGAGAAAAGATGTCTAACACACACCACATATTTTGATACAATACAAAGTGCTTACAAACATATGAGTGACAGAGATGCTATGATATATCGTAACATCATGAAGATGTCCTATGTTTGAAAAAACGATCATAAATTCACTTATGCAACTGAAACGCTTTTTACACTAGTACAGAGAGACATTGATTTTGTGAGCTTTATAGCGAATACTGTTACATTAATTACAAAGTTGATCGATTTTTTTTACTACTGTATAGGTAAGACAGTACATTATTTATTTACATTTAGCATCATGAGAATTGTAGTAACATATAAATTTGCTACTTGATCTGCAGATAGGAATAGAAATATTATTTGCTTTCGAGGGTGGAAAATAATTTTTGGAAATTTTTCAGCAAAGGGGTGTTTGCTAACTCGTTTTTACCTTAAGTATGTAGTCTGGGGTGCTGTTTTTTGTGTGCGTGTATTTCAATTTCTTCTAATATATTCATAGTGGCTCCTTTTTCTGCTAGATGTAAATTTTTTAAGTTGTTCTCAATGTTTCTCACTGAATGGTTTTCTTCAGCAATATGAGCCACAAACGCAGATTTGTTCAAGTTGCCAAGCCTTAAAGCGTCAATGAGTTCTTTGTATCTAACTTCAAAACTTTTGCCTGTCTGTCCAATGTAGAATTCTGGGTATGTATCGCATTTGAGTTTGCGTATTCCTGGAAAACAATTCACATCTGTTGGACGAATGTAATGAAAACAAACACTCCAAACCGACATTTCCCGCATGTCACATCCAATGAAAATCTGTAACGTAACCATCTGTGTGGTGTGCTTATAATTATGTATTATTTATATCTTAGGAGAATTAATCTGTAAAAAAAAAAAAAAAAAAAAAGAAAACGTTGTAATGAAAGCATGAAAATCTTCTGAAGATGAATCATAACGATTCGAAACCGGTAACGGTACCCTTTGAATAAAGAAACTGAAAATAAATTTGTGGCTGGTTGCTGTCTCAACACCATCAACATTTGTCTTCAAATAACAGCCACCGTTTCCAACTATGTCATCATATGACAAAACTGCAATGTGTTATGTTCTTGGGGCTTCCATATTTTTGTCCCCCTGTGTACGTTAAACGACAATAACTTTCTTGGGTATGTAGTCACAAACAATTAATGACACTTGAAAGCTTGTCCTTTAAAAGGGCAGAAAAAACAAACCCAAATAAATATGTTATTAGCTTTGCGACATTTGATTTGATAGTTCAGAGTCATGCCCTAGGGGTCAGGTATAAGATATACATTAATTGCAATTTTCCAGTAGCTGACGGTAATTCAGACTGCCTATTTTATTGCGTGCTTGCCTGCTTGTCGTAGTATTTTAGCCAACATATGTTTTGTGACGTTACGGGGTTGGTCAGCCGTGTTTTTGTTAATAGCCTCATTAGGCATATAAAGTGAAATTTCAGCTGCCTGATAAGCACATTATTTTTGACCCACATGTGTTGTGTAAGAATTTGGACGTGTAAATAGCATTAGGACACTTAATTTGAGACTCCACAGTCATATTTTAGACTTCAGCTTTGACTAATATTTTAGATGTGGATTAACACTGACGTAAATATTGTGTTTATGATGAAGTTTACGTATTTTTGCACACCTTCAGGCCTTGAATTACCACTGTGACTCTTGACAAGCATCATACATTTTGTAGAACAATTTAAATGTGGAAAGAGTTCATTTAAGTGTCCATTGTTCCTTACACCAAGTGTGGTACAGAGATCAAACTATGGACATTCCCAAGCGCCGCTAACATATAAATTAGCTCAATTGTGTAACTTGGGATATGTATTAAGTTATATTGGTACTGACGAGATATTTACGTATTTTTGATTAACAGTCGAATGCTTTTAAATGTAGTATTAATTTACACGAAATTAAGGCAAAGCTTCCGTATTTTTGACATGGAGAGATTGCAGTATTTTCAATATCTTTACACGTTTTTGAACATAAAAACAATTTCAGATTGTTTGGATCCTAATGGACAGTGAACAATAATGATTGCTAGTGAAAGTGAGCTAGTTCTGCCATTTGGATTCTTTTTTAATTTTGAATTCTTTTAAAACTTTCTATTTTCCACTAGCACATTTGGGGTACTTCCACCACTTTGCTTTTCTTAATTTCCCTCCACCGTCATCTTGGATTCAGTGACTGCAGTGCCGACTAGTGGCAGATGTTTGAACCATGCACCAAAGTCGCATAGCCCCACTACTTGTACCAGATAAAACTTCACAGAACTAGCTGCGCGGAGTAGCCGCGCGGTTTGAGGCGTCATGTCACGGACTGCGCGGTCCCTCTCGCCGGAGATTCGAGTTCTCCCTCGGGCATGGGTGTGTGTGTTGTTCTTAGCATAAGTTAGTTTAAGTAGTGTGTAAGTCTAGGGACCGATGACCTAAGCATTTTGGTCCCTTAGGAATTCACACACATTTCAACATTTCACAGAACTGTGATGGAGCAAAGATTTAGCGAGAACTATGTCACGAAAAATGGATAAAAACTACGAATGTATTGATATGTTATATGTGTTGTTCCAATGCTCTCAGGCTGACACTTTATTACATAGTAACACTATATTAGTAGCAACGAATAAAAACAGGGTAGGTAATGCTGAAAATCCTTAAGAATTCAAGTCAGTGGGACGCTTGCTCGATTAAGGGCTACGAACTTATTTTTTGGAGTTCCTAGGCAAATGTCAAATAATAAAGTTCGATGAATTCTTCGTGTGCCTTGGGAACATCATTAGAGCAGAGAGGGACAACAGTGTGCTGGTTTCACACCTAACATGTTGCCAAGGAATGCATCAGACGGCCTAGTCACATCATACAGATCCATCACTCAAACAATCGGAAGATTTTTGCATTACTTGTACTGAGACTTTCAGGGGAAAACGTATAGCAACCGCTAGGAGCAGATCACCTGTGAGTCTTTATCAACAGCAACAGAGTACTAAGGACAAATATTTTCCATTGTATTTGCAAGTGGAATTCCAGAAGGTGGAGTAAGAACTTCACATAACGTGGCGCACCACATGAATACTACAAGTACGCGAAGAACTGCATTAATGTAAAACAACGTCTACATTCTGTCCAGCAGACCATGTTGAAGTGCACTGTATCAGTTATTAAGGTTTCCTCCCATTCCGTACTCCTTATGGAGCACGTGAAAGATGACTCCTTAAACCATCATAGTTTGGTTTTGAAGCTCTAATCCTTGTTTACAGACTAAATTATGGAAATTCAGTTCCATCTATTACCCTGCAACTGTTATTTATAAATGCCGAGACGTTTCACCAGTTCTATAAAATGCAAACATGTTTTAAGCACTAGTTATTCTAACGAAATTAGACCTAAAACAGTTTATGTCTGTTGTTGTTGTTACCTATTTGCTACATTGTTGGGTTCTGTAGGACCGTCTTTACATTATTGTATGCTGGTAGCTTGTCATATGTTATTGCCAGTAGTCATATGTTATTGCCAGTAGTCATTCACTTTCAAGGGAAGAGAGCACTAGCGAGAACAATCAATGGCTGAGTCTTCAGCTCATTTACGGAAGAAACTGTATTAACATGGGTATTACTTCCTGTTTCTGGAAGCAAATTGCAATCTCTGAGATAAAGTTTTCTTTTATTATTTGCAGATTTTGAGCTACCACGTACTACTGCTTTAAATAGTACTTATACTACTGTTCAAGAAGATAATTTTTTTTTTTGATCAATCAAAGGATGAAAAGACGGCCACGGTTCAGGCACAGTTTCGATCAACAGTTAATTGAGAAGGAGGAGCGAGCATCTGAGCAAGCAGAGGCACCTGGAATGAGGTGAGAACGAAGCGAATATAAAAAATCAACAATTCAATATATAATTTATTTACAAATTTGTAACACAAATTTTATTAATAAATAACTTTTAAAGAAAAATCCACTGCTCGCTATCCTAATACATTTATTCTGATTTCGGTTGATTTGTTATCGTTCAAATCATTCTTTTCGTTTTTTCTCGGACCAGTTTGCGGGATAGGTTACATCAAGGTCAGTTAGTGTTGAGTAAGAGTTGTTTGTTTAGAGGAAGCTCCAGGAACATCGACTAACAACACTGTCTCAAAAATTCCATCGCTAAAAGTAAAGAAAGGGAAGAGAATGTCAAACAGTAATAACTTCAAAGCTTGCTGCTACTATTGATAGATCTAGTATCAGTGGCAGGGTAGTAGCTCATATCGTGATGTCTACAATCAACACGCTAGGTCAAAATATCGAAAATTTTGCCATCAAGCAGTTACCAGGAGCTCTGTTCACAAGTCCCGAGAGAAACTCCGTTCGCAAGAACCTACCAAAATCAAGCACCAGTTTAAGGATTAGAAATGCTACCATTCATTGGGTTGGTAAATTACTATCAGCATTACCAGGTAATGACTCATTCAAGTTGTGAAGTTGTATTACTGGACAATATCTTGGAGTCCCTGTATTGCCCTCAGCGACTGGAAAAGAGCAGGCTACAGCTGAGTCTGAAACTCTCAATTAATGAAGATATCAACGACACTCTGTACCTAGTCGGAAAACCAAAAGTTCTGAATAATTTGGCAGAAAGAGGTGTCAGACACGTGGATAAATATATAAAATCATTTAGAAAGAAAAAAGAAAGAAAGAAACAGAAATAGTGCTTCAAACTGTTACCGAGTATCACTGTGTTTCCTTGGCATAAAAACCAGACTTTATCAAAGAATAAGGATTTGCAAAAGAAAATTTTATTCCCCATAGCATTTGCCTCACAAACATTGTATGTAGTGTCGTTAGGCATTGAATTATAATAGTTAATAAAATAAATTTAATAATTAAATTGAAAGTACTTTCAGCGTAATATTTTTTAGATTAAAAGTAAATAAGATTGTTATCATGTTTCGTTTTTTTTATTCGAATGCAGGAACACGGCATCCCCTTTCCCAAAGGAGCCCAAATGGCACACAAGTAATTTTTTCGTGCAATGGAACTAAACAAGAAGGTAGCACGAAGAAAAAATGAAACTTCAAAAACAAGTGCCATAAAAGTGGTGTCAGTATGACAATGATTGAAGGAATGGAATACTTCTGCATGTGATACAACGATCCAGTTGACGTCATCGGCAGAGGCAGGCGTATGAAATCAAAATTAAAGCAAGCAGAAATAGTTTGCGGTTACATACGAAGGGCAATTATATCGCATGACATCAAGTTTTCAGACGTATACATCGACACCACACGACCAGAACTGGCATTTGAGAACTCAGCTGCACTGCAGTACTGACTTGCTTAACCCCGACAGGTTCATAACACTGTATATGTGGACTTTTGATTTTCTATGAGCTTTTATATCCAATAAAATATGCACTCCATCTGTAATGTTTTCTTTTTTTGTTTGGAGTATAGCACTAAGAAACGAGATATTAATTATTATTGAACTATAGACGTCTGTGATATTTGCCGTCTCTGTGTACGTAACATACAGGTGTGCTTGATTCAGGTATGATATAACATAGTTTCTTCGTTTTCAACTTATCTATGTACATAAAAAATTAAATTAGGTACATAATTATTTACAGATCCAATTCATAAATCAATCTTCGCTAGAAAACTAAACAGCATAATCACTTCAAGAAACATAACACAGCCACTACAGGAAACGCTACAATAGTTTACTCAAGCGCGAAGGCGCTCGATATGCTTTGGTTCTGCAGGACAAGCAGCATTAATGTACATTCTTCAAAGGTGCGAAGCACATTGTACAATCAAGCTTTTCGCGAGTACACCTGAAAATGACGTAGCAACGTGCGGCTTTGAATATTGTGCCAACCGTGTATTATAGGCCGGATCTAACCGACGACTCGCTTCTTCCGGCGAACATCAAAATCTGTCAGCTAGTGCCCGCATCATCGGCTGCACTGCTTCTACGATGTAGAAAATACCTATTGTCATGATATGCTTGGGAGTTGAGCTGGCCGCGAAGAGGAGATCCGCTTACACTTAAAATACACCTCTACTCATTTTTCCAAAATGTTTACTTGATATGCGGGTAGTGCATCGTGGCTCACAACTTAAAGCAGTCATTTCATACGTGAATCAAAAGACTCCTATGCGAAAGTGCTCCAATAGGGTGATTACCTATGTATTTATACAATAAGCATGTCGCTGGCTGAGAATCCCTGACGATTGAACAAGTCTTCAACAACCCAGCGAAACGCTTACGTTCTTTATTTTCGAAAATAAATCCTCGAGGATTTTCTTCTCGTGATACAGACTTCCGTTCGCAGGAACCATGTGAAATGCAAGTTAAAAATTTCATGAGGTGTGTGACTATAAATAGATCACAAACTCTGTTTGAATGGACACATCAAATTAGTTATCCAAAAATTATGATAAACCTGGAGTTTTGCTAATGCATTGGCCAAATTGCCTACCCAGCGTTAGTTTAGTCGCATTTCGAATATGTGTACCTATGCTACGGTTCAGCATCCGTCTCATCTTTCCAGCGTCTTGAGAAATATCAGTACAAGCCACTTTGAATCTGTCTGATAGCAACGTTCGTCCGAGACGAATGTCCTGGTGGTGGGAATGAACGACACTCCACTGTCGGTACGATATGGACAAACTTATACAATGTTTTCTCATTGAAACACGCTCACTTGCATAACATATGATATCTGAGGCACTTATATCAATACGTTTTGAATTAATAAGAAGATTCACCATTTGCCCTCGAATATATCGAAATATCAACATTCAGGGGGCGGACAAAAATACTGAAACACCAAGAAGCAACACTTTATCATGCCCACTACAATGAAGGAAAACTGTTGGCATTGAAAGCAGCTTTCAGACGTCTCGAAATGCATAAATACAGGCCATGAATGGTTTTCAAGGGAGTCTTATAACCTTGCTCCTGCAAAATAGTGGGAAGTTGAGATAATGATTGTGTAGATGGATAGCGATCACGCACACTTCTCTCCTAAGTAGGCCACAAAGTCTCAATAATATTTGGATCAGGTAACTAGGTCGTCAGACGAGATGCAAAAATTTATCCTCGTACTGTAAAACCTGTCCTCGACGATGCTAGCTTTGTGAACAGGGGCCCTGTCGTGTTGGAACAAAGCATCGATATTTGGGAACAAACATTGTATCGTGGGATTGGATCTGATCAGCCAAAATGGTAACATAATCTTTGGCAGTAATCTGACGTTACAGAGTAAGCATGGGGCCCATGGAATACCACGATATGACTGACCAAATCATCAGCGAAACGCCGCCAAGTTTCACTCTTGGGACGTAAACTCGGCCCGAAATTGGAAACGGTATGGAACAAGACTCATCCGAACAAACTACTTTCTTTCTTTGTTCCATAGTCCAGGTTTTATGGCTTCGGCACCACTTTTTGCTGTTACGGGAATTTGCATCACTGATGAGAGTTTTGTAATTCCAGCTGGCCCTGCAATTCCCCGCTTCTGGAGCTCCCTTCGTGTTGCTTTAGAGTTGACAGCGTTCGCGACTGAGACACTCTGTTTTACAGTGACTTTACAACGGTCATCCTCTTAGTTTTTGGTACAGATCTTCGAAATGGTACCTCCTGAATCACCAAAAAGTGCCGTTTGTGGTCAAATATGAGCGCGTTTTGGAAAGTAATGCCTCCGAATTTTTATGTGAAAACTCTTAAAGCTTTTCAAATAAAGCAAACATTATGAACATTCTACATCTTTATTCATCATGTCTACATATATACACTCCTGGAAATTGAAATAAGAACACCGTGAATTCATTGTCCCAGGAAGGGGAAGCTTTATTGACACATTCCTGGGGTCAGATACATCACATGATCACACTGACAGAACCACAGGCACATAGACACAGGCAACAGAGCATGCACAATGTCGGCACTAGTACAGTGTATATCCACCTTTCGCAGCAATGCAGGCTGCTATTCTCCCATGGAGACGATCGTAGAGATGCTGGATGTAGTCCTGTGGAACGGCTTGCCATGCCATTTCCACCTGGCGCCTCAGTTGGACCAGCGTTCGTGCTGGACGTGCAGACCGCGTGAGACGACGCTTCATCCAGTCCCAAACATGCTCAATGGGGGACAGATCCGGAGATCTTGCTGGCCAGGGTAGTTGACTTACACCTTCTAGAGCACGTTGGGTGGCACGGGATACATGCGGACGTGCATTGTCCTGTTGGAACAGCAAGTTCCCTTGCCGGTCTAGGAATGGTAGAACGATGGGTTCGATGACGGTTTGGATGTACCGTGCACTATTCAGTGTCCCCTCGACGATCACCAGTGGTGTACGGCCAGTGTAGAGATCGCTCCCCACACCATGATGCCGGGTGTTGGCCCTGTGTGCCTCGGTCGTATGCAGTCCTGATTGTGGCGCTCACCTGCACGGCGCCAAACACGCATACGACCATCATTGGCACCAAGGCAGAAGCAACTCTCATCGCTGAAGACGACACGTCTCCATTCGTCCCTCCATTCACGCCTGTCGCGACACCACTGGAGGCGGGCTGCACGATGTTGGGGCGTGAGCGGAAGACGGCCTAACGGTGTGCGGGACCGTAGCCCAGCTTCATGGAGACGGTTGCGAATGGTCCTCGCCGATACCCCAGGAGCAACAGTGTCCCTAATTTGCTGGGAAGTGGCGGTGCGGTCCCCTACGGCACTGCGTAGGATCCTACGGTCTTGGCGTGCATCCGTGCGTCGCTGCGGTCCGGTCCCAGGTCGACAGGCACGTGCACCTTCCGCCGACCACTGGCGACAACATCGATGTACTGTGGAGACCTCACGCCCACGTGTTGAGCAATTCGGCGGTACGTCCACCCGGCCTCCTGCATGCCCACTATACGCCCTCGCTCAAAGTTCGTCAACTGCACATACGGTTCACGTCCACACTGTCGTGGCATTCTACCAGTGTTAAAGACTGCGATGGAGCTCCGTATGCCACGGCAAACTGGCTGACACTGACGGCGGCGGTGCACAAATGCTGCGCAGCTAGCGCCATTCGACGGCCAACACCGCGGTTCCTGGTGTGTCCGCTGTGCCGTGCGTGTGATCATTGCTTGTACAGCCCTCTCGCAGTGTCCGGAGCAAGTATGGTGGGTCTGACACACCGGTGTCAATGTGTTCTTTTTTCCATTTCCAGGAGTGTATATCACTTTGCTGATAACGTCACTGTAGAATGTTTAGCTTCATTGACGGAGCTACAGCTTCACCTTTGTTTGCAGCACTTCATCAGCATCACAGTCAAGTACTCAAGGTATTCCTTGAGTTTCGGAAACAGATGGGATTCGGATGGGGCCTTTTCAGGACTGTATGGAGGATGATCGATGACAGTGAACCCAAGGCTCTGATTGTTTTGCATTGTCATGCTGGAGGAGAGGGTGCTCCGTGTGTGGACGAACTCTTCGAAAGTCGGTTACGCCACGCCTTTTCCCGCGCACCCACATAGTTACCTTACACACAGCCAGGTTACACGCTACAATTCGGAACCCTCTTGAGGCAGAGGGCTGCAGATATGAAGAATAAAGATGTATAATTTTAATAATGTTTGTTTTATTTTAAAAGCTGTAAGAGCTGTCATATAAGAATATCGGAGGCATTATTTTCCAGTGCACACTCGTACCTTGCACCTTTCTTCTGCTGCCGCCAGGGTCGGCTGGACTTGCAAGTGTCAGGTGACACATGAGCATTGGCATTTTTCGGGTAGTCCGCAGCTCGTGGTCTCGCGGTCGCGTTCTCGTTTCCCGAGCACGGGGACCCGGGTTCGATTCCCGGCGGGGTCAGAGATTCGAAAACCTGCCTCGAGATGACTGGGTGTTTGTGTTGTCCTTATCACTTCATCATCATTCATGTGCGTGGCGAGATTGGACTGAGCAAATGTTGGAAATTTGTACGGGCGCTGACAACTGCGCAGATGAAGGCACCACAAACCAAACATCGTCATCATCTTTCCGGATAGGTGACTGACCGTTGTTAGGAGGAAATATTTTTCTACATACGAACTTCGTGAAATAATTTCTTATTGCTAGAGCGAAATAAAATGGCCAATTGTTCTAACGATGTATTGAGCACGATTGTTCCTTCCGGCAGAACGTAAGTTCTCTGAAGGCTGCATCAGCTAAGGAGAAGGAAAAGAAATCGAAGGCCACAGATGGACAAATAAATAAAGAAAAGAGAAGAGCATAACTGTATAGACTAAAACTCTTTAGAGGTATGAACTTAAATTATCCCATAAGCTCAATTGTATGTAAATCAGGTGGGGACTTCGACTGATTGGTTGGATACCAGGGAAATGCAATGATTCTACAAAGGAGATTACTTACAAAATGCTCATGCGACCCATGCTAGAGTACTGAAATGTGTAGGACACATACCGAATAGGAACAACAGAGGACTTTGAACGTATATAAAGATGGGCAGCACAAATGGTCACAGGTTTGTTTGACCCGCGTAAGTGCGTTACGGAATTGCAGAAACAACGTGAACTGGCAGACACTTGTCAAGAGGCGTCAACTTCAGTTGAAAACCTACTTCCGAAGTTTCAAGAGCCTATGCTAAGTGAGGCATATAGGAATACACTTCAGCCTCCTAAGTGTCGCTCCCGTTGGGATTGTGGATACAAAATTAGGCTAATTACAACGTGCACAAGGCATCCAAATAGCCTTTCTTCCCGCACTCCATATGTGAATAGATCGGGAAGAAAATGTTAATGCATGATACAATTCGAAGTACCCTCTTCACAGTGGATTGCAGAATATGGATGTAGATGTAGGTGTCAAAATATAAGTTGTGGTTGGGAAGAATCCACCATGTCACGTAGTTAGTAGGTGTCAAACCGCCAAAATAAAGTAAAATCAAATAATAAGGTATGACAAGACCGGTATCATTGTGAAAACTCTCCCGTTATGAGGCCATGTAATTTAGTATTCAGAGAAGTAACGGTATCGGAAAATGTAATAAACCGTGATGAGGATTTAGATTTCAATAAAGCTTAGAAGCCGGTATTTGTTAAGATCTTGCTTGGCAATCTCATCTGGAAGAGTCGAAAACGCCGAAAGTACTTCTGTTTCATTGAACACCGGCACTAGAATACAGGGGTGTAATCATTTTTGGGAGCATACAAAACGACGCCTCATCAATAGTAACCGGTGTCTGGAAGGATTCCGGGCAAGACAGTGCCGCTAAGACAGTCACTTGCAGCATCTGATGAAGATAAATAGCTCAGACGTCGAAATGTCTTGCATAAAACTGAAACCGTAAATCCAGATGGATACGAAAAAATATAGCATTTCCTGCTGCGGTCAAGGGCGGAGATCTACGCTACGATAATGGACCTGTGACTAATTGGTCTCAGAACCAGTCGGTCTGTGTCTGACCATGGGAGTCTCCTACAACTGCGCGTCTTGATATGTCAATCAGCTACTGGAAATTCGAATTTTGCAGCCAAGTAGTGAATTAAGATCTAACACCGATCATACTAGTTTCTTCCAGTTAACTAAGGTATAGTACAACGTTCATTAGGTTAGGTTAGTGTTTTTTAATGTCCCGTCGACAACGAGGTCATTAGAGACGGAGCGCAAGCTCAGGTTAGGGAAGGATGGGGAAGGAAATCGGCCGTGCCCTTTCAAAGGAACCATCCCGGCACTTGCCTGAAACGATTTAGGGAAATCACGGAAAACCTAAATCAGGATGGCTGGAGACGGGATTGAACCGTCGTCCTCCCGAATGCGAGTCCAGTGTGCTAACCACTGCGCCACTTCGCTCTGTACAACGTTCAGAAAATGGCTCTAAGCACTGTGGGACTTAACATCTGAGGTCATCAGTCCCCTAGACTTACAACTACTTAAACCTAACTAGCCTAAGGACACCATACACATCCATGCCCGAGGCAGGATTCGAACCTGCGACCGTAGCAGCATCGCGGTTCCGGACTGAAGCCCCTAGAACCGCTCGGCCACAGCGGCCGGCAGTGCAACGTTGATTTTCCATTAATTTACAATGCGTAAGTTACACGTTGCAGTGAAATAACAGTGAAGTATCATGACAAATGCTGCCAGATTTTAAAATATTCTAAAATGTGTTAAGTTACAAATATTACAGATAATCAATACAGAGCAAAGATTCTTGTTGGAAAATATATGTTTTAGAAGTACATGTAACAGAAGTACGTTTTCTGATCCGTGAGACTCGCACCATAGGTGTCGATGGGACTTGAAGCTCTTAAGTCGTCTCATCCCATTGCTCAACATCCATGACTTCCCCAGGGTGCCACCTACGGACGCCTCGTTGGTTCGAGTGGACAGATTCAATTTATGAGACCATGGTATTTTTGCTACGCAACAAAGAAATGTGAGTTACCTTCAATGAAATACTTCGACTGTTTTCATTACACCACGTTGCCCCTATCAACAACCGCGCATGGTGGCGCAGTAGTTAAGACACGGGCCTTCATTCTGGAGGTGCGGTATTCAAATCTTCATTCGGATAACTAAATTTTAGTTTTTGTTGTTTTTCCAAGTCCGTTAAGGTGATCTGGATAGTTCATTTGAAAAAAAAATCACAACCGATTTTCCATTCTTGTTCTGTTCATCTCTAATGATGTCGTCGTCAGTGGTATGTTAGTTTTACTTCCTTCAGTCCTTGTTTCCTTATCTACAGAGTTACAACTTGCTGGTATTGCGTGATGTGTGCAGTTCTAGACTGCGAGGCAAAATGATGAGAGGTGGGTCAAATGTGGGCGCCGATTAACTAGCATTGACTGACAGTCCGGTCAGTCTGGGTCTGGTTATTAAGAGGTTTCCCCATCCGTTTAGCAGAGTGCTGGATTGGATCCTTATCTTTGCTCAGGAACTCAGAAACGTATCAAACGGACAGTTAAAACAGGGGAACACACAGAAAAGAATTTACAGCATCCACAGAAAGACGGCGCACGCTTTACTCGTCTGACGTTTTGTCATTAGACCCTGCAAAGAAACTGACACAACACGGGTCACAAATAATAATAACACAGCAAACGAGACGAATAATATCAATGCTTCTGCCAGCTTCACCACAGAGTTAATACACATCACAAATGGTTCAAATGGCTCTGAGCACTATGGGACTTAACATCTGAGGTCATCAGTTCCCTCAACTTAGAGCTACTTAAACCTAAATAACCTAAGGACATCAAACACAGCCATGCCCGAGGCAGCATTTGAACCTGCGACCGTAGCGGTCGCACGGCTCCAGACTGAAGTGCCTAGAACCGCTCGGGCGCAACGGCCGGCTTACGCATCACATTTAGTACAGACCTTTGCTATACACAGGGAAACATGGCGCGGCCTCGTAAACCTTAACATAATTTTTAAAGTACACTCACCGGTCACTGGAAGGAATCGTGCGTGGATACACATATGCAGTTCTAATTACCGATTCCACAGCTATCAATCCCTCTACAAACATCTTGCTGCTACGCGAAAAAAATCTCCTCTCCTGCAGTTCCGTATGTGTCAATATTATACGTTACACCCTATAACATGCTAAACAATTCAGTTGAAAATCCGCTTGGCTGGATTGTTCAGCGTTAATTCAGTAGTAAGTTAATAATGTGCGAAAAATATCAAAGTTGTTTACGAATGAAAATCATAAAATTTAAAGCAGCGGAACGCGAACTAATTTATCTATTCCAGAATGTAGCTTTTACAATGCAGCGGAGCGTGTCCTGAAATGAAATTTCTTGACAGTTTAGAACGAGAATTTTGGCATAGAATTTGTGTTCCGCTAGCAATTTTGGAACAGTTGCAATCCATCTAGTCGTAAAACACAGCTCGCTGCTTTATAGAAGTTATCTCCTTTTCCCAAACTTCATAAAGGCTCTCACGAGTACCCCTTTGGATAAACAAATATAGAAGAAACAATATGACATAAAAGAGTTAAGTTGCCTTTCAAAGTATTTATTTCCCTTTCCAGTTAATCATTTTTACAAATGTTATCCACAAAGTAATAATCCACTAGAAAACTGAACAGCTACCAAATGTACCGAGCGAGGTGGCGCAGTGGTTAGCACACTGGACTCGCATTCGGGAGGACGACGGTTCAATCCCGTCTCCAGCCATCCTGATTTAGGTTTTCCGTGATTTCCCTAAATCACTTCAGGCAAATGCCAGGATGGTTCCTTTGAAAGGGCACGGCCGATTTCCTTCCCAATCCTTCCCTAACCCGAGCATGAGCTCCGTCTCTAATGACCTCGTTGTCGACGGGACGTTAAACACTAACCACCACCACCACCACCACTAAATGTAATGGCTCAAAATCCTTGTAGTATATTGACGTAAGGGGATTATGTTACCATTCTATTCAGTTTGCATCTATGTTGCAAATTTGTCATACTTTGTATCCCTGTAACGCCGTGCGGAGTCGCCGCGCGGTTTGAGGCGTCATGTCACGGACTGCGCGACCCCTCCCGCCGGAGTTTCGAATCCTCCCTTGGGCATGAGTGTGTGTGCTGTTCTTAGCATAAGTTAGTTTAAGTAGTGTGTAAGTCTACGGACCGATGACCTCAGCAGTTTGGTCACTTAGGAATTCAAACACATTTGAACATTTTTTGTATCCCTGAACCGGAGAGTCCATCTGTAATTATGACCGTGTGATAAGACCTTGGAGCCATTTGCCAACAAGGAAATCTTTCAGAGGAAAAAGAGGAGGTAGATCAATAAAGTGTCATTATGACGCTCGGTCTTATAGGGAACGTGTTTCAACTGTATGGGTTGTATTTGGATGAAACATACGTACTGGCTTCATTGTGTGTCGCTCACAGCAGTGGTGATAGTCCCTTGTTGAGGAAATTCCTATTCTTCGAATTACAAAGATATATGATTTGTGAACCATACCTGTGCTGCGCGCAACTAAGCCATTGCACTGTGTGCTGGATGGAGCCTTTACGATACGTTCATTCAGGCAGTTCCCAGTGCTGCTGTCTTGCAAAAGGAACTACTCGTAGTGCAATGGTGCGTATTTACACGTCGAAGATCATTCAGGTATTTTAAAGTATCTCAGCTATGTACACTCTAACACAAAAAAAGGCACACCTCGAAGGAATTGTCCGAATGGGACTGAAATCGGTAGATGTGTTGTACATGCACAGAAAAACAAAGGATTAATTTCAGAGAAACTGGAAGATTTATTCAACAGAGCGAGCTCCACAATTCGAAACGTCTCTCATCGGTGATGAGCCCTGCTTCGAAATGAGCCCCGATGACCAGCAAAGAGGTGTCTGGAGTCGTCCCGAATAGCGGTGGGATACCAACCTGACTCTCGCGGTCCGACAACCAGGGGATGGACTGAAGTGCCATTACATTAAATACACTATGTGATCAAAAGTATCCGGACATCTGGCTGAAAAGGACCAACAAGTTCGTAGCATACTGCTAGGTGCTTGATACCGAAAAAAAAATCGCGTAAATGGTGTACTATTCTGGCAAACAATGTCAAAGTACATTTGTTCTTGTACTCCCAGAGTCTGGAGGTGGGTGTGGCAAGCATGCAGTTAGGGGCCAGAAACAGTAACGCCAGGGAGAATGTACCCTGTGCTATTCTCGAAAGCATTGTAACAGATTTCTATAGCGTTCCAGACGCAGACTTGGCTCTTATTTACATAGATCTGTGACGTCAGTATAACACTGACAACCTTTTTTCTGTGCCTACGATGGTGAGCCGCTCGGCTATTAGGTCTTTGCTGGACCGCAGGACCAGAGGCTATGCATCATCGCAGCGGCAACGGTAAACACGTGCGCGCGGCCCACGGACGTCTCACGTATGGGACCGGCGTGAGCGCGCCTTGGGGCCTCTGTAGGGAAGAGTTCGCTGGTACGTCGCGGGTGACGGTAGTTCGAAAGCGTTTGTGCAGAGCACTATTTTCGGTTGTTTAACCGTTGTGATCGTGTTTGCAGAGCGTTATTTATGCATTATTTTACCAATTTTACGTGTAGTGAACGTGTCTGTTGCACTATTTTGTGAACAGATCTGCAGCCTGTTCGATGCATTATTTCGACAGTTTACAATTAGTGAGCATGTTTGCATAACGTTTTATATGAATTCTTTTGATAATTTACGATTTGTTTGTGCGTCTGTACATCAGTGTACTGTATTATTTCGGTACGTTACAAGTAGTTTGCAGGTCTGTAGGCTGTGTATTGTGACCCCAAAGCCGGCCGGTGTGGCCGTGCGGTTCTAGGCTTCAGTCTGGAACCGCGAGACCGCTATGGTCGCAGGTTCGATTTCTGCCTTGGGCATGGATGTGTGTGATGTCCTTAGGTTAGTTAGGTTTAAGTAGTTCTAAGTTCTAGGGGACTGATGACCTCAGATGTTAAGTCCCATAGTGCTCAGAGCCATTTGAACCATTTGTGAACCCAAGCACGTTAGAACTAGTGGTTTGTGGCAGTGTAATAAATATACTATGCCAAATCCATCCCTAAATAAATTGTTCAAAAATAAATAAAGTACATTCCTTCCTATCCAGCACCCCAGAACAGGCTGACAGGCTGAGTTCTTTTCCCGCCATTTTTCCCCCAGTCTGCCATGAGACGACAGCACCCTCTGGTGGCAGTACTGTGTACTAGGTCAGTTGAACTCCAGACCTCATGGTGAACACACTGGATGGAGCTACTGCCTATGACAACTCAAATTGTTTAAATAAAGACTGCCTGCAAAATAAAGTCTTACATCCATCCTATACAGTAGCTCAGCACAGGCTCAGTCCTTTTCCCACCAATTCCAAGGAAGAGGTGGCCATTGGATGACTTAGGTTACTAGAGGTAGCCAAGTGACCTATTTTCCTGCTATTTTCTTAGGTTAGTTGAGGTAGCCCAAGTGACCTTTTTCCACCAAAATTTGAACTTCCCGCCATTTTCTGGGGGAGGGGAGTAGGGAGGGGAGGGGGGGCAGTTAGGTTAGTGAAGGTAGCGCAATTGACCTATTTTCCTCACAAACTTTGAACTTCCCACCATGATGTCATTGCGACATTTGTATATCTATTGCCGCCATCTTGGATCCGCCATCTTGAGTAAATTTGGCAACAATGCAACATGGGGTGGCGTCTTTGTTGCTTCACTACTGCTGGAGACTTTTCTTTTTGAATGCACCATTCGAACTCATTCCCATTAAGTTCTTGGGAGAAACATCTGATTGTAAATTATGTGTTAAATGTTGACTATAAGAATTCCTTTGGTGATGAATGTGTTTATGGCGTCGCAGCAATTGAAAGTTAGAATGAAGAAGGTTTTTCTATAAGCGATTATGAACCAACATCACCAGACACAGCTAAACAAAAGGAATTGGCAGGAATCACTATAGAGAGGTATAAGATGATGTTTGCATAAGTAGAAAGTTAAAAAAGAAGCCTAGTGGAAAATATGTATTGGTGACCGCAAAGAAATCTGATGCACAACGAATATAATTTAAAAAGCTCTAAGATTTTGTAAAACATGTCCAAAATCATATCACTATTTTTCTTAGACAAAAAAGAAGCCTTTGAAAATTTTAAAGAATTTAGCAATCAAGGACCTATCGTCCATGATGGCAACGTATGTAACTGGGCTGTGTTTCTGCCAAAAGTCACAATTGTAAATGCCTTGCGTCGAAAACGTTTATAGACATATTTAAAAGAGAAAACCACATTAGTTCCCGAAAGATTACATAAGAAACAAAGGATGAAAAGACACAATGGAATGTGCTCCAGCGTTCACAGGCGAAGGGTGTAGAGGAAACAGTATTTTCAATACAGACCAATCAGTATTTGAATATAAAATGGCAAGTGGACAAACTTTATGGAATTTAGGTGAAAAGCAAGGGAATACTGTGGTGAAATCTACACATATCGGAAAAAGTTTTGCATCATCCCAGTTCCCAGAACTTCTGAAGACAGACGTTGACTGTGAATATTGTAACACAGACACAGTCCATTTGACTGTTCAGAGATGTCACTAAACCCGCCCAGAGATGTAAACAAATATGCATGAGCAGCGCCTGTTACACGGAGGGGGTCCGACAGCCAAACAGTTCCAGTCATTCCACCAGGAAGGAAACAAAGGGCTCGTGTTGTCTGTAGTTCAGCCATGCCTAGACGGTCAATACCGCGACTCGATCGCGTCCATATTGTTACTTTGTGTCAGGAAGGGCTCTCAACAAGGGAAGTGTCCAGGCGTCTCGGAGTAAACCAAAGCGTTGTTGTTCGGACGTGGAGGAGATACAGAGAGACAGGAACTGTCGATGACATGCCTCGCTCGGGCCGTCCAAGGGCTACTACTGCAGTGGACGATCGCTACCTACGGATTATGGCTCGGAAGAACCCTGTCAGCAACGCTACTATGTTGAATAACGCTTTTCGTGCAGCCACAGGACGTCGTGTTACGACTCAAACTGTGCGCAACAGGCTGCATGATGCGCAATTTCACTCTCGACGTCCATGGCGAGGTCCACCTTTGCAACCGCGACACCATGCAGAGTGGTACAGATGGACCCTACAACATGCCGAATGAACCTCTCAGGATTGGCAACACGTTCTCTTCAGCGATGAGTGTCGCATATACCTTCGACCAGACAATCGGCGGATACGTGTTTGGAGGCAACCCGGTCAGGCTGAACGCCTTAGACACACTGTCCGGCGAGTGCAGCAAGGTGCAGATTGCCTGCTGTTTTGGGGTGTCATTATGTGGGGCCGGCGTACGCCGCTGGTGGTCATGGAAGGCGCCGTAACGGCTGTACGGTATGTGAATGCCATCCTCCGACCGATAGTGCAACCACATTGGCAGCATATTGGCGAGGCATTCGTCTTCATGGACGACAATTCGCGCCACCATCGTGCACATCTTGTGAATAACTTCCTTCAGGACAACGAGATCGCTCGACTAGAGTGGCCAGCATGTTCTCCAGACATGTACCCTATCGATCATGCCTGGGATAGATTGAAAAGGGGCTGTTTATGGAAGACGTGTCCTACCAACCACTCTGAGGGATCTACGCCGAATCGCCGTTGAGGAGTAGGACAATCTGGACCAACAGTGCCTTGATGAACTTGTGGATAGTATGTCATGACTAATACAGGCATGCACCAATGCAAGAGGACGTGCTACTGGGTATTAAGAGGTACCAGGGTGTACAAAAATCTGGACCACCAGCTCTGAAAGTCTCGCTGTATGGTGGTACAACACGCAATTTGTGGTTATCATGAACAGTAGAAAGGGCGGAAATGATGTTTATGTTGATCTCTTTTCCAATTTTCTGTACAGGTTTCGGAACTGTCGGAACCGAGGTGAGGCAAAACGTTTTTAGAAGTGTGTGTGTCATATGTAACACATTCTTATACTGTCCAGCTAAATATGTTATCTCCTGGATTACTTGGTTCTTTGGTAAAAAGATGTACATTTGTTTTCAAGAACAAAATGGTCAATTCGGTAGCACACTGGACTCCCATTCGGGAGGACGACGTTTCAATCCCGCGTCAGACCAACCTGATTTAGGTTTTCCATGGTTTTTCTAAATCGTTCCAGGCAAATTCCGGGGTGATTCCTTTAATAGAGCATGGCCGACTTCCTTCCCCATCCTTCCCTAATCCGATGAGACCGATGACCTCGTTGTTTGGTCTCCTCCCCCAAGAACAACAACAACAATTCGGCCCAAGATTGAGACAGCTAATGGCGCGGGAAACTGATTCAAAAGTACATACGTTTCTCATATTAGGTGCATTGTGCTGCCGCCTACTGTCAGGTACTCCATATCAGCGACCTCAAGAGTCATTAGACATCGTGGGAGGGCAGAATGGGGTGCTCCGCGGAACTCATGGATTTCAAATGTGCTCAGGTGATTGGGTGTCACTTGCGTCATACGTCTGTACGCGAGATTTCCACACTCATAAACATCCCTAGGTCCCCTGTTTCCGATGTGATAGTGAAGTGGAAGCGTGAAGGAAACGTACAGCGTAAAAGCTTATAGGCCGACCTCAGCTGTTGACTGACTGCATCAGGATCCACTGCAAGACTATGACAGGCGAGAGGCGAGAAAGCTTGGATTGCATGGGCGAGCGGCTGCTCATAAGCCACACATCACGCCGGTAAATGCAAAACGACGCCTCGCTTTGTGTAAGGAGTGTAAACATAATGGACGACTAAACAGTGGACAAACGTTGTGTGGAGTGACGAATCGCGGTACACAATGTCGCGATCCGATGGCAGGGTGTGGGTATAGCGAATGCCCAGTGAACGTCATCTGCCAGCGTATGTAGTGCCAACAGTAAAATTCGGAGGCGGTGGTGTTATGGTGTGGTCGAGTTTTTCATGGATGTGTCTGGCACCCCTTGTTGTTTCACGTGGCAGTATCACAGTACAGGCCTACATTGATGTTTTAAGCATGTTTCTGCTTCCCACTGTTGAAGAGCAATTCGGGGATGGCGATTGCATCTTTCAACACGATTGAGCACCTGTTCATAACGCACGGCCTGTGGCGGAGTGGTTACACGACAATATCATCCTTGTAATAGACCAGCCATTGCAGAAATCTGACCTGAATCCTATAGAACATCTTTGGGATGATTTGGAACGCCGACTTTGTGCCAAAGCTCATCTAACGACATCGATACATCTGCTCAGAGCAGCACTCCGTGAAGAATGGGCTGCCATTCCCCAAGAAACCTTCCAGCACCTGGTTGAACGTATGCCTGCGAGAATGGAAGCTGTCATCAAGGCTAAGGGTGAGCCAACACCATACTGAATTCATTTTCAGCCAGGTGTCCCGATACTTTTGATCACATAGTGTAGTTGTTGATGGTAGCATCTCTGGTAAACTTACAAGGAACCACGTTATCCGTTGGTTACAAAACGTTTTCACTCCAGATTTAAAAGCCCACGCGTTACTGTTGTTTGACTCTAGGACTGGCCAAACCAATGGAGCTATATTTTAAGAACCTGATATTCAAAAATCCTTAAATTGAAAACGTATTCGCACAAAAATAATCCAACCATGCACCACTAAATAAACTTAGCAGTCAGATGGCTACGTTTTCAAGAAAAATAAACTTCGTGTTCACAGACTTGAAGATTTTATTAAATGTAAATTTATTTTGCAAGCATCACAAGTTACATTACATGACCGAGTATGAATAATGAATTTTCATTCAGTTGTTTACCACGAGATGTCTTCCTCAGTTTTCAAGGACCAGATTACTTATGTCTAGCAGATCTGTGCATATGTGTCGAAGGAAACTGTACCGAATTCCAGTAGCATACTAGAATCAATGTTGCAAGTAGGAAAAAGTGATTATGGTATCAAACATTGCGAAGACTGTGCTGTTATTAATTGTTTGTACCGTTCTCATATGTTATTCGCCGAAATATCCTGGGACTTCAACGATCGCATCCGGCTGGACACCCAAGAGCCATGGAAACAACACATATACCTCGAAAGCCTCCGATCACATACACGGTGATTATAATTAAACTTTCAAAACGCTGTAGAAATAATACCTCTGGCCAGAATGACGTCAAATTGCAACGGAATATTATCGGAGAAGGGGGGAAACGTATGGTAGTAGAAAGAAATAGTGTGAAAATTGATCAGAAGATGGTGCTGTATGTGTCAGAATACGTAAATGAAAACGCCTGTCATGCGCACGACCTATTGAAGTTGGTATGGCCGGCCGAAGTGGCCGTGCGGTTAAAGGCGCTGCAGTCTGGAACCGCAAGACCGCTACGGTCGCAGGTACGAATCTTGCCTCGGGCATGGATGTTTGTGATGTCCTTAGGTTAGTTAGGTTTAACTAGTTCTAAGTTCTAGGGGACTAATGACCTCAGCAGTTGAGTCCCATAGTGCTCAGAGCCATTTGAACCATTTTTTTTTTTTTTTGAAGTTGGTATAAACACACTGGGTACACGGCTTTTCCTCCTTTCGCGTGTGTGACATTCACCATGACAGTCTCAATGCAGGATTGCGTTCTGCTTGTAAAGCTGTATTACAAGAATGATGACTCTACACACGTCGCTCCGTAAAAGTTCTGGACACTGAAGGGTTTGAAAAAAGGCGTTGTTCCGTTGACTGCCGTGGGTCTGGAGAAAATGATTCGAAAATTGGAAATGACGGGTTCTTTAGGTGTCCAATCTGGTAGAGGGAGGGAACGAATTGGTTCGACGTCAGTGGAAGCAGTGGCCACAGCAATGCAGGAGGAGACAGTGGGGGTATGCAAACGTGTAGTGCACGGAGAATTGCCCGAACATTGAACATACCCGTTAGCACGGTGCGTAAAATCCTACCAAACATCCTTCTTTGCTAACCATTCAAAATGACCCATGTGCTCGAGTTGCTTCCTGTTGACCTGCCAGCAAGAGAGACCTTTGCTTTAGAATTTCTTGCTCACATGGAAGTGGACAGTGATTGAGTGTGGAAGATTTTGTGGACAGACGAAACCCACTTCAATCTGACAGGGTATGGCAATACACAGAATTGTCGAATATGGGCAACGGAAAATCCACACTCAAATCAACCAGTACCACTTCATCCTGAAAAGGTCACTGTGTGGTGCGGTTTTACGGCGTCATTTGTCACAGAGCCATAATTTTTCGAAGAGACAGGTACTTCCCGTCTTGTTACCTGAAACGTCACTTGTAAGCGCTATAAGTGCCTTTTGCGCAAGCACGTCATTCCAGCTCTCCAACAGCGTGAATGTGTGGATGGGATCATTTTTATGCAAGACGGCGCACCTCCGCACATTGCAATTCCAAAGCAGCTTCTGAAGCGCCATTTCTCAAATGCTAGAATTATCTGCCGCCATTTCCCTACAGCCTGGCCGTCCCAATCACCTGATCTTAATCCATGTGACTTCTAGCTTTTGGGGCTATCTGAAAGATGTGTTCACTGTTCCGACTGCAAACTTAGCTGCATTGAAGGCACACATTGCGCAACACATTCTGAACGTGACCCCGGAAACACTTCGATCAGTTGTTGAACATGCTGTTTGTCGATTTCAACTTGTGGCAGAAAATGGTGGACAGTATGCTGAACATGTTTCGCGCCAGTCACACCGAAATCAATAATCTGATTTGATTTTTATTGATGCTTTTTATGCGAGTTCTGGCCTCAGGACAACTAAAGACAGATATGATTGATGCTTTTTATGCGGTTTTTGGTGTCAGGACAATTAAAAACCGATGTGATTGATGCTTTTTGTGCGGTTTATGGCCTCAGGGCAATTAAAATCCAATGTGAGTGATACTTTTCATGCAGTTTTTGGCCTCAGTACAATTAAAAACCGATTTTTCCCATCTGATGTGTTATTACCTAGCCGTGGAGGATGGGTTTACGTAACTAACAGTATCACACCTGTACACCCATTCACATTGAGTAGTACAGTTCGTTTAACATCAGACGTACACTTTAGGCATTGTTGTATGATTCATTTGTCATTTGTATTCGACCACTGTTAAATTATGAAGTTTATAGAGCCATTATATTTTGTAACTCTTTATTTTTCTTCATCCATACATATTCCCCCTTATCCGGTAATATTCCGTTGCTATTTGACGGTATTCTGACCAGTGGTGTTATTTCTACAGCAGTTTGAAAGTTTCACTTTAATTATAATCACCCTGTACAACTAATATTTATAACCTTTCCACAGCTTATAATATCGCCTAGTTTTGTAATAGAATTGTAATGATAGCAATTTACGCTTTAATTCAGCTCCATTAAAAAGGCATTTGAAATTATTCAACTTTTTGAAAAGAAAGTATTGACGACTGTAATTCACGTTTTAAATTAATTATCATTTAATTGATAGTACTTTAGGTTCTTAACTTTATTTAACAGTTGTTATAATTTTTAAAACAATTAATAAAATATAACAAGCTCCAGCAGGCAGGTGCGTTCGAACCCGGATTGACCTTATGACATGCTAGCACGCAACTGACTGAGCCATTTCACCTGTCTGATTAGATTCTTCTTCTGTCCTTATATGAGATGCTTATCAGCTACGCTTCAAACTTTAGAGCCTCTTTTTCGGAATTTTCTGGATATTGCGCTTTAAGACGTCTGTGAGTGGACACCACTGAGGTACTCTGCCAACCTGTGAAGTCTCATCACTGAATTTCCGGGCACGGGAGGTCCCTTGTGAGCTTGACAAACGAGTTTTATTCAAATATGACTCATACAGTTAAACATCAACTTTGTAAGTTTCATTCAAGTAAATACTCGTTTCCATACGGTGTCTATAACATTATGAATCATTATATATGTTGGCTGGCAAAGAGTTCCTCATGCTCCATATGTCGCTTCACCTGAATTTCGTCTGCTGCAATGAGCTTTCACTGCTGGTTATCATTAAAAGTATCCGCAGGGAATACAAAATATTATGTCCTGATAATGCTGAGACGTCATAAAACATGGCAGAAGTTTAAGTTTACAATAAAATGATTTCTTCCATAATATTTTGTGTTCTTTGAATTGGCCAGCCAATTTTAACTCCTAGTTAACGCTTTTAAACAGCCTCAGAGTAAAACTTAGTTACTATACTCTAGTTTGATACACGACAGTCCGCATGCAATATGGTAGTGTACCGACACACACGACCGCTATTATAAACGACTAATAGTAACCGACCCAGCCACAGTGGCGCGTAGATTGGAGGGGGTAATGGATGTTCAGGGCTTCTGCTTAAAAACTCTCACTATCGATGAAGTCACTTGGTGCTGTAGTCTTGTTGTGACGTCACTTCTAGTAAAATTAGCTGAAAATTCCGAATGGCAGGAATATCCTACATGCCCTAGGTAAAAATGAAGAAAAAAAACCAGATTTATACAGAGAAATAGGGAGATATCGCGGGTTAAAATAGCAGTAAAATATCTGAAGTGTTTTTCCATTTCCCCTACTGTCGTGTTTGAACGTTGGACACTTGTGCATTGTTTGTGCACCAGGGCTTTTGGATTTTAGTTACAGTAATGTTATTTTTTCGAAGTTGTCGTTAATGTAGCCGTTTTCGCACACTGCAAGCATTACACTCTTGCCAGTTGAAATCCATATGGAGATCTAAGGCTCGGAGGCGGTAATTTTTCGTAGTTTCGCTGATTCCGTAATATTTTCGAATTTTTCGCTGGCAATGCTGGATTGCTTTGTTTACATTTTTGACGTCACGTGTCCAATTTCATTTACCTAGCGATGTCATTGCTCCTATCAGTGTTGTCATCACACTTATCAGTGATGTCATCATTCTTAACAGTGAAATCATCATCGTTATCAGTGACAAGCCACACACTCTATGTCTCCTCTCCCCTCCTCCCTCCCTATCACCTCTTTCTAGCCAACCACAGCATAATACTGTAAATGAAAGAGTCAATTAAAAATGCCAGATGGCGAAACTAGCCCAGTTGTCTTAATGAGAAACTCCCCCTCCCGTGACGTGTCCCTGTCTCCTAAGCCAATCAAAAACAACATTTGGTGGAAAATTCCCAATTGTGCTAATGGAAAATTGAAAACACCAATGCCTCTCCAGCCAATCAGAGTGTGGCATTAAATTTATGTGTAAAATGACGCTAAATTTGTATTAATAAATTGCGTAACCTCCACTTGGAAGTCAAAGATATTAATTATGTCTGTCAAAATCACAGATAAACACATACGTCTCTCATAATATCAAAATGATGTGTAAAAATGACGCCAAGACGAAAGATACGTATTTTTTGTGTAAGTCAAAGAAATTTACATATCTCTGGAGCAATATTAAAATGCGTAAAAATGGCGTTAAGCTGCATTATGTCCCTCATAGTCAAAGATATTTACCTCTCTCTCTCTCTCTCTCTCTCTCTCTCTCAGAGGGAATGGAAAGAAGAAACAAACAAAATTATACATAAAAATAATTTTATTATAAAAACATTTTTCACAGTGCACTTTTATCAGAATTATGCTGTCATACACAGTGGAAATATACGAATTTAATGCACATTCTGCGTTCTCTACCACACTTTTTAGAACATCATCTATTATAATCAGTAGGTTGTTACAATTTAAGTAAATATTTGCGGAAACTCCATTAGACAATCACAATTTGTCTTCTGAATCTGCCTACATAAAATCTAACCAGCGTTGAAACGCATTTTGTCGACAAAAAGCTTACAGTATTAATAGTATGTACTTAATGTAACAATCAACCATTTTGTTATACTGGAACAGAAACACGTCTGTGTAATCAATACAATGATAGCTATGGTAAAATTCAATAACATCAAAGTATTCAGAATCTTTAGAACACTGTCTGTAAAGTTAATGTATTATTTTCTTATCCCCTTCTGTAAAAACTTTTAGAAGTGAGAATTATATACTGTTGTGAATTAGACAAGGAGACACAACAGTCTTCTTTTAGAGATCTTATACTAATATCTAATAGAGACCCGCTGCATGATACTTTGTGAGCAAAAATTGACATTTTTATGCAAACTGTAGGCATAAACATTTATGTACCAATATTTGCGAAATCTACTGTGTCTGTGTTATTCACTATTGTGTGATAAATCATACACATGCTACGGTTATTGAGAAACTTTTGTTCGGCGGGACTGACAGTCGATTACCTTGACGGTAAATATATCTTGCAGTCCTTCAGATGCACCAGCGCCGCCTATCCAAATTTGGTGTTGAGGCATCTCTCAATATCAGATGGCGCCCCCTTTCTCCGGCATCGACAGAGTGACAGTGCTTACTGCTCTCCCATAACCACTGAGATTACTGAACTTCTGTAACACAGAACCCCTGCTTTCGTGTATTATAACAAGCAACTGATAAGCAAAATATGTTTAGATTCTGTTAGTAGCAATGCATGTTGTACTTAAATTTTTGTGAACATGACGACTGTGATGATAAGGATAGTGTCGTCTCTGATGGTTCAGCACCAACTACAACCTTTTTAGCGAGTCTTCAAGCTTTCATAGTACGCGACAGTGTTGGGTCAGCAGGTAAAAATGTGATAACTATACACCTCTTCTATCTTATAGTTTATCACACATTTCCTCAGGAAAACACGCTCCTAGATATATTATCTCGGAAACTCAATGTCTGTCCTGGATGTGTATGTCAATTTGGACCTCTCTTCTCTGTACCACAACTTTACATTAAAATAATTTTTCCCACTATTTATGGTGCGAGTAAAAATACAACATGTCTTACAAAGCCGCAACACTAGGATGACAGTCACTCTTTCATGGTCTTCCGAGATAAGACTGTGAGCTTGCCTGTACCTTATCTCACAGGCTCATCTGACTGTGCTTTGATTCCCTCCCTGTGCACTGCAAACCTAAAAGTAGTTCTATTACTTGGTCGATAGTTTCAGTGCTTCTATAGAAGTGAATAAGATCCCTCACCCATAATCCATTGCATGTTGCAAGATCCCATGCAATAATTATGTGAAGTGTTTCTGAAGCCACGAAACTGACTTTTTGCGGGTGTCTTTCAACTGATGGAATGTTCGCAACGCAGTCTCCCATTGTTTTCCTTTATTTTCGACAGGCATCATAAACTTCAGCTGATAACAGAAGCCTCCCTCCAATTATAATGAGAATTTTAGCCTGTCGCACTCGATTGGTTCATGTTACAGCAACATTGTAAAATTAGAATGTACATGCCCAGGCTCGGATTCAGCAGGAATTTCTGGGATGAGGAATCCCCTCCAGTCTTTTTTCTTTTAGAATCAAGATTCTGAGTAAGCCTCGACCTCTGGAATTCTCGGATTTACTGTGGTAAAACAAAAATGTTGATGTTTTAAGACTGGTGTGAACCTGTTCGCCACGATTATTTCTTTAAAATTTAACGTAGAATGCATCCTCTGCTTTGAGGCTACAGGCCGCAGTGGGGACTGAGAGCTATAAGATCCTCATTAAAACTGTGGGAACAAGTCTCATGTCTCTTTTTTTCTTGTCGCAACTTGTCGAAGCAAGTCTCAAACTCTTAGGTTTATATGTGTTCCTGATAGATGCTGAAAGGGTTGGTCTTGCCTCTCAGAATATGCTTGGTGTTGGACACTACACTGTCATTTCTAGGAATGTGCTTGCCTGAACTTTGATTCAGCACACAAGAGAAGAAATCTCTGCTGACTCAGCAGGAATGTTGCGATATAAAAGTAGACATTTCAACTCTTAGAAGCCATTTATGTTTTGTCAACCTAACAGTCAACATCGTGATCAGCTGGGGGATGAAAAAAAGCAGAATCGGAAATTTGGCAAAATAATGTAAGTCTGTTTTTTTTTCTTTCTGAAATGTTTCTGATAATGCTGTCTATGATTTGCTATACATGTATCATATCTATGAATGCAACTCAGACACGTTTCTATTCAATGTTGCAGAGGGTGCACTTCTCCTCGTGATCGAGCAGCTGGAAAATCTACAAGACGAAGCGACAGCAACAGCAGAGAATCTGCAGAAGGAGGAGGAACTCTCAATAGGCTGAACTGACCTAATAATACAAGGTGGGGCAAATAAAGGTGGCCCAGAGAACAGAGTTCCAGGGTACAAAGAAATACAGCAAAGGAATGGAAATACAGTAATAACGTGACTATAGCAGATGTTGAAAGTGACCACCATTCATCTCTTGGCACTTTTGGGCCCTGATCGGCAAGTTTCTGAAGGCGTCCGAAACGTTCTGATGCAGTTCCTGAAGACTAAGAAGGTTGTTGCGATATACTTAGACGTGAGGGCTCCCCACACAGTGTAAACGCACACTGACAGATCAGGTGACCTGGGTGGCCAGCTAGGGTAGCTACGAGACTAATGTCTGCTAACAACTCTGTCAGGCGCGAAGACTACGTAAATGTGCCCCAACGTTCGGCCGGCTGTATGGACAGTTTCTCCATCCCGTTGGGGTGTGGTTATGTGCATACATTCAAATCCAGTCGTATCCAGTCGTCCGGACCACTTTTATTTGCTCCACCATGTATTATTAAAATTGCTGAACTGGCAACAAAAAGGCTTCAATTAGATGGTCTTGAATGGATTGCTGTCGAGTGAGCACTTAGATGAATACGTACTGGTGTTATGGATAACAGTATTCGGTTTAAGGAGCCTCGAGATTTGTTGGATGCCTATTTCACATATTTGAGAGCAAAGTCTGTCAAATTAACCAACATCTTAACATTCAATTGTCTGATAGTCTGCAACTTTGTCCTGCTAGATTCAGGCGAGGAAAGACAGATGTACCTCAGTACGAACAATGCACCTCTGTCACTACCGGATTACATCAGAAATGTTACTCAAGTCACTGAGCAACTTTTGAAAAAACTGGAAGCTTTCCAAGGTTGCAATTCTGGCAGGGCACCGAAGGAAATAATTCAATTATGAATTAACGTCAATGAAAACAGAAATTTTATGTGGAAGTATACACAAAACGGACTAAGGTGATATAAGATAAACACACAGTCATAAACATCAAGTCAAAGGATAACGCACATTTTAAGTGGTCAATTGTAGCAAGATTGTATCCTGTAAGTAATAACGCAGGCCATGAATCTAAATATTGGTCACATGCCGTTGTTTTGGTCTTCAGTCCGAAGTCTGGTTTGATGCAGCTCTCCATGCTACTCTATCCTGTGCGAGCCTCTTCACCTCCGAATAACTACTGCAACCTACGTCCTTCTGAATCTGCTTACTGTGTTTATCTATGGGTCTCCCACTACGATATTGAGCCCCACACTTCCCTCCAGTACTAAACTGGTGATCGCTTGCGTATTACACTTGTTGTAGAAGGTATGTTTCGCAAGAATAACGTTCATATTAGTTTCCGTACTGACAACACGGTGGGTGACATTATACATCATTAAACGTGGGAAGAGCCACCTTGTAATACATCTGGAATTTACTAAATAAATTGCGAAGACTGTGATAAATTTTACATTGACGAAACGAGGAGAAACTTTCGCATGGAACTTAACGAAAACGTCGGACAGAGTAGTCCGTCCACGTTTATCATCTATTGGAGAGAAAGCAGCCACTCCGCATTAGAGATAAACAAAAGCATCGTATCTCTGCATAGAAGCAGATTTGTGTCCGCCCTCGGTAGCTGAATGGTTGCCGGCACGGTACCTCAGCGTGTTCGGTCACAGAGCTGATTGGCCTCTGTAATGAAAAACTGAGTGGAAGGATCAACAAACGAACTTGACCGGATTTCATGTGACGTCTGCAACGACCAACCACAACGAACGAAACGAAAAAAAAGTGGGCAGCGCGACAGAATGTCAATCCTAAGGGCCCGGGTTCGATTCCCGGTTGGGTCGGAGATTTTCTCCGCTCAGGGGCTGGGTGTTGTGTTGTCCTAATCATCATCATTTCCTCTCCATCGACACGCAAGTGGCCGAAGTGGCGTCAAATCGAAAGACTTGCACACGGCGAGCGGTCTACCTGACGGTAGGCCCTAGTCACACAACTTTTACATTTAACAGATTTTTAATTTTACTAACGATGAAAAAATCATTATAAAAATAGATTCAAACAGTCTCGACCACAAAACATTTATTTTGGTGGTAATCAGTTTCGGCCAATTTTTGAACATCCTCAGACCCTCATAATGTGATAGTAGGTGGCAGTGATGGAGTGAGTGTTGTAACAGCACGAACGCCAACTGAGCAGCGTAATATAGAAGGAATCACTGATAGTGTGGTGTCACCGCCAGACACCACACTTGCTAGGTGGTAGCTTTAAATCGGCCGCGGTCCATTAGTACATGTCGGACCTGCGTGTCGCCACTGTCAGGGATTGCAGACCGAGCGCCACCACAAGGCAGGTCTCGAGAGACTGACTAGCACTCGCCCCAGTTGTACGGACGACATTGCTAGCGACTACACTGACGAAGCATCGCTCATTAGCCGAGCAGATAGTTAGAATAGCCTTCAGCTAAGTCCATGGCTACGACCTAGCAAGGCGCCATTAGCCTTACATAGTTTGATAGTTATCGTATGAAATGTCTCATCAAGAACGCTGTATACAAATAGTGGATTAAAGTTAAGTATTCCAGCAGCTACGTACTTTTCTTTATAGCCTTTATGAAGTATCCTGTTTCAGACCATCAAGTCCGCCTGCTTGCTTAATGGCCGCCTCCCTTAAATAATGTGCGTAGTGTTGGCAATCTGTCAACACTACAGATGGCGACGAGGATGGGATTAAAAGAGGATTTCGCGTTCGTATTGCTCTAATTTCTGGCGACGTTACAAACCGCCTTCTTTCTCTTTGATTGATTTACTAGTGTCATGGCTTCGCCACATTCTCCAGATGTACTGTCCGAATTTTATCGCTTGCAGAATCAGCAGACGCAGGCGTTATTGGATGCCCTTGGACAGCTCGTCCAGGGTCAACGTGCACTGCAACACGATGCGGCAGCCGCCGCTTCACCGCTACCGCAGCCACAACTCGCAGTTGCACCGCCTTTTAGGCCCTACGACCCAGCGCAAGAAACATGGACCGAGTGGTCACGCCAGTTTTTATTTCATCTCGCCGCCTACAGAATTCAAGGTAACGAGCGGCAGCCTCATTTATTGTCGTGTGTAAGGGTGCAAACGTACCTTGTGATAGTGAAATTATTTCCCCGACGCGACGTAGCAACTCTGTCCTACGAAGAAATTTTGTCGGCATTGGACGCCTATTTCAAAGAAACAGTTAATGTAGTTGCAAACAGGTATACTTTCTTTCGTACAAAACGTATGGCCCGTCAAACTAATAAGGAGTGGGTTGCAACATTGCAAGGCCTTACACGGGATTGTGCTTCTGAGTGCGAATGTGGACTCCCTTATTCAGATACAATGGTACGTGATGCAATAGCACAGAACGTTTCTGATGTTCGCATACGGGAACAGATTTTGAAACTCGTCAATCCCTCCCTTCAGCAAGTGATAGACATATTGGATAGACAAGACACGCTTGACTTTGCTCAGGACTCATTTGCATCTTCGCCAGCCATGTGTAACATTAACCGGCCCGCCGGGCGCGCTGAACGGCCCGGTAAACTGCCCTCGCGCACGTCCACGCAGCTGCCGCCACGCTCTAAACCAGGTGTGCCGCGCCAGCACACAAATGCAGTGAAATCATGCCCACGGTGTGCTACTAGACATTCGCGTGAAAATTGCCCGTCACGCCAAGCTATTTGCTTTTTCTGTAATAAGAAAGGACATGTTCAAAGTGTTTGCCAGAAAAAGCTCAGATCAGACAATCACAACCATTCCAGGCCTTTTTCTTCGCGCCGGAATCGAACCAAGAATACTCAGGCTCGTGAACCTTCACCCATGGACATTCATGTAGTTAATTCCACTCCACCCAGTGCCACTCTTTCTAACAGTGACTGTGTTCGTCCCACACAAAGTGTGCGTCGACATCGCCAGAAATCATGTCAATTAGCAAGTGATGCTGTACCTGTATCAGTTCAAATTGCACGAGACAGTCGCTCTTGTCGTCAGCAGGACAATAAACTTTTTGTAGATTTGGACTTTAATGGCAAGGTCATACCATTCCATCTCGATACCGGAGCTGCAGTTTCATTGCTCAATCACGACACGTACAAACAACTGGGCAAACCTCCGTTGCGTTCCGCAAATGTTAAGCTAACTACATATTCAGGTCAGAATATCCCTGTGTTAGGACAGTGCACTCTTCTTGCAACATATAAGGGACAAACAAAACTTGTGTCATTTTACGTTCTTCGTTCTTCTTCTGCAGTGAACTTGTTTGGTTTAGATTTATTTCAGTTGTTTAACATGTCTATAGTAAATCAGGTCCTATCAGTGAATCAGACTGTGCCTTCAGACAGTGTTTCTCGTCTGTGTGAAGAATTTGCAGACATTTTTGCACCGGGATTAGGTTGCGCTAAAAACTATGACGCACATTTGGAACTGAAAGTCAACGCGCAACCGAAATTTTTCCGATCGCGCAATGTTCCCCACGCATTGCGTGATAAGGTCGCAAGAACCTTACATGATTTGGTATCACAAGGTGTGAGTGAATGTGCGCAATGCTTCATCGCTTACGCCGTACAGGTGTTCCGTTCGTCTGGACGACGGAATGCGAACGCGCCTTTCGCCAGTTGAAATCGGCGTTGCTTTCTAATACTTGCCTTACGCCATTCGATCCCCAGAAACCCCTTTTGTTGATGGTAGATGCATCGGATTTCGGGATCGGTGCTGTGCTTGCGCACAAAGTTGGCTCAGATGATCGCCCTATTGCCTTTGCGTCAAAATTGCTCTCGTCTGCGCAAAGAAATTATTCACAGATAGAGAAAGAAGCTTTGGCTCTCGTGTTTGGTGTTACTAAGTTCCATGATTTCTTGTATGGTCGTCACTTTACCATCATCACAGACCACAAACCTTTGACGTCGCTTTTTCATCCGAACAAGCCTGTACCTCCGCGTACAGTGCAGAAATTCATTCGCTGGTCGATTTTCCTCTCGCAGTACCGCTACGATATCTTGTATCGGTCCACTGCTAAGCACGGAAACGCCGATGCGTTGTCCCGTTTGCCTGTTGCTGAGGATAAAGCATTCGATTCTTCCGAACTTGCTTGCATGTTCATTGATTCGGAAACCGATGAAGTGGTCGAATCGTTTCCGATTGATTTTCGTCGTGTAGCTGCAGCCACAGCTGCTGACCCTGTCCTTGCTACCGTTTTGCGTTTTGTTGCTACGCAATGGCCTTTGTCAAAGTCTCGGATCGAGGCTCCGTTGGTTCGCCGCTTTTTTGCTCACAAGGAGAGACTTTTTGTTCGACGTGGTGTTTTGTTGTTGCGTTCTGATAATGATCAGTCCAGAGTCGTGGTCCCACGTTCGTTACAGTCCTCTGTTTTACGGCTTCTTCACCAAGGACATTGGGGTATAGTGCGAACGAAACAACTTGCTCGTCAGCACTGTACTTGGTTCGGAATCGATGATGCGATTACGAATATGTGTTCTTCTTGCATGGCGTGTGGCGAACAACAATCCGCACCGCCGCGGAAAGTCTTTGCATGGCCAAAAGCCACTTCCCCTTGGCAACGCTTGCACATCGATTTTGCTGGTCCATTCTGGAATGCTCGATGGTTGGTTCTGGTAGATGCCTTCAGTAATTTTCCTTTTGTTGTCCGGATGTCTTCCACGACGTCAACTGCCACCATCCAAGCGTTGTCTGCTATCTTTTGCATTGAAGGTCTTCCGCAGACTATTGTTTCCGACAATGGCCCACAATTCATGTCTGCAGAATTTTAGTCATTCTGCAAGGCCAATGGTATTCAACATCTGACATCCGCGCCGTTTTCGCCTCAGTCAAACGGTGCCGCTGAACGTTTGGTCCGGACTTTCAAGTCACAGATGTTGAAGTTGAAAGAGTCGCATTCTCGGGAGGACGCGTTGTTGCTCTTTTTGTCATCGTATCGCTCTCAGCCCCGAGATGGTCGCTCGCCGGCTGAGTTGCTCCACGGTCGTCCTCTTCGAACCTTGGCTCGCAGGGCGCATTCTTCGCTGCCTCGGCCGCGCGATGTATTTGGTTTTGGGGGCCTCTGGTGAGGTGCATCGGCATCTCAATCAGCTGCGCCTCTGTCATCGCACGGGTTCTGCCGCTCGCCGTCTGCTTTCAGCGACGGTACCGTCCGGTCAGCGCCCTGGGGACCCATCTACTGGCTCGCCTCATCCCCAGGTGTTACCGACGTTGCCTTCCATTTTGCCCCATGGCGACGCGCCGCTGCCGCCTCCGCCGCCGCCGCCTGTCCTCCAGCCGGCGCCGCCCGCAGTGGACGCTTCGCTGCAGCCGCCAAGCGCCTCCCTGGGTCACGCGCCGCCGATCGCTTCCCGTGACCAGCCGTCCTCCGCCATGGAACTCTTGCCCGCTCCCGACCACATGGCGTCTTCGCGCGTCGGATACCCAGACGCAATGGAGGTCGACCCTTCGGCCCCTCCTGTCTCTTTACGGGCGCATACACCGCATGTTGACGTGCACCCTGGACTAGGTTTTCAGGCGTTTCCTAGATCCCCTCGGACCGAATGGCCAGGTGCGGGTGGCACAGCCTCGCCTGTTGTTAGGCTCCCCACCTCATCGCATACGTCAATATGGGGTCCTCCCTAGAGATGGGGGATCCGCTCCTGAACTAATTCATAGAGTTGAATCTTTCAAAGAAGTGAACAATCAGTGATTCAGAAAAAAAGAACGGTAGCTCCAAACGTTTCCCACAGCAGAGAGAGAGAGAGAGAGAGAGAGAGAGAGAGAGAGTCGGAGCAGACCAGTGGGGCCTCTGCTGGTCAGAGCACACTGCACGCCACACAACACAGCCAGCGCCGGCCTCTGCCCTGCTTCTGCCTTGGCTGCCTGCATTGTGCAGTGCCCCATTGGATTTTGTGTTTCACACATGCCGTGCGGTCTCTGTGCTTCCTCTGCGGCGTGCAGTGTCTGGCGCACCTGAACTCCGTCAGCGATCGTTTCAGTCGCACGTCCTGCCCTCTGGGCAGTTGATGTGAGCAACAGGACAGAGAGCCTCCTAGTGGAGAACATAAGAACTACTTGCAACAACCTGCTCGCAAGAGAGCGGACGATTTGTCTCCGAGCGGGTGAGTGGTGGCCGTTCACCGCTCCCCCCACCCTCGGAACTCGGCCGCTCAACGCTCACCCCACCGTTCTCGACTCTGCCAGAGCGTTGAGCAAGGCAACTCAGGTGTCACTCTGGTCTCTGGGGTCTTAGCTCGCGCAGTAATACAGCTCGCGGCTCGACCTGCTTGACTCAGCGCCTCTGCATCGGAGTTCGTCTCTACTGGATAGTGTTCTTCGTAGTAATACCGTTATGTATATTACATAATTATGTTATGTATACATCATTTGTTTTTATTTTATTTTTATTTGTTTAAACTTATCAGATTAGGTTCCTGATGGCTCCTCTTATTATAGGATTTTTTATTATGGTCACTCGAATTTACACTTTAATTACGAGCGAACCGATAAACGTATAGCAAAAGTGATACACCAATTTTTCCTTGTTTTATTCTGCGGAAGGCTATATGCAGCACTTTGGTCTTACAGTCAAATTTATATATTTTTTTCTTATTGTAGTACGGATTTTGCGATTTTAGGCGTCTTTGGAAGGAAATGTTCACTTTAAAAATATATGGCTTGCGATGTATTTGTACGAGGTTAATGAAATTTTAATACATTATAGCCAAATATATTGTTAATGTAAATCTCAAGTTACAACATTTTCCGATCACCCAAAAAACCACGATAGTGCAAAATAAATCAATAATCAAAAACTTTGTCCTATCGTGGAAATTTCAATAAACAATACAAAATTCTTACTCATTATCTGTGTTACTTCAAAATAGGATCAAATAAGATCAAAATACAGGTATAGTCATGGAATAAACCAAGTTTAAAGGGCAATGTGCCTTCCATTTATTTTCTGTTGTGAATGAGTGGTGAGTCATGAAAAAGAGCTAATTCATTTCAGGGAGTGAACAGTTCTGATCCGATCTCTGAAAAGAACAGTTTTGCCCATCTCTAGTCCTCCCCACGGCGGGCGGAAGCCTTATAACACGACCGTTCGCCGATTTGCGGGGGAGGAATGTGGTGTCACCGCCAGACACCACGCTTGCTAGGTGGTAGCTTTAAATCGGCCGCGGTCCATTAGTACATGTCGGACCTGCGTGTCGCCACTGTCAGGGATCGCAGACCGAGCGCCACCACAAGGCAGGTCTCGAGAGACTGACTAGCACTCGCCCCAGTTGTACGGACGACATTGCTAGCGACTACACTGACGAAGCATCGCTCATTAGCCGAGCAGATAGTTAGAATAGCCTTCAGCTAAGTCCATGGCTACGGCCTAGCAAGGCGCCATTAGCCTTACATAGTTTGATAGTTATCGTATGAAATGTCTCATCAAGAACGCTGTATACAAATAGTGGATTAAAGTTAAGTATTCCAGCAGCTACGTACTTTTCTTTATAGCCTTTATGAAGTATCCTGTTTCAGACCATCAAGTCCGCCTGCTTGCTTTATGGCCGCCTCCCTTAAATAATGTGCGTAGTGTTGGCAATCTGTCAACACTACAGATAGACTGTGTACTGATTGTACAGTTGTAAGTACCTCACAAGCGTAAAGCTCCCACTGACCTTCGAGTAACATTCGCGTGCGTTGTCAGCTTGCTGGAGGAGAAAAGTTCAATGAAATCTTGCATATGCATTCTATCGAGTTGTTCTTTGACTACAGCTTGTAATTAGACTGGTATCGGTGGAACATGACAAAATTTTGGCACGGGCGTCGTCCACCAGAACAAACACATCACAGTAAAATCACATTTGTTGATCGCAAACGAAACTAATCACGGAGAGGGCTCTTACTTACACATACATAGAAGGTTCTAGAAGTTGCAATATTCCATTAATAAAGTCCCAGAAAATGGCAGAATTCACAAGTGTTAAGTAATACGTGAGTGAACGAGGCATGAAACGCAACGAGTAACCGTACGTCTCGAGAAAGCGGCTATATTACACTACACTGGTATACAAAACGTAAGGACGAAAGTAACTTCCGCATGACGTGTCACTGCCAAGTAACATAGCTCGACGAAACTTGGACCATACATAGAAAGAACTGTTACAGTGCAGTACAGATGATAGTTGAAGTAAATACGCAGTGAGTCGAAAAAATGACACTTTTATTCAAAGGCAATAATTATGCTGAAGTCACCATGATTCATGATGGTCCCACGGACAATACAAACGGCGGGACATGGTTCTTCACAGGATGTGTGATCACCAGGACGGCAATGCATGGTCTGTAACGTGCTCCCATGCTGTCCACAGGTTTAGTAGTGTGGTAGGGTGTTACATTCCTCTATCAGCTCTGTTGATAGCTGCAGGATGGTCGTTGGTGCATATGTTCGATGCGGTCGCGCATTGTCATCCACAGAATGCACCCCTGAAAGACGCACATAAGGAAAGCATACCGTGTCACAATGACATTGACCGGTGAGTGTACGGTGCTCAAAGATTTGGAGGTCAGTACGCCCACGCAGCATGATGCCTCACCACATCATAACACCTGAACCACCAAAACGATCATGTTGGGCAGTGCTGGACGTACTGTCCTACAGCGAGAGGTGGGAACAAGTAACGCAACCCCTTGTTTTACACGCCGGTATACAGTAGCTTTGTAATCTTTCGCGCGATATGATCGTGGAAAAAGATATCAACAAATTCGCAGCAGAAAAAAATGGTTCAAATGGCTCTGAGCACTATGGGACTTAACATCTGATGTCATCAGTCCCCTAGAACTTAGAACTACTTAAACCTAACTAACCTAAGGACATCACACACATCCACGCCCGAGGCAGGATTCGAACCTGCGACCGTAGGAGTTGCGCGGTTCCGGACTGCAGCGCCTAGAACCGCGTGGCCACCGCGGTCGGCTTCGCAGCAGAGATCGTTCGTAAGTTAGAAAGGAATCTTGTCGGAAACTAAAATGGATGAATCGTTCCTTAACCCCCAAAACGGAAGGCAGTGAAGTTATCAGGTCCGAAGATATTTCCGTACATAAAATACACTGATGAATTTGATGGAGATAATTACTTGTTTATAGATATAATCCACGGTAAATTCTCCAATTAGTCGTTGCAACTGACTAAACGGTATCGAGCAAGCGACAGTAGTAGAAATCCCAAATGACTCTCCACTTCCACATTTATTGGGGAAGACGTTGCGCAAGTGCTGATTTGGAGTGATACTGGCGCCCTCTACACGCGCAATGCACAATTTTTGAGGAAAGTGGTTCTCTTAATACACTGTTTATATGCATCGCCCGTGCTTCTGTGTCTGCAAGTTAATGCTGGGCTCAAATGCTGCAGATTCAAGTCTCATGGCCTCTCTTGTGACCAGAGATAAGAAATGTCTAATTAAGTTATTTCTAGATACGCACTGGAAATTAATGTAAGATATCAAACGTGTATGTTCCTTACTCGTTTCCTGAGCACCAGCAGTAGGCCGCTTCGTTCTCTTCTTAAGATCGTACCCGGGAAAAAGCGATTGTTCGTCGTTTTCTCCAGTGTGCTTTAATCCCACTTTGTTACTGAAGCTCGTTCATCTTGGATTACTAACGTAGTAAAGGAAACTGTTCTGTTCTCAACTAGAAGTATTGTACTTCGTTCTTACTTGCAAGATTAACTAGCTCAAATAGATAACAGAATTGAGCGTGTATCAGGTAGTAGATATAATTGGGAGGGGTAGTGGGAGACAATAGGCAACAACAAAAACAATTGAATGACATAGCTCTAATTATCCTCAATAGACAAACTATGTTTGCCACAGTTTTATGTATAGTTAGAGAGCAACCCTGCAATTTTAATTGGTCCGAAAATTACGGCTGATGTGCGAACATAATAATCTGTATTAAAGTAAAATGTACACTCCTGGAAATGGAAAAAAGAACACATTGACACCGGTGTGTCAGACCCACCATACTTGCTCCGGACACTGCGAGAGGGGTGTACAAGCAATGATCACACGCACGGCACAGCGGACACACCAGGAACCGCGGTGTTGGCCGTCGAACGGCGCTAGCTGCGCAGCATTTGTGCACCGCCGCCGTCAGTGTCAGCCAGTTTGCCGTGGCATACGGAGCTCCATCGCAGTCTTTAACACTGGTAGCATGCCGCGACAGCGTGGACGTGAACCGTATGTGCAGTTGACGGACTTTGAGCGAGGGCGTATAGTGGGCATTCGGGAGGCCGGGTGGACGTACCGCCGAATTGCTCAACACGTGGGGCGTGAGGTCTCCACAGTACATCGATGTTGTCGCCAGTGGTCGGCGGAAGGTGCACGTGCCCGTCGACCTGGGACCGGACCGCAGCGACGCACGGATGCACGCCAAGACCGTAGGATCCTACGCAGTGCCGTAGGGGACCGCACCGCCACTTCCCAGCAAATTAGGGACACTGTTGCTCCTGGGGTATCGGCGAGGACCATTCGCAACCGTCTCCATGAAGCTGGGCTACGGTCCCGCACACCGTTAGGCCGTCTTCCGCTCACGCCCCAACATCGTGCAGCCCGCCTCCAGTGGTGTCGCGACAGGCGTGAATGGAGGGACGAATGGAGACGTGTCGTCTTCAGCGATGAGAGTCGCTTCTGCCTTGGTGCCAATGATGGTCTTATGCGTGTTTGGCGCCGTGCAGGTGAGCGCCACAATCAGGACTGCATACGACCGAGGCACACAGGGCCAACACCCGGCATCATGGTGTGGGGAGCGATCTCCTACACTGGCCATACACCACTGGTGATCGTCGAGGGGACACTGAATAGTGCACGGTACATCCAAACCGTCATCGAACCCATCGTTCTACCATTCCTAGACCGGCAAGGGAACTTGCTGTTCCAACAGGACAATGCACGTCCGCATGTATCCCGTGCCACCCAACGTGCTCTAGAAGGTGTAAGTCAACTACCCTGGCCAGCAAGATCTCCGGATCTGTCCCCCATTGAGCATGTTTGGGACTGGATGAAGCGTCGTCTCACGCGGTCTGCACGCCCAGCACGAACGCTGGTCCAACTGAGGCGCCAGGTGGAAACGGCATGGCAAGCCGTTCCACAGGACTACATCCAGCATCTCTACGATCGTCTCCATGGGAGAATAGCAGGCTGCATTGCTGCGAAAGGTGGATATACACTGTACTAGTGCCGACATTGTGCATGCTCTGTTGCCTGTGTCTATGTGCCTGTGGTTCTGTCAGTGTGATCATGTGATGTATCTGACCCCAGGAATGTGTCAATAAAGTTTCCCCTTCCTGGGACAATGAATTCACGGTGTTCTTATTTCAATTTCCAGGAGTGTATATTCAGATAATTGTTGTCGTAACTGAATGTGGTTTTCTGAGAGGTTTCGCTCTTCCACTGAATGCTGGAGAGTTTATTATTTTCGTTTAAGTACGAGTTTTAGGAACACACACACAAACAATCATTCTAAAAATTTTCGCGATTTCCAGGCAAATCGCTCGTGTTATTCGTAGTAAGTAATTTAGTTTCGGGTTACGAGAAATACACAAGTTTAACAGTTTTACGTCAAATGAGCCTGTAGAATGTACACTAACCAAAATAATTATGGGATCAGGAGGACTGTGGCTTATCATATAAGTTTACGGCTCTAATTGCCTCACTTGTTATATGTAGATATACTGTATATAGATTCAGATGTAGTAGAATGTTCGAGTAGGACCATTGTAAAAACTTTTCTGTCACATGACATAAGATACATCTACATCTACATGGATACTCTGCAAATCACATTTAAGTGCCTGGCAGAGGGTTCATCGAACCACCTTCACAATTCTCTATATAGCGCGCGGAAAGAATGAACACCTATATCTTTCCATACGAGCTCTGATTTTCCTTATTTTATCGTGGTGATCGTTCCTCCCTATGTAGGTCGGTGTCAACAAAATATTTTCGCATTCGGAGGAGAAAGTTGGTGATTGGAATTTCGTGAGAAGATTCCGTCGCAACGAAAAACGCCTTTCTTTTAATGATTTCCAGCCCAAATCCTGTATCATTTCTGTGACACTCTCTCACATATTTTGCGATAATACAAAACGTGCTGCCTTTCTTTGAACTTTTCGATGTACAAGATACTTTGGGAGAATTTGTACACAGGTGTAACATCCTTTACACCATCTCGACCGGCGGACATTATTTTGTATTTGGGTCACAAGGGTCCACGAAGATCATGGACGTGTTCTTGGGGGAATCTGTGACCAGTGACCAGCGGATAATCTCCGTGCTCGGGAGATTTATACAAGTACTCAGCGCTGGTTCAGTTGTCAGGAATATCTCAACACCGTCTGCGAAATCTTAACATACCGACTACTATTACCTAGAGATTCGAACATTACTCTAACGTTGCAATACGCCATTTGATAAAAAAGTTCTGCGAGGACAAGAATTTTGGCCCATGAAAATAGCGAATCACAAAATATATTTGCATTTGCCTGAATACTATCGTCGATCCCGCCTATATCCCCAACAGCAGTACGAGAACCATTTCAGATGACATCGATGTAGGCTGTCCTCCAGCTGCGATTATTGTCTGGGTCATAAAAAAGGAAGAACGATTCTGCCATGTTTCAAGTAAATATGTACTGCTCTTTTTTCTTCGCTGGCTACTGACAAAAAAGTGGCGATTGTCCCATTCGATACAGCATTACGATTCTTCGGAGAATTAAAAAAAAAGGGACCAATACATGTACCACTTTCGAGTCTCTTGGGATACTACAGTATTGACTGCGAACAGGAGACTAGTCTGAGTATCTAACGTATCTTTTGTTGGCCCTTGCATGTACTTTACAATTTAGTTGCAGTCTGTCGTTGCGGCTGGTGTTCCCGTCAACAACTAGGGCATTAGAGTCGTAGCACACGCTGGTGTTGGGAGAAGGTGGGAAAGAAAATCTGCGGTGACCTCTTCAGAGGAACCTCAACCGATTTATAGAAGGAAAAACCTAAATCTGAATGGCCGGTTGGGATCTGAGCTGGTGTCCTCCCAAATGCGGCTACAGTCGTTTTCTGGCTGCCATAATCTTTTTCACACAAAACAAGTTTGTAATCCTTAGGCACTCATGGTTATGAGAAGCTTCTTCACTGACTGTTAGACTTCGCTCCTTACGATGACTTAATACAACAAAGTTTTCGGCAAATAAAGCTGTTGTGGTATTTCAATGCTCAGTTCGTCATGGAAAATGAATTCACTCGAGAAACTTCATTATTCGAGTGCTAAAGCTTCCAGGTTACACTTATTTTAACACGTCCTCGTCCCCTCACCCCCATCTCCCTAGCCCACTGAGTCTGGTGGTGCAGTGACTAAGACAGTCGGCTCTCTTTCGGAATGAAGGAAGTGCAGATTACCGTCCGCCTATTCAGATTTAGTATGCTTTGATTTCAAACAGCGAAGTCAAGAGTCACTTAAGTAATCAGAATTAACTGAGCGAGGTGCCACCAACAGCAGTTGAAGATAATATAGGAAGGGAGATAATGGAACCTTAAAAATATTAGTGATGTTGCTTTTTTTGGTGCCGCAGCTGTTATGATGATAAGGAGATCACAGTTACACTAAAATCACCTCCGTTGCATCCGACATATTTATATAATTGTTGGTTTCTGAAACTCAGTAGCTGCCATCACCCTTCGCAGACCACAGGTGTCCTTCAGACCTTAGTGCATAGGGCGCACTTTATATCTGCTAAAGATAATTTGCAAGAAGAGCACACATACCTCAAGAGCATTTTTAAATTGAATGGATTTTCTCAGCAACAAATTCGTAGAGCATTCAATGCAAAACCTAGAATGTAGGTATGTGATGGGAAAGAAGATAGTAATTCCTTCAGATCTAGTGCGTTTTTGCCCTATGTGGGTGCTCTTTCCTCGAAGATAGGCACTATTCTTGAGAAACACTTTGTTAAGGTGATCTTCCGACCCCCCACGAAGACTGCAGCTTTACTCGGCTCTGTGAAGAATGATTTACAGCTTCGTAAAACGGGTGTGTATCAGATTCCTTGCGGAAATTGTGAGAAGTCGTACATAGGTCCAACAACACACACAGTTCATGAGAGATGTGTGGAGCATCGAAGATACACACGCCTATCACAGCCAGACAAGTCAGCTGTGGCCGAACATTGTATTGATACAGGGCATTCCAGGAATTACTGTGATGTGAAGGTTTTAACATCCACCTCTTCAAGGAAGCTATAGAGATTAGATTAGCTAATAATTTAATAAATAGAGATAAGCGTGGAGTCCGGCTCTTGGGGTAATTAAACTGCAGAAAGTCGTCATGGTGTCACCGCCCCGATCATACATCGATAAGCGACTCGAGTGTCTGTACGCCTTCGCCACAGGCGGCGCATGTGTAAGCGTATTTCTTTGCCGCCGACCAGCATCTGTGGCCGGACGGAGTGGCCGTGCGGTTATAGGCGCTACAGTCTGGAACCGCGTGCCCGCTACGGTCGCAGGTTCGAATCCTGCCTCGGGCATGGATGTGTGTGATGTCCTTAGGTTAGTTAGGTTTAAGTAGTTCTAAGTTCTAGGGGACTGATGACCGCAGTAGTTAAGTCCCATAGTACTCAGAGCCATTTGAACCATTTTTTTGAACCAGCATCTGTGACCCGCACGTGCAGTACCACCGCGGTTGAGCATATAAGGCCGCGCTTGGCATCTTGTCGTCAGTCTTGTGACTCACTCTGAGGATGGTCGGACGATAGGCGCCCGAAATACCAGTGGAGGAAATTTTATTTGCGCGGTTGCATGCCCTAAATTTTATGGACTAAATCACTGTTGACAACAGTGACTTAACATCATAAATTATGTTGCTGATGTGTCCATAAATGTTTACTCTGATTTCAAGATTAAATATGAATTTTATTTATGATGGCAACGTACATTTTTTGTTACAAGTCTACTAGGGAACCCGTGAAGTTTCTGTACTGCTACCTCACATTCGACACTTTCGCCACAAGGAGCGCTGTGTGAGCTGTATCGTAAAAATGGCTTGCTCCCAGGAGAAAGCTCAATGTGTTATGTGGCTGGCAGGAATCAAATTATCGATTATTGTGCAGCAAAAGTTTGTACCCCATTGTGGAAAGAGAGCACCTGATGTCGAGTTAGTCAAAACATGGATGGAAACTTTTTTAACAACAGAGTCGGCTCAGAAACAGACAAACAGCGGCAGGCTGTTTCGGCGGAGACTGTGCAGGCAGTTCAGTTTGCATTCACGAGGCGGCACAGAAATCGATTACAAAAGTTTCGCGGGAGCTCTAAGTGCCAAAAGTGCAATGCACAAAGTAGTTCGCAAAATGTCTTAAACTGTATTAGTACAAGGTCCAAATTGTTCAGGCATTACGACCAGATGATCGCCCAAAACGTGAACAATTTGCAGTGGACATGCTAAACCGTTTGGAGGAGGACTATGATCTTAATGATCTTTTGAAGTGTGAATGTGTTTCCGATGCTGCTACAGTTCACGTTTGGAGCTCAGATAACCGCCATAATGTATGGATCTGGGGATCAGAAATTCCTCATGTCGTACGAGAACACATTCGCGACAGTCCAAAGGTCAGTTTGTGGTGTGAGTTAAAGTGTGAGTTCCTTCTTTGTTGTTATGTGAAAGATATTGTGTGCAAAACAGCAGTTCCTGGTATTGTGACACTGCAACAACGCATCAGAGACGCCATTGGCGCAATCACACCAGACATGTCGAAGACAATAGATTGAATTTCGACATGAAATGCTGAGTGTTACCAGGGGTGCACATCTTTAAGTGATTTAAATGTTTAAGTATTAACTGTTTAGGTAAGGTTAGAAATTTAATGAGTAGAGACATATGTGGTATAACGTATGTTTCATTTACTGTAACCAGTCGCGACTGACGTTGTTCTGTTATCAGGGTAAACATTTATGGACAACCAGCAGTTCTCAGTTCGAAGACTGTTGTGATGCAGCTCTCCACGCTTCCGCTCCACTTACCTCCAATACTAGACTGACGATCCTTAATTTCTCAGAATATGTCCTTATCAACTGTTCCTTCTTTTAATCTGTTTACACCACAAATTTATTTTCTCACCAGTTCTGTTTACGACCTCCACATTAGTTATGTGATCGCCGCGCGGGATTAGCCGAGCGGTCCAAGGCGCTACAGTCATGGACTGTGCGGCTGGTCCCGGCGGAGGTTCGAGTCCTCCCTCGGGCATGGGTGTGTGTGTGTTTGTCCTTAGGATAATTTAGGTTAAGTAGTGTGTAAGCTTAGGGACTGATGACCTTAGCAGTTAAGTCCCATAAGATTTCACACACATTTGAACATTTTTTGAGTTACGTGATCAACCCTTCTAATATTCGGTATTCTTCTGTAGAACCACATGTCAAAAGCTTCTATTTTCTTCTTATATGAATTGCTTATTGTCCACGTTTCACTTCTGTATAAGGCTACACTCCAGACAAGTGCCTTTAGAAAAGACTTCCTATCACTTACATTTACATTCGATTTTAACAAACTTCTCTTCTTCAGAAATGCTGTTTTTGCCTTTGGCAGTTTACATTTTACAACCTCTGTACTTCGGCCGCCATCAGTTAGTTTACTGCCCAATGAAGAAAACTCATACTGTTTTTAGTATCTCGTTCCCTAATCAAATTCCGTCAGCTTCGCCCGACTTAATTCGGCCACATTATATTACCTTTGTTTTGCTTTTGTTGACGTTCATCTTACATCCTCCTTTCAAGACAATGCCCATTCTACTCAGCTGCTCTTCCAAGTCCTTTGCTATCTCTTACAGAATTACAATGTCATCGGCTAACCTCAAAGTTTTTTTCTTTGGCTTCATTTACTGCTTGCTCAATGTACAGATTCAGTAAGATCGGGGATAGGCTACAACCCTGTCTCACTCCAACCATTTCTTCCCTTTAATGCCTCTCGACTCTTACAACTGCGTCTGATTCTTTTATAATTAGCATGTAATATTTTGATCTCTTTATTTTATCCCTGCGATATCTTCAGAACGTCAAACAATGTATTCCAGTCGCTATTGTCAAAAGCTTTCTTCTAGTCTACAAAAGCTATAAACGTAGGTTTACCTTTCTTTAAGCTATCGTCTAAGAAAAGACGTAGGGTCGGTGTTGCCTCATGTGTTCCAACATTTCTCCGGAAACCAAACTGATCTGCCCTGTGGTCGGCTTCTACCAGTTTTTCCATTCTTCTGTAAATAATTCGTGTCAGTATTTTGCAACCATAACTTATGAAACTAATGGTTTGGTAATATTCACGCTTGTCAGCACTCTCTTTCTTCTGAATTGGAATTACTGCTTGAAATCTGGAAGTGTTTCCCCAGTCTCTTGCACACCGACTGAAACAGTTTTGTCATGGCTAGCTCTCACAATGACATCAGCAGTCGTGAAGGAATGTCGTCTACTCCAGAGGTCTTGTTTCGATTTAGGTCTTTCAGCACTATGTCAAATTCTTCTAGCCGTATCATATCTCATACGTCGTCTTTATCTACTTCCTCTTCCCTTTCGGTAATACTGCCTTCAAGTTAATTTTCCTTGCATAGCCCCTATGTATACTAGCATATTCCTTGCGCCTTTCAACTTTCCCTTCTTTGCTTCGTACTGGTCTTCCACCTGAGCTCTTGATATTCACACAGCAGCTTCTTTGTTCTCCAAAACCCTATTAAATTTTACTGTAGGTGGCAGCTATCCTTTCCCTAGCTATATACGCTTCCATAGACATAGATTTGTCCTCTTACCATTTCTGCCTAGCCACTTTGCATTTCCTGTCAGTCTCAGTTTTTAGACCTTTTTATCCCTTTTCGCCTGCTTCATTTGCTGAATTTTTGTATTATCTACTTTGGACAACTAAATTCAGTATCTCCTGTGATATTAATGGATTTCTACTGGGCGTTGTCTTTTTGCCTATTTGATCCATTGCTGCCTTTGCTATTTCATCTCTCAAATCTACCCATTCGTCTTCTACTGCATTCCTTTCCCTTGTTTCAGTCAATCGTTGCCTAATGTTCTCTTTGAAACTCTCAACAGTCTCCGGTTCTTTCAACTTATCCAAGTCCCATCTCCTTAATTTTTTACATTTTTGCAATTTTTTTCAGTTTGTTCTTCAGTTCATAACCAACAAATTATGTTCGGAGTCCACATCTGCGCCTTGAAATGTCTTACAGTTTAAAATATGAAATCTCTATTTTACCATCATATAATCCACCTGAAAACTTCCATTATCTCAGTATCTCCACGTCTCCTCCACGTATACAGACTTCTTTCATGATTCTTAAACCAAGTGTAAACGATGATTAAATTACACTGATTTGACAAAAGCCATGGGATGCCTCCTAATATCGTGTCAGACCTTCTTTTGCCCGGCGAAATGCAGCAACTTGATGTGCCGGGAGACCCCACGCGGGGCGGTTCGGCCGCCGCTCCACAAGTTCTTTAACGCCACTACGGCGACTTGCAAGTGAATGAGGATGAAATACACACAACACCCAGTCATCTCGAGGCAGAGAAAATCCCTGACCCCGCCGGGAATCGAACCCCGGACCCCGTGCGCGGGCAGCGAGAACGCCACCACAAGACCACGAGCCGCGGACATGGGCTCAATAAGTCGATGGAAGTCCACTGCAGAAGTACTGAGCCATACTGCCTCTATGGCCGTGCGTAATCGCAAAAGTGTTGCCGGTGCAGGATTTTGTGCACGAACTGACCAGCCCTGCTTCTATGATATTTCCGAACCGGAGAAAAAAAAAAAACCTTGATTGTCCCCCCTCCCCCCTCCCCCCCTCTCCCCCTCCCCAATCGTTTGAAATAGGACGAAAAAAAATTTAAAAAATCGAGTTTTCACAAATTTGTTTATTTTGCAGCTCACATCTTTCTGAAGAGTTTGATATATGAAACATGCATACATTCGAGGAAATTTAAGACATGTTATTCGGTATTAAGTGTGCCAAAGTGCAATGCCACGCCTTTTCACACGGCATTCTTCTATCACACGTCACTGCATTTTGCTCTTTGGAATTCAAACGTGTATATTTTGAAATGGAAGCTATTAAACCTATATTCAGGACAGTGGAAATTAAAACGTCCCGTGGTGCCTCTAGTGCTCCCAGTCAGCCGGTTTGACATCCTAACCCCCTTACAAAAAACACACAATTAATACTGGGAGGGATTATTTGTGACCGGGAGAATAAGAACTCTTCAGAAAATTTACACTCTTTATTGCCTATTTGCTAATAAATTTCTCTTTTGTACGACATAAAATTAAACATAGGAAATATTTAACCAGTAAAGACAAGATACAAGCAAGACAGTATACATTTCTTCAATCCTTAGATTCCAGCATTTTTTTCTATCTAATCTTGCCACAACTCTACACGGCGTGCTTTCCTTCCTGCGAAATAATCTATTACCTCATAAAAGTTTGTCAAATGCTTTGTTACACGAAAAGTCAAAATATCGTTGTCTAATAGTGAAAGAGTTGTTAATACAATTAGTACCCAAGACTGGTGTGGTTTCTCGATTTGATTCCGTCTATTTTGTCACTGTCTGCTAGATAAAACGAAACAGGTCTTTCTAATATTGCAGCAACTGTAACACGCGCCAAATATGTGAGACTTTTCTGGTACAGATGGTCATTTTTACGTACCTCATTTACATAAATAACACGAAGGAACAAAGTTCACGAAGTACCAAAATCAAATGTCTATTACGCCTACCGCAGAGCAAAAAGTATTATGTTAGGAAATAGTTTCACATTCCATTCATATGCTCCAGTTTCTCAAGCACGAGTTCGAAAAGTAGTAGTACGAAGTTTTTATATGTATTTGGCATCTTCATATTCTTCTACATAATTTGTGTGATGTCCCCGTTCTTCTGCTTCCTCGTTCTAACAAACAATCTTGTCATCACTAATTCTGTAACTATTCGTGCCATTGTCAAAACTTATTCTCCGGTTAACTTCACTAATCCTGCCAGAATCACCGGTTCAGTTAACTCGCGTTTATTCTCCGGTTAGGCGTTATTATGTGTTCGTACAACACGTTTCCCGCGTTATTCCGAGAATAGAACTTAAAGCGACTGCTAACTGGGGATTGTACAACTTGTAGTGTAGCGATCTGGCAAAAATTTTCTGTCAAAATTTCATTTTCTTGGATACACCGAGAATATGTAACCGTTCGTACCAGTTATTCCTGGTAGTCGTTCATTTCCGCTCTGGTAGTCTGAACCCATGAATTTCGCTAGTAATTATAACAACGGTGATCATTCTCACATCCAATCAACCATATAACCAAACAGCGATTTGCATTCACGCGTTCGAGTTTATTCAGCTCAGCTCGTATAGCCCCGTCCCCTTTTGTCTGCGGGATAGTTTTTTATTTCTAGATGCGGCGGAGAGTCCCCTGGCAGAAAAATCACGTACAGTATTCACGCATTCAAAAATCATCTTATGATTTGCTCAGAAATCACCTTAGAATGTGTTCAAAAATGTTCAAAAACCAACTGGGATGCATTTCAAAGTTATATGGATAATCGATAGACCAACGTGCGCCGAATGCTAGGTGCTTTGTGAAACAAGGTCTTTTTCGTCAAGAATATGAATTTGGCGCCCACTGAAATTGCCACCCGGGACAGATACCCAGGTTGCACCCCCCGTCCCCCCCCCCCCCCCCCCTCCGCCCTAGATCCGGGCCTGGAACTGACCTATCTATTATCTCTCATAAATGTTCGATGCGATTCATGTCGGGCCATGTGGGTGGCCAAATCATTCGCTGGAACTGTCCAGAATGTTCTGACATGGAGCATTATCATCCATAAAAATTCCAATGTTATTTGGGAAGATGAAGTTCATGAATGGCTTTAAGTTGTCTCCAAGTAGCCGAACATAACCATTTCCAGTCAGTAATCGGTTCAGTTGGACCAGAGGACCGAGTCCAATCCATGTAAACACAACACACGCCTTTACGGAGCCACTACCAGCTTGCACAGTGCGTTGTTGACAACTTGGTCCATGGCTCACGGGATCTGCTCCACACTCAAACCCTTCCATCAGCTCTTACCAAGTGGCATGGGGACATATCTGACCAGGCCGCAGTTTTCCAGTCGTCTAGGGTCCAACCGATATGGTCACGAGCCCAGGAGAGGCGCTGCAGACGAAGTCGTGAAGTTAGCAAAGGCACTCACAGCGGCCGTTTGCTGCCATTGCCATTAACGCCAAATTTCGTCTCACTGTCCAAACGGATACGTTTGCCATACGTCCCACATTGGTTTCTGCGGTTATTTCTCTCAGCGTTGCTTGTCTGTTAGCACTGACAATTCTTCGCAAACACCACTGCACTCGGTTATTAAGTGGAAGCCGTCGGCCTCTCCGTGGTGAGAGGTAATGCGTGAAATTTGGTATTCTCGGTACTATAGCCTCTGTAACTACTGCAAGACCTGCAGCCATTCGTCAGGAAGCACATGTTTGTCCGGACTCTCCACAGATATCGCTCCGTTGTGGTTGGTCCTACGGTAGGGCTATCTGTATATGAAGAATGAACATTAAATTCTTCCGTATCAATAAACAAACCGCTTCAGTCCTAATAGTTTTTCATTTATTTTCAGCTTACCAATGAACCATATGGTATGATTTGTTTAGGAACCGTGCACTATACTGGAATCCGGCTGTTTTATTCTGTGACGTACCGCATTTTAGCAGTGTTTTGTTCTGGCGGTCAACGAATGTTGGGTACAAAACTCCGAGCTTCTCGGCTCTGATGTTTTAGTTATGTGAGTATTAACATTTTGATATTCTCATGCAAATGTTTTTGATGGTTTTTAAAATATTCTCAAAATCTTAAAGTGATTTTACCAGTGTATATCTGACGATTGTTATATCTTTTGTATTTATTGTATTGTTATTGTTCACCTGAAGATGTGGCTTTTAGTGCCTCGAAACCGATAGTGATCCAGTAACAAAAGATTAAATACAGCTGATGCGGTTTAATAATACCCAAGGTAACTACTTATAGCTGTGGTTGCCCTACCTACAAGGTTGTCTGCAGAAAGTTTGTCTGGCGTTCACCGTTTATTACAGAGCTGACCGTTTAGTAAAAAATTTTTAAAAAAATGTGTGAACATGATGGTAATGCAATGAAGCTGTGTGTTGACTTTTCTTTTTTTTTTTGTTTTTCATGTGTTTGCGTGAAATAATAAGTGTAAAAGTATGTCACACGAATATCCATTTAAAATGCCGTTCCCAGGCCCGAGGTATGCTGGCATCGTGGGAGAGTAGCTGACAGTTGCTATGGCTGAAAGCTCCTGCAGATAGGCAGCGTGACGGCATACCAGAGGCAGCTTCATGCCAGGCATTTATTCTTCCGCGAATAGTTTCCTTCCCAGAAACGGGTCGTCCGCCCGATTGTGGGTTGTGTCTCAGTCGCAGACGTGTAACGAGAGTCCCGCCAAGACAAGCATACGTCTTTCCAACGGGTTCACATTGGTAACTAACTTGAAACAGAGCCACACATCTCTCCCACTGGAAAGTAGAACCGTACAGTGAGCGAGCTGGCACTAGTGGACATCTGTTAATTATCGGCACTTGAAACGTTCGAAGGACTGTTGTAGAGCTCGAACGGGATTGAAAGACAATGTGTGTGTGTGTGTTCAAAAATGGCTCTGAGCACTATGGGACTTAACATCTGAGGTCATCAGTCCCCTAGAACTTAGAACTACCTAAACCTAACTAACCTAAGGACATCACACACATCCATGCCCGAGGCAGGATTCGAACCTGCGACCGTAGCAGTCGCGTGGTTCCGGACTGAAGTGTGTGTGTGTGTGTGTGTGTGTGTGTGTGTGTGTGTGTGTGTATGAGAGTGAGGGAGGGAAAGGGGAGGGGGGAGAGAATAATACAAAACGCCGAAAGGGTTAGGAGTGTAACCAGGCGCTTAAGACTTTGGAATTAATATCTGGCTTCCGAGATTCTGCCCTCCTCCTCCTAATGAGTTCAGGAAAGTAGTGTTCCTTACGGTGTTCCGATGGAGCAGACACTTTCTCACATTGTCACCGGATACACATACACTTCGACGCTGTGGATAATTACAAGGCCCGTGGAGAGTTGTTTTTTACAGAATAATATTTTAGTGTTAGGGATGTTTTCCGTTTTCTTTAACGATTGGGCATGGAAAGTATGCCTGATTATGTGCTTCCGTGCGTGGTACTATTAGGTGAATTTATCCTAATGGTATTTATGGAAACGGGCTTGAATTTAAAAATATATTCGCACTAAAACCCGATATTTGGTTTCCTGTGTAAGTCTACGTGAGACTTCGGCATCTTTCTTTGCGTGTCCGGTAGCTGAGATTTTTCAGCATTTGTGTCACGTTGTACCTCGAGGCGTAACTTTTCGTGGTGCCCTTCGTATGTGAACGAGTCTTCTGTGATATAGGTCTCAAACATTTAAGAAGTACTGAAGTATAGATCGCACAAGTCTTTTGGAATGATTTTATTTAAATGCAGAAAATTTGTTTCATACAAGGGAAAACGTTTTCTTAAAATCGGACAACGGAGCTGAAGACCGGCTTTTCAAGTGACGGCCCTAAGCTTCCGAGAAAATTGCTGTTGACGTTTGTTCCTTCGTATCTTCTTAATCTTTATTGCATTGTTTCCTTTGTTTTTGTGACACACTGAAAAGTTACACAAGATCTTGGTATTTTTTTCCTACTAGTGTCCTCCTACGAGAGATACGAAATATCTCAGAAAAAGTTATTTTGTTTTTTACAGAGAAAAAGACTACATCGTGCATAAATAAGAACGTAAACAGATAAACATGTTTTAATGAAAATTATCTCAACAGTGAAAAAGTCAGAATTATTTGACGAGAAAAATAATTTTCTATGTTATTTGGCACGTAAGAAGAAAATAATATACAAAAGGTAAAGCAAAAAAGGCGCTGTTTACTGCATTCTAGATATTGTTTGATGTGTTTGCAAGTATATATTTTCTCGAGCATGTACATGTTTCTGTTCTCAAGACGTGTGGATGTCACTTTTGCTATTCTTTCAGTGATCAGGAGTGTAAAAACTTTACCAAGCGATCTTTGACAGGAACTTCCACCATGAATTCTGCTTTGGTTATTCATAATCTCTATTATCATTGCTTGTTCCCACATTTTGTTATTAAATTTCGATTTTTTTTTTCTTAAAAAGGGTAGTCCCTCACAACCTCACTTTCACCGTTCAGATGCAAAACTGCCTAGCAGAGAGATCACAACACACTAAATTTTGGCGCAGACGCGTAAACAAAAACGATCACTAGAAACAGACGAGACTTAATACAGGAATAAAACTCCAGGGGCGCTGCAGTAGACTCACTTGTCTCGAGTAATCAGTTCAGACAAAGAAGTCGATTGTGTAGAAGGGGCTGTAGCTGCTGTGCTACGCTCACTTGGTTGAAATGTGTCTTATCTTACGGATATAGAAAGTACGCATTAAACTTGAACATCTATTATCCCTGAAACTATGGACGACCACATGAAAAGCCGCTAGCTAGATACTCAGGATAGGTGCCTCTGAAATATACCTAAGACTCATCAAAATCCGTGATTAACAGGTCTGTTGGTGCCCTTGTTAGACAACACCGGAATCTTATATTTCGAGTTTCGCAAAAACTATTCTGTCTCAATCAGTCTCAAAGAACATCTCTTCAAAATTCATCCAAATCCATGGCTTGCAATTGCTGGACTCCCCTTGCAAGCCTATGTGTTTGTTCCACTTCGTATCGTGCCTTTAGGTATATGATTGACTGCGTATGTGGCTCACTAGCTGTAGTGTGCACAACTTCATTTTTCTCTGAATTAAGACTTAACTACCAGGCTCTGCACCACGTTGACATTTTATCCAATTCAAGGTAGATATTTAAAAAAATTAGTTTAGTTATATATTCTCATACATTTCCGGGTCACTAAATCAGCATTGAATTGAGGATTTGAAGTGGGAGAGAATTCGCTCCCCCGCGAACGGTCGATTGTCTGAAGAAGCCGTAAAGAGTCAAGACAGACGGGCAAGAAGTGTCTACTCTCATACGGAACACGTATGAGTATTTTTAGATTCGGCATATATCTATCCAACCTAGACAAACCTAGCTAAAGAAGCTCCAGCATGTTGAAACCAGGCCGGCGAGCGGTTCTAGGCCCTACAGTCTGGAACCGCGCGACCGCTACGATTGCAGGTTTGAATCCTGCCTCAGGCATGGATGTACGTGATGTCCTTAGGTTAGTTAGGTTTAAGTAGTTCTAAGTTCTAGGGGACTGATGACCTTAGAAGTTAAGTCCCATGGTGCTCAGAGCCATTTGAACCATTTTTTGTTGAAACCAGATCCAAGAAAATGACACTATTTAACTCAAACATCTTTCCAATCAGGCCTCTTCTTCTTTTTCGTGAGCTTTTACCCTGGTCTTCGCTGTACTCAAGTTATGAGAAATTTATTTAATTAACTTTGCAGTTGGGCGCCCTACCTGTCATCACTTTAAGCTAAGGTAGAGAAGTCGTGTGCGCCGCCTGTCTGTGAATTGTGTAAACTTTGTTCTATGAGTGACCGTATTTCAACTGCTTGTCTATCTTACTAATCTTCCAATCACAGTCATTTGTCTGTAACGCTAATAGACTGTCATTGGAAGCTGAAGAACGCGGGCGTACATAATAGTTTTTATTGAAACTAGGCTAACACCGGTAACAGAATAAAGTTATAAATGAGAAACCTGGAAACTTGATATCTGCGAAGAGCCACCATTATACCAGATACATATTGCGTAATTAGCTAAGAGAATTCATCTCTCGCTCTCAAAAGATACAAATATCACTGGTTGTGAAGCCATTAAGAAATGGAAACATGAAAAACCATTTCTGTGCAGAAACCTCTAGGTAGAGCAAATGCTAACTACAGATAGCGAACACACATAATGGTCCAAGCACATATTAAAGTGACAAAATTTATAGCCGTGGTAACCGTACAGATCAGTAGCCGTAAAAAGGAAACAGAAAGAACCAAATTTCAGTGCTAATGAATGAGAATGCAAGTAGTACACACGTTCTACTTGGTTTCTGTACAGCAATGGCTTTTCATGTTTTTTCTTAATGGCTTCACAACAAGTGAGCTCTGTGACATTTGAGGGCGCTAGGTGAACTCTCAAAATTAATTATTTGTTAAAAAGATGGTATAATGATGAAATTTAATCAACCATGTGGCTCACTTCGAAGTTCTTCATCATAATCTATAAGATCCTAAAATGAGAGATCAATGAATGCATATTTCGACATGACAGTTTATTTGAGAATAGTGTTATTAGAAGTACTATCTTTTGAAATAGACAAGAATCATAAATCTCCTGAGCAAAATATTGAGACTAAATGCAAAACTGAAAACGCAAAACTTCCACAGAAGTTACATTATCTCTGAGACCTCTACAGTTACAAATTAAATATGAGTACAGTACTAGAACGAAATGAAGACTGAATGGAACATAGGTTGCTTACAGTAAATACCATGTGAAAAAAAAAAACGGTTCAAGTGGCTCTGAGCGCTATGGGACTTAACTGCTAAGGTCATCAGTTATCTAGAACTTAGAACTACTTAAACCTAACTAACCTTAGGACATCACACACATCCACGCCCGAGGCAGGATTCGAACCTGCGACCGTAGCGGTCGCGCGGCTCCAGACTGTAGCGCCTAGAACCGCTCGGCCACTTCAACCGGCTACCACGTGAAGGCAAGAACGTTAATTCTCGTTCTCTGAAGTTTATCATGTGTTTTTGCCCCGTATTTTGGTTTGTTATGTGTGTGGACATGGCATTAAGTAAGTTCTACTGTACACACATTTGATGGTATCTATTAAAGAGAAAGAGGTTTCCAAAATAAGTTCCCAAGTGAAGTAATACTGAAATGTTAATGGTAAAAGTGTCAAGTGTGTTACAAAGAAATGTCTTGGGAGAAAAATTGATGAATAGGACAGAGGATTAATATTTCCTGTCTGTAATATCGTATTTCGGTATCGTCGCATATGGCAGTAAAAAATTTTCATTGAGTGACACAGCAGAGAGGTTACGACACTAAACACGCATTCTGGAGTGAACTGGGTTCAAATCCGACCATCCTGATGTTAGGTGTCTCTAAAACACTTGACGCAGATTGCAGGTTGGATTTTTCACTCTCTATCTCTCTATCCTTGTTCAGTCCGAACAAGGGCCATTCTCTAAGACTGAAATTTAAAGTTGCTCTTTCTTTATTTTTTTTCGAAAGAGTTTCTTAGAACATTTTTTTATGTCGCAAATATATTTTAATACCTTCGCATTAGCATGCCACACGTGCACAGGGACAGTTACTTCAGAAACCGATTAACTGATCAATGCTTTGCTTGGGTTAGTCATTGCCCCTTTTCTTACGTGCAGCTAGAGACGACAAAATTAATTTTCTGGCGAGAAGTAAGTGAGACGTGAAAGAGTTACAGACGATGACAGAGTAGTTGGCCGCCGTGCTGCCAAGTCGCAAGCAGTTCTGGCGTGGCCGTCGACCAGGGTTGAATGAGGCGGCGTTCCAACTGAGGCAGCGCATGAAGAACAGACGGTCGCCCGCCAAAGGACGCGCCGCGCCCTTCCAACGGACATTACTAACGTTTCATCCTGGCGCCAACTCTATTGCCAAGTGACACGTTGGCATTTGTACCTGTCGCGATTATTAATGAGTAGTACAGAGGATGAGTCAAGTTCGCTACGAAGACTTAGCGCCACAAATGACTGCTTCTAGAACCTGCCCGTCGTGCAAGCTGGCCGGCGCTCCAGGTGTCTCTCTCGTGTGTCAATACAACGGATTGACATTTGACAACATGGACCCCGTTAGCAGTTGAGCCCCACCACAACATACGTTTCTCAAACAACGAAATTACCCGAAAAGTAAGTTTCCATGGCCAGTTAAAAGAACATAAATTATTTAGACGCTTCAAGCTACGGTACTGTGCATGATGGAGGGTACTTAATACCACTATTAATTTTTTTCGTCCTATCCTATTTGAGAATAGAGCGAGGGAAAAACGACCTTTATGCCACTTCACACGCCCTTGCCTAAGTCCCCTTAGGTGATCTGTAAGATTGTGACAGTAGATATGTCGCATAGGCTTCCTTGAATACTGATTCAATATATTTGTCCAACAGGATAACGCGAGAACAACGTCTCTTTTATTATTTATTTTCTTCATCTTCCTCGTCACTCGCGCAAAATGTGTTACCATCGGTTCAAACATCTTGCACTTCAGCCAAGAGATTTAAAATTTGCAAGGTCGAAGCTATATAAGTGAAGGTGAAACATTTACAATTTTTTAAAAATTGAAAACATGATGATATATTTACAATAAAAAGCAGCTGTAAAAAGAAAAGCCAGGGGAAGAGACATACATATAAGTTTCATAGATTAGAAAAAGCTTATGAGACTGTACCAATAAAAAATATATATCGATACTTTGACAAGAGCACAATAAACAAGATATACAGTACATTCCTGCAGTTAGAAAACGTTCTAGGGAAAGCCATGAACTAAGTTTCAGTATTACGCTTAGGACAGCCGTTAAAAATAATGAACACCTTAAAAATGGGAAATGTTGCTCTGTTATTACTTTTGATTAGCCCTAACACATTCTAAACACTGTTCGTAGGAACACAGTGGTTAACTTGCCTGCGCTCCGCGTACTGTCTTAAGTATGTACTAAATGATATTGTAATGTTAAATTGTAAAACTTCATTTTTTACAACTGAGTACATTATTTCGTGGACAGCATGTATTTTTGTACCTGGCGTATAATTATTTAGAAGTATTTGCCATTTTTTCAATAATTTCGCAAATAGACTAGTGTTTCCTACATTCTGATGTTTTCTGAATAGTGAATAGGAGTCTCATTTATTTCTCAGGTCAGACATATTCGATCATTGTTTGTTTTTTAGCGGTTCACAGTAATGATTACCATGCATATGTTCACAATGATGAATACTGTACATACGTTATCTGAGAGTTGTGGAACTTTGTGTGTGTGTGTGTGTGTGTGTGTGTGTGTGTGAGAGAGAGAGAGAGAGAGAGAGAGAGAGAGAGAGAGAGATTACTACTTCACTGAATTGCAATAAAATGAAGAGGTTTTCAGAGGAGGTATGTCTGCAGTAATGAGATTCTATTGCTACAGACTTGGAGTGTAATGTTTCTTCCAATTATTTTGACACTGAGCTGCCACTTACTTCTTTGGAGAGCACGAAACCCAAGCGTTTGCCTGTGTAGTCACCTGAATCTGACAGCGACGTTGAAGGTGTTTAGACGACAGTATAAACGAAGATAGCAGCAATTGCTTCTGCTATCAGCACTATAGTAGTGAAACAATTACGTTTACTTGTCTTGTTGCTGCCGTTTCCATAGTGATGTTGCAGCTCTATCTTCAACACGTGTCACATTTCATGAGTTCTTTATTGAACATGGCATTTCAACTTCTGTCTCTAGATGTTTGCCCAACCTGGGAAAACACTGCACGTTTGGTTACCAACCTGCCTTTTCGACAAACCAAGCCTCCTCTGATTGTGGCAACAGCCTGGACGGTAAGACTCCCTTGGCGTTATTTTCTCACTTTTGTCGAGAATATTTGATACGAAATACAGCATTTAAATCTAATCCGAATGCCACTAAAATAGAGAAACCATGAAATCAACAGATGCCCGTGAAGTTCGACTGTTCATTAAAATAAGATTTTTGATGTCAATGACGAGTTACAGTGATTTTTATTTTATTTATGTTCAAATGGTTCAAATGGCTCTGAGCACTATGGGACTCAACATCTTAGGTCATAAGTCCCCTAGAACTTAGAACTATTAAACCTAACCAACCTAAGGACATCACACACACCCATGCCCGAGGCTGGATTCGAACCTGCGACCGTAGCAGTCCCGCGGTTCCGGACTGCAGCGCCAGAACCGCTAGACCACCGCGGCCGGCTTTATTTATGTAATCATTATTTTAATGATCACTGTATTTAACAAACCACGACTTTTCATACATCGGATTGGTTTCGTGGTCATCAATAGGTCCACAGTGATTGACATTACAAGCGATATTTGTACGTGTAAACTTGTGTAGTTTTTGAACGTTAGTATCTTTCGTCCATTACGTGCCGACTTTTTTTCATGAATACAAACTGTATTAGAATTTATTACTGTCACACGTGCTGTATGTTAATCTGGACGAGAAATGAACCAGCTTGGTTTCTGCTGAGGAACTTTGTGTTGGATTTATTTGCATATTATTGTGACTAATCAGTCCAGATTAGCATTATTCTTAATTAACTCTATAAAACTAAGAAAATTGTGTATCTAAATATACTGATTTCATATAACATTTTCCTCTACTACTTATTCCACATTATATTTGTTTAAATTAGTTTTTTAAACATCGGAGGCAGTGTTTCAGCTTATTACTCAAACTGTATTTTGATAGTGAAAAATCTGTTTTTCCTCATATAGCGCTGGTCCAGTGGGTGGACCTTTAGTTTGTTTCAATTGGTAAAGGCGTTTGGTAGTTATTGGTTTTTGAAGAAGTAATGTAGTTCTACGCCTGTCATCGTCTCTAGTTTACATACAGTTACACCTACAGAATGGATCCTTAAATGTGATTCCTCATCTCGTTTTCTCTTTCACGTGGTGCTATTGCGTATTTCATAACTTTATTACTTCTGGTTTTATTAGTGCACCTGAAACGAAATAAATCACTGTTAGCTGTGGTTCCCAACATTGTGCCCTTCTCGCCATACACCGCCTTTAGATGACCACTCGGTTGAGAATTCCACCTGCAGCAACCTTTCGGTTTACCTGTTGCCCTCCTGAAAGCCGCATTTCCTCAGTGGACAGTACGTGCAGCCAACAGCTGTGTCTCAGTTGTCGACTACCCAGATCTGATACTTCCGACGTGCCACCCGCTGAGGAACGCCGCTCGCTTGTCTCCCGTCTGTCAAACTTGAACGTGCATGTCATATACAAGTGGACTCAGACGGCTCAAGCATTGGCTTCAGGCCAAGGGGCACGCCAAAGTACGCCTGTGTCTACATCTTGCTGCGCGAAGTATGAGTAAACGGACAACAGCGTCTACCTTACACCTACTACTTCCAATATTTTTTTTTTTTACTGACAAGACAAAATCCGTAGGTCGGCTAATGAAGTGGGAAGGAGAGTCAAATTGGGTCAGACGGTGTCTAGTGGAGTTATCAGATATATGGCTAAAAAATTAAAGATTAGAATGGAGGAGTATATTTTACTACAGAGGAGCGGAAAATACAGAGGCAGGCATTATTGTGAATAAGAAAATAAAAAGAAGTATGGTATAAACACTGAGGGGAACACAGAAAGAATAGCAAGAATCGTTTTAATAATAAACAAAAATATATTCCAAAAAAATTGTTCAAACCTCTACACCAACGTACTCATTTTTCTGATGAGAAGGAACATTTCTCTGAAGAGATATACAAACTTACATATGTTACTAAGCTGAACGCTGTGGCCGAGAGGTTCTAGGCGCTTCAGTCCGGAACCGCGCTGCTGCTACGGTCGCAGGTTCGAATCCTGCCTCGGGCATGGATGTCTGTGATGTTCTTAGGTTAGTTAGGTTTAAGTAGTTCTGAGTCTAGGGAACTGATGACCTCAGATGTTAAGTCCCATAGTGCTTAGAGCCATTTTATGTCACTAAAAATGCTGAGAGAGAATTTGTATGATAAAAAGCAAAGAACAATTCTTTCGTGGGAAACTTCGCACATGATACCAGAAAGGGCGGAGAAGATAAATGAATAGAATTTGCCAAGAACAACATGTTTATGTCTGACAGATTTTTTAAAGAAAAGCAAATAGAAAATGGGCTTGGCTACGACCCAGTGGGACTAAAAATTAAATTAATTATATTCAGTCACATACCAAAGAAATTAGGCACTATGTGACACTCCTAGGCCACTTCAGGATTGCAGGTAATGCCTGACTCGTAAGATGCAGAGTAAAAATTGGTAGAAAGAAACAGGCAGGGTGTAACATATGTAAAACATGAGAATTTTTCTAAGAACGAAGAGATATACCAGATTAAGTTAATCAAAAGTTTCGGGGTCTTATAGAACTTACGTTACACACAAAGGCGAAAGGGCCATTATTTAACGAACGTTCCACGGTAAAGAACAAAAACAAAGCTGCAGATAAAAAGAAGCAAATGAATGAAAATCGCAGATTGTGTAAGGCAGCTATTAAAGAGAATGCGAGAGTGTCTAATAAATGCTGATAGTAACGTGACTGACAAAATTTAATTAAACAAAGCTAGACGGGGACATCTTCAAAGGATGTGAGAAACTGTCTTGAGAGCTAAGGTCCGTATCACACTGCAAAAAATCTCTATGAAATATCTTTTATAAATGACGTTTTATAATATCTTTGACGATGTACTGGGGTACCTTTATTACATCTTATATAAAAGTTAGAACGAAGTCCTAGCTTTTATAAAATATTTGCCAAAGAACTTTGACAGTGTAATGAGGGCTATAGTAAAAGAAACAATTGCAAGAGGAAAAGTAGCACACAAGGGTACTGGAAAATTATTTAAAGAATGTATGCAAAGGAAGATAATAACCCACATTGGAGCAATGTTTTAATTCTTCTGCTTCACAAGAAACGGGTCAGAGAAACCTCATCGGTATCCACTCCTTTAGGTACAAAATGTTTGCTATAATTATACCCCACCGGCATTATAAATCTATGTTAATCAAGTCTTAGGCATAATATGAACTTAAGGGATGCCCCCTCTCTCCACAAGGTATTATAAGCAGTAGTTAAATTATCAAATGATAATGATGCTTGCAAGCCACCTTGAAAGCCTCCTTCAATAAAAGTTATGAAACGGAACGGAGGACTTGATCTGTAAAACTGCTCCCTGTTCGAAAACTATCTTGTTTAATTGGGATGTGTACCATAATTTTGCCACGAATTCGCTTTAAGATTATTCTTTCCAGTGATTTATAGTGAGAACTAAGGAGAGATTTAGGGTGTTAGGTTTCTGCTTTATCTATTGGTTTTTCTGGTTTAGGTATTGTGATTATTTCTATTTGCTTCAACTCTTTAGGAATGCAAGCAGTCTTCAAAATGCTTCTGAAGTTGTTCACTGTAGTTCATTAGTAACAGCTATCCTGGATTTCAACAGAAATCGTTTAGGAAAGCCGGGAAAATCCAAGTCAGGGTGGCTAGCTCAGGTAAAATAGACTCTTTACAGAAACAGGTTTCGTATTGTCCAGTGTATACGTACAAAGTTCTCAAATGCGAGGAGTGTGGTCTAATATGCCAATCATTTAAAAAAAAAACAGTTATATTCCTATCACAACAGTGTGAAAACTAAAGCAGTTCTGTGGGGACCAGAAAGCTTGTGCCTGAATAATTGCCTTCAAATTGGATCCCAAAATTTGAGGTTTGTCACGGGATCAGTATTATTCAGAAAGTAGTTAATGGTGATCTCGTAACTTAACAATCATTCCTCTGTCTTGTGCTCTCTGAATGAATGCTGCTGTTCATTCTAACCAACCGAATGGTTTGGGCCGGCGGTAAGACACTGGACAACTCTGATTTAGGTTTTCCATGGTTTCTCTAAATGAGAGGATGGTTCTCTCGATAAGGACTCAGCCATTTTCATTCACCATCCCTCCCATAACCGAGTCTGTGCTAGGTTTCTAACGATCGCATTGGTAGTGGAAAATTAAACCATAATCTTCCTTCAATTTAAACAAATTCATATTATCAACTAGAAATCTCAGAGGGGAGTAAATATGCTGCGACGCCAGTTTCGGATACAATAGTTCGTTAAATATCTTAATAATTTGACTTCTCAGCTTAAGGACATTTGACATTCCCTGTCAAGTTCGCGAAAAGTATGGACATCCAACAGCAAACAGTGAAGGACTGTGGAATTGGTGTCTCAAATTCAGGAAAAAGAGTTCATAACGTCTACAAGGAGGAGAAGCGGCGTCATGTCTATGTACAATAAAGACTGGACACTTCCACGAGCGAAGTTACGCAAAGGCGAGAGACAATAATCGCTTTAATGTCAGCGGCGTTGGCATAGAATTTCTAGAAGTTTCAAGGCAACATTGTTGAAATTTTAGGCTGACACATTAAGCTATCGTAAACTGTGGACATAATGCAGTTGAAAATATTCATAGATGCTCACAAACACTAGAGATGGTTTTCACCATTGCATCATTGATTTATTACTAAGGATTTGGTGTATGGGTGCTAAATTCAAGCAAAACGGAAAACCGAAACCCTTACAGTATGGCTTTACTTTCGCCATCATGTGGATGGAAATGTTTGTGATGATGATTGATTCGATAAATTACGTTAAAATAAACGCAATTTAGTATTTCAATTACTACTCGCTAAAGAAATTAGCCCGATAAGTTTCGGAAGCCTGTTGCCATTCTCAGGTGCCTTACATTTGCCCCACATTAATTATTCTGATTATAGCGTGATTTAGTTAAGCTATTCTCCTCAAATACTCACCATGTACTTATTTTCATGAGTAATATTGCTAACCACATGACAAACCAATGGGACTTCAATCCGCTTACGCCATATGCGTTTAACAGACAGCTAGGTTTACATGTCTGACACACTGATTGCAATTAGCACTGAGTATAGTAGAACAGATGGCGACGAGGCTTTATTTACCGGACGGAGGGCTGTTGGCCGCTTGGAAGTATATTGGACAATGACATAGGCTATCAGGAGATTTCATACACTACTGGGCATTAAAATTGCTACACCACGAAGATGACGCGAAATTTAACCGACAGGAAGAAGATGCTGTGATATGCAAATGATTAGCTTTTCAGAGCATTCACACAAGGTTGGCGCCGGTGGCGACACCTACAACGTGCTGACATGAGGAAAGTTTCCAACCGATTTCTCATACACAAATACCAGTTGACCGGCGTTGCCCCGTGAAACGTTGTTGTGGTGCCTCGTGTAAGGAGGAGAAATGCGTACCATCACGTTTCCGACTTTGATAAAGGTCGGATTGTAGCCTATCGCGATTGCGGTTTATCGTATCGCGACATTGCTGCTCGCGTTGCTTGAGATCCAATGACTGTTAGCAGAATATGGAATCGGTGGGTTCAGGATGGTAATACGGAACGCCGTGATGGATCCCAACGGCCTCCTATCACTAGCAGTCCAGAAGACAGGCATCTTATCCGCATGGCTGTAACGGATCGTGCAATCACGTCTCGATCCCTGAGTCAACAGATGGGGACGTTTGCAAGACTACAGCAATCTGCACGAACAGTGCGACGACGTTTGCAGCAGCATGGACTATCAGCTCGGAGACCATGGCTTGGGTACCCTTGACGCTCCATCACAGACAGGAGCGCCTGCGATGGTGTGCTCAACGACGAATCTGGGTGCAAGAATGGCAAAACGTCATTTTTTCGGATGAATCCAGGTTCTGTTTATAGCATCATGATGGTCGCATCCGTGTTTGGCGGCATCGCGGTGAACGCAAATTGGAAGCGTGTATTCGTCATCGCCATACTGGCGCATCACCCGGCTTGATGGTATGGGGTGCCATTGGTTACACGTCTCAGTCACCTCTTGTTCGCACTGACGGCAATTTGAACAGTGGACTTTACGTTTCAGATGTGTTACGACCCGTGGCTCTACCCTTCATTCCATCCCTGCGAAACCCTACATTTAAGCAGGATAATGCAAGGCCGCATGTTGCAGATCCTGTACGGTCCTTTCTGGATACAGAAAATGTTCGACTGCTGCCCTGGCCAGCACATTCTCCAGATCTCTCGCCAATTGAAAACGTTTGGTCAATGGTGGCCGAGCAACTGGCTTGTCACAATACGCCAGTCACTACTCTTGATGAACTGTGGTATCGTGTTGAAGCTACATGGACAGCTGTAGCTGTACACGCCATCCAAGCTCTGTTTGACTCAATGCCCAGGCGTATCAAGGTCGTTAATACGGCGAGAGGTGGTTGTTCTGGGTACTGATTTCTCAGGATCTATGCACCCAAATTGCGTGAAAATATAATCTCATGTCAGTTCTAGTATAATATAATTGTCCAATGAATACCCGTTTATCATCTGCATTTCTTCTTGGTGTAGCAATTTTAATGGCCAGCAGTGTATTAATCGTTTTGTTTTGCAAAAGTTGTCGCATCAGTTCCTAACATCAGGGTCAACATTTGGAAAGTTCAACCAAAAGCTGCGATGCGAACTGAGGACCGCGATTTGTTGCTGTTCTCTCCTATTCTCTCGAAGGTGTAGAAGAGCCCCTCCCGCTCTCCCCCCCTCCCCCCCCCCCACTCTCCTCACCAATTATGGTCCGCCGAAAATGGAGTACTGGGTACAGAAGTCATGTATACAAACTAATTAGCGACGTGTATACTGCTTCTCGTACGACACAAGAGGGGTGCCTGTTGCTGATATGTATTCTGAAGACCGCAGAACGCTCCTGGTTCAGCTTGCAAAATAATAGCAGACATTCTTTGAACTGAGAGAAGGTGAAACCTGTTATTATTTATCAATGAATCGTTAGGGGTTTGAGATGAGGCATTATCGTTGTGTAGGATAGCACATCTTTCAGTGTTTTCCATTCCTTTCTGTACGGAACCTAGGCTGCACAGGTCTGTAGAGATGGCATGCCTGATGCTTGTACATACAATTATTCTTGTACAGTAGTTGATAATATCACACTACAAGACGAAGTTACTCAGCCACAAATGGCTGGTTTCAAAGACAAATATCAACTACAGCAAAAAATTTCAGTACACGGAGTGTCCAGCTCAATCTCCCAGTATGAATTCCGTATAACGTATCTGAGATGATCTTTGGAGACATGTTGCTGCTTTTAGTTCTACCAAGACATTTGATGCACCGATACTACATTGCAAGAAAAAGTAGTGTGTCTGTATGAGAGATGGACTGGAAAGACAGTGAGAGAAAGCGTTTCCTGAGACAATGATACTCCAGACGACCAAGACGCTATTGTACTGCCCCGACAGATCAGAGAGCCATCCATTGCTTGTGTAATACGTAGGTCAGTGCATGATGGAGGAGATGGTTGAAAGGACTATTCGAGAGGACACCAAGGTTTGTGGAAAACAGCAATTCACAAGGGGAATGCTTTTAAGAAGGAACTTGGCAAGCATGAGACTAATCTGCGAATAGAGGATATTCTGCAACATCAACAGAAACGGCTAACAAATAATTCGTTTGATGAGACAACGAACCCTAGCTGGCCAATGCCCAGAACAAATCTGACTGAATGCTAACAGCAGTACTCGTACTAGAGAGACTTTCCTCTGAGGCATTAGGTGCGACACTTTGGTGCCTACTGTAAGATCGCTTGTGATTTACGTTCTGAGCACAATTACTGTCTGACAGAGCGATTTCCGCACACAACAGATACGCCCAGGAAATGCAGTCGCATCGTACGCTCTAGCCTCTTATTCATAGAGAGGTAATATGGGAAAAGAAGGAGTTGTTGCATGTATTAAGATAGAACACAAATGCAAAAACATTGAGAAAACAGATTTTGTAATGATCAGCATGTGGATAAACAGTGAAAATGACCACTTTTAATTGCAACTGTATATAAATCCCTTTAGATAAATTTTTATGGGCAATTTGGATTCCTTACTACGCTGTTTATCAGACAGCAGCAAGAGGCTAATAATCAATGGTGATTTTAGTGTAGATTTTCTAAAGGATTCTGACAGGATAAATGATCTGGAAAACTTAACTGGATCCTAAAATTTAATATCAGTAATTTACTTTTCAACAAGTCTGTAATAAAGACAGTAGGAACCATACTGATAATATTTTCTTTGATGAAGCTCAGAACAAGAAAATAAATGCGTACAGAGTAAAAAATGCTCTCCATAATCATGATGCACAGTTAGGTACGATAAATAAAATGATACCTTACAGTAATGATACACCTCGGTGGAAATCAGAATACTTCATTATTCCAGAACAAATGTTTTTAATAATAGTTTACAAGAGATGACCTGGGATGAAATTTATAATGAACCAAATGCTGAAATAAAAATTAATCTGTTTCATGATAAATTCATATCATTGTTTGAAAATAGCTTTCTGCATCAGCTAATCAAAACGGACATTAAATAGCCATGTGGAAACCATGGATCACTGGAGGGATAAAAGTATTGTGTGGAAGGAAAAAGGAAATGTAACAGTTGGCAAGCACAAGTAGAGAGTCTCTGTTATTGCACTAAAAAAACTACTCAAATTACTGAAAAAAGCTGTTAAAAATCAAGAAACATGTACATTATGTAAAAAATCAGTAATTGCGACAAGAGACTTAAGGCTATATGGACTGTAGTGAAAAGAGAGACAGGACATCCGACTAAAGAACAGTATAAAATTAGTACTGAATTAAATGGAAGGGCTATAAATGATCAGTCAAAGGTAGCAAATGTGTTCAATAATCATTTCTTAAATATACTAGAAAATATAGGGAAGAAAAGGTCAAGAGGAGAAACCACAGTAGTACGTTGAAACAGTAACTCTCATAAAATTCAGCCATATAAAGTTATCACCAAATTCTCCCTCTGATATTAAGCAAATTATATACTCTCTCATAAATAAAAGCTGACCTGCATTTGATGGTGTTTCGAAAAGAGAACTAAAGATATGTACCCTTATAATAAACACAGTTCTATCTGGAATATACATATATATGCATCACTAACGCAAGACATGTTCCCAGAGAAATTGAAGTTCGCCGTTGTTAAACACCTCAGTAAGAGAGGTGATAAAGCTGTTAATAACTATTGACCTATTTCACTACTGACATCATTCCGAAAATTTTTGGGATGGCGATGTATTCTAGAATAGTATCCCAACTGAGCAGCAGTATCATCCTCAGTAAACCACCGTTTGGATTTCAGAAGAGTTGCTCTACTGCGAACACCATTTACGCGTTCACTCACGAAAATTTACAAGCATTAACTAACGAAATAGGACCAGCTGGTATATTCTATGACCTATCTAAGGCATTAGACTGCGTGAATCACAAAATTCTCAAAGATAAACTGGGGTTTTATGGGACTGATGAATGGCCAACCAATGGAAAATGTCATATCTAACCAAAAGAACGTAGAAAGTTGTACTTACTAATTCAGCCAATGTAATCAAGTTCTGACTGGGGGAAAAATCACGTATGGGTCCCCAAGGCTCAATCTTAGGTCCGCCATTGTTCCTCATATATGTAAACGATCTTCCATCTAATATACAATTTATTCCTCTTCTGGATGGCATTAGTGGTGTAAGCAATCCAAGCATACAACAACAACAAAAGAAATGGTAATCAGTGTTCTTTAAAGAGTAATTGACCAGTTTTCTGTGACTGGTCTTACTCTCAATTTCAAAAAGATACAAAATATTCAGTTCTGCACATCTACAGGTACTACACCAATGACAAGCGTTAACACATAATGAGGAAACAATAAATAGGGTGAAAATTTGAAAATTTTAAGTATCCATACTGATGAGAATTGAAACTGGAAAAAGCCCATTTTGTAAATCCTAAAATTCAGTCATATTTGCAATTAGAATAATCGCAAATGTTGAGGAAAAGCAAATCAGTAAGCTGACATTTTTGCATATTTTCATTCAATAATGTCATATGGAATAATGTTCTGGGATAACTGAGCTTTAAGAAAAAAGTCTTCACTGCTCAAATACGTGCTGTAAAAATAATACATGATGGTCACCTACTATCATCTTGTAGACATCTGTTTAAGGAGTTAGGCATTTCGACTACAGCTTCACAGTATATTTATTTTCTCATGAAGTTTGTTGTAAATAATCCACTGCAGTTCAAAAGGAACAATGATGTGCGTAATGCAGAATGCTGCAACTAAAATGCACAGTGCTGCAACTAAAATATTTTATCACTTAGTCAGTGGTATAAAATGTCGACAGATAGCAGAGTGAAATTTGAAACCATACTGGAAAAGTTGCTCCCTGACAATTCTTTCTATTGTGTGGAAGTATTTCTGTTGTAGTAATCAGTAGAAGGTGGTCAACCGGAATTATTAAATATTCAAATGTGTGTGAATTCCTAAGGGACCAATCTGCTTAGGTCATCGGTCCCTAGACTTACACACTACTTAAACTAACTTATGCTAAGAACAATACACACACCCATGTCCGAGGGAGGACTCGAACCTCTCGCGGGAGGGCCACGCAATCCGTGACATGGCGCCACAGACCGCGCGGCCACTGCTCGCGGGCGCCAATTATTAACTCACACCTGTAAATATATTAAAAGTTGCCGTTATTGTAATCGACCACCACTTTGGCTACGCGAGCGTTGTATTTCGGTGTATAATGTGGATGTGCTTTTTACTTTTATCCTAGCTGATCACTGTTATTGCACTAGTTGCATGATGTGTGTTCACATGGTTTGGGTAGACTTATACCACCACCACATGCATTTGGTTCCAGACCGCTGGGAGGTATGTTCCATCGTGTCACAACTTAAAGTTGTAGAGTGGGCTTTAACATGCCTAATGCTTGACAATGACTAAGAATCGAAAGCGTAATCACAATGAATACTTTTAACAGCTACATGTGGAATGACTGCATTCAATGTATTGATTTCTGCTGTTAGTATCGTAGTTTTAAAAGAGGCGAATTGAACGGCGCTTCACTCTTCAAAACTAGATTAGCAGTTTCGGAGAAATTACAGTGTCTAGAACTTAGGATTTATCTGTTTTGAACATGAAACTGTTTGCTGTCTTATGTGGAGGTTCTTGAATTCGTACCGAAATACGGACGTCAGGTCAGATAAGGAGGAGGAAACAGTGTCTTGCACCGCAGCGATACCAGTATAACAGGGAAACAGAAGAAATGTAGTTTTAATTCTGTCTATGATGTTCACGTGTGTCGAGTGCTGATTTGTTTGAAAACATAATTGTCTTTCACAAGCCAAGAGGAACTAGATAAGCTAATTCTTTACTGAGAATGAAGAAGGAACGCAAAGAGAGCAGTTCAAATGGTTCAAATGGCTCTGAGCACTATGGGACTTAACATCTATGGTCATCAGTCCCCTAGAACTTAGAACTACTTAAACCTAACTAACCTAAGGACAGCACACAACACCCAAAGAGAGCAGTTGATTCGTATGCAAAAAGTTATCCCGAAAGACGATGTCCAGCAAGAATGAGAATTCATGTGAAAAAAATTGGTACTTAAAAGTCACTGCGATCCTACGCATATGGTGGAGGAGCAAGCCTATAACGAGCGGAGAGAACGAAATCATGTTCTGCCAACTGTTGCTCATAATCCACATGTTAGCTCCAAAAAACATTGCGAGTGCCTCTGGAATAATTCAGCCCAGCGTTGCTCACATTTTGCGAGCAAGTTATGCCTATCTGTATCATGCGTCACTTCAACAGCAGATTAACCAGCGGGATTACGGAAGAGGCATGAAATAGTGGCGCTCGGTTCTTATACGGTATAGGACAATTCTGTTTCCCGATGGAGCTACATTTACAAAGCATAGAGAGATGAATGTAAGAAATATGAATTACTGGGCCGCTGAGAATCTGCACTGGCTGACGCATGTTGAACATCAGGAAAAATGGAGTTTACAAGTTTTGGACAGAGTTATTGGAGACAAAGTGATTGGTCTTTACTTCTCTGGAGAAACATTAACTATAAAAGATGCGCACAATTTCTCTCCAGAGTGCTACCGGCTATGCTAGAGGAAGTATTCCTTGAAATAAGTAGATGTATGCGGTTCGAGTACGATGGGCGCTAGACCCACTACTCGCTTATGGCTAGCAAAGCGCTCACCCGTCCCTTTGCTGGTCGGTAGACAGTATCTGAAGCTGTTATCAGTTGACCGGCACGTTCACCTGATCTGATGCCACTGGACTATTTTCTCCAGGGTAACTCAAGGATGAGGAATATACACAAGTTCCGAGGTCGCAAGACGTTTTCAAACATCGCAATGTTGCAGGAGGTGCAATGATATCGAAGAAATCGCTTCATTCTGCCCAAAAGTCCTTGCACCAGCGACTGCAAACCTGTAATGCAGAAGACAGTGGGCATTTCGAACACCTGATGACATACATTTAATTTTAAGGAAGTTCTTATGACAACATCCTTTTGTTGTTGTTGCTGATGTAATGTAGCAATGTAAGTGTGTATCTTGAGAATAAACTCATGACGCGAAGTTATTATTTAACAGTCTTTATATCTTTATACATCGATTCCCTTTTCCACACGCACATTTAATGTTTGACTTGTACCTTTCTTTCAAGGCTCCGGCAGAAATAGGAGCAGAAGCATTATCGTTACCTCATCCTTAGATGCCACGTCTTTTGCCTTCTAGGTGGTGTGTTGGACCAACCATATGCAGCCACTTTGGTAAGTAGATTGTCTTAACTGCATCTAGTTGGAACGCCCCATCGACCTGACGCAGTAGTTCTGTATAACAACAGAGGACAACAATCGGTTTCACGTTCAAAACAGATAAATCCTAAGTTCTAAATAACGTTTTTACTCTGAAACTTCTAATTGCATTTTGAAGAGTGAAACTCTGTTGAACTTCAAAAGTACCACACTAGTAGCAGAAATTGTTATAGTTACATTTGAAAAAGCGAAATAGATACCGACATCTCTGTAATTAATGTAGCTGTAAAAAGAGACTAAATATAATTTTATGAGAACTCTTTCGTAATTCATTCAGTAAATAACGATGCCTTAAATGGTTCAGCAAATATCTGACGTCAACCAGTTAGGTTGGATCAGCGCGTATAAAATATTGTATATTTCAAACTCAAAGACCCATTAGATAATGTAGCACAGTAACATAAACTTAGTTGTATGAGAAGGTTTGTAGATTCTGTGGCGCAAATCACAAAAAAATATTTATGGAGTTTCAACAATTTCAGACTTAAGTCTCAAAAATTGCTAACTGCAATCATAGGTCCATCAAGTGCTGCAGTCTTCTATTCCTGCATTCATAAGGTAGTGCATCTAGCGATCCTCTACGTATGCGATAAACACTTTCCTTGCAATTATGTTTTATATTGAACGTACGTGAGAAGTTAAAACCGTGTTCCAGGCTGAGATTCCTTTGTTTTACGGGCAGTGCCCTGAGAATTACGCACTATTTGTGCTGATGGACAGGCTAAAATTGCTAACTTATAACTTGTTTCCTTCTGCGCCTTTCAAGCTCTAAAGGGTTCTCCAGCAATTTTAAGTAGTTAAAAAGGTTCACTGATGCGTGTAGTCCGCTACAAGATAGAAAAATACAGCTTCTATTCTTTATGTCTGGAGACATTAATTAAAGCAGAAATGTTGTTATTGGCACCCAGGCGCCTTAATAAGGATTGCATTAGATAATTCGCTTTGAATACAGCAGTTTGCCGACAAAATGGTCGAAGATTGAACGGAGGAAAGAAGCGAAATGTGAAACAGCTCGGAGCTGTAGTCAGAAATAGTGAGAAATGTGAGCGGTGCGCGGCGTTATATTTAGCACGCCTCTCACGCGTCCTGCCCGACACGTGTCCAGCCTTCCGTCTCCCACGATGACTGTCCAGTGTCCAGCGAAAGCGAATGCCACTCCCAGTCATTGACAGCGCGAAAGTTTGGACGCACTTTATAGCAGACGCCTCGGTTTCCCTGTGGAGGACGTGCTTCTTTTCCCGATCTGTCGCACTCTTTCTTCTCACTCCGAGAGCTATGCCGCGTAGCTCACAGCGTGTGAATCGCATTAAACGAGGTACATAACAGAGCTCGGATTTACTTTTTCATTTTCGGAAGGTGAATCGTTCAGATTTCTAGGTGTTTTTATAATTACAGAGCACAGCAGTAGATTTACTGTTTCATTCGCGATGGTGCTGCACGACATAACACTCACTACCTAACGCGTGCTTTGTCAAGTACGAGTGCTTACTGATACGATTACGAACTTTCTGTTTCGTAATCAGAATTACGACTTTCCTTCTGTTGTCCCATTTATTACATCTTAATCCGAGTAGTTAAAGTAGACGATACTGTCACCACAACGTTGGCTGTAGTGGATTCTGTAATTACATGTACACATCACGGAGGCTGGAATACGGAGATGTGATCCCACGCAAAAGCTCTACCAAAATTTAAAAAAAATTGCGTATGAGGCTATTATATCTAATAGATACCGAAGAAAATGTCGAAACGTAACAAATGAATCTTTAAAGTTGAGTGTAGCGAGTGTCAGAGGCTATATTCGTTCTTCAGTTGGTGCACAGTTTTCTGGGCTTGGTTTTTTGTGTTTAAATCATCAAAAACTGATTTACCTGTCTATTTAATACTACAAAAATCAGTGGCTTTTAGTTTAGAAGTTACTGCGGACGTGCGGTATGACGTGAATGACGATCTTTGTTCAGTATCGCCTGGGCTCCAACTCTGGGTCTTAAACTAAACCCTAAGAAGTCAAAAGTGACCCTCATATCTCATAAAACCCTGCGGAATAGTCCTCCCATTACTTCTGAATAATATTCAGTTACCGTTTCAAAAGCAGTAAAAGATCTTTTCATAATCTTGGATGAGCATCCAAATTGTGAAGGTCAAACTGTTGCAGCATGCAGCAAACCTCTCTCCTGCCTACATGTAATATAAGAATACAGTCCACAGTCCTGTCAAATCTTTACTACTGTTGCGTACAGGATGGTTATAATTAAACTTTCGCTACTTGAGCCAGTGTAGACGGTAAAGTATTTACGACCAGTTTTATAGGGACGATGTTCAGACTGCGCGCTGCAGGATTTGGGTTGTTAGTAGTGATAGTAGTGTATTGTGGTGTAGTGTAGTGCCGTTAGACACCGGTACTGGTACGGTGACGTACAATCGCACCAAGAAGTATTGGCACAGTTACATTTCAGTGGTTGTAGGTTAAACGAAACATATGTTTCAGAACAGAACCCAGACACTTGCCACCTTACATTACATAGGTTACAAATACACTCCTGGAAATGGAAAAAAGAACACATTGACACCGGTGTGTCAGACCCACCATACTTGCTCCGGACACTGCGAGAGGGCTGTACAAGCAATGATCACACGCACGGCACAGCGGACACACCAGGAACCGCGGTGTTGGCCGTCGAATGGCGCTAGCTGCGCAGCATTTGTGCACCGCCGCCGTCAGTGTCAGCCAGTTTGCCGTGGCATACGGAGCTCCATCGCAGTCTTTAACACTGGTAGCATGCCGCGACAGCGTGGACGTGAACCGTATGTGCAGTTGACGGACTTTGAGCGAGGGCGTATAGTGGGCATGCGGGAGGCCGGGTGGACGTACCGCCGAATTGCTCAACACGTGGGGCGTGAGGTCTCCACAGTACATCGATGTTGTCGCCAGTGGTCGGCGGAAGGTGCACGTGCCCGTCGACCTGGGACCGGACCGCAGCGACGCACGGATGCACGCCAAGACCTTAGGATCCTACGCAGTGCCGTAGGGGACCGCACCGCCACTTCCCAGCAAATTAGGGACACTGTTGCTCCTGGGGTATCGGCGAGGACCATTCGCAACCGTCTCCATGAAGCTGGGCTACGGTCCCGCACACCGTTAGGCCGTCTTCCGCTCACGCCCCAACATCGTGCAGCCCGCCTCCAGTGGTGTCGCGACAGGCGTGAATGGAGGGACGAATGGAGACGTGTCGTCTTCAGCGATGAGAGTCGCTTCTGCCTTGGTGCCAATGATGGTCGTATGCGTGTTTGGCGCCGTGCAGGTGAGCGCCACAATCAGGACTGCATACGACCGGGGCACACAGGGCCAACACCCGGCATCATGGTGTGGGGAGCGATCTCCTACACTGGCCGTACACCACTGGTGATCGTCGAGGGGACACTGAATAGTGCACGGTACATCCAAACCGCCATCGAACCCATCGTTCTACCATTCCTAGACCGGCAAGGGAACTTGCTGTTCCAACAGGACAATGCACGTCCGCATGTATCCCGTGCCACCCAACGTGCTCTAGAAGGTGTAAGTCAACTACCCTGGCCAGCAAGATCTCCGGATCTGTCCCCCATTGAGCATGTTTGGGACTGGATGAAGCGTCGTCTCACGCGGTCTGCACGTCCAGCACGAACGCTGGTCCAACTGAGGCGCCAGGTGGAAATGGCATGGCAAGCCGTTCCACAGGACTACATCCAGCATCTCTACGATCGTCTCCATGGGAGAATAGCAGCCTGCATTGCTGCGAAAGGTGGATATACACTGTACTAGTGCCGACATTGTGCATGCTCTGTTGCCTGTGTCTATGTGCCTGTGGTTCGGTCAGTGTGATCATGTGATGTATCTGACCCCAGGAATGTGTCAATAAAGTTTCCCCTTCCTGGGACAATGAATTCACGGTGTTCTTATTTCAATTTCCAGGAGTGTATGTCCAAATCACCTGTCCGTAAAGTAACATACAGTGTTATGAAAATAAACATCGCTTCTTCTGCATCCAAAAACGTATTGGCACACGCGTATGAATCGGACAGTGTGTTCGTTTTCTTCATCGATGTTCATCTTCTAATAGCTAGTGTGCATCCCTTTAGCATCCATAACAGCACGTAAAGGCCTAGGAATGCTTTGTATTAAATTCCGGGTGATATCGGAGATAATTTTCGACCATTCCTCCAGGAGCACTTTCTCCAAGTCGTTTTTACCGGACGGACGCCTTTTTCTGACTTGTGTGTCAAGATGAGCCCACAGGTTCTCAATGGAGTTCAAATCAGGGCTCTGAGGTGGTGTTAGAACCCTTCTGGGGGCATTGTAGAGTAATCACTCCCGCGGTTTCATGGCGGTATGTTTTAGGTCGCTGTTTTGCTGGAAATGAAACACCCCAGTAAGACCCAATGTTTGTGCACTAGCGTGTAAATTACCTCGCAACACGTCGATGTATCTCATATGATCCATTGTACCGTGGATTACAGCGATTTTCAACGCCGAATGCCGCCATACAGCCCCAGACCATGATACCGCCCCCACCGTGTTTGACTGTGGGATGCTTGTGTTTGATGTCGAGGTGCGTATTCGGCTTGCGCCAAACTTTCTTTCTTGCATCAAATCCGGACACATTGAACTTCGATTCGTCGCTAAATATCACAGTGTTCCAAAACTCCATCGGCTTGCTGATGTAGTCCTTGGCAAACTGCGGGCGTTTTTGCCGGTTAATTTCCGATATGTATGGCTTTTTCCTGGGAGAACGTCCATGCATGTCAGTCTCATTCAACACATTTCGTATAGTTTGAACAGTAACCGTCTTGTCGGACGTTGTCTGAACAACCTCAGCAATAGTTGCTGCACTTGTAGCAGGTTCCTTCCGAGCAAGTGCGATGATACGGCGACGCTCTCGGGTTGTAAGCACTTTTGGACGTCCAGGACGACACTTATTCCCTGTTGTTCCAGTCTCTTTGTATTTATGAATGATGGCTCGTACAGTGGTGTAGCTAACAGACACCTCTGCTCCGATTTGTTGATAGCTCCTCCCTTGTGAATGGAGCAATACCATTCTCTCACGCTACGCCACTGAATGTCCCTTCTTCTTCGACCCCATGCTGACCACTATCGCGCAATACAGCAACATACTAACGACTGGACCATCAACAACAGGCAGTGTCTATTGCGTCAGCAGATGGCGTTCCTGTACCTGAAAACCCAGCAATATACCGAGAAGCCACGCTCTGTGCCAATACAATTGTGTGCAGAGGAGATACATGTTTGACCTTAACACTGCAGTTCTTTGTTAATTGGAGGCACTGTGGGTAGAAGTGTAATGTCTGGTATGTGAGGTAGCACGTACATGTGCTGTGTACCGGAAGGTGCGGCGTTTGTAACCAGCAAAGATAAATGCACTCGTGTGCCAATACTTTTTGGTGCGATTGTAAGGCTGAAACACAAGCATCAGTGTGCATTACAGTGGCAAACAGTCAACATGGGTCTGGACAAGGAGAGCAGAGCTTTGCTCATAAAGCTGTTTTATCAAAACAACATTTCAAAATGGTTCAAATGGCTCTGAGCACTATGGGACTCAACTGCTGAGTTCATAAGTCCCCTAGAACTTAGAACTACTTAAACCTAACTAACCTAAGGACAACACACACATCCATGCCCGAGGCAGGATTCGAACCTGCGACCATAGCAGTCGCGCGGTTCCAGACTGTAGCGCCAGAACCGCTCATCAAAACAACAGTAATATGGCTTTGAGCACTATGGGACTTAACATCTGAGGTCATCAGTCCCCTAGAACTTAGAACTACTTAAACATAACTAACCTAAGGACATCACACACATCCATGCCCGAGGCAGGATTCGAACCTGCGACCGTAGCGGTCGCGCGCTTCCAGACTGAAGCGACTAGAACCGCTCGGCCACTGCGGCCGGCAACAACAGTAATAGTGCTGCTGCTTTTAGCGAGTATTGACCCATTAAATAAATACGGTGAGGTCCTCTTTTTTGCATGGGTGTTGAAGAACGTGATTCAGAAGTTCGAATTAACTGGCGATTTGGGAATTGCTCCTGGGAGAGGCCGACGGCCAATTGCGCCACGTATTGTTGAAGAAGTTACTGTTGCCATGGCTCAGAACGCTGGACACAATGTGCGACCTTCAAGCAGTGCACGAGCTGTGTCACGACAGTTGAACATCCCGACGCCCGCCCTTGCTTTGGGCAACGGCATAGCAATCTTTAGTGCGGTCCCAAGCTGTCGTCACACTGAGCAATGTTTGTAGCCTGGAAAGTAAACATGGAACATGTGGTGTCACCGCCAGACACCACACTTGCTAGGTGGTAGCTTTAAATCGGCCGCGGTCCATTAGTACGTGTCGGACCCGCGTGTCGCCACTTTCAGTGATAGCAGACCGAGCGCCACCACACGGCAGGTCTAGAGAGACGTACTAGCACTCGCCCCAGTTGTACGGACGACGTAGCTAGCGATGCACACTGTCGAAGCCTCGCTCATTTGCAGAGCAGATAGTTAGAATAGCCTTCAGCTAAGTCAATGGCTACGACCTAGCAAGGCGCCATTAGCCTTACATAGCTTGTATCTAAAGAGTCTCATCAAGAACGATGTACACAAAGGATGGATTAAAGTTAAGTATTCCAGCAGCTACGTACTTTTCTTTATAGCATTCATTACGTATCCTGTTGCAGACCTCACGCCATCCTGTGTGAGTTTAAGCGCGTGCCTTTCGGCTTCCTCGCATTGTGTCTAGGCTGTCTTGCCTAGACACAACAGAACGCAATTAAAAAATGTTATCCACTCATGTGGAAATTAAAATATATTTATTTCGATGGTTTATTCGTTAGTTCTCTTTCGCATGTCCGTACAAATGTTTCCACAAAGTTTCACTGTCCTACGATCACTCGTTTTCCATAAGGGCCCTCTGTAGTAGCAGAAGATTAGTTACAACCACCCTATATTTCAGCACGGTACAAATAGGGAAAACTCCAGCCCACTAGAACTAACGATGAACGCTTGCGTGATATATGTGAGCAACATTCTGTTGTTTGATCATACCAGTCCTGTCCTTACTCACAAGGGAAATTCCCCATGTCACCCCACTTAGATTTAATGGTAAGAGGGCCCAGTAGACAGCCCGTCAAAAACTGAACACAGGTCAAGCATGAAAACTGAAGAAGGTGTACTGGACTGTGAAAAAAAAGCAAAATAGAAATAGTAAATGGTTCAATCAGAAGAAGTGGGACATAAAGGAGAATAACAGAGCCATGGCGTCGAGGGTAAGTGGTCACGATCTGCATATAGGAAGGGGGAGAGCCGTGTTCAAAGATGAGCCGTACTTTTTTTCTGTTCGCTGTATTCAAATTTGTGTCTGTTTCGTGGCCTAACTTCCATTTTCGATAGCGACGTGTAAGAAAGGGACGTACAGTGAAAGTTAATTTTGCACAACTACTCCATCAGCAGCCGAAAGGAAGTGGCTTTCGAATGGGAACCGCAAACGTTTAATGACAAGGTGGGAAGTCAACCGAATCCTCCACCGGAAAACACTTCTGGTGTGTCATACAAGGCATTAGTGACAGTACGTGTGTCATATGATAGGAATCTCTTATCGACGCACCTAATTCGTGCGCCTGATGAATGAGATATGCCTCCTTGCCCGATTTGAGTGTTCGTATGAATGTGAATGTGATCGCTCGCAAGGAAATGATGAACACACAATAGTTTGTCACATAAGCTGCAACGAATGAACGCAACAATTTCATCATCACACAGTTTCTCTGTGCTCTGTCAAAACATATGTTTATAACGTTTTTCAAGCTGCGTTCCGTTTTGGCTGTTGAATTCCTTTGTTGTAACGTAGTTCACACACGTTTATTTGTTGTTTTCTTTTCTGTGAGACGTTTATGTGGTATCTCGTCTGCTCTCAACTGCCAAGACTACAGAAACAGAACAAACATTTCAGTGACCGGACCGACAGTTCATAACGTTGTGAAAAAAAAATATGGATGACACTAGGGAATTTTGAACACGGCTTCTCTGTTTTGCAGATTAATATCTTTTGATTTGATTATGTTCGTTGCATTTGTTCGGGCAGACGTCCCATGACACCCGTTCCAGATCCTCTGTGATCCGTTCACTCAGGTTCTTTATTATTATTATTATTATTATTATTATTATTACAGAGGGCAACTAACCTTCTGACCGAACACGCTGAGCTACCGAGCGAGGTGGCGCAGTGGTTAGACACTGGACTCGCATTCGGAAGGACGACGGTTCAATCCCGCGTCCGGCCACTCTGATTTAGGTTTTCCGTGATTTCCCTAAATCACTCCAGGCAAATGCCGGGATGGTTCCTCTGAAAGGGCACGGCCGACTTCTTTCCCCATCCTTCCCTAATCCGATGAGACCGATGACCACGCTGTCTGGTCTCCTTCCCCAAACCAACCAACCAACCACCCACGCTGAGCTGCCGTGCCGGCTGACCACTTAGCCCCTACGTCGTGGCTCTTCTGTTTACTCAACGTAGCACTTGTTAAGGATGGACGGTTCACTGTTTCTATTTTGCTTTTTGTTTTACAGTTCAGTACTTCTTCTTACTATTTTCATGGTTAATCTGTGTCCAGTTTTTGACGGGCTATCCACTGGGCCACCTTCCCACTACATCTGACGGGAGTGCGCATGCAGAGTTTCCCTTGTCAGGTAGGTAGGATGCGACCGGATATGCGATGTGATTTTCACATGCTCTCTTTATTTCATCGATTTATTAGTCATTGGTGGCCTCAGTACCTGTTCTCACATATCCAGTACTCATCATCATCCCACAACTCCAGTAACACAGTGTATACGTTCAGCATCTTGGCTGTACCTTTGCATAGCACTAAATCTTTCTCTATCTCGTTCTCGATTTCAACCATACGACTTTGGAGCAAATTACCCTGTGATTGCGTCTTATCCGAAACTCTCTGCATTCAAGAGGACATTGAAGTTTTACCTTTCACTATCGACGTAGCTCCCATCTCAATGCTTTTTCTAATCCCTTTCCATTTCGGTTTTCTTCTTTCCATTCCGTCTGATAAGCTCACCTTATTATTTCTCACTCCTACTATAACCTGTCAAATTCTTTTCTTCACTGATTCCTTCTGTGCTGTTATCATACGTTTCTGTCAGATTTGACTACTCACACTGGACAAGAATGTAATGAGGAAATTGCTTAAGGTTAGTAAAACTGACATTTCTTAAATTCCACATATTCATTACTTCACATATTGCTATCATCATTACTATTATTATTATTACTACTGTTATTGTATTGCATGTGTATTATACAAATTGCCATGTTTACCCCTAGAGGAAGGCTGGTTAGATGTAAGAGAGGGTCTGAAGGGCTAAATCTTGCCAGGTAAAATAAATAAATAAATAAATAATACGTCTTGGACAGGTAGACCTACTTCTTCTCCCTCCGATGTCTTTGTTCATACGTTCCAGATTCACACTACAGCTTCCGCTATGCCATTATCATCACAACGGAAAAGTATGTCTCTACTAAACTATTGATCCCGTTTCTTGGTCGGACTTCCTTACTTTCTTATTTATTCTACCATTTTTTACTTCAGCGGGAAACTAACATTTAAAGAGTAAACCATTCAAAACCTGAGATTTGTGCAGCGATGAATGCAGAGATGTATGTTGGAAATCCTCAAGCAAGAGAGAGGAATACAAACAAAGAGTCAGGGAACACAGTGGAGCGGAAGACATATTGATGGCCCTAGTGGAAGTGAAATCTGTGTGGGCGGGACGTGCAGCCAGGTGGACAGATAATATCATTTCATTTTTGATAATCTAACAGCTGCAGCGTTTGCAGACAAAATTATGGGTATCGGATTCTGCCTGATTATGTAAGCTATAAAAACTTCTTATTCGTCAAACATGTTTCGGCGCATTAATACCATCATGTTTAATTGTAGTCTTAGTCTCTAGAAGATTTAGGCTTCGTCGGACCATTTAATGAAGGTCCTACAAATTATTACCTTCTACAGACTTAAGAGATGAATAAAATATGACCCACTGATCATGACCCAAACGTACCGAAAAATGTTTGGCCAACAATAATATTTCATTGCTTGCATAATCAGGCAACACACAATGCCCGTAGTTTGACAGATCGTACGAGGGCCAGCCAGAAACAAAGGTTCAAATGGCTCTGAGCACTATGGGACTTAACATCTGAGGTCATCAGTGCCCTAGAACTTAGAAATACTTAAACCTAACTAACCTAAGGACCCAGAATAAGATTTTCATTCTGCAGCGGAGTGTGCGCTGATATGAAACTTCCTGGCAGATTAAAACTGTGTGCCCGACGAGACTCGAACTCGGGACCTTTGCCTTTCGCGGGCAAGTGCTCTACCATGTGAGCTACCGAAGCACGACTCACGCCCGGTCCTCACAGCTTTACTTCTGCCAGTATCTCGTCACCTACCTTCCAGACTTTACAGAGGCTCTCCTGCGAACCTTACAGAACTAGCACTCCTGAAAGAAATGATATTGTGGAGACATGGCTTAGCCACAGCCTGGGGGATGTTTCCAGAATGAGATTTTCACTCCGCAGCGGAGTGTGCGCTGATATGAAACTTCCTGGCAGATTAAAACTTTGTGCCGACCGAGACTCGAACTCGGGATCTTTGCCTTTCGCGGGCAAGTGCTCTACCATCTGAGCTAGCGAAGCACGACTCACGCCTGGTCCTCATAGCTTTACTTCTGCCAGTATCTCGTCTCCTACCTTCCAGACTTTACAGAAGCTCTCCTGCGAATCCTACAGAACTAGCACTCCTGAAAGAAAGGATATTGTGGAGACATGGCTTGACCACAGCCTGGGGGATGTTTCCAGAATGAGATTTTCACTCTGCAGCGGAGTGTGCGCTGATATGAAATTTCCTGGCAGATTAAAACTGTGTGCCCGACCGAGACTCGAACTCGGGACCTTTGGCTCTCGCGGGCAAGCGCTCTACCATCTGAACTACCGAAGCACGACTCACGCCCGGTTCTCACAGCTTTACTTCAGCCAGTATCTCACTCCTACCTTCCAGACTTATAAGAGCTCTCCTGCGAATCTTACAGAACTAGCACTCCTGAAAGTAAGGATATTGTGGAGACATGGCTTAGCCACAGCCTGGGGGATGTTTCCAGAATGAGATTTTCACTCTGCAGCGGAGTGTGCGCTGATATGAAACTTCCTGGTAGATTAAAACTGTGTGCCCGACCGAGACTCAAACTCGGGACCTTTGCCTTTAGCGGGCAAGTGCTCTACCATCTGAGCTAGCGAAGCACGACTGACGCCCGGTCATCACAGCTTTACTTCTGCCAGTATCTCGTCTCCTACCTTCCAGACTTTACAGAAACTCTCCTGCGAACCTCACAGATCTAGCACTCCCGAAAGAAAGGATATTGTGGAGATATGGCTTAGCCACAGCCTGGGGGATGTTTCCAGAATGAGATTTGCACTCTGCAGCGGAGTGTGCGCTGATATGAAACTTCCTGGCAGATTAAAACTGTGTGCCTGACCGAGACTCGAACTCGGGACCTTTGCTTTTCGTGGGCAAGTGCCCTACCGAAGCACGACTTACGCCCGTTCCTCACAGCTTTACTTCTGTTAGTATCTCGTCTCCTATCTTCCAGACTTTACAGAGGCTCTCCTGCGAACCTTACAGAACTAGCACTCCTGAAAGAAAGGATATTGTGGAGACATGGCTTAGCCACAGCCTGGGGGATGTTTCCAGAATGAGATTTTCACTCCGCAGCGGAGTGTGCGCTGATATGAAACTTCCTGGCAGATTAAAACTTTGTGCCCGACCGAGACTCGAACTCGGGACCTTTGCCTTTCGCGGGCAAGTACTCTACCATCTGAGCTAGCGAAGCACGACTCACGCGTGGTCCTCATAGCTTTACTTCTGCCAGTATCTCGTCTCCTACCTTCCAGACTTTACAGAAGCTCTCCTGCGAATCTTACAGAACTAGCACTCCTGAAAGAAAGGATATTGTGGAGACATGGCTTGACCACAGCCTGGGGGATGTTTCCAAAATGAGATTTTCACTCTGCAGCGGAGTGTGCGCTGATATGAAACTTCCTGGTAGATTAAAACTGTGTGCCCGACCGAGACTCGAACTCGGGAGCTTTGCCTTTCGCGGGCAAGTGCTCTACCATCTGAGTTACCGAAGCACGACACACGCCCGGTCCTCACAGCTTTACTTCTGCCAGTATCTCGTCTCCTACCTTCCAGAACTTACAGAAGCTCTCCTGCGAACCTTACAGAACTAGCACTCCTGAAAGAAAGGATATTGTGGAGACATGGCTTAGCCACAACCTCGGGGATGTTTCCAGAATGAGATTTTCACTCTGCAGCGGAGTGTGCGCTGATATGAAACTTCCTGGCAGATTAAAACTGTGTGCCCGACCGAGACTCGAACTCGGGACCTTTGCCTTTCGCGGGCAAGTGCTCTACCATATGAGCTAGCGAAGCACGACTCACGCCCGGTCCTCACAACTTTACTTCTGCCAGTATCTCGTCTCCTACCTTCCAGACTTTTCAGAAGCTCTCCAGCGAACCTTACAGAACTAGCACTCCTGAAAGAAAGGATATTGTGGAGACATGGCTTAGCCACAGCCTGGGGGATGTTTCCAGAATGAGATTTTCACTCTGCAGCGGAGTGTGCGCTGATATGAAACTTCCTGGCAGATTAAAACTGTGTGCCCGACCGAGACTCGAACTCGGGACCTTTGCCCTTCGCGTGCAAGTGCTCTACCATCTGAACTACCGAAGCACGACTCACGCCCGGTTCTCACAGCTGTACTTCTGCTAGTATCTCGTCTCCTACCTTCCAGACTTTACAGAAGCTCTCCAGCGAACCTTACCGAACTAGCACTCCTGAAAGAAAGGGTATTGTGGAGACATGGCTTAGCCACAGCCTGGGGGATGTTTCCAGAATGAGATTTTCACTCTGCAGCGGAGTGTGCGCTGATATGAAACTTCCTGGCAGATTAAAACTGTGTGCCCGACCGAGACTCGAACTCGGGACCTTTGCCTTTCGCGGGCAAGTGCTCTACCATCTGAGCTAGCGAAGCACGACTCACGCCCGGTCCTCACAGCTTTACTTCTGCCAGTTTCACAACTGAGACGATACTCCATATGCACGCAATTTGATTAATAGTCGCTTGTGAGGAACGGTATCAAAAGCCTTCGGGAAATCTAGGAATATGGGATCGATCTGAAATCCCTTGTCGACAGCATTCATTACTTCATGGGAATAAAGAGCTAGCTGTGTTGCACAAGAACGATATTTTCTGAATCCGTGTTGGTTATGTATCAATAAGTCATTTTCTTGAAGGTGTTCGAGTACAGTATATGCTCCAAAATCCTAGTGCAATTTCAGTGATATGGGTCTGTAACTCAATGGGTTATTCCTATTTCCTTTCTTGAATATTGGTGTGACCTGTGCTACTTTCCAGTCTTTAGGAACAGACGTTTCGTCAAGTGAGCGGTTTTATATGATTGCTAAGAAAGGCACTATTGTGTCTGCATACTCTGAAAGGAACCTGATTGGTATACCATCTGGACCGGAAGACTTGTCTTTCTTAAGTGATTTGAGCTGTTTCGCAACACCTAAGATATCTACTTTTATGGCACTCATGCTAACAGCTGTTCTGGTTTCGAACTCTGAAATATTTACTTCGTCTTCTTTCGTGAAGGAATTACGGAAACCTGTATTTAGTAACTCCGCTTTAGTGACACCGTCATCGGTAACATTTCCATCGCATCGCGCAGTGACGGTATTGACTGTTTTTTGACACTGGTGTACTTTACAAACGACCAGAATCTCTGTGGGTTTTCTACCATATTTTGAGACAATGTTTCATTGTGGAAACAGTTAAAAGCATCTCGCATTGACGTCCGCACTAAATTTCCAGCTTCCGTGAAACTTAGCCAGTCTTGGGGATTTTGCGTTCTTACAACATTCTCTTGGTCATACAATCTCGACGAAAGAGTATATAGCCGAAAAATACATTTCTGTCTCTTCCGTGGACAGGGGCCAGTTAGTACGGCGAACAGTCAGTCCTTTCCCTTCAGCGCGGACCGCGGGGAAGGACGAGAGGTGCGATGTGACGTGCCAGGATGTCTATACAGGATCGAGATGCGCTGAACTTCAAGTTCCACGTGAAATTATGGAAGTCTGCACTGTGTTATTCGAACTACTCCTGTAGAGGATGTGGCGCGACAGCTACGTTCGTTCTTGTTTCGAAATACGACATTGACGCTTGCAGTATGTCATCGCCTCTTCGGGAAAACTGCAACAGTAACGGAAGCATTTTATACGCAGGGAAACAGATGAGAGTTGAATGTTCCGCTAACGTCGAGCTCATTAAAGACGGAGAACAAGTTAGGGAATACAGTGAAGTGGCATGTGTTTTACCTCTAAAAAGCACACAGCCACGTACAGGAAAAGATAGATCAAATCTTCCTTCTAACATTTAGATATTTAATTCGGTAGTTGCTTTTTGCAGCGTATAAGACCTCTTTATTTTTGAAGAATGAACAGTTGATGTCTCTGTTTCAGCTCACATAAATCTGGGGGAATGCGCAAATATGAAACAGTTTTTCCAAGCCCATTGTGATACGTTAGATTCTAGCCTATGTCGTATTTCTGTATACAACACTCGTAGGTGAACCTGCATCTACGTCGGAGGTTGGTTCAAGGGGAAATAAAGATTTATTCTCGTAGAACAGGCTTACTTACGAGCCTGGTCCGAGACACCTGCTTGGCAGTATTTGCACCGCAAATGCCGTTTCCGGCCACCGTGGTCTCACATTCCAGGACATTTCTCGTTTTTTTTTTTTTGCGACAGGTTTCAACGTGAACATTAACAAACGCTATATCACTGTAATCGACTTCTCAAGAGCTATCGAATGCAGTTATAAAAAGTATACGGATCAGTTTAAAAAAACGTACTTGCTTCAATATCTCCGTCGATACCAGCGCTAAAAACATTAACCAGACAAAAACATACGTGCCCCTCGACGCTCCAACATTTGCCGAAAACCGCTTTTCGATCTGTGTCACCGTTCACGAAATAAAAGGGGTGTTACGCTTTACTTGACTCATCCCGAAAAACTGTTTACAGTGCGTAGTTACATCAGCATTTCACGCAGCATTTTCTGTAAGAAGATATGCATTAATCTTCATTAACCCGCTCAATTTTACAGTAACCAGACACACATCTCTATAAAGTGTTCAGCGTACAATGAGCACGTACTTCTGCACTGCACATGACTCTTCGATAAGAACGGGCGCCTTCATACACTCCTGGAAATTGAAATAAGAACACCGTTAATTCATTGTCCCAGGAAGGGGAAACTTTATTGACACATTCCTGGGGTCAGATACATCACATGATCACACTGACACAAACCACAGGCACATAGACACAGGCAACAGAGCATGCACAATGTCGGCACTAGTACAGTGTATATCCACCTTTCGCAGCAATGCAGGCTGCTATTCTCCCATGGAGACGATCGTAGAGATGCTGGATGTAGTCCTGTGGAACGGCTTGCCATGTCATTTCCACCTGGCGCCTCAGTTGGACCAGCGTTCGTGCTAGACGTGCAGACCGCGTGAGACGCCGCTTCATCCAGTCCCAAACATGCTCAATGGGGGACAGATCCGGAGATCTTGCTGGCCAGGGTAGTTGACTTACACCTTCTAGAGCACGTTGGGTGGCACGGGATACATGCGGACGTGCATTGTCCTGTTGGAACAGCAAGTTCCCTTGCCGGTCTAGGAATGGTAGAACGATGGGTTCGATGACGGTTTGGATGTACCGTGCACTATTCAGTGTCCCCTCGACGATCACCAGTGGTGTATGGCCAGTGTAGGAGATCGCTCCCCAAACCATGATGCCGGGTGTTGGCCCTGTGTGCCTCGGTCGTATGCAGTCCTGATTGTGGCGCTCACCTGCACGGCGCCAAACACGCATACGACCATCATTGGCACCAAGCCAGAAGCGACTCTCATCGTTGAAGACGACACGTCTCCATTCGTCCCTCCATTCACGCCTGTCGCGACACCACTGGAGGCGGGCTGCACGATGTTGGGGCGTGAGCGGAAGACGGCCTAACGGTGTGCGGGACCGTAGCCCAGCTTCATGGAGACGGTTGCGAATGGTCCTCGACGATACCCCAGGAGCAACAGTGTCCCTAATTTGCTGGGAAGTGGCGGTGCGGTCCCCTACGGCACTGCGTAGGATCCTACGGTCTTGGCGTGCATCCGTGCTTCGCTGCGGTCCGGTCCCAGGTCGACGGGCACGTGCACCTTCCGCCGACCACTGGCGACAACATCGATGTACTATGGAGACCTCACGCCCCACGTGTTGAGCAATTCGGCGGTACGTCCACCCGGCCTCCCGCATGGCCACTATACACCCTCGCTCAAAGTCCGTCAACTGCACATACGGTTCACGTCCACGCTGTCGCGGCATGCTACCAGTGTTAAAGACTGCGATGGAGCTCCGTATGCCACGGCAAACATGCTGACACTGACGGCGGCGGTGCACAAATGCTGCGCAGCTAGCGCCATTCGACGGCCAACACCGCGGTTCCTGGTGTGTCCGCTGTGCCGTGCGTGTGATCATTGCTTGTACAGCCCTCTCGCAGTGTCCGGAGCAAGTATGGTGGGTCTGACACACCGGTGTCAATGTGTTCTTTTTTCCATTTCCAGGAGTGTATTAGCAGCTCTCCAGCTGCTAACACCGCACGCAGGGATTGCTCCCGGAACCTCTCTCACATGCAAAGGGTGGCTTTGGGGCAGCAGAGGGTGTCGTGATCTAGTATTTGTTTAAATAAAGACAGGAACATTCCTGTCCTATTCCTAATACACAGCACATAGTTGTAAACTTAGTGCAAGTCAACTATATGGTTTCATATCTAAGATGACAGTTGTTTAAATCGTCACATTAGAAGGGCTGAGGAAATTTTTTAAATTGTGATCTCTGAGGAGAAATTGTTTAAGCTTTGGACAGCTGGGATGGCAAAATTTTTAAATTAGGGCAAGTGAACTGTAACGTGGTAGGTGTGGGGAGAAACACCATGGCTTCTAGGCGCTCAGTCTGGAACCGCGCGACTGCTACGGTCGCAGGTTCGAATCCTGCCTCGGGCATGGATGTGTGTGATGTCCTTAGGTTCGTTAGGTTTAAGTAGTTCTAAGTTCTAGGGGACTGATGACCACAGATGTTAAGTCCCATAGTGCTCAGAGCCAAAAACACCATGGCCATCTTGGATTCTATACTTAGAACACATAAAATCTGGCAACCATGCAGACTGGGCTAGGATCTCCTTGTCCATCATCTTACATTCTGATGTTACACGGATGGGGAAAAGCCAGTGGATACCTTGGATAGACATCTTGGATTCTAAACATAGCAAAAGTGACCTGACAACTACGCAGGCTGCACCAGTATCCTCAGGTGAGCCATCTTCCATTGCCATCTTGGATTTTTTGACTTTCGCAACAGCAAGAGAAGCCCCATCTTGAATTTTATACGAATTTACACTGGGCTCTTAGCTGTGACATTATGGGAATGGGGAAGGCTATATATTTTTTTGGAATTATCACTATTTTTGAATTTCATATCATTTTGTATATAAAGAAATTAGGCTCTTTTATATTTCCCGCCAAATTTTTAATTTCCCACAATTTTGTACACATGGAAACTGGGGTGAAAAGGAATGCAGAGTGGGCCAGAATCGGCTCAGCATCACTATTAAGGTTCAGACTGACCTCCATTCCTATTTATCCTCTACACTCTTGATATGCCTTCACCGCCTCCTCCTCACCACCATTTCCATCTCTTATTCGTTTCGAAACATTCTTTAACCAAAATCTCATCACTCGTTGATCACTTCCTCCTCAGAATCAACAGCTTCCAGCTTCTATCCATACCAAATCCTTACTGTGCCGAAACCAGGCACAACCGCGATCACCAGTAATGTCTCACAGCAGTGGAAGACATTAGCTTCATATTATGTACACATTTTAAATAATCTGGGTGATAAGAAAAACACAAGAAAGTCATCGATACCTTTTAACTTATAAACATCATGTAATGTAATACAATTTAATATCTTTCATTGTTTTCAAATCACTTTATATAGTTTTTAATCTCTTAGGCCGAAGAGTCAATGTGTTGCTGCTATAATTTCACTTCCATCCTCACCATCTATGTGGGGTGAAGGGGGTGAAGTAACAATAAAGAAAATAATTGAGAGACTCTTTACTCTTCATCTCTTCTCCAACTTCTAACAGCTATGATCAATCCCCACACATGTCTTCCGAGAAGTGTATAGCCAGAACTTAACATACACATCAGACCCACCGATAACCCCCAACCATCCCAATAATTCATTTCACACCTTTGCCATTGCTGAAGATATATTGTTTCCTAATCTTTCTTTTGCAAAATATACATCTATTCCAAAGACCAGAGATCCTTCAACATATCTCCCTTACACTCCAGTCTATATTTCATCGTAGCACCCGAGACAACTATTGTCACAACGAGATATATTTCGTCTTCAACTGGCTTGACATCTTTAAAGGAGATGCCAGACATTGCGATCCACCGACTTTGACGAACTTTGAGATAGTAGCTTCGAGTCACTCGCAACACTTTTCTAGTTTCGAAAAAAAGTCCAGTGCAAAGATCATGACGCTGCTTTCTCGTTGGTACAGGCTTAGTCGTTAGAACGTTTAAACGCAACTAAATTTGTGTGTTCACATCACGTCCGTAGTCTAACAGATTTCGAGATTGATCCCTTGCAGATATGCCAGAGAAGGGAATCCTTTGCTAATTATGATGGTGGCCAAGTGGTGTAAGGCTTATGTTCGGCTCATAGCCATTTTTGCTCTTGGCAAGAGCTTGCTAGCTGTTTGGGAATTTATAAATAGTTCTTTCAATATATTTAATAGTTAACAACAGAACAGGTTCCACTAGAAGAGAAAAAACAATGGAATTAAGCCACGCAAAGGCAGTGAAGGCTACTGGCATTATGAAAACATTTTGGAACCAACCGGCTTGATAATGTGCATACCGGTACTGCTCATTGTAAGTAAAGGAACCGTGAGTTAATTTAGATGTATTCGTCTGCATCGTATAGTGTGAGCTTATGGAATTTTCAGAAAAGTGTTTTTTTTCATTTGTATGGACGAACGCAAATGAAATTAGGTAAATTTATGTTAATGCTTGAGGTGACTATGTCATGGTTCGTTAACTGAAGTCCGATAAATATGATTTATTCATCCATTCATCTGGGATCACATCTCACATGACTTGCAAAAAAATATGTTGCAGTTAGAGACAAAAATAAAGAGAGATATTTCAGAAATAATTGTATAACACCACAACATCCCATGGGGCAGCAGACGGGATTCGACTGAAAGGTATCGCGCTTCCAAAGCCTTCCTCGAAATGACGTCAGTGATATTATCCAGGATTTGCGATGTCTCGCAGCACAGTGTCTTTCTGAAATCAGGTCTTCTGTTCAGATTCAGTTTCTACAGATCCGTACCGCCCACAGTGACATACAGTGGTCAGCTCCAGATACACACATCAAAAAAAGTTTTGCATCACCCCAGTTTCCAAAACTCCTGACGATAGACATTGACTGTCGATATTGTATCACAGACAGTCCCTTCGGCTGTTCAGAGATATCATTGAAGCCGGCCGCCGTGGCCGAGAGGATCTAGGCGCTTCAGTCCGGAACCGCGCTGCTGCTACGGTCGCAGGTTCGAATCCTGCCTCGGGCATGGATGTGTGTGATGTCCTTAGGTTATTAGGTTTAAGTAGTTCTAAGTCTAGGGGACTGATGAGCTCAGGTGTTAAGTCCCATAGTACTTAGAGCCATTTGGTGCATGCAGTATCAGTGAGCGTCCTGTCCATGTGTACAATGGGGAAAGCGTGCGATCTGTCTATTAGACCGAGGGCAGATTGTGATGGCCCATAGGCTCGGCACGAGTATTTCGGAAACTGTACAACTTGTCGGGTGTTCAGGGAGCGCCGAGGTGAATGTCATCAGCACGTGGAGAAACCAAGGTGAAACCACGTCCAGACGTCGTGGGGTTGAGGGACCAGTCTTCATTACAGATGTCGGAAGTCGTAGGCTGAGCAGACTAGTAAAACCCGGCAGGCGCTAACTGTGGCGGAACTAACATCAAACTTTTACTCTGGGCAGAGTACAATTGTGGTTCAAATGGTTCAAATGGCTCTGAGCACTATGGGACTCAACTGCTGTGGTCATAAGTCCCCTAGAACTTAGAACTACTTAAACCTAACTAACCTAAGGACATCACACACATCCATGCCCGAGGCAGGATTCGAACCTGCGACCGTAGCGGTCGCGCGGTTCAAGACTGTAGCGCCTAGAACCGCTCGGCCACTTCGGCCGGCAGTACAAGTGTGTCTGAACACAGTGCACCGAACACTCCAAACGATGGGCCTTCGCTGCCGACGGCCCATGCATGTGCCAATATTAACATCACGATATCGGCAACTGCGCCTGAAATGGGCACGTGATATTCGTCACTGGCCGCTGGCGCAGTGGCAGAGCGTTGAATCCCGATACCTTCTTGATCATGCCGATGGGAGGGCGCGAATCCGTCGCCTTCCAGGGGAACAGCTCCTTGATACATGTACTGCGGAACGGAGACAGGCTGGTGGCGGCTCCGTTATGCTCTGTGGAACATTCACGTAGGCATCCATGTGTCCGGTGGAGCTCTAATGCAAGGCACCATGACGGTCAAGGAATATCATATACTGGTTGCAGGCCACGTACACCTCCTCATGACGATCATGTTTCCTGACGGCAGTGGCATTTTTCAACAAGATAATACGCCATGTCACAAAGCCAAGAGTGTGAGGGTGATTCGAGGAATATAGTGGCAAGTTGCAATTGATGTGCTGGTTCCCTGCTCGCCAGACCTGAACCCGATCGAACACATCTGGGATGTGACTGAACGTAGCGTCAGGGTTCATCGCCCCCCACCCCGGAATTTGCGGAAATTATGTTACTTGTGTGCGCATATGTGGTGCCAACTCCCTCCAGCAACCTACCAAGGCCTCATTTCTTCCATACCACGACGGGTCGCCGCTGTTATCCTTGCCAAAGTTGGACATCTCGGCAATTAGGTAGGTGGTTCAAATAGCTCTGAGCACTATGGGACTTAACATCTATGGTCATCAGTCACCTAGAACTTAGAACTACTTAAACCTAACTAACCTAAGGACAGCACACAACGCCCAGCCATCACGAGGCAGAGAAAATCCCTGACCCCGCCGGGAATCGAACCCGGGAACCCGGGCGTGGGAAGCGAGAATGTAGATGTTAAGAGAGGTATATGTGATCAGAGCTAAAACAGATTCTCAGTTTTATTCCCTCCTCCTGAACATTTTTCATAGATCTTTTACCGTTGTTCTGTTCACGGCATCCTAATACCTAGTTTCTAGCTTTCATTTACAGGAATGATTTTTATAAAGTTACGGATGTCAACAGTGTGGGACTCAGCTGTTTTATTCTGAGTTATGCAAAACTTCGGATAAAAATGTGTTCGATGAGTCCAGCTCAAAATTTCTTGAAGAAAAGAAAACAACGTAGTACATTTGAATACGTACTGTAAATGTGCGTGGGCACATCAAAACGTATCAGTATGCAACTCTCCGAGCTACTAAACTATTTTTCAAATCGATATGGTGTGTAATTGGAAATATGCAAAAGGTAAAGAACTTACCACAAGTCTTTAGAATACTGTGAGAGGTGCCTTGCAAGGGATCTCCCCACAGGTTTCACGTTCTGTCAGAAGAGGTAAAAATAGACACAAAACAGTTGCATATAAGTGCCATTAGCACGTGAACGAAGAGAAAATGGATGTTAGTATAAATTTCAAAATTTCGTAGCCATAAGTATTCAAACGACAAATGTTCGGCCACACCTTATCTTAAATTTGCAACGATTTCATTCTTTCATAATCGAATATTCAGCTTGTTTTTAATGTACCTCCTCACATGGAACCACGCCTCATCAGCACAAAAACGTTACGTCCGGACTCCCACTGCCTTCTTGAAACAGGAAGTCGTAAAATCAGCTGTAGTAATAAAAACGGAGCCCGTGATGCGTCTTGCTCCGTGGATGGAAGGCAGACACCCTCTGCGGACAGAAACGAATTTCGTTTACAGAATACAATGAATGATGGAACACAGTCGTTAATATATTCGGCTCTTAACAGTGAGGAAATGCGTTCACATCCTTGGGGGCCATCGTCATTCAGGTTTACCTTGGTTTCCCGAAATCGATTAATGCGAATTGCGGTATAGTTCGTTTAAAAAGGAGACGTTAAACAGGAATCTTCTCACATTAATCATTCATACATCTTAGAATGTGTCTAGATCTGTATACGAGTCACTGTAACAATGCGTCATAAAATTTTTCATCGTGGTTACTATCCTCTGACTAAAAATAGAAAGCCGTGTTTTTATTCGGATGTTCTCTAATTAGGGCGTTGACATCACATCTGCGCTGTCGACGCCTGTGATACAACAGTGGTATTTTCTTCGGGAACGTCGTAAACTTCACCATGCATGAAATCCGTAGCAAGCTAACAAATGCAGCTTCTGACTGCATGAGTTTGGATATGTGTCTGAAATCGTACCAGACAGGTCATCGTGGGCGTGCCCTGTCGGTTCTCAGTGCAGGAATATGAATTCAGAGACAAGAAAAAAAAGGATAATAGAAAGTGTAATCAGTCTGCAAAGGAACATGCTCACAAAACGCTCATGTGACACTTCCTAGAATATTGTTCAAGTGAGTGGGGGCCCCTCTGTCTCCAACTAGCCACAGCAAAGTATTAAAAATGAAAGAACCAACTAAAAATTTAAGATTGTGGAACTAGCTCAATTGTCCTGATGGGAAAACATTTTTACAGAGACGTATGAGTCTCAATTTTATCTTCGATAAGGTTGGAAACTTATCCCTGACAGGAAGGGGAAAGTGGGCTGAAGGTTTGAAGTGAAGTTTGTGTTAGGGAGGGCACTGGACTTAGGTAGTCCATGCAGCTCTAGTATGCACAACGCTACAACTGTGTAATGGCTAGCACATCTGTCTAGTAAGCAAGAGAAGTGGGTTCAAGTCCTGGTCATGGCACAAATTTAATTCATTGCTTCAGCTACCAACCCTACCCAATGTGAAGTTAAAAACCCTCTCCAGCTCCACTTTCTTCTTACTTCCAACCAATCACAGCATAGTATTAAAAATAAAAGAGCCAAATAAAATATTCATGATGGTGGGAATCGCCCAATTGTATTTGCAGGAAATTTAAGGAGTCCCCCTCTTCTCTTTCTATCCAGTCAGAGTGTAGTGTTAAAATTAAGAGTAAAAAATTATGTAACCTTCACTTGAAAGTCAATGATATACATTATTATTTCCGTGGATGTCACATACGTCTAGCATAATATTAAAGTGATGTGCAAAAGTTGTCCCAAATTACATTATATTCGAAAGGAATTTTACATATACATCAAGTCACCACCCTCTCCCATATCTCCTTCCCATCTTCAGCGAATCAGAGCGTAGTATGAAAACGAGATGTAAATATGGCGCCAGATGTGCAGAAAAAAATTATGTAACCTTAACTTGATATTAAAAAATGTTAATTATTACTCTGAAAGTCAAAGGTATTCATTATTTACTGCATGAAAACGGTGTCAAGTTACATTATTTAAGCCGGCCAGAGTGGCCGTGCGGTTCTAGATGCTAAAGTCTGGAGCCGAGCGACCGCTACGGTCGCAGGTTCGAATCCTGCCTCGGGCATGGATGTGTGTGATGTCCTTAGGTTAGTTAGGTTTAATTAGTTCTAAGTTCTGGGCGACTGATGACCTCAGAAGTTAAGTCGCATAGTGCTCAGATCCATTTGAACCATTTACATTATTTACCTCCACATACATACCTCTGACATGGTGTTAAAGTGACGCCAAGGTCAAAGTTATGCATTATTTACATACACATACGTACCTCTGCTGTGATATTAAAACGACTCAAAGGTCAAAGATACGCATTATATACACTGATGAGCCAAAACATTACGACCACCTGCTTAATACACTCCTGGAAATGGAAAAAAGAACACATTGACACCGGTGTGTCAGACCCACCATACTTGCTCCGGACACTGCGAGAGGGCTGTACAAGCAATGATCACACGCACGGCACAGCGGACACACCAGGAACCGCGGTGTTGGCCGTCGAATGGCGCTAGCTGCGCAGCATTTGTGCACCGCCGCCGTCAGTGTCAGCCAGTTTGCCGTGGCATACGGAGCTCCATCGCAGTCTTTAACACTGGTAGCATGCCGCGACAGCGTGGACGTGAACCGTATGTGCAGTTGACGGACTTTGAGCGAGGGCGTATAGTGGGCATGCGGGAGGCCGGGTGGACGTACCGCCGAATTGTTCAACACGTGGGGCGTGAGGTCTCCACAGTACATCGATGTTGTCGCCAGTGGTCGGCGGAAGGTGCACGTGCCCGTCGACCTGGGACCGGACCGCAGCGACGCACGGATGCACGCCAAGACCGTAGGATCCTACGCAGTGCCGTAGGGGACCGCACCGCCACTTCCCAGCAAATTAGGGACACTGTTGCTCCTGGGGTATCGGCGAGGACCATTCGCAACCGTCTCCATGAAGCTGGGCTACGGTCCCGCACACCGTTAGGCCGTCTTCCGCTCACGCCCCAACATCGTGCAGCCCGCCTCCAGTGGTGTCGCGACAGGCGTGAATGGAGGGACGAATGGAGACGTGTCGTCTTCAGCGATGAGAGTCGCTTCGGCCTTGGTGCCAATGATGGTCGTATGCGTGTTTGGCGCCGTGCAGGTGAGCGCCACAATCAGGACTGCATACGACCGAGGCACACAGGGCCAACACCCGGCATCATGGTGTGGGGAGCGATCTTCTACACTGGCCGTACACCACTGGTGATCGTCGAGGGGACACTGAATAGTGCACGGTACATCCAAACCGTCATCGAACCCATCGTTCTACCATTCCTAGACCGGCAAGGGAACTTGCTGTTCCAACAGGACAATGCACGTCCGCATGTATCCCGTGCCACCCAACGTGCTCTAGAAGGTGTAAGTCAACTACCCTGGCCAGCAAGATCTCCGGATCTGTCCCCCATTGAGCATGTTTGGGACTGGATGAAGCGTCGTCTCACGCGGTCTGCACGTCCAGCACGAACGCTGGTCCAACTGAGGCGCCAGGTGGAAATGGCATGGCAAGCCGTTCCACAGGACTACATCCAGCATCTCTACGATCGTCTCCATGGGAGAATAGCAGCCTGCATTGCTGCGAAAGGTGGATATACACTGTACTAGTGCCGACATTGTGCATGCTCTGTTGCCTGTGTCTATGTGCCTGTGGTTCTGTCAGTGTGATCATGTGATGTATCTGACCCCAGGAATGTGTCAATAAAGTTTCCCCTTCCTGGGACAATGAATTCACGGTGTTCTTATTTCAATTTCCAGGAGTGTAGCTTGTTTGTCCGTCTGTGGAACGGAATACATCACTGATTCTGCGTATCAGGGATCCGACACTTTATGTTTAGGTTTGTGGAATTATGTAGCATTATATGTCTATGCACGGGTTATGTAAGTCGCGTAAATAGCTGGCCGCTGATTTGCATACACGGTGATGGCGCCCTATAGCGACCCAGATGGCTTCCATAGAATTTACATCACGATAATTTGGTCGCCGAAACATTAACGTGAGATCACTATAAAGCTCCTCAAACCACTGTAGCACGATTCTGACTCCCAGACACGGACAGTTATACTGCTGAAAGATGACATCACCGTCGTGGAAGACATCAAGCATGAAGGGATGCAGGTGGTTTGCAGCTGTCAGCGTGTCTTCGATAAGTACCACAGATCCCATGTAAGTGCAGGAGTATGTCTCCCATAGCATAATACTGTTACCACCAGGCTGTGTCCGTGGCGCGCAGCACAATTCGAGGCACTGTTCACTTCAATGACGGCATTTTTGGAGACGACCGTCGACCTAGTATATCAAAAATATGATTCACCCGAAGAGCCGACACGTTTCCATTGACCGACGGTCGAATGCCAATGGTCCTGTGCTCGTTGCAATCGTAATTGACCATGTCGTTGGGGTCAACATGTGAACACGTCGGGGTGGTCTCCTCCGTAGCTCCATGTTCAGCAATGTATAGTGAATGGTGTGCTCCGAACAATTGTGCGTGCACCAGCATTGTGCTCTTTCAGCAGAGATGCTACAGATCACCATCTATCCTACTTTACAGAGCAGACAAGCCTCAGAACCCCACGTTCTGTGAAGAGCCGTTGATGTCCAACTACACTCCTGGAAATGGAAAAAAGAACACATTGACACCGGTGTGTCAGACCCACCATACTTGCTCCGGACACTGCGAGAGGGCTGTACAAGCAATGATCACACGCACGGCACAGCGGACACACCAGGAACCGCGGTGTTGGCCGTCGAATGGCGCTAGCTGCGCAGCATTTGTGCACCGCCGCCGTCAGTGTCAGCCAGTTTGCCGTGGCATACGGAGCTCCATCGCAGTCTTTAACACTGGTAGCATGCCGCGACAGCGTGGACGTGAACCGTATGTGCAGTTGACGGACTTTGAGCGAGGGCGTATAGTGGGCATGCGGGAGGCCGGGTGGACGTACCGCCGAATTGCTCAACACGTGGGGCGTGAGGTCTCCACAGTATATCGATGTTGTCGCCAGTGGTCGGCGGAAGGTGCACGTGCCCGTCGACCTGGGACCGGACCGCAGCGACGCACGGATGCACGCCAAGACCGTAGGATCCTACGCAGTGCCGTAGGGGACCGCACCGCCACTTCCCAGCAAATTAGGGACACTGTTGCTCCTGGGGTATCGGCGAGGACCATTCGCAACCGTCTCCATGAAGCTGGGCTACGGTCCTGCACACCGTTAGGCCGTCTTCCGCTCACGCCCCAACATCGTGCAGCCCGCCTCCAGTGGTGTCGCGACAGGCGTGAATGGAGGGACGAATGGAGACGTGTCGTCTTCAGAGATGAGAGTCGCTTCTGGCTTGGTGCCAATGATGGTCGTATGCGTGTTTGGCGCCGTGCAGGTGAGCGCCACAATCAGGACTGCATACGACCGAGGCACACAGGGCCAACACCCGGCATCATGGTGTGGGGAGCGATCTCCTACACTGGCCGTACACCACTGGTGATCGTCGAGGGGACACTGAATAGTGCATGGTACATCCAAACCGTCATCGAACCCATCGTTCTACCATTCCTAGACCGGCAAGGGAACTTGCTGTTCCAACAGGACAATGCACGTCCGCATGTATCCCGTGCCACCCAACGTGCTCTAGAAGGTGTAAGTCAACTACCCTGGCCAGCAAGATCTCCGGATCTGTCCCCCATTGAGCATGTTTGGGACTGGATCAAGCGTCGTCTCACGCGGTCTGCACGTCCAGCACGAACGCTGGTCTAACTGAGGCGCCAGGTGGAAATGGCATTGCAAGCCGTTCCACAGGACTACAGCCAGCATCTCTACGATCGTCTCCATGGGAGAATAGCAGCCTGCATTGCTGCGAAAGGTGGATATACACTGTACTAGTGCCGACATTGTGCATGCTCTGTTGCCTGTGTCTATGTGCCTGTGGTTCTGTCAGTGTGATCATGTGATGCATCTGACCCCAGGAATGTGTCAATAAAGTTTCCCCTTCCTGGGACAATGAATTCATGGTGTTCTTATTTCAATTTCCAGGAGTGTATTTAGCGCCTAGTGGTAGTTTCACTCTCCTTCTACCTCTTTCCGTAGATGCTCACGACCGTAGTACCTAAACATTCGACCAGATTCGACGTTTTTGAGATACTTGTTCACAGACTCTGCGTAATAATAATCTGCCCTTTGTCAGAGTCGTTCATCTTAATGGATTTCTCCATTTGCAGCCCATATCTTCGCTAGAGTGATCCCGCATCAGTGTCTGCTTCACTCACATACTTTTATGACCGCATCACGTGCCCGCAACGCCACCAGGCGGCATCCAACGTCGAGGTGGGCAGTGGTCACAATGTTTTGGCTGATCAGTGTATCTAAACCGGCATACACATGTACAGGGTGTCGCAAATAAAAGTGGCCCAGACTTCGGCACGATACGTTGACGACATTTGGAACCGTCTGTGACAGCAAGAAGGAAAAGACCTACAGTTACTTCCAGCAGGATGGAGCAACTGCTCATACAGCCGGCCAAACCGTGGAGCACGTTTATACAATCTTCACACCTGGTAGAGCTGTTAGCAAAGGGCAGCCTGGTCGTGGCCTTAGCTGGCTACCCAGGTCACCTGATCTGCCAGTGTACTATTACTTTGTGTGGGAAGCCCTCAAGTCCGAGGTGTATCGCAACAGCTCTCATAGTCTTCAATAACTGCAGCAGAACGTTTCGGATCAGACTGCAGAAATTCCAGGAGTCCAGCTTCGATCCGCGTTCAGCAATTTGCTAACCAGGGTCCAAAAGTGGCAAGAGATGAGTGGTGGTCACTTCTAACATCTACTATCGTCAGGTCAGTTCTATATTTCCTTCCCTCTGCTGTATTTCGTTGATCCTGGAACTCTATTCTCCAGGCCACTTTTATTTGCCACTACCTGTGTATCTCTCTAACCTAAAGAAAGACTTCGTCTAACATTAAACTTAAATGAATCGCTTATTTTAAAAATGTTCAAATGTTTGTGAATTCCTAAGGAACCAAACTGCTTAGGTCACCGGTCCCTAGACTTACACATTACTTAACTAACTTATGATAAGAACAACACACACCCATGCCAGAGGGAGGACTCGAACCACCGGCGGAAGGGGCTGCGCAAACCGTGACATATCGCCTCAAACCGCGCGGCCGCTTGTTTCAGAAGGGTCTATGTCCACCTGACACTGTTTTGAGAAAAGTGGAAAGAATTGTTTTAGTACTTTACAGAGCATTTTCTTAATTGTTTGCAGTGACCTTGTAAGAGATACCACTATGAACATAAATTCTGACTTATTATATACTCAAATAATGTTTCTATGTATTGACCAGAGCTGAATATTCCTCTTGGACATAGAGCTTAAAATTGTATGATGTGTTCTTCCTGCACTATGTAAGCAGCCGACTTCTTTATATCTATCATCTTCTTTGCGTTGATATTAATGCAGTCATCTGAATAGGCTCGAACAGATGGTTAGTTTACGATGGATCGATAAAATCCAGGTAGTCCTAACTGAATATGTGAGTATTTAAACCATCGATCATACTGCAGGCTGTTACAGTCCCTAATACCTCATCACTTAAGACAGGATTATGAAATTTTCGGTGGCCGAGCGGTTCTAGGCGCTTTAGACCGGAACCGTGCGACTGCTACGGTCGCAGGTTCGAATCCTGCCTCGGGCATGGATGTGTGTGATGTCCTTAGGTTAGTTAGGTTTAAGTAGTTCTAGGTTCTAGGGGAGTGATGACCTCAGATGTTAAGTCCCATAGTGCTCAGAGCCATTTGAACCATTATGAAATTTTGAAACACTGAATGCTACTTTCAAGTCCATTCGTCTCTGGTGAATGAGTTGCTCTCTTGTAAAGTCTTCTCCATACGACTTGAAGTCCAAGATGTCATCTGTTGAGATACCCTTTACAGAGAAATATCTTCTTGCACTCGATGATATGATCAGTTCAATGTAATCCGTAATACGAGTAGTATATACTCTCAGTGATCTTTTGATTGTGCCAAAAGATCTATCAGACGGTAAGAAAGAGAGTCCCTAAACAGAAAAGAATACTTCTATTTTCTGTAATTTTTCAGCTTCAACGAAAGCTTATTAAACAATGATTTTTGTTTTGCGCTGGCCCGTTATCACAAAACATATGAACAATTTTTATGTCCGTGGGGATGCGCGTGGTGAAATAGTGATACAAGAAAGTGTACCTTTGTGGGTGACACCTTCTTGATAAAGGTAATGAAATGCCGTGTTGTCTTTCAAATTGTGAATGCGAAAACATTAACCGCCTGCTGCCGGGGATAAAATAGATCTTGAACACGATACTCTTGGTAGATGAAAATACTGCATGAGATCAAAGCTCAGACTCAAAATATGTTTATTTCCTTTGCACAGCTTTACAGTTACATTCAAAAAAGTACAAAATTTACTGGCTCTTCTCTTGTGCGCCATTAAATCACAAGCAGCAGTCCGTCAAAATGTCTCATTCAACCTTTTGTTTTTAATTTTCACCATTAATTGCACACATTCACAACACACATCTACCTGTGGTCTGCCGAAATGAAGGTCAAAATTCTGCGAAAATATTTTCACATAGTATTCTTATTTGATCGGAGAAAGGGGATTCACTTCTTTGAAAAGCTCGTACACGATCTTTCTATTCAAGTCAACTCTTTAGTAAGGTAGCCTATGCTTTACTTGCGTAATGACACTCAATCGTCGGAAATGATGATGTATGCTTACGAACTTCGGCAATTTCCAGTTTTGATACTGAATTACCGCTCTTTGACAAAATGTTCAAATGTGTGTGAATTCCTAAGGGACCAAACTGCTGAGGTCATCGGTCCCTAGACGTACACACTACTTACACTAACTTATGCTGAGAATAACACACACATCCATGGGACCGCACGGCGCTCTTTGACTTCCCTCGTTCATCTTTAGGGCTTTTTCCAAGCAGAAGTAGCTGTCTTATTCTTCTCACCCTGTTTTGGTCAGCTGCAAATAACCTTAGAAAAGTTTATCTGCAAATTTGGGTACGATTTGCTCCCGTCATGCAATGATATTTGAAAGAATTTGCCCTTGGACTTTTTCCTTCCCTTCGTCTATGTCGTTTCACTTTTTCTGCCTGTATTGGGCTCTGAAGGTAAAGATCTCGTTTGTCTTTACTATTAAGATCCAGAAAATGTGTGAGAATTGATAAATGCTCACCTTGACTAATGGATTACACTTCGAACTGCATGTACAAGGTTGTCCGACAGATTTTGTTGGTATTAGCTTACCTCGGTTATTGGTATGCTCAAATTCCTTTGTTTAGCAGTCTTGGTTACATTTCGTTTGTACTGCTCAGGATGACATATACCTTTCCTCCTCCTTTTCTTATGAACTGGTTCAACTTCACAAGCAGATTCACTTGTATTGATAGAATATAAAACAAGTCCACAAGTAGAAGGCGGTCTTCTCGGTAGTCGAGCTAACTTGGAACCTACCGCTCTGCTGTGACGGCGCCACCGCTGCGACTTGTTGGTGTGGCAATCGCTGGGCTATACGCCGTCTCTGGAGTGGGTTGTCGTCCTATCGACGCCTGTGGTGCTGCCTTGTGGTGCGTGCTGTGCTTACGACACCACAAATAACGCCTAATGCATAACGCTTAATGCCTAATACATACAGCCTAACGCCTAATATCCGAAACTGTGTACGCATACATACCTGTGGAGTAATATTAAAGTGACCCCAAGATCAAAGATATGCATTACATACGTAAAATGGCATACACACGGATACATATCTGTAACCTAACACACTCTTTATCTGACAATCAATTTAAGTGATCTTACAGGCTTAAAATCCAGCAACTAGCACCCACTATCAGCTTCTGGTGGTACAATACTATTTAAGACATAGTTGCTAAAATGCACTGCAAATACACATTGTCAGCTTCTAGTGATCCATTGCTATTTAAGATCTAGTGGTGATAGCCTTATTGTGTTAGAATACTATTCAAGATCCAATAGTTGATATTGGCATGGCATTAGGTTACTATTTGAGACCCAGCAACACCTAACGCCTAACCTTGTGAGGAGTGGTTTAAATTGAGACGTTTGCTAACAATCGGTTCAGTTGTGACTGAACATTGCCCTTGTCAACATGTTTTTCAATTCACTTAGATGTAAGAATAATCTGAAGAGCCAGGTGTTCAAATCTCAAGGAAATATCCTCAGTAAACAGGCATTAGTGCAAAAAAGGTAAGCTGAAACAACTGAAGAGTCCGGAAAATGTATTTAAACCCGTTTCTCGACAGCTATAAAGACTGGGACAGCTACACTGAAAGAAGATGAACCAAGAAGAAGAAGTCGATGACGACGAAAATGATGTGGAAGGTGGTGATGGAGATGAGAAACAGACACAGGCTCAGTTGGCAGCATGCTTTTTGTTGGCCGAACAGACAAATCACATAATTCTGTATACGGCGTCGTGTTTGAATCGATATCAAAAGCGTGAATGATTGGTAATTCACGGGTAGAAGTCGATAGAGATGATTTACTAATTCACAATGTAAGATACCCAGGAATGATAGGATATTATAATTTTTGTTTAAGTTTAACCTCGTGAAAAGTTTTACAACACAAGATCTTCAAAGTTATGGTAAAATTCTCAGGGCTACCAATGCTCATAAGCAAAGTTATGTGTGACAGACAAGTAAATTCCAACAAGGGTTATAAATACGAGGGGCGTTCTTTAAGTAATGCAACAAATATTTTTTTCGTCCAGTTTCTGTTAAAAAAATGCGGAACTTGTGTGACGCCGTGGATACTTCCCGCTTCAGCCGCTATAGTTTCACTATGTTCCGATAAGTGGCGGTGATATATGTAGCCTTCAAAAGGGCGTCTGTAACGGACGTGCGTAGCAAGCAGAGAACTATCACTGAGTTCCTTTTGGTGGAAAAGTAGAGCATCGCAGATATTCATAGGCGCTTGCAGAATATTTACAGAAACTTGGCAGTGAACTAAATCAGGGTGAGTCGTTGGACAAGGTGACAGTTATCGTCCCAACGGGATCGCGCAAACCTGGCCGATCTCCCGTGTGTCGGCAGCACACGACTGTGACTCCTGCAATGTCGGACGTGCGGACACTCTCATTAGAGGTGATCGACGGATCACACTGAAACAACTTGCTGCACGTCTCTGTTGGTAGTGCTGACATACTCGCTCACCAGTTGGAGTACTCCAAGATGTCAGCCGCTGGGTTCCTTGCTGTCTAACAGAAGACAACAAAGAGCAATGAAGGACCATCTGTGCAGATATGCTTGCGCGTTACGAGGCTGACAGTGACAATTGTTTGCCGAACATCGTTACAGACGATGAAACATGGTTTTATCACTGCGAACCGGAAACAAAACAGTAGTCCATGGACTGTTCTTCTTAATCCACCCTGTAGCCCAGATATCGCGTCTTCCGACTTCCATTTGTCTGGCCCAGTGGACGGTGCACTCTGCGGAAAGCAGTTTGGCTCCAACATCGATCACCAGATTGGTACCATGCGGACACACAGGCCCATCCAGTAAGGTGGCGTAAGGCAGTCGCATTGAACGGAGATTATACCGAAAAATGGGGTTTTATAGCCAAAATGGTGGAGAATAATATGGTACATCTTAAGACGAAACAAGGCCCCGGGAGTAGACAACATTCCATTAGAACTACTGATAGCTTTGGGAGATCCAGCCGTGACAAAACGCTATCATCTGGTGAGAAAGATATAGACAGGCCAAACATCCTCAGGCTTCAAGAATAATATAATAATTCCAATCCCAAAGAAATCAGGTGTTGACAGCTGTGAAAATTACCGAACTATCAGTTTAATAAGTCACGGATGCAAAATACTAACACGAATTCTTTACAGACGAATGGAAAAACTGATAGAAGCCGACCTCGGGGACGATCAGTTTGGATTCCATAGAAATGTTGGAACACGTAGGCAATACTGACCCTACGACTTATCTTAGAGGATAGATTAAGGAAATGCAAACCTACGATCCTAGCATTTGTAGATTTAGAGAAAGCTTTTTACAATGTGGACTGGAATACTCTCTTTCAAATTCTGAAGGTGGCAGGGGTCAAATACAGGGAGCGAAAGGCTATTTACAATTTGTACAGAAACCGGACGGTATTTATAAGAGTCGAGGGGCATGAAAGGGAAGCAGTCGTTGGGAAGGAACTGAGACAGGGTTGTAGTCTATCCCCGATGTTATTCAATCTGTATATTGAGCAAGCAGTAAAGGAAACAAAATAAAAATTCGGAGTAGGAATTAAAATCCATGAAGAAGAAATAAAAACTTTGAGGTTCGCCGATGACATTGTAATTCTGTCAGAGACAGCAAAGGACCTGGAAGAGCAGCTGAACGGAATGGACAGTGTCTTGAAAGGAGGATATAAGATGAATATCAACAAAATCAAAACGAGGGTAATGGAATGTAGTCGAATTAAATCGGGTGATGCTGAGGGAATTACATTAGGAAATGAGACACTTAAAGTAGCGGAATGGTCGAGCGGTTCTAGGCGCTTCAGTCTGGAACCACGCGGCCGTTACGGTCGCAGGTTTCGGGCATGGATGTGTGTGATGTCCTTAGGTTAGTTAGGTTTAAGTAGTTCTAAGTTCTAGGGGACTGATAACCTCAGATGTTAAGTCCCATAGTGGTCAGAGCCATTTGAACCAACTTAAAGTAGTAAATGAATTTTGCTATTTGGGGAGCAAAATAACTGATGATGGTCGAAGCAGAGAGGATATAGAATGGAGACATGCAATTGCAAGGAAAGCATTTCTGAAGAAGAGAAATTTGTTAACATCGAGAATAGATTTAAATGTCGGGAAATCGTTTCTCAAAGTATTTGTGTGGAGTGTAGCCATGTATGGAAGTGAAACGTGGACGATAAATAGTTTAGACAAGAAGAGAATAGAAAGTTTCGAAACGTGGTGCTACAGAAGAATGCTGAACGTTAGATGGGTAGACCACATAATTAATGAGGAGGTATTGAATAGAATTGGGGAGAAGAGAAATTTGTGGCACAACTTGCCTAGAAGAAGGGCTCGGTTGGTAGGACATGTTCTGAGGCATGAAGGGATCACCAATTTAGTATTTAAGTGCAGCGCGGAGGGTAAAAATCGTAGAGGTAGCCCAAGAGATGAATACTAAGCAGATTCAGAAGGATGTAGGTTGCAGTAGGTACTGGGAGATGAAGAAGCTTGCATAGGATAGAGTAGCATGGAGAGCTGCATCAACCCAATCTCTGGACTGAAGACCACAACAACAACAACATTGGTATCGTGAGCAAAACAAATTTTCTTTAAGAAAAAATGTGTTGCATATCGTTAAGACTGCGTTAGATAAAATTGGTGGATTATTACTGCGAGACAATGACATTCATTCCAGCATGGGAGAGAATGCTGGTTCAGATGATAACACAGATGTACCTAATGATGGATACAAAAGAAAATCAGGTCAGGTTTTGTCAACGGAGAAGAAGAAGATGGAGATCAACAAGCAGATAAATTTTCAGAGCGATCAGTATTCTTGCTAGCTTTGAAAGCGATAAGCAATAAGTCACTTGATAATAAAATACTATCTTCTGAAGAGGAGAATCGCAAAGTATCGATTATCGCCTGAAGTTTACGATGTCTGTCGAAAATAGAGTTAATATCGTTATTAAAAGGGTAACATATAATCGCAGTGAACTGTGATCTGGTACTCGATCCGGTATTAGGAATCTGCAGGATAATGAAGAGGTCGTAGGAGTAGTGACGTATGACGACGACCTGATAATCTTTGTGAAGAACCTGGTCTGGAAGGTGGATGTAACATAGTCCGTCAATAATTACATACGTGGTGCCAATGATTCAAATTCTCTGTTGCACCTGAAAATACCACGTACATGCTGTTAAAAGGGAATCTTAAGGATCTGATCGTGAAATTAAGCGACAGGTACTTACTCGTCTTCTTGAGCGAACGACAAAATTATTCTGTGCATATTGAAGAAATGAGCACGAGAGCCAGGAACATGAAAAATTATTACTTCCCTGTTACAATCATAAGCTGCCAATGCAAACAATAAGAGCGTATCATAGCACTATCTTAACTGCGATCATAGAACAGTGATCGAACGCTTAGGCGAAGAGACTTCTGCTCGTAAAACTAACACTGATACTTCAAAGGATACAACGTGGAATATTTCTTCGGCTGGCAGGAGCTTTTGGCACTGTATCAGTTGAGGCGTTGCAAGTAATACTTGGAATATGGTTACTCGATCTCCAGATACGGAAGAAAGCGGCAATGTACTGGTTGAAGAAACAACAGAACTATGTAGTGCTCAGTTTAATAAGAGTACATACCAAAAGTAAGCAGCAGATTTACAATCAGATCCTTCAAATGACGAGATGATGGCCAGACCGCGATGCGCACGTTTGTTTTCCCTGACACACTTCTTGATTGAAAATGGGGCCCACGCCGCATACTGGCATCGAATTAAAGTGTTGAATTGGTATGAGACAAACTTCCTAATATGCCTGTGGTGAAGAAGGAAAGCCACAACATACTGTCTGGGAATGTCGGCTGTATGCCGATGTTGTTGATACTGATCGTAAGAAACTGAAGAGACACGGAAGACTCGATGTCAAGGAGATACTATGTTGCGAGGCAGAACAGCAGATCTTGGACAGCATTACCGAGGCTTGGGTGGGGTATTATCTTATCAATCAGCTCCGTGTACTGCACTACGAGAGGTTGCTACACAAGGTCAAGAAGCAACGCAGCGAAGGCAACTGAGGTTAACTGGGCCGGCGTGTGGCTACGCTGCTTTCCAGCAACATCGATGCTGCCTCGGAACAGGGGAATCGACCCCTAAAACCAGGGATCCAATAAACAATGTAAGAGGCAGAAGCAACCACGTCACCCTCCACAGCGCCCAAGGAATCGGCAGAGCATGCCTATGGACCGGAGAGCGATTGAGTGCACTGTGGAATATAACGAACAAGAACTGACATTATTACTATGGTAGCAGACATAGTTAGATGTGGTAATAGGTGTATTTTCATTTATAGTAGAAACAGAATTTTTCTAATAATAATTATTATTATTATTATTACTGTTAATAATTGAAATGTTTATGGTGATGGGAGAAAGTATTGTGTAGGAGATAATAATGTATATTGTATAAATCGAGCAAGAATATGTGTAAGAATCAATACAGCCAGTGTTTGAATTGCAGGTAACAGCTACAATTGAATAAATATATAAATATCCCCAAGACTGGCTAAGTTTCACGGAAGCTCGGAATTTAGCACGGACGTCAATGTGAGATGCTTTTAATAGTTTCCACAAAGGAACATTATCTCAAAATATGGTAGAAAACCCAAAAAGATTCTGGTCGTATGTAAAGTACACTAGTGGCAAAAAACAGTCAATACCGTCACTGCGCGATAGCGATGGAAATGTTACCGATGATGGTGCCACTAAAGCGGAGCTACTAAATACAGTGTTTCGTAATTCCTTCACGAGAGAAGACGAAGTAAATATTCAAGAATTCGAAACCAGAACAGCTGTTAGCATGAGTGACATAAAAGTAGATATCTTAGGTGTTGCGAAACAACTCAAATCACTTGAGAAAGGCAAGTCTTCCGGTCCAGATGGTATACCAGTCAGGTTCCTCTCAGAGTATACAAGCAAAATAGCGCCTTTCGTAGCAATCACATACAACCGCTCACTTGATGAAACGTATGTTCCTAAAGACTGGAAAGTAGCACAGGTCACACCAATATTCAAGAAAGGAAATAAGAGTAACCCATTGAATTACAGACCCATATCACTGACCTCAATTTGCAGTAGGATTTTGGAGCATATACTGTACTCGAACATTGTGAATCATCTTGAAGAAAATGACTTATTGATACATAACCAACACGGATTCTGGAAATATCGTTCTTGTGCAACGCAGCTAGTCCTTTATTCTCATGAAGAAATGAGTGCTGTCGACAAGGGATCTCAGATCGATTCCATATTTCTAGGTTTCCAGAAGGCTTTTAATACCGTTGCTCACAAGCGACTGTTAATCAAATTGCGTGCATGTGGAGTATCGTCTCAGTTGTGTGACTGGATTCGTGATTTCCTCTCAGAGAGGTCGCAGTTCGTAGTGATAGATGGTAAATCATCGAGTAGAACAGAAGTGATATCTGGCGTTCCGCAAGGTAGTATCATATGCCCTCTGCTGTTCCTGATTTACATAAATGATCTCGGCGATAATCTGAGCAGCCCCCTTAGATTGTTTGCAGATGACGCTGTAATTTACCTCCTAGTAAAATCATCAGACAATCAGTTCCAGTTACGAAATGGTCTAGAGAGAGTTTCTGTATGGTGCGAAAAGTGTGCAATTGGCACTAAACAAAGAAAAGTGCGAGGTCATCCACATGGGTACTAAAAGAAATCCGATAAATTTTGGGTATACGATAAACCGCACAAATGTAAGGGCTGTCAATTCGACTTAATACCTAACAATTACAATTACGAGCAACTTAAAGTGGAAAGACCACATAGATAAAATTGTGGGGAAAGCGAAACAAAGACTGCGTTTTGTTGACAGAACACTTAGAAGATGCGACAAACCCACTAAAGACACAGCCTACAGCACACTTGTCCGTCCTCTGCTGGAATATTGCTGCGCGGTATGGGATCCTTAGCAGGCAGGATTGACTGAGGACATCGAAAAAGTGCAAAGAAGAGCAGCTCGTTTCCTGTTATCGCGCAGTAGGGGTGAGAGTATCACTGATATGATACGCCAGTTGGGGTGGCAGTCACTGAAACAAAGGAGGTTTTCTTTGCGGCGAGATCTATTTACGAGATTTCAATCACCAACTTTGTCTTCCGAATGCGAAAATATTTTGATGACACCCTGATACGTAGGGAGAAATGATCATCATAATAAAATAAGAGAAATCAGAGCTCGAACGGAAAGGTTTAGGTGTTCCTTTTTCCCACGCTCCATTCGAGAGTGGAATGGTAGAGAAGTAGTATAAAAATGGTTCGATGAACCCTCTGCCAGGCACTTAAGTGTGAATCGCAGAGTAACCATGTAGATGTCAGTACTTTTATTTTTTAGAGTAACAGTGTTAGCTCATGCCACAATCAATTTTCTCGTACAACATAGCGCCAAAGTAATTCCTATTTTGCATAAAATAGTTGTTAAATCAGAGCATGCATTCAGGGTAATAGTACTGCCCATTTTCTTTGTGTTCCAGATGACTAGCGAACGGACTGCAGAAGATATGAGAAAAGTAAAACAGGCTGTTGTTGCAGGTTTCTGGATACAAATGCTGCTGAGAAATTTAAAATACCTGCTAGCACACTGCAATACAGATTAAAGAGTGGAAATGAATTGGACCCGAGCGTATGTCCTATTTTGTATCACATAGTTGTCGTGCTCATCCTGTAAACTAACCTTACACATTTTTTTATGTTTCAAATGGACTGCAGAAGATTTTGAAAAGGGGAAGCAGGTCGTTGCTGCATATTTGTCGATTAGTAAGATAGCTGAAATTTTTAAAATAACTTGTAGCGCACTGCTTCCTACTTATAAGAATGATGACATCACTGATAAGAATCATGATAAGAGTTCAAGTCATTGGTGACGTCATGCATGACATTCATGAACACTTGATCGGGGCGTAACGATCTTGAACGTCAACGACTGCATTCAAGGCCTCTATTGATCCAGAATCGGATTGTATTCCCAGTTTTTGAACAAGATCCTGAACATAGGCTTTCTGTGGAAGCTTCCCATCTATCTGAACACCTAGAAATTAGGATCTTTCAGACTCACTAATCATATGGCCGTTCTGTGTAATTAACATGTTAGTTTTTTTATCCCGCCTGGATAGGCGGCGCGTGGGTCTGCTCCTGTGAACTGCTTCTGTAATATAGGCAGAGAGTGAAGGAAGCGAGTAGGAGCAGGAGAGGTGGAGCACTTCGTTACTGCATGTAACGTTAATACTTTTACTAGAGTCAAAAAACACAAGTAAATAAAGGCTTACATAACTTTGGCTAGGATGGACACGTAGGTGTGAAGCCGTAGTCCATGTCGGGTCAAAGTCTCAATATCAAGCTAGCCCACTCGGTAGTAGAAGCGATATTTCCAGGTCATCTACTCTTGATGAAATGGGCAGAAAACAAGACGGCACTCGCTGAGCTCCACAGCGTCGGCCAGAGGGCGATGTAGTCGGCGTGGTTAGTCTTCTCTCGTAGTGTCAATTTACGAGAGCGTGCACCTATGTTGTGGCACCGTAACTATCGACGCCACGTTAGTTTTAGTTGAATTGTATGTTAGAAACTGTAAAAACTTAGTCTTACAGTGATTTAGCATTAATTTATTTTCTACAAGCCATGAACTTACGTCTTGAGTTGCATTATTTGATACATTGCCAATGTTGGATTTAACATCCTTCACTCTAAGGCTAGTGTCATCGGCAAACCGAAATATTTTAGAATTACCCTGTCATAGTGTCATAGAGAGAGAGAGAGAGAGAGAGAGAGAGAGAGAGAGAGAGAGAGACTGTCGGAACAGCAATCGCAACACCAGGAAGGAGTGTTGCGTAAACGGAAGTTGTTAGACATGTTTCTACATCCGAAAGGTGATGTCTGCTGAAATTTCGCGCCAGTCATGCCACTATGAGGATGCAATTCAGATTTGCTTTAAACATACGCTGGCCGGCCAGTGTCGCCGAGCGGTTCTAGGCGCTACAGTCTGGAACCGCGCGACAGCTACGGTCGCAGGTTCGAATCCTGCCTCGGGCATGGATGTGTGCGATGTCCTTAGGTTAGTTACGTTTAAGTAGTTCTAACTTCTAGGGGACTGATGACCTCAGAAGTTAAGTCCCATAGTGCTCAGAGCCATTTGAACCATGTTTTTGAAACACAACTTGTAACGGTCGTGAGCGCTAGTTACCTTTGAGATTGTAGCTGGTGAGTTGATGTTAGTCAAGAATGCGTTTAAGGCAACAATTACCCAATTATAGACAGCTGAATGGGTTTGTATGAGGTTGTGTAATAGGGCTACGAGAAGCTGGTTGGTGCTTCTGCGATCCTGCAGAAAAATTCGGCAGGAATGTAGCCACTGTACATGACTGCTGGCAGCGGTAGTAACGGTCGCAAGGAGACTGGGCTCTGGACAGCCACGTAGCACTGCCGGGAGGGAAGAACATTGTATTCGGTGTATGGCTATGGCGCACTGTACTGCATCTGCAACAGCAATTCCACCAGCAGTTGGCGCTACGGTGACACAACGAACTGTTGTCAAGGGAGAGCTCACTGGAGGGCAGGCCGGAGTTCTGTTGTGTTGTATGACGAAAGTTGGTTCTGCCTCGGTGCCAGTGATGACTGTGTGTTGGTTAGAAGGAGTGTAGTTGAGGCCTTGCCAACAGCCTATCTGCTTGCTAGACAGATTGGTTCTATAGTTATGGTCTGAGGTGTGATTTTGTATGACAGCAGGGGCACTCTCGTGGTTGTCCTACGCACCGTAACTGCAAATTTGTACGTTAGTTTGGTAATTCGACCTGTTGTTCTACCATTCATGAACAGCATTCTAGGGGGTGTTTCCAACAAATGGTTCAAATGGCTCTGAGCACTATGGGACTTAACTGCTGAGGTCATCAGTCCCCTAGAACTTAGAACTACTTAAACCTAACTAACCTAAGGACATCACACACATCCATAAACGAGGCAGGATTCGAACCTGCGACCGTAGATTTCCAACAAGATAACGATCGACCACGTACCGCTGTCGTAACCGAACATGCACTACAGTGCGTCGACATGTTGCCTTGACCTGCTCGGTCACGAGAGCTATTTCCAATCGAGCAGATGTGGGATATCATCGGACGATAACTCTAGCGTCATCCACAACCAGCATTAGCCATCCTTGTGTTGATCGACCAAGTTCAACAGGCATGCAACTCCATGCCACAAACTGCATATGCGTTTGCATGCGTGCATTCAACATTATGGCTGTTACATCGGTTATTAATGCACCAGCATTTCACGTTTCCAATGGATCATCTTGCACTTACAGTAACATGTGAACCTGCAATGTTAATCTCTTAAATATGTTACCTAGACAAATGCACTCCCTAAATTTTTTACCTCTACATTACCCATTTTTTGGTTCAAATGTTCAAATGAGTGTGAAATCTTATGGGACTTAAAACTGCTAAGGTCATCAGTCCCTAAGCTTACACACTACTTAACCTAAATTATCCTAAGGACGAACACACACACCCACGCCCGAGGGAGGACTCGAACCGGGACCAGCCGCACAGTCCATGACTGCAGCGCTTGGGACCGCTCGGCTAATCCCGCGCTCATTTTTTGGTGCTACGATTTTCTTTCGTCAGTGCATAAGAAACAGTAGTGGTCCAAACACTGACCCCAGACGCATTGCCCTCTTAACTGTGCCCCAATCAGAAGCCACCTCACAGCCCTTCGCATTAGTGTGGAGAATGATTCTTTGCCATCTGTTTTTAAAGTATAAGAGGAACCAATTGTGAGATAATCGTCTTACTCATAATGGTCTAATTTCAGCAATAATATTTTGTGTCAAAAAACGGTCAAACACTTTAGTTGAATCAAAGAAGATGCCTGGTGCTGGCAACTTTTTGTTATTTTGTTCTGTGCTTCATAGAGACAACAGAATATAGCATTTTCAGTTGTTAAACCATTTCAAACCAGTCTGTACGTTTATAGCAAATTATGTAAACTGATAGCCGGCCGAAGTGGCCGTGCGGTTAAAGGCGCTGCAGTCTGGAACCTTAAGACCGCTACGGTCGCAGGTTCGAATCCTGCCTCGGGCATGGATGTTTGTGATGTCCTTAGGTTAGTTAGGTTTAACTAGTTCTAAGTTCTAGGGGACTAATGACCTCAGCAGTTGAGTCCCATCGTGCTCAGAGCCATTTGAACCATGTAAACTGATATACGAGTATATCCTGTTGCATAACTTTTGCAAACACTGATGGCACTGAAATACGTCTCAAACGGTGTACAGTGTCACTTTCTTCTTGTTTATAAAGCGGTGTCACTTCTGCGTATTTTAATCGTTCAGGCATCTGACAATTCCGAGAGAAAAAATTACACATGTGGCTAAATACTGAGTTGGCATGAGCAAAAAAAAAAGTTCAAATCTGTGTGAAATCTTATGGGACTTAACTGCTAAGGTGATCAGTCCCTAAGCTTACACACTACTTAACCTAAATTATCCTAAGGACAAACACACATACCCATGCCCGAGGGAGGTCTCGAACCTCCGCCGGTTGGCATGAGCAGCACAGAGCTTTTTAGATTTAATTATTAACTCAATTTCCCCTTTGTCAGTATCATGGAGATTCATTTGAGATAACACTCATGGAAAAGCCTTTCCTAAGAGAATTATATGATTCCCTAGAGACAATAAGTTTTTATTTAATTCACCTGCTATATTCAGAAAGCGGTTGTGAAATACTGTACATATATCTGACTTATCAGTAACAAAAACGTTTTTAGTATGTATTGATTTTATATCGTCAACCTTGTGCTACTGGCCAGATACTTCCTTCATGACTGACCATATGGTTTTAATTTTGTCCTGAGGATTAGCTGTTCTATTTGCGTACCACATGCTTTTTGCCCTCCTAATGACATTTTAAAGTACTTCACAGTGTTGTTCGTAATGGGCTACTGCAGCTCAGTTGCGACTATTTCTAATGTTTTGACATAATTCCCACTTTGTTCTACACTAGTCACTCGTCTTGGTTACTTGTTGGTACTAGTACCTACTTTTACACGTTCTAATGGAAAACAACCCTCAAAGAGCATTGGAAATCTGTTAAGGAAAGCATTATATTTATTGTTCGTGTTATCAGCACTATAAACATCCCTTCGCTCTTGTTCTTTAGTGACGTTAAAAAAGTCTCTTTTACCACTGGTTTAACATTTATAAATAGTTTGTAATTATATTCAACATTTATGTGTTCACAAATTCCTTTTCGTGTTAAAATCCGTGCATCACAGCCTGAAAATCCATTTACCCTTGTACTAACAGAATGCCCCTTTACTAATTAAGAATGAACAAAAATGTCTATAGCTGTGCTACTGTTCCCCTGTACTCTGCTTGGAAGAATGCAGTCTGATTCAGATGATATAAATTTAGGAGATATTCCAAAATTTTCCCTTGCACAATCACTTCTAAAATTAGTATTAAAGTCACCATGAACAACTAATTTTTGGTACTTTCCATAGAGCAAACGAAAAACTCTTTCTAGCTTGAACAAAAATGTCCTGATATCAGAGATAAGGGACCTATAGTTAACTATGATTAAAAGTTTAGTTTCACTAAATTCGGTTGCTCCTGTATAACATTCAGTGACCTGTTCAGTGTGAAGTTTTGGTATATCAATAGATTCAAATGGAATACCGTTTTTCACGCACACGGCCACTCCCTCAATCTGCGAAGAGCTCCTTGTAAAATAGCCAGCTAACCTGCATCCTGTATAGTAAGCTTCTGAATTGTTACGTTATTTAAGTGATGATCTGACATACTAACAAATTTAGAGTCAACATCTACAAACGGATCACTGGCCTTTTCTCTAATACATCTTATATTTTGGTGACGTATGCTAATCCCTTCATTACTTGGATACCTACTTTCTTTTTAAGTTGGTTCTACGTTAGAGAGACTTCCTTCAAGCAGGGATAACAGCTGACTTCAGCCAAAATAATAATTTAAATAAAACGAATTTTTAATATACCAGGTTTTTAAAACTGATCGAAAGGTATACAATAATTTCTCCTAGCTCCATATAGATTCCTAGACCCATACTGATAGTCCTGAAAATTTGTGGTTGAGAATTTTTAATAGCTATGAAAATGCTTGTAAGATTTAAAACAAAAAACGTGTGGCAAATGCAATAGTAAACAGGTGAAGTATTCATACATCAATTAGATAGTAGTGTAATAGTAAAGAGGTGAACTATTCATGCATCAACTGTGTACTGCATGCACACCACGTTTCTCGTTTGAAATCTTACAAATACTTTCATAGCTATTAAAAATTCACAATCACAAATTTTCAGGACCATCTGTATAGGGTTACGAATCTATATGGCGCTATCAGAATTATTTTATACTTTTTAGTCCAATTTAAAAACATGTTATATTAAAAATCAATTTTTATTTAAATTATTAATTTCTGAATTTTAGTCTCGTATGTGTGAAATTTTTCAGTCGATTTCAAACATTTTTATAAGATTGCAATAGTTGTTGTTGTTGTGGTCTTCAGTCCTGAGACTGGTTTGATGCAGCTCTCCATGCTACTCTATCCTGTGCAAGCTTTTTCATCTCCCAGTACCTACTGCACCTACATCCTTCTGAATCTGCTTAGTGTATTCATCTCTTGGTCTCCCTCTACGATTTTTACCCTCCACGCTCCCCTCCAATACTAAATTGGTGATCCCTTGATGCCTCAGAACATGTCCTACCAACCGATCCCTTCTTCTGGTCAAGTTGCGCCACAAACTTCTCTTCTCCCCAATCCTATTCAATACTTCCTCATTAGTTATGTGATCTACCCATCTAATCTTCAGCATTCTTCTGTAGCACCACATTTCGAAAGCTTCTATTCTCTTCTTGTCCAAACTATTTATCGTCCATGTTTCACTTCCATACATGGCTACACTCCATACAAATACTTTCAGAAATGACTTCCTGACACTTAAATCAATACTGGATGTTAACAAATTTCTCTTCTTCAGAAACGCTTTCCTTGCCATTGCCAGCCTACATTTTATATCCTCTCTACTTCGACCATCATCAGTTATTTTGCTCCCCAAATAGCAAAACTCCTTTACTACTTTAAATGCCTCATTTCCTAATCTAATTCCCTCAGCATCACCCGACTTAATTAGACTACATTCCATTATCCTTGTTTTGCTTTTGTTGATGTTCATCTTATATCCTCCTTTCAAGACACTGTCCATTCCATTCAACTGCTCTTCCAAGTCCTTTGCTGTCTCTGACAGAATTACAATGTCATCGGCGTACCTCAAAGTTTTTATTTCTTCTCCATGAATTTTAATACCTACTCCGAATTTTTCTTTTGTTTCCTTTACTGCTTGCTCAATATACAGATTGAACAACATCGGGGAGAGGCTACAACCCTGTCTTACTCCCTTCCCAACCACTGCTTCCCTTTCATGTCCCTCGACTCTTATAACTGCCATCTGGTTTCTGTACAAATTGTAAATAGCCTTTCGCTCCCTGTATTTTACCCCTGCCACCTTCAGAATTTGAAAGAGAGTATTCCAGTCAACATTGTCAAAAGCTTTCTCTAAGTCTACAAATGCTAGAAACGTAGGTTTGCCTTTCCTTAATCTTTCTTCTAAGATAAGTCGTAAGGTCAGTATTGCCTCACGTGTTCCAGTGTTTCTACGGAATCCAGACTGATCTTCTCCGAGGTTGGCTTCTACTAGTTTTTCCATTCGTCTGTAAAGAATTCGTGTCAGTATTTTGCAGCTGTGACTTATTAAGCTGATAGTTCGGTAATTTTCACATCTGTCAACACCTGCTTTCTTTGGGATTGGAATTATTATATTCTTCTTGAAGTCTGAGGGTATTTCGCCTGTCTCATACATCTTCCTCACCAGATGGTAGAGTTTTGTCAGGACTGGCTCTCCCACGGCCGTCAGTAGTTCCAATGGAATATTGTCTACTCCGGGGGCTTTGTTTCGACTCAGGTCTTTCAGTGCTCTGTCAAACTCTTCACGCAGTATCATATCTCCCATTTCATCTTCATCTACATCCTTTTCCATTTCCATAATACTGTCCTCAAGTACATCGCCCTTGTATAGACCCTCTATATACTCCTTCCACCTTTCTGCTTTCCCTTCTTTGCTTAGAACTGGGTTTCCATCTGAGCTCCTGATATTCATACAAGTCGTTCTCTTATCTCCAAAGGTCTCTTTAATTTTCCTGTAGGCGGTATCTATCTTACCCCTAGTGAGATGTGTAAATTTTTGGTTTATTTCAGTTTCTCTATACCTGACTCAACCAGTATATTGCATCCTCCTAAACATATCTCGTAAAAAGGCTGTGAAGGTTAAATTTAGAGGGACTCGAGTTCGCACAGAGGCTTATCAGGAATCGTTCTCCCGCGAACCGTTCGTGACCGGAACAGGAAAAGGGGAAAATGTCAGTGGTACACAAAGTACCCTGCGCCACCAGACAAGAAAGTTACTTAATACTTCATTATCATCCAACTCTGAGTTATGCTTAAAATTTCAAATCTCTAGCTCATCTGGAAGTTAGTTTAGAATCAGTCGCAAAATTTGAACCGAACAGACAGACAGACAGACAAGAAAAGACCTAATAAAAGCGAGGTAAAAAGGTGCTTCTCTAACACCAATTACTACAACAATTTTGCCATAAATGATCTCATCGCGCCCACTACACTGTAATCTATTAACATTGCCAACCTCCCCTTCCTATACCTATAAAGTTGCAGGCTATGCCTAGTGAAACCGGATCTATCGATAGATTTAACTGGCACCACTGCAGTGTGAGTCATATCCTCCGTCATTAGTGCCTTCTCGAGCCCCATGTTAATACGCCCAACATTCGTATCAGGATGAGGCCAATCATGACGCTGAAACAGCTGTACAAGGCGCTCATTTATGCCACAAGTTTGAGAAGTTATGTTTTCCAGGTCACCACCTATATCTTACTCTTGTCCCTATACCCTCAGCTCTATCCACAACCACTATCTGATCCTCTTTTGTAAATTTCCTACAGAACATCCGTATTTTATCAGTCACATGAGCTAACTCTGCACTAGGCTTCACAATGCTGATGACTCACTCCCCAACACTTGCTTCACCTGTTGGCCTACACCTCTGCCATGAGAACAACGTAATAGCATAACTTTCATCTTTCTATTTGAGTTTATAATTAACTTTGGCTTTTTAACATTTGAGGTCTGCTGCATGTTTCCTACAGCTACAGTAATAAAGGACTCCTCTCCGGTAAACTATTTTAGTTGGTCATATCTATTGGTGATGTACGAAGTGAAACTATCTGAATGTATCCTTCTCCTAGCAGCCTTCTTACCAACTGACAGTTCCCATTCCCTCATCCTTGACATTTCTAACTGTGCCTGAAGAGCACAGATCTTACGCTCCCGCCCCTTTATTAACTTAGTTTTGGTGTATACCTGCAATTCAAGGAGAGGCTGTCACTAGAATGCCCAATAGCTTCCCCACTGCACTCCCCACAATGAAAATACTTCGCATAAATCTCACACCAGTACCCACTACTCACAAACCTACGAAGATGCCAACATTTCTCACTCACAATAAAATAATTTACAATAGTCGAAAAACTACATACTTACATTACTTAAGTTATACTGCTACAGTAAAACGATTTCAAGAACTAACTACAGTGATTTCAAATTTTACTCTCTTGTAAGAATGTAACTACTTCTTTTAATGTTCAGTACACAGTGTTTTGTTTTTGTCTCCTTCTACAAGGCAATACCAGGGGTACTATGGTAACACAATGCATACACTATCTGATCAGAAGAATCCGGACACACGTATATAATGCAGAATTGTCCGGTAGATATTAAGAGAGGCGGACCCTCATAAAATGAGGCGAGGAATATTGTATTGTCAGCAGAGAAACATTAGCATCAGAATAGGTCGGTCAGAAGAGCTCAGTAATTTCTAACATGGAGTGGTCGTTGGATGTCACCTGAGTAACAGATCCATCACATATATTTCAACACTTCTAAAGCTGTCCATCTCGGCTGTTGGTGATGTGAGTGTGAAGTAGAAACGCTAACGGACAACCATAGCTAAAGCAAGACTAGGCAGACATCATGTACTGACGAAGAGGGACCATTGGAAACTGTGGAGAGTGGTTGTAAAAAATCACATGAAATCCGCAGGAGGAGTCGCTCATGATCTCCAATGTGCTACCAGCAATCCAGGTAGCACGAAGGAGTTAAGAAGAATGGTCAGTGCTAAGCAACGCTTGAACTGGTGTAAAGAACGACACCACTGGACAGAGGATGATTGGAAACGAATGATTTGGAGTGATGAGTACGCTACACTCTGTAACAATCCGGTGGAAAGGTCTGGGTTTGGCGAATGCCTGTAGAACGATACCTGTCGTCGTTTGTAGCGGCCAATAATGAAGTACGGAGGAGGTGATGTTAAGGTGCGGGGATGTTTTTCGTAGTCATGGTGTGGTTCCCTTAGTGTGCTTAAGAAAACATTAAATGCGAAAGGAAGCCAATATATTCTACACCATTGTGTGCAGCAGAGGAACAGATCGGAGTATTTGTATCACCACGACAATATACATTGTCATAAACCAGCGCGGTCTAAGGTGCTGCAGTCATGGACTGTACGGCTGGTCCTGGCGGAGGTTCGAGGCCTCCCTCGGGCATGGGTGTGTGTGTTTGTCCTTAGGATAATTTAGGTTAAGTAGTGTGTAAGCTTAGGGACTGATGACCTTAGCAGTTAAGTCCCATAAGATTTCACACACATTTGAACATAAACCAGCATCTGTGAGGCAATGGTTTGTGGAAATGGATTGACGTGCCCAGAGTCCCGACCTGAACGCAGTGGATGGAGACCCCAGTGTCCAATATCACCACCTTCTCTCGTTTCGGCTTTTGAGGAAAAATGGCCTGCTATTCAACCACAGGCATACAGACATCGAACTGAAAGTGTCCCTAGCAGAGTTAAAACCGTCATAGAGACGCATGGTGGACAGGCCCATTAAGAGGTTTCTGGATAGGGGAAAACCACTGTCTATATGCTTCTGTACGCTCCGTGATTTCCCTGACGTTATCTTTGTGATCCTTACTCGGAATGTACGTTCGCAGCAGTAGAACTGTTCTGCAATCAGCTTCACATGACGATTCTTTAAATTTTCTCAAAAGTGTTCCCGAAAAGAATGTCGTCTTCTCTCCATGGATTCCCACTAGAGTTCACGAAACATCTCCATAATACTCGCGTGCTGACTGACCCTACCGGCAACAAATCTAGCAGACCTTTCTGAATTGCTTCGATGTTTATCTATAATCTGACAGCGGGGGATCTCAAACACTCAGTCAGTGCCCAGGAATGGATCGCACTAGTATTCTGTAGGAGACCTTCTTTACATATGATACCACCCTTTCCTAAAGTTCTCCCAATAAATCTTCTTTCTACTACCGTTCCTACGTGCTCGTTGCATTTCGTATCGCTTTGCAGTGTTACACCAAGATACACTATGTGATCTAAAGTATCCGGACACCCCCAAATACATAGGTTTCTCATATTAGATGCATTGTGCTACCACATATTGCCAGGTACTCCATATCAGCGACCTCAGTAGTCCATAGACATCTTGAGAGAGCAGAATGAGCGCTCCGCGGAAGTCACGGACTTCGAGCGTGGTCAGGTGATTGGGTGTCACTTGTGTTATACGTCTGTACGCGAGATTTCCATACCCCTAAACATCCCTGGGTCCACTGCTTCCGATGTAATAGTGAAGTGGAAACGTGAAGGGACACGCACAGCACAAAAGCGTACAGGCCGATCTCGTCTCTTGACTGACAGAGACCGTCGACAGTTGAAGAGGGTCGTAATGTGTAATAGGCAGACATCTATCCAAACCATCACACAGCAATGCCAAACTGCATCAGGATCCACTGCAAGTACTATGACAATTAAGCGGGAGGTGAGGAAACTTGGATTTCATGGTCGAGCGGCTGCTCATAAGCCATACATCACGCCGGAAAATGCCAAACGACGCCTCGCTTGGTGTAAGGAGCTTAAACATTGGACGATTGAACAGTGGAAAAACGTTGTGTGGAGTGATGAATCACGGTACACAATGTGGCGATCCGATGGCAGAGTGTGGGTATGGCGAACGTCCGATGAAAGTCATCTGCCAGCGTGTGTAGTGCCAACAGCAAAATTCTGAGGCGGTGGTATTATGTTGCCGTCGTGTTTCTCATGGAGAGGCCTTGCACCCCTTGTTGTTTCGCTTGGCACTATCACAGCAAAGACCTACATTGATGCTTTAAGCACCTTCTTGCGCCCCACTGTTGAAGAGCAATTCGGGGATGGCGATTGCATCTTTCAACACGATCGAGCACCTGTTCATAGTGCACGGCTGTGGCGGAGTGGTTACAAGGCAATAACATCCCTGTAATGGACTGACATGCACAGAGTCCCGACGTGAATCCTACAGAACGCCTTTGCGATGTTTTGTAATGCCGACTTCGTGCCAGGCCACACCGACCGACATCGATACCTCTCCTCAGTGCAGCAGGTCTGCCATTCCCCAAGAAACCTTCAAACACCTGATTGAACGTATGCCTGCGACAGTGGAAGCTGTAATCAAGGCTAAGGGTAGGCCAACACCATATTGAATTCCAGCATTACCGATGGAGGGCGCCACGAACTTGTAATTCATTTTCAGCCAGGTGTCCGGATACTTTTGAAGACATAGTGTATTTAATCAACGTAACTCCGTCAAAGCAGTGCAATACTATCGCGGCATTCGAACATCATAGTATTGATATTCATACTTACCGGCATTAACTTACATTTTTCTACCTTTAGATCAAGCTGCCATTCTTCACACCAACTAGAAATTTTCTCTATGTCATCTTGTATCTCCCTACAGTCACTCAAAAACGACATCGTCCCGTTCACTACAGCATCATCAGCAAACGCCGCAGATTGCTTTTCACCCTCTCCGTCAGATCATTTTGCCGGCCGCTGTGGCCGAGCGGTTCTAGGCGCTTTTTTCCGGAACTGCGCTGCTGCTGCGGTCGCAGGTTCGAATCCAGCCTCGAGCATGGATGTGTGTGATGTCCTTAGGTTAGTTTGGTTTAAGTAGTTCTAAGTCTAGGGGACTGATGACCTCAGATGTTAAGTCCCATAGTGCTTAGAGCCATTTTCAGATGATTTATGTATAGGCTATTGGGAATTAGAGCGGTCGTATCATACTCCTTTTGGGCACTCCTTACGATACACTTGTCTCTGATGAACACTCGCTTTCGAAACAACGTACTGGGTCCTATTACTTAGGAAGTCTTCAAGTCACTCACATATCTGGGAACCTATTCCATTTGCTCTTGCCTTCGTTGACAGCATACAATGGGACACCGTGGCAAACGCTTTCCGGAAACCTAGAAATATGGAATCTGTCTGTTGCCCTTCATCCATGGCTTGCAGTATATTTTGTGAGTAAATGGTAGGCTGAGTTTCGTAAGAGCGGTTCCTTTCAAATCCGTGCTGATTTGTGGACAGAAACTCTTCGGTTTCAAGGAAATGTATTATATTCAAAGTGAGAATATGTTTAAGAATTCTGCAATAAATCGATATTAAGGATATCGTCTACAGTTTTTCGGGTCCGCTCTTTTACCCTTCTTATTCATAGGAGTCACCTGTGCTTTCTTCCAGTCGCTTCGGACTTGGAGCTGGGCGAGAGAATCGTCATAAACGCAATCTAATTACGCGGCCAATGCCGTAGAGTACTCCCTGTAAAACCGAGTTAAGATTCCATCCAGACCTGTCGACTTTGTTTTCAGCCCTTTCAGTTACTTCTCTACGCCAGGAGTGCCTGTTACTATGTCCTCCATAAAGATTCTGTGTGACAGCTTGACGACGGTATGTTTTTACGATTCTCCTGCGTGAATGGTTTCTTAAACGCGTGATTTAAAATTTCAATTTTCTTTTTGCTGCCTTCTATTGCCACACCTGACTGGTCAACGAGTGACTGGGTAGATGCCTTCGACCTGCTTAGTGATTTTACGTAGGACCAGAATTATCTCGGCTTCTCGGCAATATTTTTTGCTAAGTATGACTGTGGGAATTGTATGTTTCGCCCATCGATCTTCTTACAGAAGCAAGAATTCTCGCTAACATTTGCCTGTCGTCATCTGTGCGTTCTTTATTGAACCGAAAGTGCAACAGTCTCTTATTCCTTAGTATTTTCCAAATTTTGTTATTAAACCACTGCAGATCTTTTCTGGCCCTAATCACCTATTCGGCATGTACTTACCCAGGGCGCGATTTGCAGTCCATTTAAAATTTGCCCATAATTCCTTTACGTTCATCATACTGGAACTAAATTATGTCCATTCACTTTCTAAGTGGGGTGCTAAAACTTCTTATCTGCTCTCTAGTAAAACTGTTTGCCTAGTCTTCTTGGTTGGATTTATTAACGTTAGTAATCGTCGTCGCTGTGATGACATCATGAACATCAATCCCTGTCGTTATATCGACACGGTCGACAAGGTCAAGCCTGTTTCGGACTAAAACATTTCGATTGCGTTTGGGCTGTCGAACAAGCTGAGCAGGACGGTTTTCTGAAAAGGTGTTCAAAAGTGCTTCACAAGACTGCCTGTCCGTACCAATGAATCCATAGACGTCCCAGTCTATTCTCGATAGATTAAAGTTGCCTGCAGCTAATATTACTTGATCTGGGTATTCCCGCGCTGCTGATCCTAGACTTCCTTTGAATGATTGTGCAAAGGGTGGCAGGTAAAAACATTCGGAAAGTAACTTGAGTTCACCTACAGTAGGGCTCAAAAGTACTTTGTAGAAGGCATTATTTACGATTACATCAAGATAAGTGTGTAATAGAAAAAACTGCCAGTGGATAATTGAAAAGTATATTATTATAATCCATTTAGTACAAAACAAAATTTAGTTTAAACAAAGTTAACTTACATCAAAACTGAAATAACAATTCTTCTGGCTCTATAGTAATTTGTAGGTCTAAGTATGAAAGAATAAAACAAAACTATGTTGGAATGTGAAAAACAAAGCAGTATTTCATTGTATACCTATGAGCTTTGATTACGGCTGCACATCTGTTTGGCATGGAATCCACAAGCTTTTATAATAAGTCGAGTGGGAGTTATGAGCATTCGTCCAATAAGGCAGCAGCAAATTGGTCCTTGTTTGAGTACCATCTACGACGAACACATCCGTCCAATGGATCCCAGAGGTGTTCAGTTGGGTCTAGATCCTGGCTGTGGCTTGGCTACTCCAAAAGTTTCATTTTTTTATCTGCAATTTTTTTAAATGGCCATAGATGTGTTTTGAATCATCCTGCTGAAATATCCAATTACGTCGCTCATTCTTTCTTCTATCTGGGACCATATTCTTTTCTAAAATGTCGCTGTACAAGAAACGATCCATTTTGACTTCTGTATGAACTAGATGAACAACCCCTTGTCTAGAAAAACATCACTACATCATGGCGTTGCCATCGCCATGCTTAATGAACGGCACCTGATACTTTTGTTTTCCCTTTGGTTGTTTGGTCGACCTGTATACTGCACACCATCAGAGGAATAAACCTTGAATTTACACCACTCCGTAAAACCTTAGACCACACTGTAGCATTCCATCTTTAATGTTTCTTTGCAAATTCTATCCTGGCCTTCCTGTTTTTTGTAATTTATCAGTATATATATGTAGGTGCAGTTCATGATGCTGCTCCAGATCAGTTCTAATTTGTCGAGCCGATTTTCTTGGATTAGCAGTCGACTGCTTGCAAATCATTCTCTCCTCCTTCCTTGTTGTTTTTCGAGGACAACTCAGTATTTTTTAAATTTTTGGTAAGGTCTTACGGGACCAAACTGCTAAGGTCATCGGTGCCTAAGCTTACGCACTACTTAATCTAACTTAAACTAACTTACGCTAAGGACAACACACACACCCATGCCCGAGGGAGGACTCGAACTTCCGACGGCGGCAGCCGCCCGGTCCGTGCCAAGACGCCTTACATCGCGAGAATAACTTGACCTTGACTTATTGGCTACTGTTCTTTCCTGTTTTTTTTTCACCGACTCCACACGCTTATTAGTTGTCGTGGTATGCCATAGTCTTTATGAAAACTAGGCTGCGACATTCACTTCTTCAAGGCACGCAAAACAGTTTGTCTCACATCAATCAAGTGTTCTTTGTATTTTGGCATGCTTCTAGTGCTCTCTACAGGTAAACAAACACTGTCTAAATGCCAAAATAAGATATCATGAATACCCAAAGCAAATTAGAAAATACGTTTGAGCTGAAGGAATATATTCTTACATTGTCATTATGCGAACTGGCTTGTTTACTTGACATGTAACCACAGCGATGTGAAGCTATTGATGGAAAGACACAGTTATATATAGTTGTGACAGTTATATATTGTTGTGACTATACACGAGCAGTGGTGGCAACACAACACCGCAACTGCGAAATACTTTTGAGCGCGTCTGTAGACTTGCTACATGCGTCAAGATAACTTTAAAGACTCATTTTAGACCTCCATGGAGAAAATATTTTGTCTGCTGCAATTAACACTCCGCCTCCTACGGTGTCTAATCTGTCTTTTCGGTACACCTTCCATGTTTCGATAAATATTTCAGGGCTTTCTCTTTTGGGTTTCAGCCAACACTCGATTCCGAGAATAATTTTAGCTCGGCAATTTTCCTGAAGGGAGTAATTTCAGGAACTTTGTTACGAATACTTCAACAATTTATTGTTAAATATTTGACAGTTGAAGGGTCTTTACTTTGCACGCTGTCTGATTTCCCTCTCTTCGTATCGACAGGAGAGCATTCACCAGAGGACTTCATATTACCGCCTATCCTAAGGAAAAAAAAAAAAAAAAAAAAAACTAGTGCGCGCCGCACGTACTCTGCTACCCGTGTAGCTTCTTCCTTTGTGTAGTACATCTCTAATCTACAATTCTCTACCTTATACTACTGGTGCAGATATCTGCAGCGAAGACCGTCACGAAATTGACGGAGCCTTTGGTTGGTACCCAGATTGTTTACATGTCATGTTAAACTACACAAATCCACTTCATGATGCCGGCCGGAGTGGCTGAGCGGTTCTAGGCGCTACAGTCTGGAACCGCGCGACCGCTCCGGTCGCAGGTTCGAATCCTGCCTCAGGTATGGATGTGTGTGATGTCCTTAGGTTAGTTAGGTTTAAGTAGTTCTAAGTTCTAGGGGACTGATGACCTCAGAAGTTAAGTCCCATGGTGCTCAGAGCCATTTTTTTGAACCACTTCATGATGGACGGTTAAACCTCTGAAACGAGTCGTGGAAATAAATAAATTGGTAACAGTTAGCTTGTTTAATTCGATATCATGGTAAAACCTAACCCCTTTTAAACAGCACGAAGCTGAGTTTGAACCCAGCCCCTTTAGACTGCAGGTCGATTATCTTAAACACTGGACTGTCTCCCTCTGCCCGGTGGATACAGACTACGTTATTACTTGTCAGTGAGTAATTTGGAATTTCGTGTGGAGATGATGGCGCAGTGGTAGGTCACTGAACACGCATTCGGTAGGACGAAGGTTCAAATCCCCGTCCGACCATACACACTTACGTCTTGCGCAATTTCCTTGAATTGCCTAAGGAGAACATCGGAAAGGTTCCATTGAAAAGGACACGGCTACTTTCCACCCACACCTTCACCCAGTGCGAGCTTACGCGTCGTCTCTAATGCCCTCTTAGTCGAACGGACGTTCTATCTTGATCTTCTTTCCTTCTCTTTCTACCACGGACTCAAGTAACAACTTAATATAAACGAGTGTATAAAGACTGATTATAATTATCATAGTTAATATGGCTCCTACTTAAATTGCTACTCTATTGACTACTGTACTAGCACGCACCTTTCTAAAGTTTACTTGAATGGAGTAATAATGAAGACAGTAAATTGCAATGAATGTGCATTGTATTTCTAGGCGCTTCAGTCTGGAACCTCGCGACCGCTACGGTCGCAGGTTCGAAACCATGCCTAGGGCATGGATGTGTGTGATGTCCTTAGGTTAGTTAGGTTTAAGTAGTTCTAAGTTCTAGGGGACTGATGACCTCAGATGTTAAGTCCCATAGTGCTCAGAGCCATTTGAACCGTTTTTGCATTGTATTTCAATACTGCAATTTGGTTTGTCCCGCCATTGAGTTCCTGTAGTGATCACAGTGTGTCACAGCTGGAAACTAGCAACTTAATAACATGTGGTCAGTAAACAATAATTAGCAGAGCACCATAAAGTTTAATGAAGAGATTAGGATTTTTCACAAATTGAGGTCCTTTTTTACGCTTCAGAAAAGCATAGGTCATTTTATGTCAGTAATGGCCCCAGCTGCTTGATTACTACTATATTTATGTCAATAAACCATAGCTAGTTGCATCGCAACTTTCTTCATTGTTTCACATACCAGGCTCGAGAATACCTAGTGAAATGACAAAAAGAAATTAGATTCTCGAAATCGGTTTGTGTAATCAGTTAGGAAGCAAGCAACCAGCGGTACATTACTGGCGTGGAAACATTTTCATATGAACGTTAGCGTTATGTTGGAAACAGAAACACGCAACACAAAAAAGAAATATCGGCAAGTACCCATTCTGAAGTTCAAATCTTACATCCTGCATGCGTGCATTTGTCTGTGTTCTTATGTTGGTGCTCGTACTGCGCAGTCCGTGTATGGCAGAGGGAAAGGGAACGCTCCAACGGAGGCGCGTGGCTGACTCTTAAGGTAAAACTGCACGCGCAGCTTTCCGCTGCCATTACCAGCGTCACGAACCTCGCACGGCTAGTCATGTGGAAGGTCTGGGGCAATGCTGAGAAGACAGATATTCGCTCCGCTCTCCTACTGCTGACACGAAGTTAGACAACACTCCGATTCTAACTAGGGAAGTAACTCAACACCATCGGCTAGAGCTTTTTTCGTGATTTTAAAATCACAGAGAATGACTTCTACTAGGTATCAAGATCATGTATATCTAAATCTTCGAACTTGTATATAATCGGTGTTCGAAGGATAAAGAATCAATGAAGAAACAATAAGGTACAACTTACAATTATATCTTTTTAGGAAGTACAAACTCTAAAACAGACGTCTTGTTGATTTTGTGCGCTTGTAAACTGACAAGCCGCCGGTCACGTTACATGATCGATATTTCGTAGCCCTTTATCACTCTGATAGCTATAGCAAACTTTCTGCAGCGATTACAAAAATCTGGTTACGAAGCTGAAATTGCTGTAGCAGCATTTGATAATGTGAGCACTGCGGTTTTTGATATTTGAGAACTACTGTGCGGATACACCGAAAATGTTGCCCTTGTCAGATGTGCGCGCTATTCCATTCCGCTGTTTTGTTCGCGTCCTTGAAACCCCACATCTGCACTTAGATGACGGATGAGAGAAAAACGTGCATCAAAAGAAACATGACTCTCCAAGTCATGCATGTGGCAACATACCAGGGTGTGCCGAAAAGTACTACTTCCGGATTTTTTATGTGAAAGCTCGTAAGACCATTCAAATAAAACAAACGTTATTAACATTCTGCGTCTATAGTCTTCATGCCTACACATTTGTTTCTCAACATAGTTGCACTGGCGACGTACACATTTCTCCCAACGAGGGTCCAGTTCGTTTATACTGCAGCTGTAGATTGTTCGACATTGTTGACGGAGCCACAACTTCACCTCTGCTTGCACCGCTTCATCACTATCAAAGTGAAGTCGTCGAAGGTCTTCTTTCAGTTTTGGAAATAGACGGAAATCGGACGGAGCCAAGCTGGGACTATATAGAGAATGGTCGACGAGAATGAACCCAAGATATCGGATTGCTGCAGATCTCTCAGCGCTCGTGGGTGGTTTGGCATTCTCGTGGTGAATGTGAGGGTGCTCCGTGTGTGTACTAACTCTTAGAAATTCGAAACTTGATTACAGCACTCTGTTTCTCACGCACCGCCACGTTGCACTCTACAATTTGGAGCTCTCTAGCGGCAGAGGGCTGCAAATACACAACTGGCCATTAAAATTGCTACACCAAGAAGAAATGCAGATGATAAACGGGTATTCATTGGACAAATATATTATACTAGAACCCACATGTGATTACATTTTCACGCAATTTGGGTGCATAGATCCTGAGAAATCAGTACCCAGAACAACCACCTCTGGCTGTAATAACGGCCTTGATACGCCTGGGCATTGAGTCAAACGGAGCTTGGATGGCGTGTACAGGTACAGCTGCCCATGCAGCTTCAACACGATACCACAGTTCATCAAGAGTAGTGACCGGCGTATTGTGACGAGCCAGTTGCTCGGCCACCATTGACCAGACGTTTTCAATTGGTGAGAGATCTGGAGAATGTGTTGGCCAGGGCAGCAGTCGAACATTTTCTGTATGCAGAAAGGCTCGTACAGGACCTGCAACATGCATTATCCTGCTGAAATGTAGGGTTACGCAGGGATCGAATGAAGGGTAGAGTCACGGGTCGTAACACATCTGAAACGTAACGTCCACTGTTCAAAGTGCCGTCAACGCGAACAAGAGGTGACCGAGACGTGTAACCAATGGCACCCCATACCATCACGCCGGGTGATACGCCAGTATGGCGATGACGAATACACGCTTCCAATGTGCGTTCACCGAGATGTCGCCAAACACGGATGCGACCATCATGATGCTGTAAACAGAACCTGGATTCATCCGAAAAAATGACGTTTTGCCATTCGTGCACCCAGGTTCGTCGTTGAGTACACCATCGCAGGCGCTCCTGTCCGTGATGCAGAGTCAAGGGTAACCGCAGCCATGGTCTCCGAGCTGATAGTGAATGCTGCTGCAAACGTCGTCGAACTGTTCGTGCAGATGGTTGTTGTCTTGCAAACGTCCCCATCTGTTGACTCAGGGATCGAGACGTGGCTGCACGATCCGTTACAGCCATGCGGCTAAGATGCCTGTCATCTCGACTGCTAGTGATACGAGGCCGTTGGGATCCATCACGGCGTTCCGTATTACCATCCTGCACCCACCGATTCCACATTCTGCTAACAGTCATTGGATCTCGACCAACGTGAGCAGCAATGTCGCGATACGATAAACCGCAATCGCGATAGGCTACAATCCGACCTTTATCAAAGTCGGAAACGTGATGGTACGTATTCTCCTCCTTACACGAGGCATCACAACAACGTTTCACCAGGCAACGCCCGTCAATTGCTGTTTGTGTATGAGAAATCGGTTGGAAACTTTCCTCATGTCAGCACGTTGTAGGTGTCGCCACCGGCGCCAACCTTGTGTGAATGCTCTGAAAAGCTAATCGCTTGCATATCGCAGCATCTTCTTCCTGTCGGTTAAATTTCGCGTCTGTAGGACGTCATCTTCATGGTGTAGCAATTTTAATGGCCAATAGTGTATGTAGACATGAAGAATAAAGTGTTAAGAGCGTTTCTCTTATTCAAAAACTGTTGAGAATCTGCTGGTGTGTTAGACGGTGTTGCCTCTTCAGTGACTTGTGCATCTATAGTCTCTGGATTCGTTTACCTTCAAACGTTGACTGGACACAAATGCAGAGATTAATAGATAAACGACTTTATGGGCAGTAGGAAATACACATCACCGTATTTTAAAATAATTTTTATTCACTTTTAGCTGTCCAATATACGGCACTTCAATTGTATGATCTCTTCATACAACGTACTGCGTAGAAGACAAATTGCGAGACAGGTAGTTGACACACATCCGGAGTGAATCCTCACACCGGATGAACGCTGGATGGCATGGTACACTAGTCAGTTCCGTATGGATGACGTGTTCTCCTGAACACTTGAGGCTGCTATAACCTACAGACAAGTATCACGGTAAGAAAATGTAGAAGTAATTAGACAGTATTTCCACTTCACGTATTGAATGGCAGGTCTGTAAGTATGAACTGTGACGACATAACACAAAGAACCTGACAATGTCTGATTGCAAGATCACTTGTAAAGGCCTGAACATGTCACGTTATTGAAATTTCTAGAAGGAAGCAAAATGAAATTGAATGGACATTTGAAATCAGTAGTGTGGAATGGGATTTCTCTCTTGGTTTCTCAGCAGATGCGGTACATTTCTAAAAGAAAACACAGACAAGATGGTAGCGTGTTCTATTTCAGAGCATTCCTCCAGTATTTGGAATCATCATCATGGTAGTCAAAGAGCTGATTCAAAGACGCGGTAACACTATCATGTCACATCAGTACAGACCATGCAGCCATTTAACAGACGTTCTCATGAAATGAAACTAGAAATCTTTGGAAAAGAGGGGGTTTTGTTTTACTGAAACCCTGCAAATTTTGGTCAATTTAAAAGTTAAAGACTGTGAAGTAATTCTACTGCCTCCATAATATATTTGCGAGTAGGAACGCAAGAATAAGGTGGAAGAGGCATATAAGCTCTCATTTTTCTTCGCTCCACAAACGAAAGGAACGGTGTAGAATGTGGTTAATATTGTTGCGAAACATCTTCCACTATGTATTTCTCTGTGGGTTCCGGAGCGTATGTATTTATGCAGCTGTGAATACCGTTCAAGAGAAAAGTCTCGATTTTGAAGCTGACATAAATATCGGGCCTGACAATGCAACAGCAACACATCTGCAGGATATGAAAGCAGTGCATAAACAAAATGTACATTACCATTACTTCTGCAATAGAGATATTTTAGACTGCTGGAGAAAGTGTTACATCAGTTTGAGCCAACTATCGGGAGAGAATAAATCAGATCTAAAAACTGAATAACGATCATATGAGTTTCTTATCCAGTACGACATATCGCCACACTGTATTTTCCGAATCTATAAGCAGATGAAATAAGAGCTATCATATGATAACACAAGGTTCAAATGACTTCAAGCACTATGGGACTTAACATCTGAGGTCATCAGTCCCCTAGACGTAGAACTACTTAAAACTAACTAACCTAAGAACATCACACACATCCATGCCCGAGGCAGGATTCGAACCTGTGACCTTAGCAGCAGCGCGGTTTCGGGCTGAAGCGCCTAGAATCACTCGGTCACAGCGGCCGGCATAACACAAAGAATTAAACTGGCGTTTCTGATAATCTAATGCATTGAACGCAAGTCAGCGAGTGAGCTGACGCTGTGGCTGAGGGCCTGGACTCACATTCTGGTTCATATCGTCGTTGAACCATCTTCACTTAGGTTTTTTTTTAGTTAGATTGCTTCAGCCGAATGCCGAGCTGGGACCATCAGCAAGGCTGCAGCCTTAAGTTTTGTGCAGCTATGCTGTTGCTTCGTCTCTAGACACCACGACAGTGACGGTACGTTATATCTTGACCCTCCTCCGGAAAACACGAGTGTATTAGCCTCTCTTCAACCGTTAAAATTGTCTTCTTTTTTTCAGTATAAAATTCAGTCGTCAATTGCCCAACTGAAATACGTTATTGCACTTAACCGATTTCGACAGATTAACCTGTCATTTTCTGAAGTTCAATACTGACTCATATACGAATAAGAAGACGTCATTATCTTCGTCAACAAAGCTAGGTTTGTTCGTTAGCAGGGAACAGCTATGAATAGAATCATTAAAATTATGTACGCCTTTTGGCACGAAAGTTCTTAAATTTCTGACCGAGTTTCACTGCATAAGTGAACGGTATGTTAAAACGATGCTGTACTCTGCACAGAATCTAAAGACGTATCTCAGTGCTACAAACTTCTGATGTCCCGTGGCCATACAGTGTAGTCAACGTGAGTGCCGTTGGAAATAGAGTATGAGTGAGTAGCTCTTCTGAAAATCTCCAACATTAGACAGAAAATTTAATGATAAGCAAAAACGGAAAATGGGACTACAGTTTTCGAAAAGACAACGACTTACTTCTTTACTCGGAGCCATTTGTCAAAGAGATACAAGCAGGATAGGTTGTGAGCATCCAGTGCTGTTAGGAGACAGCTGCGTATAGCGTCCTTCAAGTCTCCTCCGTGACGCGGAACAGCGCATAATAGCTGAATAAATGAATAACTAGCGGGAAAGGTTGTTCAACTCTTGGATGACAAGCCAGGAAAGGCTGATGCAGTGTGTTGATTTTCGAAGCTGTTGTTATTATTATCGTGTATCATTACCGAAAATACACATTTAAGTACGCAATTTACTTGCAGGTTTATGTTTAAATTTTACGACGAGATGGCAGTACTCTTACCTCATGTAAGTCTTTCAGACCACCTTTAAATGTACGCTCTCCACACGATATCTAATTTTTCCTCCGCTCAAAAGTCACATGCTGCGCTGTCACAGAAACCCAACATCTGCAACATGTGGTCAGCTCTCCTCTGAATATAGAATCCTGCTACCCTTTGCATTGGGTTTTGAATTATGTGGGCGCTGCATGATGATTGTTCTTTCCTGAATTCTTTCCACATCTCGGTGGTATCGAAAAGTTTGCGCTTGAAGACCGACCAAAGGTAGTTTGTGATTTCAGGCACACAGCTGGTGGGTTGGGGGGTTGGGAACAGAATTACAGGATGGCGCACGAAATGTGTTACCAATTGTTTCTTTCACAATTTACGACGCACATTAGATATCCCGCTGGGATCTCTACAGCAGTACCAGCAGAGCTTGGAAAAACAAAAGAGTTACGAAATGACGTGTAATTCACGATACTGCCGCTAGGAGACTAGTATGCAGCAATGGCTGACAATGGAAGACTGACGACACAGCAACGATCGGCATTTGTGTTACTTTTTCATGAAACGAAAAGCCTTGTTGTGACTCAGAGGCGTTTTCGACAACAGTTTAACACATGATGGGTCCCTTGCAAGAAGACCATCCATAGGTTGTACGATAAATTTGTACAGGAAGGAACAGTATTGGAAGCGAAGCGACCTCGGCCTAAGCCTGTTTGTTCGCCGGAGAATATTGAAGCGGTACGAGTTGCTGTACAGAGAAGTCCCGGGAAATCGTCTAGAAAGGCAGCAGTGCAACTGGGAATATCCGCCGGCCGAAGTGGCCGAGCGGTTAAAGGCGCTACAGTCTGGAACCGCACGACCGCTACGGTCGCAGGTTCGAATCCTGCCTCGGGCATGGATGTGTGTGATGTCCTTAGGTTAGTTAGGTTTAAGTAGTTCTAAGTTCTAGGGGACTTATGACCACAGCAGTTGAGTCCCATAGTGCTCAGAGCCATTTGAACCATTTGGGAATATCCAGACGCTCCGTTCAACGCATTCTTAAAAGTGACCTCCATATGTACCCATACAAGATGACCTGTGCACAGAAGCTCACTGAAGAACACAAGCAGCAGAGACTACTGTTTGTTCAGTGGGCGGAGGATAGGGAAGAAACTCTCAACAACTTTTGGTTTTCAGACGAGGCGCATTTTCATTTAGACGGTGTGATTAACAAACAAAATGTACGCTTTTGGGCCACTGAAAACCCACAAGTGTTTCATGAACGACAACATTATGCTCCGAGGATTACAGCGTGGGCAGCAATTTCCAGTCACGGACTTAATGGACCCTTTTTCTTCGAAGAAACTGTGAACAGCGAGCGTTATTTGAACATGCTTCGCAATAGCTTCATTCCACAGCTTCTTGCTACTGCCTTGCCCTTCAGCACGCAGTGGTTCATGCAAGATGGAGCAAGGCCACATACTGCAAACACTGTGTTGGAGTTTTTACACTAGCATTTCGACATGCGGATCATTTTACTCGGGTTTCCAGGTCGCTTCAATGACGGAAAAAATTGGCCCCCCAATAGTCCAGACCTCAATCCATGTGACTTTTTTGTTCTGGGGTACCTAAAGGAAAAAATTTTCCCGAAACGTCCATGTGATTTAATGGAGTTCAGGAGACTTATTCTTCAAGCTTGCAGTGAAATTACGGAAGACATGTGCCGTAGGGTAATCACTAACTTCAGTGTTCGTTTGAAGGAAGTTAGGAAACGAAACGATGGACATATTGAGCATGTGCTGAGTTAGAACAAATCTCCATGGACGGCTCTTCATTGTAGTATATGTTCCTTTCAGATTGTATTGACAATAAAGTTTATATTCAAAAACAAAATGGTAACACGTTTCGTGCGCCACCCTGTATTTAGAACTGTATTCGTAAGCAGCTTTTCCTCTGAGATCTGGTAGAGCAATATTGCACAGAAGACGCAACCACTGAATGGAAGTTGGTTTAATAGCGCCGCTAATTGTTCGCCTGACCTCATTCTGACATAGAAGGGGTGGACAAAAGTTTGGAAAAACACAAACTTAATACATTACCATGCTTAGGACAGCGTAGAAAACTCTTTGGCTTTCAAAAGAGCTTCCAGTCGTCACAGAATGAATAAATACGGACCCCGTATGGTTTTTAAGGGACTCATATATCATCCTTCCCGCAAAATTGTGGCCAGTTCAGGTATCGATGATGGAGGTGGATAGTGATCACGCAGCCTTCTCTCCAAATTAGATCACAAAGGCTCAGTAATATTGAGGTCTGCTGACTGTGGTGCTGACAAAACCGGTCCTGGACGTTGCGAGCTGTGCGAAAGAGGGCCCTGTCGTCTTGGAATACAGTATCAACAAGCAGCGTACCATGGGGCGGAATTGATCAGCTAAAGCAGTCACATAAACTTTTGCAGTAATGCGACCTTGCAGAGTAACCGTGGGGTCCATGGAGTACCACGATGCTGCTGCTCAAATCATCACCAAACCCAGCCATGTTTCACTCTTGGACTGTAGACTGGATCAGAAGTTGGGAAACGTGTGAAACAATATTCATCCGAGCAAATGACGTTCTTCTACAGTCCAGGTTTTACCGATTCGTCACCACGTTTTTTGTTCTGAGCGCTTACACCATTGATGTGTGGTTTTGGAATTCCAGGTCGTCCTGAAATTCCCAGCTTGTGGAGTTCCCTTCGTGTCGTTTTGGTGCTGACAGAATTCACAAGTATTATATTCAGTTCTGCAGTGACTTTTTCAGCTGCCGTCCTGTTGTTTTTCATCGCAATACTCTTCCCATTGTGACTTTAGCGGATCATGTTTTCCTACTTTTCCTGCATGCTGTGTAGGTGCCTCTTGAAACACCAAACACTTCGGCTACCTCGGTGACGTAAGCGACCATCAAGCAAGCATCAACAGTTTGGCCACATTCGCATTCACTTAGTTCCGACATAATGCGCTCATTACCACACAGAACAGTGTTCTGACCATGACGGATCCTTGCAACGGATTGAGGACATTGCACAGCTGTCGTTCGTGGTCAAATACAACAGGACAACATCCTGGCTTGGCTAGCATTCGCATTTGTATTCAAACATGCATTTCTCGCGGTATTTCCACATTTTTGTCCAACACTAAACATCCACACTGTTTGTCATTAAAACTGCAGCACCATGTAGATGGCAGGCAACATACGTCAAACTGGCACGAAGTGCACTAGATGCTTGGATATGCAGATGATCAGTATTTCAGCGCAACCGCTCAAGATAGGAGTTGCACCGTGTACATTATGTATTTCATTACGAAAGATTAAACAGTGTATTTCTCATTCAGAAATCGCACTTGAATGTTGACTGTTTGTGAGAAGATTGTGTTATACCTCGAGCCAGAAGGAAAAACTCCTACAAACTGTAACACCCCACCCGTCACTTATTTGGTTTTGGTGTGTGTTCGCCCCAGCTAATTGACTAACAGATCAACAGAGAGTGCAAAACTGCCGCAATATCGGCTAACGCAGAAAAAGGTAATAAGGCCCTGTGACTCCCGATTGAACTGCGGTGGCAGTGTTGACATTAATTGATTCAGAATTGATCACTTTTAATTAAAAACAGGTGCACATTGATGCTATATTCAGCTATTGAACACCAGATTCAAATGTTGAACATAAAATTAATTAAGAAAGTGACTTGGGATTTCAACTACTTGATTGAAAACAGATGCAGTCGATTAGCACAAATTTATTTTAACTCCCGATCTTCAATCATCACATTACAAGACTCTCCAATCAGGCAGTGGTAATAAATTGCGTTTGCGTGGAGTAAACTCAAAAGTAATTCCTATCTATTGACCCAGGCGTAATGTGAAGTGCGAGAAGAATTCTACAATACACGGCCCATGAAACCCTCGAGGAAACATTGTCCACGTGATCCAACAAATTAATCAGTGGCCGGGGCGGGCGCAAAATCACCGAATACAGCGTGGCGGAGCAGCGTCGTTGTGTGGACGTCGGCCGACCTCGTGGTGCTGCAAGGCTGCGCTCGTCTATCCACTCCTAGCTATCTTGCTCAGTACATAGCTGAACCAAAACTTCCTATCTCCAAGCTCAATTGTTCCATTTGCTAAGTCATAAACTGCAGAGATGCTCACTCTTTCTCAGGTAAGCTGAGTAAAGAACGCCACATCCGCACTGTAGGCAAGCTGGGAATGGAAGACCCTACGGAGACTTCTCCCAGTCCGCTCTTTGCCTGTTTCCCCTCCAGCAAAATCACTTACGCCAATTGCAGCACAAGTCGCGTTAATTATGCGTCGCTTCCCAGCACCGACCAATGCCTGCTCTGGGAAGTGAACAAATTCCCACAAAATTTCCCTTCCTCTCAACTTCTGCTTAAATAGCTCCTCCCAGGCCACTCATCAAGGTTAGCGTCTGCACACACCAATTTTTCCGAAATTCTGACTCCCAGGAGAGTACTTCAAATTCCTTGGTCCTACGTTCCCATCGGAGGCCGGCTTATTTCATTCTGTCACTCTTCACCTGATTTACTTCAGACTCTGTGGACCGTGAATTCAGCGTGAAGTTGCTATAGTTACGAACACGCATATTTTGACCTCTGTTGACCACGCCACCATAGCTTTGCGCAGCTTTCTCGCATGTTTCACTGAAAACGGGACGATGGACATTTATCAACAGGCGTACAAGTTCTCTGTCTGCTTCCCGGTACACCTGCATGGGGTCAACCACCCACTCACTGTCACTCATCTTAAGGCAGCTGGAGGCCACGCTCTGTTTCTCAGAGCTTGAGCTGCCCTAAGCTGCCTATTGTCGCTTCCCTTCGCCACTCCTCCGCCAGCCACGGTCACTCGAATACTTCCCTGGGATAAACCAGCCTCCAGTAAATCAACACGTTTCCACAAAGTTTTCATGTCGTGTGAATGACTTTAAAACCATCACCAGACATTAATTATTCCAATACGTCCATACTATACCCTCTGCAAGATGCATTGTGCCTTGTCAGTCATTTTTGTTCAGCCCTACTGTTTGCTCAAAGTGAGTTAGGTGATCCTTAATGACTTCATGTAAGGGGCATAGTTCTTGCCATCTTACAAAACAAGTGTCGGAATCCAGCAGTGGGAGGATGGTGACTTATCAAGACTGCCATTCATCGTTCTGCAGCATTGCTGCTCGCATTCCCACGACTGCATCCGAATATGGAAATATGGTCATACTCAACAGCATGCTGAATCTCAATGATCCCATGCGACTAGCGCCCGAGAAGGTATACTTATTTTTCTTTCGACAGTGCAGGGCAGTACAACCACGTGACGTGCCTAGGGTCAAAAAATGGGCTTGTTTTCAGCAAGAGGGACAGTGTGACGACATATGAAGCATCACGAACTGTCAGCACGGCGAGCATTGTTGCGGCTTCATTGATGCGGCAGCTGAGGCATGCCGACACATCGCTGTGGTCAACGACAACACTGGACACAAGAGAGGCATCATGCCGTGTTTTTAGACGAGTCTTGGTTCTGCGTGTAGTGTAACGATGGAATGCGCCACACGATCACCTCTGGTTCGCTTGGTTGTTAATTTAGACAGCAGCCGTTACACATCTGTCGTATTAAGTCTGGTGGGTGTGCCCTAATTTCGAGGTCATAGTGACATTGTCTTTCGACAAGATAACGCAAGACCGCGAAGTACCTATGCTGACATACGTCGATGCAGAGGGTGTGCGACTTTTGTCCTGGCCATCACACTGACCAGGTCTCTGACCACAGGAAACATATGGCCACGCGTTGCTGGGAGACTGGCAACTCACTACTCGTTACCAACTACAGTTGACGAATTCTAGCATAGATATGAAGCAACATGAAATATCGTACCCGTATTTGTCATCCAAGCTCAGTTTGACTCGATGCCCCGAAAGGTCAGAGCTGTAGTTGCACCCAGAGGTGGCAGCTCTGTGTGCTAAAATTCGCACCCTGTATGCCAGAGGTTCCCATACATTTCCTCTTACGGAACACTTTGAGAATTCTGGCACTTTGATGGAACACCTTGTTTATTTTGAAGGTTAGTAACACTTTAAAAATGAGAAAAACTTGTTTTATTCAGTGATTACTCAATTTTGTATGGTAACTAATAGCACAGAAATCATGATAAAATTTTAAGAAAATAATTAGTATCGTCGAAAGTTCGAAAAAAAAACCTCCATGTTATAAATAATTTTTCACGGAGCACTTACTCACTCCCCACAGAACACCACTATTCTGCAGAACACAGTTTGCGAAAACCTGCTACATTCCCCAAAATGACCTACAAATTTAATCATGTGTCTTCCTATAATACTCTCGTATACCCACAACTAGCAAAATTTAATTATTTGCTGTCTTTCCTGGTGTGATATTTTAACGGCCAGCAGCGTATCTTATTTGTATGTGTGCTGTTTCCCCATATATGGAACAATGTTCAGCAGGATAATACCCGATGAAATTACAGCAGACCGTGTCGTATCTGTAACTCTACTATTTTGTGGAGTAGATTTACTCCTGCCGCATGTTTCTTTCACAGGTTCGTGTAGTGCCGCTTAAATGACGGAATATACACTGACAGAAAAAATTACACAACTAACAAATAAACAACGTAGAGCAACGAAATTTCGGGAATACATTTGACAACGTAATATATTTAAGTGATAAACATTGCAAGATCACAGGTTAATATGTGTGCGAGTTAAGACATAGCAAATGTGAAATTCTGGTACATTAACAACCGTAGTAACGCCAGAATGTTGAATTCAGGCATGGAAACTTGCATACATTGTGTTTTCCAGGTGCCGGATGGAGTTCCGTGCCTGTTGCACTTTGTCAGTCAATACACGAATGGCTAACGCTGGTTGTGGATTACGCTGGAGCTGCCGTCCGATGACGTCCCACATTTGTTCGACTGGAGACAGATCTGGTGATCAAGCAGGCCAAGGTAACAAAATGGTTCAAATGGCTCTGAGCACTATGGGACTCAACTGCTGAGGTCATTAGTCCCCTAGAACTTAGAACTAGTTAAACCTAACTAACCGAAGGACATCACAAACATCCATGCCCGAGGCAGGATTCGAACCTGCGACCGTAGCGGTCTTGCGGTTCCAGACTGCAGCGCCTTTAACCGCACGACCACTTCGGCCGGCGCCAAGGTAACATATCGACGCTCTGTAGAGCATGTTGAATTACAACAGCGGATTTTGGCGAGCGTTGTCCTGTTGGAAAACACCCGTAGAATGCTGTTCATGAATGGCAGCACAATACGTCGATTCAAAAGACTGACATACAAATTTGCAGTCAGGGTGTGTGGGAGAACCAGGAGAGTGCTTCTTCGGTCCTACGAAATTACACTCCACACCATAACTCCAGGTTTATGTCCAGTATGTCTAGCATGCAGACAGGTTGGTTGCAGGTCCTCAACTGGACTCCTTCTAACCAAGACACGGCCATCACTGGCACCGAGGCAGAACCAGCTTTCATCAGAAAACACAACAGACCTCCACCATGCCCTCCAGTGAGATGTCGCTTGATACGATTGATGTTGCAGATGGCGGTGTTTTGGGGTCGGTGGAATGCACGCTACAGGGAATCTGGCTCGGAGCTGTTCTTGAAGTAAGCGATTTGTAACAGTTCTTTGTGTCACTGTGGTGCCAACTGCTGCTCAAATTGCTGATGCAGATGCAATATGATGCGGCAGAACCATATGCCGAACGCGATGGTCTCCCCTCTCAGTAGCGCCATGTGACCATCTGGAGCACGGTCTTCTTGCAGCCGTACAGTCTCGTGTCCACCGCTGCCAGCAATCATGTACAGTGACTACATTGCTGCTAAGCATTTTTGCGTTATCGCAGAAGGAACATCTAGCTTCTCGTAGCCCTATTACACGACCTTGTTCAAACTCAGTGAGATGTTGATAACGCCATCTTTGTCGCTTTAAAGACATTCCTGACTAACATCAGCTCACCATGTCCAATCTCAAAGGTAACTAGCGTTTACTACCGTTACAGCGTCTGTTTAAAGCAACCCTGATATACAATCTCGTGGTGGTGCTGCTATTTTATTTATTTATTTTCAGGTCTAGTTCCGTAGGACCAAATTGAGGAGCAAATCTGCAAGGTCATGGAAAGTGTCAGTACATGAAATTACAATATAAAAGTAATAACTGATAAAAAATGAAATGTTTATGAACTCAAAAAAGTGAAGCCATAAGTTTAAGTAAACGCAATCAACAATATAACATGAGAATCATCTTGATTTTTCAAGGAACTCCATAACAGAATGGAAGGAGTGTCCCATGAAGAAACTCTTCAGTTTCGATTTGAAAGAGCGTGGATTACTGCTAAGATTTTTGAATTCTTGTGGTAGCTTATTGAAAATGGATGCAGCGGTATACTGCACACCTTTCTGAACAAGAGTTAAGGAAGTGCGATCCAAAAGCAGATTGAATTTCTGCCGAGTATTAATTGAGTCAAAGCTGCCAATTCTTGGGAGTAAGCTGATATTGTTAACAAGAAACGACAGTGAGGAATATATATATTGAGAGGTCAAAGTCAAAATAACCATACTAGCGAACAGGGGTCAAAAGAGGTTCGCGAACTTACACCACTTATTGCCCGAACTGCCAGCTTCTGAGACAAACATATCTTTTAACAATGGAAAGAGTTACCCCAAAATATAATACCATACGACATAAGCGAACGAAAATAAGCGATGTAGACTAATTTTCGTGTCGAAAGATCAGTTACTTCAGATACCGTTCGAATAGTAAAAATCTTTGAACGAGATCCTGAACGTGGGCTTTCCACGACAGTTTACCATCTATCTGAACACCTAGAAACTTGAACTGTTCTGTTTCACTAATCATATGCCCATTCTGTGAAATTAAAAAGTCAGGTTTTGTTGAATTGTGTGTTAGAAACTATAAAAACTGAGTCTTGCTGTGATTTAGCGTTAGTTTATTTTCTACAAGCCATGAACTTATGTCATGAACTGCACTGTTTGAAACCGAGCCAAAGTTGCACACAACATTTTTTACTACCAAGCTAGTGTCATCAGCAACTAGAAACGTTTTAGAATTACCCGTAATACCAGAGGGCATATCATTTATATAAATAAGGAACAGGAGTGGCGCCAACACTGATCCGTGGGGCACCTCCCAATTGACCCAAGTCACAGCCATTCTCAACACTGTGAATTGCTGCTGCAGATGCAATGCGATGTGGCAGAACCATATGCCGAACGTGATGGTCTTCCCTCTCAGCTGTTTTGCTGTCTGTTGTTCAGGTAAGAGGTGAAACAATTGCGAGCTGCTCGCCATATTCTGTAATGCTCCAACTTCTGGAGCAATATTTCGTGATAAACACAATTAAACACCTTGGTTAAATAAAAAAATATGCCTAGCATTCGAAACATTTTGTCTAATGCATCCAGTACCTCACAGAGAAATGAGAATATAGCATTTTCAGAAGTTAAAGGACTTCTAAAGCCGATAGCAAATTAAATATCTGAAGATGGCCTTGTAAGCCGAAAACCGGTTAGCAGTAAAAGTAATATTGTAGAGCAAAAGCATACTGGTGCTTTTGATTTATTATAATGTTGTTCTACCAAGAACCCCGACGGAAGATTCTGTTAATATAACATGATCAATTATCCTAACATACACAGCCTTTTCAATAACTTTAGCAAACTCTGATGGCATAGAAATAGGTCTAAAACTGTCTACACAATCCCTTTCTCCCTTTTTATAAAGCGGCTTTACTACTTAATACTTCAGTTCAGAAAACTGACCACTCTTAAAGGAAAAGTTACAAATATGGCTAAGTACAGGGCTAACATATGCAGCACAGTATTTTAATATTCTGCTAGGCACTCCATCATATCCATGAGAGTCCTTAGTCTTCAGTGATTTCATTATTGACTCAATCTCCCCCTTGTCAGTATCACAGTGGATTATTTCAGGCCGCCCGAAGTCGCTTAGCGGTTCTACGCGCTACAGTCTGGAACCGCGCGACCGCTACGGTTGCAGATTCGAATCCTGCCTCGGGCATGGATGTTTGTGATGTCCTTAGGTTAGTTAGGTTTAAGTAATTCCAAGTTCTAGGGGACTGATGACCTCAGAAGTTATATCCCATAGTGCTCAGAGCCATTTGAACAATTTTTTTGATTATTTCAGACATAAATCTCGGAAAGGCAAATACTGTACATGTATCTGACTTATCAGTAATAGAAATATTTTTACTACGAACTGACATTATATGGTCGACCTTGTGCTGTCGACCACACTTCCTTCATAACTGACCATATGGTTTTAGTTTTATCCTGTGAATTGGCTGTTCTATTTATGTACCACATGCTCTTTACCTTACTAATAATTTTTTTTAAGCAAAGACTACTTCTAACATTTTGACATCATTATCCGACTAGTCAGCTATCCAGGCTGTCTTACTGCTAGTACCCCGTTTAGAACGTTCTAATGGAAAGCAACTCTCAAAGAGCATGAGAGATGTGTTAAGGCACTATAAACATCTTGCAACAGTTGTTCCTTAACGAGGTTTAAAAAACTCTATTGCCGTTGGATTAGCTTTCTTACATAGTTGTTAATTATATGTGACATTTGTTTGAGTACAAAACCCTTTTAGTGTTAAAATTTGTGCATCATGGTCTGAAAGGCCATTGACCCTTTTACTAACAGAATGCTCATCTAGTAACAAAGAATGAATAAAAATATGGTGTATGGCTGTGCGACTGTTCCCCTGCACCCTAGTTGGAAAAAAAAACAGTCTGTATCAGACCATATGAGATTAGGAGATCTACCTACATCCTTTTTCTTGCACAATCATATACAAAATTAATATTGAAGTCACCATATATAACTAATTTTTTGTACTTCCTATGAAGTGACCAAAAACTCTTTCTAGCGTGAGCAGAAATACTCTGAAGCCATAGCTAGGGGACCTATAAACAACAACAAATAGAAGTTTAGTTTCAAAAATGGTTCAAATGGCTCTGAGCACTATGGGACTTAACATCTGAGGTCATCAGTCCCCTAGAACTTAGAATTACTTAAACCTAACTAACCTAAGGACATCACACACATCCATGCCCGAAGCAGAATTCGAACCTGCGACCGCAGCGGTCGCGCGGTTCCAGACTGAAGCGCCTAGAACCGCTCAGTCACTCCGGCCGGCAGAAGTTTAGTTTCAATAAATTCAATTGCTCCTGCACAACATTCAAATACCTGTTCAGAGAAGTGCCGGGATACATCCATGGACTCAAACGGAATACTGTTTTTTACGTACATGGCCACTCCGCAAGGAACTCCTTAAAAAACAGCCACCTGGTCTTATGCGACTGGCGCTAAATTTCAACAGACATCGTCTTTCTGATATAGAAATACGCCTGTCAACTTTCGTTTATGTTGCACAACTCCTCCTTTGAGCTGCATTTTTTTTTTCATTGGTGTATTTAGAGAAGTGGTTACAGAGAGGTTGGGACAGAGAGGTTGGGTACCATCAAATAGCACATGTAACGTCCTGTGAGCCTCTTTATAATGAAGATGTATCGCTGTGAGCTCTGTTTTGTGTAAGTTTGACTGGAGTCGCCCTTTACAAAATGACTTCATTTACGCCAGGCTGCTAGTTTCAGTAAGTACTTAATTAAGCATAACTGGCAATTTCGTGTGAGTGCCCATTTTCAAGTGCTGAAATGAATATGGAAACTTCATCTTCGTTAGTATATAATAAAATTCATATGCCACGGACATTACGCAATGGCATGTTTGTCAAAAGGCGCAACCTCGGATGAATTATCCAGAAACCAGGTGTACACAACTTTTTGCTGTCAGTGTACCTGTGCTTATAAATATATGCGGGAAATAAGATATGTTATAAAAATAGCTACCAACCATTAATTTAAAGAGTTTTTGTTTAACATATTTTGTTTTTCGTCTCTTTACCGGTGTCAATCTCCTGCATTACACGACAATGTTAATCAGATGTTCGGTGGTTTGCGTGTCATGGGGCCCTATAATGAAAATATTTTAACTGGTAAATAGTCAGAAAGAAATGAAGATAAATAAAAGTTGGAAATTCCATGATAGTTATATAGCACAAGTACTTACAGTAAACATTTTCTGATTGCTTCGGTGGCTTGCACTTTTATTATTTCTCGTGTAATACGCAGTATTGCCATGATAAACATATTCCAGTGTTATAAACACAATCTCGAAACCTCAGAGAAAAAGCTATCTCACGATCAGCACTTTTACATCGAAAACGACATCAAATTGTTCGATGTAAAGGTATTACTGGTGACCCACCTTTTACTCTGTGTTTATGAGATTTTGTGCATAACATTGGTATACTTTTACCGTGATAATATTGCGTGTTACACGAAAAATAAAAAAAAATTCAAGTCTTCAAAGCAACCAGGACATGTTCACTGTAAGTACTTATGCTGTACTGCCGGACAAGAAACACTTGAGACATTCGAGTCGACACTGTAGTGGATCCTAGCAAGCCTAGATGTACTCCTGGAGGTGGTCGTGCGTATACTACAACACGCACAAAGTATTAGATCACTTTATTAAAGACTGAACAATACAAAATTATTAACCTGGAAACAATCCCTTTCCATAGGAATGTCTGTGTATTTGTTACTGTCGCTTCCACTGTAACTTGTCACTTGATAGAGAACAGTATGGTTGTCATACCTAAATGTATTAGGTTGATGCATAAACTCATAGCGTTTTCGCTTTGCATATTGGTATTCCAGTTGCTATAGGTTTATTAAGCGATTGTCTTTTTTATTTGTAGTTCACTGTTGTTTGAGTTTACATATTATCACTTTGCCATTTGGAGATAGTAAGTGGAGCTGTGGACGCTACAAGATGGAGTGTCAAGTGGAGAAATCGGAACGTTTCCGACATATTCTTCTGTTTGAGTTCAGTAGAGGGGTACCAGCAACGGAGGCAGCCAGAAACATTTGCGCCGTGTATGGGAACAATGCAACAGGACAGAGCACGGCAAGAAAATAGTTTTCTCGTTTCAAAGAGGATCCTTTTGGCATTAATGACTCTCCAAGTTCAGGAAAACTTTCGGGGTTTGATGAAGATCGTTTAAACGCATTAATTCACAATGATCCACTCAGTGTACTTGAGAACTGGTAGATGTGATGAACTGTGATCATTCCACAATAGTCTGACATTTACATGCAATCGGGTATATGTGTGCCCCATACTCTAAGTCAAATTCATAAAAAAGACGGCGGCCATATGTGAATCTCTCCTTCCTCGTCATTAATTGGCTTGTGAACAACACCGACCATTCCTGTCCTGTATCGTTACTGGTAACGAGAAATGATGACTTGATGCTGACGATAGGAAAACAAAGGGTTGGTTGCACCGAAACAAAGCAGCAACTCCCGGTACAAAAAAACTTCCTGGCAGATTAAAACTGTGTGCCGGACCAAGACTCGAACTCGGGACCTTTGCCTGTAGCTGTCAAGTGCTCTACCAACTGAGCTACCCAAGCACGACTCACGCCCCGTCCTCACAGCTTTACTTCTGCCAGTACTTCGTCTCCTACCTTCCAAACTTTACAGAAGCTCTCCTGCGAACCTTGCAGAACTAGCACTCCTGAAAGAAAGGATATTGCGGAGACATGGCTTAGCCACAGCCTGGGGGATGTTTCCAGAATGAGATTTTCACTCTGTAGCGGAGTGTGCACTGATATGAAAGGAACGTAGGAGACGAGGTACTGGCAGAAGTAAAGCTGTGAGGACGGGGCGTGAGTCGTGCTTGGGTAGCTCAGTTGGCAGAGCACTTGCCCGTGAAAGGCAAAGGTCCCGAGTTCGAGTCTCGGTCCGGCACACAGCTGTAACCTGCCAGGAAGTTTCATATCAGCGCACACTCCGCTGGAGAGTGAAAATCTCACCCCGTACAAAGACTTGCGCGCCTCCACAAAAGATAATGTTGTGCATCTGGTGGATTACTTCCCCGAGGCATAACCGTTGCTGCTGGCACTTATTGTCAACAACTCGGACGTCTTGCATACGTACTCCAAGAACAGCGGCCAGGAAGACCGTGTAAAGTGATGCTACTTCACGATAAAGCCCGCTGCTGGCAAATAACACTATACAGGAGATGGGTTGGGAAATCATTCCGCACCCACATCATTCACCTGACCTCGCGCCCTCCGATTTTCACCTTTACCACTCCCTATGGAACAATCCTCAAGCAACTTCCCTTCCGGTTGAAAATGCGTTCCGAACATGGCTGGAGAATTGTTCGCCTCAAAGTCACGTGATTTCCGCAGTCGCGAAATCTGAAAGTTAACACAGCGTTGGCACACTGTTGTAAATAATGAAGGAGAATGGTATATTATTGACGACTAAAGTCTCTGTTATGTGTATCTGTTGCGTTTATTAAACTTATGGTAAAACTCTACGAACGTATGCACCAACCTAATGCAATTGACTATAAACGTCGATATGCAGTTCTGGCTTCTACTACAACTCGCGGTGCTGTATATGATGTAAGATGATGACTAGAGAGTGGGGCTGAGCGGCACTGACGTAGTAACCTTCCGGCGGCGGTGGCATATGGAATTTCTCGAGGGGGTGTCTTCAAAAATGGTTAAAATGGCTCTGAGCACTATGGGACTTAACATCTGAGGTCATCAGTCCCCTAGAACTTAGAACTACTTAAATCTAGCTAACCTAAGGACATCACACACATCAATGCCCGAGACAGGATTCGAACCTGCGACCATAGCGGTCGCGCGGTTCCAGACTGAAGCGCCTAGAACCGCTCAGCCACACAGGGCGTGTCTTCGCTGACGTTTCTCATTCGTTGCTGCGACAGGCAGTGACTGCCCTTGCTTATGGTTCCGCAGTGAGATACCAACTTTGACATGGGACCTCGTTCTTCGGACGACACCAAAAGTGCTACACAGCTATTACGCAATTTCTGAACTTAAGTTTATCTTCATTTCCTTCCTGAATATTTATCAGTCAAAATATTTTCACTATAAGGCAGCAAATAACCCAACGTCTAATAAACAATTCGTCCCGTAATGAACCACCTGATGATGAACAAAGGTTAGAAATCGGGAATGGCAAGAAACAATGAAACGTGTTAAACAAAAAGTCTTTAGGTTAGTGATAGGTAGCTTTCTTTATAGCATATCTTACGATGCAACCAAGGAGCCCTTGTAATGTCAACTACTGACAAAACAGCTTTATATGCAGGAAAGTTAAAAAGTGTCTGCCAAAGAGCTTACTGTTAGAAGACCTGCTGCTTGTTCAGAAAAAATGATATATTTTGTGGCTGAAAATATGGCTATCTGACTATTACTTACTTGAGTGGTGTTATTTATACAGGGTGGTCCATTGATCGTGACCGGGCCTAATATCTCACGAAATAAGTGTCAAACGAAAAAACTACAAAGAACGAAACTTGTCTAGCTTGAAGGGGGAAACTAGATGGCGCTATGGTTGGCCCGCTAGATGGCGCTGCCATAGGTCAAACGGATATCAACTGCGTTTTCTAGAATAGGACCCCCCCATTTTTATTACATATTCGTGTAGTACGTAAAGAAATGTGACTGTTGTAGTTGGACGACTTTTTTCCCTTTGTCATAGGTGCCGCTGTAATAGTCACAAACATATGGCTCACAAGTTTAGACGAACAGTTGGTAACAGGAAGGTATTTTTAAAATTAAAATACAGAACGTAGATACGTTTGAACATTTTATTTCAGTTGTTCCAATGTGATACATGTATCTTTGTGAACCTATCATTTCTGAGAACGCATGCTGTTACAGCGTGATTACTTGTAAATACCACATTAATGCAATAAATGCTCAAAATGATGTCCGTCAACCTGAATGCATTTGGCAATACGTGTAACGACATTCCTCTCAACAGCTAGTAGTTCGCCTTCCGTAATGTTCGCACATGCATTGACAATGCGCTGACGCATGTTGTCAGGCGTTGTCGGTGGATCACGATAGCAAATATCCTTCAACTTTCCCCACAGAAAGAAATCCGGGGACGTCACATCCGGTGAACGTGCGGGCAAAGGTATGATGCTTCGACGACCAGTCCACCTGTCATGAAGTATGCTATTCAATACCACTTCAAACCGCACGCGAGCTATGTGCCGGACATCCATCATGTTGGAAGTACATCGCCATTCTGTCATGCAGTGAAACATCCTGTAGTAACATCGGTAGAACATTAAGTAGGAAATCAGCATACATTGCACCATTTAGGTTGCCATCGATAAAGTGGGGGCCAATTATCCTTCCTCCCATAATGCCGCACTATACATTAACCCGCCAAGGTCGCTGATGTTCCATCGTGGATTTTCCGTTGCCCAATAGTGCATATTATGCCGGTTTACGTTACCGCTGTTGGTGAATGACGCTTCGTTGCTAAATAGAACGCGTGCAAAAAATCTGTCATCGTCCAGTAATTTCTCTTGTGTCCAATGGCAGAACTGTACACAATGTTCAAAGTCGTCGCCATGCAATTCTGGGTGCATAGAAATATGGTACGGGTGCAATCGATGTTGATGTAGCATTCTCAACACCGACGTATTTGAGATTCACGATTCTCGCGCAATTTGTCTGCTACTGATGGGCGGATTAGCCGCGACAGCAGCTAAAACACCTACTTGGGCATCATCATTTGTTGCAGGTCGTGGTTGACGTTTCACATTTGGCTGAACACTTCCTGTTTCCTTAAATAACGTAACTATCCGCGAACGGTCCGGACACTTGGATGATGTCGTCCAGGATACCGAGCAGCGTACAGAGCACGCGCCCGTTGGGCATTGTGATCACAATAGCCATTCATCAACACGATATCGACCTCTTCCGCAACTGGTAATCGTTCCATTTTAACACGGGTAATGCATCACGAAGCAAATACCGTCCGCACTGGCGGAATGTGACGTGATACCACGTACTTACACGTTTGTGACTATTACAGCCCCACCTATCACAAAGCGAAAAAAATGGTCCAACTAAACCATTCATATTTCTTTACGTACTACACGAATATGTAATAAAAAATGGGGGTTCCTATTTAAAAAAAAACGCAGTTGATATCCGTTTGACCTATGGCAGCGCCATCTAGAGGGCCAACAATAGCGCCATCTGGTTTCCCCCTTCAAGCTAAACGAGTTTCGTTCTTTGTAGTTTTTTCGTTTGATGCTTATTTCGTGAGATGTTTGGCCTGGTCACTATCAATGGACCACCCTGTATAATACTTCCTCTGTATTGAAACTAATTAGTTGAAATGTAAATGACGACATCCCCCCCCCCTCTAATCCACAAAAGCGTACACTAATGTCAATGAAACAGAAATGCCAATAGAGAATGTAAAAATACAGAGCCTTCTGGTGGCAACATTGAATAAACTGTTCCCGCGCTTCCAGAAGCATCGCGTCGCGTTTTATCTTATAAACAATGATCTAAATCAATACACATTCGGAGGATGCGCAGAATATTGTTCCGGTAACAAATGAGAAGGATTGGAGAATATAAGTGTGTGCATAGGTCAGTAGCGCTATCTCTTGCGTGGCAGGAAAGCTCGGCATTACGTCGAACTCATAAGCAAACTGCAGGTGCGCCTCCTCGACGTCAAAGGGCACAATATTAGCACATGAGGGAGTCGGAGAGTGGTAGGATGATAAGTACCTGGCAAATGGGTTTGTCATGCCGAGAATCCTTGACTCGTGCTGAGCACGATGCTACGATAGTAGGACAGTGCGCAGTGTGTAGGTGTTCTTAAAGGTGGCTACTGATTTTTGACAGTGGCGTTGTGTGCCCGCGTCGGATATCATTCTATTCTCGATGCGTTCATTCATGATATAGGAGCGCACTTCACTATGTTGGTTGCTTTGTATTCTTGACCTATTGCGAGGACTGCATGAGGACTTGATATTTTTCCCTTTGAATGTTTTCCCACAAAAGAGACTGAATATCTGACTGGGAAAAATTATCTGGACACAGAAAACGCCTACAAAGCTTATGAAGAGATAAAAATGTTTCTTTTTAACCGAAAATTACTTCTACAATTACACAGACCGTTCTATTTTGGGAGAAAACAAAATTTTTTCGTTGTTCAGTAAAAAAAAAATTGCAAATCATAAACAAAAAAGACACTAACCGCGGCCTTCTGAATACTTTTATTGTGTTTGTATGTACATATTTTTTCCATTTATCAAATATTTGTATGGTACGTTTCCTATTCTTTTAGATCCAAGCAATGTGTAAAATTTATTGTATTATATGACTTTTTTCAAGAACATCCATTACGAATTTTGCTTCTCTCCTAATGAAATGTACGACTGCTGCTAGTTCCTTGATACAGTTGTTATAAACCGACTTTTTGTACGACGTGCGGCCCCTTACACTGTTCAGCACTGCACTGGTTTTGTTGACTTTCTACGTACAGTACATGGGTGAACAGTAGTCAGTCAGGGAACCAGACAGTCTTCTCTCGATTTGCATGTTAACCAACGGACAGCTTCCAACACAGTACAAACCGCTGCAATGTGACTGGACCTGTGCCTGTGCAAGCGGTTCAACGCTATCTGTCACGGGCTTGGCTGGTGGCACAGATGTCATTACGTCGACCTCCATCGCTCGTACACCACAAACAGCAATATCTGCAACGGCCGCATTTGGACTCCATTGTATCGTGTGACTGTCTGGTGAGAGAAATGCTTTCTAATTTAACTGTAGGGTATCTACGTTATGAAAGTTGACCTTTAAGGAATTAGCATCTGTTTTTCTGAGTTCTCCGACATAATAGCGACGACAGCATCGAAATACGCCACCACCCCATCGATTTCATCATCTGGTTCCAACTGGCACAAGAAAGGTTCTGTTGCCAAATTCCGAAATACTGGCCCTCTGTGGGCGCCCTTTGGTAGTTCTTTGTATTACTTTTCGTGTGCCAGCTGACCATTCCACAACTCTAACTCTTCAGTAATCAATGAAGCCGTAGTATAGACGTTGAGGGACCTGTAGTTCACGCATCTGGGCAGACAAGGAAGGCCACCATAAAGTATTGAATGCTCCCGCGACGTCAATTCATAAAGTTATTGCGTTTTTTATATACTCTAAGAGAAAAAGAAAACGACACACCACGAAAGAATTACCTAAAGCGGACGGAAATCGGTAGATACGATGTATATGTACAGACAAACAGATGATTACAATTTCAGAAAAATTAGATGATTTGTTCAAGAGGAAGAGCTCCACAAACTGAGTAGGGCAATAAAACGTTGGTCCACCTCTGGACCTTATTAAACTAAAACTATACTCCTCCCGAATAGGCCATGAAGGCCCAAAGGTACCGACCGGCCGCCGTGTCATCCTCAGCCCACAGGCGTCACCGGATGCGGATATGGAGGGGCATGTGGTCAGCACACCGCTCTCCCGGCCGTATGTCAGTTTCCGAGACCGGAGCCGCTACTTCTCAATCAAGTAGCTCCTCAATTTGCACTGAGTGCACTCGGCTTGCCCACAGCGCTCGGCAGACCGGATAGTCACCCAGCCAAGTGCTAGCCCAGCCCGAAAGCGCTTAACTTGGGTGATCTGACGGGAACCGGTGTTACCACTGCGGCAAGGCCGTTTCTGGCCCCTATGCAAGCAGTTATTTGGCTTGGCACTTATTGATGGAGCTGTTGGGTGTCTTCCTGAAGCGGTAGATTGTCAAAATCCCGAGATGGTTGGAGGGGCCTGTTATTAATGCTCCGCACTTTCTCAATTGGGGAGATATCTGACAACCTAGCTGGTCAAAACAAGGTCTGGCAACCATCAACACAAGCAATAGAAAGTCTCACCATTGGCGGTCTGGCATTATCTTGCTGGAACGTCTACATCTACATCTACATTTATACTACGCAAGCCACCCAATGGTGTGTGGCGGAGGGCACTTTACGTGCCACTGTCATTACCTCCCTTTCCTGTTCCAGGCGAGTTTCGTTCGCGGGAAGAACGACTGCCGGACAGCATCCGTGCGCTCTCGAATCTCTCTAATTTTACATTCGTGATCCCCTCGGACGGTACAAGTAGGGGGAATCAATATATTCAATACCTGATCCAGAAACGCACCCTCTCGAAACCTGGACAGCAAGCTACACCGCGATGCAGAGCGCCTCTCGTGCAGAGTCTGCCACTTGAGTTTGCTAAACATCTCCGTAACGCTATCACTCTTACGAAATAACCCTGTGACGAAACGCGCCGCTCTTCTTTGGATCTTCTTTATCTCCTCTGTCAACCCGACCTGGTACGGATCCCACACTGATGAGCAATACTCAAGTATAGGTCGGACGAGTGTTTTGTAAGCCACCTCCTTTGTTGATGGACTACATTTTCTAAGGACTCTTCCAATGAATCTCAACCTGGCACCCGCCTTACCAACAATTAATTTTATATGATCATTCCACTCAAATCGTTCCGCACGCATACTCCCAGATATTTTACAGAAGTAACTGCTACCAGTGCTTGTTCCGCTATCATATAATCATACAATAAAGGATCCTTCTTTCTATGTATTCGCAATACATTACATTTGTCTATGTTAAGGGACAGTTGCCACTCCCTGCACCAAGTGCCTATCCGCTGCAGATCTTCCTGCATTTCGCTACAATTTTCTAATGCTGCAACTTCTCTGTATACTACAGATCATCCGCGAAAAGCCGCACGGAACTTTCGACATTATCTACTAGGTCATTTACATATATTGTGAAAAGCAATGGTCCCATAACACTCCCCTGTGGCACGCCAGAGGTTACTTTAACGACTGTAGACGTCTCTCCATTGAGAACAACATGCTGTGTTCTGTTTGCTAAAAACTCTTCAATCCAGCCACACAGCTGGTCTGATATTCCGTAGGCTCATACTTTGTTTATCAGGCGACAGTGCGGAACTGTATCGAATGCCTTCCGGAAGTCAAGGAAAATGGCATCTACCTGGGAGCCTGTATCTAATATTTTCTGGGTCTCATGAACAAATAAAGCGAGTTGGGTCTCAAACGGTCGCTGTTTCCGGAATCCATGTTGATTCCTACAGAGTAGATTCTGGGTTTCCAGAAATGACATGATACGCGAGCAAAAAACATGTTCTAAAATTCTACAACAGATCGATGTCAGAGATATAGGTCTATAGTTTTGCGCATCTACTCGACGATCCTTCTTGAAGACTGGGACTACCTGTGCTCTTTTCCAATCATTTGGAACCTTCCGTTCCTCTAGAGACTTGCGGTATACGGCTGTTAGTTCTTTCACGTACTCTGTGTAGAATCGAATTGGTATCCCGTCAGGTCCAGTGGACTTCCCTCTGTTGAGTGACTTCAGTTGCTTTTCTATTACTTGGACACTTATTTCGATGTCAGCCATTTTTCGTAAACCCAGGATGGCTTACCATGAAGGGCACAAAACGGGGCGTACAACATCGTCGACGTAGCGCTGTGCTGTAATGGTGCCGCGGATGATAACCAAAGGAGTGATGCCATGAGAACGAATGGCACCCCAGACCGTCACTCCTGGTGGTTAGGTCGTATGGCGGGCGACAGTCAGGTTGGTAGCCCACCGCTGTCCGAGGCGTCCCTAGAAATGTCTTCGAAGGTCATCGGGACTCAGTTCGAAGCGGGACTCTTCACTGAAGCCAATTCCACTCCACTCAATGAGATTCCTGGCCGAAGACGTGTCTAGAGACGTCGCGAACAGCGGTGGAATACCAACGTGACTGTCGCCCACCTTACGGTCCGACAACCAGGAATTTGTCATCCGTGGCATCCTTACAGCACAGCAGTACGTCGACCAATATTCTACGCCCCGTTTATTTGGCCTTCACGGCAGGCAGTCGTGGGTTTGCATTTCATCAAGAGAATGCCTGCCTGCACACGGCGAGAGTTTCTACTGCTTGTCTTCGTGCTTACCAAACCCTACCTTGGCTAGCAGGGTCGATGGATCTCTCCCAGTTGAGCAAGTTTGAAGCATTACCGGCAGGACCCTCCAGCAATCTCGGGTTTTTGACGATCTAACGCACAAGTTGAATAGAATTTGGCATCATTCCCATCAAGAGGACATCCAAAAACTGTATCAATCAATACCAAGCCGAATAACGTCTTAGATACGGGCCGGCCGCGCGGGATTAGCCGAGCAGTCTTAGGCGCTGCAGTCGTGGATTGTGCGGCTGATCCCGGCGGAGGTTCGAGCCCTCCCTTTGGCATGGGTGTGTGTGTTTGTCCTTAGGATAATTTAGGTTAAGTAGTGTGTAAGCTTAGGAGCTGATGACCTTGGCAGTTAAGTCCCATAAGATTTCACACACACATATAAGGACCAGAGATGCACCAATGAGTTACTGACTTGCTCAGATTGTGAAACTCTTTCTCTTGAATAAATTATCTAATTTTTCTGAAATTGTAATAATTTGTTTGTACATGTACATCACGACCGATTCCCGCCCCCATTCGGATAATTCCTTCATGGTACTTTTTTTAATTTTTTAAAAGGTTTGGTCTCTAAGTAACTGTTATGTTATCATGTGAATGTCTTAGTCGTCTTTCCTGTGGTCAACGGTCGAAGTACAGAAGTTGGTGTTTTGGTTTTGGCGTCCCTCTCTCTCCACAGGAACAATCATCGCTGAGTCTTACACGAAGCAAATACGTGGGTCACGTCCCGTGCCCGGTTAAGAAATGAATCATGTTCCTGCCAGGATTGACATGTTTCCTCCTCAGTCATTTCTTCATGTTAGGGAAGAATGATTATACCCTCCGGGCCTCTTCGCAGTTGTCCCTTTGCTACAAATTCACGCTCCATGTTTGGAACTCTATCAAGATCTGTATTTCCTCCCCTAAGAGATGTCTCACTGTGTCTGCTCAGCACGTTTTCTGCCAAAATGGTGCCGCACTATACGTAATAGTTATGTTTATAAAGTTATGAAGAGACCAAGGCGCTGTGCCTCCAATGAAGAGGTGCCGAAAGGTCCTGATCGCCGCAGAAGCACTCTCCTCTGTCCATGCCTTACCACCATGCCGTTAGCCGTGGTGCAGAATCTCTGTGCCCACATGCTGGCCGGCCGGTGTAGCCGAGCGGTTCTAGGGGCTTCAGTCTGGAACCGCCCGACCGCTACGGTCGCAGGTTCGAATCCTGCCTCGAGCATGGATGTGTTTGATGTCCTTAGGTTAGTTATGTTTAAGTAGTTCTAAGTTCTAGGGGACTGATGACCTCAGATGTTAAGTCCCATAGTGGTCAGAGCCATTTGAACCATTTGAACCCACATGCTGGCAGCAAAACATACTTCTAATTTCAAGAGAGCAGGGGAGGGTCTTCTTATTACAGTCGTGGGTAGTTTGCAATGAACTATGCTCATCCTGGCAAGTTCTGCAATAATTTGCATGCCCTTTTTGATTCAAGTTTAAAAAATGTTCAAATGTGTGTGAAATCTTATGGGACTTAACTGCTAATGTCATCAGTCCCTAAGCTTACACACTACTTAACCTAAATTATCCTAAGGACAAACACACACACCTATGCCCAAGGGAGGACTCGAACCTCCGACGGGACCAGCCGCACAGTCTATGACTGCAGCGCCTAAGGCCGCTCGGCTAATCCCGCGCGGCAATTTAAGTTTAATTTCTGGTCTAGGTATATGCCTAAGTATTTCGTAACCATGTTTCTTTTTATGCTGTCTTCATCCAGACTAACCGTAGGATACCGTTATAAGTTCCCTTTCAGTATAATGGAGAGGGTTTTATTTGACGTAATGATGAGTCTACTTATAGCACACCAGTTACTCATGGTTTGTAATACTGCTGATGTTTTCGCTCCAAGCTGCTCTCTCGATCTGGCCGCTATCACAAGAAATAAGTCGTCATATTATCCGACTACTCCTTCTATGCGATCGTTCCCTTCCACAAATATTAGGAGTAGTTCAGTGGTAACACCCCAGAAAATGGACCTGCAGATACACATCTGTGAGCATCCCCTAGCGGTTACCCGCTCGCCACTCGGCAACACTGTTTCTGCAGTAGTTAAGAAGACAATTGTGTACGGCTACCGGTAACTGCAGGTCTGGAAGGCATGCAAACATCGCGGACCACCATAAACTGTCGAATGTATGATGTAATGATAATGCGCTAAGTACCCTGTTCAACCTGTGCGCCTGAAAGCGGTCACAAAGGAGACACTGCTGGACTCGTCAATTCGGTCGATAAGGTTTGGGTTATAACAGAATTTTTCCCACGAACTTTTTTAATTACGACTGCTTTCGCCAGCTTCCAGGCTGCAGGTAGTTTTCCCCACCGGAAGGCATGTTAAGAAGTTTCGTCACGTGTGGGGTGATGTGCGGTGCGACCTGTTGTAACACTTCTGAATGAATTCTACCAGGGCCAGAAGCCTTCTTCTTTTTAGCCTCTTGACGCCCAAAGAGGCTTCCTCTTGTGGGAATGGGCGTACAGCTGTGTCCGCCGTGTGTTGTGGTTACAGCTGTGCTCGTAACTGCGCATGTCCAGGTTAGTCAGGATGTGGATCATCGTCAAGGGTGAAGCTTATACTCGTATATCAGCAATTCTGCCGTGTACCTCCCTCCCTGGGTCATCTCACCACTGTCCTGCCTGAATGTTGATAATACGAGGGTGAGTCAAATGAAAGCCTTAAATATTTTTTAAAATATTATTTATTGTGCAGAAGTTGTACAAAGGTATATCACTTTTCAACATAATCTCCCCACGCTCAATGCAAGTCCCCCAGCGCTTACAAAGTGCATAAATTCCTTTAGAAAAAAATTCTTTCGGTAGTCCGCGCAACCATTCATGCACCGTGTGGCGTACCTCTTCATCAGAACGGAACTTCTTTCCTCCCACTGCGTCTTTCAGTGGTCCAAACATACGGAAATCACTTGGGGCAAGATCTGGTGGGTATGATGGATAAGGAAGACACTCAAAATGCAAGTCTGTGATTGTTGAAACTGTTGTACGAGCAGTGTGGGGCCTTGCATTGTCATGTTGCAAAAGGACACCTGCTGACAGCAATCCATGTCGCTTTGATCTGATTGCAGGCCGCAGATGATTTTTTAGGAGATCTGTATATGATGCACTGGTGACAGTGGTCCCTCTAGGCATGTAATGCTCCAAAATGACGCCTTTTTCGCCCCAAAAGAGATTCAGCATAACCTTCCGTGCTGATGGTCCTGTTCTAAACTTCTTTGGTTTTGGTGATGAGGAATGGCGCAATTCCTTGCTCGCTCTCTTCGTTTCCGATTGGTGGAGGTGAACCTAGGTTTCGTCCCCAGTAACGATTCTTGCAAGGGAACCATCACATTCTCGTTCAAAGCACCGAAGATGTTCTTCACAAGCATCAATACGTCGTTCTCCATTTCAGGAGTCGGATGCCGTGGCACCCATCTTGCAGACACTTTGTGATACTGAAGCACATCATGCACAATGTAGTGTGCTGACCCATGACTAATCTGTAGACATGCTCCAACGTCATTCAGTGTCACTCGGTGGTTTTCCTTCACTATGGCTTCAACTGCTGCAATGTTCTGTGGAGTCACAACTCGTTGTTCCTGACCTGGACGAGGAGCACCTTCTACTGAAGTCACACCATTTGCGAACTTCCTACTCCATTCGTAGACTTGCTGCTGTGACAAACATGCATCACCGTACTGAACCTTCATTCGTCGGTGAATGTCAATAGGTTTAACACCTTCACTACGCAAAAACCGAATAACAGAACACTGTTCTTCCCTGGTGCAAGTCGCAAGTGGGACGGCCATCTTTATACTGATGTGTGCATCTACACTATGCTGCCACCTACAGGCCATTCTGCACGCTGTATGTAGGACGCTTACCAAGTTACAGGATAACGGAGCGAAATTTCGATTTGTTATTACAAATTTAAGGTTTTTATTTGACTCACCCTCGTACTAATAGCCATTGGATACCACACGAAATCTCGACTCGTGCGTTCTGTTGGGGATTTGAATAGCAACTGCTGCATCAGTCAGATTTTAGCACTGATCTCCACCGAGCAAGCAGTTTCTCCCAGCTCACCCTCGTTCCATACCATCGAATGACACTCTACATTACTATCAGTATCGTCATTTCAGATGAACCGCGTTTTGATTGGTGTGCTCTTGCAGTGTTACAAATGTGAATAAAAATCCGTAGGTGCTGTACTCCGATTAAAATTACTTTGTGACTGACAGGTTGCAGTGTTGCCAGCGTGCAACCAGTCACGCTCAACAAGGCGCTGTCCATACCTACAAATCAGACAACACAGCGAGCCACTTCTTAATATAAGAGTCTGCTTCTTGAAACTGAACTGATACAAGATTTTAAGAATTTAAGAATGCCACAAAAACTTAATTATATAGCTTCGAAATTTTAATATTGTGGAATGTTGTACTTTAAACTGTAATTTCAGCAATGTAATTGCCTTTGACACAGAAGTCTGTTCACTTTTGTATCAGCCTACTATGGGTAACATTCTTCGGAATAAACAAAATTAATCACACAATAAATATTTAGTCATTACATTTATACAACTTAATATTTTCTTTCGCCCACGTCCTGTTACGATACTAATGTAGGCTTAAGCGCTGCCTTAATGAGGTGATGAGTTGCAGGAGACGACGAGTTATCGCTGGTACTGTAGTCCTTTCGTCCCATCATATGAACCACTCAAACACAATGTTGATTGGTTCATATTGTTGATGGAAGTATAGTCCTGCCGAATTTATTAATCCAACGACTTCACAACTACAAGAGGCAGTCAAATGAGAACAAGACAGATGGAAAAAAGAAAATAAACTGTTTATTATTTCGAAAATAATCGCCATAGCTGTTAACATATTTATTCTACTATGAGACAAGACGGCCAATGCCTTCATGGAAAAATGTTTGTGGTTGCCTATGGAACCATGATTGTACCCAGGCGTCCGAAGCAAATCCAAGGTAATAAATGCCTTTCATCAGGTCTCTAAAAATACGAAAATCATATGGGGAGAGATCAGGACTGTAAGGAGGACGTTAAGGGCTTCTCTGCAAAACTTCCGCAGCGTAATCGAAAGAGCCTTGGTAACATGTGGTGCATGCCTTGGTACAATCATGGTCCCGTAATCAACGAAAAACATTTTTGCATGAAGGCAATGGCCGTCTTGTCTCACATTGGAATAAATGTATTGACAGTTATCGCGATTCCTTTTGTAATACCGGTAATAAACAGTTTACTTACTTTTTGCACCTGTCTCGTTTTCATTTTACTGCCTATTATATGGAACCGAAGTAGCGAGCTTTTATTTACACGCATACCCTCGCCCATCCGAGGCAATGCCGTTTATGTCTGCATTGTGTAACTGCCCCTGTTTTCGTTCGCACGTTTGTTCATTTTTTGCGGCCTGCTTTCAACCCTAATGAAGGCGCTTTCCCCAGCTATGATTGTTTAGTCTTATATTGTATTATCATCGTTAAGGCCCGCAGATGGTCTAGTGTCTAGCGTTGCTGCCTCTGGATCACAGGGTCCCGGGTTCGATTCCCGACCGGGTTGGGGATTTTCTATGCCCGGGGACTGGGTGTTTGTGTTGTCCTTATCATTTCATCATAATCATCAGTCGTGACAGTGGCCTGATTGGACTGAGAACAAATTATACTGTGTATAAATTAGAAATTTGTATGGCCGCTGATGACCGCGCAGTTGACCGCCCCACAAAATAGTTCAAAATGGCTCTGAGCACTATGGGACTTAACATCTGAGGTCATCAGTCCCCTAGAACTTGGAACTACTTAAACCTAACTAACCTAAGGGCATCACACACATCCACGCCCGAAGCTGGATTCGAACCTGCTACCTTACCAGTCGCGCCGTTCCAGACTGAAGCGCCTAGAACCGCTCGGCCACATCGGCCGGCGCCCCACAAACCAAACACCATGATCATTAGGTCACATGTTTATCTATACACAGGGTGTTACAAAAAGGTACGGCCAAACTTTCAGGAAACATTCCTCACACACAAATAAAGAAAAGATGTTATGTGGACATGTGTCCGGAAACGCTAAATTTCCATGTTAGAGCTCATTTTAGTTTCGTTCTTCCACCTACACTCAATGGAGCACGTTATCATGATTTCATACGGGATACTCTACCTGCGTTGTTAGAACATGTACCTTTACAAGTACGACACAACATGTGGTTCATGCACGATGGAGCTCCTGCACATTTCAGTCGAAGTGTTCGTACCGTTCTCAACAACAGATTCGGTGACCGATGGATTGGTAGAGGCGGACCAATTCCATGGTCTCCACGCTCTCCTGACCTCAACCCTCTTGACTTTCATTTATGGGGGCATTTGAAAGCTCTTGTCTACCCAACCCCGGTACCAAATGTAGAGATTTTGGTAAACATTTTTGGAATACAGTGATCAATTAATTGTTATATTTAGATTAAAGTTCAGTCTTGATCACGTTATGTCTGTTTTAATGAGTAACCGGTTTCGGTTTTTTCTATAAAACCATCATCAGACCCATTGGCTCCCTTGGGTTGGTAGGTGGAGCTCTCCTTGCTGCTGTGCAGTCAACTGATCTGGACAGCAGCAAGGAGAGCTCCACCTACCAACCCAAGGGAGCCAATGGGTCTGATGATGGTTTTATAGAAAAAACCGAAACCGGTTACTCATTAAAACAGACATAACGTGATCAAGACTGCACTTTAATCTAAATATAACAAATGTAGAGACTCTTCGTGCTCGTATTGTGGACGGCTGTGATACAATACGCCATTCTCCAGGGCTGCATCAGCGCATCAGGGATTCCATGCGACGGAGGGTGGATGCATTTATCCTCGCTAACGGAGGACATTTTGAACATTTCCTGTAACAAAGTGTTTGAAGTCACGCTGGTACGTTCTGTTGCTGTGTGATTAATGTGATTTGAAGAGAAGTAATAAAATGAGCTCTAACATGGAAAGTAAGCGTTTCCGGACACATGTCCACATAACATATTTTCTTTCTTTGTGTGTGGGGAATGTTTCCTGAAAGTTTGGCCGTACCTTTTTGTAACACCCTGTATAATTACCCTGGCTGATAAAGACGTGAAGAATCCACAAGACACACACATACACACCCAATCGGGGGGTACGGGCTTTTGCTGAAGTTTCGAGAACATACCTTCACCGAGGAGTCCATCAGTATATTCTACCTCCTACGTATATCTCGCGAAGATACCATGAGGATAAAATCAGAGGGATTAGAGCCCACACAGAGGCATACCGACAATCCTTCTTTCCACGAACAACACGAGACTGGAGTAGAAGTGAGAACCGATAGAGGTACTCAAGGTACCCTCAGTCACACACCGTCAGGTGGCTTGCGGAGTATGGATGTAGATGTAAATGACGAGTCACAGTTTCTGTGTTAGACAGAACGGCCACCAAGGTTAGTTAGTGTTGCTCTACTTTAATGTTGTTACCAGGCCTGGTAGTGTATACAGGGTGTTACAAAAAGGTACGGCCAAACTTTCAGGAAACATTCCTCACACACAAATAAAGAAAAGATGTTATGTGGACATGTGTCCGGAAACGCTTAATTTCCATGTTAGAGCTCATTTTAGTTTCGTCAGTATGCACTGTACTTCCTCGATTCACCGCCAGTTGGCCCAATTGAAGGAAGGTAATGTTGACTTCGGTGCTTGTGTTGACATGCGACTGATTGCTCTACAGTACTAGCATCAAGCACATCATTACGTAGCGTCAACAGGTTAGTGTTCATCACGAACGTGATTTTGCAGTCAGTGCAATGTTTACAAATGCGGAGTTGGCAGATGCCCATTTAATGTATGGATTAGCACGGGGCAATAGCCGTGGGGCGGTACGTTTGTATCGAGACAGATTTCCAGAACGAAGGTGTCCCGACAGGAAGACGTTCGAAGCAATTGATCGGCGTCTTAGGGAGCACGGAACATTCCAGCCCATAACTCGCGACTGGGGAAGACCTAGAACGACGAGGAGACCTGCAATAGACGGGGCAATTCTCCGTTCAGTTGACGATAACCCTAATGTCAGAGTCAGAGAAGTTACTGCTGTACAAGGTAATGTTGACCACGTCACTGTATGGAGAGTGCTACGAGAGAACCAGTTGTTTCCGTACCATGTGCAGCGTGTGCAGGCACTATCAGCAGCTGATTGGCCTCCACGGGTACTCTTCTGCAAATGGTTCATCCAACAATGTGTCAATCCTCATTTCAGTGCAAATGTTCTGTTGCTGTGTGTTTCCATTCCATTATTAATGTGATTTGAAGAGAAGTAATAAAATGAGCTCTAACATGGAAAGTAAGCGTTTCCGGACACATGTCCACATAACATGTTTTCTTTCTTTGAGTGTGAGGAATGCTTCCTGAAAGTTTGGCCGTACCTTTTTGTAACACCCTGTATAAGAGGCGTGTACAGCATCAGATGTTGAGTGAGCACTGTGGAGAACACACTAATGCCACAAACACCTGCGAGACAGCGTTATTAGCAACTGAGAGAATTTGAAACTTGGCTCACTGTGGGCCCTGCTATCGAATCGTGCAGCATCCAGATTTGTAGGGCCTTCAGATGTGGCGGCGGCCCAATGTTGGCCTGCATGGGAACGTGAGCGCAGGTACACTCGTCAAGGTTCCAGTCGACCACGTGTGACGGCCACAAGAGAGGACCGCCGTACTGTGCACCGAGCACATCGTAACACCTTCACATTTGCAAGTGACATTAGAGAACAGAAGATAGTAACGAAGCCCCTGCAACTTTCTCTGTCATCCTGCACTGTTGGTCGAAAACCAGCAGCAGCTGTACAACGTAAAACCATCCGACGGCTTAAACATCACAGTAGAAACGGCTGCGTCTGGAGTGGTGCAGTGATTGGCAAGCGTGGACTGCTGATGAATGGTTACTCACCGTGTTCGCAGATGAATCGTGATTCTGAACTACACCGGATGACCATTGTCGATGAGTATGGCGGCGACCTGGTGGGACGTCGCATTCGTCCAATATTTTGGAGAGTCACGGCGGTGTTATTTCCGGTGGTACGGTGTGAGGAGCCACGGGGTGTGACTTCAGGTCACAGCAGGTAGTAACTGAGGAAAGTCTGGCAGCACAGCGGTACGTCACGGACACCTGCGTCCTCACGTGTTACCTCTCATGCGACACTATCGTGGTGTCTTTTTCAGCAGGCCAATGCGCGTCTACACATGACACCTGTCTCTATGAACTGTCTGCGTGACGTTGATGTACTCCCGTGACCAGCAAGGGCCCCTTGTCTGTCTCCGGTAGAATGTGTCTGGGACTAAATCGAACGTCAATTCTGTTGCAGTGCCAGTATGCGGGATGTCGAGGGACGGTTAGAACGGTTATGTGCCAGCTTACTTCAGGAGAAGATATAACAGCGTTATGACACTTTTCTCAACCGAATCAGTGAATGCATCCAGGACAGAGGGGGCGCAACGCCATACAGATTAAGTGCGCTCATATTACCCAATAAATCTGACTCGGTCCTGTGAAGTGTCAGTTCGTTTAGTCCTGCCCTTCTGGATGTTTCACTTTTACTGTCCCACATTGTAATTACTCAACATTAACCAGTCAAGTTATACGGAATGTTACAAATCTTATGTAATTTATACAAGCTCTTTGCCATAACAATAAATATAATCAATAATTTTTGTTTCTGATAATGGTACTAAAACAATAAATATAAACAATAATGTTTATTTCTAATAATGATATAGATTATTCTCCACATTAAACGAAAGAATTCACATGTTTCGTGTGTATATACACTACTGGCCATTAAAACTGCTACACCAAGAAGAAACGCAGTTCATAAACGCGTATTCATTGGACAAATATATTATACTAGAACTCACATGTGATTACATTTTCACGCAATTTGGGTGCATAGATCCTGAGAAATCAGTACCCAGAACAACCACCTCTGGCCGTAATAACGGCCTTGATACGCCTGGGCATTGAGTCAAACAGAGCTTGGATGGTGTGTACAGGTACAGCTGCCCATGCAGCTTCAACACGATTCCACAGTTCATCAAGAGTAGTGACTGGCGTGTAGGCCGAGCCAGTTGCTCGGCCACCATTGACCGGACGTTTTCAATTGGTGAGAGATCTGGAGAATGTGCTGGCCAAGGCAGCAGTCGAACATTTTCTGTATCCAGAAAGGCCCGTACAGGACCTGCAACATGCGGTCTTGCATTATCCTGCTGAAATGTAGGGATCCGCAGGGATCGAATGAAGGGTAGAGCACGGGGCGTAATACATCTGAAATGTAACGTCCACTGTTCAAAGTGCCGTCAATGCGAACAAGAGGTGGCCGAGAATGTGTAACCAATGGCACCCCATACCATCACGCCGGGTGATACTCCAGTATGGCGATGACGAATACACGCTTCCAATGTGCGTCCACCGCGATGTCGCCGAACACGGGTGCGACCATCATGATGCTGTAAACAGAACCTGGATTCATCCGAAAAAATGACGTTTTGCCATTCGTGCAGCCAGGTTCGTCGTCGAGTACACCATCGCAGGCGCTCCTGTCTGTGATGCAGCGTCTAGGGTAATCACAGCCATTGTCTCCGAGCTGATAGTCCATGCTGCTGCAAACGTCGTCGAACTGTTCGTGCAGATAGTTGTTATCGTGCAAACGTCCCCATCTGTTGACTCAGGGGTCGAGACGTGGCTGCACGACCCGTTACAGCCATGGGGCTAAGATGCCTGTCATCTCGACTGCTAGTGATACGAGGCCGTTGGGATCGAGCACGGTGGTTCGTATTACCCTCCTGAACCCACCGATTCCATATTCTGCTAACAGTCATTGGATCTCGACCAACGCGAGCAGCAATGTCGCGATACGATAAACCGCAATCGCGATAGGGTACAATCCGACCTTTATCAAAGTCGGAAACGTGATGGTACGCATTTCTCCTCCTTACACGAAACATCATAATAACGTTTCACCAGGCAACGCCGGACAACTGCTGTTTGTGTATGAGAAATCGGTTGGAAACTTTCCTCATGTCAGCACATTGTAGGTGTCGCCACCGTCGTCAACCTTGTGGGAATGGTCTGAAAAGCTAATCATTTGCATATCACAGCATCTTCTTCCTGTAGGTTAAATTTCGCGTCTGTAGCACGTCATCTTCGTGGTGTAGAAATTTTAATGGCCAGTAGTGTACACTGAAGAGTCAAAGAAACTAGTACACCTGCCTAATATCATGTAGAGCCCCCGCGAGCACGCAGAAGTGCCGCAACACGACGTGGCATGGTCTCGAATACTATCTGAAGTAGTGCTGGAGGGAACTGACACATACTGCGGGGTTGTCCATAAATCAATAAAAGTACGAGGGGTGGAGATCTCTTCTGAACAGCACGTTGCAAGGTGTCCCAGATACGCTCAATAACGTTCATGTCTGGGGAGTTTGGCGGCCAGCGGACGTGTTTAAACTCAGAAGAGTGTTCCTAGAGCCACCCTGTAGCAGTTCTGGAGGTGTGGGGTGTCACATTGTCCTGCTGGAATTGCTCTAGTCCGTCGGAATGCACAATGGATATGAATGGATGCATGTGATCAGACAGGATGCTTATGTGTCACCTATCAAAAGTCTTATCTAGACGTATCGGGGGTCCCATATCACTCCAACTCTACACGCCCCAGACCATTACAGAACCTGCACCAGCTTGAACAGTCCCCTGCTGACATTCAGGGTCCAGGGACTCATGAGATTGTGTCTATATCCGTACACGTCCATCCGCTCGATACAATTTGAAACGAGACTTGTCCGACCAGGAAATATGTCATTAGTAGTCCAATGTCGGTGTTGACGGGCCCAGGCGAGGCGTAAAGCTTTGTGTCGTGCAGTCATCAAGCATACACGAGAGGGCCTTCGGCTCCGAAAGCCTATATCGATGATGTTTTGTTGAATGGCTCGCACGCTGACACTTGTTCATGGCTCAGCATTGAAACCTGCAGTGGTTTGCGGAAGGTTTGCACTTCTGTCACGTTGAACTATTCTCTTCAGTCGTCGTTGTTCCCGTTTTTGTAGAAACTTTTTCCGGCCACAGCGATGTCGGAGATTTGATGTTTCACAGGATTTCTGATACTGGCGGTACACTCGTGAAATGGTCATACGGAAAAATCCCCACTTCATCTCTGCCTCGGAGATGCTATGTCCCATCACTCGTGCGCCGACTGTAACACCATGTTCAAATTCACATAAACCTTGATAACCTGCCATTATAGCAGCAGTAACCGATCTAACAAGCGCGCCAGACACTTGTTGTCTTATATAGGCGTTGCCGACTGCAGCGGCGTATTCTGCCTGTTTACATATCTGCGCATTTGAATACACATGCCTATACCAGTTTCTTTGGAGCTTCAGTGTAATATGTTCTTGTATGTGTCACAAAACACCACTATGTTCGTCTCTCTTGATGACTGTGGGCGTGCGTTCTAGTTATAGGACTTCATACAAGGCACTGACATTGTTACCCAAAAAAATTTGTCCATAGGTGAATGATTATGTGATTTTAATTATATACAGCGTGCTATATATTTCGTATGCGAGGAAATTTCTGATCATTTGGAATCGTTGCTCCAGGCTGTTCATACAGGGTATTCATAAAAATGTCGAATATTTTTAAAGGTGGTAGTAAGCATCAAAACAAAAAAACAAATTCCAGTAAACACGTGCCTGAAGGCGAATACTTTTTCAGATCTTTACACTTCTCGACAGTGGCTGAAGGCGTTTAGTTATGAACATATCCGCCTCCGCGACAGACTAGGTGAACATCGAGGAAAGAAATCCTGTATGGGTACCGTCGTTGTTTCGGTGAGACGTCAACAGGGTTCACTACTGTATATGTGACTCTGTCTTTATCGACGTACTCTGGCATATACGTCAGTCTGTGCATTGGGTAGTTTACAGGCAATACGTTTTTGCGTTGTATTGGTTCAAATGGCTCTAAGTACTATGGGACTTAACATCTGAGGTCATCAGTCCCCTAGACTTAGATGCTACTTAAACCTAACTAATCTAAGAACATCACATACGTCCATGCGCGAGGCAGGATTCGAACCTGCGACCGTAGCAGGCGCGCGGTTCCGGACTGAAGCGCCTAGAACCGCTCGGCCACAGTGGCCAGCACGTTGTATTGTAGCTACTGTATTTATAGTCTTGTTAGTGTGTGTTATTGTACAGGAAATTACTTGCAACGCTGGTTATGTATCGTAGTATCGTATCTACATACTTATAATAATGGCTTAATTGTTATGTTTACTGTTGTGATGTTTGTACTGTCCTGTACACGAATGGTTCAGTGCAGTTTCTTTTCTCTTTCGAAAAGTGCGTTATTCCTTGTGCCTAAGGGGAGAGGGATGCTCTGCCATGGACGGATGTCACGTTGAGCACCTCCTATAACAAGTGTCATGAATAGATGTCCGATTGAACTTCTGCTGTGAACGTGTGTGCAGGTCACAGAAAGTATGCGTTTCGAGATACATGTTTATTGGACTTTTTTCTTGTATTGGAGGGTACTACCACCGCTCAAAACATTAGATACTTGTTTTAACACCTTGTGTTCAATTATCCGTTAGCGTGTTAGACCATCTCACAGCGTCGGCCTAGTGATCAGATGATTGACGTCAGTAGACTGTAAACTGACCGTTCCTCGTCTTCGTGCGACGCAAACGAGGCGTGGAGCGTGTAATTAACCAAGTGACCGCGGACTGAGTTGAAGGTAACAAGGACGCACCACAGCCTGGAATCTGGCCGCCGCTCTTCGTCACGTGCTAATTGCAACGCAGGCACGCCATTCGCAACTGCTAAAACGAGGGCGTTCTCCAGCAAGCGAGGAACGTCCGAAGGCGCGCGGCTAGCAAACGCGCTCGGATTTCAGGCAGTCGGTGTCGACCTCGCAATCACTGCTGGCCTCGCGCCTCTGGTTACACCGCCTGCTTGTCTGCCAACCTGTCCCGCAGCCTCACAGAGTCGGCTGACGCAGTGCCACGACGGGACAAAACCCCGAGGGTCATTCAATAATTAGAGAGACAAATTTTTCTGGGGAAAAGCTGTTAGTAGGGTAATTTTGGTACTTTTATGGCTTTAAGCTGGCATCACTGGGATGAGCCCTTATCAGCTGATGTATCAACATTATTTTGCTTATAACCTCAAAAATACATTTTAAGATGGTGAGTCCGCTTGAAACGTCCACATTAGTTGAACAACGTTCTATTATTCGGTTTTTACTTGCCGAAGGCGATAAACCAGTGGATATATACTGTAGAATGTCTAAAGTTTATGGTGAAGGTTATATGAATCATATACAAGTGGATAGAGCAGTTCAAAAATGGTTGTGACTCAGTGACTGACGAACACCGTTCTGGCCGACCAGTTGCAGTTTTAACTTCCTCACTTGAAAGTCTAATTGATGATATTATTCGTGTCGACCGCCGTGTGACTTTGGAAACGATAGTTGATAAGGTTCAAGTTAGTACTGGTACAGTTCATAACAATATCTGTAACAAGCTGAAGTACCGCAAAACATGTGCAATATGGGTCCCAAAGGAGATGACGCTGCTACACAAGGAAATAAGGTTCAGAGAGTGCACAGAGCTAAAGGAATGTTATGAAAGAGAAGGTCAGCACTTCCTCGACAAAATTTTATCTTGTGATGAAACCTGGGTTCACTATTATGAGCCAGAATCAAAAACATAAGCATGGAGTGGAAGCACACCAATTCACCTGTCAAGAAAATACTCATAACCCAAGCATCAGCAGGAAAAGTCACGTTGACGGTGTTTTGGGATGTTGAAGGTCCAGTTTTTTTGTGATTATCTCGAAGAGCAGCGTACAATGAACAGCCAGTACTACTCGGATTTGCTTTTAAAGAAGGTGAAGCCAACCATAAGAGAGAGACGTCGTGGATCTCAGAGGAGAGATGTGATTCTCTAGCAAGACCATGCACGTCCTCATATTGTTCAACTAACCCGTGAAACCATCGACAAAATGGGCTGGGAAGTATTGCCGCAAATCCCTTATAATCCTAATTTAGCTCCTAGTAATTTCCATTTGTTTGGTGCACTGAAGGAGGCATTACGTGGGAAGGGGTTCCAGGACAACGAGGACGTGAAAAAGTTTGTGCGAAATTTGTTCCAACATTAAGATAAAGAGTTCTTTGCAACCGGAATAACAAATCCTGTAGCCCGTTGGAACAAGTGCATGAATGTCCAAGGGGATTAGGTTGTAAAGTAGAAAAAGTAAGGTTTTGTAAAAATAAACGCTTTTTTCTCCAGACCAATTTGTCTCTTTAATTATTGATTGACTCTGGTAATTTAGGTTTCCCGTAGTTTCCCTGCCGCAAATATGGGATCAAATGGTTTAAATGGCTCTGAGCACTATGCGACTTAAATTCTGAGGTCATCAGTCCCATAGAACTTAGAACTACTTAAAGCTAACTAACCTAAGGACATCACACACATCCATGCCCGAGGCAGGATTCGAACCTGCGACCGTAGCGGTCGCTCGGCTCCAGACTGTAGCGTCTAGAACCGTGCGGCCACTCCGGCCGGTGCAAATATGGGATCGTTTCAGTTAAAAGGGTGTGGCCGATTTCCTTCACCAATCAGAGTTCAGCATCAAACCTAACACCACACAGTTATCATGATGCGGCAGTGCACATAATATTAAAAAATTTCCAACTGTGTGGGATACAACAACCAGCATAAACACCGCTCTTTGAAACTGGTTATCAACGATTCAGCTAGAATCAAATTTTACGAATTTGCTTTTCGCATTTTGCGAATCCGGACTGATATCAGCTGTTTGTGATGGATGAAAATTTGAGCCGGATCGGGACTCAAACCCGGATTTTCCGCTTATCGCGAGCGTTCGCCTTAACCACTTCGGCTGTGCAATCACGCCTTCAGGACCGACCAAACTTCCGTATGTCACGGAGTCCGCAATCCTTGCTCTCGCACATTTCATTATTCCTGCACAGGGAAAGACAAATATTTTATCGTCATTTTAGCCCGTCGATGTATGGATACATCATTGATGGTTACAATATCAGTGTTTATACAGTGTCTGTATCGTCACATTTCAGTGTCATAACGAAGTTTGAGTCGGTATTGGAGGCTGATCGAATAGCTGATGTGGTTTAGGTGACTGCTTGCGGTAAGACAGATGTGACGGAACAGACATGCGCGTATGTGTGAAGCACATTGTTATGTGAAGATAGAGACAATGTATAAACACACACATTGTAACCATCAATAATGTATCATTGAATTCACGGGCTAAAATGACGATAAAATATTTGTCTCTCTGTGGCGGAATCACGAAATGTGTGAGCTAAGCCGGCCGGGGTGGCTGAGCGGTTGTAGGCGCTACAGTCCTTTCAGATTACTCTGATACAATAGCTCCATACTTAGCAATCATATACAACCGCTCGCTCACCGATAGATCTGTACCTACAGATTGGAAAATTGCGCAGGTCGCACCAGTGTTTAAGAAGGGTAGTAGGAGTAATCCATCGACCTGCAGACCTATATCATTGACGTCGGTTTGCAGTAGGGTTTTGGAGCATATACTGTATTCAAACATTATGAATCACCTCGAAGGGAACGATCTATTGATACGTAATCAGCATGCTTTCAGAAAACATCGTTCTTGTGCAACGCAGCTAGCTCTTTATTCGCACGAAGTAATGGCCGCTATCGACAGGGATCTCAAGTTGATTCCGTATTTCTAGATTTCCGGAAAGCTTTTGACACCGTTCCTCAGAAGCGACTTCTAATCAAGCTGCGGGCCTATGGGGTATCGTCTCAGTTGTGCGACTGGATTCGTGTTTCCTGTCAGGAAGGTCGCAGTTCGTAGTAATAGACGGCAAATCATCGAGTAAAACTGAAGTGATATCAGGTGTTCCCCAGGGAAGCTTCCTGGGACCTCTGCTCTTCCTGATCTATGTAAATGACAATCTGAGCAGTTCTCTTAGGTTGTTCGCAGATGATGCTGTAATTTACCGTCTAGTAAGGTCATCCGAAGACCAGTATCAGTTGCAAAGCGATTTAGAAAAGATTGCTGTATGGTGTGGCAGGTGGCAGTTGACGCTAAATAACGAAAAATGTGAGGTGATCCGCATGAGTTCCAAAAGAAATCCGTTGGAATTCGATTACTCGATAAATACTACAATTGTCAAGGCTGTCAATTCAACTAAGTACCTGGGTATTAAAACTGCGAACAACTTCAGTTGGAAAGACCACAAGAATAATACTGTGCGGAAGGTGAGCCAAAGGTTGCGTTTCATTGGCAGGACACTTAGAAGAAGATGTAACAAGTCCACTAAAGAGACAGCTTACACTACACTCGTTCGTCCTCTGTTAGAATATTGCTGCGCGGTGTGGGATCCTTACCAGGTGGGATTGACGGAGGACATGTAAAGGGTGTAAAAAAGGGCAGCTCGCTTTGTATTATCACGTAATAGGGGAGAGAGTGTGGCAGACATGATACGCGAAGTGGGATGGAAGTCATTAAAGCAAAGACGTTTTTCGTCGCGGCGAGATCTATTTACGAAATTTCAGTCACCAACTTTCTCTTCCGAATGCGAAAATATTTTGTTGAGTCCAACCTACATAGGTAGGAATGATTATCAAAATGAAATAAGAGAAATCAGAGCTCGAACAGAAAGGTTTAGGTGTTCGTTTTTCCCGCGCGCTGTTCGGGAGTGGAATGGTAGAGAGATAGTATGATTGTGGTTCGATGAACCCTCTGCCAAGCACTTAAATGTGAATTGCAGTGTAGTCATGTAGATGTAGATGTAGATGTCTGGAACCGCGCGACCGCTTCGGTCGCAGGTTCGAATCCTGCCTCGGGCATGGATGTGTGTGATGTCGTTAGGTTAGTTAGGTTTAAGTAGTTCTAAGTTCTAGGGGACTGATGACCTCAGAAGTTAAGTCCCATAGTGCTCAGAGCCATTTGAACCATTTTGTGTGAGCTAAGGCCTGTGGACTACGTGACATATGGAGGTTCGGATCAGTCTCGGAAGCGTGCTCGAATAGCCGCAGTTGTTAAAGCGAACGTTTGCGATAAGCGGGAAATCCGGTTCGAGACCCAGTCTAGCACAAATTTTCATCCATCACAAACGGGTGACGTCAATCCGAATTCACAAAATACGAATCAGTTTCGTAAAATTTACCACAGCTGTAACCGTCAGGACAATGTCTGTTTCTTCACGCATTCATGCATGCATGTCTGAAGGACGTTGTAATGTGAAGATACAGGCACCAGACAAACACACACTTTGTAACCATCAGTAGTGTACAATCAAACTGATTTCGTGGGAAATCCACATGTTACCAGAGTAAATGTTTCGTTTTGGACAAAACTTGGAAAAAATATCCATTTGGAGTAAAGAATGACATGTCTCTTTAACAGTGAATAAATAGAAAATAATGGCAGTGAAAAGAGCCCAATAGTACCCGATTTCAAGATTAGCGACATCTAGAGCACGCCAACGCTTCGAAATATTTAGGGGAAAATCTAAAAAACGATACTAGATAAAACGAAAAAGTAAAATCATGGAATCTTAATTTTTGGAGGGGTTCTGAGAAAGTACAGTACATCCGTAAATTAAATCGCATACAAGACGCCACTGCCACCACCATTTCTAGAGTATTTCTCCAGCGTTTGAAGTCTTTATCTACAATGCACGACAGTAGATATCGAAAGTAGTGGGGCAACAGGGGCATCACTCCACATTGCGGGTTGCCTATATCGAGGACAGGTATGCTGCACTCAGGGGTAAGCCTATTGTTCTCCTTTGATTGACAGGTCATTAACCTATTGTTCTCCTCCTTTGATTGACAGATCCTTAACATATTGTTCTGCTAAAAGGATCCTTCCTTCTGATTGACAGGTCCTTAACCTATTGTTCCCCCACCCCCTCCACCTCCACCTACCCCTCAGGAAACCTCCAGCCCCCCCCCCCCCCTTGCTGCTACAGGTACACATTCAGGTCTGAGTTATTGGAATAGCCCCTCTCAGTCTTATCAGTTTGACTGACTACTTAATTAACTTGATCAATTAATTAACCTCTCCCCCTCTGGTAAACCCCCCTCCCAGAAATTGGCGGGAAGAAGACTCAGTTGATTGGTCATTTGGAGGGAATTTGATTGCAGTTTATGGAATATTGTTTAAACAATTTAGACAATGTATAAAATATTGCTTAATTATTTATAGCAGTGCATGGAATATAGTTTATTTAGTTAGTTAAATAATCTGTCAGGAAATCGATTGCAGTGTGTGGAATATTGTTTTAACAATTTTGAAAATGTGAGGAATATTCTTTTTTTAAACAATTTATGGATTCAAGGCAGTGGAAATTAGTGGCTCTGTAGTGGAGAGGAAGGATCTCAAAACAGGAAACTAAAGGGTATATTGTTTATTTATAAAAAATTCAGTTTGCAGGGTTTGGCTTACTCTTGCTCAGCCAGCCGTTAGTCGCAGGTTCGAATCCTGCCTCGGGCATGGATGTGTGTGATGTCCTTAGGTTAGTTAGGTTTAAGTAGTTCTAAGTTCTAGGGGACTGATGACCTGAGATGTTAAGTCCCATAGTGCTCAGAGCCATTTGAACCATCTCTTGCTCATCATTTTCTGCTGTTTAGAAAGATGTAGGTCTTGTAAGAAGTAATTACATGGGCCAAACATGTGGTGTAACCTAATGTTCTGCACTGTACTCTGGGTGTCTTAAACTAATGTTTGGATCTATGTTGGCTCTTTACCTTTTGTTCTATTAAGTGGTGTTCCATGTCAGCCCCATCCCCATAAACTACTGTAACGCCTTTGATACAAATTAAGGAATTAGTTATGTCCTCCCACGCTTTTCTGGTACGCTCTTTGAATTTCACACGGTTTTGAACGCCATTTCTGGTGCACTCTTCTTTGTCACCCGCCCTCTCCCCTTTAAACTATTGTACCACATTTTACATAAAAATTATGCAAATTAATTATGCCAATTAACCTTGTGTTCTCCACTTAACCTGGTGTTCTGCTCCATGTGACCCACCCACAACCTCCCCTTAGCTATTGTACCACAAACACTACGTTGATATAAAAAAACTTATGCAAATTAATTACGCAAATTGATTAAATCGATATCCTTCACATGTATGGCGTAGTTTTTTTAATTCCCAGCATCCTATTGTTGGGGAAATCGATGGAATATACTTTAAACAAAAGTTCACTAATAAAAAACACATCTCACCACCCAACGCCCAATGCTGACACTGTCAACTCCGCACACGCTCCCAGGACTGGGGATGCATGGCGGCATCCCTTTCATACTTGACACCTGAGACACACTCATCAAAACGCATCTTCCTAGACACTGTTGCTGGTGCGATGACGCATACCATTTGCACCTGCGGTCAAGCGAGATGTTCGCATAGTGGATCACCCTCAGCGAGATGTTTGTATACAACTCACCCTCACAGGCGGAGCTAAAGGTTTGTCAGTGTTATACTGACGTCACATGTCTATGTATGTAACAGCCAAGTCTACCTCTTGGAAATCGTAAAGTGTCGCAGAAATAGTTAACGGTCGCTTGTTTGGTTGTAGGAGCTTTCATGATGTCTCAGCTTGTCTACATGAAACTTCTTGCCCTAACAGGACATGATTACGAAAATAGCCCAGAATAACACCAAATGTATTCTTCCTGATGGTCCTAATGGGACAGACAGTCCGTCACATCTCTTACTGAACTTACCCGTCAAACTGCTGCTAGCCGGCCGGTGTGGCCGTGCGGTTCTAAGCGCGTCAGTTTGGAACCGCGTGATCGCTACGGTCGCAGGTTCGAATCCTGCCTCGGGCATGGATGTGTGTGATGTCCTTAGGTTAGTTAGGTGTAAGTAGTTCTAAGTTCTAGGGGGCTGATGATCTCAGTAGTTAAGTCCCATAGTGCTCAAAGCCATTTGAACCATTTTTAGCCAAACTGCTGCTGCTGCAGGTGTGGGAGCACTGTCCGCCATTGTTTTCTGCAGACGAGACTTTCAGCGGAAAAACTGTTTTGTACAGATCGCCATAGCACACTGACAGTTAAACCCCGCAGAAGTGGTCTAAAGATCGTCAAATACATCCAACGTACTCACCGTGCCGTAGTGCAGCCCCGACAGAGGAAACTGCCTCCATAAACGCGGCCAATGACTGCAGCCGTGGAAGTGTGTGTCAGCCAGAGAGAGGCCAGCCGGTCTTGGCTGACCTCCAGCCCCAGGAGGGCCTAAGTGGTAGGCATTCGAGTGCTATCGATACTCCCAGCACAAACACTCATCGTATTGAATCTTCTCAAATTTCCACAGAGTTTACATGTGACACACGTGGTCCTGAAGGCAACTCAATGCAAACTGGGTACTTGTCCACTATTCACCCACCCAGGGGGAGCCGCCAGCCAAATCGACATAAGCCAAAAGCTTTCTCGGACTTTCTGAACTGGTGTACAAAGGATGGGCAAGCCCTAGCTCGAAACAAAGGCGTCTGCTGAGATGCTGTTCTGAGATGGGGCTTGCCCATCCTTTGTACACCAGTTCAGAAAGTCCAAGAAAGCTTTCGGCTTATGACGATATGGCTCGCGGTTCCCCCTGGGTGGGTGAATAGTGAACTTGTACCCAGTTGCGTTGAGTTGCCTTCGAGACATACGTGTGTCGCGTGTATACTCTGTGGAAATTTGAGAAGATTGAAAACGACGAGTGTTTGCTCTGGGGGCATCGATAGCACTCAAACGCCTAAGGCCCTCCTGGGGTCGGAGGTCGTCCACTGCCAGCTGGCCTCTCTCTGGCTGGCACACGCTTCTGCAGCTGCGGTCATTGGCTGCTTTTACGGCGGCAGTTTTCTCCGTCGGCGCTGCACTGCGGCTTGGTGAGTACATGGGGTGCTGTAAACAGAACCTGGATTCATCCGAAAAAATGACGTTTTGCCATTCGTCCTCCCAGGTTCGTCGCTGAGTCCACCATCGCAGGCGCCTCTGTCTTTGATGCAGCGTCAAGGGTAATCGCAGCCACGGTCTCTGAGCTGATAGTCCATGCTGCTGCAAACGTCGTCGAACTGTTAGTGCAGATGGTTGTAGTCTTGCAAACGTCCGCATCTGTTGACTCAGGGATCGAGACGTGGCTGCACGATCCGTTACAGCCATGCAGATAAGATGCCTGTCATCTCGCCTGCTAGTGATACGAGGCCGTTGGGATCGAGCACGGTGGTTCGTATTACCCTCCTGAACCCACTAATTCCATATTCTGCTAACAGTCATTGGATCTCGACCAACGCGAGCAGCAATGCCGCAGTCGCAATAGGATACAATCCGACCTTTATCAAAGTCGGAAACGTGATGGTACGCATTTCTCCTTCTTACACGAGGCATCACAACAACGTTTCACCAGGCAACGCCGGTCAACTGCTGTTTGTGTATGAGAAATCGGTTGGAAACTTTCCTCATGTCAGCACGTTGTAGGTGTCGCCACCGGCGCCAACCTTGTGTGAATGCACTGAAAAGCTAATCATTTGCATATCACAGCATCTTCTTCCTGTCGGTCAAATTTCGCGTCTGTAGCACGTCATCTTCGTGGTGTAGCAATTTTAATGGCCAGTAGTGTCGTATTCGCTTATTACAGGGGACTGAAAAACCGCCTAAAATCATCATTCTTTTCCTGGAACACAGAGCGCACCCGATTTAGCAGTCATTCTTTTAACGCGCGTCGTTTGAAGAGAGAGGCCACGTCGGCAGCGAACTGAAAGCCAGCTTTCCTGTGAGTCAAGCACCTGCTCGTTGCATCACGTCTTCGGGAGCGCAACATTTATAACGAGATGCTTAGCACCATAAGCGCTAGCTCACGAGCTCGCTGGCTGTACATTGCGAGAGTAGGAAGCGGGAGCCGTCCATCTCCGGTATCTGCAGGTACTGCGCCTGCGCAACAGCTCTGCTGCAGAAGGCCGGTGACATACTAGTACGCATGTAACGCAGGCCACGTACTCCGCGCGTAGGTGTCGCCATTGTCAAGGGCCGGTGACTCACCAACGCCAGTGTGTACGCCTGTGCCTACGCTCTGGGAATCTAATGTCAGTGCCTAGCGTGTCAACATTGAAGTATGCTATGCCGATTGTTCTTTACGAATTATCTGCGGTAAGAAACGATTATATGATTTCAATTTGTTTATTTTATAACTGAGACCCTCAGTAAAGTAATTTCCTGGGAATGTTCACCTACAATTTGCACTGGGAGTTCTTTAGGCATCTGAGACGCATTCTGTCTCAGTTTGATAGTCTAGTAGGTTTCCCAAAACAACCTGAGGTGAAGATCGAGCTGGTTCGTTAAACAAGGCCGCCATCGATTTCCTTCTCCGTCCGCCGGCCGAGGGGTTCTAGGCTCTTCAGTCTGGAACCGCGCGATCGCTACGGTCGCAGGTTCGAATCCTGCCTCGGGCATGGATGTGAGTGTGATGTCCTTAGGTTAGTTAGGTTTAAGTAGTTCTAGGTTCTAGGGGACTGATGACATCAGATGTAAAGTCCTATATGCTCAGAACCATTTGAACCTTCTCCGTCCTTCATCAGCTAAGCTTCTTCTCTCACTATGTTTAACTCAACGTCGATGGGACGTTAAACTCCAACCTTCCTTCTTTATTTCCTTCCTCCATTCAGTTTATCTGCTTTATTTAATATAATAACGACAGTGAGGGTATGATGAGAAAGTCAGACAGATCAGAGACATGCTCACAATGTAAGCCCCCAAAAGCCTAGATTCAGCTTCAACAGTCTGACAGAGCTATAGTGACAAACACATTTTGTTGTTCCAGTTTTATTGTATTAATGAAATTGACACGGCGCGTTTTGACAACCGTCTGTCATCTTCAGGTATCTCGACAGTGCCTTACATGAATATTTACCATTTGCGTAGCACTACTCAACCTCTCTTGTGCCGTATGGTTAGGATGGAAATATTTGTTACTTTGGATCTACAAAACACATTTAAATCACCAGTTCAACGAAGCGTTTTTTTTCTGCGTCAGCTATTCGTTCGTAAATGAGAAGTCTTTTGCGTACTGACGTTTTATAATTCATTTCCCGATACGCGTATCATCTTTTGTGTGAAAGACATCTTCAATGAGTGTCAGTTAATTTTACATGTCATGATGACTTCCAGAGTATTCGTGGTAAACTTGTGATTTAGTGACCTGCTCATGAGTGTAGTCATACTTTGGATACAGAACAGAGTTAAAAGTACAACAAAACGAACAATTTTCCACACAAATAGGGCGAAAGTGCTAATAACCTTGATGCTTCCGACCTATGGCCACATTGAGAGAAAAGAACTGACATCGTTAGGGAATGTAAATTTAAGTAATACCGTCTGCAAGTACGTTTCATATAAAAGGCGTAACACCCTCTCTAATGACTCATCTTCAATGGAATGTTAAGTATTGAATCTCCAACTCCTAAAAGAAAAACCGCGTACGGGGTTATATGAACACTGCAACGAGGACAAGCAAATTTGGGTTATAAATTAAAAAATTAAACAAATAAATTGTAAGTTACTCCAGCTACCTCAGTCTTAATTCTGCCATCAGTACAGTCTCACATAGTCTTTTGCGTGACGATAGCTGGGACTGCTAGCGAACCACACTCACAGAGAAATCCAATGTGTTCCTGAGGAATCTCCTGCCATAGCAGTTTCATCGGCTGTGGCAGATTTTTCTGTTGCTTCGGAAATCAACAGACTGACAACTGTTCTCTGGGCAATGTAAGCTAGGGGTTAACGTATGTGTATGGTGTTACAAACAAAGTATTCTGTATTTTGAGAGGCATGGACCAAAACAAAACAAAAATGTCCAGTAAACATGGACTCTAAAATGCATACCTTAAGAGCTGTGAGCACCACTTCATTTCCGCGCCGAGCGGTCTAAGGCGCTGCAGTCATAGACTGTGCGGCTGGTCCCGGCGGAGGTTCGAGTCCTCCCTCGGGCATGGGTGTGTGTGTTTGTCCTTAGGACAATTTAGGTTAAGTAGTGTGTAAGTTTAGGGACTGATGACCTTAGCGGTTAAGTCCCATAAGTTTTCACACACATTTGAATTTTTTTTTTTTTCATTTCCGCTACGGTGAAACACATATCTTCTACTGCTAGCTCTATTCTTTTATAAACGACCTACAGAATGCAGTTGAAAGGCGCCTGTCTCAGCCACCTTTCACTAAAGTGCTACATTTAATGGTTAACTTGACTTCACCTAGTTCAGCAGACTACTTTTCTGCTATTTGCTTGTCATAAAACAGTACCTGAGAGAAAGGCTGCATAGGGAACAAACTTTATTGATATTATTTCTTTTTATCTCGTATCAGCAACCTGCACTTCACTAGGTAGGCAAAGAGAGTTCCAGGCATGCTCTGCACTGTTGCCAGATTTCCCCATCCCCCATGACATCACGTACTGCTGCCAGATTTCTGACAAAGGCCAAATGCCTTATGTACAAAACAGCCTGAAATTCAAATTTTGGAAGGAAATTGAAAACTTGTTGGGAAATTCAAAAACAGTCCAACTGTGCTGCAGGGCTTTCACTCAACTCCTACGACGTCACTGTCGATGTAGGGCTGCTGTCGTTAACTTTGGATTTAATTTGTCCTATTTTCACTTGCACTATGTTTAAACTGTCATCACTGCTCAGATGAGATATTCAAAACATTCACTCATCCAAAATTTAAAATGATGAGAAATTCACTTTCCCTACGTTTAAAATGATGAGAACCTCTCTGGTCGTCACAAATAGACCATCTATCCTAATTTTAGAACTATACAGTATAGTTCACTGGTACAGTCTGTATGGCTGGGAAACCCTCGTCACTGTCGTGTGTGGTAGGAATGGGAAAGGGGTGCATCTACGTCTTTATTTCCACAAGTGCCACGCTGGGTGGTGGTTTGGGGGAGGGGGGGGGGGGAGAGGATCGAGGGGCGTCTTTCCCGTGATGGACAGCGCTGGGCCAGGGTTTCGCAGTTTCCGAGTGTCGGAGGATACTACCGGCCCACGCCACAGTCCATCCACTACCGCTCTACCAGTCACCTCGTCTGTGCAGGGCAAGACGGCACCGTGCTGCGTGGCACTCCACAGCTACTGCCGAACTGTCCTTGATAACCCAACGAGGACACAACGCACTGCTACACAGAGGCTGCTCGTATCTGCCGGCCTGACCGGTCAGTGACGCGTCAGCAAGTAGGAGGACAGTTGTTTGTCACGATTGTACTCTACAGGTAGTATATCCCCACCACAGCGGACTACATGTTTTTACGCCCTAAAACGAAACAAATCAAACAGCACTTAAGGATTGTAAGACATCGTACTCTGCTGTGTGCCTGACCTCTGCAAGTGCCGCGACTAGAAGCCATTCCCCGTGCTCCTGTCTCCGCCAGTTTTCAGCCGGCACAGTACCGTCATGCTGTCTTTCTCTGGTATTTTGTGACACACAGGACTATGCCCGAGGGAGGACACGACGGGGGGGGGGGAGGGAGGGAGGGGGGCGAGCCGCGTGGACCGTAACAAAGCGCCTGAGACTGCTCGGCTACCTCGCGCGGCGGTTGTATGAAGGCTTGCAGAGTAAATAGAGGGTGTTTCCGTAAGAGCGCGCAAAAATTTAACAGGACATAGAGGATGCTCCATTGAACAATTTGAGAAATTTGAGATAGTGAACCTGGGGTCAGGGAAGCCAGCTGAAGGAGGTGTGGAAGTAAACTTGTCTACCGCTTTGTCTAGCATTACTATTTTCCAGCTATGTCCTGTTACATTTTTGCTCACTCTTACAGAAAACCCTGTATAGTCGCGTTTCTATGGTTTGATGCTTAGCAGAAGCAGCGTGGAAGTCTTTAGCTTGGAACAATACGGTAATTTCACATGTTTAGCGGAATGTTGAACTCTAATCATTCCTCCTGTAAATAGAAAGCTATCTAGTCTTCAGATGCCTTTAAGCGATCCCACACGTAAGCCGGCCAGGGTGGCCGAGCGGTTCTAGGCGCTACAGTCTGGAACCGCGCGACTGCTACGGTCGCAGGTTCGAATCCTGCCTCGGGCATGGATGTGTGTGATGTCCTTAGGTTAGTTAGGTTTAAGTAGTTCTAAGTTCTAGGGGACTGATGACCTCAGGAGTTAAGTCCCATAGTGCTCGCAGCCATTTGAACCAACCCACACGTACATAATTCTTTACATGAGTTATAAGCGTTTAACATCGTACATAGAACATCCAACACCTCCAGCGGATTTCTGTGATATAGTCTTCCGTGGTTTAAAATCATGTAGGCGTGTAAGCCAAGGACGTCATTGTCATCAAGGGAAGATGAACATAAGTACTTTCAGGACAGACACTGTGAGAATATATCTGTGGTATTTCCCCTGCCTGATTCCATTGAGATACGTTTTGTTTTTGAAGAGAATTACCAACAACGTTACGCTCCAAATAGCATTAGATACGTTGATGATATGTCTTTCAAATCCCAGTTATTCTTGAGGATGGTACTTCAACTCAGCTACAAACAATGCTTTGGTTTTAACCATTGTTTGCAGTAAACTACCAACTTTTCACTGTCCATTGCCAGTTATAGTTAAAAAAACTGTGTATTATAAGTGTACATCACACTAGCCAAAACAATGAAAGCAAGCTCATTGGTGGAAATAAACAGATACAAGCCATCTAAATTTGAAATTAAACAGTATGCTCCTCTAATACTGTGAAGAAGAATAGAACAGAACACCACAATCACACTAACAATAGCTGCCAAGCAAATGTCTAGAGAAACGTATACATAGAGCTGAGAGAACCTCACCATTTGCTGTCACTGACTTAGAATCCCTACCGCTATAAAACTGAACTACTAGATATATACACAAAATGTGCCAGGAGAATGGTTTATGTCACTACATCCCACTTCCATATACATTCTCTAACTTTTAGAGAGGACGCAACTTAATTTTTCAGTTCTGCACTACACACCACATGACAAATTACAGATGACATACCACACACAGAAGACACCAGATACCACATGTCAGATATTCAAGACACCACACACAGAGCACAACACCCACCATACACACTGCATGCCACACAGCAGCCACATCACAGTGCATACAACACTCAACACACACTGCAAAACACACACTACAATGACATACTACATACTACAAATTGCACAACACTGCACTCTACATGACAACACAGACCACAAAATAACACCACACACCAGCCACACCACACTGCATACTCCACTCTGCACACACACACACACACACACACACACACACACACACACACACACACACACACACACACACACACAACATGCCACATCACATCACAATGTCATACTACACACCACAATTTACACAACACTGCACTCCACATGAAAACATACACATCACACGAGACAGCACCCATACACATGACAACACGCACCATTCATCCCCAAGAACACACACCAAACACCACACAGCACACATGACAAAACACGAAACACAAACACCACAAACCACATGATAGCACAAACTGCAACATAAAACACACCACACAATACAAACACCTACCACAACACACCACAGAACACACACAAACGACACACTGAACACCACACAGCGCACACACTACACACAGCACAGACTTCTTCAGGGTATGCCTGAAGTTACTTCTACATCTGTCAAAGAGTCTTTATGGGTTTTCAAAGGTCCTGAGTTCTAATCTCGGCCCCTAATACAGTTATAATCTGCCAGGAAGTTTCTTTATCAACGCACACTCCGCTACAGAGTGAAAACTTAGTTGTGCAAACATGTTATTTATTCGCCTGGAACATAACACAGCAAACTACTTAACAGTATAACGGTATTTCAGTGATGCTACGTTACATGTACTAGCCAACATGGACCTATATCATCAAAAGGTCTTATAATTGTCACTGTAGGTTAGGTTAGGTCAGGTTAGTGTTTTTTAACGTCCCGTCGACAACGAAGTCAGTAGAGACGGAATTGTCACTGTAATGACAGCATAAGTCAGCCACCGACAAGTACCTTTTGACTTGTAAGTCAGATTAGTTGTACACCCATGTGATCCTTGTAATGTTACAGAACTTATCTTTAGGAATTTTCATAAGTAATACCCAAAACGTTGCGGTACATGTGTTGTCATGAAACGAAAGGTCTAAGAGTTAAATTTTTCGGTACGGCTTCCTGCAGTTTCTTCCAACATATGACCATTACTGGGTATCTTTCCATCACATTCCTACAGGAGTGGGAAGCGTCTGAGACACAGTCGACTGTCAATAGGGTTAATTTCCGACGAGGCAGCGAATAGATGTTTGAAGTTGTATGAAAGATAAGGATAGATTATAAGGAAAGAATTGTATAAACAACATGAAGAAGGACCTATTGGAATATAAGTTCAAAACCAGGATGGTTGGGTTGACAAGTGGTAAGACTAAGTAACAGACCTACAAACCTACAGTCTATCATGTACATCGAAGAAGAACCAAGAGCTACTGCAACATCCCAGACAGTAGTTCCATCAGAACATCAATTTTAACATCAGCCAACAGCAATTTATATGCTATGATCATGGCTGTTATAGATGCTTTCCCTCTGATTTTACAGAGTACTGCTCCCATCACAGCATTGTCACTCACATGTAGGAGAAATAGTTTGCAACTTTGACGCTGTCTACCACAGAGATGAAGAATTTACCATGTACACACCTGTTAAATGTACCACATACATTTTAAAGTTAGTTGGACTATTCATCCTACCAAGAAGTTGAAGGCTGTTAGACACTTTCGAACAGAACAAGAATACATGAGGAATAAAAACCATGCATAACTTTAATTATGTGTATCTAACAGATCAGAATTAAAGTATGAACGGAAGAACCACACAAAATGTTTGTGGCAGGGAGGGCATTTGCTCCTCATGAGCGTCACCCAGATGCAGACCATATATGCCTGCCTTCCCATTCGAGAAGTGTCCCATACTATACCTCACAGCGAATGCGCTATACTACCCCATCCGCAACTGTGTTCGAGTAAATCGCCATACTGTACTTTTTACTACATTTACGACATGCTACTCAATGGCTCTTGAATATCCAATGGCATGTGGGACCCCACCTCCATGCTGTGAGGGTAGGACAGGCCAGTACTTCATAACTTCTAATTGGAAACCACATTCTCAACATTGTATTCTTCCAAGGTATCGAACGGGGGTAGAGAGCCTGTATATTCCTTCGACATATCGAATGGGGAGCTACTCGACGCGCCACCGTGGCCATGTAGCGAACTACGACGTATCATAACAGGCAGTACACTGCGGGCCGGCCGCGGTGGTCTAGCGGTTCTAGGCGCTCAGTCCGGAACCGCACGACTGCTTCGATCGCAGGTTCGAATCCTGCCTCGGGCATGGATGTGTGTGATGTCCTTAGGTTAGTTAGGTTTCAGTAGTTCTAAGTTCTAGGGGACTGATGACCACAGATGTTAAGTCCCATAGTGCTCAGAACCATTTGAACCAGTACACTGCGACCGAAGCTCACGTATCGTGCAGACGTAGAGCAGATAGCGGCTCTAAGAATTACATTACTTGCGCAGTGTTTATTGACTGCACACCTACCTATCATTTGGAGAACAGATGTGCAAGTGGACAATGAATGTTACAATTATTGAAGAAAAAAAATTGAAATGATCCCTATTAAAGGAAAATGTAGAAGAAATGTTGAGGCTGCTGTTGCCCTGTAGGCCGAGCGTTTTCCAGAGAAAGCTCGCTGAAATAGCTCTACTAGCGGCAGTGCACGACAACCCACGAATAAGCGCCCTGCTATTACACCGCGATTCCGGTATGTCAGGAGGTGATAGTGTCACAATACTGCATCGTCATAAGTATCATCCATACCACGTTTCACTGCATCAAGAACTTCATGGCTTCATTTCTATAACCAAGTAGTGTTTTGTGAATGGGCAGGTCAACAAATGCAAACGACCCCACTTTCTTCGCTGGGATACTATTTTCCAATGTGTCTATATTCATAAACCATGATGGCGTTACGTGGCGTAACATTCATTACTAGACTGTAGACAATACTCAATGGTTATGGCAAGTTGGTCATCGACGTCCTTGGTCGATTACCGTATGGTGCGGCATCATGGGGAACAAACTCACTGGTCTGTATTTTATCGACGGCACGTTGAATCGACGCAAATAAGGAACGTTTTTGGAACAAGAACTACCGTGACTCCTGCAGGATGTTGCCCTGGACGTTCGACGACGTATGTGGTTTCAGCATGACGGTTGCCCAGCACATTTCGTAACTGAAGCACTGGTCGGTGGATCGGCCGAAGTGGCCCTATTAATTGCTCCGCTAGATTGCCGAATTTTACGTCTCCCTATTTCTTTCCGTGGGGATATTTAAAAGATAAAGCGTACCAGCAAGTGCCAAAAGGCCGTGAAGACATGGTCGACCGCATCAGAAACGCCAGTGCTGACATTCCCGCAGATATGCTTCTGACGTGTGTACGGTCATTTGAAAAGCGGATCACTAAGTGTAACGAAGTTGGTGGTACTACGATTGAGCACTTACTCTAATTGGAAAGTAGAGTAGCGTTCGCCTCGAGCCACGGCCACAGTGGTGTGTCGAGTAGTACCCTGTTCGATATGTTGGAGGAATGTAACATCACGAATGGGGTCACCAATTAGAAATTATGAAATACTGGCCTGTCCTACCACGCAGCATGGAAATGGGCTCCTACGTGCCATTGGATATTCAAGGACCATTGAGTAGCGTGTCGTAAATTACGACTGTGTGTACAGTTCTATTCCTTTGATTACAGCACCATCTCGGGCGAGACAAAGAAAATGTTTTAGACAAAACATATGTAGAATTCGCCGTAGAATTGTAATTTGCAATTAAAAAGGGAGGTTCCCATTGAAGATTTCAAAGTTGCCCCCCGCCATCCACGCACAGGGGGTAGGGGGTATTGCACATTGAGGTGTAGAATGTTGATAACGTTTCTTTTCTTTAAAAAAGCTTTAGGAGTTTTCATTTAAAACATTCAGAGGCATTAATTTTCAGCACGCTCTCGTACTAGCAAATAGCGTGTTGCTCTTCACATAGAGAGAAGTTTACAATTACATGCATTTCTTTAGGAGTGTCTCCAACATATGTCTGTATTAAGGCTGATTTTACTTTAAAACTGGATCTAAGGGCTGTAAGATTGTGTTAAATTATCGTCGCAACTATATCTTCTGTCAGATTTCACATTATTGTTTTGGGAAATGAAATTCCATATTTCACCTGTAAATGGAGTAAATGGTGAAGGTGTGGTTTCGTGTGGTCTTGTATGTCCGAAAATGCCAGAGAAAGACATTGTGACGGTATAGTGCCGGGTGAATACGGGCGGAGACAGGAGCGCAATGAACTTTGTGGTTGAGCCAGTAGCAGAGGTCTGGCATGGAGACAGTACGATGCCCTATATTTCTTAAGGGCGAAATAATGTTGTCCGCCTTGGTAGGGGTACACTACCTGTAGAGTACAATACATGACAAACAACTCCCCACATTCCTCACTAATGATGCGGCGCTGACCGGTCAAACCCTCAGGTAGAAGCAGCCGCACTATAGCAGTGCATTGTATGCTCGCTTGCGGCAGTCGGGTGCTTGACAGTTTGACAGTAGCTACGGAGTGCAACACAGCACGGCGCGGTCTCACCCTGCACGGATGAGGCGGTTAGTGGAGCCGCAGCAGCGGGACTTCGTACCAGCCGCGTGGACCAACCTCCGCCGACATGCGGGACCCGCCCCGGCACTGTCCAGCACGGAAAAGACGCTCCCTCCGGTGTGGTATCTGTGTAAATAAAGACGCAAAAGCACCCCTTTCCTATTCATGTTCACATACGACAACGGCTAGCGTTTGCAACAATACAGACTGGATCAGCGACGCTTTTAGTTAAGATAAATGCTCTAATTCTGACAACCAGACGGTTCCCCATCAATTTAAATTTAGGGTAAGTGGATATCACCATTTTAAATTTAGGATGACTGAATTTTTTGAATATCCTCTCCCAGCAATGGTGCCAGTGGTTGAAACATAGTGCAAGTGAACTTAAACTCTGACAAGTCAAATGCAAAATTAGGATGACAATTCTGTGACGTCAGAGGGATGGGGGAAAATTGTTTAAGCATAGCACAAGTGGACTCAGTGGAAAAATGGGCTCCTGATTTTAGTTGGGGCAACTGGAGTGGGAAAGCAGTATGCAGGAATTCTGTAAGTAGCCTAATTGTTATAAAAATGACCAGACACCTATGAGTGAAAAATAACCAAGGGAAAACATGTTAAGTACGTCAGTAGACTGGCACCCTTTTCCTAACAAGCAGGTTGGGAACTGCAGTGGAAACAAACAGCTTTTGACATAGAACTGGTGTAAGAGGTGTTGGGGGGGAGGGGGGAGGGGGGGGGGAGTTTGCCCTTTTTTCCAGAACCAAAGGCTTGGACCTGCACGGAAAAAAATAAGTTGTCTCATGGAGAGGAAATCTGACAACAATGCAGGCTGGGCCAGTCAGTATCCCTGGTCAGAAATCTTTAATTCCTGCATGAAAATGCGCCATCTTGGATTTTTTAAGTTCCTACCAATTTATACTTAGGCCAACAGCTCCAAATCCAAAGTCACATTATAGGAGTGGGGCGGGGGGGGGGGGGGGGGGGGAAATCCCTGTAACATAATTGAACTGTTTTCGAATTTTTCCAACAATTTTGACCTACTGCCAAAATTTGAATTTCCTGCCATTTTATATGCAGGATAGTTGACCTCTATCAGAAATCTGGCAACGGTATGTGACGCCATGCTGGTAAAGGGGAGAGGGAAATCTGGCAATATTACAGAGCACGCCAGAACACTCCTTGCCTACCAACTTCTTACCCTCACCAAAAACCTAATCACCGTTAGTTCTGTGATCTATTAATGCATAGTTACTTGGAAGCGCATGTGCAGTCTTAGAATCTATAGTGCTCTTTTTAAAAGTTGTATTGGGATTGGCCAGTCAGACCCACGCGCAAATGTGGAATTTTCCACCGAACTCTTGTAATGTGCCATAGCATTTTTGACATAACCGGACTGGGCGAAGTTTTCGGCGCCGTTGGGTGGTTTTTCATGACGATTGGCTGGTGGACACCCTCACTCTACTACCACCTCCCAAAATATCGCATACTTTTTTAAGGCCCTACATATATATACGTCGAAACCAAAGTCAAGTCCAAATCCGTAAACAGTGTTGTCATTGAGGTATAACACTTAGAACTGAAAGCATGTTAATTACCATCACCAGGCTAGAGCCAGAACAGAACTGAACTTCTAGAACAAATGCAACAACGTCTACAAACAACGTATGTTTCAGAATATACTAACATTGCAAACATAAGATATTTCAAGAACCTTCCAGAAGCGATGAAATCCAAATAACAAATAAATGTAATTGGTCAGGTTTGAACTGGCGACTTGCAGCCCGCCAGCCAGCGACACTAAACACCATACCACTATAGATGTACCATAAGTAACGGCATTTGTCTTTATCCGAGAGAAACAGTGACTCACTGTTTCAGTAGTTCTCAGTGGAGTCTGGACCTAGATCTTGTAAGTGGTCCTCTGTTTGGGCTGGGGGATCCTCGCTTTCTGATCTTGTTGTTACATCCTCTTCTCTATGATGAGTATCAAAGAGAGACTCTCCCATCGAAGCTTCGCAATCGTTGAGTGGCTCTTCGGTTTCTTTATACCTCCCATTGTCGATCTGCATCTCTGGACTGTAGTAGTGCTTCATACAGAGAAAATTTACGGTGTCACGGTGCTATTGTCTTCTTGATGGAGAATCATAAGCCTCGACTTCATATGCGACGCCGGTCGGAGTGGTCGAGCGGTTGTAGTCGCTATAGTCTGGAACCGAGCGACCGCTACGGTCGCAGGTTCGAATCCTGCCTCGGACATGGATGTGTGTGATGTCCTTAAGTTAGTTAGGTTTAAGTAGTTCTAAGTTCTAGGGGACTGAGGACCTCAGATGTTAAGTCCCATAGTGCTCAGAGCCATTTGAACTATATGCGACGTCCGACAAGCGAAGGAGGATAAGATACGGCGAAAGCTGTGCATTAGTAACTTTTCCGATAGTTCCATTTTCCACACAGGCCAAAAAATCCACATGAAGTCTCCTGGGCTCTCTTTCACTGGCCAGTGCTTGGCGTTGTAACGCGCTCGGCCATTCTCCTGGGCATCTATGGTCCGTATGCGATACAGCTGCCTTGCTTCTTCGGTCCTGGTGATGAGGTGCTACACATAGTCATCCTGAGTATTGCACAGTTGAAATGGAAACAGTGTATCCACTGTCGTTTCGGCCTCTCGACCATGCAGTAGAAAAAATGTGTAAAGCCTGTAGTGTCTTCCTTCGTTGTGTTGTACACGAATGTCACGACGAGTAGTATTGCATTTCATTCTCTCTGATCTACGTCACCGTACATTGAGAGCATTTCTGCCAACTTGTTATTAAAGTGTTATGTAAGGCTGTTCATGTGCAGGTGGTAAACGGTTGTCATCCGGTGGGTGATGTCGTAATGTGAAATTACTTCGGTTACTGGTCTCGACTGGAAAATTTTCCTCTGTAAGGTCATCACACGAGGTGCTGCATGCTTTAGAATGATGTCTTCTAGAAGGAAATTGGCAGTTTCCGGAGCTTCGGCAGTCGACAGAGTTTTGGTGACAATAAAGCGGGGGGAGCAGGCCGTGTAGATTATATCCATAGATTCCCGTTTGTCGCCTTCGGGAACCTCAAGAGGTCAATTGCAATTCGATGGAATGACGCTGCTGCACGTTGGGCTGGTGCCACATGGTAGTTGTTGCACATTCTTACGTCACTCACATTCCTTAAAGTAGCACATGTAGTGTATAATGGGTTGGCAGAGACCCGGACAGAAAGACCTGCGTCTGATTCAGTCTGGAGTCACGACTTTTGGGTGACCACATGTTGGAATGTCGTGGACATGTTTCAGGATCACAGACCAGGGATGAACGGTTGAGACGCAACAATTTATACACAGTCGGATCATACTTTCTCTTATACAATGTTCTGTTTATATTTGGAATCCGCCTTTTCTCGGTTTCTCATTCTTCAAGGCTGCTAGGGTTTCCATAAACCTTCCTTATGTTCAGCAGCAGTGTCATTTAATGCAGCGATGACTGAGATTTCGTCCATGATGTTGTGCTCTGCTAAAGGTTTCCTTGAAAGACAGTCAGCATCGTTGTGGTTGCGTCCGTTTTTGTATATACCACTGTGATGTCGTACTCCTGAAGCCTCAGTGCCAATCTAGCCAGCCGACTCGAGGGATCCTTCAGGCTAGTCACTCAGCATTGAAATGGTGATTCTTAACAATGGGGAATGGTTCGCCAAATAAATATGGGGATGAGTTGTGCTACTTGTGACAATTACCGATCCAAAGTCCTCTTTGACCACCTACAATGATTGTAATCGTAGCTGGCATGTAGATTACCTTTGTGAGGCTGAGTAGCTTATTGCAGTCGAAGAAAGCTTCACAGTTTAACTGAGCATCTCGATTGACAACTGGAAATTGTCTCGTTGATGATGGTGTGATAACAACGTCTTCAACAGCAAACAGCCGCCCAGAGCAAACTTGGTTATGTGTGCTTCTTGGAATAGCTTCGTCAGTCTGGAGCTCCAATCCTTCACAATCTATGACGACTTTTGTTGCTAGCAAGAAGTCTCATCCAAGAATGACATCATGGCTATATTCTGCTAAAACGATAAATCTGGAAGGCTGTGCTTTGTCACTGATAGTTACTCTTGCAATACATTTTCCTGTCGGCTGGACATATTTTCTATTTGAGACTTCCAGCACAATCACTTTCGGATCACCGAACAAGATCTTCTTTTGCTAGCGACGATAACCATCACATATTACAGAAAAGCAAACTAGAGTCGTATAACGCCCAGCCAGGCTGATGGTCGAGTATGATGACAGTGAGATTTACTGACATCTTGGTGGCTGTCGCCCACGGAAGACCTTCAGAGATGATCGTCTCGAATAGTCTTCCTGAAGCTGGTGGTTACGCGAGTGGCTGGCATATCTGTAGGCCGACGGAGAACGGCTACGGCGTGTTGCGAGGCGACCTTGTGCATGGTTCGGCAATGGGATCCGTCCCACAGGTCGACTACCATCGTCTGCAGATAACTGGCGCGAACAGAACTGATGTGAAGTTTGACGTCTAACAGCGAAGTAATCGTCGGAATCTAGTCTTCTTTCTGTGCAGTAGCGTACAATGTATCCAGGGATTCCACAGTGGAAACACAGCGGTGTGTTGTACTCTGTCCGTCACTTCTGTGGGCGTTCTACTTGGCGCAGGAGTTAGCTGTACCTGCATTGGTTGAGTGCTGGATTGTTGTTTGACGGCCGGCGGCTGTGGCCGAGCAGTTCTAGGCGATTCAGTAAATAATCCACTGGAGTTCAGAAGCACAATGATGTGAATAATACCAATACCAAGAGAAAAAAGTGACGTCCACTACGCCACATTAATGTTGTCCTCAGCACAAAAAGGGGTGCACAAAGGTGTAACAACTATTTCTGATTATTCATCAAGTTATATCAAATGTCTGATAAAGAACAAAGTAAAATAAAAAAAACTGACATGTTTCTCCTTGACAACTTCTATTCCGTAGAAGAATTTCTATTATTGTAATGTGTGAAAGGGGATGGGCAGGAATTACTAACTCACTTCTGTACATTTTTTTAATTAGGAAAGAAGCAACACTTGTAAACGATCAGCAGCACTTTCTGATGTGAATATAAAATGGCTCGTTCCACCTCATTACGATTTATCGTGTAAATGATTCACGGAACGTGAAACTAACTAACATGCACCACACGTTACGGCAAAATACAGATTGATACAAGACACTTGTCTATCAAGCCGCGAAACAGCTTCAAATTGACCTACAAAAGCCACCTAAGTTATCGCACGTGTGCATTTTGGCTAAATCCTTTCCTGAATGTTAAAAAATCCCCTGTTCTTGCACTTTAAAAAATGTAAAATTGAGTTTGGGCACAATTGACCTCAAATTATTGTGAATTTTAACAGCAAAAAATTAACAATTAAATCGTTCTTATTACGAAACTACCGTAAGGGTTAAGTTTGGATCGAAGTGTAAGCGTAATCAGTTTTCCACCTTTTCTTCTTCTTCTTCTTCCTCTTATTATTCTCCTTCTTTTTCCGCCTGTCCATTAATGGATGATGGCGACCACACGACGCATCTTTATTCTATGAAATACAGTATGTAGTAGTTGATCTGCACATGATAATCGTGTCCACTGCTTTATGTTATCCAAACAAGTTATTCTTATTCGCCCGTTCCTTCTTTTATCATCAGTCTTCTCTTGTGTTGTAAACTGAATAAGAATGTATTAGATGTTGCGTAAGATATGTCGTGCGAATGCAGTTTATCTTCTTTTAAACACTGATAACATTTCTCGGTGTTTGTGTATTCTTTGCAAGGCATCGGTGTCAGATATTCGTGCTGGTCATGATATTTTAAGCATTTAGAAGACCTCGATCATTTTTGCTGTTAGTGTCTATTCCTCAGAACCGCATAGAAGTACGAACTTGACGCAGCATCTTACAAATCGAACTCTAAGGTTTATGTATAGGTGTAGAATTGTGAGAATTTTCTTAAATTTTATGAAAGCGTTATGTGTGCTCCATATGCGACGTTATATCTCCATATCTAATCTCCAATCTTCACAGAGCCACGTTCCCAGGTACTTAGACTTGTCTACTCTTTGTATGAAGAAGTCACTGAATCGCAGATTTGCATTTTTGAAGGAGTCGAGCTTTTGAATGACAATCATAAAATGTGTCTTTTTGTTGTTAATATTCAGACCTAGATTACTGCTGCAAGCTCCTGCTTTGTTGATGAGTTGTTAAAGATTATCTAAATTATCAGCAGTCAATACTGTATCAACAGCACAGCGAATGTTGTTAATGAAAATTTCATTAAACTTTTTGCCTTTTCAATACGACCAAGAGCTGAGTGAAAAATATTCTCTGAGTACAAACTGAATAACAGGGGTGACAGAAAGCATCCTTTTCGGACTCCTCTACAGATATTAACCAAGTCGATGACCTCATTATCAAATTTAACTGCTGTCTGAATCCAATATAAATTTTCTATACGGCCGATGTCTTTCTGATATGTATACACTCTTTTGAGAATTTCCATAATTTTATGAAGTTGTCGCCTATTGAAGGCTTTTTCGTAAACAATGAAACAAAGGCCTACATTTTTATCCTGCTCATAGCAGTTTCACATCATAAAAGCTAGTGCAACTATTGCTTCTCTTGTACCTAAACCCTTCCTAAAGTAAACGGTGTTCCAGCAAAGAATTTCTCACAGTTTACATAATTATAAACTACGATGCATGACTCTCGAAAATGTTTTCAAGGAATAGCTCATAAGACTGATGAGTCTATGCTCTTCATATTTTCTCGCATTCTCCTTTTTTGGTAAGGGAATGAAAGTTGAAAATAGCCATTGGGCAGGGTAATGAGCTGCATCGTAAATTTCATCAAAAAGTTTGTTTAAGGCTCTGAGACCTTCTTCATCAAGAGGTTTAACGAGCTCCACCAGAATTTCGTCTGGTCCTTTTGTTTGATTGATTTTGGAGTTTTGTATGACCTTATCGATTTCTTCTTCCGTAATTGGAGGTCCTATTAGATCATCGTTCTCAGAAACGTCAACATCTGTTCTATTACCTGAAAAGAGGTTGTTCAAATAGACTTTTCATTTTTTTCTTCTCTGTGGGATCAAGAACTATTTCATTACCTTTGTCGACTATCCAGGAGACCTTTCTTCTTCCACATATTACAGCGGTTTCTTTTAGCTTTTTACGTAAGTTAAAACCATTATGTGAACCTCGCAAACTTTTAATTGTCTGCATTCATGCTTTAACCATTTAGGTTTTGCTGCTCTAATCTTTTACCTTCTAAGTTTATAAATATTGTTGTATTTAGTTAGATCAGTCTGGGCTCTATGTATTCGGCATTAATCCACCAATGAAAGTATTTCATCAGTCATATTTTCTTTCATCTCTTGTTTTATATCCTATTTCATTTTGAGCAGTGGTTATCATAATGTTTTTCATCTCTTCCCTTGCTATGACAGTTTTCTTGATCCATCAGAGGTGTCATTGTCGTCACTAATTTACTGGTGACATCCCGCTCATTTTACTTCTCATTTGAGGCTGTGTGACTTTTTCAGAGCTATCTTCTTCCGTTGAATAGGTTTTTTTTTACGAATTTCGTTTTTACGGAAGATACAAGTAGTATATTGTCAGATGATACATTTGCCTCAGGATATATATAGGTACGCATGCGACAACATGCGCTACCTAACATACTCCAAAACGACGCGCATAAAAACGGGATTCTCCTGGGGCTCTTACCTCGGATTTTATTGATGAGAGAAAGGTAGGGTCAACTAATGTGGATAGCCCTTGGGCTAGGGACCATTTGTATACCCAACAGAAACAGCGTCTTAGTGCCACAATCCTACAGTACAGCGTAAAAGTATGAATATTACACTCTTCCTCCTGCTTAGGCAAATGGAGCAAATTCTTTGTTCTTTTTGTATTCGATGTGATCTACGGTGGGCCTTAAGGGCTTATGGAGGCACCACTAGTTTGTGGGTAGTTCCTTAGAAAACCCCTAAAAAAGAAGTTTTCATACAATGTTTTGTACCAAAACCGAGCCGTGCATTCCAGGACAGCTATGGAAAGGAAACGGCTGAAATTTTTGAGATATATTCCTAAGATCCCGATGTCAAGCAGCTTTAAAATTTTTATTGATACCTTTATCCGTTTCGGAGATGCAAAGATTCAAAGTTACTCTACTTCTACACGTAAGATCCGGTATGAGGAGAAATCTAAATAATACATAACCGCACAAAACTGTTCAATTTTTACAGGTATATTCTGTAGGCATGTATCTAGGGGTGTTATCTTCCCGTTTCCAAAAATTTTTATTAGTTCACGGACGGTTCCTTAGGTAACCCCCAAAAAAGCGTTTTTATACTATTTTTTCGTACCAAAACCGAGCCGCGGATTCAAAGACAGCTATGCACATTAAAGGGGTGAAAATATCACGATATACTCCTCAGATCCAGATTTCGAGCAACCTTGAAAATTTTTTATCCGTTTCCGAGAAACGAAGATTCAAAATTACTTTACATGCAGACGTAAGATATGCACGTAAAATCCGGTGTAGGCGAAATCTAAAGAATAAATAACCACAGAGAAGTACTAAAATTTTAATGTTAGATTTTCCAGGCTTTTATCTACAAGTGCCCTCTTCCCGTATACAAAAATCTTTATCCGTTATCGAGAAACATAAAAAAACATGGTTCCTGGGTACGAAAACCGAGGCACATATTCCAAGAGAGCTATGCACAACAAATGAGTGTAATTTTTTTGATATATTGCTAAGATCCCGACCTCGGACAGTCTCGAAAATTTTCTTGATGTCTTTATCCGTTTCCGAGACAGAAAAGTTCAACTGTGAAATATTCTTTATAAAGTGACGAAGCACAGAGAAATATACTATAAAGAGTCCCCGTTATCATCAGAAGCGTTCTGGGAACATCATGCTGACGTACTAAAGCACATCCAAAATTTTAGTGCACGTAAATTCCGTTCTGAGATGTAAAATTAGTTTTGCGTTATTTCAGTTTCACAGAAGTAAGCTATCAAAATTTTACTGACCTATAAAGCTGTTTTCATATGAGCGACATGTCCTGCTTTGGCAAGGGAAAGAAGACAATCAGCGGAAAAATGCTCCTATCGGAGCACAAAAAAAGCGAATGTGCTCCTGTTTAAAAGAGAGAAGGAGAAAGTAGCGGTGAGAAAGAGACAGAAAATTAATAAATACTGGAAGATAGAAGTGGCTGTGGTATAGAAAGAGCGAAGGATACAAGGGCAATGTGAGAGAAAGAGAGGGACACAGTCGGAGTGGAACATACACTCATGTGCAGAAAAAGACAGAACATCTCGAACGACTAGAGATAGGAATTTCACATTCACAGGACATGTACATTGGCATACTCTGCAGAAATGATTAGCATTTGAACCACGTCGGCCGCGGCTTCAAGTTCAACAACGTTATGGCAGGGCAGAGCACATACTGGTAAAATGTTCCTGCGGCTCTCGTTGTCGCTATAAAGTGAAGGTAGCGCAACAGTGTGAGTTGAGCAGACGTGCAGGATGCCTCGCAGACGATGCGCGAACGGTACCGCCAAACCAGTGAGTTTGAAAGAGGATGCATTCTTCGCATGAGATAATGTGGTGCATCCATCCCGGAAACTGCTACTGGTGTGGGACTAACTATTTGGCAGTGCAACGGGTTCACGAAACGTCGTAGAACACGACGAGATTGGCCAGGTCGCACCACCCAGACCCCCCTCCCCCTAAAAGATCGAACCCTCATTCGAACGGAATTGCAGGACAGATCTGCGTCCTTGCGCGCAAGAATAGAACGGTATAACACATCGTACACTATCAGGGGTGACAATCTGCCAAAGTTTATTACGGCATGGGAACGTGTGCGTCTTCCACTTCTCCACCTACCTTTGACGAATGTGCAGAAACATGCTAGACGGCAATGGTGTATGGATCGAAGTCACTGGGGACAGGAATAGCATCAGGTAGTGTTTTTCGACGGACCCTGTGCCTGCTTGGTTGAGAATGATGGCCGCAGTTCGATTCGCCGCAGACAGGGGGAGCGGCATCACAGTGACTGCATTCGCACAAAAATGGTTCAAATGGCTCTGAGCACTATAGGACTTAACATCTGTGGTCATCAGTTCCCTAGAACTTAGAACTACTTAAACCTAACTAACCTAAGGACATCACACACATCCATGCCCGAGGCAGGATTCGAACCTGCGACCGTAGCGGTCACGCGGTTCCAGACTGAAGCGCCTAGAACCGCACGGTCACACCGGCCGGCCATTCGCACAAGACATACAGCGCCAACACAAGGCCTTATGGTGTGGGGTGCTTTCGGTACAACCACAAATCACGGCTGGTGCGTGTCCAGTGCACTGTGACCAGTGTGACCTACGTGAATGACACCGTGCGTCCCATCGCCACACCCATTCTGCACAACACCCCCAGATGCAATTTCTGAACAAGACAATGCATGACCACATGTTGCTGCACGAACACGCGCCTTCTTGGTGTCAAAGGATGTCAGCCTTTTGCCCCGGTCCGCCAGATCACCAGACCCGCCGCCAATCGAAAATGTGTGAGACATGGTAAAACGACGGGTGCAGCGCTGTGATCCAATGCGAACCATACCTGATGAACTTTGGAACCAGTTGAATGTAGCATGGATGGCTATACCACAGACGCCATTCGCGCATTATACACGTCGATGCCATCACGCATGGAACAAGTTATCAGGACCCATAGCGGACCCTGTGCCTCCTAGGCAACAGGACTCAAGCTGAACCGAGGTGACTGCATTGCTAATAATTTTTGCCAAACATACTAATGTACATGCCCTGTGAATATGAACGTCCTATCTCTAGTCGTTCGAGATGTTCTGTTTTTTCTCAACATGAGTGTAGTTGACAGTGATAGAACAGTGCTAAGAAAAGGATGAAGGAGACAATGGCAGTGGGACAGGAATAAACAGAAGGAGAAAGTAGAACTGGGCGAGAGTCAGTGATAATGAGAGAGTCTATGACAATGACACCGAGGAAGAGACACATAGTGATAGACAGAGATAGTGAGAAGAGTCAGCAGTAGTGGAAATGAAAATGAGCATTTGGCGTCATTGGCCGGGAGGCCGCTTTTGGGGCAGGTCGCGCGGGATTAGCCGAGCGATCTAAGACGCTGCAGTCATGGACTGTGCGGCTGGTCCCAGCGGAGGTTCGAGTTCTCCCTCGGGCATGGGTGTGTGTGTTTGTCCTTAGGATAATTTAGGTTAAGTACTGTGTAAGCTTAGGGACTAAGTTAAGTCCCATAAGATTTCACACACATTTGAACATTCGGGGCAGGTCCATTCGCCTTGGTGCAGGTCTTATCTACATCTACATCTACATCTATACTCCGCGAGCCACCTTACGGTGTGTGGCGGAGGGTACTTATTGTACCACTATCTGATCCCCCCTTCCCTGTTCCATTCACGAATTGTGCGTGGAAAGAACGACTGCTTGTAAGTCTCCGTATTTGCTCTAATTTCTCGGATCTTTTCGTTGTGATCATTACGCGAGATATATGTGGGTGGTAGTAATATGTTGCCCATCTCTTCCCGGAATGTGCTCTCTCGTAATTTCGATAATAAACCTCTCCGTATTGCGTAACGCCTTTCTTGAAGTGTCCGCCACTGGAGCTTGTTCAGCATCTCCGTAACGCTCTCGCGCTGACTAAATGTCCCCATGACGAATCGCGCTGCTTTTCGCTGGATCATGTCTATCTCTTCTATTAATCCAACCTGGTAAGGGTCCCATACTGATGAGCAATACTCAAGAATCGGACGAACAAGCGTTTTGTAAGCTACTTCTTTCGTCGATGAGTCACATTTTCTTAGAATTCTTCCTATGAATCTCAACCTGGCGCCTGCTTTTCCCACTATTTGTTTTATGTGATCATTCCACTTCAGATCGCTCCGGATAGTAACTCCTAAGTATTTTACGGTCGTTACCGCTTCCAGTGATTTACCACCTATGGCATAATCGTACTGGAATGGATTTCTGCCCCTATGTATGCGCATTATATTACATTTATCTACGTTTAGGGAAAGCTGCCAGCTGTCGCACCATGCATTAATCCTCTGCAGGTCCTCCTGGAGTACGTACGAGTCTTCTGATGTTGCTACTTTCTTGTAGACAACCGTGTCATCTGCAAATAGCCTCACGGAGCTACCGATGTTGTCAACTAAGTCATTTATGTATATTATAAACAATAAAGGTCCTATCACGCTTCCCTGCGGTACTCCCGAAATTACCTCTACATCTGCAGATTTTGAACCGTTAAGAATGACATGTTGTGTTCTTTCTTCTAGGAAATCCTGAATCCAATCACAAACCTGGTCCGATATTCCGTAAGCTCGTATTTTTTTCACTAAACGTAAGTGCGGAACCGTATCAAATGCCTTCCTGAAGTCCAGGAATACGGCATCAATCTGCTCGCCAGTGTCTACGGCACTGTGAATTTCTTGGGCAAATAGGGCGAGCTGAGTTTCACACGATCTCTGTTTGCGGAATCCATGTTGGTTATGATGAAGGAGATTTGTATTATCTAAGAACGTCATAATACGAGAACACAAAACATGTTCCATTATTCTACAACAGATTGACGTAAGCGAAATAGGCCTATAATTATTCGCATCTGATTTATGACCCTTCTTGAAAATGGGAACGACCTGCGCTTTCTTCCAGTCGCTAGGTACTTTACGTTCTTCCAGCGATCTACGATAAATTGCTGATAGAAAGGGGGCAAGTTCTTTAGCATAATCACTGTAGAATCTTAAGGGTATCTCGTCTGGTCCGGATGCTTTTCCGCTACTAAGTGATAGCAGTTGTTTTTCAATTCCGATATCGTTTATTTCAATATTTTCCATTTTGGCGTCCGTGCGACGGCTGAAGTCAGGGACCGTGTTACGATTTTCCGCAGTGAAACAGTTTCGGAACACTGAATTCAGTATTTCTGCCTTTCTTCGGTCGTCCTCTGTTTCGGTGCCATCGTGGTCAACGAGTGACTGAATAGGGGATTTAGATCCGCTTACCGATTTTACATATGACCAAAACTTTTTAGGGTTCTTGTTTCCTAAAGTAAACGGTGTTTCAGCAAAGAATTTCTCACAGTTTACATAATTATAAACTACGATGCATGACTCTGGAAAATGTTTCCAAGGAATAGCTCATAAGACTGATGAGTCTATGCTCTTCATATTTTCTCGATTCTCCTTTTTTGGTAAGGGAATGAAAGTTGAAAATAAGCCATTGGGAAGGGTAATGAGCTGTATCGTAAATGTCATCAAAAAGTTTGTTTAAGGCTCTGAGACCTTCTTCATCAAGAAGTTTAACGAGCTCCGCCAGAATTTCGTCTGGTCCTTTTGTTTGATTGATTTTGGAGTTTTGTATGACCTTACAGATTTCTTCTTCCGTAATTGGAGGTCCTATTAGATCATCGTTCTCAGAAACGTCAACATCTGTTCTATTACCCGAAAAGAGGTTGTTCAAACAGACTTTTCATTTTTTTTCTTCTCTGTGGGATCAAGAACTATTTCATTACCTTTGTCGACTATCCAGGAGACCGTTCTTCTTCCACATATTACAGCGGTTTCTTTTAGCTTTTTACGTAAGTTAAAACCATTATGTGAACCTCGCAAACTTTTAATTGTCTGCATTCGTGCTTTAACCATTTAGGTTTTTCTGCTCTAATCTTTTACCTTCTAAGTTTCTAAATATTGTTGTATTTAGTTAGATCAGTCTGGGCTCTATGTATTCGGCATTAATCCACCAATGAAAGTATTTCATCAGTCATATTTTCTTTCATCTCTTGTTTTATATCCTATTTCATCTTGAGCAGTGGTTATCATAATGTTTTTCATCTCTTCCCTTGCTATGACAGTTTTCTTGATCCATCAGAGGTGTCATTGTCGTCACTAATTTACTGGTGACATCCCGCTCATTTTACTTCTCATTTGAGGCTGTGTGACTTTTTCAGAGCTATCTTCTTCCGTTGAATAGGTTTCTTTTTTTTTTTACGAATTTCGTTTTTACGGAAGATACAAGTAGTATATTGTCAGATGATACATTTGCTCCAGGATATATATAGGTACGCATGCGACAACATGCGCTACCTAACATACTCCAAAACGACGCGCATAAAAACGGGATTCTCCTGGTGCTCTTACCTCGGATTTTATTTGATGAGAGAAAGGTAGGGCCAACTAATGTGGATAGGCCTTGGGCTAGGGACCATTTGTATACCCAACAGAAACAGCGTCTTAGTGCCACAATCCTACAGTACAGCGTAAAAGTATGAATATTACACTCTTCCTCCTGCTTAGGCACATGGAGCATATTCTTTGTTCTTTTTGTATTCGATGTGATCTACGGTGGGCCTTAAGGGCTTATGGAGGCACCACTAGTTTGTGGGTAGTTCCTTAGAAAACCCCTAAAAAAGAAGTTTTCATACAATGTTTTGTACCAAACCCCAGCCGTGCATTCCAGGACAGCTATGGAAAGGAAACGGCTGAAATTTTTAAGATATATTCCTAAGATCCCGATGTCAAGCAGCTTTAAGATTTTTACTGATACCTTTATCCGTTTCTGAGATAGAAAGATTCAAAGTTACTCTATTTCTACAGGTAAGATCCGGTAAGAGGAGAAATCTAAATAATACATAACCGCACAAAACTGCTCAAATTTTACAGGTATATTCTGTAGGCATGTATCTAGGGGTGTTATCTTCCCGTTTCCAAAAATTTTTATTAGTTCACGGACGGTTCCTTAGGTAACCCCCAAAAAAGCGTTTTTATACTATTTTTTCGTACCAAAACCGAGCCGCGGATTCAAAGACAGCTATGCACATTAAAGGGGTGAAAATTTCACGATATACTCCTCAGATCCAGATTTCGAGCAACCTTGAAAATTTTTTATCCGTTTCCGAGAAACGAAGATTCAAAATTACTTTACATGCAGACGTAAGATATGCACGTAAAATCCGGTGTAGGCGAAATCTGAAGAAAGAATAACCACAGAGAAGTACTAAAATTTTAATGTTAGATTTTCCAGGCATTTATCTACAAGTGCCCTCTTCCCGTATGTTGAATGTAGCATGGATGGCTATACCACAGGCGCCATTCGCGCATTATACACGTCGATGCCATCACGCATGGAGCAAGTTATCAGGACCCATAGCGGACCCTGTGCCTGCTAGGCAACAGGACTCATGCTGAACCGAGGTGACTGCATTGCTAATAATTTTTGCCAAACATACTAATTTACATGCCCTGTGAATATGAACGTCCTATCTCTAGTCGTTCGAGATGTTCTGTTTTTTCTCAACATGAGTGTAGTTGACAGTGATAGAACAGTGCTAAGAAAAGGATGAAGGAGACAATGGCAGTGGGACAGGAATAAACAGAAGGAGAAAGTAGAACTGGGCGAGAGTCAATGATAATGAGAGAGTCTATGACAATGACACCGAGGAAGAGACACATAGTGACAGACAGAGATAGTGAGAAGAGTCAGGAGTAGTGGAAATGAAAATGAGCATTTGGCGTCATTGGCCGCGAGGCCGCTTTCGGGGCAGGTCGCGCGGGACTAGCCGAGCGATCTAAGACGCTGCAGTCATGGACTATGCGGCTGGTCCCAGCGGAGGTTCGAGTTCTCCCTCGGGTATGGGTGTGTGTGTTTGTCCTTAGGATAATTTAGGTTAAGTACTGTGTAAGCTTAGGGACTCAGTTAAGTTCCATAAGATTTCACACACATTTGAACATTCGGGGCAGGTCTATTCGCCTTGGTGCAGGTCTTATTACATTCGACGCCACATTGGGCGACCTGCTCACGGGGTGGGGATGAAATGATGATGAAGACACAACACCCAGTCCCTGAGCCGGCCGGTGTGGCCGTGCGGTTCTAGGCGCTACAGTCTGGAACCGCGTGACCGCTACGGTCGCAGGTTCGAATCCTGCCTCGGGCATGGATGTGTGTGATGTCCTTAGGTTAGTTAGGTTTAAGTAGTTCTAAGTTCTAGGGGACTGAAGACCACAGATGTTAAGTCCCATAGTGCTCAGAGCCATTTGAACCATTTTTGAACCAGTCCCTGAGCGGAGAAAATCTCCGACCCAGCCGGGAATCGAACCCGGGTCCGTAGGACGGCAATCCGTCACGCTGACCACTCAGCTATCAGTGGCGGACGTCAGCAGCAGTGAGAAGAAATGAATGACATAGTGGCAGTAAGAGGGAGCATATCCTGAAAACTGATTCGTTCCGCATCATTTAGATAAAAGAACCGTTCAAGTGATCTATGGAACATTTAACTAACTAACAGGGAGACAGTGGCAGTGAGAGTATGCAGTGACAGCGTGAGGATACAATGGTAGTAAGACAGAACGAAGGAGACTATGGCTGTGAGACGGGAGGCAGTGACGGAGAGACACAAAACGATAATGACAATGAGTTGGGCTGAATGAGTGAGTGAAAATAGGCAAGTGGGAGTGAATGTGTATGAGCGACTAACAGCGATGGACCAGTGAGTACGAACAAGCTACAATTAGGGGAGCTTGTGGAACTGAGAGTAGGAAGGTAGAATGAGGCTGCTGGTACCCCACTTTTCAGTTAGAATCTTTCAAACAAGATCATATTTCACCTTTTTTGTGCTCCATGGGAGTATTTTTCCTCTAGTCTTGTACTATACTTACGTCTGGATGGAGTGACATCCACAAATCATCTTGGAACTCAAGTCGTTTTACGTACACTATGTGATCAAAAGTATCCGGACGGCTGGCTGAAAATGACTTACAAGTGCGAGGCGCCCTCGATCGGTAATGCTGGAATTGAGTATGGTGTTGGCCCACCCTTAGCCCTGATGACAGCTTCCACTCTCGCAGGCATACGTTCAATCATGTGCTGGAAGGTTTCTTGGGGATGGCAGACCTTTCATCACGGAGTGCTGCAATGAGGACAGGTATCGATGTCGGTCGCAGAGACCTGGCACGAAGTCGGCGCTCCAAAACATCCCAGAGGTGTTCTGTAGGATTCAGGTCAGTACTCTGTGCAGGCCAGCCCATTACAGGGATGTTATTGTCGTGTAACCACTCCGCCACAGTCTGTGCATTATGAACAGCTGCTCGATCGTGTTGAGAGATGCAATCGTCATCCCCTAATTGCTCTTAAACAGTGAGAAGCAAGAATGTGCTTAAGACATCAATATAGACCTGTGCTGTGATAGTGCCATGCAAAACAACTAGGGGTGCAGGCCGCCTCCATGAAAAACACGACCACACCGTAACACCGCCACCTCCGAATTTTGCTGTTGGCACTACACACGCTGGCAGGTGACGTTCACCGGGCATTCGCCATACCCACACCCTGCTATCGGATAGCCAGATTGTGTACCGTGATTCGTCACTCCACACAACGTTTTTCCACTGTTCAATCGTCCAATGTTTAAGCTCCTTACACCAAGCGAGGCGTAGTTTGGCTTTTACCGGCGTGATGTGTCGCTTATGAGCAACTACTCGACCATGAAATACAAGTTTTCTCACCTCCTGCCTAACTGTCATAGTACTTGCAGTGGATCCTTATGAAGTTTGGAATTCCTGTGTGATGGTCTGGATAGATGTCTGCCTTTTACACATTACGATGTTTGGGAGTGAGGAAATCTCGCGTATAGACGTATGATACAAGTGACACCCAGTCACCTGACCATGTTCGAAGTCCGCGAGTTCCGCGGAGCGTCCCATTCTGCTCTCTCGCGATGTCTAATGAATACTGAGGTAGCTGATATGGAGTATCTGGCAATAGGTGGCAGCAAAATGCACCTAATATGAAAAATATATGTTTTGTGGGTTTCCGGATACTTCTGATCACATAGTGTATTATGCTGTTAACATGGGCCTCGTATTTACTTTTTGTAGAAAAAAATAATAGTTAAATTTTGTGTTATTTTTTGACGATTGTAAAATGAAAGATCGTTCCAACTAAGCTTTATGTTTACGAGTAATTTGTATCTTAGGTAGTCAGAGATATTTTTTGTCAGATGAATTGTGCTGTATGTAGATGTACGATCTTAATGTTGTCTATTGTTTTATGTTTATAGTGTTGTGTGAATCCGTTTTCCTTTTCTATTATTTCAATAAAGATTTTCGCGTAAATTTTACGTTTGAGGCCCACCTGTTTGTTTAGTATGTCATTCGGATATCCATTTGTGTGTGCATAAATTTCCATTTCTTCCAAAATATTCATTGTTTGATCTTTTGGTATCCTATGTAGAGTTTTCATAGTGTTTAATATTATGTTCACTCCATGATTTTGATTTTTTTCGGTGTTCCAAAATGATTTATTGACGTCACATCACCCAGATATAAATATAATACAAAATAAAACCTCATAGTATTATTACATTAATACTGTACCGATCTATCATTTTACAAATGGTTCAAATGGCTCTGAGCACTATGGGACTTAACATCTGAGGTCATCAGTCCCCTAGAACTTAGAACTACTTAAACCTAACTAATCTAAGGACATCACACACATCCATGCCCGGGGCAGGATTCGAACCTGCGACCGTAGCGGTCACGCGGTTCCAGAGTGTAGCGCCTAGAACCGCTCGGCCACCCGGCCGGCTATCATTTTACAATAGTCAGAAATAATATGAAATAATATGTAAGTAAACACGTGACCTTTGTTGACAACATAATAAAGAAAAGAACCTACATTCCAAGATGATTTATGGACGTCATTCCATCTAGACGTAAATACAGGTCTATTACAAATGATTGAAGCGATTGCATAAATTCACTGTATCTCCATTCATTGACATATGGTCACGACACACTACAGATACGTAGAAAAACTCATAAAGTTTTGTTCGGCTGAAGCCGCACTTCAGGCTTCTGCCGCCAGAGCGCTCGAGAGCGCAGTGAGACAAAATGGCGACAGGATCCGAGAAAGCGTATGTCGTGCTTGAAATGCACTCACATCAGTCAGTCATAACAGTGCAACGACACTTCAGGACGAAGTTCAACAAAGATCCACCAACTGCTAACTCCATTCGGCGTTGGTATGCGCAGTTTAAAGCTTCTGGATGCCTCTGTAAGGGGAAATCAACGGGTCGGCCTGCAGTGAGCGAAGAAACGGTTGAACACGTGTATCTGGACATGCTGGAAAATTGGCTCATGCCACAACTGGAGACCGACAGCACCGACTTCATCTTTCAACAGGATGGTGTTCCACCGCACTTCCATCATGATGTTCCGCATTTCTTAAACAGGAGATTGGAAAACCGATGGATCGGTCGTGGTGGAGATCATGATTAGCAATTCATGTCATGGCCTCCACGCTCTCCCGACTTAACCCCATGCGATTTCTTTCTGTGGGGTTACGTGAAAGATTGAGTGTTTAAACCTCCTCTACCAAGAAACGTGCCAGAACTGCGAGCTCGCATCAACGATGCTTTCGAACTCATTGATGGGGACATGCTGCGCCTAGTGTGGGAGGAACTTGATTATCGGCTTGATGTCTGCCGAATCACTAAAGGGGCACATATCGAACATTTGCGAATACCTAAAAAAACTTTTTGAGTTTTTGTATGTGTGTGCAAAGCATTGTGAAAACATCTCAAATAATAAAGTTATTGTAGAGCTGTGAAATCGCTTCAATCATTTGTAATAACCCTGTATAAGATAAAATCTGTCTCATAGTGCCATTACATAGACGTAGAATAAAATTATATACAGATTTAACGTCAACTGGAACATCTGATAACGGCCCACTTGCCGAAACAAGCATGTCCTGAACTTATGTAATCAACAAGAAATAAACAATTTGCAACTAAATTTGTCAAAATAATGAAAAAGATGTTATATAATGATCTTACGCAAGCTGAAGACCCAACAGAGAAGAAGACAGTCAATCTAATTACGAAATATGTTGTCTTGATTGTCTGCTGGAAATTTCCACGTATAAAGTCGTCGAGGTGGTAAACTAATCAAGTATTAGTGACTTCCGTGTTTTCTTCTTGAGTGATTTTCAGTAGAAGATTTCCTGTCTCATTTAGTGCTCGTACACCAAAAGGCCCTACCGGATCTTCACCTCTACCATTTCTCAGTTTGTTGTTGAAGTCTGTCACTAGTACATCAATTTCGTGACGTTTTGTGTGGGTAAGTACTTCCTTGATTTGGTTATAGAAAGTTTTCGCATAAAATTTACAAAATTATTTCTTTCTTTCTTCCATTACGATCACAGAAAATTTTAAATTTTTAGCGTTAACTAAATAGCCGACTAAGCTGGTGGCCTTGCGATAACGAGAAGAATGTCGCGCGGCGCGCATGCGCTGTTGCTAAGGAGGCTTTTGTAGCTCAATTTAAGGTTGTTTCCCGGCTTGATAGAGCGCAAGTGTTCTATATCAGACTGTTCGTCTCGACTTCCTCCGCACCACTGTGGTACGTTGTAAACACTTATCGTTTACACTCTGTATATAATTCTTGAAGTTTGCTCGACGAATATGCATTTCCCTGAGTTAGCCACATCATCACACTAAGATGTCAGTCGCTGGTACATCTTCGAAATAGGAGGAAAATATCTGTGGGAGTGGCTAATAACACGTGCTGTGTGAGATCGGGTGTCATCCAGCTGGAATATGACGTTCTAGACATTTCTTACCCGATGCAGTTAAAGCGCAATCTTCATTACCCACACTAGCTTTAATTCGTGGTAATGTTAAGAGGTTCCTTGTTTTTACCTTAATACCGAAGTACATAGTCATAACACAGCCTTTTTTGATGAAGGGTACAGAAAAATGGGACACATGCGAAATACTAAACTCATGTCACATCTTTTTTAATTGTACTTTCTATGTCTTTAAGAATTGCATGCTATTACAAGCATTTTCAGCGTGGTAACGAACCCAGGCACCTTTATATAAAACAGGAGTAGTAAACGAAAAAGTAACCACGACAGAATACAATTCGACAACACTGCGGGCCGACAGCACGATAAAATTACAAGCACCGAATCTCAGTGTTACTTTGTTGCAGTTATATATTTAAACTATCGTAGGACTTCCGTTGACCCTTTTTTAGGGTAGGGAGGACAGAAAGAAAACAAATTTTAAGAGAGGTTAGAACTGAGACAAACCTTCAGTTTGAGAAAGAAATCAAAAAACATAATTCCAGCTTATTACATCAACATAAACAGCCATTGGTTAAGAATTTTCAACTGTCAGCAGATATTTTAACTCCATCCAATTTTAAGTCAGTCAAAGTGAAATGTCAGCTATCTTTATTGCATCAAAATATTCGAGGACTGAGAAATAAAATTAATGAATTAACTATCTGCATAGATGAATTAGAGTCTTCAAACCCAGCTGACATAATCTGCCTCTCTGAACATCATGTGACCACTGGTATAGAACTTTTAAGTGTTACAGGGTTTAGGTTAGCATCTCACTATTGTAGATCAGAAATGGAGAAAGGAGGAGTTGCCACATTCATCAGGAACTGTCATAAATTTAAGAACATAGACATTCATAAATTTTGCCTAGAACAGCATATGGAAGCATGTGCAACAGAATTAGATTTTCACAAAAAATCTTTCATAATATTAAGTGTATATCGAGCACCTGCAGGTAACTTTAATCTGTTTGTAAACCACCTTGAAGCTGTACTGGCCCATTTAACAACCAAAAACAAAGAAATAGTGGTTGCTGGTGATTTCAATGTAGATTTCCTTAAAGACTCTCCCAATAAGAACCTATTTGAGTTAGTAACACTATCATTCAACTTAATTCCCACAGTAAAGTTCCCCACTAGGATAACCACTTGCTCACAAACAGCCATTGATAATATCTTTATAGAAAAGTCAAATGAACAAAATTATATTACAAAACCAATAGTCAATGGCCTCTCAGACCATGACATGCAGTTCCTTCTGTTAAATGTTAATACTGAACAGGATATAAAATCTGTTAAATCTGAGCTCAAGAGGGTAATCAGTAAGCCAAAAATTGATTATTTTAGGACACTCCTCAGAGACATTCACTGGACTGATGTTTACAGTGCTCATGGCATGAATGAAAAATATAACATTTTTGCTAATAAAGTGCTTACCTTATTTGAACACTGCTTTCCCCCAAAACTTACCAAGGTTAGAGCAAAGTCTACAAAGAAGCCATGGATTACTCGAGGAATAGGGGTATCTTGTAAAACAAAAAGAAAACTGTATCTGTCAATCCGAAACATTTCCAATGTTGATGCTATAGCACATTATAAGAAATACTGCAAAATATTAAAGACTGTAATACGGATGTCAAAGCAAATATATTACAAGGAAAAGATAGTCATATCAGATAACAAAATAAAGACAATATGGGATATAGTGAAGGAGGAGACCGGTAGAACCAGACATGAAGAGGAACAAATAGCATTAAGAGTAAATGATGCATTGGTGACAGATGTGTATAGTGTTGCAGAACTTTTTAACAAACATTTTATAACTGTTACTGAAAAGATGGGGTTGTCAGGTTCGGTAGATGCTGCTATGGATTACCTTAGACCAGACATTTCAAGTAACTTCCATAATATGAATTTGACCCTCACTACCCCAACAGAAATAATGTCCATCATAAAATCTTTAAAATCAAAAACATCTAGTGGGTATGATGAAATATCAACAAAGTTAATTAAAGAATGTGATTCTGAGCTAAGTAACATATTAAGCTATCTGTGTAACCAGTCGTTTATCAGTGGAATATTTCCCGAATGGCTGAAATATGCTGAAGTTAAGCCACTGTTTAAGCAGGGAGATAAAGAAATAGCATCAAATTTCCGTCCAATTTCACTGTTGCCAGCATTCTCAAAAATTTTCGAAAAAGTAATGTACAGTCGTCTTTATAACCATCTTATCTCAAATAACATACTGTCAAAGTCACAGTTTGGATTTCTAAAAGGTTCTGATATTGAGAAGGCTATCTACACTTACAGTGAAAATGTACTTAATTCATTAGACAAAAAATTGCAGGCAACTGGTATATTTTGTGATCTGTCAAAGGCATTTGACTGTGTAAATCACAATATCCTTTTAAGTAAACTAGAATATTATAGTGTAACAGGAAATGCTGCAAAATGGTTCAAATCTTATATCTCTGGCAGGAAACAAAGGGTGTTATTAGGAAAGAGACATGTATCAAGCTATCAGGCATCATCCAACTGGGAACTAATTACATGTGGGGTCCCACAAGGTTCCATTTTGGGGCCCTTACTTTTTCTTGTGTATATCAATGACCTTTCATCAGTAACATTACCAGATGCCAAGTTTGTTTTGTTTGCTGATGATACAAACATTGCAATAAATAGCAAATCAAGTGTAGTCTTAGAAAGATCAGCCAATAAAATATTTGTAGACATTAATCACTGGTTCCTAGCCAATTCTTTGTCACTAAACTTTGAAAAAACACACTACATGCAGTTCAGAACTTGTAAGGGGTGTCCCAAGAGTATATGTCTAAAATATGATGACAAGAAGATAGAAGAAGTGGACGGTGTTAAATTCTTGGGATTACAGCTTGATAATAAATTCAACTGGGAGGAGCACACCACAGAACTGCTGAAGCGTCTTAACAAATCTCTGTTTGCAATGCGAATTTTGTCAGACATAGGGGATATAAAAATGAAAAAGCTGGCATACTATGCTTACTTTCATTCCATAATGTCATATGGGATTATTTTCTGGGGTAATTCATCAAGCCAAGCTAAAGTTTTCCGGGCACAAAAACGTGCAGTAAGAATTATATGTGGTGTGAACTCAAGAACATCCTGCAGAAGCCTGTTTAGGGAACTAGGGATACTAACTACAGCTTCCCAATATATTTATTCCTTAATGAAATTTGTCATTAAAAATATATCACTTTTTCAAACCAACAGCTCAATTCATGGAATCAATACTAGAAATAAGAATAATCTTCACAAGGATTTAAAGTCACTTAGTCTTGTACAAAAAGGTGTGCATTATTCAGGAACACACATTTTCAATAACTTGCCAGCAGCCATAAAAAGCTTAACAACCAATGAAATTCAGTTTAAGAGAAGCCTAAAGGATTTATTGGTGGCCAACTCCTTCTACTCCATTGATGAATTTCTGAGGAAAACCAACTGATTTGTATATAAGTACAACATAACTTCTGCACAATTTCAGTGCAGTAATGTGTTCACTGAAAATTTGTGTGTGTGTGCGTGTGTGTGTGTAAGTATAATCTAACTTCTGCACCATTTCAGTGCAGTAATGTGTTCATTGTAAATAAGTATTACAGTAGTTGTATTACATGTTTCTTACCTTATAAATAAATATAAAACTTTTTTATTTTAAATTCAGTGCAATAGTATTTGTAAAATGACTCTTAGTGTTCATTAAAAAATGACGATCATTCCACTTGGGACCTGTGGAATGGTACATTAGCTTATTTGTTTTAGTTTAAATATTTGTCATGTAATGTTGTTTTTCTGACATGTTCCACATCCTGGAGGACCTCCTCACTACGGATCAATTGGAATGAAAGTAAATCTAATCTAATCTAATCTTGATTACATATACAGCAAGTGCACGCTGTAACCATCATCTGGCTAGAAAATCTTTCTGCAGGATCCTGGACAATGAGGGCTTCTATCTGACTCCTGCACTTGTAAAATTTATTGTTTAGATAGATGCAAGTTGAGACATCATCATTCGGAGGTATCGTCATCCGAGTTCAGCTTCTTGGTGGTTTCTCGAAATCACTTGGCGCGAATGTTGGGACAGTATCTGTGAATGCATTGGTGCCAATTCCCTGCACCTTCACATCTAATCCGTCCTTATATTCTACGTATATCAGTATATCTCACGACCTCGATAGCAGCAAGACTTTACTTTTGATCTCCTTTCCTTCCTTCCGATTACCAGTACCAAGTTTACCTGTACGAACCGCAAAATCGGTGAGATTGGTGGTAAAATTTTTAACGTGAGTCGCAAAGAAAAGAAGCTAACAGAGAAACTCAACAAGTAATGAGCTATTATATCAGTATATCTGCACCGTTCCAATCGCGGACAGTTTCAAATAGTTATTACCTAAACCTGTCTCAGTGCATATTGTAGATGAACATTCCGTAGAAATACGCATGTTACTTTTCTGAGGATTGTAATTATAAAATAAACGAACTGTAATCAAATAAACGTTTCTTATTGCAGATAACTCATAAAGGGAACAGACTGCTGAGGATAAAGCATACATTTATTATAAGTTTTCCTTTCTTGCTCTTAACATTGTTCGTTTCCTCCCAAAACGCCTTCTATTTCGATTGACAGACGAGCTCATGGGCTAGCTGTTTCAGTTAGGTGCTCAATATCCAGTCGCTCATATGGTCTAGGAACTTCTCGTGATAGTACCCACACATAAAATTTTCTCCGTGTTCACGCCAAATCATGTCTAGTTGCAGCATTCCCTCCACCCTCCCCTTGTGTTGGCCACAGGCAGTAGCTATATTGCTGCCTTCAGCCAAATGATCTTAAAAAAATATGCTTGCAATAAAGTCCTAAGCTTTATCTTCGGGTTATTTATCAGAAAGTAGACGTTCGGATGTTTTCGGTTTACGAAGGAGTGTAGTTCTCTATGCCAACCTTTGACAGCGTTCGTAGTCCTGTGACGCTGGTTAAAAACATTCCACATTTCAATTGGTATTCTAGGATTTTCCATCCACTGATTGACCATACAGTCTGCGAATAACGTGACCTTTTTCCATTGGGCATTTCCTCCATTATTACCATCCACGCTTCATCAACACTGTTTAGTAAGCATATGCCGCTACAGCACACATGCGGGAAAACAATCGCACTTCTTCTCAAACGCGGTAGTCCTTTGTTAATCATAGTTGCTGAATTTTCTTCCACAGATATTGAGTGAAGTGAAAATTGCAACCATAAGGGGATGTTTTGAGAAAGACTGTTTTCGTAGCTTTAATTGTAGCCATTTCGTTGTCTAACATTGCAGTTTCCGGTGCCCACCCAGACATCTTATTATTCAGGCCGAAAAAAATCTTTTATATGTATTTTGAATTTTACTCAGACCAAAGCAAATAAAGCAGGCAATACCTTCGTCTTCTCTCTTGTGCTTCCGATATCGACGTATATTGTGTACATTTGTTTGAACTGTTTCGAACAATTGTCAAATGTCTCGCCCATACGAACAGTCCCATTTTCACACAGAATTTTCTCCGTTTCTTCAAAACCGAATGACAGGAACCTTTTAACAGGAAAAGGAACAGTAGTCAGTTTTCAAAAAAACTATTACCATAAGTTAGATTCAAAATATCTTAGCTCAATTGAATCTGGGGTTCTCATAATTTGGCATATTTGCAACGAATTATAAACCCTTATATTTCAAATTTGGAAATATCTCTTGAAAAATTTAGAGAACACGCACTGACTTTCTCACAGTTTGATAAATCGAGCACAGCACTGCACGGAGGTCAACGTTGGCCATTTCCAGCATCTTCTGTCATGCTCATTAAGAAGGAACAAACCAGCTTAAGTCTTATTGGTAATATTTCCCAGGCCAGTTCTATTTTGCTCGTCGCTTATAAACGGATATGTCGTGAATAATGAAAATCTGTGTCACACTGGGACTCGCGCCCGGATATCCTACTGTGCCAGCAGTCGCCTTAACCATTAGGCCGCTTGAGCACACTCCCAGACCTGACTCACACTGTCATTGCTACTAATGTTTCCACCTATGACTTAAGAACGCTACAGCCAGAAGTTCTCCGACAGGATATTGCGAAAAGCACCAGTGTGGCAACGGAGTCGGTGTGCGACCTTGGCTGTCAGAAGGGATATATGGGTTGATCCACTTAAACGTTTCAGCAGTTCAACCGCTCGAAACCTCAAAACAAAAGGCCAGATTGTCAAAATGGCAAGCAACACTGCCTACGGGAGACCAGGTACCTCTAATCTCACCCAACGAACAATTGGCCTCTGGAAATGAACTAAAATAGCCATTACGGAGAACCCTCAACCGCCTACGAACTGGGGTGGGCAGATGCAACGTAAACATGTGTAAATGGGGATACCGAGACGGGACGGACACGTGCCAGTGCGGACAGACCCAAACAATGGACCACCTCCTGGAATGCAGCAACATGGGGGAAGTGTGCAGGAAAGAAGATCTGGCAAACGTTACGGTAGTGGCAGTTAAATGCGCTGAATTTTGGCGGGACGTGATATGATATATATACTATGTTTGTCTTTATATTGTAATGTGACTCCCCATTTTGGGTTTGTTTTATTTATAAATAAGTGTATTGTATTTGTATTTGTGTGTATATGTAATATGTGGTTTGTCTATGGCTTGGACACGATTAAATAAAAATAAAGCGCAGATATCTCTGGAACAACAATAGATATTTAAAAACGACTTTCACAGGTATGAATATACGGCAGAGGCTCATGAAAGTAAACACTATGAGACATTCTAAAACGTAATAAAATGTTATTTCCAACACAAACTTAGGTTTCTTTTTAAATGGACAGGTCGTATTATTTCTTACGCAGTCAGTAACATGAAAAATCAAAAATAAGAATGACGTTGGTTGCATCGCAATACGTCAATTACATCCCAAGAAATTGCGAAGCGAAGTTGACGCTTGAAATAAACGAAACGCATCGATATCGCATATCCTGAGATTCAAGCGCGAACCCCACGTCGCTCGTAATCGCGGTGTGATGACGTGCTGCGATGCAACAAACGCTATACTTGTTGCTATTTACACTGTTATTAAGTAGACTGAAAACAATACAAACATCCAGTCAAACACAATGAAAAATAAGGAAAGGGTTCACTCGTTCGTGCTTTATTGATCTTTGCTACAGTACTAGAATGGACATAATGGTAACGAAAAAGCGAATATCACCAGCCAGGGTAAACATAATTAATGGCTGGTCAAGGATCTAACAGAGGGGTAAATGGTAGTTATATGTTGTTGTGTGACTGGACATCTGTATTGTTTTCATTCAATGCCTTTCAGACGAAGGTACAACTTCAAAAAAGCTAATTGGCAGAAATTTTCAAAATTATTAGATGAGAAAATTGTAACTATAGATCCTGTGATAGATCAATATGAGAATTTTGTTAACATCGTTAATGCATCCTCCCGTGCATTAATTCCAATGGGATGCAGAATGAACTCTATCAAGGCTATAACACCTGAAATGGCCACTCTTCTTGAAGAATACTACAAGAAGTTTGAAGAAGATCCTTTCAGGGAAGCCACGTCAAGCCTTACACAGAATGTCCTCTCTTCAATATCTGACTCTAAGAGAGAAGAATGGGTACAATTAATGGTCTACTGCGACATGAGTAAAAGTAGCCAAAAGGCCTGGAGGCTGTTACGTCACCTGAGTAATGATAACACTCAGGTCAACTCATATGTTAATGTTAAACCAGACCAAATTGCTCACCAACTCCTCATTAATGGCAAATCAACTAAACCCGGAAATATAGAGAGGAAACAATTATTCAGGCAAGCGGATCAAGAGGATAGTATCTTATCTCCTTCTTTCTCTCCTGAAGAATTCAAGTCAGCCCTGAATAAATGTAAATTGGGAAAAGCAGCAGGATTGGATGATATTAGAGCTGAACAAATCAAGAATTTTGGTCCTGCTACAATGCTTTGGTTACTGGAGTTTATGAACAACTGTATTCGAGAATGCAAGATCCCTAAAGTATGGCGAAAAGCAAGAGTAATTGCCATACCGAAACCAGGAAAGGATAGGAAAGATCCCAAAAATTATAGACCTATCTCCTTACTCTGTCACATCTACAAAATACTGGAGTGGCTCATACTTCAGAGAATGATTAGAAAGGTGGAGCCTCTTCTAATACCACAGCAAGCAGGTTTCAGAGAACGGAAAAGTTGCACGTCTCAAATATTAAACTTAACATATCGAAGATGGATATGAGAAACGGCTCATTACAGGTGCTGCCTTTATCGATCTATCGGCAGCTTACGATACGATCAACCATCGGCTCATTCTGAATAAAGTTTATGATATAACTAAAGACTTCACACTCATGTGCAATATTGGAAACCTTTTCCAGAACCGCAGATTTTTTGTGGCATTTCAGGGTAAGAAAAGTAGATGGAGAACTCAGAAAATTGGGCTACCACAAGGCAGTGTGCTTGTGACGCTATTATTCAACATCTGTACCAACAATCAACCTATCCCTGAAGGAACTCGAAGCTTTATTTATGCTGATAACTGCGCTACCACTACTCAGGCTGACTATCTTGAGACTGTAGAAGATACGCTATCAAAATCTTAGGAACAACTCACTGTTTACTATCATGGGAATTACTTGAAACCTAATCCTTTCAAGACTCAGACCTGCGCTTTCCACCTGAAGAATAAACAGGCAAATAGATCCTCAAATATATCCTGAGGAGGCATCGTACTCGAACATAATCCTAATCCCAAATATCTTGGAGTAACTCTGGATCGCGCGCTAACATATAAAAAGCATTGCCTAAACACCAAACAGAAAGTGGCAGCCAGAAATAACATAGTGCGAAAATTGACAGGTACATCAAGGGGTGCTAATCCATGCACTGTGCGTTCAAACTGAATATGCATGTTCGGTATGGTACAAGTCCAGTCATGCCAGGAACGTAGATATGGCTCTAAATGAGCTTGCTGGATTATCACGGGTTGCTTAAGACCTACTCCTGTGGACAAACTCCATTGCCTCGCTGGCATAGCTCCTTCTGAAATCAGACGTGAGGTAGCTGCGAGATATGAGAAAATTAAGGCCACAACGAAGGAAGCCCATCCACTATATGGTCCTCAACCCGCACATCCTAGGCTGAAATCAAGAAAGAGCCTCTTGACAACTACTGAGGCTCTCATCGAGAATCCACATACAGCAAGGATCTCGCGATGGCGGGAGAAATGTCGGTGTTTGGGAGAATGGATGGCTCCAAAGGAAGAACTTCCACCTGGACATTCGGAGAAGTGGTCAATATGGAGGTTTCTCAATAGATTACGATCAAACACGAGATGCAAGAGCAATCTGCAGACTTGAGGTTTCTCTGTGGACTCAGTTCTTTGCCAGTGTGGCGCTGAGCAGACTAACAGCCATTTCCTTCAGTGTTCCTGCTCACCAACCATCTGCACCATGCAAGACCTTATGAGAGCTACACCAAATGCACTTGAAGTGTCCAATTTTTGGTCTTCTTTTGTGTAAAATTATATATTTCTGTACTTTTGACATGATAAATAAAATAAATTCATTCCACTGAATAAAAGTGTAAATAACAATAAGTACAGCGATTGTTGCATCCTAGTATGTCAATCACATCGTGATTACGAGCATCGTGGGATTTACACTCGCTTCTCGGCATGTGCAATAGCGGCACGTTTCGTTTATTTCAAGGGTCGACTTCATTTTGCAATTTCTCAGGATGTAATCGACGTATTGTGGTACAACGAACGCCGTTTTTCATGTTATTGATTGCGTAGGAAATAACACGAGGTGCCCATTTAAAAAAAAAAAAAAAACATAAGTTAGTGTTGAAAATCATCCGTTCTACGATGGTTTCACTTAAAACGTGTAACGCGTCCACGTCTGCTGAGGGAAAGATAAAAGTCTGAGAGTTGCGTGTCCTGATGCAGTAGGTTAGAGAGGATGACGTGTACTACGTCAGAGAGTCACCTGACGTTGCTTAACGTCTGCCTTGTTGCAAGACTCCTGTAGAGACAGAGGAAGATCTGATGGCACGAGTTCTGGCCGCTGCAGTAGAAATTAAAAAGACACGAGGTGGGTGGAGAGAGTGTACCAGAACATGCGTCGTAGGTACAATGTCTGTAACAACGTTTCTGGTACCCACATCGAGCCGCTAATGTAATGCATCAGTACTGTTCTGTACGTACAATACGTTGGGCCCTTTTCTTTGCAATAAAGTAAATATGTAATATTTAAGTGTCAATACAAACAAATCTGGTTAAGTGATAAATGGATGTTTCGTTATATTTTCTTTTGAATTGTTACCTAATAATTATACTGCGTCACTCCAAATTCAGTTCCTCAAGCGGAAGTGGATGAGCTAAACATCTGAATTGAACCCGTCATAGAACGGAAACGGTACGTCTCCGGACATGGGTTCCTACTGAAAATATTATGTACTCAATCCCCTCTATAAATCCTAGAAGTTTGTAATGGGAATTTCCGAACGCCCTTTATAACACTTGAATTATTCTCTGCCATACACTTTGCAGACGTCTCTAGACGATGTATGTAGATACAGAATTACACTCCTGGCCATGAAAATTGCTACACCAGAAGAAATGCAGATGATAAACGGGTATTCATTGGACAAATATGTTATACTAGAACTGACATGTGATTACATTTTCACGCAATTTCGGTGCATAGATCCTGATAAATCAGTACCCAGAACAACCACCTCTGGCCGTAATAACACCCAATTCATGTGGCCCTTTTTCGTAGCCACTCAGCTAACAGAGTACCGTGGAAAGTATAGTCAACGAATTCTGAAAGACTCCAGATGTAATCTTTTCTCACGTTATCTTTAGATGAAGGTCCTGACGTGGCGACAGTGGAGCGGGTACTGGACAAAAGTCACAACGGAAACTCTCTGCGTCCACCGCCTGCTCATCCCTCAAATAATTATGACAGCGTCTATGGGACGCGCTCAGTGCACGGACGGGCTTAGTAATGTAGCAAACAAAATCCACGGGGCAGCTTTCCTCGCCCTCTCTTTTAAACAGACCAGTGTAACTTTTGTAACATGTCAGAGTAAACTTCAACATTGGTAGCGTTCCCCAGACGTCAAAGCTCTGGTAATAGTGGTTTACGTTTTTCGTAAAGAGTGATTTCAATAGATCTTCATTGGAGTTGAAATTTTTATGAGTGTGTCTAATAATAATTCAAAGACGTTCGCTTATTGCCAGAAGTATGATGAGCTACATCATTTGATCCTCCATTACGATGTAGTCTGGAAATCCGCCTTCTTATTTCATCACATTACATGCTTCTCACTTGGTGATATTTGGAATCGACACGGCCATTGGGAGTTCACTTGTCAAGTACAACGATGCTATACTGAAATCTAATGATATGGAATGGGGCATAAAGACAGTAGAGAAACCATGAGCATTTCTAGGTGTAAAAAAATTACTATCAGTTTTGTTTTGCATTTTGAACAATTTTTTCTTTCCGGGTAATATTCGTATTAATAACGGATCACCGATATATTAATTTTCTCATAACGCGCACGGTGACCACTTATTCGCATACGATTTAGAAATCGACAATAAAATATTAGAAGAAATATATTCTTATTTGACATTTACTGAACCGCCATTTGGCTCAGAAAGGATTGAGTCGTGGTGCTATAATGTTCCCTACAGATCTACGCAGTACAGTTAATATAAAATACCTACAGTATGGGTATGTCCAAAAAGTTAAAATTAATTTTATTTGATAAATAATACTATTCAAATATGTTCGATTTACAAGTTATTTAAGCATAGTTATTTTTAGAGTCGAAATACTGAAAAGGAAAGAGATTGGAACTGTATTTTGCCATGCCATACACGGTTTAAAGCTACAAATAGTAGATTAGAGTCATATCCAAATACAGTGTGACCAAAATTAGACCGGCCAAGAAAATTGTCATAAATATGTTTACACTACGTTGTCACAAAATGCCGAAAACGTTTCCCGGAGCAGCTTTTTTTTTTTTTTTTTTGCCATCCTGTACTTTGTATAAATTAGTTCCCTCCATGTATATGCTGCTTACGGCTACAGCGTAAGTACCTAACCAACAAAATAACTCTTACAAACGAAATTAGGCAGCATGAAACTTCACCTTCAGTCATGGAGTTTCCTCGCAGGTTCATCTCTGTCCCAGCTGCATAAGTAACTAGATCCTGTAAAACTCGTTGGCAAACTAGCGGTTAGCACAATATGCAAGCCGTATGATACAGTCGCAGCCAATATCGAGTGTACTGGTCGCCGGAAATTATTCAAGTGTTTGTGTAGCCAACACTAGGGACTACACAATAGTAAGACTATTCAGTATACAAGCCTGATTTCCACTGGCTGCTTCCGTGACCCACTCAAAATTTCACGTTACGCCTATAATGAAACTCTAGCGCATATCCACCAAAAGATGTGAGCCTAATAATTTCAAATCACGATACCAAAAGCCCTCAAATGAAAACAGTACACAAAAGAAACTATTATTTAATGTACGGTGTTGTTGGCTCCTTTCTAACAATTTTAAAGTTGAGTCATCTCTACATCCGATCAGATGCTGATTCTTTTCTTCTAATTTTATGAAACTTACATTGTGAATGTCTTAATCATTGGATAGGCAGATAACTAGCTGTTCCATAATAACATTTTGCTTGTGGCTGTATCTAGAGAAAATGTTTTCGTATTTTGTTAGTTCTATCAGCAACGACCTGATTATGTAGCTGTTAGGTATGGTACTAAAAGCTACTTATAAATCTAACATAAGTAATTTCCAACATGTTGGTATTAATGTAAGAATGCACTGTCTTTCGTCTCCATGCGATATTCATAAGAAGAAAAGCCTTTGTACATCATTTTTAATATGCCGACGTGATCGATAAAATATCCTCAGCCAATGTTATTTTCAGTTACTTGCTGATCATATTAATATCTTCACATTTGAAGTTCTGATCTCAAGAAAGATACGACAACCTCCTCAGATACATTTATCACAAATACAGTCTTTTACCGTATTGTTGATACTACGTATAAAAATATTGACTGAACCTTTTGTAAACGTTTAGCGCTTGATAGATCTCTTCTCTTAGTAACTTAGAAAAATTCATGTCTGTATTTGTTTATTATGTGTTGTTAGTAGCTTAGAGAGAGGAATTAGTTCGAAGTAACTGTATCCTTTTCGATCAAGTGCTCACGCTTAAGCTAACATAAAATGGACCGGAAGGAGAATAAATGCGTCCATTACTGAGCAACTCATTCTCTCCGGGCACCTTTCTTCTCGTGTCAATCAAAATATTCTCGAATTCTTCGGCCATATTGTGAGAAGGGGCAAAGAAAATCTAGAGAAAGTAATCACAGAAGGAAGATCGAGGGAAAGAGACTGAGGGGAAGAGCAGTGAGCAGGTGGACAGATCGAGTAAAGATCTCCGTCTTCGGTAGTCTCTGAGAGAAACTGGGAACCGTCGCGAATGGAGACGCTTAGTTCATGGGGTCACGACGCTCAGCAATGAGCACAACGAGTTGTAATGATGATGATGATGATGATGATCGTCAAATTTATGAAAGTGATCTAAGTTGTGAGGAAGGAAAATCCCAGATTGACGTACAGTGTAAGAATATGTAAGAATACTTAGGGAGTTTAATGCATCCACGAAGATGTTCACTCAGGAATCTCTCAGTCGATCGTGTCTTGAGCAGCTTCTGTTAGTTAGTGTGGTATTTTACAAGTAAGGTCAGCAGAAGAGACAAAGACTAAAAGAAGAGTTGTTTAGTCAGTGCAAGAAGGTCGCAGATATGCTTCTGTGGGAGATGCTACGAGAAATATGTTGAGTATCAAGTACAGGCTTTGAGTTACATTCCGAGAGCTTACGTTCCAAAACGAGTAAAGAAATGTATTTCCTCCCTCAATTATCTCAAGTAATGATCATCAGGGTCAAACAGGAATGTGGGAATTGTACCGAGATTCCTCATCACGCGAAGTAGGAAGCAAGTAAAATTATACTTGTATGCTACGTACCCTCTGCCTTTCACTATACGGTGGCTTCGGAAATAGAGACGTAATAACTCCATCAAGCTTGGAGCTACATTTACAACTTCGAGCTTTTAGTTCTTAAAACTGTGTTCTGGTAGCATATTTTCTCTTTCATTTCTCTGCATATCATACACACATCAAAAAAGTTTTGCATCATCTCGCTTCCAAGAGTTCCAGAACGTGTACAGAAAATTGTAATAGAGATCAACATAAACATCATTTCCGCCCTTTTTATTACTCATGAAAGCTACACATTGCATGTTGTATCACCATATAGCGATACCTTCAGAGGTGGTGGTCCAGATTGCTGTACACACGGGTACCTCTAATACCTAGTAGTACATACTCTTGCATTGATACAGGCCAGTATTCGTCGTGGCATACTATCCACAAGTCCATCAAGGCGCTGTTGGTCCAGATTGTCCCACTCCTCAACGGCGATTCGGCGTAGATCCCTCAGAGTGGTTGGTGGGTCACGTCGTCCATAAACAGCCCTTTTCAATCTATCCCAGGCATGTTCGATACGGTTCATATCTGGAGAACATGCTGGCCACTCTTGTGCAGCGATGTCGTTATCCTGAAGGAAGTCATTCACAATATGTGCACGATGGGAGCGCGAATTGTCGTCCACGAAGCCGAATGCCTCGCCAATATGCTGCAGATATGGTTGCACTAGCGGTCGGAGGATAGCATTCACGTATCGTACAGCCGTAACGGCGCCTTCCATGACCACCAGCGGCGTCCGTCGGCCCCACACAACGCCACCACAAAACAGCAAGGAACCTCCTCCTTGCTGCACTCGCTGGACAATGTGTCTAAGGCGTTCAGCCTGACCGTGTTGCCTCCAAATACGTCACCGACGATTGTCTGGTTGAAGGAATATGCGACACTCGTCGGTGAAGAGAACGGTCCATTCGGCATGTTGTTGGGCCCATCTGTATCGCGCTGCATGGTGTCGTGATTGCAAAGGTGGACCTCTCTATGGGCGTCGGGAGTGAAGTTGCGCATCATGCAGCCTATTGCGCACAGTTTGAGTCGTAACACGACGTCCTGTGGCTGCACGAAATGCGTTATTCAACATGGTGGCGTTGCTGTCAGCGTTCCTCCGAGCCATAATCCGTAGGTAGCGGTCATCCACTGCAGTCGTAGCCCTTGGGCGGCCTGAGAGAGGCAAGTCATCGACAGTTCCTGTCTCTCTGTATCTCCTCCATGTCCGAGCAGCATCGCTTTGATTCACTCCGAGACGTCTGGACATTTCCCTTGTTGAGCCCTTCCAGGCACGAAGTAACAATATGGACGGGATCGAACCGCGGTATTGACCGTCTAGGCATGGTTGAACTACAGACAACACGAGTCGTGTACCTCCTTCCTGGTGGAATGACTGGGTCTGATAGGCTGCCAGACCCCTTTCGTCTTTAGGCGCTGCTCATGCATGGTTGTTTACATCTTAGGGCGGGTTTAGTGACATCTCTGAACAGTCAAAGCGATTGTGTATGTGATACAATATCCACAGTCAACGTCTATCTTCAGGAGCTCTTGGAATCGGGGTGATGCAAACTTTTTTTTTATGTGTGTTGAAGAATAATCATCCTCAATATTTAAGGAGTAGGAAGTTATTTTATTGATGTTCTACAGTGCAGTCTCGAGATGGCTTTATTCAAATATGGGAGGAAAAAGGAAGGAAGATTAGCGTTTCACGTCACGTCGACGACGATTCATCATAGAAAGGCACAAGCTGGCATTGGAAAATGATGGGGAAGAAAATCTATCCTTCCATTCTCAAAGGAATCATTCCAGCAATCCCTGCAAGTGATTTAGAAAATAATTGAAAACGTAAATTTTTTTGGCCGGACAGGTATATGAAACTTGCTACTCCCTAATGTGCGGCCAGTAGCTCAACTACCGACCTTCTCAATACAGCTGAAGTGCTGTGAAAGCGATAAAATGCTATAGTGGATCATCCACCTGCTCATAGGATAACGAATATTCGAGTTAAGCTGTATATAAACTGTAGGATGTTCAGTCACTGACCTAGACATCATTTTTCCTTGATGTGAACTTTGTTGTAAATCTTTGAATAGGGGCTCAAACATTTTTCACTGCGATAAAATTATGTAAATTTTATCATTCCACTTTACATGTCAATCTTAAACAAAATCTTAAAGTTTCTACGCTGCTGTCTATTGTCTTCTTCAGTCTACAGCAAACAAAACTTTTTAAATGTTTCTTTCTTTCACAGACTGTGTTCACCTTCGTTAAGATGCCAAGGAGTTGACATGTAATTCGCGCACGAGACGCAAACAAAGAAGATGACAACGTCTACGGAATAGATTTGTTTGAAGTTTCACTTCTCACGTCAGAATTTTAACTAGTAAATGTACTTTTCGGTCATTTCCACACGACAAGAGCTCTCTTCCGCCTCACGTCTATCGCTTCGTGTTGAAGTTGAATTATAGGCGTAAAAGATAGAGCTATTTACATTTCTTAGAGTGAGTTGCTTGCTCGTTGGAAAGACGATTAATGCAGTGGTCTGTAGTAGACATGTATTTCAACAGTCATCACGATTACTAAAGATTTAATTGTGGAAAGGTACAACTTACTGAAATGCGCATGGACGTATAAGCCTCGTAACTGCAGAGACCACGAGCTTAGCACCATCATAAGACTGAAGAAAATTTAAACATTTACATATTGATTAGTTAGGTTACAACCGTTGCTCTACATTGCAGATACAATTTACAATCAGTAATCATTTGAGTATGTCGTTACAATTCAGGATACAATGATAAGCCACAAAATTTAATTTTGCCACGTAAAACATCAAACATGAAGATATATTTCGGCCTTAAAATGATCGAAGCTACAATACATGTTCTTATTTAGGACATATGTGTGCCAAAAACAAAAATGTGGTGCACATCGGTAAAAACGATAATTATTCAAAATAAAATAACTAATTTTACAATCGTCCAGAAATGACACTACGTCTCATAGCGCTTAGGCTGAGTCAAAGCAGCTCACCGGTTTAGCAGCAAACTTCCAGCCATTTTTCCCAAAGACATTGGCACCGAATACCGTCGGTAGAATAACTAGTGCATAATAAACGCTTGCAAGTACACATGACCTCTCGACGATTGATTCGCTGCGGCTGCAGCAGAATCAGTTGAATGTTTGCAGGAACCATCATCATCTCCACCAAACGACTCGGTAGATAAGGTCAGTAGCTCTCTGGTGTTGCTTGACGACGACGTAGTTGCACGCAAAACCGTTACACAGTAAGAAAATTGTTGCGAAATACAGAAACACCTGCAGGTGAGTCACGCTTGGTGTAACGAGTGGCAGCTGACTCTCGACACAAACAAAGGTAATGTAATGTATATTAACGAACACTTACTGAATCGGTTACTATCGTAAAACATCTAAGGAAAGGCATCTGGAGTTATTTAATTTGAAATGATCATATTAACTTAGAAAGGGGAAATCAGAATCGAGACAAACATTCACGGTAAAAATCATACTGGATATTAAGTTCTTTTCCATCTTTGTATAAAATTACTTCGGTATAAGTTCTGTGAATCGGAATACGTGGACACTAAATTTGTTTGTCTGTCCTTTTCAGACACAGGGCTGTTTTAAATGCACTGTGCCAGCTGCAACTCAGCCAATACTCTCTACAGAAATTTTACGTTAATTGAGACATCTGCAAACACATTTTAAAGTAAGAAATCTTAATGTATCTCAGTTTTGTTTCTTACTTTTGCAGTAGAAGCGCCAGTAGCAACTAGGAGAGCACACAAATATTTTGTGCAATTACGGATCACGGCAATGTATCTAGTACTACGATTGTACCAAAACTTTTAAAAATGTAGCCAAGATACATAAAGAAGTTATATACAACACAACTGAAAAAACTTGGCACAAACGAATTGTATACAACTTCTTTGTAGACCTTGGTTCTAATTTTATATACGCTTTTATAAATGTTCTTTGCTGCTAGCACAACAGATACGCAGATGTGGTTCAGGTCTGCAAATTGTCAGTCAGTTTTTAAAGAAATCACACATAATATGTACATGGCACTATGCTTCTATGAAGAAGATATTGACATCTGCTAAACTAATACTAGGTAAGTTTCTGTAGTATGCTTTTTATACTTCACATAAATGTGTAGCCAAGGTGTAAAGATTTATAGTATCCTTAATTATGTTGGCTTCTGAAGATGTCAGATTAATTTGTTGAAACCAGTAAAGCATGATAAAATTTATTTGCAACTAATTGTTGAATTTTATCCTGAAAAAAAAAAAACAATACTACAGCTGCTGAAAATTACAGGCATGAATAAAATAATATTTTACGTAATTGTTTTAGGCATACTCAGTAGTATGCAAAAGAAATTATTATACCAACAATTAAGTGTTTAAAAATTTTGGTTTTAAGTCATTTGGTTTAGATATTTTGTGTTTAAAAGCAGTACTAGTAGGTTAACTCTTTTTTCAGTTATTTATATCTGTTGCTATGAAATACTGCATGCCTAAATCCAATGACTGAAAACTAAATAATTTAGCAAAATTTTTATAAAAACAGTTTCTTTTTAGACCACTGAAGATGCCTAAAACAATCTGCTGAAGTATGTTTGCTTAAGAAACAAAAACAAAAGTCAGTTGCATAAGAGGAATACTAGTTATTCTGATCAACAAGGCAACGTGCATCAAATTAGTGTCCGAGGAAGAATGGCTGCAGATATTAACAATGTAAATGACTTTCGCAACCTTAGATTAAGGCGACGCTCTGACGTCAGGAAAGCTAGCCGATCGCTGAAGCAAGCCAGATTCGCGGCAAGCACAAATTAAGCAGATTTGAGTCTTACGAAAATAGACCAACAACGAAAAACAGGAAGGAAATAGAGCAACACACTTCTTACACAAGACCTAGGTCACTTTACAAGGGAAGTGCCCCCGCTCAATAAAACTGATTTCAGAGTACGGAAGTGTGTCTGTTCTTCCGCCGATCAAAGTCATTTATGTCTAAAACTACACATTTGTATAGATTCGATGTTTGAAGGCTGACGAATCTAAGGAAGTACTGCACAAGCACGAGTGGCTGAAGAAACCATACCTTGTAGCAGGCAATAACAAATAAGGTATTACTTGCCAAAAGGCTAAATTCTTGCTTGACGCAGTATATTTTAACACACACAGCACATACAGAACCATATTTCCTAAAACAGAACTTTCTGTGTTGTTTTCCCTTATTTGTCATCGAAGTGCAAATGTAGAGTTTCAAAGAAGTGAATAAAATACAGCGTAATAGAACAACTCGTTGCAAAGATCTGGATAATGTGAGTACACCGGCTTTTGCTAGTGGACTACTGCAGCGCACTCACACCGAAAGTGACGTAGTGTGTCAATACATTTTCCTTGTCAAACGTTCACACTGTTCCGTAAAACCATAGATCTTTTCGCTAGTTGTTAGTTCTCTGAAATAAGTCTGTTGACATACCTATAGGATGTTACAGTCTGATGGAAAAAGATCAGTGCGATAGTTCGCGTTGCACTTATTGCAAACCATACTCATGTTTTCACAGCGTGGAGATGCTCTTGATGTAACTCATGAAGACTTTCAGAACCCTGCGAGTTCATGTGCCCCAATAAATGCAGTCATGTTTCATCAGAAGCAAAAACAGAATTTCAGAAGCTTCCCTTCACGCAAGGACTGCAATAGCATAACGTCGAACAACAGTATCCGGACTGGTCAGTCGATGTACTACCGTTGCTTTGTAAGGTGTCTTTTCGAGTTTTACCACAGTCCTGTGAGCAGATTCACACCAATCTACGGTGCTAAACGGCAAAACGATTTTCTCAAATTTCTATTCAAGGCCGCACCTAGTACGTCTTATTTCCACCAAAACCGATGCGCCACCTGCCAAACTCCTGATAACATCTGCATCTACATGGACATTCTGCAAATCACATTTAAGTGCCTGGCAGAGGGTTCATCGAAACACCTTCACGTTTCTCTATTATTCCAATCTCGTATAGCGCGCGGAAAGAATGAACACCTATATCTTTCCGTACGAGCTCTTATTTCCCTTATTTTATCGTGGTGATCGTTCCTCCCTATGTAGGTCGGTGTCAACAAAATATTTTCGGATTCGGAGGAGAAAGTTGGTGATTGGAATTTCGTGAGAAGATTCCGGCGCAACGAAAAACCCTTTTCTTTTAACGATTTCCAGCCCAAATCCTGCATCATTTCTGCGACATTCTCTCCCATATTTTGCGATAATACAAAACGTGCTGCCTTTCTTTGAACTTTTTCGATGTACTCCGTCAGTCCTATCTGGTAAGGATCCCACACCGCGGAGCAGTATTCTAAGAGAACGGACAAGCGTAGTGTAGGCAGTCTCCTTAGTAGGTCTGTTACATTTTCTAAGTGTCCTGCCAGTAAAAGGCAGCCTTTGGTTAGTCCTCCCCACAACATTTTCTATGTGTTCCTTCCAACTTAAGTTGTTCGTAACTGTAATACCTAGGTATTTAGTTGAATTTACGGCTTTTAGATTAGACTGATTTATCGTGTAACCGAAGTTTAACGAGTTCCTTTTAGCACTCATGTTGATGACCTAACACTTTTCGTTATTTAGGATCAACTGCCACTTTACGCATCATTCAGATATTGTTTTCTAAATCGTTTTGCAGTTTGTTTTGATCTTCTGATGACTTTATCAGTCGATAAACGACAGCGTAATCTGCAAACAACCGCAGACGGCTGCTCAGATTGTCTCCCAAATCGTTTATATAGATAAGGAACAGTAAAGGGCCTATAACATTACCTTGGGGAATGCCAGAAATCACTTCTGTGTTACTCGATGGCTTTCCGTCAGTTACTACGAACTGTGACCTATCTGACGGGAAACCACAAATCCAGTCACATAACTGAGACGATATTCCATAAACACGCAATTTCACTACGAGCCGCTTGTGTGGTACAGCGTCAAAAGCCTTCCGGAAATCCAGAAATACGGAATCGATCTGTAATCCCTTGTCAATAGCACTCAACACTTCATGTGAATAAAGAGTTAGTTGTGTTTTACAGGAACGATGTTTTCTAACCCCGGAGCGTATGCGGCGATCGGACACTGCTCCCCACTCTTGGTTCCCGCATAACGTCGGACTTAGCGTTTGCATCGTACGTGAAACACACTGTTTTACAACTCTTGTTCCAAATCAATCGCTCCATAGGTTTGAGACGCTGTGATCATAATCATATACATGGTGTTTTTACTAAATGGGGGCAAAACTGCAGGAAACGACCCCTGAGAGGATAAGGAGGACAAAAGGTCATATGGACACATGTCTGGAAATGCGTCCCAAAGGAGGTACACCCCACCTGAGTGGAGATAAAAGATCATTGAAGGGACAACGGTATCAGCACCAGGCAGGTGGCCCGCCAGCATGGTGTTAGCCAGACGACCGTGTGAATCATTCTCCATGACTACCGCCACTATCCGTATCATTTACAACACGTACAGGCCTTCTTACCTACGGACTTGCCTCACAGCGACGGGTTTGTCACTTGCTCGTCGCACAGGCCACCACGGTGCTGGGATTTGTCATCTATCCTATTCACAGCTGAGGCTACCTGTACGAGGAGCGGTATCGCCAACCATCACTACACCCACCTGTGAGCTACAGAGAATCCCGATAACATGATGGCAGCGAATCTCCGGCACAGGTTCCGCCTCATTGTGTGAGAGGACATTATTGAGGACAGCCTCGTGGGAGCAGTCATCCTTCCTCAACGCCTCACATGCGGGGCATTTCTGCACTTCTTGCGGATAACCCCGCCCTCCCTGCCTTACGAAGGGTAATGGTGGTGGTGGTGGTTAGTGTTTAACGTCCCGTCGACAACGAGGTCATTAGAGACGGAGCGCAAGCTCAGGTTAGGGAAGGATTGGGAAGGAAATCGGCCGTGCCCTTTGAAAGGAACCATCCCGGCATTTGCCTGAAACGATTTAGGGAAATCACGGAAAACCTAAATCAGGATGGCCGGAGACGGGATTGAACCGTCGTCCTCCCGAATGCGATACGAACGGTAATGTTCAAATGTCTCTGAACACAATTGGACTTAACATCTACGGTCATCAGTTCCCTAGAACTTAGAACCACTTAAACCTAACTAATGTAAGGACATCACATACATCCATGCACGAGGCAGGATTCGAACCTGCGACCGTAGCGGTCGCGCTGTTCCAGACTGAAGCGCCTAGAATCGCTCGACCACAGCGGCCGGCCGAAGGGTAATGTGCCTACTACATGACGGCGGTCCAGCTCACTGCCCTCTTGAGTGTGGAGATAAAACACTAATACAGACAGAATTTTTTCCACTTGCCTGATGGCAAGGCAATCACTGAAACCTACGTTGTAAAGACTTTTTATCACTCCCTTCAAGTTTGTGTACCTCCACTGGAACACGTTTCCGACCACACATCCATGTGATATTTTTTGCGCCTTTTCCTGCATTTTGTCTCCATTTAGAAAAACCATTTTGTGTAATTTACGTGTGTAATAAGTAAATGGAACTTCACTGCTGTGGAACCATTCCATTTCCTCTAGATGTCAGTTGATCGCACTGAACTTGCATTCAGGAGGGGGTTCAGATCTTCCCTTTTTCCGTCAGGGCGTTCATATTTTCAAATTTTACTTCTGCGGGCAGATGTATTCATAGCAGGCTATGCAGATCGCGAAAAAGTGAAGTCCGTTTTCTAGGAAGGACCACAGTATTGACAGATTCAGTGGTGAATGTTGCCTCTCTCTCTCTCTCTCTCTCTCTCTCTCTCTTTCTCTCTGCCTGCCGCTGTGGTCAAGCGATTCTAGGCGCTTCAGTCTGGAACCTCGCGACCGCTACGGTCGCAGGTTCGAATCCTGCCTCGGGCATGGATGTGTGTGATGTCCTTAGGTTAGTTAGGTTTAAGTAGTTCTAAGTTCTAGGGGCTGAAGACCTCAGATGTTAAGTCCCATAGTGCTTAGACCCATTTGAACCATTTTGATCTCTCTCTCTCTCTCTCTGTCTCTCTCTCTCTCTCTCTCTTTCTCTATCACGATGTCCGCCTGTGTCACAGACTAGTCAGCACGGTACTCAGTGTGTTCGGTCAGAGGATTAGCTGCTCTGCGTAGTAAAAAACAAAACTGAGTGACTGGATCAACGATTAACTTCAACGGGTGTCTTGGGACGACCGCCCGAACAAATGCAGCCAAGAATAACGAACAAAATGAGTTAATAAAAAAAAAAACGTAATAACGTGCTTGCCTACCACACAGCGTGCCCGGGTTTGGTTCCCGGCCGGGTTGGAGAGTTTTCCCGCCCGTGGACTGGGTGTTGTATCATTCTCGCATCATCACCGACGCGTGGAAGTCGCCCAATGCGGCGTCACCTGAAATAAGACATGCACCCGGCGGACGAACTTCCTCGAACGGTGCCTCCCAGCCAACAACGCCACACGATCATTTAATTCTTTTCTATCTTGTTGTCTACCCATGCTTTCGAAAATACTGATGTTGGACTAGAGTGCGGAAAATTTAATAATTCTTGTACCAGAAACAGTTACGAGGGACGGTGAAGGTGAAAGTGCTTGTATTTGTGCGTGGATAACGCCTTCAGAGAGAAATGAATGTTGTGGAAAGGCTCGTAGTAGTAACTCGGGAGCAGAACAGTTTTTGTAGGGTCAGGAACCACAACGAAAGAGTCATGTAGGCAAGAGGGGAAAGCGTGCAGCAAACGGTAGCAGCGTTCCTGGACCACGGGAGAAGATTTTTTTCTGTGTGGGGTCAGAGGATAGCGACGAAAGTCTCGTGGAGACACCAGAGAAAGGTGTGCAGCAGAACTAATTTAGACACGGAACGGCACATCCTACAAATGCATGGAACCCCAGGAAGCTATGCCATCTTTTCTCATGTTCAGCGGAAAATTTCGAGGACTACATGGAAGTTCCGAGCGTCCTACACCGTAGCATCAAGAGTGAAAACGCACCGAAGGAGGGCGAAGCAGTGCCAGATTACAATCTGACGAATGGAACAGGCGGGGATCATTTCTCATGCAGCCCTGAAGTATTCATCCCTTCAGTGCCGCTCCTAAGACAGATGCGAGTGTGTGTTGTCTTGACGCGAGGATTTATTGAGGCCATCAGTTTACATGAGCTCTTCCACAGTTTCATAAACATGTCGTATAAACAAACCTTACGTAACATGATAATAACGGTATGTTTAAAGTTTTAAGTGTGTCACTCGTTTCCAAAATACGAGTATATCTGAGTGTTTATACAAAATTATGAACCCGGTTTATGTCCTGAAATATACCTCCAGCCGCTGAATATGAGCCATTAATAACACAATATGACTTCGAACGTTGAGTTCGGAGATGAGAAAACTCACGTAAAGCTCAGCAAAAGGGTTGTTATTCGGAGGAGGTAACACAACTGGGTATTGAACTAGGACATTAACTGCAAACGTCATACTACACGGCCTCAAAGTGTATTACAATCGCGCCTTACAGGATCGCCTTTGTGCAGGACTAACATGTTTGTCATCTGTTGCTCACACTACTTCATAACATGAAAATAGAGAGTTTTTATTCGAAGAAGTGCATCAGCGTCGTCGTACTCGGATTGATGAAAAATTCTTACGGAAAATGAATATAAGCAGTGCAAGCATGCATAGCTGAACCCCACAGCATACTGCAATAGAAGTGAAAGGAGCAAGTTTTGTATGAAACAGTTATTAAGTATTCAAACCTGGAGATAGGGTATACGCGAAAGAATCTGTGAACAAAGGGAAGGTGCAAATTAATGAATTCGGGAAGCTCAAATATATGAAAAAGCCAGTATAAAACGTCAACATACCTGATACACTAAACCAATCGTTATGGTTAAGGACAGACACTAAATCAGAAAGTGTACATCTATTCAGAACATTATGACAAAAAATTACGTAAAATCTTTCAAGCTATTTAGAAGCAGCCATGCAAGTGAGAAAATCTGTTTGTAAATTACTTGAGCTTACAGATGTTTAACTCAGAGACAAATATCAGTCACCACAAGAAAAAAGACACAACCTTATGCTTGGCAGGTTCACGTGGAAAAGACAACGGGGAAGAGGACACGATTTTACCTAAATTAACACTATCGCACTTTCCAGTAATGTCAACGCAACCCGAATACTCGCAGATTGCTACAAGCTCGTAATTGTGTTTAAAATCTAAACTTCCTAGTAGGTTAAAACTGCTTATCGGACAGAGATTCGAACTCGGGACTTTCGCATTTCGCTCGGAAATGCTCTATCTACTGAGCTACCCAAGCGCAACTCACGAACCTTGCTCAGAGCTTTACTTCCGTCAGTACTTCATCTCCTACCTTCCAAACTTCACAGAAGCTCTCCTAAAAATCTTGCAAGACTAGCACTCTTAACAGAGAATATTGCAGGGACATTACTTAGCCACAGCCTGGGGGATTTTTCCAGAATGAAACTTTCACTCTGCAGTAAACTGTGCGGTGATACGCAATCTCCTGGCAGATTAAAACTATGTGCCGGACCGAGACTTGAACTCGGGACTTTTGCCCTTCGCAGGCAAGTGCTCTACCCACTAAGTATCGGTAGAGCACTTGCCCGCGAAAGGCAAAGCTCCCCAGTTCGAGTCTCGGTTTGGCGTTCAGTTTTAATCTGCTAGGAGGTTTCGTGTCAGCCCATACTCCGCTGCAGAGTGAAAATTTCATTCTGTTGAAAGTTGCTGGTCGAATGCACCCATATCCAGTACATAAGATAAGAGCCTGAGATCTTCTGCTCCAGTATGCTGCCATTGTGGAGTGCTTTTGTGCTGCAAACTGCATGAGGTATCCAGTCGAAATATGTGCATACAGTACTCTGATTGACCAGCACCTATCAAAGCTCTCTCCTATTTGGCAAAGATGTACCACTCCCTCGGACAGGGACGACTGGTGACCGGTCGTCTGTAAGTCGACAAGTGATCCACACATAGCGTTGGTGCGCGTGTATGAAAGCAACTCGCGATAAAGTGACCGCCTTTCAAAGCTTATGATGTTTGCCTGTTTAAAGAAAGTGTAATAACAAAAGAACAAAATCTACCCAAAAAATCAAAAAATCCTGATTACAAATAAAATTAAATTCTATACTTCTGTCCCAAATGTAAAATATATGTAAGCCGTTGTGTGGGATTTCTATTGCCTGATAAAGCCCAATAGCTTTACCTGCCCAGACAGCCATGCTTGTTAAAAGCACCGCTTCTGAAATGGGAAGGTGCACCATCCCCCGATCAAATCCACCTGGCAGATTAACGACGTGAATTGGTGTGGCGATCAGCCTGGAAGTGGTTTTTAGGTGGTTTACAACTTCCAAATAGGTAAATAATATGCTGGTACCCAAGTACCGCCTCAATAACACGTTTCGTAAACGTCTAGAAACCTTTCGCTCACTTTGACATGAATAACACCACATGCGAACTGTTGGGGTACACACATTCCGTAATGGGGTGGCGACAGGTAAGGTATCTGCCCACCTCTTAAACTAACCATGCCAAGTCCGTTAACAACTATGCCGACCCCTAAGACGATGCAGGACGAAGGCACAGGAGAAAGAAGAAGAATAAATCCCATCAGTTTTGTAGAACTCTCTGGAACTCGAAGCGCCACAGTCGCTACGGTCGCAGGTTTGAATCCTGCCTCGGGCATGGATGTGTGTGATGTCCTTAGGTTGGTTAGGTTTAAGTAGTTCTAAGTTCTAAGGGACTGATGACCTCAGCAGTTAAGTCCCATAGTGCTCAGAGCGATTTGAACCATTTTTCGAGCTGGAGTACCGCAACTGTGTTAGCAGTCTCATCCTTGCCAAACTATATCAGTAAGTATGGAAATGTCTCTATATCTGAATTATTTTGTTTTTGTTGTTCTTAAATTTTAATACCATGATATGTCCAATACCTTTATAAATAGGATCTACTATTACTACTTTTGCGATAAACAGTATGTTCAAACTAACACTAAATACCATATCAAATGCAATTAGAACCAATTATGCAAGGGTAAAAAGAAAATAGAAACAACTGTTAAATGTATGAATTGAAATATTAGGTAACAATAATTGTATTAACCGTCTGAAAATACAGGGTGTTACAAAAAGGTACGGCCAAACTTTCAGGAAACATTCTTCACACACAAATAAAGAAAAGATGTTATGTGGACATGTGTCCGGAAACGCTTAATTTCCATGTTAGAGCTCATTTTAGTTTCATCAGTATGTACTGTACTTCCTCGATTCACCGCCAGTTGGCCCAATTGAAGGAAGGTAATGTTGACTTCGGTGCTTGTGTTGACATGCGACTCATTGCTCTACAGTACTAGCATCAAGCACATCAGTACGTAGCATCAACAGGTTAGTGTTCATCACGAACGTGGTTTTGCAGTCAGTGCAATGTTTACAAATGCGGAATTGGCAGATGCCCACTTGATGTATGGATTAGCACGGGGCAATAGCCGTGGCGCGGTACGTTTGTATCGAGACAGATTTCCAGAACGAAGGTGTCCCGACAGGAAGACGTTCGAAGCAATTGATCGGCGTCTTGGGGAGCACGGAACATTCCAGCCTATGACTAGCGACTGGGGAAGACCTAGAACGACGAGGACACCTGCAATGGACGAGGCAATTCTTCGTGCAGTTGACGAAAACCCTAATGTCAGCGTCAGAGAAGTTGCTGCTGTACAAGGTAACGTTGACCACATCACTGTATGGAGAGTGCTACGGGAGAACCATTTGTTTCCGTACCATGTACAGCGTGTGCAGGCACTATCAGCAGTTGATTGGCCTCCACGGGCACACTTCTGCGAAGGTTCATCCAACAATGTGTCAATCCTCATTTCAGTGCAAATGTTCTCTTTACGGATGAGGCTTCAGACCAACGTGATCAAATTGTAAATTTTCACAATCAACATGTGCGGGCTGACGAGAATCCGCACGCAATTGTGCAATCACGTCATGGACACGGATTTTCTGTGAACGTTTGGGCAGGCATTGTTGGTGATGTCTTGATTGGGCCCCATGTTCTTCCACCTACACTCGAAGGAGCACGTTATCATGATTTCATACGGGATACTCTACCTGTGCTGCTAGAACATGTGCCTTTACAAGTACGACACAACATGTGGTTCATGCACGATGGAGCTCCTGCACATTTCAGTCGAAGTGTTCGTACGCTTCTCAACAACAGATTCGGTGACCGATGGATTGGTAGAGGCGAAGCAATTCCATGGCCTCCACGCTCTCCTGACCTCAACGCTCTTGACTTTCATTTACGGGGGCATTTGAAAGCTCTTGTCTACGCAACCCCGGTACCAAATGTAGAGACTCTTCGTACTCGTATTGTGGACGGCTGTGATACAATACGCCATTCTCCAGGGCTGCATCAGCGCATCAGGGATTCCATGCGGCGGAGGGTGGATGCATGTATCCTCGCAAACGGAGGGCATTTTGAACATTTCCTGTAACAAAGTGTTTGAAGTCACGCTGGTACGTTCTGTTGCTGTGTGTTTCCATTCCACGATTAATGTGATTTGAAGAGAAGTAATAAAATGAGCTCTAACATGGAAAGGAAGCGTTTCCGGACACATGTCCACATAACATATTTTCTTTCTTTGTGTGTGAGGAATGTTTCCTGAAACTTTGGCCGTACCTTTTTGTAACACCCTGTATAACTGAGGCAACCTGAGGCGTGCTCGACACTTCACGTATCAGCTACGTATATTCCTTTGTGCAGTGAATCTTGGTAGTACCCTGTGGGATATTTAGTTGGCAATGCTATTTATAATTTCTCAGGAATCAGGGTTTCTTAATGTATAGCGGAGGTCTGCATCTACAGTGCTAAGAAATTGACGGAAGGTTAAAAAATGTTCAAATGTGAGTGAAATCGTATGGGACTTAAGGTGCTAAGGTTATCAGTCCCTAAGCTTACACACTACCTAACCTAAATTATCCTAAGAATAAAAACACACACCCATGCCCGAGGGAGGACTCGAACCTCCGCCGGGACCAGCCGCACAGTGAAGGTTAAAAGCTGATATAGTTTTTAATCTAATTTCTCTGGTACTTCTGTCGCGATTGAGAGAAGATACATTTCCGGATTTTTGTGAACAGTTTCTCGGTTAGTGACCTACAAGTCTCCGTGAAGTTGGTGAGGTGGGGCGGGGGAGTATGAGCGTGGAGTTACTTGCTGCCTGAACAACAATCACACGACAATGGTCAGTACTTGATACATGCGACTAGACCAGTCATAGAAATACCTTGTGGAAAAGGGAATCTGGCGATCCGGATGGACACCCTTATCTCCTAGTGCAGACGATGATTTATTGTATGATTGAATTCATTTAGAAACCTGTCCTTACTTTGTACTTTAACTCTAAATGAATTTGTACAAATCGAAAGCAATGGATTAATGAGGTCCAAGCGCTAAAGTGTCGGTTTTGCAGCCGCCTAACCTGAATAATCTGCATTTTCGGAAGTTCTTTTTGATGAATAATATAATCATGAGCAACTGAGCAAGAGCTAGCTGCCTCTGCTGTAGAAAGGGCACTCATTACGAACATGCTAATGAAATCGTTCAGTGTAGCTCGAGACTGGAATGATGTTGGACCGTGTACTGGCAGTCTAGGTGACAGAAGTGCACATGCTGGGCAAGACGCATTCAAAAATGTTCAAATACGTGTGAAATCTTATGGGACTTACCTGCTAAGGTCATCAGTCCCTAAGCTTACACACTACCTAACCTAAATTATCCTAAGGACAAACACACACACCCATGTCAGAGGGAGGACTCGAACTTCCGCCGGCATCAGCCGCACAGTCTATCACTGCAGCGCCTCAGACCGCTCGGCTAATCACGCGCGGCCAAGACGCATTCCATAGCGCCCAGATAAGTGGTGCCCGACGCATGGCAAATTTGATCTGCAAGGTTACGCGGCCACTAAGCTTATCACGTACCACGCTGTCAAGTGTACTAAGTTAGTATTTAGGTTAGGATAAAATCGCCGCCGACAGAATCGACCACTGTCAAAAATGTTCAAATGTGTGTGAAATCTTATGGGACTTAACGGCTAAGGTCATCAGTCCCTAAGCTTACACACTACTTAACCTAAATTATCCTAAGGACAAACACACACACCTATGCCCAAGGGAGGACTCGAACCTCCGCCGGGATCAGCCGCACAGTCCATGACTGCAGCGCAGCAGACCGCTAGGCTAATCCCGCGCGGCCAACCACTGTCACTTGCTATCTTTTTACGACGACTGTTCATAGCCATGTTACATGGCCTCAAATGGCATACTGTTCCTTGTAGACACATTGGGCAGTTAGTGTCGTTAAACCAATAAAATGGGCAACTTTATTCACGATTTGATCATGGTCACATTGAGATACGACAACTCGTTTCCGCCATTCTGTAGCGTCTCCACGTCGACCCAACTTGCTGGGCTGAGTCTATACAACAGACTGACACATCTGGCACATCAAGGTCACTTTGGTGCAGTTACTTACGTCAGCGGTAGAGGGACAAATGAGCGTGCGGTACCTGCTCTACATCTACAGCGCTTCAAAACGACCAGCGTACAGTTTCAGGTGAGAGATTAATATTTTCTCCAAAGAGCTTACAAAAGCCACTGCTTGGACGTGCAACGCAGTGTGCCGGTTAGACTTGAATTAATCAATAAATATTCAATATTGTTCTTCGTTAACTCTTACTTTGCTCTATCGTTACCTTCAATGAGACGATGAAAAAATTCGTCTCCTCCCTGCTTGCTTCTCGCTTAAGGAAATGTAATACTACGACTTCCACTTTTCTTAAATAAGTGTGCAGACTCCTTACAGGGTGTCCCAGGAGGAAAGGTCAATATTCAGAGGTATGACAGGAACGCTCGTTTGAAGCAAAAAACTTCTTATTGTAGTATGTGCTACTCCGAATAGTTTCCGATATAGAACACATTTAACGTGCTTGCTTTTGCGCTAATGGTGCGAACATATGTGTCTTACCATCCAGCCCATCTGACGTACTATTCTAGGCCAACCTACCTCGTTGCTTTCAACCTGCGTACTCGGTATGTCTTTCGTCATTAAACTAGCCCGTTGAACGCGCAGTTGTCACGTGTTGTGAGTGCAGTAGTGCGAGGGACTGAGTGTATATTAGCGAGAAGCACGGGTTAACTTCGTTTTGAAATGCGCTGGATAAAATGCTACATACCTATTACGTCTTCTGCGATGGTAGTACTCCTGGTTCTGTCAAAGAATACCGCCGGCGTTTTCCGACACGTCGAATTTCTGACTGTAGAGTGTTTCCCAGAGTTTTCAGCACATTTCGTAAAACAGGTATTCTTGCAAGTTACAATTTTTCTTCCGAATGCGCAGTCAAAAAACTGTGCAGGAAAAGCAAAACGTCCGCAGCTCGTGGTCGTGCGGTAGCGTTCTCGCTTTCCACGCCCGGGTTCCCGGGTTCGATTCCTGGCGGGGTCAGGGATTTTCTATGTCTCGTGATGACTGTGTGTTGTGTGCTGTCCTTAGGTTAGTTAGGTTTAAGTACTTCTAAGTTCTAGGGGACTGATGACCATAGCTGTTAAGTCCCATAGTGCTCAGAGCCAAAAGCAAAACATTGTTTAAATGGCGCAGCGTAATCCTACTGCAGCACACAGAAACTTGCTGCACGTGGTAATAACCCACGAACACGTGTAGGCGAACATTCCACGCGGAAAACTTGAACCTATTTCGCATACATTGTGCCGACGATCTTCACATGGTGACAACGGCACACGACTTGAATTTTGGTACAAGTTAAATGGAAATCGTCATCTCCTTCCATTAATACTGTTCACTGTTGAACCCACGTCTATCCTGAATAGGATCGACAACGTATGTAGTAATCATTCATGTTCGCAGGAAAATCCACACGCTACAGTGGAAACCAATTTTCAAGTTCGTTTTTCGATCAATATTTGGTACGGCACGATGGATAACATGTGTTATAGTCCCATTCATTTCAGAAGAGCGAGTGACGGGACCGAATTACTTGCATTTTTTTGGAAAATTCGTTTTTTGAACACCTTGTGGACGTTCCTTTGACCATGCGGACTACACTGTATTTCCAGCATGACGGAGCACCTCCATATATTACTAGACGTGTGAGGGAACATCTCAACTGCACTTACCCTAATCACTAGATTGGTCGTGGAAGTACTGCGCAGTTAACTGGCCACATTGCCTGCCTTAAGCCGTTAGATTTCTGTTTATGGGGTTGGACGAGTTTGAGGTGTACAAACAAAAGGTGAATACGCGGGATGAACTGCCTAGTCGCATCATGGACGCTGCAGGCCGCATTAGGAAACTTGCGGAGGCATCCAGACAAGCAACACATGACGTTTCCACAAGAGTTCACAAATGCTTTGAAGCTGACTGGGGGATATTCAAAGATATATTGTGAGCTGTAGAACAGCAGTAATGCGACACGTACGATAATGCTTGGAGGTGGATGTATTGAAGACATGTATTTTTCAACTGATAGTTTATAAAATCCGTGTTGTAATGTTTACTAACTGTTGTACATGTGTAAACCCGACAGTGTACTGAATAATACAGAAAATAAATAAGAAGGTACATTAAATGAGGTCTGTCTCTGAAAATATTCGGAATAGAGTATTTGTCCACATGAAGTGTTTTGCTTCAAAAGTTCGTTCCTGCCATATCCCTGGCTATTGACTATTCCTCCTTGGATACCCTAAGTGATCCGTGTATTGTCCACAAACATATACAACACCCTTTGGATAACATCAAACATCAAATCAGAATGTCCAACACGAAAACCCTAAATATAAGTTCTATCTAAAGAAAGAGTAATGGAATCAGAATGAAATTTTATTAACATTTCATTTGTTTGAGTCCCGTCAAAACCTTTGCAGAGCTATTTATTCTCCGCGAACTTCGCGCTTCTCCAAAGTAGGCCAGCGATGCTAGCAACTCATACGATGGATATTCGTTAAGCAAATCAACACATTTTTTTCTGAAAACATGTTCGTTTTATTCAGGATTCTAATACACCAAATTATTTTCCAGTTTTTTGGCTACAAAACCCTGTTTTTCAACATAATCTCCGCTCAATGCGACGGCCTTAGGCCACCTTACTGAGAGGGCCTGTATGCCGTATGTTACCAGTCTACTAGTCGACGTCGGAGCCAACGCCTTGCTGCATCAGTAACCAACAGCGACGTTCAGTTGTGCAGCGAGGTGTTTGATTACGATCCGTTGTCACCTCTAATGAGAGTGTCCGCACGTTCCAACACTGCAGGAGTCACAGCTGTGTGCCACCGGCCGGCAAGCGGGACATGGAAAAGGTTAGCGCGACGTTGTTGCGATAATGACAGACGCCTCACCCAACGGCTCATCGTGGTTTTGTCCACTGCCAGGTCCCGTAGACATTCTGCAAGCCCCTGTGAATATCTGCGATGCTCTGCTTCTCTGCCAAAAGCAACTCAATGACAGCTCTCTGCTTGGAACGCACTTCCGTTACAGACGCCATTTTGAAGGCTACGTATCTCGCCGGCACCTATTGGAACTTCATGAAACTATTGGAGCTGAAGCGAGAATATTCTGCGATGTGCCAAAACAAATTTCGCATTTTTTTCAGCCGAAATGGGCCGAGAAAAAAAATGTGTTGCATTACTTATTGGAGACCCTTGTATATTAGCGTCCGCGCAAAATACTTTTCCTCGCGAAGTAACTACGATCGCCGACCCATCTTGGAAAAACACGTCGTCTCTCGGCATGGTTCTCCACGTGCAAATAAAATAACAAATCCGCCCAATATTTGAGCTCTCTGCTATGACAGCTTGTTTTATGGTATTCACTCGCTGATAACATTTGTTGGTAAGAATACACATCATTCTCTTTCAAATTCTGAAGGTGGCAGGGGTAAAATACAGGGAGCGAAAGGCAATTTGTACAGAAACCAGATGACAGTTATAAGAGTCGAGGGGCATGAAAGGGAAGCAGTGGTTGGGAAGGAAGTGAGACGGGGCTATAGCCTATCCCCGATGGGATTGACGGAGGACATCGAAAGGGTGCAAAAAAGGGCAGCTCGTTTTGTATTATCACGTAATAGGGGAGAGAGTGTGGCAGATATGATACGCGAGTTGGAATGGAAGTCATTAAAGCAAAGACGTTTCTCGTCGCGGCGAGATCTACGAGGGCAGTTCAATAAGTAATGCAACACATTTTTTTTCTCGGCCAATTTTGGTTGAAAAAACCGGAAATTTCTTGTGGAATATTTTCAAACATTCCCGCTTCGTCTCGTATAGTTTCATTGACTTCCGACGGGTGGCAGCGCTGTACCGAGCTGTTAAAATGGCGTCTGTAACGGATGTGCGTTGCAAACAACGGGCAGTGATCGAGTTTCTTTTGGCGGAAAACCAGGGCATCTCAGATATTCATAGGCGCTTGCAGAATGTCTACGGTGATCTGGCAGTGGACAAAAGCACGGTGAGTCGTTGGGCAAAGCGTGTGTCATCATCGCCGCAAGGTCAAGCAAGACTGTCTGATCTCCCGCGTGCGGGCCGGCCGTGCACAGCTGTGACTCCTGCAATGACGGAGCGTGCGAACACACTCGTTCGAGATGATCGACGGATCACCATCAAACAACTCAGTGCCCAACTTGACATCTCTGTTGGTAGTGCTGTCACAATTGTTCACCAGCTGGGATATTCAAAGGTTTGTTCCCGCTGGGTTCCTCGTTGTCTAACCGAACACAATAAAGAGCAAAGGAGAACCATCTGTGCGGAATTGCTTGCTCGTCATGTGGCTGAGGGTGACAATTTCTTGTCAAAGATTGTTACAGGCGATGAAACATGGGTTCATCACTTCGAACCTGAAACAAAACGGCAATCAATAGAGTGGCGCCACACCCACTCCCCTACCAAGAAAAAGTTTAAAGCCATACCCTCAGCCGGTAAAGTCATGGTTACAGTCTTCTGGGACGCTGAAGGGGTTATTCTGTTCGATGTCCTTCCCCATGGTCAAACGATCAACTCTGAAGTGTATTGTGCTGCTCTTCAGAAATTGAAGAAACGACTTCAGCGTGTTCGTAGGCACAAAAATCTGAACGAACTTCTCCTTCTTCATGACAACGCAAGACCTCACACAAGTCTTCGCACCCGAGAGGAGCTCACAAAACTTCAGTGGACTGTTCTTCCTCATGCACCCTACAGCCCCGATCTCGCACCGTCGGATTTCCATATGTTTGGCCCAATGAAGGACGCAATCCGTGGGAGGCACTACGCGGATGATGAAGAAGTTATTGATGCAGTACGACGTTGGCTCCGACATCGACCAGTGGAATGGTACCGTGCAGGCATACAGGCCCTCATTTCAAGGTGGCGTAAGGCCGTAGCATTGAATGGAGATTACGTTGAAAAATAGTGTTGTGTAGCTAAAAGATTGGGGAATAACCTGGTGTATTTCAATGCTGAATAAAACAACCCCTGTTTCAGAAAAAAAATGTGTTGCATTACTTATTGAACTGCCCTCGTATTTACGAAATTTCAGTCACCAACTTTCTCTTCCGAATGCGAATATGTTTTGTTGAGCCCAACCTACATAGGTAGGAATGATCATCAAAATAAAATAAGAGAAATCAGAGCTCGAACAGAAAGGTTTAGGTGTTCGTTTTTGGCGCGCGCTGTTCGGGAGTGGAATGGTAGAGAGATAGTATGATTGTGGTTCGATGAACCCTCTGCCAAGCACTTAAATGTGAATTGCAGAGTAATCATGTAGATGCAGATGTAGATGTTATTCAATCTGTATAGTGAGCAAGCAGTAAAGGAAACAAAAGAAAAATTCGGAGTAGGAATTAAAATCCATTGAGAAGAAATAAAAACTTTGACGTTCGCCGATGACATTGTAATTCTGTCAGCAAAGGACCCGGAAGAGCAGTTGAACGGAATGGACAGTGTCTTGAAAGGAGGATATAAGATGAACATCAACAAACGCAAAACGAGGATAATGGATTGTAGTGGAATTAAATCAGGTGATGCTAAGAGAATTATACTAGGAAATGAGAGACTTAAAATAGTAGATGAGTTTTGCTATTTGGGGAGCAAAATAACTGATGATGGTCAAAGTAGAGAGGATATAAAATGTAGACTGGCAATGGCAAGGAAAGCGTTTCTGAAGAAGAGAAATTTGTTAACATCGAGTATAGATTTAAGTGTCAGGAAGTCGTTTCTGAAAGTATTTGTATGGAGTGTAGCCATGTATGGAGGTGAAACGTGGACGATAAATTGTTTAGACAAGAAGAGAATAGAAGCTTTCGAAATGTGGTGCTACAGAAGAATGCTGAGGATTAGATGGGTAGATCACATAACTAATGAGGAGGTACTGAACAGAATTAGGGAGAAGAGAAATTTGTGGCACACCTTGACTAGAAGAAGGGATCGGTTGGTAGGACATGTTCTGAGGCATCAAGGGATCACCAATTTAGTACTGGAGGGCAGCGTAGAGGGTAAGAATCGTAGAGGGAGACCAAGAGATGAACACACTAAACAGATTCAGAGGGATGTAGGTTGCAGTAGGTACTGGGAGATGAAGAAGCTTGCACAGGATAGAGTAGCATGGAGAGATGCCTCAAACCAGTCTCTGGACTGAAGACCACAACAACAACAACACATCATTCGTCTGGAATGGTATGTAATAACATAATAACTTAACCCTAAGTCATAGGACATAGAGATTAGTATAAGACTGTAAAACACCGCTATCGAACACTCGAAGCACGAAAAATTATCTCCTGGACTGATGAGTCGGCAACGGCCTTGCGCCAGTGGTTACACCGGTTCCCATGAGATCACCGAAGTTAAGCGCTGTTGGGCGTGGCCGGCACTTGGATGGGTGACCATCCAGTAGCCATTCGCTGTTGCCATCTTTCGGGGTGCACTCAGCCTCGTGATGCCAATTGAGCAAGTACTCGACCGAGTAGTAGCGGCTTCGGTCAAGAATACCATCATAACGACCGGGAGAGCGGTGTGCTGACCACACGCCCCTCCTATCCGCATCCTCGTCTGAGGATGACACGGCGGTCGGATGGTCCCGGTAGGCCAATCGTGGCCTGAAGATGGAATGGACTGATGAGTCGCGGCGCATGTTGGGACATGACATAGTTTGATATTTTGAACATTGCTGCACTACAGCAGTGGTTACAGATCAGGAGGTGTGATAGACAGCTAACCAGTTGCAATAAATGGTGGTTTTCAAATAACGTTTACCACAGTTTCTACGGATTTAAACCCGTTTTCCTCTTTACATTAGCAATCAGTCATAAAGCTATCTCCACATGACATGTGTCAGAACCGGTCTGTATGTGCATATGTAAAAGTGAAGGCCCCGAGAATCAAGGGCTTGTCACATTAGTAAAACCAGTCTCTTAAAATAAGAGATTATGTTAGTAGCTACATTGTTATAGCTAATGACATGGTCATGCCTGCAGCTATCAACATGGTCTGTTATTTTAAGAGCCGGCCGGAGGGGCCGAGTAGTTCTAGGCGCTACAGTCTGGAGTCGCGCGATCGCTATGATCGCAGGTTCGAATCCTGCCTCGGGCATGGATGTGTGTGATGTCCTTAGGTTAGTTAGGTTTAAGTAGTTCTAAGTTCTAGGGGACTGATGACCTCAGAAGTTAAGTCCCATAGTGCTCAGAGCCATTTTATTGTTATTTTAAGAGATTGGTTTTACTGATGTGAGAAGCCCTTGATTCTAGGGGCCTCAACTTTTACAAATGGATATACAGACTGGTGCCTACACATGTCATGTGGAGATAGCTTTATGACTGAGTGCTAATGTTAAGTTTGCTTGTTCTTGTGAGAAGGCGGATTTAAATCCGTCGTACCCATGTTCACGGTTATTTGGAAACCACCATTTATTACAACTGGCTGAGTATCACACCTGCTGACATAGTATGAGTACATAGGAAGTGACATGTGGCAGCACAGCCGGCCGGTGTGGCTGAGCGGTTCTAGGCGCTTCAGTCTGGAATCGTGCTACCGCTACGGTCACAGGTTTGAATCCTGTCTCGGCCATGGATGTGTGTGATGTCCTAACATTAGTTAGGGAAATACAAAAAGTTAGTTATATGTGGTGACTTCAATATTAATTGTATAAGTGATTGTGCAAGGAAAAGGATGCTGGTAGACCTCCTTAATTCATATAATCTTATGCAAACCGTATTCTTTCCAACGAGAGTGCAAGGGAACAGTAGAACAACCATAGACAATATTTTTGTTCATTCGTCATTATTAGAAGGGCATTCTGTTAGCAAAAAGGTGAATGGCCTTTCAGATCATGATGCACAAATTTTAAGTCTAAAAGATTTTTGTGCTGCAACACATGTTAAAGATAGTTACCAACTTTTTAGGAAAGCTGATCCAGTTGCTGTACAGACTTTTGTAAACCTTATCAAGGAACAAGAGTGGCAAGATGTTTATAGTGCTGATACAGTAGACGATAAATATAATGCTTTCCTCAAGACTTTTCTCGTGCTCTTTGAAAGTTGTTTTCCGTTAGAACGTTCAAAACAGGGTACTAGCACAAACAGGCAGCCTGGGTGGCTGACTAAAGGGATAAGAATATCTCGTAGAACAAAGTGGCAATTATATCAAAACGTTAGAAACAGTCAAAATCTAAATACAGCAGCCCATTACAAACAGTATTGTAAGGTGCTTAAAAAAGTTATTAGGAAGGCAAAAAGTATGTGGTATGCAGATAGAATAGCTAAGTCTCAGGATAAAATTAAAACCATATGGTCAGTCGTAAAGGAAGTGGCTGGTCTGCAGAGACAGGTCGAGAATATAGAATCAGTGCGTAGTGGGGATGTCTGTGTTACTGATAAGTCGCATATATGTACAGTACTTAATAATCACTTTCTGAATATAGCAGGTGAACTAAATAGAAACCTAGTCCCAACAGGGAATCATATAGCGCTCTTAGAAAAAAGTGTTCCGAGACTGTTACCTGAAATGCTCCTCCATGATACTGACAAGAGGGAGATTGAGTTAATAATTAAATCACTAAAGACCAAGAACTCTCATGGATATGACGGGGTATCTAGCAGAATACTGAAGTATTGTTCCACATATGTTAGCTCAGTACTTAGCCATATCTGTAACTTTTCCTTTAGGAGTGGTCGGTTTCCTGACCGATTAAAGTACTCGGTAGTGAAGCCACTTTATAAAAAGGGAGACAGGGATAATGTTGACAATTATAGACCTATTTCTATGCCATCGGTGTTTGCTAAAGTTATCGAGAGGGTTGTATATACAAGGTTACTGCAGCATTTAAATTCACATAATTTGCTGTCAAATGTACAGTTTGGTTTTAGAAATGGCTTAACAACTGAAAATGCTATAGTCTCTTTTCTCTGTGAGGTTTTGGACGGATTAAATAAAAGGTTGCGAACGTTAGGTGTTTTCTTTGATTTAACGAAGGCTTTTGACTGTGTTGACCACAAAATACTACTGCAGAAGTTGGAACATTATGGAGTAAGGGGAGTAGCTTACAATTGGTTCGCCTCCTACTTTAAGAACAGAAAGCAGAAGGTAATCCTCCGCAGTATTGAGAGTGGTAATGATGTTCAGTCCCAATGGGGCACTGTTAAATGGGGCGTTCCCCAAGGGTCGGTGCTGGGGCCACTGCTGTTTCTTATTTATGTAAATGATATGCCTTCTAGTATTACAGGTGATTCAAAAATATTTCTGTTTGCTGATGACACCACCTTGGTAGTGAAGGATCTTGTGTGTAATATTGAAACATTATCAAGTAATGTAGTTCATGATATAAGTTCGTGGCTTGTGGAAAATAATTTGATGCTAAATCACAGTAAGACTCAGTTTTTACAGTTTCTAACCCACAATTCAACAAGAACTGACATTTTAATCAGACAGAATGGGCATGTTATAAGCGAGACGGAACAGTTCAAGTTCCTAGGCGTACGGATAGATAGTAAGCTGTTGTGGAAAGCCCATGTTCAGGATCTTGTTCAGAAACTAAATGCCGCTTTATTTACCATTAGAACAGTATCTGAAATAAGTGACATTTCAACACGAAAAGTAGTATACTTCGCATATTTTCATACGCTTATGTCATATGGTATTATTTTTTGGGGTAATTCTTCTGATTCAAAAAGGGTATTTTTGGCTCAAAAACGGGCTATTCGAGCTATGTATGGTGTAAGTTCGAAAACCTCTTGTCGACCCCTATTCAATAGTCTGGGAATTTTGACATTGCCCTCACAGTATGTATTTTCTTTAATGTCGTTTGTTGTTAGCAATATTAGCTTATTCCCAAGAGTTAGCAGCTTTCACTCAGTTAATACTAGGCAGAAATCAAATCTGCATGTGGAATGCACTTCCTTGACTCTTGTGCAGAAAGGAGTGCAGTATTCTGCTGCATCAATTTTCAATATGCTACCACAAGAACTCAAAAATCTTAGCAGTAGCCCAAACACTTTTAAGTCTAAACTGAAGAGTTTCCTCATGGCTCACTCCTTCTATTCTGTCGAGGAGCTCCTGGAAGAGCTAAAAAATTAAGCAAATTCCAGTGTTACATTCTTGATTTTCTTTATTTAAACTAACGACTTGTCACCTGAATATGTTTCTTATATTTCATTTTATCTGTTTCTACAATCGTGTTATAATTTCATGTATTGACTCGTTCCATGACCATGGAGACTTCTCCTAAATGTGGTCCCACGGAACAATAAATAAATAAATAAAAAAATAAATAAATAAGTAGTTCTATGGGACTGATGACCTCAGAAGTTAAGTCCCATAGTGCTCAGAGCACCATTTGTGGCAGCACAGCCCACTTGCCAGGAGGGACCGCTGAGGAAGATGGTGGAGCTGGTCTCACACGAGGGATGTGAAATATGTCTGCTGATAAGTCTGCCATCGTCTCTTATCTGTTATTTAACTATTGATTAGGTAGTATTTCAACGAATATGTTCTGATAACGTAATTTTTTATTTTTGATAAATGTATCATTGATATAGACTGGCAAGCGGAAACATTGTGAACACCGCCCACCGCGAAACTGAATGGCACCTAACGTCGCTGTGGGCACGTAACGCCGTCAGGAAGTATAAAAGCCGAGCAGAGACGAATGAGACAATCATTCTAGCAACGATAGGGGCCGTAAAATCCACAGACATAAATGCCTCTGACAAAAGGCAAACTGTTGCGGCCCGGCGCCTCTTAGAATCGACGTAGTTGGTCGGCTGTTGCGTGCGACTGTCGTGAGCATCTATGAAAAGTGGCTGAAGGACGTCGAAACCACGAGTACGTCCACGCCTCATTACAGATCGTGGAGGTCGGAGGCTTGCCCGCCCTAAAGCAGGACAGGCGGCCTGGTGGCAGATCTGACGGCAGAGCACAGTTCTAAGCAAAGCATAAGCAGAATGAGATTTTCACTCTGCAGCGTAGTGTGCGCTGATACGAAACTTCCTGGCAGATTAAAACTGTGTGCCCGACCGAGACTCGAACTCGGGACCTTTGCCTTTCGCGGGCAAGTGCTCTACCAACTGAGCTACCGAAGCACGACTCACGTCCGGTACCCACAGCTTGCCCGCGAAAGGCAAAGGTCCCGAGCTCGAGTCTCGGTCGGGCACACAGTTTTAATCTGCCAGGAAGTTTCATATCAGCGCACACTCCGCTGCAGAGTGAAAATCTCATTCTGGAAACATCCCCCAGGCTGTGGCTAAGCCATGTCTCCGCTATATCCTTTCTTTCAGGAGTGCTAGTTCTGCATGGTTCGCAGAAGAGCTTCTGTATAATTTGGAAGGTAGGAGACGAGATACTGGCAGAAGTGAAGCTGTGGGTACCGGACGTGAGTCGTGCTTCGGTAGCTCAGTTGGTAGAGCACTTGCTCGCGAAAGGCAAAGGTCCCGAGTTCGAGTCTCGGTCGGGCACACAGTTTTAATCTGCCAAGAAGTTTCAAAGCATAAGCACATTGTACAGCGCACCACATTATTGAACACTGGGTTCGGTTGCAGACAGCTCCTACGTGTTCCGATGTTGACAAAACGATGTCATCAGTTACGATTACAGTGGCTTTGGGCTCATCGAAACGCGACCCTTGAATCGATGGAATCGCGTTACGTATTACACCAGGTGGACGCTCCTATCCGGATGCGCCGTCCGCTCGATACACGCAACACACTACGGATGCAGGCTGGTGGTGACAATATTATGCTATAGAGAACATTCGCATGGGCTTCCTTGGGACCTGCCGTGATAATTGGGGCCACCTTGACAAGGGTGGGCTAGACGAACGTTACTGCAGACCAGCTCCATCCCTTCATGCTTGATGTCTTCCCCGACTGCGACGGCATCCTCCAGCGTGATAACTGGCAGTGTCACAAGGCCAGAATCATGCGACAGTAGTTTTAAGAGGATGATAATAGACTCAGGTTGTTGTCTTCGCCACCATATTCGCCAGATCTGAACGCGATGGGACTCAGGGACGTTATCGGCCGCCAGCTCCGCGCCCACAAACAACAGGCCCGTAATTTACGGGAGCTGCCTGGCCTGTGTGTAACATCTGGTGTCATCAGACCTACGGAAAATTACCAAGGACTTCTTGAATCCAAGTCACACAGAATCGCAGCTGTGTTGCGCTATAAAGATGTATCAGCACGCTATAAAGTGGGTGGTCATAATTTTTTTTTCTCGTCAGTCAGTACCGTTGGACCATTCGAAGTCTGTTCAGGCGGAGTTTAGTTCAGTTTAGTTTAGTTTTAATGTAGAGACCGCTGTGTTTGCTTAATTGTTTTCATGTTGAGTTTTAAGCAACGATATTTTTATTGCTTCTTAGTATGCGTATACAAATGTGTTTCACTTACGTTAGTGAAAAGTTCCGTCCACCTTTCGAACCATAATCATTCTATCAGTTTTTAAAAGATAATTTGTTTGTGTATTGGAAGAATTGCACGATATCTACATCTATATTTACGGCTACAAGGCCAATCCGCAAATCACACTTCAGTGGCTGGCAGAGGATTCATCGAACCACCGTCACAATCATACTCTGTTATACCACTCTCGAACAGCGCGCGGAAAAAACGAACACCTACATCTTTTCGTGCTATCTCTGATTTCCCTTAATTTATTATTTATTTAATCCTCCCTATGTAGGTCGGCGTCAACAAAATATTTTCGCATTCGGAAGAGAAAGCTGGTCATTGAAATTTTGTGAGAAGATCCCGCCGCAACGAGAAACGCTTTTGGTTTAATGATGTCTACCCCAAAACCTGTATCATGTCCGTAACACTCTCTCCCTTATTTCTCGATAATACAAAACGTGCTGCCCTGTTTTGAACTCTCTCAATTTACTCCGTTAAACCTATATGACGCAGCAGTACTTCAAAAGAGGACGAACAAGCGTAGTGTAGGCAGTTTCTTTAGTAGATCTGTTGCATCTTCTGAGTGTTCTGCAAATAAAACGCAGCCTTTCCCACATCAGTTTATGTGTGACCTTCCCAATTTAAGTTCTTCGTAACTGTAATTCCTAGGTATTTGGTTGAATTTAGGGCCTTTAGATTTGGTTGATATATCGTGTAACCGAAATTTAACGAATTCCTTTTAGGTCTATGTGGAGTCGGCCGGTGTGGCCGAGCGGTTCTAGGCGCTTCAGTCTGGAAACGCGCTACCGCTACGGTCGCAGATTCGAATCCTGCATCGGGCATGGATGTGTGTGATGTCCGTAGGTTAGTTAGGTTTCAGTAGTTCTAAGTTCTAGGGGGCTGATGACCTCAGATGTTAAGTCCCATAGTGCTCAGAGCCATTTGAAACATTTAGAGTCTCTCATGTGGATGACCTAACACTTTCAGTTATTTAGGGTCAATTGCCAATTTTCGCACCGCACGGGTATCTTATATAAATCGTTTTGAAATCGGTTTGATCTTCTGATGACTTTACTACGCGATAAACTACAACCTTAGACGGCTGCTCAGATTGTCTCCTAAATCGTGTATGTAGATAAGGAACAACAGAGGCCCTATAATACTACCGTGAGGAACGCCAGACATTCAGTAATGCTATGAGGAAGTCTATACTCGTACTGCAGTGGTGTTAACATAGATAAGATTCTGTTAAATATAGATGACGCATATCAAGAGGCTATGTAAACAACAGGTAATTTATGTCTGCATTACTTGTTAAAACTTGACATGCGCACTTAAAAAGAGGTGATAAAAAGTTAAAAAATCAGCAGCCTGAAGACTGGTGAATGTAACACGCGTTAAATATCAGCAGATGAAAAACTTTAGAATGCTGTAAACGTGGAGTACGAGCAGGTTAAAGTGCTCAGCAGCCATTAGTGTTGTCCACAGTTTAGTGTACAAAACGAAAACAAAAAATTCCGAGCTTCTCGCCAGACTGTGAAGGAACAGGGGATGCCGGCTGGCCGCCGTGTCATCCTCTGCCTTTCGCCGTCATGCGGATGCGTTAATGAGGGGCATGTGATCACCACACCGCTCTGCCATCCGTTTTGCAGGCTTCCCAGAGCGCGGATCCGCTATTACTAGGTCAAGTAACCTCAGTCAACACTACGAGGCAGAGAACACCCCGTACCAATCCTCCCCAACCCTCCCCCCCCCCCCAAAAAAATCCTTGGCAGTATCGGGAATCGTACCCGTGTCCTCTGCACGGCAGCTATCCATTCTGACCACTTATCCAGAGGCGGACAGTTTGGTGAATAGGGTGGTTATAATTAAACTTTCACTACTTCAGAGAGCACCATGAAAAACGTGTGAACATAGCACAATGAAACTTTATGGAAACATTTGTAATGACTTGCGGAAAAGGAATGAATAAACAATTGAAAGAAACATACACTACTGCCCATTAAAATTGCTACACCAAGAATAAATGCAGATGATAAACGGGTATTCATTGGACAAATATGTTATACTAGAACTGACATGTGATAACATTTTCTCGCAATTTGGGTGCATAGATCCTGAGAAATCAGTACCCAGAACAACCACCCCTGGCCGTAATAACGGCCTTGATACGCCTGGGCATTGAGTCAAACAGAGCTTGAATGGCGTGTATAGGTACAGCTGCCCATGCAGCTTCAACACGATACCACAGTTCATCAAGATAGTGACTGGCGTATTGTGACAAGCCAGGTGCTCGGCCACCATTGACCAGACGTTTTCAAAAGGTGAGAGATCTGGAGAATGTGCTGGCCAGGGCAGCATTCGAACATAAAGGCACGTACACGACCTGCAACATGCGATCTTGCATTATCCTGCTGAAATGTAGAGTTTGGCAGGGATCGAATGAAGCGTAGAGCCACGTGTCGTAACACATCTGAAATGTAACGTCCACTGTACAAAGTGCCATCAATGCGAACAAGAGGAGACAGAGACGTGTAACCAATGGCACCCCATATCATCAAGCCGGGTGATACGCCAGTATGGCGATGACGATTACACGCTTCCAATGTGCGTTCACCGCGATGTCGCCAAACACGAATGCGACCATCATGATGCTGTAAACAGAACCTGGATTCGTCCGAAAAAATGACGTTTTGCCATTCGTGCACCCAGGTTCGTCGTTGAGTACACCATCGCAGGCGCTCCTGTCTGTGATGCAGCGTCAAGAGTAACCGCAGCCATGGTCTCCGAGCTGATAGTCCATGCTGCTGCAAACATCATCAAAGTGTTCGTGCAGATGGTTGTTGTCTTGCAAACGTCCCCATCTGTTGACTCAGGGATCGAGACTTGGCTGCACGATCCGTTACAACCATGCGGATAAGATGCCTCTCATCTCGACTGCTAGTGATACGAGGCCGTTGGGATCAAATACGGCGTTCCGTATTACCCTCCTGAGCCCACCGATTCCATATTCTGCTAACAATCATTGGATCTAGATCAACGCGAGCAGCAATGTCGCGATACGATAAACCGTAATCGCGATAGGCTACAATCCGACCTTTATCAAAGTCGGAAACGTGATGGTACGCATTTCTCCTCCTTCCACGAGGCATCACAACAACGTTTTACCAGGCAACGCCGGTCAACTGCTGTTTCTGTATGAGAAATCGGTTGGAAACTTTCCTCACGTCAGCACGTTGTAGGTGTCGCCACCGGCGCCAACCTTGTGTGAATGCTCTGAAAAGCTAATCATTTACACATCACAATATCTTCTTCCTGTCGGTTAAATTTCGCGTCTGTAGCACGTTATCTTCGTTGTGTAGCAATTTTAATGGCCAGTAGTGTATTTTAATTTCCACGTGAGGAGGTAAAACATGTGTTAACCGCGTACCATGTTTACGTTCCAGATCACAAACGTTGGTAAGTGTGACGACCATCTGCATCCACGAAATGCTGTAGTCGCCCTAGGCATTGCTCTACTACGGCCTGAAACAACGGCGAGCCATAGAATGTTCAGCTGTCGTGACGCAGCTCGTGCGCTGCTTGAAGGTCGCACATTGCTTCCAGCGGTTTCAGTCACGGCAACAGTAACTTCTTCAACAATTTGCGGCGCAATTTGCCTTCGGCCTCTCCCAGGAGCAATTCCCAAATCGCCAGTTTATTCGAACCTCCGAATCACGTTCTTCGACCTCAGTCTGGAAAAAGGACCTCTCCGTATTCCTTTAATGCGACAATACTCACGAATAGCAGCAGCAGTATTGCTGGTGTTTCGATAAAGCAGCTTTACGTTGTAAAATACTGCTCACCTTGTCCAGACCAATGTTGAATGTTTGCAATTTTAATGCACGTTGATGCTTACGTCGCAGTACCAGTACCGGCGCCTAACGGCAAGTCAGTGGACACTAAAGCTATCAGCACACGGGACGAGTTAGCTAACACTGACGTGGCGTCACTTCCTGCTATATCTCGTTGAGTGCAACACAAAATAAGTTCTGTAATATTTCGGCAACGTGCCGTGCAAAGTAGAACCAATAGAAGCAAGAACTCTCCCTATGTCACAAGCAGAAAGCAAGGCGCCATACTGTATTTTTTGTGTTCAGTAGAAGCTTATATTCTGTGGGTATAATGTTATACGTTACCCCCTATGAATATACGCTGTTTCTAAGCTGATCTGTATGTTTATAAACCGATGTCCTTACTAAGTGGACATATATCTTTCATTTTTGTTCTGTTACACATTCACGGATATTGAAGATTTTATTCGTTTCCGTTTTCGAGAGCAAACTGCATAGTTTGTGAGCCAAATAAAGCCAACAACTGCCGCTGGAGAGCGCTGAGAACACAAAGTGATGTTAACCTGATCGTGCCATTTGCCGACTGCACTGTGTCTTGTGACGCTGAACATCTCATCTGCGTGCACGTCAAGGTTAGCTGCCCCGTCGCGTGTGCCGACGGCTTAACACTACTAACAATGCAAGTCGTGCAGAGCATTGTCTGAACATCATTCCTACAAAGTTGGGTATCCGTACGGTATATAGTTTTCCGTCTATACTGGCTCAAAGAAATGGTTCAAATGGCTCTGAGCACTATGGGACTTAACATATATGGTCATCAGTCCGCTAGAACTTAGAACTACTTAAGCCTAACTAACCTAAGGACATCACACAACACCCAGTCATCACGAGGCAGAGTACACTGGCTCAATTAGCGAAAGTTTAGTAATATAAGGACTCTGAATGTACACTGATTCAGAATGCGCTGACTTCCAAATTTCTTTTGTCTCCTGAAAGATTTTCTGACAGAGCACAGTTAATAACTGTCTCGCCTCATGTCTGTCGTAGTTTACAATTAAGACAGTTACAACACGTCATAAACAAGGGATGCGATGCAGGGGGATAGAAACTTATTATACAAAAGAGTTGACAGGAACTTACATGCGTTGCGAGCAAGGACTACAACAGTCTAGCCCTGAAAAATAAGGAGAGCTGTTTGAGTTCATTTAAAGACAGAGATTCATGCGATAGTTTTTCCTACTGTTATCTGTCCGAACGGTCCAGGTATCAACAGCTATTGCAGCATGCCAGTGCAAACTCTTAAGAAAGTATACGGCGCTCTTCGTTCGCAAATGGTTCAAATGGCTCTGAGCACTATGGGACTTAACATCTGAGGTCATCAGTCCCCTAGAACTTAGAACTACTTAAACCTAACTAACCTAAGGACACCACACACGTCCATGCCCGAGGCAGGATTCGAACCTGCGACCGTAGCGATCGCCCGTTTCCAGACTGAAGCGCCTAGAACCGCTTGGCCACAGCGGCCGGCTCTTCGCTCGCAGCATCTACAATTTACTTCCATTTGTAGTCGGATGGACCTACAATAATTAAACTGCAGCGTCTACCACGTTACATATGTTGAAATCGGTCACGGAAGCTTCCAACTGATAAACAGCGGCTCTGAATATAAGACTAAGCTTAATCTGCGAAAAGCACACAGAATGAAGCTGTGTTGTTTCAGCTTTCTCGTTGGATCAACTACACGAAACCGTAGACTGTAGCAGTCGTGTTCTAACGAACCTATCCGAAGAGCATAGAAGGAGGCAATTACTACTGGCCGTTAACAAATGATAACCAAGATCTGTTGGTTGCCAGAGTTTACGTATCTACCCAGAAGGACGCGATTTACTAGGATATATTATAGATTCGTAACTAGTAAAGCAATAAGACAGTAATAGTGCGAGACTTACAAGAAAGTCTTTAAGAGAGAATTTTTAAGAGTAAATAACGACAGCTGCAGTTAAACTGGAAGATACAGCATGACATCCCAAGGAAAACTGTTTAACTCCTGTCAGAAGTGTTTAAGACACTGATAGCGTTATCCACGATGCAGATGAATGTTGGTTCTACAGCTAAGGCATAGAAGCATGTAGTACATTTTATGATGTACAAACTCCTTCTGGTCACAGATATGAAGAATGTATGTACCTTAAAACTGTCTTTCAGACTCGTTACTTGGAAAATGCAAGAGGAGATTTCGTCACTGTAGCAAAATTAAAGACAGGCAAAGCCGTACGATGATATCCATCCAGACGTACAATAAGAATTTGCTCTAGAGATCATTCCTTTCTTAATGAAATTACTGAATAACAATTTAAAACTGGGAAGAGTATCGGAGATCTGAGAGGTTAGTTACAATCCAAAAGAATGAAGATAAAGATCTCGGAGACTGAATTGTCAAGGTAAACAGTCTAATCAGCCACCTGGCTAAGATTTAGGAGTGGACTAATATGTAAACGTCGCTAAGCACGTATGTATCTGCATAGCCTTAGACACTCTACGGGATTCAGGAAAGAAGATACAGTGATGATGCGACTAGTCACATAACTCGTTGCAGAAATAAGTGATGGTTATAATGTTAGACATTACAGGAGCCATCGACTCCCTCTGCTGAGTAGAAAAATTCATACGAATGAAAGATCTCCAAGTACGTCACTTCGTCCAATACCGCATTAAGGAATAATGTAGAGGCCGAGCTACCGAGTTTAATTGTAAGTAGGCTGTTTAGGTTTTTATGTTGGTAACGTCACGTAGCGCTCAGTATGAAAATCACTGGCTTTGCTATGTGCAGTCTGTGGCAGGTTGGCATTGTTGGAATATTCGCCATTGTAGTGTTGGGCAGTTGAATGTGAACAGCGCGTAGGCTTGCGCAGTTGGAGGTGAGCCGCCAGCAGTGGTGGATGTGGGGAGAGAGATGGCAGAGTTTTGAGAGTTGACGATCTGGACGTGTGTCCGTCAGAAAAACGAAATTTGTAAGACTGGATGTCATGAACTGATATATCTATTATGACTTTTGAACACTATTAAGGCCCGCATCTCGTGGTCGTGCGGTAGCGTTCTCGCTTCCCACGCCCGGGTTCCCGGGTTCGATTCCCGGCGGGGTCAGGGATTTTCTCTGCCTCGTGATGGCTGGGTGTTGTGTGCTGTCCTTAGGTTAGTTAGGTTTAAGTAGTTCTAAGTTCTAGGGGACTTATGACCACAGCAGTTGAGTCCCATAGTGCTCAGAGCCAACACTATTAAGGTAAATACATTGTTTGTTCTCTATCAAAATCTTTCATTTGCTAACTATGCCTATCAGTAGTTAGTGCCTTCAGTAGTTAGAATCCTTTATTTAGCTGGCAGTATTGGCGCTCACTGTATTGCAGTAGTTCGAGTAACGAAGATTTTTGTGAGGTAAGTGATTCATGAAAGGTATAGGTTATTGTTAGTCAGGGCCATTCTTTTCTAGGGATTATTGAAAGTCAGATTGCGTTGCGCTAAAAATATTGTGTGTCAGTTTAGTGTTGATCAGAATAAGTAAAGAGTGAAATGTCTGAGTACGTTCAGTTCTGCTCAGCTGTTTGAAAATCAAATAACGTAAGGGGTTTACCAGCACAGTAATTCATAAATTTTTCTAAGAGGAGGTTTCATAATGAAGAAACTATGTTGCTGGAAAGAAAGAAATACAACACCCTGAAGGACTGTGTTCAATGGCTCCAAGGGTAAGTATGTGCGTAGTGAAGAGCTGTAGTGTGTGTGATTCATTTGTCACCGTCATTGGCGATCCGATGGCGCTCAGCAGGTATGTCTGTGCACCCTCTGTTTTGACTCTGCACGCAGTAACTGTGCTGACTTTAGAGATGAACGGTGTTTGCAGTATTCATTCTAAGGTACAACCATGCTCCACCGACGAGAACCTACTTCTGTTGAACAGTTTCCGCCATTTAAAAGGGTTCCCATTGTGGGTCTGTGGGAAGCTGGATAAACATATCGATAGACTGTTGCACATTTTGGGTACAATGTAACGGATGTGTGTCGCTGCTTTTAACAGTGGTCTGTGGAACTTTCCCGTGACTGTAGACCAGGTTCTGGACGTCCATGATGTACAGACGCAAGTCAAGATCGACGCATTGTGCGAACAGCGGTGGCCGACCAAACATCATCCAGGGACTCAATCGGGGCACATGTAACTGTTGTGACATCAGGGACGATTGGGGACCGTCTACTTGTAGCAGGACTAAGAACACTTGTGAATCCGACCAGACTACCGCTAACATCACGACACCACTGATGATGGTTCTTCTGGTGCTGCGAAAGAGTCGACTGGGGAGTGGAATGGCGTTCTGTTCTCTTCAGTGATCTGTCTGTATGCGAGTGATGGACATACACGTGTATGGCGTAGACGTGTTGAGCTACCTTCCCAGACTGCATTCGACCATGACACACAGGTCCCATACCAGCCTTCATGGTGTGGCAGCCCACCAGGTACAAGTCACGACCATATTTTGTGCTTTTGCCGGGTAAAGTCACCGGTGCCCGTTACATTGCACAGGTTGTTATCCCCCTGTTTCTGCCATTTCTTCGACAGGAAGGTGATGTGCTTTTTCCAGCAGGAGAACGCACGTCCACATACGGCTGCTACGACGCAACGTGGTCTTCATGGTGTACAACAACTGCTCTGTTCAGCAAGATCACCTGATCTTCTACCGATTTAATATGTATGGGACACGATGAAGCATGAACTTACTCATTCCCAGGGCCTGCAAAATCCAATGGTGAATTCCAAAAAAAGGCACAAAGTGCTTGAGACAATTTATCGCAGGATGCCATTCGGCACCTTTGTGATTGTTTACATCTGAGAGAACACAGCTGCGTTGCCATCAGAGGGGCTTATACTATGGCTTGGTGCTACTGCGTAGACACCCTCTACTGTGACATGTATGTTTCATTTGGTCTGAACTCTTACCGTATACTCCTGCAATGATGGACTGCCTGTTACCTCACGTAACTATAGTCCGCAGCTCGTGGTCGCGTTCTCGTTTCCCGAGCACGGGGTCCCGGGTTCGATTCCCGGTGGGGTTAGGGATTCTGACCTACCTCGAGATGACTGGGTGTTTGTGGTGTCCCCATCATTTCATCATCATTCCTGAAAGTGGTGAGTTTGGACTGAGCAAAGGTTGAGAATTTGTACGGGCGCTGATAACCGCGCAGTTGAGCGCCCCACAAACCAAACACCATCATTCTCATCACTTAACTATAAGATGACCTTGTCCTTGAGGGTGTTACGTTTTTGCCCTGCAGTTTATACACCTCTCTCTAACTGTCGCCTATAATTTTCTCCTCCTAGAGGAACTGTAGTAGGATACAGAAACAAAGCAGGTAGTTGCTTTCGCGGATTACCTGTGACCCTCTGAGGCAATTTCCGGGGAATCCGGTGCTGCACTGGACGAGGTGACGTGTGTTGTGCAAGGCTGTGAACGATACTGGTGCGTTTGATTTAGTGGTGTACTGAAAGAGCAGAACCTCAGAATTTTATATACGGGATGAGCAACGAGCGAGCACTACCTAAAGGTCATAGAAGGAAGGCTTTCACGACCGGATGACATAGCTGCTGGTAAACCTTTCAGGATGTGAGGTCGTGGTCCAAGAAACTCTTCTGTTCCTGACGTTTTGTCCAGAACTGCGCTGGACATCCTCAGAGACGCTCCTCCGCTTTGTCTTGCCGACTGACCGGTCGGACGTCCGAGAGCGACATATATACTGTAGGAAAGGGGCGTGGTCAGAGTAACACGTGACGGACAGAATTAATCCTTGTCAGAGATAAAACTTAACCATCGATTGTCGTCTTGTCAAAGATAAAACTGTCTAGCGATTCTGCAGAGCTACTGTTCATATGCCGCTAAGTTTCAGTGCCTTCTCTTTCCTATTAAAATTATTCTGATGCTTATAAATTTCAATGGCTTCTCTAAACAGTCGTGGATAATAATTTGACATTGTAAATAAAATTTCTGTTTCAGAAAACTTCACTTCGTGGTTTCCTGACTGAAGAGCATGCTCTGCTACAGCTGATTTCTCTATTTTTCCTAGTCGGCAAAGACTTTTGTGCTCTTTTAGCCGTGTATTTACTATCTTCTTGGTAGTTCCAATACAAACTTTACCTCACGTACACGAATTTTGTATACACCACATGTCGACCGAGGAGGGAGTTTATCCTTCACAGATCGGAGTACATGACTTAGCGACATATGGACAGTAGCTCTGCAGAATCGCTAGACAGTTTTATATTTGACAAGACAACAATCGATAGTTAAGTTTCATTTCTCACAAGGATTATCTCTGCCCATCAGGTGTTACTTGGACCACCCCCCTTTCCTACAGTATTTATGTCGCTCTCGGACGTCCGACCCGTCAGTTGGCAAGACTCAGTGGAGGGGCGCTTCTGAGGATGTCCAGTGCAGTCTTGAACGAAACGTCAGGAACAGAAGAGTTTCTTGGACCACGACCTCACATCCCGAAAGGTTTACCAGCAACTACCTAAAGGACCAAAAGGACAGCTTCTTCAACACCACATAGACCATGACACTTGTAGTCGAACGAGTTTGGTGAGAACCGTTTGCAGATCATTCGAAACCTGTATCTTATCCCGGGAGACGAACTTTTACTATATAAGGAATGAAAACCTAATAAGAATAAAGGGAGAGTTCATAGATTCCGCGAGACTTAGGGAAAAGTCGCAATTTGAGAGTGGAACCGTGACCACAAAGTTCTGAGGTCGAGCATACACATGGCTGCTCGGCGTTAGACGATTATTGGAATGCGAGTTGTATTTTCTATGACAGAATCACAAAAGTGAAGTTAAATTCACACGCGCGGAAGATTGGAAAATATCAGTACCGTTAAAAGTCAAAATAAAATTCGGCAACGTGCTAAGTGCTCGGTCTGTAGACTGTGTGTAGATTTCCAGAGAGTGTTTTTTATTTAGTTTTTCATATACGGTCCACGGATACCAATTTTCTTTTCCTGTTAAATATTTTGTAGTTTTTATTGTAGTACTGTAATTTTGTTCCGTCAGTTTTGTCATAACTGCGTAATTTGTACATCGCAGGACAGTGGGTCAGGTAAACAAGCTAGCGTTCAGATTTTTAGCGTAAATAACTCACGTTGTTCTGGTCAGAACATTCTTTTGTGTGAACGACAGATAGGACTGTGTTGGTTATAGGGTGAATCAATGGTGTCCACAAACTACTGTGAGCTCTGTTGAGAGCGAGGCACAGGCTCCACGTTGCTGAGGCCACAATGCCTGTGGCACCCCTGAGCCTCTGACGTCGGCTCGGATCCGTGACGCCTTTGCGCCTTCCGATGTGCTTGGCCTGGTCAGTTTGTTCTCACCGAAGTGTGAATTGCGGACAGCGAAACGGTCACGGATTTCTGGGTGGCAGTCCTGAACGTCTTGTTTGAAAATTACTTCTAGCAGATAGAGAACTGACTGGCGAGGGCAACGTCTTGTACTTCCTAGCAACAAAAACATCCAAAATTTTCCATTCATTTAACGTTGAGGAGGGAACCAGTAATCATAATGCCGTGATAGCATCAGTGACTGCAGGTGTCACGTGGAATGTTGAAAAAAAAGTAGCGAGAGGGACAGGATACAAATTGCAGAATATCTAAGTAGCCACATCAAATATTCAGCTTTGATGATGAAGACGTGGAGCACAAATGGATAAGACTTAAGAGCATTGTACAATATGACTTCAACAACCATGTATCGAGAAAAATTGTCAGGGCTGAAACACATCCACCGTGATCCAGTAGCCTTGTTACAACATTGCTGCGGAAGCAAAGAGAGCTTCACCTCATATTTAAGCGAAATGAAAGACGAGTTGACAAACAAAAGATGAACGAACTCAAAATGACCGTGAGGAAAGCAGTGCAAGAAGCATTTAATCAATTTCAAATTAAAATTTGTCAAACGGTCTGACAAAAAAAACGAAAGTCGGCATGCGTATCGAAATCATCTGTTCAGTCGCTCAGTGACCATATCGGCACCGAAACAGAAGATGACAGAGGAATAGAAATAATTTCACCACGGAAGATCGTATTAGGGCCCTCCTTTCAATCACCGTACGAACGCCGAAGTGGCTGATATCAAGATAAGCGATCACGGGACAAAATATCGACTAAAACTGTTGAGCAGTGGAAGGGCAGCTTGGCCGGATGAGATATCTCTGAGGTTCTACAGATATTATGCGAAAGAACTTGCTCCCCTTCCAACAACGCTTAATCATAAGTTGATCTAGCAATGAAGGGTGCATAGAGACTGGAAAAAACGGAGGTCCTTCCCGTTTTCAAGAAGGTTTGTGGGACAGATGTACATAATTATAGGCCTACATCGCTGACGTCGATCAGTTCTAGAATTTTGGAACAAGTTTAATAAAACAGTTTCGCGGCTTCCGTCACTCTTTACCAATCTACGTACACTCCTGGAAATGGAAAAAAGAACACATTGACACCGGTATGTCAGACCCACCATACTTGCTCCGGACACTGCGAGAGGGCTGTACAAGCAATGATCACACGCACGGCACAGCGGACACACCAGGAACCGCGGTGTTGGCCGTCGAATGGCGCTAGCTGCGCAGCATTTGTGCACCGCCGCCGTCAGTGTCAGCCAGTTTGCCGTGGCATACGGAGCTCCATCGCAGTCTTTAACACTGGTAGCATGCCGCGACAGCGTGGACGTGAACCGTATGTGCAGTTGACGGACTTTGAGCGAGGGCGTATAGTGGGCATGCGGGAGGCCGGGTGGACGTACCGCCGAATTGCTCAACACGTGGGGCGTGAGGTCTCCACAGTACATCGATGTTGTCGCCAGTGGTCGGCGGAAGATGCACGTGCCCGTCGACCTGGGAACGGACCGCAGCGACGCACGGATGCACGCCAAGACCGTAGGATCCTACGCAGTGCCGTAGGGGACCGCACCGCCACTTCCCAGCAAATTAGGGACACTGTTGCTCCTGGGGTATCGGCGAGGACCATTCGCAACCGTCTCCATGAAGCTGGGCTACGGTCCCGCACACCGTTAGGCCGTCTTCCCGCTCACGCCCCAACATCGTGCAGCCCGCCTCCAGTGGTGTCGCGACAGGCGTGAATGGAGGGACGAATGGAGACGTGTCGTCTTCAGCGATGAGAGTCGCTTCTGCCTTGGTGCCAATGATGGTCGTATGCGTGTTTGGCGCCGTGCAGGTGAGCGCCACAATCAGGACTGCATACGACCGAGGCACACAGGGCCAACACCCGGCATCATTGTGTGGGGAGCGATCTCCTACACTGGCCGTACACCACTGGTGATCGTCGAGGGGACACTGAATAGTGCACGGTACATCCAAACCGTCATCGAACCCATCGTTCTACCATTCCTAGACCGGCAAGGGAACTTGCTGTTCCAACAGGACAATGCACGTCCGCATGTATCCCGTGCCACCCAACGTGCTCTAGAAGGTGTAAGTCAACTACCCTGGCCAGCAAGATCTCCGGATCTGTCCCCCATTGAGCATGTTTGGGACTGGATGAAGCGTCGTCTCACGCGGTCTGCACGTCCAGCACGAACGCTGGTCCAACTGAGGCGCCAGGTGGAAATGGCATGGCAAGCCGTTCCACAGGACTACATCCAGCATCTCTACGATCGTCTCCATGGGAGAATAGCAGCCTGCATTGCTGCGAAAGGTGGATATACACTGTACTAGTGCCGACATTGTGCATGCTCTGTTGCCTGTGTCTATGTGCCTGTGGTTCTGTCAGTGTGATCATGTGATGTATCTGACCCCAGGAATGTGTCAATAAAGTTTCCCCTTCCTGGGACAATGAATTCACGGTGTTCTTATTTCAATTTCCAGGAGTGTATATTGGCACGACGCGTTTCGGCTACACGCTGCTATTATCAGTTGTTTTACAGTTACACGTGCAGTAGTTTTTACTTATGATTCTCTTTGAAGTGTGACGAGTCTATTTTATTTGTATGATAATGAGATTATGAACGAAATTTGCCATTTTTGCTGGATATACATTTATCTGGCTCGTCTTCCACTTTCACATACAGTTATTTAAATTGCAAATCTACTTAACTGCTAAGATGAAACTTATTTCAGTTGCTGCTTTAGTACATACACTACGAATACATATTTTTGTATAAGCGTATTAAGTGATGACACATTTTTAAAGCATAATTATTTAGTGTTTATTGGTTTATTCAGTAATTTGGGTGATGTATAATCCTTCGACAGCACTGAATTCTGGATTAAAAATCATTTGGATCTAATAGTGGCAGATTGTTTATTATAGTGGTGTAATTTTTGAGGGATGTTGAGGGATTCTAACTGAAGAGCCTTTTCCGCACGATCCAACACCATTTCCTCAGGTTCTACTATGCGAACAATTCTTTGTCGAGAATTTTTGCCAGCTCTGTGTTGCTTGGACGTCCTAGTTCCTTAAATTCTTACAGTTAGGTTGACGCGTGTTGCGAATCCTTTCTCTGTGCACTCGCTCGGCTTTCGAGCAACACAATCTGCTGCACCATACATTGAAAGAATTTCTGTAATTTCCTGCGACGAGTAAAACTTCAGCTTTGACAGCTAAAGCTGTTTGTTATGAAACATAATAAATTAACAAAAACGCACCGCACTTGCAGTGATCATTCAAAGTCTCGTAATGCGTGCAATATTTATTTCCATTCATTAGTACCTTATCTCAAAATACTAGGGTTAGGACCCTCTACCGTCTGTATAGTTTCAGGGCACCCTGTATCCTGTCTGAGACTATCTCAGTGTCTGCAATGCTGGTAGGGCCTCCGATCCCATCTGAAAGCAAACAACCCAACGTGTTTTTCTGTAGCCTCTCCGAGCACACGCTTCCATGCACCACTAAGGTATAGAATCTGCGTCAGTTAAATCTGTTATTACTGATTCCGATCTAAGCAGCTTGCTTGAGAGTAAAATTCCTGTAGGGTGATGTATGGAAGAGTATTTTTTCTCATGCTTGTTTTTGTGGCAATCACTGATTTGCTGAACTCTCAAAACTAAATGTGACGTCCGTGTTCTGAACAACGTTATGACGCTGCATATTGATAAACTAATATAATTGCTGCTTCACAAGAGACGTATATTTCTAGGAAATTTGAGACCAACCGAGCATAAAAAATCGCTATTCTCCTTCAGTGGTCGAACAAAAAAAAGAAAAACTTGTCTCCGTCACTAACATCACTCCTTGCTGTTATGCAAAAAGTTTCCACCAGCCTGTACGCGATTAAGCATTATTTATGCATTTCAGATTGTGAGCCTTAAGTCATTTACCGTGACGGTGTCCGAAGCAGGGAAATATCAGTTCAGCACAATATAGTAATACTTCAATAAAAGACATCCACATATCCAGTTAGATCCTTCCTTCACATAAGCCATGAAATTTACAATCACTATTGTGGTCTGTTCCCGAAAATAATAACAGGAAGTTCAGAGTTCCAGAAATATTTCAGGCACTTCATCTCTTTGCACCGTACACCGTGCAGGAAACTGACAAGTAACTTATTCGTAACACTGTTTTCGAAATCAACTATGATACCTCGTACAGGCAGCTCGATTGCTAAAATAGACCAATGCATTGGCCCAAAATGCAGATAATCTTCCAGGAAACCCATAATTTATCGTCTTCATAAGAGAACTTTATTGTCACACTCGCATTATATCTCTCAGTGGTACTGAGTGAGAGCACACAAACAGCGATAGGCAATGCAGCACTTCAGATACAAAGTACCGGTATGTAAAAGTTTATCACGCTTTAGATATAAAACGAAATGCCTTGACCATTTTAATATCAGTTTGTACATAATGAGTACTTGATTAGTTAATTAGTAAAGTTTATCACAGTAGTAGAATGTGTGAGAAAACAATATGTTTCGTTCAAGAGACGTCCGGATTGTTTATGGCAGTTGGTTTTACGAATTACAACCACTTCAGTGATGAACTAATGTAGCACCTACTTTATCGATCTCTGGTACCCTCTTTTGCACTCCAGCATGTAGAAGTAAAGCATGTATACATCATCTCGACGCGTTTTTCTATCTCTATGTGAAGGCTAATCTGAGGAACTGCTGTAGGGATTTTGATATTTTTTTCCACTAGTAGATAAAATGATTCACTAGGAAATATTTGGAAATTTTTGGTAAGTTCTAAGGGACCAAACTGCTGAGGTCATCGGTCCCTAGGCTTACACGCTACTTAATCTAACTTAAACTAACTTACGCTAAGGACAATACACACACTCATGCCCGAGGGAGGACTCGAACCTCTGTTGGGGGAGCCGCGCGAACCGTGGCAAGACACAAAGACCGCACGGCTACCCCTCGCGGCGATTCACAAGGAAGGTTTATCATTATAGTTTATAATTATAATAGGGATGACTGTGCAATATGTGTGTTGTTATCTGTTCCATATTTAATAGACGTTTGGACATCTCGTGGCAATGATTGGAGCTATTACAAAGGAGGCGGTATCTGCAAGGAAAAGCAGTGATGTAACCAGCCGCCCAAACTCTATAAAGCAGCGAAGCTTGACCAGAATCTATACATATCAACACGTACACTGTGTAGTCACATATGATGTGACCGCCTGTCAGAAGCCTGACTAACCACATTTTCCGGCGCGGGCCGCCCCGAAACGTGCAGGAAGGGAGTCAATGAGGTTCTGGAAGGTGCCGACAGGAATGTGGAGCCGTGCCGACTCCAGCCCTTGGTTCTCGATTGAGGATCCATGGTGCCAACAGCCCGATCGAGGTGGTCACAAAGCTTTTCAATTTGGTTTAAATTTGGGGGTTCTGGTGGCCAGGGGAGTACGGTAAACAAATCTTTTTGCTCCTCGGACCACGAATGTGCACTGCGAACTGTGTGACACGTTACACTTTCTTGCTGGTAGATGCTATCGTCCCGAGGAAAAACAAACTGCTTGTGGGAATGGATATGGTCCCCAGGATCAGATGCATACCAGTGTTGATCCGTTGTGCCCTCCAGAATGATGAAGTGACCCAGGGAATGCCACGAAAACAATCCTCAGACCATGTCGCTCCCTGTATTGCTGTAGGTTTTTGCTTTCAGACCTTTCACGCCAACGTCCATCTGTCCAATGGAGCTCAAAACGTAAGTCATTTGAAAAGGCCACCTGTCACCACTCAGCTGACGTCCTGTTTCGGTACTGGGTTGCAAATTCCAGCCTTAGTCGCCGATGAATCGCAGTGAGCATGGGTGCATGAACCAGTCGCCTGCTACGAAATCCCCTATGCTGCAACGTTCATTGAACGATCGTTGAGGAGACACGGCTTGTAGCGCTTTGGTTCATCTAAGGTTTTAGTCGCTCAATATCTGCACGTCTATTCCTCCGCACACATCTCTGTAGCCATCGTTCACCCTTGTCATCTATGGCCCGTGGTGCACCACGATTGTGTGGGCGCCCACTTTGGATAGCAGCATTTTGCCATATACGGTACACTTTAAACAGGTCGGCACGGGAACTGTTTACAAACTTAGCCATTTCTGAAATTCTTCGGCCCTTGCCCAGGAAGCCAATGATCATGCCCTTTTGAACGTCAGATAAAGCGCTCTGCTTTCGCAACACGACAACGAGTGCACTGTTTTCAGTGTCCCTCATGACACCCTTTATATACCCTCCAAGCCGGCCGGGGTGGCCGAGCGGTTCTCGGCGCTGCAGTCTGGAACCGCGTGACCGCTACGGTCGCAGGTTCGAATCCTGCCACGGGCATGGGTGTGTGTGATGTCCTTAGGTTAGTTAGGTTTAAGTAGTTCTAAGTTCTAGGGGACTGATGACCTGCGAAGTTAAGTCCCATAGTGCTCAGAGCCATTTGAACCATATACCCTCCAATGCTAGTGCTGCCACCTGTCTGTGAGTGGTCATTGCACATTGACGTTCAGCAAAGTCGGTGGTCACGTTAATGTATTATTAACTTAAGTTTCCGTCGTGTTTTTCTGTATGAGAATGCTAATCTCAGGAAGTACTGTCGGGATTGGGATTATGTCTTCACTAATTGATAGACTGATTCACGGGGAAAGTTTTGCGTATATAATTTATTACTGATACACCGGACAAGTGCCGGCCGCTGTGTTGGAGCAGTTCTAGGCGTTTCAGTCCGGAACCGCGCTGCGCCTACGGTCGCAGGTTCGAATCCTGCCTCGGGCATGGATGTGTGTGATGTCCTTAGGTTAGTCAGGTTTAAGTAGTTCTAAGTCTAGGGGACTGATGACCTCAGATGTTAAGTCCCATAGTGCTGAGAGCCATTTGAACCGGACAAGTCGTCCGGCTCTAGAACCTGAGTGCTACCCGTGCGAAGTCGGTACTGGTCGCTAGTAAATGAAATAAAGCAGATTCAATTTTCTTACTGGGCTCTCAATGTGTGGACCACCCTAATTTCGAAACGAAACGCCAGAACTGTCACTAATCCCTGCACCAGGTTTAAAACAGCTCATGTTGTTCTTCTCCAGAAATCTGGAACATACTATGCAACAGGCTCATGTGGGTGCAGAATTGGAAAGTATTTTGTTTTGCGTTTCAATGACATTTCGCTGCCGTCATGTCGTAATTAGTCAAGAAATGAAATGCGAAGATCTTCGGTCGATACGCCAGACAGTAGCACTTCAGATAGAGATCGCTAATTACAACCTTAGACACAATCTGTGGTAGCATACGTAAATTCCGTCGTTTCTGTAATGACACCATCAAGATGTGATCTAGCAGAGTATTAGAGATAAAATACCACCATAACATCAGTTACGACAGTCGCTTGCTTACGATGACGACAGAGGAATCGGTTATCTTAACGTGGACAGTAAACTAAAGAAGTTTTATCCAGGAATGTCGACGTTCCCATACTAGTGACTGCAGCTTTGTTTATCTAACAATGGACAAAAAATAACTCTCGCCGACAGCTGTAAGCGCCAAAGACGGCTGCCAACGACGAATGCAGTGGTTTCGCTGGACCGGCATGCGGCGAGGTTCCCCCCACCCCTTCCCCCCACCACCTACCGGGCTGGCGCGAAACGCTCAACTTTCGCCGCTGTCCCCTGTGGCTCGCGGCTTGCGCTCGCAGATAGACCGCGAGGTCTTCTCTGGAATCTCGCCCAGCCGCGGAAGTTTTCCTGGCGGCAGCCGCTGCTTTCTCCCGTCTGTTGCGGGCGCCAGTCGTGTTGATGCCGGTGACGCAAGGGTAAATAACACAGCGTCCAGAAGAAGTTCCCTCCACCTTTTAAGCGGCTCGAAAAATGAAGTTATGACGGATTTCACATTTTCACCAGAAAAACTTCACCTTTCACAGGAAACGAAAAAATCAGAGAACCACTGAAATCGCCCTGGTTGTCAATCCCATTCGAACATCTGCTGTTGTGACAAATACACCAATAATAGTTATAACTGTTTCAAATACGTCCAGATGCCAGTCACTGGAAAGATGTTGTAAGCGGGAGACAAGCGATAAAAGTAATGTTTCGATGTCTTTTTTCCACTGATTATCAATCATGTAAATGTGGTTTCCCATTAACGACTTTTTTCCCAACCTACAGGTAGGACTCCCTACTCATCTTCCCGGGTTCGATTCCCGGCGGGGTCAGGGATTTTCTCTGCCTCGTGATGGCTGGGTGTTGTGTGCTGTCCTTAGGTTAGTTAGGTTTAAGTAGTTCTAAGTTCTAGGGGACTGACGACCATAGATGTTAAGTCCCATAGTGCTCAGAGCCATTTGAACCCTACTCATCCATAAACAGTCCAGCGTGTGACCAAACGTACTTTGCTACCTCGCTTAGTAAGCTGAAACTTAATAAGTTAATATTGCTTGTCGTCTTGTATTTTTACTGCTCAGCACCGTCTGCAACACGTAGTAGGTGTTTATGGCATAAAAACATGAAGAATATTGAAACTTTATAACTGTTTGACGTAGTGTTTAATTTTTCCCGAATTTGTCTGGCTGCATTGTTCACATAAAGTAAAGAAAAGTTGAAATGCAAACCACACAAATTCATTAATCATCTTAAACGACCACTAGCACTTTCTCCTCTTACTCACTTGTCCACCCACGCACCGCTTCTCCCCATCAACAACCACATCTCTGAAGATGTTTATCTTGAGAGCTCTAGATTCGCTGGAGGTGGAAAGCATAGACAAAGGATGCTTATGGGGGCATATCATATTTTAAAAGTACATTGTTTTTCTATAAATAATAAAACGAAAGATAAACTAATTCAAAACTTAAAAACAAATTTGGAATTTAGAAACTAAAATTTTTTATTGACCAAACTGTTTGGAATTTCACCATGCGAAGACGTGAACTGATGGATGCCACTCGGGTTTAACAACTTAAACCAACATTTGCTGCTCATTTGGAAAAATGGAGAACAGCACTGAAGAATATTTACATGTACTACATTGTGTTGAGAAATGAATACAGATGAATTTGTTGCAAGAGTTACCAATACAGAGCCACATTCACAACAACCTTGACTGCAGCCTGAATGACCAACCAGAGCTATGGAACCAAATTTTCCTATAAAATTTCGTCCAACTCCTTTAATTTTGTACTGATGGAGAAAATACGTATAGTGCCATTGTTTAAGTTAGAATACCAAAAAATATTTTCTTGCCAAACAAACTGTGCTGTACATTTTCACTAGTTTTAAAAATTAAATATATAAGTTTCTTCAAGTTCTGTGATAGAAATAGGGCTCTTTTCAGCGGAAGATAAAATAACTGTAAAAGTATTCTATAATTGAACTATCTTGTTCTTTGGTATAGCCAACCAAATCACTTTCGTTACGTCAGATGTAAACATAAAACACGTAAACAGGTATCTTCACCATGTTGTCCTAGCCTGGTTCATGTCTCAGCATGTCACATCAATAGAGCAAACTTTTATGTTGTAATCTTCTTCCTTTTCCTGGTCTTATCCTGTATCTTCACAGGATCGGCATGTTAATCTGCATTTGACTATGTTAGTAGAGGATGGCCAGATGGCCTTCCTGTAATTTTTGTACCCCATCCGTTTGCGTCGAGTATTGCCTTGCGTGAATGTGTGAGCACGTCTTCGAAATGTTTTCGTATCGTATAACTGAGGCGGGAACGTGGGTGCCAGCCCGGTATTCACCTAGTTGCATGTGCAAAACCGCCTAAAAACCATATCCAGGCAGGCCGGTACACTAGTTCTCACTGTTAATCCGCAGAGCGCATGCGATTAGAGCGCTGATGCGCCTACGCGAATCCCAGAAGCGGAGTGCTGAGTAATTACCTCCATGTCGAAATATATAAAATAAACCTTTTCCTCAATTAATCAGAATGTGTAGACATTGCATATTATGTAAAAGATTTTTTAAACCACAAAATTACCGATATTCTGTTAAGTTATTAGACAAAAATGTGAAATTTGTAAGAACTCCTCACTGCCTAGGTCCGAAACTAAATCACTCGTTCGAAAAGTATGACCGGTTGCAATATTATCCTTCAGTGATATTTCAGAAAATAGCAGGTGTGTTCCCAAGCCAACATGGATAAATACACATCATAGATTTAAGCTTTGATTTTTTACGAATTTCTATCATTTCACACGCACATAACAAAATGCCAATGACAGCTCGCAAGCGCTGTTGCCCACTTTCAGCTGCGAAATGCTCACGTCTACAAACGAAAATAGTAGCCGTGTACAGAGCTATGGCAATACTGAGGGGTTACCATAGAGACGGTACAAAACCGCGTCACGTTACTGTTTGAGGTAGGTTTGCGAATCTGTGGTCCACTGCAACTGTCAGTGATCACCTATAGTGCGGTGGCATTCTTCGCTGAACACCACTTATAATCCTGGCAGTGGACGGAACTTTCATTACCAGTATTTGACCGTCTTGGGAAGATGTTGTAGGGACTAATTCTCTATCATCAGACTGTGTATCACTACGCACCTATCAACAAAATCTTGTGGAGTGCAGGCAAAAAGATCCATTACTCCACCCCACTCCATGGAGAAAAACCGCTATACTGTGCAAGCACACACCTGTAATCCGCACGACACATTTAAACGTCTACAGGTGGGGGGAAATAATGACAATCCATCTACACTAGAAATTCACCAAGAGAGTGTCCGTCCCGGTAGCTGCATGGTCAGCGCGACAGAATGTCAATCTTAAGGGCCCGGGGTCGATTCCCGGCTGTGTCGGAGATTTTCTCGGCTCAGGGACTGGGTTTTGTGTTGTCTCAATCATCATCATTTCATCCACATCGACGAGCAAGTCGCCGAAGTGGCGTCAAATCGAAAGACTTGCACTCGGCGAACGGTCGACCCGACGGCAGGCCCTAGTCACACGACATTTACATTTACCAAGAGAGTATGGAACAATGTCAATGTGTTCAAATGTGTGAGTGAATTCCTATGGGACCAAACTGCTGAGGTCATCGGTCCCTAGACTTACACACTGCTTAAACTAACTTACACTGAAGACAACACACATACACACTCTCATACCCGAGGGAAGACTTGAACCTCCGGCAGGAGTGGCCGCCCGATTCGTGACATGGCAGCTCTAACCGCGCGGCCACTCCGAGCGGCGAATAATGTGAGTTGTCCTGACATTTCACTACGTTCACTACTGAGTAATATGATTTAGCATGTAGAGCATCTATCTATACATAGACAGATTATGCTGTAACTCATCAGTGTCAGACTTCGATCATATAGGAGGTAGAGATTCAAATTTTTTTAACGTCAAGTTGCTCCACCCTCCAACTAGAGCAATAATTGTATACTTGTTTTCACTTCCGTGCTCTTTCACGTCAACACAGATTTATTGAAACATTCCTTTTATTCGTCGTGGGAGATGACGTGGTATCGCGCAGTCTCTCTTTCGCGGTCGGAATCCACGCACTCTTAGCGATGTATTGTACACGAGAAAAATCACGCGACGTTTTGCGCCACTTATCAACAAACAGACGTTTATCAATGAACTCGGATCATTTGTCGGCACTGCTAAACTTACGAAACTGTTTTAATAATAGTCGTCAGCCCCATTTTGACCTGCCAAAGAAGAGTAGAATTGTTAGCTTCTCCATGTTGGTGTACTGCTGTAGCCGGCCGCTGTGTCCGAGCGGTTCTAGGCGCTTCAGTCCGGAACCGCGCTGCTGCTACGGCCGCATGTTACAATCCTGCCTCGGTCCTGGATGTGTGTGATGTCCTTAGGTTAGTTAGGTTTAATTAGTTCTAACTCTAGGGGACTGATGACCTCAGATGTTAAGTCCTATAGTGCTCAGAGCCATTTGAACCATTTGTACTGCTGTTGTCGGGTTAAGATCCATTTGAAAATGGCCAGGATATGAAGGCCGAAACCGGTCGTGGACTTAAGTAAACTATGTATCAACAACTGGAACGGCCTTTCATTAATTAATAAGGTTAAAATCGGCACAACTAAAATACGCCGGCCGGGGTGGCCGAGCGGTTCTAGGCGCTACGATCGTAGGTTCGAATCGTGCCTCGGGCATGGATGTGTGTTAGTTAGGTTTAAGTAGTTCTAAGTTTTAGGGGACTGATGACCTTAGAAGTTAAGTCCCATAGTGCTCAGAGCCATTTCATTTTCAACTAAAATACCAATGATAAATGCCCTATAGCAATATACACTTAACAGCCAGAACATTATGACCACCGAACTGCTATCGCTATAAACCCATTCAGTCAATAGCAGCCTCACCTGGTGAGGAATGACTGGTAGTCAGACGCACGTACGGTGCAAGTAGTATCAGTAAGTGTGCTGTCCGCGTGTAGAATAGAGAGGACCCACAATCTATCTGAGTTTGACCGAGGTCAGATTGTGATGGCCCGGAGGCTCGGCACAAGCATGTCGGAAACTTCACGACTTGCCGGGTGTTCTAGGAGTGCTGCGGTTAGTGTCCTCAACACGTAGTGAAATCGAGGTGAAATCACGTCCAGATGTCGTGGAGATTGGGCGTCCACCCCTCATCACAGATGTCTGACGTCGTAGGCTGGGCAGACTGGTAAAACACGACAGGTGGTGAACTGTGGTGGAGCTAACATATGACTTTGATACTGGACAGAGTACAAGTGTGTCTTAAGACACAGTGTACCGAACACTCCTAACGATGGGCCTCCGCAGCAGACGGCCCTTGCGTGTACCAATGTTAACAGCACGACATGCAGGACGGAGAAAAGATGGCAGCACCTCCATTATGCTCTGGGGAACATTCACGTGGGCATCCATGGGTCTAGTGGAGCTCGTGCAATGGACCTTGACGGCCAAGGAGTATCGTACACTGATTGCAGACCACGTACCCCTCTTCATAACAATCACCGTTCCTGACGGCAAAGGCAATTTTCAACAAGATAATACGCCATGTCACAATCCCAGGAGTGTGATGGAGTGGTTTAAGGAACACAGTGGCGAGTTCCAGTTGGTGGGCTGGCCCCTCAACTCGCCACAGCTGAACCCTCTCGAACACATCTGGGATGTGATTGAACCTGGCGTCAGAGCTCATCACTCTCCTCCCAGGAATTTACGGGAATTAGATAACTTTTGTGGGTAGATGTGGTGCCAATTCCTTCAGCGACCTACCAAGGCTTTATTGCTTCCATGCCACAATGCGTCGCTGCTGTTTTCCGTGCCAAAGGTAGACATATCGACTATTAGGTAGGTGGTGATAAGGTTCTGGCTGACTGGTGTAACTACATTGAGGAACACTTTGGTATCCGACTTATGGACTGGATAACGTATATCGTTAACATTGAGCTTTCAGTGAATCACCCTGACTGGGAGAATATCGGCAGTCTGTCAGTACGTTCAGGCTTATCTCACGAACTGTTGTTGCTGTTCTGGTCTTCAGTCCTGAGACTGGTTTGATGCAGCTCTCCATGCTACTCTATCCTGTGCAAGCTTTTTCATCTCCCAGTACCTACTGCAACCTACATCCTTCTGAATCTGCTTAGTTTATTCATCTCTTGGTCTCCCTCTACGATTTTTACCCTCCACGCTGCCCTCCAATACTAAATTGGTGATCCCTTGATGCCTCAGAACATGTCCTACCAACCGATCCCTTCTTCTGGTCAAGTTGTGCCACAAACTTCTCTTCTCCCCAATCCTATTCAATACTTGCTCATTAGTTATGTGATCTACCCATCTAATCTTCAGCATTCTTCTGTAGCACCACATTTCGAAAGCTTCTATTCTCTTCTTGTCCAAACTATTTATCGTCCATGTTTCACTTCCATACATGGCTACACTCCATACGAATACTTTCAGAAATGACTTCCTGACACTTAAATCAATACTGGATGTTAGCAAATTTCTCTTCTTCAGAAACGCTTTCCTTGCCATTGCCAGCCTACATTTTATATCCTCTCTACTTCGACCATCATCAGTTATTTTGCTCCCCAAATAGCAAAACTCCTTTACTACTTTAAGTGCCTCATTTCCTAATCTAATTCCCTCAGCATCACCCGACTTAATTAGACTACATTCCATTATCCTTGTTTTGCTTTTGTTGATGTTCATCTTATATCCTCCTTTCAAGACACTGTCCATTCCATTCAACTGCTCTTCCAAGTCCTTTGCTGTCTCTGACAGAATTACAATGTCATCGGCGAACCTCAAAGTTTTTATTTCTTCTCCATGAATTTTAATACCTACTCCGAATTTTTCTTTTGTTTCCTTTACTGCTTGCTCAATATACAGATTGAACAACATCGGGGAGAGGCTACAACCCTGTCTTACTCCCTTCCCAACCACTGCTTCCCTTTCATGTCCCTCGACTCTTATAACTCCCATCTGGTTTCTGTACAAATTGTAAATAGCCTTTCGCTCCCTGTATTTTACCCCTGCCACCTTTAGAATTTGAAAGAGAGTATTCCAGTCAACATTGTCAAAAGCTTTCTCTAAGTCTACAAATGCTAGAAACGTAGGTTTGCCTTTCCTTAATCTTTCTTCTAAGATAAGTCGTAAGGTCAGTATTGCCTCACGTGTTCCAGTGTTTCTACGGAATCCAAACTGATCTTCCCCGAGGTTGGCTTCTACTAGTTTTTCCATTCGTCTGTAAAGAATTCGTGTTAGTATTTTGCAGCTGTGACTTATTAAACTGATAGTTCGGTAATTATCACATCTGTCAACACCTGCTTTCTTTGGGATTGGAATTATTATATTCTTCTTGAAGTCTGAGGGTATTTCGCCTGTTTCATACATCTTGCTCACCAGATGGTAGAGTTTTGTCAGGACTGGCTCTCCCACGGCCGTCAGTAGTTCCAATGGAATATTGTCTACTCCGGGGGCCTTGTTTCGACTCAGGTCTTTCAGTGCTCTGTCAAACTCTTCACGCAGTATCATATCTCCCATTTCATCTTCATCTACATCCTCTTCCATTTCCATAATATTGTACTCAAGTACATCGCCCTTGTATAGACCCTCCATATACTCCTTCCACCTTTCTGCTTTCCCTTCTTTGCTTAGAACTGGGTTTCCATCTGAGCTCTTGATATTCATACAAGTCGTTCTCTTATCTCCAAAGGTCTCTTTAATTTTCCTGTAGGCGGTATCTATCTTACCCCTAGTGAGATAGGCCTCTACATCCTTACATTTGTCCTCTAGCCATCCCTGCTTAGCCATTTTGCACTTCCTGTCGATCTCATTTTTGAGACGTTTGTATTCCTTTTTGCCTGTTTCACTTACTGCATTTTTATATTTTCTCCTTTCATCAATTAAATTCAATATTTCTTCTGTTACCCAAGGATTTCTACTAGCCCTCGTCTTTTTACCTACTTGATCCTCTGCTGCCTTCACTACTTCATCCCTCAAAGCTACCCATTCTTCTTCTACTGTATTTATTTCCCCCATTCCTGTCAATTGTTGTCTTATGCTCTCCCTGAAACTCTGTACAACCTCTGGTTCTTTCAGTTTATCCAGGACCCATCTCTTTAAATTCCCACCTTTTTGCAGTTTCTTCAGTTTTAATCTACAGTTCATAACCAATAGATTGTGGTCAGAGTCCACATCTGGCCCTGGAAATGTCTTACAATTTAAAACCTGGTTCCTAAATCTCTGTCTTACCATTATATAATCTATCTGATACCTTTTAGTATCTCCAGGGTTCTTCCATGTATACAACCTTCTTTCATGATTCTTAAACCAAGTGTTATTTATGATTATGTTGTGCTCTGTGCGAAATTCGACCAGGCGGCTTCCTCTTTCATTTCTGTCCCCCAATCCATATTCACCTACTATGTTTCCTTCTCTCCCTTTTCCTACACTCGAATTCCAGTCACCCATGACTATTAAATTTTCGTCTCCCTTCACAATCTGAATAATTTCTTTTATTTCATCATACATTTCTTCAATTTCTTCGTCATCTGCAGAGCTAGTTGGCATATAAACTTGTACTACTGTAGTAGGTGTGGGCTTCGTATCTATCTTGGCCACAATAATGCGTTCACTATGCTGTTTGTAGTAGCTTACCCGCATTCCTATTTTCCTATTCATTATTAAACCTACTCCTGCATTACCCCTATTTGATTTTGTGTTTATAACCCTGTAGTCACCTGACCAGAAGTCTTGTTCCTCCTGCCACCGAACTTCACTAATTCCCACTATATCTAACTTCAACCTATCCATTTCCCTTTTTAAATTTTCTAACCTACCTGCCCGATTAAGGGATCTGACATTCCACGCTCCGATCCGTAGAACGCCAGTTTTCTTTCTCCTGATAACGACATCCTCTTGTGTAGTCCCCGCCCGGAGATCCGAATGGGGGACTATTTTACCTCCGGAATATTTTACCCAAGAGGACGCCATCATCATGTAATCATACAGTAAAGCTGCATGCCCTCGGGAAAAATTACGGCTGTAGTTTCCTTTTGCTTTCAGCCGTTCGCAGTACCAGCACAGCAAGGCTGTTCTGGTTATTGTTACAAGGCCAGATCAGTCAATCATCCAGACTGTTGCCCTTGCAACTACTGAAAAGGCTGCTGCCCCTCTTCAGGAACCACACGTTTGTCTGGCCTCTCAACAGATACCCCTCCGTTGTGGTTGCACCTACGGTACGGCTATCTGTATCGCTGAGGCACGCAAGCCTCCCCACCAACGGCAAGGTCCATGGTTCATGGGGGGGTCTCACGAACTACAGATGGGATTTTGCCGGCCGGAGTGGCCGAGGGGTTCTAGGCGCTTCAGTCTGGAACCGCGCGACCGCTACGGTCGCAGTTTCGAATCCTGCCTGAGGCGTGGATGTGTGTGATGTCCTTAGGTTAGGCAGGTTTAAGTAGTTCTAAGTTCTAGGGGACTGATGATCTCAGATATTAAGTCCCATAGTGCTCAGAACCATTTGAACAGATGGGATTTTGATATCGTTTTTGCTAATAGACAGATGGATTCACGGGAAAGGATTATGTACATTACAAATATTTCGTATAAACTGGCTGAACTGTGATGAATTAAGGTCCCCTGATGATGTGAATACGATATTATTGCCATCTAGTGGTGATAGGCACAAGGTCACCTGACTCTAGTGCCAGGCGAGCTACGCCTACCGGGGGGCTGGAGCGAGTTACTGCCGATTACCTAAACAACTTATGATGCAGTATGTATCAGGTATTAAGTTGATAAGAAGTTATTTTTTGGTGTAGATTTAAGGTTTTCATATGGTTTTCACTAAAAGATAGACTGCTTCACGAGATGGGTTTATGTATATAATTTATAAATATTTCGTGCTAATTGGTTGGGCTATGATGAATGTAAGTCCTCCGTCGCTGTGAAAACGACGACGTTGCTATCTAGCAGTGACAGGCGTAAGGTCACCACTTCGGGAGGCCAGTACGCGTTACCGCAAACTTCTTAAGTAGCCTGCAGTGCAGGACGTAACAGGGATTATGTTGATAAGAACAGAATTTTTGGTATGAAATTAATGTTTAAGGGGTGTGAGGGGAAAAAAGGGAAAAAGTCAGACAAAAGTAGCTCACACTAGACTGACGCTGGATTTAGGCAGCCAGAAAGTGGCCGCAGCTCATGTCCGAGTAGCGCAGCAGTCGGGCGGACTGGTCGGCAATTCGCATCAGTGCCACGAGATGTCACTCCAGGCGCCAATTAAATATGTAACAGATAACATTCGTGCCTTCTGAGAACCTTCCTGTTATTCGCTGCTTGTAACATTTAAGTCATATGAAAGTGCTGCTATTCAGCCACCCAATGTTGTTCTCTGAATTTCCATCATGACTCCACACAGTGCCCTTTAAACAAAATTACTGTTACACCAGACTAGTCATCCGACCATAAATACTTAGTGCCATTTGTGCGAATCCATTGCGGGTCACTAGTTACTTCTAAATTAAATGGTACTGCAAAAGTATATGACGTCATAGGAAATTCTCCAATCCTTACACGATCCTAGTATGTGTATACAACATTCAGTCAGTATGCCTTTTGAGCCACGCCCTACCACCCAACCCTCCCCCCCCCCCCCCCCCCGACACCCCCAACACCCCGATGCAGCTCACTTCATGCAGTTAAGGGAGAAACCAACTTATCAGCTGCAGGCTGGCAGATCAAGCCGAACCATTAGCCAATGTGACCTGTGGAAGAGCCTAGAGACGCCAACCCTTACGACTACTACAGCCGACATCATTTCCCTATGGAGATGGTAAGTTCCTATGGGGCGGACCAAACTGCTGAGCTCATCGGTCCCTTGGCTTACATTCTACTTAAACTGACTTACGCTAAGGCCAACACACACACCCATGCCCGAAGGGGGACTCGAACCTCCGAATGCCGCGCGAACCGATTCAAGGTGCCCCAGGCCGCGCGGCTACCCCGCACGGCATTCACCATGGTGCGACCATCTATCGTGTCAGGCTCAACAGGAATTAAATTTCTGCCGCAACTAAAATCCAGAAACCTACCTGCTCTTCCAACCTTTTACCTCAACAGGCGCGAAAATGATAAGGTCGCCGGAGGCAACATACACATCAAAAAAGTTTTGCATCTCTTCGGTTCGAGCGAGGTGGCGCAGTGATTAGACACTGGACTTGCATTCGGGAGGACGACGGTTCAATCCCGCGTCCGGCCATCCTGATTTCGGTTTTCCGTGATTTCCCTAAATCGCTCCAGGCAAATGCCGGCTGGTTCCTTTCAAAGGGCACGGCCGACTTCCTTCCCCGTCCTTCCCTAATCCGATGAGACCGATGACCTTGATGTCTGGTCTCCTTCCCCAAAACAACCAACCAACCAATCACTTCGGTTCCGAGAGTTCCGGAATCTGTACAGAAAATTGGAATATAGATAAACGTAAACATCATTTCCGCCCTTTTTATTGCTCATGGAAACCACACATTGCATATTGTACCATCATACAGGGAGACCTTCAGAGGTGGTGGTCCAGATCGCTGTACACACCGGTACCTCTAATACCCAGTAGCACGTCCTCTTGCCTTGATGCATGCATGTATTCGTCGTGGCATATTATCCACACGCTCATCAAGACACTGTTGGTCCAGATTGTCCCACTCCTCAACGGCGATTCGGTGTAGATCCCTCATAGTGGTTGGTGGGTCACGACGTCCACAAACAGTCCTTTTCATACTATCCCAGGCATGTTCGAGAGGATTCATGTCTGGAGAATATGCTGGCCACTTTAGTCGAGCGATGTCGTTATCCTGAAGGAAGTCATTCACAAGATATGCACGATTGGGGCGCGAATAGTTGTCCATGAAGAGGAATGCCTAGCCAATATGTTGCCGACATGGTTGCACTATCGGTCAGAGGATGGCATTCAAGTATCGTACAGCGGTCACGGCGCCTTACATGACTACCAGTGGCGTACGTCGGCCCCACGTAATGTCACCCCAAAACAGCAGGGAACCTCCACCTTGCTGCACTCGCTGGACAGTGTCTCTAAGGCGTTCACCCTGACCGGGTTGCCTCCAAACACGTCTCAGACGATTGTCTGGTTGAAGGCATATGCAACACGCATCGGTGAAGAGAACGTGATGCCAATCCTGGGCGGTCCATGCGGCATGTCGTTGAGCCCATCTCTACCGCGCTGCATAGTGTCGTAGTTGCAAAGATGGCTCTCACCATGGACGTCGGGAGTGAAGTTGCGCAAAATGCAGCCTATTGCGCACAGTTTGAGTCGTAACACGACGTTCTGTGGCTGCACGAAAAGCATTATTCAACATGATGGCTTTGCTGTCAGGGTTCCTCCGAACCATAACGCGTAGGTGGTTCCCTGTACACCTCATCCCAGTCTAACTGTTGCAAGCTTTCCCTAAAATTTTGATTTGTTAAATCGTTAATTGAACGCACTATTTTGGAGGACTGTTTTGCATTAATGTATGGAGCTATATCATATACTGTAACTAGCTGTGCATATTAATAGCTGTGATAAAAGCAATAATAGTAATAATGACTATAATAACAGTAATGATAGTGGCAGATATACACTCCTGGAAATTGAAATAAGAACACCGTGAATTCATTGTCCCAGGAAGGGGAAACTTTATTGACACATTCCTGGGGTCAGATACATCACATGATCACACTGACAGAACCACAGCCACATAGACACAGGCAACAGAGCATGCACAATGTCGGCACTAGTACAGTGTATATCCACCTTTTGCAGCAATGCAGGCTGCTATTCTCCCATGGAGACGATCGTAGAGATGCTGGATGTAGTCCTGTGGAACAGCTTGCCATGCCATTTCCACCTGGCGCCTCAGTTGGACCAGCGTTCGTGCTGGACGTGCAGACCGCGTGAGACGACGCTTCATCCAGTCCCAAACATGCTCAATGGGGGACAGATCCGGAGATCTTGCTGGCCAGGGTAGTTGACTTACACCTTCTAGAGCACGTTGGGTGGCACGGGATACATGCGGACGTGCATTGTCCTGTTGGAACAGCAATTTCCCTGCCGGTCTAGGAATGGTAGAGCGATGGGTTCGATGACGGTTTGGATGTACCGTGCACTAGTCAGTGTCCCCTCGACGATCACCAGTGGTGTACGGCCAGTGTAGGAGATCGCTCCCCACACCATGATGCCGGGTGTTGGCCCTGTGTGCCTCGGTCGTATGCAGTCCTGATTGTGGCGCTCACCTGCACGGCGCCAAACACGCATACGACCATCATTGGCACCAAGGCAGAAGCGACTCTCATCGCTGAAGACGACACGTCTCCATTCGTCCCTCCATTCACGCCTGTCGCGACACCACTGGAGGCGGGCTGCACGATGTTGGGGCGTGAGCGGAAGACGGCCTAACGGTGTGCGGGACCGTACCCCAGCTTCATGGAGACGGTTGCGAATGGTCCTCGCCGATACCCCAGGAGCAACAGTGTCCCTAATTTGCTGGGAAGTGGCGGTGCGGTCCCCTACGGCACTGCGTAGGATCATACGGTCTTGGCGTGCATCCGTGCGTCGCTGCGGTCCGGTCCCAGGTCGACGGGCACGTGCACCTTCCGCCGACCACTGGCGACAACATCGATGTACTGTGGAGACCTCACGCCCCACGTGTTGAGCAATTCGGCGGCACGTCCACCCGGCCTCCTGCATGCCCACTATACGCCCTCGCTCAAAGTCCGTCAACTGCACATACGGTTCACGTCCACGCTGTCGCGGCATGCTACCAGTGTTAAAGACTGCGATGGAGCTCCGTATGCCACGGCAAACTGGCTGACACTGACGGCGCCGGTGCACAAATGCTGCGCAGCTAGCGCCATTCGACGGCCAACACCGCGGTTCCTGGTGTGTCCGTTGTGCCGTGCGTGTGATCATTGCTTGTACAGCCCTCTCGCAGTGTCCGGAGCAAGTATGGTGGGTCTGACACACCGGTGTCAATGTGTTCTTTTTTCCATTTCCAAGAGTGTATAAAGAATTTATAGATGTGCTAGATATATGCTTTTTATACAGCGAGTTCTTGGGAAAGAAAATTTAAGGAGATCGCATCAGCTAAGAATACAGGGAAAAGAGGAAGATCTGGTTACGAAGAAGAATATACAAGGGTATCGAGTGCGTACAGGGACAATGGTAACCTCATTTGTTTCTTTAATAGATACGTCATTAACTGTCTACTGAAACTAGAGATGTTATTCAATTCTATAATACACTCCTGGAAATGGAAAAAAGAACACATTGACACCGGTGTGTCAGACCCACCATACTTGCTTCGGACACTGCGAGAGGGCTGTACAAGCAATGATCACACGCACGGCACAGCGGACACACCAGGAACCGCGGTGTTGGCCGTCGAATGGCGCTAGCTGCGCAGCATTTGTGCACCGCCGCCGTCAGTGTCAGCCAGTTTGCCGTGGCATACGGAGCTCCATCGCAGTCTTTAACACTGGTAGCGTGCCGCGACAGCGTGGACGTGAACCGTATGTGCAGTTGACGGACTTTGAGCGAGGGCGTATAGTGGGCATGCGGGAGGCCGGGTGGACGTACCGCCGAATTGCTCAACACGTGGGGCGTGAGGTCTCCACAGTACATCGATGTTGTCGCCAGTGGTCGGCGGAAGGTGCACGTGCCCGTCGACCTGGGACCGGACCGCAGCGACGCACGGATGCACGCCAAGACCGTAGGATCCTACGCTGTGCCGTAGGGGACCGCACCGCCACTTCCCAGCAAATTAGGGACACTGTTGCTCCTAGGGTATCGGCGAGGACCATTCGCAACCGTCTCCATGATGCTGGGCTACGGTGCCGCACACCGTTAGGCCGTCTTCCGCTCACGCCCCAACATCGTGCATCCCGCCTCCAGTGGTGTCGCGACAGGCGTGAATGGAGGGACGAATGGAGACGTGTCGTCTTCAGCGATGAGAGTCGCTTCTGCCTTGGTGCCAATGATGGTCGTATGCGTGTTTGGCGCCGTGCAGGTGAGCGCCACAATCAGGACTGCATACGACCGAGGCACACAGGGCCAACACCCGGCATCATGGTGTGGGGAGCGATCTCCTACACTGGCCGTACACCACTGGTGATCGTCGAGGGGACACTGAATAGTGCACGGTACATCCAAACCGTCATCGAACCCATCGTTCTACCATTCCTAGACCGGCAAGGGAACTTGCTGTTCCAACAGGACAATGCACGTCCGCATGTATCCTGTGCCACCCAACGTGCTCTAGAAGGTGTAAGTCAACTACCCTGGCCAGCAAGATCTCCGGATCTGTCCCCCATTGAGCATGTTTGGGACTGGATGAAGCGTCGTCTCACGCGGTCTGCACGTCCAGCACGAACGCTGGTCCAACTGAGGCGCCAGGTGGAAATGGCATGGCAAGCCGTTCCACAGGACTACATCCAGCATCTCTACGATCGTCTCCATGGGAGAATAGCAGCCTGCATTGCTGCGAAAGGTGGATATACACTGTACTAGTGCCGACATTGTGCATGCTCTGTTGCCTGTGTCTATGTGGCTGTGGTTCTGTCAGTGTGATCATGTGATGTATCTGACCCCAGGAATGTGTCAATAAAGTTTCCCCTTCCTGGGACAATGAATTCACGGTGTTCTTATTTCAATTTCCAGGAGTGTATAATGGGGGAGGTTATTTCAGAGTCGGGTTCCTGCTACTGAGAAGGACTTCGATAAAGTAGTTGAAGTATGGAATGGAACAGAAGGGATTTGGATCTGATGGGAATGGGTGTTTCTGCCATGTTGTTTAGATAAGAGCGTTAAAATCGAGAAAGATATGAAGTACAGTGTTCGTTGATAAGACAGTAGAGAAGACAGAGGATATGGAAACCTCTGCGCTTGTCTGCAGGCAGCCAGGGTAGCTGTGCATACGATTGTGAAATATGACCAAACATTCGAACATTGCATATAAAACAAACGCAGGAATTCATAAGCAGTCCCAGATACCGAGAGATTTCCTGAGAAAGACCTTGCAGGATAACATCACTGTAATCAATAATTAGAAGTATAAATGTCTATACAAGTTTCTTTCTCAGGCCACATGACAATATGATAGAATAATAGAGCTGTATTTAAAAGTTTACTCACAAAAATTGTAAAACACGTCACAACTAAAATAATATCCTACAATTCCACAGTTTTACTCGCCATCTTGTCTGTTGCTTATCTTTGTTTCCTAAAACCGTTCTTGCCTTTTTACGGAAGAAGCTCGCACCTCTCACTCTCAATCAATTGTTTAGATGAGATCATTGTGGGGTGTTCAGAATAGAACGAGGGGCAGCACTGATTTACCTCAAACCGGTATGTGTCACGTGCTTTGAGATATTTGCTGTATTTATCTTCATGTTCTCCATATCAGTTTAAATTATAAACGCGGAGACACCTTCCTGCTTGACGACTTACGGGAAAGTCTGTGAAGTACCCCAGTGTTCGAGATTTGAGCATCTATATCTACATCTACATCTATATGGGTACCTTGCAAATCTCATTTAAGTGCCTGGCAGAGAGTTCATCGAACCACCTTCACAATTTTCTATTATTCCAGCCTCATATAGCATAATCTGATAAAGTGGAAAATGGAAAGAGAAAGGTCAGTAATCTCTGCAAATGATAGCGAAGATTTCTTCCCAAAATGGAAATGGCTATTTGGGTAGATAAGCAGTATTCCCTGCTTCGCTTCGTCAAGTAGTTGAAGGACAACAAAATGAGAGAATTACACTCATAATTTCTTGTTTCTAAGAAAAATGTACTCATTTGGAGAAGACTTCACACGATGCTACAGAGGCGCCATCTGTAACACGATCTATAGGAAGGAATCATTGCACATCTTGAAGTAGGTGAAACATAGACAGTGTCTCAACGAAGTGAAATATGGCACGAAGAGTCATTTCAAGGTTTTGATGGCTTTTCTAAAATACAGGAATGGTTCCTGATAGGCCTGCTTAAGGTCGACCAAAAGCAACGACTCTGCAAAGGAACCTATACCTGGCCTTAGATATTGCCATAGCTGTGAAATGCGATGTTACGTTCACTTTCTTTTCGTACTGACCTCTACTGCTAGAGTCCCATGTACTTGAGCTTTGTCGCCCTTGTCTACCTTGGTACCTCTTTTCCTGCTGATGTCCAATGGACGTATTTTCAGCTTCACCTGCAATTCATAGGATAGTATAGTCGAAAATAACCTGTTAACCGTTCTACATTAAGTCTTTACACGCTTACGCATGTTGATACTGGGCCTATACACTTGCATCGTATCCCAAAACTGGATAGTGGAACGTTACACTGTCCAGCCACATTAATATGGCCACCTCATGGACTGCTGCGAGACGTGCAGGGAGAGAGTCAGTGATGTTCTGCGAGGTACTTATAGAGATGTGGAGCCAAGCTGACTCCAATGCCGTCGCCAGCTGTGCCAGGTTTCTCAGTTGAGGATCCAAGGAGCGAACAACCCGATCGAGGTGGTCCCACAGATTCTCGATTGAGTTTAAATCCGGGGCGTCTGGTACCCAGGGGAATACGGTAAACTCATACTAGTTCTCTTCGTACCAAGAACATACACTGCGAGCTGGGTGACACATTGCATTGTCCTCCTGGTAGATGCCATTGTGCTGAGAAAAAACAAACTGCATGATGAGGTGGACATAGTCCCCAAGGATAGATACATACGTTTTTCGATCCATTGTGCCTTCCAGAATGACGATATGACCCAGAGAATGCCACGGAGACAATGCCCAGACCACAACGCTTCCTCTATTGTTGCAGGGTGTTTGCTTTCAGACGTTTCACGCCTGTCCCTGCATAGGCCATTTGTATAATGGAGAATAAAACGTGTCATTTGAAAAGGCCTCCTGTCGCCACTCAGTTGACTTCCATCTGCGTACTGCCGATGAATAACAGTCATCATGGGTGCTTGAACCAGGCGCCTGCCGCGAGGGCCATAAGCAGAAGCTTTCGCTAAACTGTCGTTGAGAAGACACTGCTGGTAGCGCCTGGTTCCATCCGGGAGGTTAGTTGCTCAACAGTTGAACGTCTATCTGTCCGTACACATCTCGCAGCCATCGTTCATCTCTGTCATCTATTTCCCTCGGTGCCAGTCTTGGATAGCGTCATTTTACCATGCACGGTATACTTTAACCACGGCGCCATGGGAATTGTTTATAAACTTTGCCGTTTCAGAAATGCTTCCACCCTTGTCGAGGAAGCCAGTTATCATGCCCTTTTGGAAATCAGACAAAACGCACCGTTTTCTCATTTCAATGACAGTACTTTTTCCGCGTGCCATGGACATGCTTTATATACCCTCCACTGCTAGTGCTGCCACCAGCTGTCTGAGAGTGATTACTGCACGTTGATGTCGAACATAGGCGGTGGTCGCATTAATGTGAATGGACCGTGTATGATCTCCGTAGAAGTTGCAGCTGTCTGTTTGCTACGCTGATGCATAACCTTTGTTGATTTTTCATCCCATCCTGCATGTGATGTATGATCTTGCTGTGTCCAGTAGGAATATAACTGGCTCGATAGTTCAGCCTACAGATCTAAAGGTTCAGCGTTCAATCAGGTGGCCTATGGACATTTTCTGTCTCTTATCGCTGTTGCCGGCCGCGGCGGCGAGCGGTTCTAGGCGCTTCAGTCCGGAACCGCGCGACTGCTACGGTCACAGGTTCGAATCCTGCCTAGGGCATGGATGTGTGTGATGTCCTTAGGTTAGTTTGGTTTAAGTAGTTCTAAGTTCTAGGGGACTGATGACCTCCGATGTTACGTCCCATAGTGCTCAGAGCCGTTTGAACCATTTTTTTTATCGCTGTTTTCACTTACGGCAGTAAGTTGTGCGTGTGACAAATGCTGAGCATCGCTGTGGTTCTGAGTCCACGTTAAACGGTAGATCCCTCTATAGCGGAATGTGTATTGAAGTTCGAAGGTCGGAGGAAGGCAACAGCATAGCAGCTCCAAAAGGATCATAGTTTGTGGATCACTGCGGTGTACAAAGCAACCCTCTGGTGGTGGATACCTTTGCTTTTACCTGATTGTCTTGTTACTATGCTTCTTTCAATCGTTACGTTGTTTAATTTCGTTTTATGATCTCTTTATAGGTCGTCTTTCGACAGCAAATCGGTAACTTTTTAGAAGTGCTAAGAAGAGTTTAACACTGACATCATTCTTAAAGTTCAAGACCGCAACATTACATTTACTTCGACTCTTAGTGGAGAGCCTTCACCGTATACTTAACGCTGTAATAGTAACGAAAGGAAGTACTGAATGGTGCCGCGCGGGATTAGCCGAGCGGTCTTAGGCGCTGCAGTCATGGACTGTGCGGCTGGTCCCGGCGGAGGTTCGAGTCCTCCCTCGGGCATGGGTGTGTGTGTGTTTGTCCTTAAGCTAATTTAGGTTAAGTAGTGTGTAAGCTTAGGGACTGATGACCTTAGCAGTTAAGTCCCCTAAGATTTCACACACATTTGAACAGTACTAAATAGTAATAATCATACGGCCTACGTGTTTGGAACAAATGGGATCTAATGCCCGAAGACTATTCGTAAATATTGTACGAATGTACGTTGATTTTTGGCGACCTAGGAAAACCAATAGGATAAGCAGCAGCAGCTCCTTTCCATAAAATCAAGGACGAATGACGAAGATCAAACTGGCTGCTAATGTCTTGCACAGAAATAAATTAATAAAACCATCCCACACTTAGTGAAAGAGAACCACATCCACACACAAATGAAAGGGCATTTCCTGTGGCAAATGGTACTGCACGTAGGTTTATTTCTGGCAGTGTCCCACACCTGACGAGACCACTCATTGTGTGTTTGTTTCTGTGGCCGAGTGGTATTGTCTTCTCTACAACGTTGCCTTAGCTTAAGATAAGGAACATCGTGCACGTCACCTGTCTTTAAATCGTGTAAACGCCGTTATATGTCTTTTCGTGTTAACTGTTAGTGTGTGGCATTTCTGGGGTACAGATGGAGGACCAGAACCTCACACTTCTAAGGATATGTACGAAGCAGCCAGACAACCAGACACCCTCTACTCTGTGCACTAGCTTCCAGCTGGCGCAATTGCTAACACGATTTCCTGAACACCGCAAGCAAGCAATACAGAAACGAATTTAATAATCCATGACGGTCGCGTTCTTAAAGAAATCGGTCGTCATTTTGTATAAAAAGTCACCTGGTATTCACCAGAAGTGATTTAAGGAAACGACGGGAAATCTGTATCAGGATATTTGGACGCTTAATTGAAACCCACTCCACCTGAATATCAGTTCGTTGTACTAACCATTGCGCCACTTCGATCGCTTATCTTTAGCGAGGAAGGCAAGAGTAGATGTCAGAACCATCCTGATCTGAATTACCTGTCGATTTCGGAAACCTGTTCATGTGAACACTTGTGATGCCTTCAACAAAGCCATGACAGGTTCTACCGCTACCCTTATCCAGTTAGAGCTAGTGCTCCCTTTCTATAGATTTCAACTTGTCAACTTGCACTGGGAGTGAAAGCCTAATTATCTGTCTATGCTGAAGAAGGGACACTAAAGTGACTACGATTTCGTTCTGATACGTCGCCACGAGCTTCTCACGTACTGAGGGAACTGTCATATCGCTAGGTTTATACAGTCTGTCCCAGGAGGAATGGTTAATGTTCATGGATATTATAGGAACGATCATTCGTAGCAGAAAAGTCTAGTAAATATGGGTTCTAAAACACATACCTTAAAGAGCTGTGACCATTTCTCCATCTTCGAAACTGTGAAACAAATCTCTTCTACTGCAAGTTTTTTATCCATGTTTTGAGAGCTGGTAGTATGGACTGAAACACGGAGGTGCCTATGCAGACAGACACACGAGGAATGGCTAAATCTAGGCTGGTACGAAAGCAGGCTTGTGAGGTATATGCCATGCGCCTTGAACGAGCGCACGGGTTGACCTATGAATTTCCCCCTGCATACGGAACCAGTGATTAGAAACTGCTGATGCCATCACTGAATGCTTTGAGCAGTAAGAAGTTAAGTGCAGAGCTCTCAACGAAAATCACGCCGCGCACGTGTAGCCGAATTGTACCTGCTATAACTGAGACTGCAAAACGCCTTCTGTTGCTACGTTGGATTATGAACGGGCAAGTTAACTGCTCCAGGGAGGCCACTTCCGGCAACCACACGAACCGCAAAATTTACATCTAGTGGCTACGTAAACTTTTAGTTTCGATGCATATATTGAAATTTACCTCAAGTTTCTGTCTTCATTCATGTAGAAGTTATACGCATTTGAAATCGGATGAATCCTTTTGAAACACTCGGTATAACACGGATGGGAAATGAGAAGGACCGTAATTTACGTGGAACTATGGGAGTTTTATTAATCTAATTTTATCCTTGAGGTCATAGGAACTACACGAATGGAACTTACGATAATTCACACAACCCGTCCAGACTGTATAACACAAAGAAAAGAAGAACAAGGATCGTCAAGGAGCTATGCAAATAGGTCACAAATTGATATCTATACAGGTATCGACGGAAAATGTAAAATTGTTAACTTTGGCGGCCGATGGATGAATGTGTGACGCCACAGGGCAACTTCACCACGCAGCTGTCCAGAATAGTAAACAGGGGACATGCCGATACCAGGGCATAGAATCGTTGTGAATTTCATTCCATGTACTCAGCTGACCAATAAATATGCCTCTCAGGCAGGCGCGCGAACAATACAGGGTGTTACAAAAAGGTACGGCCAAACTTTCAGGAAACATTCCTCACACACAAATAAAGAATAGATGTTATGTGGACATGTGTCCGGAAACGCTTAATTTCCATGTTAGAGCTCATTTTAGTTTGTTCTTCCACCTACGCTCAATGGAGCACGTTATCATGATTTCATACGGGACACTCTACCTGTGCTGCTAGAACATGGCCGGCCGAAGTGGCCGTGCGGTTAAAGGCGCTGCAGTCTGGAACCTCAAGGCCGCTACGGTCGCAGGTTCGAATCCTGCCTCGGGCATGGATGTTTGTGATGTCCTTAGGTTAGTTAGGTTTAACTAGTTCTAAGTTCTAGGGGACTAATGACCTCAGCAGTTGAGTCCCATAGTGCTCAGAGCCATTTTTTTGCTAGAACATGTGCCTTGACAAGTACGACACAACATGTGGTTCATGCACGATGGAGCTCCTGCACATTTCAGTCGAAGTGTTCGTACGCTTCTCAACAACAGATTCGGTGACCGATGGATTGGTAGAAGCGGACCAATTCCATGGCCTCCACGCTTTCCTGACCTCAACCCTCTTGACTTTCATTTATGGGGGCATTTGAAAGCTCTTGTCTACGCACCCCCGGTACCAAATGTAGAGACTCTTCGTGCTCGTATTGCGGACGGCTGTGATACAATACGCCATTCTCCAGAGCTGCATCAGCGCATCAGGGATTCCATGCGACGGAGGGTGGATGCATGTATCCTCGCTAACGGATGACATTTTGAACATTTCCTGTAACAAAGTGTTTGAAGTCACGCTGAAGTCCGGTATGACAGAGAATGTGGTAGGGGGACCATTGCTTGTTCTCGGGGTGAAGGGATTATGATGTGCATGGTGCACAATGCAACGAACCTCTATTGTAATTGTCAGATATGGTCTAACGAAACCTCGACGAAGAGTATGTCTCATCTCACGTTCCAGTGCAGTCCAACATTGGGTCCCTGGAACATCCAAATGCCACACATTTCTGGATATTTGCACTATTTGACCAGCTAACCAAATGGAGACCCTCAATGACGACGCTTTCAAATTCTAACAGGTGCTGATAAGACTGTCTCAAGCAAGTATGCGGCATGCCCGTGTCCTTTGCAGTGATCGCTCAACATCTGAAGCTGTTCAACTCCCTAGATACCCTATCAGGCCTGGTAAGAACACTAAAATGAACAAGACTAATGCTCTCTGGTAGCCATTTTACTTGTCACAGAGTACTGCAAGGCTAATCATTTGCATAACCCCGACGATATGTACGTATATAAAGTTATATAAACTATGTGATCAAATATCCGGACACCAACCCAAAAACACACATTTTCCATATTAGGTGCATTGTGCTGCCACCTACTGCCAGGTACCCCATATCAGCGACCTCAGTAGTTATTAGACATCGTGAGGGTGCAGAATGGGGCGCTCCGCGGAACTCACGGACTTCGAACATGGTCAGGCGATTTGGTGTCACTTGTAGCATACGTCTATACGCGATATTTCCACATTCCTAAACATCCCTAGTTCCACTGTTTCCGATGTGATGGTGAAGTGGAAACGTGAAGGGACAGGTACAGCACAAAAACGTACAGGCCGACCTCGTCTGTTGACTGACAGAGACCGCCGACAGTTGAAGAGGGTCGTAATGTGTAATAGCAAGACATCCATCCAGACCATCACACAGGAATTCCAAACTGCATCAGGATCCACTGCAAGTACTATGACAAGGCGGGAGGTGAGAAAACTTCGTGTTCGAGCGGCTGCTCATAAGCCACACATCACGCCGGTAAATGCCAAACGACGCCTCGCTTGATGTAAAGAGTGTAAACATTGGACGATTGAACGGTGGAAAAACGTAGTGTGGAGTGACGAATCACTGTGCACAATGCGGCGATCCGATGGCAGGGTGTACGTATGGCGAATGCCCGGTGAACGTCATCTGCCAGCGTGTGTAGTGCCAACAGTAAAATTCGGAGGCGGTGGTGTTATGGTGTGGTCGTGTTTTTCATGAAGGGGCTTGCACCCCTTGGTGTTTTGCGTGGCACTATCACAGCACAGGTCTACACTGATGATTTAAGCACCTTCTTGCTTCTCACTGTTGAAGAGCAATTCGGCGATGGTGATTGCATCTTTCAACACGATCGAGCACCTGTTCATAATACACGGCCTGTGGCGGAGTGGTTACACGACAATAACATCCCTTTTATGGACTGGCCTGCACAGAGTCCTGGCCTTAATCCCACAGAACACCTTTGGAATGTTTTGGAACGCCGACTTCGTGCCAGGCCTCACTGACAGATATCGATACCTCTCCTCAGTGCACCATTGCGTGAAGAATGGGCTGCCATTCCCCAAGAAAGCTTCCAGCACCTGACTGAACGTTTTCCTGCGAGAGTGGAAGCTGTCATCAAGGCTAAGGGTAGGCCAACACCATATTGAATTCCAGCATTACCGATGCAGGGCGCCACGAACTTGTAAGTCATTTTCAGCCAGGTGTCCGGATACTTTTGATCACATAGTGTAGACATCCGAGCGTGTCTTCTGGGTCCTTCACTCTGTTTGGCAGGCAGCGACGATTCAGTGTGAGCTCTCACTGAATAAATAAAGCAGAATTTTGTTTCGATTGTTGCGGATTTACTAACAGTTACTTAACAGCTACTTTTTTCCGTCCTTCTTCTATTTAATAATATCGTCAGTGCCGAGAGCAATTCGACTTAATAGCTATTTTTTATTTTCCAGATAATATATGCTTCGCTTCCTAGAAACTACAGCAAACTCTTGTTTATCGAACGAGGTGGTGCACTGCTTAGCACACAGGACTCGTGTTCGGGAGGACGACGGTTGAAACCCACGTCCGGCCGTCCTGATTTAGGTTTTCCATGATTTCCCTAAAATCGCTTCAGGGAAATGCTTGGATGGTTCCTGTGAAGGGGAACGGCCGACTTCCTTACCCATCCTTCCCTAATCCAATGGGACCGATGACCTCGCTGTTTGTTCCCCTCCCCTACATCAATCAACCAACCAAACTCTAATTTTTGTTTGTAAAGGAAAACATATAACTAACATATACGTATGACCACAGTGTTTTGTTGATTTGCGTTGTGCTTGGTCCTGTTAGCCGTGCCGAAGATTGTAGCAAGTTTCCCTTCGCAATAAACGTGAAGGTGTGAGCAACTTCCCGAGAGATCACTGCAAGGTGTTATATAACATCATAAACCCTGACAATAGACAATGTAAATACAGATTATATTGTTGCTATACTTATCATTTTTCTGCGAAAAATTCAATTATTTTTCCTTTTACACGCTATTCTAACTCATTTCTTTAAAATCAATATCACCATTTTTCTTATATTTTTGCTCTAAGTGTAAAAGTACCTTACTGTAACCATGTATCAGCTCATGCCAGCACTGTTTTACTAACACATGAAATTGTTCTCATGTTCTGGCCTTCCATTACCCCTGGCACTGATTTCCTTTTGTCCCACATGCTGCTGATGTTACATATACCTATACCAACCTATTACCTGTGTCAGCTGGTGTAGTAAACGTCGTAGCAGTAGAAAGACTCATTTCATCTGGTTTCTTTGCTCTCTGCATTGCAGATCCATAGAAACACTAATCTAATATTATGATTTATAATTATAACGTGTTTTAGTGTTTTATTTTTCATTATTAATTACTTGTCTGTTAAATGTGTAGTTTATACTGACCAACTTTTCCTTTCTTTTCTATTTTTAATATGCGTCGCAAATATTGGACTGGAGTTTCAGTGGTTCCTTCTGTTAGCATAGAATGATGTTTCACCCAAATTTAGGTATCAGTATGTCAGACGTGTAAGTAAAAGACACTCTTAACATGTGCTCTCATTATCACATCCCTGGCTCACTTGCTCCAAGATGTGACAGCAACTTACTGTTTACAATTTATTAAGGTTTCTGTCAAAGTTGCATATAATTTCTTTTATTGGTGACTATTTTCGAACGCTTGCTTACATTTTCAAACCATTACCTGCATTAGAAGGAACAATATTAATTAAGACGTAAAATACAAAATGTTAAAATATATAAATAGTTTTCCAACAGCTTCCACGCACTGATTACAGCAGTGCAATACGTCGGGTATGACATATGTACATATTAGATTGTACATAATTCCAATAGAACATTCAAAAGATTTGTTCACACATCAGATCATCCAGATATTTCCAAAGGGTCAATCAATGCTCGACAGGCGTCATTAGTTACGTATACTTTCGAAATCTGAAGGCACCTATGCTTGTTAATTATTTACTCATGTGCGCTAGCTCTCCAGAGATTATAAAGTTAAAACGAAACACAAGTCAGCTGGGAAAATCATAAAACTAATAGACTAAAATGCAGACCGTTTTGAGACTACATGTGAGAGTGGAACAGAGACAAAGCAAAGTTTGGTGTAACTTTTTATGTTTTTGGATATCAAGTCAAATTTTATTGTGTATACAATTTAATTAACAAACAACAGAACAAATCAGTTGATTGAGACTTGATAAGGTATGTGGAGCCACATACGTTCATTTGCTTAAATCACGTCCACCTACAAAAAATTTGAACGAAAATATCAGATGTTCACTTTACTGTAATCCAGGTGGACTATCATTTTAGGAAAAATAGTGACATCCTGTGGCAGTTGTTGTAAATCTGCTATTTAATTTCTCTAATTTACAACTAAATGCAGTTGATATAGTTTATCAACATATAATAAAGAAAATGTTCTGCAAGAAGTACTTCAGGTCAGTTTATACTGTCCAGCAAGTTGGACACAAATGTATTATTACTATAATTACGATTTTACGAATGGGCCACTGTGGACTACATTTATTTCAACTGTTTCTCCTCTACTTTGTTCCACATTCCTTTCATCGTTTCACGATGTTTCTCTCTTTTTTCTTTGTCTTGAGTTTTTCATGGAAATCTTTTAAGTCTTACCATTTCTTTCTGTATAGCAGTCATTCCTCAGTATCTTGTGGAGTAATTCTGAGTTCTCAATTTTTACTCTTGGCCGTCTAACTACAACTGAACGAAACACAATTTTTGTTCCATACTCGTTTGGACAAGAAGAGAATAGAAGCTTTCGAAATGTGGTGCTACAGAAGAATGCTGAAGATAAGGTGGGTAGATCACATAACTAATGAGGAAATGTTGAATAGGATTGGGGAGAAGAGAAGTTTGTGGCACAACTTGACTAGAAGAAGGGATCGGTTGGTAGGACATGTTTTGAGGCATCAAGGGATCACAAATTAACATTGGAGGGCAGCGTGGAGGGTAAAACTCGTAGAGGGAGACCAAGAGATGAATACACTAAGCAGATTCAGAAGGATGTAGGTTGCAGTAGGTACTGGGAGATGAAGAAGCTTGCACAGGATAGAGTAGCATGGAGAGCTGCATCAAACCAGTCTCAGGACTGAAGACCACAACAACAACAACAACACAACACTCGTTTCGCCTTTATTTCTTGCAAAGCATCTACAGTGACAAAAAATAACGGCGGAACGCGTATGGCACGAAAATTTTGTTACATGCAGTTGTATTTAGACGGTCCAAAAGTAAAAAATCAACAACATACTGTAATATTACAAGCAACTGAGGACGACAAGACTACATAAAGTTGAAGAATTCGGAGTTCGTCTCTGTCTCTTCCGATTTCTTTGCACCATGTGTTATCCATTTTTAATTTACAGAAATAAGCGAACAATCTTCATGTCAGTCTGTTAGGTTTCATCCTTTGTATGTGGTCGTAGGAAACTATTATTTTCCTAATCATGCCGAATTTTTTTTCTGTAGGTGTATCAAGTTCACTATTATGACATCTTCTGTGTTGTTTACGCTCTTTAACTGGTCTCAGAATTATTATTATTGTTAATACCATCATTATTATTATTTTTAATTTCTACCTTAAAGAAAATAATTTGAAGGAGATATTGATGATGGTTAAGCTACACATCAACATTTGCAAAACGTTGTAATTCACGGTATTTCAGTAAAATAAAAAAATCTTCGTAAAAATGACTCAGAGTATAAATGCCATAATATTAATGAGAAGGTCTGGGATTAGATCTTCAGTGGGTGTTAGAATTTATTTAGTCCCTCATAGTTTCTTCACCTCTGGTAATGATTTGTTAATGTTAAAAATCCGAACTTGCACCATTCTTTGGATTCCGCCTTAAACTGTAAGTCACTCTTATAATGGACTAGGTAAGTCAGTTGAAAAGTCTGTAGAAGGTGAGGACGTATCACAGACACTAGGTCGGTTCCTAATAAAGCAATGTGGTGTTCAAGCTATCCTTACCGTTGTGGACAGCTTAACGGTTTTTTTTTTCTATCATAAGCGGTCCTATCACATCTCATTAGGGTGCCCATGCCCTCCACGATAACATACACGACCCTATTCGACCAGAATATTTTAAGCTAGTCACATAATGTGTAACTGATAAGATCCTTATTATGGTCGGATCTTCGTTTATCAGTCTAATACAAATAATCCCACTTCCTTCCACTCTTTTTCACTTTTCAGATTGTTGGGCTGCTTGCGGTTAATTTGCTGTAACATACAATAACATTGGATGAGATGTGGTATTTGAAATAATATTGACAATACCACAGACACTTTATTTTGAGCGAAATCATACATAAATGCGAGCGCGCTTCTCAATTTGCGTCCACTCGATACCATAGCTACCAGAGAAGAGAGAGAGAGTAATCTCTTTCTTTCGTTTGTGGCAAGAAAATTACTCGACAGCAAAAATAATTAAATTTTGCTCATGCGAGCGCCCCATCGATAGAGAAAGAGATGACGAAAGAGAATAGTGCTTCGTTGAAACTAAATGGATTGGGTTACATAGCAGCCGTGAGTGGTGGGTTGGTGCGTAATCGATCAGTAATTGCTGCTGCTCAAGGCCTTTCATAAACCCAGGGAACTTACTACTAACCATCTGCGTGGCTCCAGGCTGTACTTAAGAATGCAGGGCACAATGTGGGATCCCGCATTCAGACCCAGTTGATTACACGGACGTGCTTTTGTCAGAGCCTCTGCGTTGCTTTCAGAAGGACTGCCAGGTTTGTCTCGTGTGTCACGAATCCGTTGGTCGTGGCTGGCAGCCTTCTACTCCGCCAACACCGCCCCACGTTTTTATTTCGTAGCTGACGTAGTTGCTTCCATTGTGACTGGCTGCGACAATCGCAGCAATCTGAGGAATTCATTTCCGTGATCCAGCTGCACACCTCGGTTTGTAACACTATTCAACAAATTCTGATCAGGTCTTCTTTAACGAATTCAGATGAGGTTATTTAAATATCCGTACATCTACACCTACATCTGCATGATTCCTCTGCAATTCACGATTAAGTACATGGTAAAGGGTTCATCGAACCACCTTCAAGCTATTTCTTTACCGTTCCACTCTCGAACAGAGCGCAGGAAAATCGAACACTTAAATCTTCCCGTGTGAGCTCTGATTTCCTTATTTTATTATGATGTCATTTCTCCCTATGGCGTTAGACGACAACAAAACATTTTAACACTCCGAGGAGAAAGATAGTGATTGAAATTTCTTGAGAAGATCTTGCCACAACGAAAAACGCCATTGCTTTAATAACTGCCACCCCAATTCGCGTATCATATCCTGGCACTATCTCAATTATTTCGCGATTATACTAAATGAACTGTCATTCTTTGAACATTTCGATATCCTCCGTCAATCCCAGCTGATGCCGATCCCACGCCACACAGAAATACTCCAGCAGAGGGCGAACAAGCGAGGTGTATGCAGTCTCTTTAGGTAGACCTGTTGCATTTTATAAGTGTTCTGCCAATAAATCACAGTCTTTGGTTTGCTTTACCACAACATTATCTTCGTAATCGTTCCAATGTAAGTTCTTCATAATTCTAATCCTTAAGTATTTTGTTGAAGTTACAGCCTTTAGATGTGTGTGTTTTATCGTCTGAGTAATATTTAAGGAAGTTCTTTTAGTACTCATGTAGATGACTTCACACTTTTCATTCTTTAAAGTCAGTTACCACTTTTCGCACCATACAGGTATCTTGTCTAAATCATTTTGCAATTGGTTTTGATCATTTGATGACTTTACAAGACGGTAAATGACTCCATCTTCTGCAAACACTCTAAGAGAGCTGCTCAGATTGTCTACTATGTCGCTTGCGCCTAGATAAGGAACAGCAGAGGGCCTATTACACTTCCTTGGGGAACGTCAGATATTAGTTCTGTTTTTCTCGATGCCTTTCCGTCAGTTACTACGAATTGTGACCTTTCTGACAGGAAATCACGAATCCAGTCGCGCAATTGAGACGATGCTCCATAGGCACGCAATCTGATTAGAAGTCGTTTGGGAGGAACGGTGTCAAAAGCCTCCTCAAAATGTAAACATATGGAATCGATTTGATACCTCCTGTCGACAGCACTCATTACTTTGTGAGATTAAAGAGACAGTTGTGTTTCACAAGAACGATATTTTCTGAATCCGTATTTGCTGCTTGCCAATAAATCGCTTTCATCGAGGTAATTCATAATTTTCGAACACAGTATATATTCCAAAATCCTACTGCAAATAGACTTTAGTGATGGGTCTGTAATTCAGCGGATTACTCCTATTTTCTTTTTTGAACATTGCTGTGACTTGTGCAACTTTCAAGTCTTTAAGTAAGGGTTTTCTACGTCAGCGGTTGTATCCTGACTGGCAAACAATCTGGACCGGAGGCCTTGCCTCTATTAAGTGATTTAAGCTGCTTCGCTACACCCAGGATATCTACTTCCAAGTTATTCATGTTGGCAGTTTCTTCTTGATTCGAATTGTGGAATATTTACTTCGCCTTCTCTGGGGAAGAAGTTTCGTAACCTCGCTGTAATGACACTGTCATCAGTAACATCACCAATGTTACCGCGCGGTGAAGGTATTGATTGCGTCTTGCCGCTGCTATACTTTACATACAACCAGAATCTCTTTGGGTTTTCTGCCAGATTTCGAGAGAGAGATTGGTTGTGGAAACTGTTAAAAGCATCTCGCACTGAAGTTTGCGTTAAATTTCGAGCTTCTGTAAAACTTCAGCAATCTTGAGAGTTTTTCGCTCCTTTAAATTTGGTGTGCTTTTTTATGATCTGTTTTGTGCACTATGGGGGATCAGTACCATCTCTTATTAATTTATTTGGTACATACCTCTAAACTGGCGTCAATCCTATTTCATTCAATTTAAACCACATCTGCTCTGCGATTATATATTCAGATTGGAAGCAGTGGAGACTGTCTCTTAGGCAGGCAGCAAGCCAATTACTATCTGCTTTTCTTTAAATAAAATAGGTGTGTTTTGTTTCTCTTTTTGGTGGGTGTAGATGTTATGGTATTCAGTGTCCATAAGGGAAGTGAGTATACCATATCACAAGATTATCTCGAGTATTTAGCCGCGCGGTCTGAGGCGATTTGTCACGGTTCGCGCGGCTCTTCCTGTCGGAGGTTCGTGTCCTCCCTCGGACATGCGTGTGTGTGTTGTCCCTTGCGTACTTTTTTTAGGATAGATTAAGTAGTATATAAGCTTAGGGACCGATGAACTCAGCAGTTTGGTCCCATAGAACTTACCACAAATTTCAAAATTTTCGAGTATCTAAAGTAGGAGACGTGATAAATAAACTAAAAAAAGAAAATATTCATGGTTTCAAGGTGAACTACGCAACAATTTTCCACACATTTATTGTCAATTTGTTTGACAGATTACCATAACTAGGGTCTAAGTACATAATAAATAACTAAATAACTACATTTATTGCTGTTTAAAGCTGAGCGTTTTCCCTTAGCTTGTCTCTGGAGTGCCTCTTTTGATTCTCCCCCAGCCAACGCCTAACATTGATGGGTTTCATTGTCGTTTATACTTCTTCTGAATTGCAGCAATAGCTTGATGGAATTTCTGTAACAATCACTGACACAATGTCGATTCTCTTGGAAATGAGAGGGACATGAAGAAAGTGAAGCATCAGAAACATTTGAACTCAAGTTTATGGCAGTACGCCCCACCCAATAGCTCTGTGATAATGGACCTATTGCCGTTTCGCAAAATTCCTAAACAAGCAGAAGAGAAGAAAGCGTAGAATAGCTGTTAACTACTGCGCACTAGCTTCTCGTCGTCCTGAACGCCGCCATTAAAACAATTTTCCTTGTAGAGAGCCGAAATTTGAGGATGAATAAAGGTATCTTCTTTCGAATTTGCTTGAGTTGTTCAGGGAAATTATTACGCCACACACCTGAAACCTGCAGTTCTTTCTTGCACCTGTTCTACAAAGATTTTCATTAACCCGAGTGTAGTGTGAACATTTTTTGTACCACGCTGAAGCGATCCTCTTCCGCCGGCCGGAGTGGCCGAGTGTTTCTAGGCGCTACAGTCTGGAACCGCGCGACCGCTACGGTCGCAGGTTCGAATCCTGCGTCGGGCATGGATGTGTGTGATGTCCTTAGGTTAGTTAGGTTTAAGTAGTTCTAAGTTCTAGGGGACTGATGACCTCAGAAGTTAAGTCCCATAGTGCTCAGAGCCATTTGAACCCATTTTTTTGACACATTTCTAACAACGACAGACCACTCTGTTGATAGCGTCACTGTAGAATATTTGACTTTGTTGACGGAGCCATAACCTCACTTCCACTTCACCGCTGACTGACTATCAAAGTGAGGTCGTCTAAGGTGTTCTTTAAGTTTTGGAAACAGATGAAAATCGGATGGGGCCAAGTGGAGACTATACGCAGGATGTTGGCTGACAGTGAACCCAAGATGTCGGATTGTTGCAGATGTCGCAACGTTCGTGTGTCGCCTGGCATTGTCAGGCTAAAGAGGAGGGTGCTCCACGTGTGGACGAACAATTCGAATTCGTAATTTCGGTTTTTGAGGGTCTCACAGTACCGTGCAGAGTTAGTGGTAGAGCCTGTAGGCACGAATTCCAAATGCAACCCACCTTGAACATCCCACAACAGTGTGAGCATGACTTTGCCTGCTAGTGCCATGATCTTGAACACTCTTGGCGTCGATGATACTTTGTGGCGGAATTCAACTGATGCTCTCTAGTCTTCAGGGTCAAACAGGTGTACCCAGCTTTCATGACCTGCCATAATTCTGTTAATGAACCCACCACCATGACGCTCAAAACTCAAAATAAACTGTTGACAGATGTCCAATCTCCTCCGTTTCCTGCCAGGAGTGAGCATCCGAGGCACCTACCTCACACAACATTTTCTGTACCGCAGTTCTGCAGCGATGGCCTGTTCACGCTTTCGTGATATGGCACACCTGCCTGAGAGCTGTGTCTGTGTTATCCGATGATTTTCTCTGATCGGTTCATCAACCTGATTCCGATGAGTCTTGTCGGTTGCCATTCACAGTCGTCCGCTCCGAGCTCGGCCACACATGTTGAGGGTAGCATCACCGTTTCCTGCATTATGAGCACGACGAACACTCCAGGGTCACACATTACTGATATCGATAAAATCATCATCAGCTCTAATACTTCAGTGGGTTTCAATTGGATGCACGTATTCTACGGCTAGAAACTCGATTACGACACGTTATGTCTCACGTTCCGACATGGTTACTTACGTTACACACCGCCTTGTTACAGGCTACAATTCGGAGCCCTCTAGCGGCAGATGATTGCAACTAGCGTCAGCGAAGCAGGAAAGTCGACTGAGTAATATTCATGACCTGTAATGCCTCAATTGACATTGAAAACAGATAAAAAAATTCGATGGCATTAGTTTTCAGGATACCCTCGTACTTCTCATCTTATTTTTAAGCAATCGTCGACAGGTGAGAGTATACATAAATAGCAGTGAATTGAACGATTTGTTGATTTTCTCCGAATCATCAACACTGCAAAGAACATTAAACGAATTATATACTACCAGTATATAATTCTCAAGTTGCTGTACTATTGTGCCTGTCAGCAGGCGGTGCCCACAATTTAACTCAGTCTTCTATTTGAAAGTAAAATGACCGTGCCATGGGATCTCATCGTTCTGATTGTAATGGCTCATTCATCACACACATAGTAAAAATTATCAGGAGAATTCACGCAAGCCCGTAGTATCTTCAAACGGGGAAAAATAGGATAAATAACTTATAAAAACACAATAACACGCAATGGAAATATTTTTAATCGTGAATCAGCATAACGAAGGCTTCAGTGGCAGAAACCCAATGGCCATCGCCGTGCGCTGAATGTAAAACCACCTGCTACACCAATTATATCACTACCACTCTCCGTCTCTGTCTCCATATTTCCAGAGTCGCGAGATTGGCTTTATCTTTCAAAACCCATGTTTGGAAGGCTGTGAATCTCTGTTTAAAATATAAATGAAAGAACAACATATTCAGTTCCTGAATTTTAAGTTTTTTTATTTACGACGGGTTTCGGGGACTTTGCTTCATAATCACATGGCATTTCCGGTGCTTAGCTTGGATGCATTGCTCATGAGAAAACAACGATGTCGAAATACCTTGGATGTTCTAAGTTTATCACGTTAATTGGAGAATGCTTTTGGTGGATTAATAAGAACTGTTTTGGAACTGACGAGACATACCAGCAGTCTTACGCATCCTCGTTGTATACTTTCCTTCGGAGTACTGCATTTTACCTTAAAACATCTACTGGTTACAAACTTTACCACAGATGTTACTATAATTTGCGTCTCCTAGCTTAGAGGAACGATATATGTTTTTGCTGCTTATACTGCGCATATAGTATTTTAAATTTACACACCAATGAACATTATTTTTTACATTTTCCTATTTAATTTCTGCACGGTTGTACATAAGTGAGAACTTTTATTATTTTCTTTTATTTTTCAAATATATCATTCACATATTTCAAAAAACCATTATATATATATATATATATATATATATATATATATATATATATATATATACAGGGTGATTATAATTAAAGTTAAACTTTCAAAACGCTTTAGAAATAACACCACTGGTCAGAATGACGTCAAATTGCAACGGAATATTATCGGGGAAGGGGCAAAACGTATGGCAGAAGAAAAAAAATAGGGTGAAAATTGATCAATAGATGGTGCTGTATGTGTCAGAATAAGTAAATGAAACACCTGTCATGCGCACGACCCATTGAAGTTGGTGTAAACACACCGGGTACGCAGCACAGGATTAGCCGAGCCGTCTGGGCGGTGCAGTCATGAGCTGTGCGGCTGGTCCCCGCGGAGGTTCGAGTCCTCCCTCGGGCATGGGTGTGTGTGTTTGTCCTTAGGATAACTTAGGTTAAGTCGTGTGCAATCTTAGGGACTGATGACCTTAGCAGTTAAGTCTCATAAGATTTCACACATTTTTGAACACCGGGTACACGACTTTTCTCCTTTCCCATCTGCGACGTTCGTCATGACTGTTCGAATGCAAGATCCCGCTCTGCTTGTAAAGCTTTATTACAGGAATGATGACTGTGCACACGTTGCTCTGCAGAAGTTCCAGACACTGAAGGGTTTGAAAAAAGGCTTTGGTCCAACGACTGCCGTGGGTCTGGCAAAAATGATTCGGAAATTCGAAAAGACGTGCTCTTTTGGTGTGCAACCTAGTAGAGGGAGGAAACAAATTGATTCGACGTCAGTAGAAGCAGTGGCCACGGCAATGCAAGAGGAGACGAGTGGTGGTGTGCAAACTTGTAATGCACGGAGAATTGCCCGAATATTGGACATACCCGCGAGCACGGTGCGTAACATCCTTCTTTGCGATCCATTCGAAATTACCCGTTTGCACAAGCTGCTTCCTATTGACCTGCCAGCAAGAGAGACCTTTACTTTAGAATTTCTTGCTCGCATGGAAGTGGACAATGATTGGCCATGGAAGATTTTGTGGACAGACGAATCCCACTCCCATATGACAGGATATGTCAATATACAGAATTGTCGTATACGGGGAACGGAAAATCCACACGCAAATCAACCAGTACCACTTCGTCCTGAAAAGGTCACTGTATGGTGCGGGTTTACGGTATCATTTATCATAGGGCCATATTTTTTCGAAGAGACAGGTGCTTCTGGTACTTTTACCTGTACCGTCACTGGAAAGCGTTATGAGTGTCTTTCGCGCAACCACGTCATTGCCGGCCGAAGTGGCCGTGCGGTTAAAGGCGCTGCAGTCTGGAACCGCAAGACCGCTACGGTCGCAGGTTAGAATCCTGCCTCGGGCATGGATGTTTGTGACGTCCTTAGGTTAGTTAGGTTTAACTAGTTCTAAGTTCTAGGGGACTAATGACCTCAGCAGTTGAGTCCCATAGTGCTCAGAGCCATTTGAACCATTTGAACCACGTCATTCCACCTCTCCAACAGCGTGGATGTGTGGATGGGATCATTTTTATGCAAGAGGGCGCACCTCCCCACATTGCAAATCTAGTTAAGCAGCTGCTGAAGCGCCACTTCAAAAATGCTAGAATTATCAGCTGCCATTTCCCTACAGCCTGGCCGTCTTGATCACCTGATCTTAATCCGTTCATCTTCTGGCAGTGGGGCTATCTGAAAAATGTCGCGTCCAGTGTTCTGTTTACAAACTTAGCTACATTGAAGAGTCACGCATTGCGCAACAAATTCTGAACTTGACCCCGGAAATACTTCGATCAGTTGTTGAACATGCTGTTTCTCGATTTCAACTTGTTGCAGAAAACGGTGGACAGCATATTGAACATGTTTTGCGCCAGTCACACGGAAATCAATAATCCGATTTGATTTTGATTGATGCTTTTTATGCGGGTTTTGGCCTCAGGACAATTAAAAACTGATGTTAGTGGTGCTTTTGTGCGGTTTTTCGCCTCAGGACAATTAAACACCGATTTTTCCCATCCGATGTGATATGACCTTCCCGTGCTGGATGAGCTTACGTAACTAACACCATCACATCTGTACACCCATGCTCACTGAGTAGTACAGTTTGTTTGACGTAGAGCGTACACCTTAGGCATTGTTGTACGATTCAAAATTGGTTCAAATGGCTCTGAGCACTATGCGACTTAACTTCTGAGGTCATCAGTCGCCTAGAACTTAGAACTAATTAAACCTAACTAACCTAAGGACACCACATACATCCATGCCCGAGGCAGGATTCGAACCCGCGGCCGTAACGGTCGCTCGGTTCCAGACTGTAGCGCCTAGAACCGCACGGCCACTCCGGCCGGCCTTCTATGATTCATTTGCCATTTGTAGTCGACTACTATTAAATTATGATGCTTAGAGCGGCATCTATAGCTACATTTTGTAACTATTTATTTTTCTTCTGCCATACGTTTCCCCTTTTCTCCAATAATATTCCGTTGCAATTTGACGTCATTCTGACCTGTAATGTTATTTCTACAGCGGTTTGAAAGTTTAGCGCTAATTATAATCACCCTGTATGCCATTTTAACATAATCTCTGGCAGTGATTGGAGACAAACTACACTAATCAGAAGCAATTTCGCCAGTATAACTGCGCAGACACTTGATTAGCCGTATCGTGCTGTTAAGGAGAAGACAAGTGGATGGCTGCACTGTAACAATATGTGTTTCCGGAGACGGTATTTTTCTAGAAGTCCAATACGGCCGTAGACAGCGGATGACAGAAGTGCTGGTTGGTAACGTGCAGTCCTCGAAGCCTTGTAGCGAAATATCCCCGAGCCAAGTACCGACACACGAACGTGTCTGAGTAATCTCGACCACGAAGGCGAGCTTACCAAAGCATAAACATTGTGAAAACGATGGTGTCATGCGCGTTTACTATTTTGCAAATGATAACAGCTATGTTCAAGAAATCCCGAAGTTTTCCAACAATATTGTCGTTCTTTCATGGAAACCGGGATGAAGTCTTATAGAATAATTGAAAAAATTATTGAGGAAGGGAAATCGTACTAAAAATGTATTTCGTAACGAAATAGATCCAGTAAGGGCAAAAAATGGTTCAAATGGCTCTGAGCACTATGGGACTTAACTGGTGTGGTCATCAGTCCCCTAGAACTTAGAACTACTTAAATCTAACTAACATAAGGACATCACACACATCCATGCCCGAGGCAGGATTCGAACTTGCGACCGTAGCGGTCACGCGGTTCCAGACTGTAGCGCCTAGAACCGCACGGCCACTCCGGCCGACCAGTAAGGACATATAAGTTCACAAACTGAAAAGCTAGTTACTTATGATGTCAGCAGTGTTCCTGATTATAGCATGTCGAGTGCGAGGTAGAATAAAAGTACACGATATCTACACAATAAAACATCGTTTGCAAGGAAAGTGGAAGTGATATGATGTGAATGATTAATTATTGACAGTTTTCGTACATTTAGTAGTTTTCTAGTTTTCAGACGATTCCTCAATTTCTTTACATGCTATGTCGATGGATTCCCTAGTTGTCTTGCTAATGTATCGAACGTAAATTTCGCTGCTCCTGTTTAGGTTCCAACCAAACTGTGAACAGTACGCACTGAACATCTCCCTAGCAACTGTTTCACGGCGCCGTTAAAGAACAAAACAGCTTAACATAAATTTTAGACTAAACAAAGGCTAATCCAAACAGCAAAAAGAAGTTATAAACGAGGAAATATGTCGTAATACTATATATTCTACCAAAATACGTGTTAATAGCCCCTTTTTAAAGAGCAGCGACACAGCATCGATGCGTTTTCCTGTGCGCTTTAAGTAAATTGAACTCTAGCTAGAGTCCTTTACTAAAAATGAGGTTCGCGCAGCTGTTAATTCAGTTATATACTACTCTAACTGCCTCCTCTATTACATTTCATGCTCATCACAGAAACTTGAAAGATCAAATCATTGTATACTTTACGTTCTCCTCCTTATTGATCAGTATCTGTAGTAGTGTACAGGATAGCAGCCAGTCAAGGAATATTTTAAGGAATTGGTTTAAGAAATTTATTTCAAAGGCCCAGTGGAATCTTTACAAGTTTTCTCCCAGAGTAATTCACGCCGTGTCTACGTGGCACAAGTAGCTTGTCTTTCAAAACCGAGGCAGTTCTGTCCAATTAAAGCTGCTGACAGGAGACGCCCTGAGCACTCAGCTGAAACTGCTAGCGAATTCAAGCCATTGAATTTAGCCATAGCGTGCGCGGGATACGAATCACGTGTGTGGACGCCGGAGATTCCTGCGGTGCAGCACACAGTTGCTTCTCTCTCTTGTAATCCAGACCTCGAGCAGAACAGACGTCTTTTTGGAAGGCACCAACGTAAGTTAACATGAACCGCTCCCCCTGCCGTTGCCCATTTCAATTAATTGTTCGACCTCCTAGACTGGCCTAAACCTGGTAACTTCCGACCCTAAGCGCGCCCCTTGTACACCGTACATTGAAATACATCCTCTTTATTGTACCTAATTTCCCGATTTGTTATTTAACGGCAACCCTGGATGCCCACTCTCTAATCCCGACCGCTCGACCTTCTGCACCCTGTCGTCACGAGGCATATGTAACGACCGCCTCCCCCATTTCCCAAACCCTGTATACGTTTACAATTGGTACCAGAAGTGGAATCATATACATTTACAATTGGTGTCAGGCGTGCCCGTATACTTTACATTTGGTGTCAGAAGTGGGATCATAAACAGTAACAGGAAGAAATGCAACATTACTGGCTGCTTCTGTTGAAGCAAATATTGTATGTTAGTGGATATAAGATGAACATCAACAAAAGCAAAACAAGGATAATGGAATGTAGTCTAATTAAGTCGGGTGATGCTGAGGGAATTAGATTAGGAAATGAGGCACTTAAAGTAGTAAAGGAGTTTTGCTATTTGGGGAGCAAAATAACTGATGATGGTCGAAGTAGAGAGGATATAAAATGTAGGCTGGCAATGGCAAGGAAAGCGTTTCTGAAGAAAAGAAATTTGTTAACATTCAGTATTGATTTAAGTGTCAGGAAGTCATTTCTGAAAGTATTCGTATGGAGTGTAGCCATGTATGGAAGTGAAACATGGACGATAAATAGTTTGGACAAGAAGAGAATAGAAGCTTTCGAAATGTGGTGCTACAGAAGAATGCTGAAGATTAGATGGGTAGATCACATAACTAATGAGGAAGTATTGAATAGGATTGGGGAGAAGAGAAGTTTGTGGCACAACTTGACCAGAAGAAGGGATCGGTTGGTAGGACATGTTCTGAGCCATCAAGGGATCACCAATTTAGTATTGGAGGGCAGCGTGGAGGGTAAAAATCGTAGAGGGAGACCAGCAAATGAATACACTAAGCAGATTCAGAAGGATGTAGGTTGCAGTAGGTACTGGGAGATGAAAAAGCTTGCACGGGATAGAGTAGCATGGAGAGCTGCATCAAACCAGACTCAGGACTGAAGACCGCAACAACAACAACAAGTGGTATCCACAGTAACAAAATGGACTGGCAACTGTTATTCCCAGCCGTCAGCTCTCAGGCGATCAAAACGTGCAAAAACAGCTGACTCTGCAGGTAAGTTTCTCATCTTCGGCGAATATTGCAATTAGTGCAGAACAATAGAAACATTCTATACGACACAATTAAAAACATTCTGTAACAGTTATTAGATATCTAAAGAGGTAGCATATGAGAAAAGAAACAAACACTACTGGCCATTAAAACTGCTACACCACAGACGCGAAATTTAACCAACAGGAACAAGATGCTGTGATATGCAAATGATTAGCTTTTCAGAGTATTCACATAAGGTTGGCGCCGGTGGCGACACCTACAACGTGCTGACATGAGGAAAGTTCCCAACCGATTTCTCACACACAAACAGCAGTTGACCTGCGTTGTCTGGTGAAACATTGTTGTGATGCCTCGTGTAAGGAGGAGAAATGCGTACCATCACGTTTCCGACTTTGATAAAGGTAGGATTGTAGCCTATCGCGATTGTGCTTTATCGTATCGCGACATTGCTGCTCGCCTTGGTCGACATCCAATGACTGTTAGCAGAATATGGAATCGGTGGGTTCAGGAGAATCCCAACGGCCTCGTATCACTAGCAGTCGAGATGACAGGCATCTTATCCGCATTGGCTGTAACGGATCGTGCAGCCACGTCTCGATCCCCTAGTCAACAGATGGGGAGGTTTGCAAGACAACAACCATCTGCACGAACAGTTCGACGACGTTTGGAGCAGCATGGACTATCAGCTCGGAGACCATGGCTGCGGTTACCCTTGACGCTGCATCACAGACAGGAGCGCCTGCGATGGTGTACTCAACGACGAAATCGTGTGCACGAATGGCAAAACGTAATTTTTTCAGATGAATCCAGGTTCTGTTTAGAGCATCATGATGGTCGCATCCGTGTTTGGCGACATCGCGGTGAACGCACATTGGAAGCGTGTGTTCGTCATCGCCATACTGGCGTATCACCCAGCGTGATGATATGGGGGTACCATTGGTTACAAGTTTCGGTGACCTCTTGTTCGCATTGACGGCACTTTGAACAGTGGACGTTACATTTCAGATGTGTTACGACCCGTGGCTTTACCCTTCATTTGATTCCTGCGAAACCCTACATTTCAGCAGGATAATGCACGACCGCATGTTGCAGGTCGTGTACGGGCCTTTTTGGATACAGAAAATGTTCGACTGCTGCCCTGGCCAGCACATTCTCCAGATCTCTCACCAACTGAAAACGTCTGGTCAATGGTGGCTGAGCAACTGGCTCGTCACAATACGCCAGTCACTACTCTAGATGAACTGTGGTATCGTGTTGAAGCTGCATGGGCAGCTGTACCTGTACACGCCATCTAAGCTCTGTTTGACTCAAATCCCAGGCGTATCAAGGCCGTTATTACGGGCAGAGGTGGTTGTCTGGGTACTGATTTCTCAGGATCTATGCACCTAAATTGCGTGAAAATGTAATCACTTGTCAGTTCTAGTATAATATAATCGTGCAATGAATACCCGTTTATCATCTGCATTTCTTCTTGGTGTAGCAATTTTAATGGCCAGTAGTGCATTTGGAAACCCACTAAATGGTGCAAAAACAGACTTAACAGTGATTTGGATGAAAGTAAGTGCGGTTGACCAATCGACAGCTCTTTCGTATTGCAAGAACAGGCATAGAACAGCACTCACGGAGTGGGAAGCAGCGGCAACTTCTTAGATATGTGTCCTGGAGCATCAACGCTGCATTCAAAAAATGGTTCAAATGGCTCTGAGCACTATGGGACTTAACATCTATGGTCATCAGTCCCCTATAACTTAGAACTACTTAAACCTAACTAACCTAAGGACAGCACACAACACCCAGCCATCACGAGGCAGTGAAAATCCCTGACCCCGCCGGGAATCGAACCCGGGAACCCGGGCGTGGGAAGCGAGAACGCTACCGCACGACCACGAGAAACGCTGCATTCCGCGGTCGTGAAGTACATTTCCTTACTTGAAGGAACACAAAAAAGAGACACTTTTTATGCAACATTATTTACGCCAAGATGCGTTTAGCAGACGAACCCATCTTCAGTTGGAGAAACACTAGGAGAAAGACAAGAAATCCGTGAATTGTGTTGCTAGATGTAAAAAACGGTGTATGATAGTGTTGCAAGAGAGAAGATCTGTAATGCCTGAGGAAAAGGAATGATTTTGAAGGACTGTCAAGTAAACTCCACAAAGACTGTACTAGCTGTGAGAGGCACGTTCTTCATAGTTTCAGAGCAAGAGTGGAGCTCATCAAAGCGTTGCACCGTCTTAAGTACCGTTCATCGCTTTTATGAAAGATATAATAAAGAACATAACGAAAATTTGACTTTGCTGACGATCTGGGATGAAATAGAAGAGGAACGTCAGACCAGATACAAAGTGTGGAAATCCCAGTTCGAGGAATACGACCCCCACATCAGTGACACCACGATAATAGTGATGAAAGTCAACAGAGACGTGCATCCTACAAGTGTGAAACAAAGAGACCACCAGCTAGAATGCGTGGAACGTTTACCATAACGCAATGTACCCTGGAACACTGCCCAACATGATCATTCCGGTGGTCCAGGTGTCACGGTGTGGGGAGACATAATACTGCATGGATGTACGGAGCTCTAAACCTTTTGACGCGGTACACACACCGGTCAACATTGTTGTAACAGTGTACTCCTTTTCAATGTGCGTCTTTTAAGAGGTACATTCGGCCCTGACGTCAGTTTTATGGTTGACAACGCGCGAACGCATCGAACGTCGCAGGTGGAGGAGCTCCTGGAATGAGAGCATTTTCGACGAATGTATTGGCACGCCCACTCACCCGATTTAAACTCCATCGAGCACGTGTTGGATGTGTTGGCAAGACGTATTGGAGCACAACTACATGGACCAACGGCCATCAAGCAGTTGGCTCTGATCACTATGGGACTTAACATCTGAGGTCATCAGTCCCCTAGAACTTAGAACTACTTAAACCTAACTACCCTAAGGACATCACACACATCCATGCCCGAGGCAGGATTCGAACCTGCGACCGTGGCGATCGCGCGGTTCCAAACTGCAGCACCTAGAAGCGCTCGGCCACCACGGCCGGCCATCAAGCAGTTGTCAACCGCGCTGATGGAGAAATAGAACGCCCAGTCATAAGAACTCTGTACAAACCTCGTGACCAGCTTGGGAGCATACACGGTCTTCCATGATAGTCATACACACATCGAACTGTGTTTCTTCGCAGTGACGCATCATTCGTAAGTTACTTCCGTCTTTAAGTTTTGCACACCAGTGTACAATTCCCAGGGATAATTTGATTTGACAGAAGATTATCAGCAGAAAGCAAAATGATTCTCAATGTTAGCAACAAGTGAGAACCCCTGTTATGGGACGACATGATTCCAACAAAACAGCAAAATCAGTTATGTTCAACACCCATATCATGCCAATATTACCTGTGGTATGGGTGGCATGGAAGGAAGCACTCTCACAAAGAGAGAGTCATCGAGACTTCAGGCATCAGAAATAAAATTCTCATATCCACTCTCCATAACACTAAGACGGATAAATTAAAGAATGAGGAGATGAGAAAGAAAGCTGGAACCATACCATCCCTTTAGAACGAATTGGCACATTCAGACTACTGTAGTACAGGCATTTTAGTGAGGCTGGAGCTTACAGGAATAGCCCGAATAAACTTGGAAAGAGAGATGGAAGAAAAATGTCCTGTAGAAAGATCCAGAACCCGTTGGGTGGACATCATCAAGGATAACCACGCTGCCAGAGAAAGGACAGTGGGTGATGTCCTCCGTGACAGGTTTTACGTGAAAATAAGGAAGTGAAAGAGCTCATTCACAATATTTGGGAAACAGTACAATGATAATAATGATGCTGATGACCATCATGATTATTGAGTTTTTGCGGAGTGCATTTCAAACGCTGCACCTGGCCATTATTCTGTCACATTTAACACCTTATTTTGCATTTGAATACAAAACACACACACTGTTAGGTTCAGTGGTGTATTAATGCAGCGGAGCATTCACCATTTAGTTGACTTACGTGAGCCTAAATGTGTTAGTGTTGTGTATATAACCGCAAACAAGGAGTTTCAATGACGTAAGTCTACCACGCTGTCACTGCTACGCAGCATCAGTATACCAGTGAATCTACAACTGTGTGCATGACGTATATAAAAGTGAAACGAGGGGATAGTTTGTTATGCGATAATATGATCAGTTCGTGCTAGTTAATATAATTATCATTTGTGATGAGGCAGTAAACATGAGCTACGCACTGTGAGATGTATTTCGCAAAGCAGCTCTCCGTGTGTTGTGCAACGTATGACCAGGCGCGAGAATATTATGCGCGGTGGGGAGTCCAGGCCCTCTGAGGAAGCATTCCCATGCTTTCTCTAAATCGCCCACGTAATTTTGGAATTGCGCCTTAACAATGCCAGCCGCAGATTGCATTGTCCTTCAGCTTAAATGGAGTAAATTATATTCCTACGTCATACTGCCGCTGTGAGGAAAGACGTAACAGTTGAAGCTTTTTTCTCAGTAGATGCCATTTTAATTTCTGTACTATGCACTGACACAATTAGCACTTGTGAATTGTATATAAATCATAAAGCTACGAGTGCTTGGTCTCACGGTAGTATAGTTAATGTCTTGTTCTCAGTTTTCTTAGTTGTTAAAATTGATCGTTGTCCGCAATCTTTCGATAAAAATACTTGCTACTTTCACTGGAAAAGGGAAAGTAGAACAAAGAATACTTCAAAATGACATAGGAAAATTACGAGGTATTATAGATCACGTCTCGAGGAACAAATTGAATGTAGATACCCATCTCTATGTTTGATTAACATCAAGGGTCACTCGAGATGAATGAGTTAAGCCTGCATTCCCATCAGTCAGCACATAATATATGCGACATTTATGATCTCTTTTTGAAAAAAGCTAATGAAGCAATCAACCTAAATACTTTTGCACATTATTTATTGATTCTTGGACAAAATTAAGGCATCATTACACCCCCATCCTAGGAGTTAAACTTGCTCTGTCCAAAACGAGGAGTGTCCATGACGAAATTTCTGCAGTCTATAAATCCTATATGAAATTTAAAAAAGCAGGTGGAATCTCTCTTTCTCAGTCTCTGTTTCTCTGTTGCCCACCTTCTGTTCAATAGTAAAGATAAGATTCCATCTTTAGAACAGAGTGGAATTTATAGAATTCCCTGCTAATTATATGTAGGTCAATCAGGTAGGGCTATAACCACTAGATTAACTGAGCATGAAAGGAGTTGAAGACTGAGAAAGGAAGATTTCACCTTTGCTGAACATGCTCTGAATGAATGTCATTCATATGATATGAAATGTGGTGTCCTCCATGAAGGAATTAAAGGGAGAAAACTAACATTACTTGAAATTCTGGCCATTAATAAACACTAGTCAAAGAATCCTGACCTGGTCCTTAATGACCAAACACAGTTCCACTACTCACCCTTATTAAAGTAGCAGCGAGTTATTTTTCCTCTCTCCATTAGCTAATAAGCTTGTTATAACTGTTCCACACCCACTTTCCATAGACAGCTCTTTTCCCCTTCTTTTATTCGGTCTGTTCATCAACGTCACCAGTTTGGGCATATCACGTAGTAGCCTGTGCCATTATTCGCTTGTAGAACATTTCTGTTTTATGTACCCACATAGTTTTAATATTTGAATAAACTGTTACGTAAGATTTATTTGTTCTGTGCCTCTTTAGGTAATACAACATGCTAATGTTTTGTATCGATAAAGTCATAAAACACCACATATCTTTGTACAGCGTTCTTTGTACAGCTCTGAATTCTCGCTTAAGTTTTGTGGACTATCTGTTCAACATTAAGTTATCTGACGGTTGCCTAAGGAGCCGAAAACCGGTTCATAACGAATTAACAAATATCATTGTAGAACGTTAATACGTTGTATTAAAGTTATTAATACGTAAAATTATCGCTTGTGTAAATTTTACCTCAAAATAGTGCGAATTTGAACAGCATATGACTAACAATTAAATCGGTTTGTCTAGACGGCCTTCCTACTACGAAACTATTGTGCATGTGAGGGTTAACTTTATATCAAATTGTAAAGGTAATTACTTTTTGCACAACGTTTACAGAAGTCTTTTCCTCTTTCATTACTTTCACCACATAGTTTAAATTAATAATGTTAACGAAATGTTACTTGAAATTATGGCCATTAATAAACACCAGTCAAAGAATCCTGACCTGGTCAGGTGGTGCAAGACAGGGAAAGGGTTAGGAAGCATCGCAAGATGCTCATACGCTGTAGCTTAGGTGGCATTTGGAGGTCAATTTGAGGTAATTTCCCAACTGGATGCACCGAAAGTGTCCTAATACGAGGTGCATTCAAGTTCTAAGGCCTCCGATTTTTTTTCTAATTAACTACTCACCCGAAATCGATGAAACTGGCGTTACTTCTCGACGTAATCGCCCTGGAGACGTACACATTTTTCACAACGCTGACGCCATGATTCCATGGCAGCGGCGAAGGCTTCTTTAGGAGTCTGTTTTGACCATTGGAAAACCGCTGAGGCAATAGCAGCACAGCTGGTGAACGTGCGGCCACGGAGAGTGTCTTTCATTGTTGGAAAAAGCCAAAAGTCACTAGGAGCCAGGTCAGGTGATTAGGGAGCATGAGGAATCACTTCAAAGTTGTTATCACGAAGAAACTGTTGCGTAATGTTAGCTTGATGTGCGGGTGCGTTGTCTTGGTGAAACAGCACATGCACAGCCCTTCCCGGACATTTTTGTTGCAGTGCAGGAAGGAATTTGTTCTTCAAAACATTTTCGTAGGATGCACCTGTTACCGTAGTGCCCTTTGGAACGCAATGGGTAAGGATTACGCCCTCGCTGTCCCAGAACATGGACACCATCATTTTTTCAGCACTGGCGGTTACCTGAAATTTTTTTGGTGGCGGTGAATCTGTGTGCATCCATTGAGCTGACTGGCGCTTTGTTTCTGGATTGAAAAATGGCATCCACGTCTCATCCATTGTCACAACTGACGAAAAGAATGTCCCATTAATGCTGTCGTTGCGCGTCAACATTGCTTGGCAACATGCCACACGAGCAGCCATGTGGTCGTCCGTCAGCGTTCGTGGCACCCATCTGGATGACACTTTTCGCATTTTCAGGTCGTCATGCAGGATTGTGTGCACAAAACCCACAGAAATGCCAACTCTTGAGGTGATCTGTTCAACAGTCATTCGGCGATCCCCCAAAACAATTTTCTCCACTTTCTCGATCATGTCGTCAGACCGGCTTGTGCGAGCCCGAGGTTGTTTCGGTTTGTTGTCACACGATGTTCTGCTTTCATTAAACTGTCGCACCCATGAACGCACTTTCGACACATCCATAACTCCATCACCACATGTCTCCTTCAACTGTCGATGAATTTCAATTGGTTTCACACCACGAAAATTCAGAAAACGAATGATTGCACGCTGTTCAAGTAAGGAAAACGTCGCTTTTTTAAGTATTTAAAACAGTTCTCATTCTCACCGCTGGCGGTAAAATTCCATCTGCCGTACGGTGCTGCCATCTCTGGGGCGTATTGACAATGAACACGGCCTCATTTTAAAACAATGTGCATGTTTCCATCTCTTTCCAGTCAGGAGAAAAAAAATCGGAGGCCTTAGAACTTGAATGCACCTGGTAAAATTATTCGTCTCGACGTCCCCTACACCACAGTAGTAAGTCGTAAACAGTTACCGTTCACACACTGTATAGTTACCACTATGTCTTGCATACAGGGTGCGGCGCTTAAATCCAGACAAATGAAACATTTTGTTAAAGTAAATTTATTAAAATAAAATACAAATGAAAATGAAAAAATCTTTTGCACGTAAGTAGCAGTATCTTTCAAGAGTAGCATTACTCAGTGTAACACCCTTCAGCCGCAATGAGCGCCTCCAATCTTGTCCTGAAGCGATCGCACGCAGTCTTTAAAACAGCACTGTCCATTTCCGCGAATGCTGGTTTGATAGCGGTGCGTAGAGATACAGCATTCGGGTGCCTCGTCTTGTTAGTAACCCTATCGACTACGCTCCAAGCGTAGTAGTCGAAGGGGTTCAAATCCGGTCTATTCGGGGGCCAGAACTCCTGTGACCAGAACATGTCAACGTCACCCGGGAGCTAGTTTTGGACTAAATGGCTCGTATGGTCCTCCTTTGCCATCCGACGCATTGTTCGCTCGCTGACATTCAGTACTGACGCCAATTGCCTCAGGGATTACCCAGGTCCTCCGAAATCAGCGCCTGAGCCTTTTCAATGAGTGTCGCAGTTCGTGACGTTCCTTTCCTCGAATAAGGCATCCTCGCTGGGTTTGAGGAACCTCCCCCAGACTTCTCCGTAGGAACAATGTCATAAATAGTTGACCTCGCGTAACCGAAGAATCGAAATATTTCACTAGAAGAACGCCCAGCGCGAAAACTTTCGATAATCGCGGCTCTTCGGTTGTTCTCCGTACTTGTCCGTAACATCTCGGAAATTTTTGGGTTCTGACTGTTTACTACACTGAAGAGCCAAAGATAGTGGTACACCTGCCTAATATCGTGTAACTCCTCCACGAGGACGCAGAAGTGCCGCAACGCGACGTGGCATGGACTCGAATAATGTCTGAATAGTGCTGGAGGGAAACGACACCATGAATCCCGCAGGGCTGTCCATAAATCCGTAAGAGTACGAGGGGGTGGAGATCTCTTCTGAACAGTGCGTTGCAAAGCATCGCAGATATGCTTAATAGTGTTCATGTCTGGGGACTTTGGTGACCAGCGGAAGAGTTTAAACTCAGAAGAACTCTGTAGCAATTCCGGGCGTGTGGGACGTCGCATTGTCCTTCTGGAATTGCTCAAATCCGTCGGAATGCACAATAGACATGAATGGATCCAGGTGACTAGATAGGATGCTTACGTATGTGTCCCTGTCAGAGTCGTATCTAGACGAATCAGGGATCTCATATCACTCCAACTGCACACGCCCCACACCATTACAGAGCCTCCACCAGCTTGAACAGTCCCCTGCTGACATGCAGGATCTATGGATTCATGAGGTTGTCTCTATACCAGTACATTTCCATCCGCTCGATGCAATTTGAAACGAGACTCGCCCGACCAGGTAACATATTTACAGTCATCAACAGTCCAGTGTCGGTGCTGACGGGCCCAGACGAGGCATAAAGCTTTGTGTCTTGCAGTCATCAAGGGTACACGACTGGACCTTCGGCCCCGAAAGCCCATTTCGATGATGTTTCGTTGAATGGTTCACACGCTGACACTTGTTGATGGCCAACACTGAAATGTGCAGCAATCTGCGGATGGGTTGCACTTCTGTCACGTTGAACGATCAGTGGTCATTGGTCCCATTCTTGCAAGATCTTTTTCCGGCCGCACGAATGTCGGAGATGTGATGTTTTACCGGATTCCTGATATTTACGGTACACTCGTGAAATGGTCGTACGGGGAAATCCCCACTTCATCGCTACATCGGAGATGCTGTGCCCCATCGATCGTGCGCCGACTGTACCACCATGTTCAAATTCACTTAAATCTTGATTACCTGCCATTGTAGCAGCAGTAACCGATCTGACAACTGCGCCAGACACTTGTTGTCTTATTCGTATAGACGTTGCCGACCGCAGCACCGTATTCTGCCTGTTCATATATCTCTGCATTTGGACATGCAAGCCCTGACCAGTTTCTTTGGCACTTCAGTGTAGATGCCTATGGCTTTCAAGAACGGCAATCGCGGCCTTCGGCGGAACTACGATATGGCGGGAAATTCAAATAGAAATTTGTCCGGATTTAAGCGCCGCACGCTGTATACTATCGCGCTCGATAGTTTTCCAACGACCTGGATTTCGTTCCGTCTGATTTGTATGCAATCCACATTACGTGACTGTCTTACAGTTCCTCCGAACTCTTTACGATACAGTCGTTTGAGTATATCAAATCGTTACTACAAGAGACCACTAGATAAAACTGTTCTGTATGGCTGTCAGTTCAGATGCAAATTAACACCACGATAATGCAAATATAAGAAAACACTTTATTAGAGGTGACACAGCTTTAACGCTAGTAAACTCAAATTTGTTACAATAACCGTAATTTCAAAAAGCAAGTTTCAACTTGAAATCATATGATGAAAATGTTTGTACTGGGCCGGGATCCGGGACTCCAAATCGGCAACTATTTGTCCGTATTAACTACCCACGAAAGATTTTAAATATGTGCATGTTTACCTTAAAATGACGTGGTGTAAAATTTTGTTTTGGACGACGATTCGAACCTAGCACCTAATAGGATTGTTAACTAAGCACAATCAAATGTAAGATATCAATATCTTTCACTAGTACTAAGATGACTGAAACTGAAATGATGAGACGAAAATGTTTGGCCTTACCGGGATTCTAGCCAGCCACGAATAAGCGTTAAATATCGCTTTCACAAAAATGGTTCAAATGGCTCTGAGCATGGGACTTAACATCTTAGGTCATCAGTCCCCTAGAACTTAGAACTACTTAAACCTAACTAACCTAAGGACATCACACACATCCATGCCCGAGGCAGGATTCGAACCTGCGACCGTAGCAGTCCCGCGGTTCCAGACTGCAGCGCTAGAACCGCACGATCACCGAGGCCGGCAATCGCTTTCACCAGTAACGAGATGTGCACATGTCTGAGCTGGAGATAACGCGACGAAAAGTTCTGCACTGAATGGGAGTCGAACCATGAATCATATCATTATTGTCGACCACACAAGAAGAGGCATTAACTATCGAATTCTTTTTCAGCACTAACTAGGAGTGGCATATTTGAACCTGAAATGATATGACGAGAAGTTCTGTGTCTGAATGAGAGTCGAAACCGGCACCAATCGTTATTGTTGTCAACGTACGGAGAGACGTTATAAATCATAATTATTTTTCACCTGTAGTCCGGTGTGCGCATACTACAGCTTGAAATGACACGATGAAAACTTCTGTGCACCACCAAGATTTTAACCCTGCACGCACCTTTCCTGGAGATCTTGAGGCGTTTGCAATCTTGGAGGAACAACAAAACTATGAAATTGTATCGTTTTATAGGACTCAAAACCAGCGAAGGGGGGAATCGTGTCTATCTCGGCTACAAGAATGTACTCGCTATGCTTTCCGTAGTAGCTTATCTCCATTCCTATTTTATTATTCATTACCAGTTCAGAAACATGGCATTGCCCGGGAATTTATTCATAGCTGTGCCCGAGACTTCACACATGTGAAATTTATTTTAGATTTCTAAATTTTCTTTGTATACAGCGTCTGAAGTAGTATGATTCGGATCATGAACGGAGAGCTTGTTTGCTTCACTCCATGGGAGAGCAACATAGAGCTCAGTCGCATTCGTAAAGCTTGGTCTCTGGGTACCCTTGTAAAAACACGTAACGCTGTACACTTCAGAAAAAAAACATAGAATGAAGCTATTTAATTACACGATTAATGGTTCATAATGAGATTTAGTAATTAAAAACGAATTCATAGGAGTGAAAACTCTATGGTTATGATAAGAAGTGATATTATAAAAAGAGTTGTAGGCAATGCACCTAACAGGGCACGAATCTGCACTGTTATATCGGCAGTTAGGAGTCAGTTTGACAGAGAGATCGTTTACGAAACACTTCCACAGTCTATACTGAAAAACTTCGCACGTGTGTGGGAACTGTATCGACTAACAGGGACCGCTGAGCACATGCAAAGTCCAGCGTGAATGGTTATTGACTGAGAGACACTCGGAAAGAGACGTATAACATTGTGCATGAAATAACTTTTAAAGTTTCAAGAACAGAATTTCGACGGGAAATACATGAATGTTCTTCAAATACAACATATCACTCTCGCAGGGGCCGTAAAAATAAAACCAGACTAACAATAGCTCGCAAAAACATTACTCCCACACTCCTTGTGTTAACGGAACTGGGCGTAAACTTAAGGTATGGTACTATAACAAATACCATCTACCATGCACTCTAAGATTAGGTGTAATGTGCAAATGTAGATGTCGATCTTTGGTTGTCATAGGAGTGTTGGGTAACGATATTTTTCTTGGCCTCTTTTCTTTTCTTCCAGTCGTCTAACGGAAATTTTACTTTTCAGAGTATTTTCTTTTCATACTGTGGAAATCCATTGTAAATGGCAAAGTAGAAATTCGTGCCTCTATAAAAAGACAGATGCACGAAACATACAACTACCATCGTCTTACCTTCGCAAAAGATCCTGCCGAGAATCCAAGGAAATCCTGGTCCTACATAAAATCGCTAAGTGGGCCGAAGGCTTCTATCCAGTCACTCGTTACCAGTCTGATGTGGGAACAGAAGACAGCAAAAGCAAAGCTGAATTTTTAGATGTGTTTTTTTAAGAGGTCATTCAAGCAGGAGGATAGTACAAACGTACCGTCGTTTGTCGGACGGACTTCCGTATGGAGGACATAGTAATAGGCATCCCTGGCATACAGATGCAACTCAGAGAGCTTAACAAAATAAACTGTCAGATCCTGATGGAATCCCAGTTCTGTTTTATAGAGAGTAGTCTACGGCATTGGGCCCTTACTTAGCTTGCATGTATCGCAAATCCCCTGCCAAATTAAAAGTCTCAAGGGACTGAGAAAAAGCGCAGGTGACTCCCATGTATAAGAAGGAAAAAACAACGGACCCGCAAAATTATAGACCAGTATCCTTAACCTCGGTTTTCTGCAGAATTCTTGAATATATTCTCATTTCGAATATGACAAATTTCCTTGAGACTGGGGTGCTTCTGTCAACAAATCAGCACGGATTTTAAAAGCAACGCTCGTGCGAGGCTCAGCTTGCCCTTCTCTAGCACAATGTGCTTCGAGCCATGGATGAAGCGCAGTAGGCAGACTCCATATTCTTACATTTCCGAAAAAACGTTTTACGTGTTGTCCCACTACAGACTTTTAACGAAGCTCCGAGCATACATAATAGGTTCCCAGATATGTGAGCTGATTCAAAACTTCTTAAGGAATAGAACCCAGGACGCTGTTCTCGACTGCAAGTGTTGATCAGATATAAGAATATCGTCAGCAGCGCCCCAGGGAAGCGTGACCGGGCCCCTCATATTCTCTGTATAGGTATATGCTCTGACGGACAGGTGGGCAAAAGTCTGATTGCTGATGACGCTGTGTCGTTCGGGAATGTGTCTTCGTCGAGTGACTAGGGGGATACAAGATGCCATTTACAGTTGGTGTGATGAATTGAAGCTTGCTCTAAATGTAGAAAAACGTAAGTTAATGGAGATGAGTAGGAAAAACAATTCCGTTATGTCCGAATACAGCATTAGTAGTGTGCTGCTTGACACAGACGCGCCCGGCTGCTGTGACCGAGCGGTTCAAAGCGCTTCATTCCGCAACGACGCGGCTACTACGGTCGCAGGTTCAAATCCTGCCTCGGGCATAGATGTGTGTGATGTCCTTAGGTTAGTTAGGTTTAAGTAGTTCTAAGTCTAGGGTACTGATGACCTCAGATGGTATGTCCCATTTGAACCATTTTTAACACAGACACGTCGATTAAATATCTCGGCGAAACGTTGCAAAGCGATATGAAATGGAACAAGAACGTACGGACGATAGTAGGGAGACCGGATGGTTGGCTTCGGTTTTATTCGGAGAGTTTTAGGATGCAACACTAGTGCCACCCATTCTTGAGTACGGATCGAGTGCCTGGGATCCACAATAGGTCGGATTAAAGGAAGACAACGAAGCAATTCAGAGGTGGGCTGCTATTTCTGTAGCCGGTACCTTCGTTAACCATGCGAGTGTTCCAGAGATGCTTCGTGAAATGAAACGGTAATCCTTGGAGGGAAGACGATGCTCTTTTCGCCAACCGCTGTTGAGAGAATTTGGAGAACCGGCATTTGGAAGTTGAGTGCAGAACGATTCTACTGCCGCCAAAGTACATTTCGCGTTAGGACTACGAAGACAGAAATTACTGCTCGTACGTAGGCATATAGATAGTCGTTTTTCCCTTGCTCTATTTCTAAGTGGAACGAGAAACTAAGTGACTAGTAGTGGTACAAGGTAACCTCCGCCATTGCGGCATATGTCTGTAGATATAGGTGTATTAGAGGCACTCAAACGAAAACTAAACTGAGGCGAAAAAGTAAGTAAGTGTTTATTATTTTAAAAGTAATCGCCATAAATGTTAATAAATTTACCCACTGTAAAATAAGACGGTCAGCGCCTTCATGGAAAAATGTTTGGTGTTCCCTAAGGTAACATGATTGTACCCAGGCGGGCACCTCTTCGTACGAAGCAAATCGATGTCCACGAATGTCTTTCTTTAGGGATCCAAAAATATGGAAATCGCATAGGGTGAGATCAGGATCGTATGGAGGAAATGGAATGGCTTCCCAGAGAAACTTCTGAAGCGCCATCCAAACAACGTTGGTTACATGTGGGCGGGTACACATATTTTTGGAACTTCGAAGAAAAACATTCGTGGTCGCCTATTTTTTAATACTTTTAAAATAATAAACAGTTCGCTCACTTTTTTCCATCTGTCTCGTTTTCATTTGACTATCCCTTGGAGAAGTAGAAGCTAATTTTGTGGTATGACTTTCTGAAAGAAATACTTGGGACTCAGCAATATGCTATTACTCTTTTCATTTTCAAAGTGAAATTGCTTCATTTGCATCCTTATTTTTCTTTAAACAAAAGCAGACCAAGCGAGGTGGCGCAGTGGCTAGCACACTGGACTCGCATTCGGGAGGACGACGGTTCAAACCTGCTTCCGGCCATCATGATTTAGGTTTTCCGTGATTTCCCTAAATCGCGTCAGACAACTGCCGAGATGGTTCCTTTGAAAGGGCACGGCCGACTTCCTTTCCTAATCTAATGGGACCGATGACCTCGCTGTATGGTCCCCTCTCCCGAATCAACCAACCAACAAAAGCAGTGAAGATAAACAGGAAATGTGAAAAGAAAAATAACTTTAAGTACCAGTTTCATATAGGCGGGGGCTAAAAAAATAGCTGTTTTTATTTAAAATCCAAGTTATTTATCAAACGAATAATCCTTTAAAAAATGGTTCAAATGGCTCTGAGCACTATGGGACTTAACTACTGTGGTCATCAGTCCCCTAGAACTTAGAACTACTTAAACCTAACTAACCTAAGGACATCACACACATCCATGCCCGAGGCATGATTCGAACCTGCGACCATAGCGGTCGCGCAGTTCCAGACTGTAGCGCCTAGAACCGCTCGGCCACTCCGGCCGGCGAATAATCCTTCAACCGTAAAAAAACAAACAATAAAGACGCTTGTTATGTACAAAATAACTACGACTGCGATAGGCCTAATCAGCATTAATTCAATTGTACTATAGCATACAAAATTACTCCGGGAAATTCTAACCTTGGACTGTTTTGGAGTTTCAATATCGCGTATCACTTCTTCAAAATAGCGAGTCGTAATACACATATTAAGTAAACATACTTTACTGTAACTTACAATATACCGGTGAAGAGATGTAGTATTAATTAGTTGAATTAAATTCTCTGAAAGTAAACGAATGATATCGATGGAGATGATAGTTAAACTGCAATGTATTTTGAACCTGTAATGCAACAAATATGTAGTGAGAAATGAAAAATTCTACTAAGGTGAACTGTTGCCATAACTAACAAGGCAATCCAAACATACCTGCGGAACCGACCAGAACATTAAATGTCACTACCTTATTCATATCCATCAGCTTGATCAATGGTGCTGCTAATCACAAAGGGAGAACCTGTGGTTGCTTATTCGTAAAAGAGGCAATGAATGTTTGGGTTGGACCTGAAGATGTGATCTGATGTCATAACTGCTTCAGTCGTGATACCGAGGAGAGCCTGGGTCGAGTGTGGCGAATAAGAGGGGCTGTGAGGCCATGGCGCACCTCCTTCCGGCCAGTTAGAATTGACAAAGTCTGTTTAACACGACTTCGAATAGGACACAAACCCCTCACCCAGGGTTTCCTTCCGAGCCGTGAAGAATCGCCTGTTTGTGATGCATGTAGTGTGCTGATTACTGATCGCCACATTTTAACCGGCTCCATTTTATATAATGATGAGTGGGGTCAAGTTGGTTTACCGACAGACCTGCTCTGAATTCTAGGTGATAATGAGCTGAATGTGGCACGTGTTTGACAGTTTTGTATTTTGGCTTCCCTTCTGCCTAAGCCATTAGGTCGAAGCTTTTAATACGTTAGAGAACGACTGGCTCATGCAGTTACTATCTTTATGGTCCTCCAAGCTTCTTTTCTGGACTTGCCTCTTAGGGACTGTACAGATATTGTTTGTAGTGATCTGTCTTGGCTCTCTTACTCATTGTACCGTTCAGAGAAGTCGTGTGTGTTCATGTAAAAAAAGAGTGCAAGGGAGCGTATGTGGTCTTATGTCGTATTTTAGGCTATCCTCATTTTGTGAGGTATAGGACTGAAGACCACAGCAACAACAACAACCCCAACCGCGTCACACAGTCAGTGTACGGGCGCTGATGACGGCGATATTGAGCGCCCTCTAGCTGCAGCAACAACAACAACAGGGGTAGAATCCGATCGTGGTACAAATTGTCATCTGTCACGACATATTCACTACACTATAGGGTCAAAATTTCTGAACGAGTTTCACTAATATCACTCCATCTCGTTATATTCATGTGATTTCGTGCCCCTTGATTCCGTTCGTATCGTTTCGATGCAGTTAATTCAGGTGATGTGTATCCCCATTACAGGGTAAGTCATGATACACAGTCATATCCATTCCTCTGGAAGTGCTGTTCCTGAAGAGAAATCTCTGATGACTTGTTCGTAAAAAATAAAAAAAAGTGACACATAATGTTTGCATCGATCTTGAAAGCATGCTGGGATAGTCTAATTAGTTACGGCGATTGCTCGTGGTAAGATCTTACATACACAAAGAATTAATGAACATTAAATTCAAAACAGCATTTCTTCCAAAGATGAAAATTGTTTAATAAATTGCCCACGAATATTAAAGAAGATTGGAGCTATCTTATTCACAAAGGCAGTTGAAAAGAATCTGTTAAGCAATACATTCAGTACAGTGAACGATTACTTAGATAACACTGAGTAAGGTTGGTTGGTTGATATGGGGGAGGGAACCAAGCAGTGAGGTCATCGTTCCCATCGGATGAGGGAAGGATGGGCAAGGAAATCGGCCGTGCCCTTTCAAAGGTACCATCCCGCATTTGCCTGAAACAATTTAGAGAAATCTCGGAATACCTAAATCAGGATGGCCGGATGCGGACTTGAACCGTCGTCCTTCCGAATGCAAGTCCATTGTGCTAACCACTGCGTCATCTCGCTCGGTGCTGCGTAAGGAGTCTGATAAAATAAATAAATAAACACAGGTAAACAATAATAACAATAAAACACATCGGTAATTTCACCACGTTTTCGCATTACAATGTTTTTTTTTCTGGAAAATGTTGCTACAAAGCTCTGTAACGGCCAGTATTAATATCTTATCCTCTTTGCGAGCTTAACATCTTACCTTCGACCATAGATACTAGTAGACTGGCCTTGCTGTGCAGAAGCCATAGGGCTGGTGTGGCTCCAACATAAACCACGTGACTGTTGGCAAAACGTGGCGGGATTTCAAATCAGCGGTCTGCCATCCTATGTTTGTATCGTATTTTCCCCACATTTCTCAATTGACTGCCAAACGCTTCCAACAAAGATTACTTTTTTATTTGCGAAAAATTATGCCAGAACTAGATTTGACCTGGATTTGTTCACAGTACCATTTATAAAATCTAACAAATACATCAAACGCCACTCTGGTGGGCAGCGGGACGAAATTACTATAAACTATCAATTAAAGTAAAATGTCGTTAAAATTATTTTAAACACTAAGAGTGGGCTCGTGTCAAAACTTTAAACACTGGATTTGCCGCGTTTTGAGCTCTAGTCACTTATAAAAGAAAATGGGATATGGAAATTATGTCAACTATAAGTGCCAAAATTGTCGACTTTAGGAGCAGGTCCATTTCAGAGTATCAATTTTAGGTGCACTTCAAAGGTTCAGTTCCCACTATTTTTACAAAATTTTAAACTATCAGTTTAAAAAAATGATATTTTAGGTGAAAGGTGAGACTTTGAAGTTTCAGAAAATAATTTTGGAGCCTAGGTTTAAAAATTACAGACACTGTAAATATAAATTATAAATATACATTGTAATTAATAACTAACCTATCAAAACACTTCTCCGCGAAGTGCTTCGAGCAAAGGCGCGTATGTGCAGATGGCTTAAAGCTTTTCCGTTTCAGGGCCTGTATCCAAAGCTGCCTTCGGCTTCCATCCTTAGCGAACCTATGAGTAGGAACGAGAAACAATTATACTTACTTCTGTAACCGAATTACCACAGATACTTTCCAAAATGTAATATGAGTCTGACTTTACAGGCATCACTTTCAACACTTTAATTTACGTGATACTCTATTTCAAGTGTAAAAAATATATAAAAGTCACTTCAGCAGATTTCAATAAACGCATCTGCACTATCATAGCAACACTTACACGTGAAATGTAATGCCATTTCCCCCGACAAAACGCCGAGTACAGCCATAAGCGCAACACGAAACAACCATGTTTTGCCAACATTCAAGTGACTTCAGCCCAGAGATGTTGGAGCCACGAAAATGACGTCAGGGTCAGTCTATTATATTTATGGTCGAAGCATCTTACCCATTATGAACGGAAGCTGACTCAGTTTTTCAGGCCAGCTAATGGGAAGTATCTGTACACGCAATGGATACCAAACTCTTAGCCATGGTCTTGATGTCAGCTGATAGTGTATGTAGTGTTACGTTATGAAATAATGAGTGTATAGTGCGCGTAGTGTGTGCGGTGATCGGTATTGAGTAATGAATGAACTAAATGGTTCAAATGGCTCTGAGCACTATGGGACTCAACTGCTGAGGTCATTAGTCCCCTAGAACTTAGAACTAGTTAAACCTAACTAACCTAAGGACATCACAAACATCCATGCCAGAGGCAGGATTCGAACCTGCGACCGTAGCGGCCTTGCGGTTCCAGACTGCAGCGCCTTTAACCGCACGGCCACTTCGGCCGGCCAATGAATGAACAATGTTTACGAGTTATTATTTACTAGTGAACCGCTCACCAAGACAAAAATTAATTTTTGACAGCTTTTTTTTAGTCGAGAACGCCATTGTATTAAGATGAGCTGTTTAAAACTCGTTTTCCAAGTAAGCGCTAAATAAATACGATTTATTTAACGGGCAATGAAGCAGTAGCGGTACTGCCCAGCCGGGAGAACCTAGACGGTCGACCGAGATCCTGCGCCAGCGCGCGGGGTCGGGACGCGTAAGAGACTGCCATCTGTTGTCGGGCATCGGCTGCGGTAGGGCCGTTCCAGCATTAGTGTGTCAGGCAGTAGCGTGGGTTACGTTGGAGTGCTCTCCGCGCTTGTGGGCAGACGGCTGCAGTAGACTACACGGTCGCTCAGGATTACATCTTTTCTTCGCAAAAGGTGAAGTACCAACAACACAGTAATGTGGCTTGCTAATTTCAAGTTAACATATGGAAAATGTTAGTTTAAGCTTTGTTTATTAAATTTTTCTGTCCAGCGCCTCGCTGCTCAAGACGCATTTCGGTAAAAATGATATGTAATAATGGGGCAGTGTCCTTTTTTTTTCTTCTCCAGTAAAGTGCACGCAGTACTCCTGGGCATAGTTAAAACATATCGGATGACGCTTGACAGATGGTGCAGTCGCCACCACTATTTTACTCGTACAAACCTGTCGTTCTTACCGTTAGTTGTGCGTTGGGTCAGAACCGCTGGTCGCTGTTGCCCACCTATTTGCTTATTTATTGGCGTTTTCAGGGAAGAAACATCCCTCGTTCAGTTAGGTTTAAACTGACAGTACTACGATACGTCCTTGGGCGTACTGCGGCCCTAGACTGGCATCGGTAGCCGCAGATGAAGATCGCCGCAACGGAACATGGAATTTTCTGTCGTGTTGGTGTTTAGAGAAGCATATAACTAGTATGACAGAGTGGTTAAGTAAATAAAAGTATTGTGTATGTGAATTTGGTTGCATGAGCCGTTCGGGAGCGTTGTGGAAAGCAGCAATAAGAGCTCATGAGGCGAGGTAACGGTTCTCGGAGGTCAGCGCTACATGTGCATAGCTGCCTTACCGGCCGTGTATCATGTTTAGGCAACAACAGTGGTTCAGCTTTTTTAGTCTTTCTTGCTGTTAGGCGCTCGCCTTCCAGGGGGCCGAAGGCCTGTCGGTGGTGGTACCGTTGGAGCGAAGCACAAGTCAGCGTTGTTCTTCCATCTTACACATTACGTTGGAGTAAAGTGACTCTGTCATCACAGTCTGAGCTTATACACACACATATAAACAAACTGTTTGGTTCTTGCCGCGGTTCTGAATACGCTGTCGGTTGAGTTATACCCGTAAACAGTAATTACATTAATCGTAATGTAAAAGGCAGTTGATATTGAGTTTATTAGTATCAACACTTCAGAGTCATCGACGGTGAGTTGTTTGCTGAGTTACCTTTTTACAGTGTATTGTAAAGTGTCCCCATATGTTGTTTACATGTGTCTGGCTAAAACATATCATGCCATCTTCATAAGCAGCTCCTTTAAGTTGGGGCAGATGGTACAAAACAGAAATTTCTGAGATTAAATATGTTAGGCAGTGTCTTCCTGAAAGACATAACGTTTGGTGGAGGTTGTTGTTGTTGTTGTTATGCTAGTGGAGGTGAGCAACGATGACTTACTTGTAAACTGTTTTAAGAGTTGTTTTTATTAAAGTATTGCCGAGTGATCGAATATTTGGGGAACTGTTAATGAGACCATAATCTGATTTGAAGTTTTTAGAAAGTCGGTCTTAGTGCAGTTCGTAAGTATTTATTAATGGCGACGTTAGGCTGGATAGTCTCCTGCTGAAATATTGCCCCAACAAATAATATCGAGCAACGTGGTTACGCAGTTGACTGCAACAAAGATATCACAAATAGGATTTACTTTTTGGAAATAAAGTGTTGACTACATGTATTCGTTTGAGAGGCAGAGCGAGCATACTTAAAATATGTATCTCAACACACGCAGTTGTCGCCAAAGAGGAAATATTCAATACTTTCCAACAGAGTCGACATCGCTAATGCATCGTTGTAATGCAGGTAAAGAAATTCTGACTAGAAGCGAGGAATTTCTCCTGTAAGCTGCCTGAGTGTATTTTCAGAATAATATTGATTTCTCTGTAGACTGGGAAATATAAAATGTACCTACTTGTCGATGTTACATGCCGCCATCGAAAGATGTACCCGTGATCTTCTTACCTGGCAATACGGTGTTTCTCTTTGCAAACATAAACATCGAATGTGTTTAAGCGTACTGGCATGCCTCTTAACCAGCTTTGCCACGACGATATATTGAAATCTGGGGAACAATACATTGGCCAAATAGCTTGGTAGAATCCTAATTACTCTTATTGTCGACTGAAGACATATTACATTGTGAAGTCTTTCAAATAGTTGTATTCCTCTTCATAGAATTGTTTGGTTTCCATAGGTTCAAATGTCTCTGAGCACTATGGGACTTATCTGAGGTCATCAGTCCCCTAGAACTTAGAACCACTTAAACCTAACTAACCTAAGAACATCACACACATCCATGCCCAAGGCAGGATTCGAACCTGCGACCGTAGCGGTCGCGCGGTTCCGGACTGAAGGCCTAGAGCCACTCGGCCACTGCGGCCTGCGTTTCCATAGGAAGACACGGTGGGCAACATATACCTTAATTTATAAAAATCCAGGAAATAGCTGTATTTGTTGCGTATAATTCATACATATTTAAAGACTATAAAGTCATTGTTAGAAATTTTACAGTACCGACATCGTAGCTTGGTTAAGTGAACCGTATCTGTCGTATTTTTAGAAAGTCTGCCTCACTATTTATGCTCAATGGATTTCCTGTAGAACGTTTCATTTTTAAAGTCTACATTCTAACATAATGTTGAACAAAAAATGAGAAACGATCATGGTCTTCTTTTAATGTAGTTTTATCTCCTACATTGTGGACATAGTTTAATCTGCTTTGTTTAATTCTTAGGGACGAAAAGTTCCTAGCCCTTATAGATACTCCAGCAGTCTTGAAGTAGACTGAAGATCACAACACGTAGAAGATACTCTGTAATAGTTCTGACGAAAATTCAGTCGTCTTGGCAAGTGACTCGCAGCATCGAAAATTCGTCAGAGCAGGATGTATAAGCTGTGGGACAGGTACACTAGGCTCTAATATCATCTCATATAATCTAAGGGCACACTGAAGGAAACTAGGGACGGAAATGTGAAATCGCTACCTTCGCCTAGTAAAACTCAGAAGGGCACTTGGCGAGGTGGCGTAGTTACAACTCGAGGAACTGGATTCAAATCAGAGTAAAGTCATTCATTTTCCTCGACGTTCCTAAATCACATAACGCCGGTGTGATATTGTTTTCATCCCATCGACGTCCGACTTCAGTGTAGACCTACCTTCAAAACTTCGACTTGTCCAGTTCAGTTGGGAGTCCAGGCAGCGTGTGATAAACATGGATGAGACTGCTGTAGAAACAGTATGAAAATCGTTAATTCACCTACAGACTCTAAAATCGGGATATTTTCTAGCCTCACCCCTGAAGCCCAGACCAGGCAACATTAATTTCGAATAATGCCTTCTCGATTTGAAAGTTATTTTGAAAAAATATTTTAACTGCCGACAGTTCGAGAATCTTATTCAAAACGGCGTGACTTAAACCCAGAGATTTTATTCCGGCATACTACTGCCAAAACCTCATAGGACACTTCCGTATTTTGTAAATTTTGAGGAAGTGACGCCTGCTATAAGAAACACTCTGTTGGTCCCGATGCTGCTACTGTTAAACGGTAAGTACCGCCAGGCACGCGAGTTACTGAGAGCGAAACTAGGTTTTATTTTGCTTCTTTCTTTGACGTATGCTTGATCGTATCAGAAAGTTCACGAGAAATTTTTATTTGTTTGATACGAACTTCATGGTATGTCAGGATTATAAATGAACATATGTACAGTTCAAACACAAAGGACAAGTGCATTTGTGTTCGTGTGCTGAAGGTCGTCCATGATGCTTCCAGTAGTGCAGACTTAGAATTTATGAAATCAAATTTCTACACACACCTATAATATATATTTCTACACTTTACAATCTTATCTACACACACCTATAATGTATATTTCTACACTTTACAATCTTATTATAAAGTACGTACGTGATGGAGGATACTATTAATTGCCTCAAACATTAAAATTTTTTCCGTTCCATGCATTGTTGATGGTATAGTGTTGAGTGGGCTGTTAGCGACCTAGGTTATTTTCACTTTCTTTCTGGTACAATGTGTAGAGATCCGAAGGAGATGTTAGATTCCCGCTTTGGTTTTTTCCAAGCAGGTGTGATGTTACGACTGTTTCTTAGCGTCTTCCAGGTTGGAATTTTCAGACTTCCTGTATTCTTTCGCCAGTTAAATAAGTCTTACGATCCTTTTCTTATACGAAATATGCCCTCTTAGTCCAACCTGATTTTTTTTTTGTGTCCCAAACGCTTCAGTAGTACTCCAATATTGGCCGAGGGGCTATGTACACTATCGTCTTCGTGAACTTACTGAACTTTCCCAGTATCCTACGAGTGAATTGGTGTCTAATTTTGCTTACTCTGCAACTGAAAACACTTCATAATTCCTTCTTATTCCCATGAGCAACGAGGATATGCCGCAATCCAGTTGGAAGTCATAAACTGTATAGTTAGATTCTTAAGGTCGCATTTGAATTTCAGAAGAAATTTATTTAAAAAATCGTTCCAGCTTGATTGGAAATACAGTGTGTCACAAATACTGTAAGGGGCGACTGAGAAGTTTCCGTCTGAGGGAGTTGCTGCAGCGTAGAGACTCTGATGCGGCCGTGTAAGCACAGACATGTAAGTAAGGGATTAGAGTGCCATTGGTGTCTTCCCGGCTTGCGTAGAGTAAATCCAGAAACGTAAACTATGGCGACGTTATTACCAAAAGCGCCCGAACTGGACCGATGTGCTGTTCTGTTCTTGGTTGCCGAAGGACAAACACCGGTAGACATCCATAGGGGAAAGTAGAGAGAGAGAGAGAGAGAGAGAGAGAGAGAGAGAGAGAGTGTGTGTGTGTGTGTGTGTGTGTGTGTGTGTGTGTGTGTGTGTGTGTGTGTCGACAACCGTCGTGGAATAGTGCACTAAGGGGTGCTGCTTCTTCATGATACCGCACGTCCGCATATCGCAAATTTCGTAACGCAGAAGTTACGCCAATTCAAGCGGGAGATACTCCATCATTCGCCCAATAGTCCTGATCTCTCTCCCCCCCCCCCCCCCCCCAATGCTATTATCACGCCTTCGGCCCCTTTAAAAAAGCCTTGGCGGGTCGATGATTCCTGTCTGACAAAGATGTGCAACAGGCAGTTATGGACTTTTCCATGCAGCAGGATACGGTGTTTTACCAAACGGGTAGCTTCAAGCTAGTTCGTCAGTGGGTTGGTTGCATCAGTACTAGAGGCGAATTTGCCTAATTGGCATACCGATTCGGCACTGTACGGCCTCCAGACGGAAACTTTTTGACCGCCCCCTTATATACTAGAAGCTACTTTCACCAGACTGAAGAGTGAAATCTCTGAGGATGAGTTGAGATCTCGTTTTCCCGATGTCTCAACATTTTAGAAAGAAACTGTTTAGTATTGGTTAAAACCAGTCTTGGTTGCAGTTACAGTTTCTTTCAACGACGCGTTTCGCCTTATTTAGGTATCTTTAGGTTATCTTAGAACCTGAGGATGCCTAAATAAGGCGAAACTTGTCGTTAAAAAATAAAAAAATCCATAACTGCAACCAAGACAGTTTTTAACCAATACTGTTAAGCACTGGTTTGCTGTATGCCACATGTGGATTGGAAGAATTTCTATAGAAACTGTTTAGACTAATGCCTAATTTACGTAGTGTGTGACAAACTGAATGATAAAACTAATTAAAAATTTCGCGCTTTCTCTGAAGCCATTGTGCCTGACGAAATTTTATACCAAAAAGCCTGGACCACGAGTATCGTCGAATGTCTTACTCGTACCGACTTTCCTAACGTCCGTGAAATGTATTTGCAACTGCGAATATGGTCAACCATCAGCTTTATAATGGAACGACTACAATGAAAGTGTGCTGTATCGGACTCGAAGCCGGATTTCACGCTTATCGCGTGCGGTCGCAATATGGTATCCCTAAGTTAGGTTCTTTTTGCCGGCAGCGTAAAGAAAGCCCTGCACTTCTAGTAGATGCCAGGATATTTCGTTGTCGGTACATTTCTTCGTCAAGATATTTTAAATCGTATGTCAGTACGAAGTAGAAATATTTTTAATGACTCTGTGGGGCAAATCTTAACTATTACACACAGCACCAATCATGAAAGTGCCCTAAAAAATAACCATTGTTACTGTGGGGCGGTTGCGGCAGCGGTTGCCTTGTAATCCGGCCTGAGATTTGTAGGGTACGGCGGGCGGGGGGCAGGTCGACTCAGATTTATAGTCCTGAGTAGCAAGAGTTCCCCAAGGATCTGTTCTTGGACTGACTCTGCATGTTGCGGAACAGCTCTCGTCCAACAGCTGATGATATTCGTGCAAGTTACAGTGTTTCGCTGATACAGCAACAATCAGAAGGCTCTTAAGAAAATCGTTCAGTTGTGGAGTATTTGGAAAAGCATTAATACGAAAAAAGTAAACGTTCATTGCAGAGCAGTCTTCCCATTCATAAAACATATTGTGTTTGGGGTGGGGTCTCTGAGAACCTTTGGTAAACATATTACAACGCGTAAATCAGGGCATTGAAAACGAGATACACATGTTATTTCGTAAACCGTATGTCAAGCAAAGAAATGTCTGTTCTATATACCGGGTTATCAAAACGTCAGTATAAATTTGAAAACTTAGTAAACCACGGAATAATGTAGATAGAGAGGTAAAAATTGACACACCTGCTTGGAATAACATGGGGTTTTATTAGAACCGAAAAAAAACCATATTGCTAGACGCGTGAAAGATCTCTTGCGCGCGTCGTTTGGTGATGATCGTGTGCTCAGCCGCCACTTTCGTCATGCTTGGCCTCTCAGGTCCCCAGACCTCAGTCCGTGCGATTATTAGCTTTGGGGTTACCTGAAGTCGCAAGTGTATCGTGATCGACCGACATCTCTAGGGATGCTGAAAGACAACATCCGACGCCAATGCCTCACCATAACTCCGGACATGCTTTACAGTGCTGTTCACAACATTAGTCCTCGACAACAGCTATTGTTGAGGAATGATGGTGGACATAGTGAGCATTTCCTGTAAAGAACATCATCTTTGCTTTGTCTTACTTTGTTATGCTAATTATTGATATTCTGATCAGATGAAGCGCCATCTGTCGGACATTTTTTGAAGTTTTGTATTGTTTTGGTTCTAATAAAACCCCATGTCATTCCAAGCATGTGTGTCAGTTTTTACCTCTCTGTCTACATTATTCCGTGATTTATTCAGTTTTCAAATTTATACTGACTTTTTGATCACGTGGTACATTGGTTTGAGTTCAGGCACGATATCGTGTATGGCGTTTTGCCTATACGTTAAATGGTGCCGTTATCAGAAAACTGCCTTCTATATAAGACAAAATTACGCAGCTGTCCCAGCTACGCGTAGGTGCATATGAGGCGATGTCATCATGGAGACGGTAGTATGGACAATTTTGAGTAGCGTAAAGAGATCGTTGTCTTCCGGTATTTAGCTTACTTTGTTACACGAAAAATAAACGGTGAAAAAAGCAATAAGTATCAGAAATATTTAGTAAATATTTTTAAAATTACCATCAACTACAGCGCATCTGTTTAACGCGTTTCGTAATTTTCTACCTCTTCTGATGTTGTTGTGGGTTAGTCTTGCACAGAAGCTCACAATGCTAGCACTTGATTTGTCTGTTATATTTAGTCTGTCCCTACGTCTTTCATCAGAGCCTACACAAAACGCTAATGCAGCAAGATACAGGACAATGATGGCCAATGAACGTGGCTGGTACAGGCGAATGGTGCAGCATTGTTGTAAGTCTCTGGGACCTTTTCACCTCAGTTTGCAAGAATTCTGCATACATGTTTCGTGATAGGTGCTCCCGCAAATACTGTAGGGCAAATTAACCACCCAAACATTATACTTAAGGTTCGATATGTTGGAATGACGAAGTAAATATTCCTGAATTCCAATCAAGAACAACTGTCGAGATGAAACATAGAAGCAGATATCCTCGGTGTAACAAAGCAGCTTAAAGCAAGACTGTATACCGGTCAGGTTCCTCTCAGAGTATGCTGATAAAATAGCTCCATATTTAACAATTATATACAACCACTTGCTCACAGAAAGATCCGTATCTAAAGACTGGAAAATTGCTCAAGTCACACCAATACCCAAAAAGGAAGTAGGAGTAATCCGCTGAATTACGGGCCTATATCACTAACGTTGATTTGCAGTAGTGTTTTGGAACATATACTGTATTCGAATATTGTGAACTACCTCGAAGAAAACGATTTAGTGACACATAGCACGGTTTCAGAAAATATCGTTCTTGTGAAACACAACTAGCTCTTTGTACTCATGAAGTAATAAGTACTATCGACAGGGGATGTCAAATTGATTCCATATTTTTAGATTGCAAATGGCTTTAGACACAGTTCCTCACAAGCGTCTTCTAACCAAACTGCGTGCCTACGGAGTATCGCCTCAATTGTGCGACTGGATTCGTGATTTCCTGTCAGAAAGGTCACAGTTCGTAGTAATAGACGGAAAGTCATCGAATAAAACATAAGTAATATCCGGCTTTCCCCAAGGAACTGTCACAGGCCTTCTATTGTTCCTGATCTATATTAACGACATAGGAGACAATCTGAGTAGCCGTCTTAGATTGTTTGCAGATGATGCTGTCATTTACCGTCTTGTATAGTCATCAGATGATCAAAACGACTTGCAAAATGATTTAGATATATCTGTATGGTGCAAAAGGTGGCAATTGACCCTGAATAAAAAAAGTGTGAAGTTATTCACATGAGTACTAAAAGAAATCAGCTAAATTGCGATTACGCGATAAGTCACACATATCTGAAGGCTGTAAATTCAACTAAATACTTAGGGATTACAATTACAAATAAACTAAATTGGAACGATCACATAGATTATATCGTGGGTAGAGCAAACCAAAGACTGCGATTCATTGGCAGAACACTTAGAAGGTGCAACAGGTCTACTAAAGAGACTGCTTACACAACGCTTGTCCGCCCTATTCTGGAGTACTGCTGTGCGGTGTGGGATTCGCATCAGGTGGGACTGACGGATGACACCGAAAAAGTACAAAGAAGGGCGGCTCGTTTTGTATTACCGCGAAATAAGGGAGATAGTGTCACAGACATGATACATGAATTGGAGTGGCAATCATTAAAACAGAGGCGTTTTTCGTTGCGACGGGATCTTCTCATGAAGTTTCAATCACCAGTTTTCTCGTCCGATTGCGAAAACATTCTGTTGGCACCCACCTATATAGGGAGAAATGATCATCACGATAAAATAAGAGAAATCGGGGCTCGCACAGAAAAATTTACGTGCTCGTTTTTCCCGCGTGCCGTTCGAGAGTGGATCGGTAGAGAGACAGCTTGAAGGTGGTTCATTGAACCCTCTGCTAGGCACTTTATTGTGAATGGCAGAGTAATCACGTAGATGTAGATGTTGGAATTAAGATCTTCAGATGCATGAAGATTATTCTAGGACAACAAATAGGATATTGCCACGGAGGAAAGTAGCTTAATCAAAAGATAACAGTGGAATTAAATGACAATTATAAATTATAGATACATTTACAGTTTTCCTAATAAATCTCCTTCGTAAGGTAGTCGTACCGGACAGCGTCGCAGCAGAATTTGACATGTAGAAAACTGGAAGTGTTCACAAGGACATGTTAACTCGCAGTTGATGATACTATCTTCTCCACACGGGCTGTTTATCGTGAAGTAGTCTGTTTTCAAAGCGAAGTGAAACATACCAAATCTGTTACACGTGTCTAATCCAAGAGAAAGTAGAACACATGTGTTGAAGTTTCAGAAAATCCATAGACATTTCTAACTGTTCTTGGAGGCACCATTATCATAGCGGATTGTCAGTCTATAAAGTTGACACAACTTAAGAGACGCAACGAGAAGGCTTTCTGATCTTTCCATTTTTTGTTCATAACTGGAAAAAATGCTATCTTTAATCTCAGCTCGTTTTCCACACGGATACTGAAATTCGGTGTCACGCGCGCAATCATATAAATATCTCGACAGAACTAAACGCTTTAGGTACAATAAGCCTTGTAGATGCTTAGATTTGGAAACCTCTCGAGATAAGTAATGCCTGTTGATAATAAAGTTGATTTTTTTTTTTCAGATTGTGTGCGATGTGTTGCCAAAGTACGGATTTGATAAAATGTGATTGAAGTTACGGGAGACAGTTGGAGGGAGAAGGCAGAGCGGTAAGGGAGGCAGGAAACCCCGGCACTGCTCGCTGGTGCGCCTTGCACTGGACGGGTTTCGGTTACATGCACCCGCTAGGGAACGCTGACGCCTGGTCTGCAAACCCGTCGGAGACCGTCAGTGGATGACGGGCAAAAGCTGCATAGTGTCTCGGACATTAAACATTCAGACGAAAGGACGGATCACGGCCTTTCATACGGCAACAACTCTGTTTAATACTAGACCCCGCGGAAACAAAATATGTGGTTACAGAGTATGACTGGTATGCAGTCCGACTGAAGCTTGTTAAGAAGCAGTATTCACATGGCGACCGTTCGGTGATCAGGTTTTTGTAAATTTTCATATTTATGGTACGCGAAGATCAGAAGTCAAATCTTTCAATAGAAGCATTCGATGCAGTTCTCAATAATTGTCGAGGAAAATCTACTTCGAAGTTTTTCGAGGTACAGTAATTCATTCAAATTAAGGTGATTTTCACGACAGGTCGCCTGTCTCACTTGGTATCACTGGATGGTGGTCATCGGGTGACAAATGGATCGCCAGTTCGAATCTTGCTATGGTCTCTTGCCGTTATTTATACCGTTCAGTTCGAATACCTGCACCACTTAACTAGCATATACATAATGAATTTTATATTTGATGTGTAGGTATTCGAACTGAACAAAAGAAATAAAACGATAAAAGATCATAACGAGATTCGAACTAACGATCCATTGACCAGCTGATTATTATTTTGCAATGCTGCCATTTGAGCCACCTAAATTTTGGTGATTACTGTTCCGTCGAAAACTAGAAAGTCAGTTTTCTCGGTAATACTTTAGAGTCGAATGTAACTGCCTTGGTTGACAGATACTTGAGTTCTGAACTTCACGTACCATAAATGTAAAAAATTGCACAAATCAGATTGCCGATTGGTCTCGTTGTCAGTTTGTGGTTCTCAATGGGTAGGCATCGCCTGGAACGAAAGTGGAAGCTGGTGCTCCGCATGATATGTGACAATTACTGCTCATTATATAGCATATTAGAGGAACAGAGATAATTTTGGACAATATATTCATTCGTGGAACTGTCGATCAACTGTTCACCAGAATTTGGCCAAGTAATAGTTCACACGAGTAACTACCACATGCTGAGCAAGATAGGCAGTGGTCACTTTAGGATATACTCTACCGAATATTTTACAATACGTCAGACTTCACGACTCAGATATTGACGAAATTTATACAAAAACATTTTTTGCCATCAGTTGTGTATATTTATTGACTGGTTTCCGTTATTGTAACCATCCTCAATTGGAAGAATAATCATAACATACGTTGGTTTAAAAATGCATATTTCTCATTGAAGACATTTTCGTATACCAAATGTAACAGTCATCTATGAGAAATATGCATTTTTAAAGCAACATATGTTACGATTATTTTTCCAGTTAATGATACTTAAATTAACTGAAACCAGTCACGAATAAATGTAATATATACACCTGATGACAAATAAAAATGCGTGTCTATAAACCTCATAGCTGCAACTAGTTACCTACACATTTTTAATTTTATTGCCAAAATATGTAAACTGCATATCTACGTAAGGCGATAGTGTCTCGGCGATGGATAATGTCTTGAAAATAGCTTATAAGATGAATATTAACAAAAGTAAAACCTGAGTAATGTTAATAAGACAATAGTCGTAGCAAATTTTGACGAGCTAACAACCATAAATGGTAATGTAGTCGAATTAAGGTGTCGCTGAGGAATTGGATGAGGAGATCAGACATTAAAAGTACAAGGGACTATCAAAAAGTTTCCGCTGGAGTGTCTTGATGCATTGTGTATGGAACCCAGGGCAACTCCGATGCGGGTATATAAGCACAACATCAAGGCTAGCGGTTAGTGTGACCTTTGAACGGAAACTTTTTGACCACTCCTTACAATAGAACCGTTTTGCTATTTGGGAAGCGGAATAACTGACGATGGCTGAACTAGAAAGGATTAAGGATAGATAATGCAGACTGGCAATACAATTTTTTCCTGGAAAAGAGATTTATCAGTTATAAATTTGTGTTAGGAATGCTGTTTCTGGGAGTCTTAGTTCATCATTCTGTGGAAGTGAAACGTGGGTGACAAGCTGTACAGACCAGAAGAGAATAGAAGCTTTTGATATGCGTTGCTACAGAAGAATGATTGAGATTGGATGGGTAAATCGGATAATAATGTAGTACTTAATCGGTTTGGGAAGGAAGAAAAGCTTTGATACAACTCGTATAATTGTAGGGGTGGGTTGATAGGACATTCTTAGGCATCAAGGAAAAGCTAATTTGGTAATAGAAGGGTTGGTTGGTGTCATGTTCCATTTGTCATATGCACGATAAATCGTATTGTGGATCGAGTCATTCTGCACTCACCTCCGAAATTAATTTGCAAATATGGCTAGATACTGGAAGTTTATAAGGATGTTTTTCAGCATGTGGCTGAAGTGCCCAAAAGCAGCTGGCCGTAGGGCTTCACGATCATCCTCACTCCCAGAGACTGAGTCAGTGAAGCCCTCCCAGCCAGAGAAACCCAAGGATCAATGAGAGAAATACAGAAAGAAGACCCCCCAAGACCAAGGGAATTGTGGTGGCACCTACACCACTGCTGCCTACAAGCTTTGCGTCTGAGGATGAGGTGAAGATTCTGGCGTCCGCTGAGGACCTAGATCTCGCCAGACCCTCAACACAATGGATATAGCCTGTTCAGGAAATAAGTCGGTGGCAGCAGGTGACCTTGAGGTATAGACTGCCTCATTGAGAGTTTGATGCCTTCCCAGTGTCACGATCACGTCATCCTCCAGTGGAACTGCAGCGATTTTTTCCACCACCTGGCTGAACTACTGCAACTGTTCAGCTTCACACCTGCTTTCTGCATTGCCCTCCAGGAAACCTAGTTCCCGGCAATGCGGACCCCTGCCCTTCTCGGCTACAGGAGATATTACAAGAACCGTAGCGAATATAATAGTGTCAGGTGGAGTATGCGTTTATGTCCTGAACTCGGTATGTAGTTCACCTGTGCCACTTTAAAGTCGCCTTGAAGCTGTGGCTGTCAGGATACGGACGACGCAGGAAATAACTGTGTGCAACGTATATCTCCCTCCAGATGGTGTGGTGCCCCTGAATGTATTGGCTGCACTGTGATCAACTCCCTAAACCTTTCCTAGTTTCGGGAGATTTTAACGCCCATAACCCCCCTTGTGGGGTAGCACCATGCTTACTGGCCGTGTCAGAGATATTGAAAATTTACTGTCCCAACTCGACCCCCGCCTTTTAAATACTGGGGCCGCCACACATCTCACTGTGGCTCATGGTAGTTACTCGGCCACTGATTTATCAATTTGCAGCCCAGGACTTCTCCCATCTATCCACTGGAGAGCACATGACGACCTATGTGGTGGTGACCACGTCCCCATCTTACTGTCACTCCCTTAGCGTCATACCCACGGACGTCTACCCAGATGGGCATTAAACAATGCAGACTGGGTAGCCTTCACCTCTGCTGTCACTGCTGAATCTCCCCCACACGGTGCCATCGATGTAGTGATTGAGCAGGTCACTACAACGATAATTTCTGCGGCGGAAAGCGCGATCCCTCGTTCTCTAGGATGCCCCCTGCAAAAGACAGTCCGTTGGTGGTCGCCGGAAGTGGCTGAAGTTTTTAAAGAGCGTCGGCGAGCTCTACAGTGACATAAGTGGCACCTTTCCCAGAGCACCTAATAGCCTTTAAGCGGCTCCTTGCCCGCGTTCGCCTGCTTATAGAACGACGGAAACAGGAGTGTTGGGAGTGGTATGTGTCGACCATTGGGTGCCATACATCACCTTCCCGAGTCTGGACGAAGGCCAGACGTATTTTTTGGGTACCAGACCCCAGCAGGTGTCCCTGGCGTTAACATCAATGGCGTGCTTTCTACCGACGCAAACGTGATTGCCGAGCACTTTGCTGAGCACTATGCTCGAGCCTCTGCTTCGGAGAACTACCCTCCAAACTTTCGCACCCTTAAACGCCACAGTGAAGCCTATAACACCCCATTTACAGAGTGGGACCTCCTTAGCGCCCTTGCACGTTACCCGGACACAGCTCCTGGGTCGGATCTGATCCACAGTCAGATGATCAAACATCTCTCAATTTCAACTGGATCTGGTGCGATGGCGTCTTTCCATCGCAATGGCGAGAGAGCACAATCATTCCGGTACTTAAACCCGGTAAGAACCCGCTTGATGTGGATAGCTATCGGCCCATTAGCCTCACCAATGTTCTTTGTAAGCTGCTAGAACGTAAAGTGTGTCAGCAGTTGGGTTTGGTCCTGGAGTCACGTGTCCTACTGGCTCCATGTCAGGGCGGCTTCCTCCAGTGTCGCTCTACCACGGATAATCTTGTCCCTCGAGTCTGCCATCGGAACAGCCATTTCCAGACGCCAACATCTGGTTGCAGTCTTTTTTTACCTCCGTAAAGCATACGACACTACCTGGCGACATCATATCCCTGCCACAATGTATGAGTTGGGTCTCCGAGGCCTGCTCCCGATTTTTATCCAAAACTTCCTGTCGCTCTGTACTTTCCGTGTCCAAGTTAGTATCTGCCATAGTCCCCCCCCGTATTCAGGAGAATGGCGTTCCGCAGGGTTCCATATTGATGGTATCTATTTTTAGTAGCCATCAGCGGCCTAGCAGCAGCTGTAGGGCCGTCTGTCTTCCCTTCTCTGTATGCGGATAACTCCTGCGTTTCGTATTGCTCCTCCAGTACTGTTGTTGCTGAGCGGCACCTACAGGGAGCCATTCACACGGCACTGTCATGGTTTCTAGCACACGGCTTCCAGTTTGCAGCCGCGAAGTTGAGTGTCATGCACTTCTGTCGGCATCATACCGTTCATCCGGAACCTGAACTATATCTTAATGACGATCCACTCACTGTAGTGGAGACGTATCGATCCTTAGGACTGGTTTTCGACGCCCAATTGACTTGGCTGTCTCACCTTCGTCAGCTAAGCGGTAGTGCTGGCAGCACCTCAATGCACTCCGCTGCATGAGCAACACCAACTGGGGTCAGATCGCTCTACACTACGGCAGCTCGACAGAGCCCTTGTTCAATCCCGCCTTGACTATGGGAGTCTTATTTACAGCTCGGTGGCGCCCTCAGCGTTGCGTTTCCTCGACCCAGTGCACCATTGTGGCGTTCGCCTAGCGACGGGAGCTTTTAGAACGAGTCCGGTGACCAGTGTCCTGGTGGAGGCCAGAGTCCCTCCGTTGCGGATCCAACGTGCACAACTTCTAGCCAGTTATGTTGCACACATTCGTAGTTCTCCTGAGCATCCGAATTACTGTCTCCTTTTTCCATCTGCGGCAGTCCATCTCCCGCATCGACGGCCCAGACCGGGGCTCACGATTGCGTTTCGCGTGCGATCCCTTCTCTCCGAACTGGAGTCCTTCCCTTTACCACCTCTACTTGAGGTCCATTCACGTACACCTCCATTGTGTACACCTCGGCTGAAGCTTCGTCTGGACCTTTCGCAAGGCCCTAAGGACTCCGTTAACCCCACGGCTCTCCGCTGTCACTTCGTCTCGATTCTTGACGAGTTCCAGGGCTCTGAAGCTGTTTACACCGACGGCTCGATGGCTGATGATAATGTTGGCTTCGCTCATGTCCACAGAGAGCATATTGAACAGCATTCCTTGCCCGCTGACTGCAGTGTATTAACTGCAGAGCTTGTGGCCATATCTCGTGCACTTCAGCATATCCGTTCCTGTTCTGGTGAGTCGTTTCTTCTCTGTTGTGACTCCCTGAGCAGCTTAAGAGTTATCGACGAGTGCTACCCTCGCCATCGTTTGATAGAGACCATCCAGGGATCCATCTCTGCCCTGGAACAGTCCAGTCGTTCAGTGGTGGTTGTGTGGAGCCCAGGACACGTCGGAATCCCAGGCAACGAACTTGCTGACAGGCTGGCCCCACAGGATACGCGGAAACCGCTCCTAGTGACGGGCATCTCTGAAACCGACCTGCGTTCTGTATTACTCCGCAAGGGTGTTTGGCTTTGGGAGTAGGAGTGACAACAGTATGCACAACAAATTGCGTGTCATTAAGGAGACGGCGAACGTATGGAAGTCTTCCCTGTGGGCTTCTCGCGGGGAATCAGTTGTCCTTTGTCGGCTCCGCATTGGCCATACGTGGCTCAGATATGATTACCTCTTCCGTCTCTAGGAACCACCTCAGTGTCACAGTGGCTCCCAAAATGACAGTCGTCCACCTCTTGCTGAACTTCCCACTTTTAGCCGCTCCGCGGCGGACTTTTAACTGTCGTAGCACCCTACCTATGGTGTTGGGCGACAATGCTTCAACAGCAGCTTTAGTTTCGAGTTTTATTCGTGAGGGTGGGTTTTATCATTTGATCTGAGTTTCAGCACATGTCGTTTGTCCCTCTGTGTTCTCCACCCTAGGGCTTCCAGGGTGGAGATTTTAATGTGCTGCATAGTGGCATGTTCCTTATTTATTCTCACGGTCAGCCAGCCATGGTAATCTACTTTCTTGTTTTTAATCTCCTCCCTGTTTCTCGCGTCTCTGTGTGATTTTCTTGTCCTGTTTTGTCCGTTGTAGTGTTTGTTGTCCTGTGTTCTTTTGGTTCTTCCTTTCTCCTACTATTGTGCCGTATGTCTTCTTTTTGTTCTTTCCCTTGGGTAATTGTTCCACTGGGAACAAGGGACCGATAAACTCGCAGTTTGGTCCCTTCCCCCACCCCCCCCACCCCCCCTTTTAAACCAACCAAACCATCAAATTCAGCTTATGTGAATCCGATGCAACCCAACTTGCACACAGAAAGACTGCTGAATTGCATTCCAGAAGTGGACCAACACGCTTTTAAGTACAAGGTCATAATGTTTTGGCTCATCAGTGTAGTTTGGGATTACTAGCTATTGGCCAAGCAGACTACCCTGTACGATGCTTTCATTTTCAGAGATTAATAACCTCCTTTCATTCCCCATAAAATGTTATTTCGAGACGTCATTTAGAGTAAGAGCGTTAAATAATGTGTGAAATAAGTTTTGGAATTAGTTTAATCTTATGCAAAACTTTCACTTTTTCCTTCATATTTGAAGTCTGTGGAAGGGGATGTTGGTTTACATGGTATGCATTTTGTTAATTTTAACTGGAACTAAAATAAAGTTCAAGCATCATTAAGGCAGTGGCCAAAGACCTTGCCTCTGGAAGGAGAACGTAGAGATTTTTACATTGGTTGAATTGACACATCAAGAAGAAAGCTTATCTCCCAGTAACCGAATTACGTAATAGCACCACAGCATATATCGATATTCCACTCCACTGAGCAAAGACGATCGCAGAATGATTAGAAACCACAGGGTAATTCTGTATTTGTGATAGCGGAAAGAGGAATACTTTCCTAATGTGTTACTTCTTTTCAAGAAAGGGACACTTTTATACCGTTGAATGCCCAGCCTAATCACAGTAGAAGACTGTCCATTGTTCGGAAGGATTCCCCGGCGATAGTGTTTGCAGGATTAGACATTTTAACGGTTTACACAAGTTATTGCTAAACGTTATGCTATTGAGAACGAACTGCAGCAGATGATATTGACGGATGAAGAAATATTACTTGCTCTTCATAGTATGAAAACGCTGAAACAAATGTGGAAAATGCCTCAAAATATTTAGGACGTCTTCTCCTGCTATGAACACGTTGGAATTCGGGGTCTTGAGTAGGAGGAGAGGGGGGGGGGGGGGGGGGAGCAGAAGCAAGCTGACGGAGGCGGCAAGGGCACAGTGTCATACTTAAGCAGGCAACCATCTCGCTGCTGAATGAGTCGTACGTGAGTGGGGAGAAGAACGGGCAGCAGTTGAGGGATAATTATTACCTGTGGCGTATCTGCTTCCTGTTGCCAAGTTGCTCTTATTCGTATCCGCTTACGGCAATGTCCTCCATACTTATGCAGGAGTCAGCTGAGTGTGGGGCTTGACGCCTAAGTTTCACTCCAAGCGACATTTTTAACATTGCATTTTATAGTCAAAATAGAAGAAAACTGTAAATTTATGTGGCGATTTGCCGTTTGTTTCGACTGGAAATTATACGAACATCGTGTGAGTTTAAAGATGATGTACGTTGCCTGGTGTCCTACTTAAGGACGATTTTAATGTGTTGCAGAGGGGTTGGCTTAATGATTGTCACATTCTGCTGCAAAACGCAGCGCTGTCAAATGCACAAAATCGCAACCATCTTCATAGAAGCGGCTTGCTGTTACCCGCTTCAGATTGTTTAATTTTTTTTATTGTGGATGAAAGGAACGCATGTGATGACACTTTGGTGGTGCATTGCCAAATATTTCTTTAAAAGTACCACCAGAGGAAAAGTAGTGAGACGAAGGAGGCGAGGGAGAAGGTTGTAACGGGCCGAAAGTCTGCCGTTAAAAACTGTTCATCGCCAACTGTTCTCCCTCTGCCAACAGATTTTCAGCAATGGAAAATATATGGCGTCACTCCGATTGAACGAGCTATGTCACCGTCGGGGGCCACAGCGTTACGCAGATTATTTACTTATTTGTTTTAGTGGCGCCTAATAGTGGAATTAGATTAGGAAATGAGAGGCTTAAAGTAGTAAAGGAGTTTTGCTATTTGGGGAGCAAAATAACTAATGATGGTCGAAGTAGAGACGATTTAAAATGTAGACTGGCAATGGCAAGGAAAGCATTTCTGAAGAAGAGAAATTTGTTAACATCGAGTATAGATTTAAGTGTTAGTAAGTCGTTTCTGAAAGTATTTATATGGAGTGTAGCCATGTACGGAAGTGAAACATGGACGATAAATAGTTTGGACAAGAAGAGAATAGAAGCTTTCGAAATGTGGTGCTACAGAAGAATGCTGAAGATTAGATGGGTAGATCACATAACTAATGAGGTATTGAATAGGATTGGGGAGAAGAGGAGTTTGTGGCACAACTTGACAGGAAGGGGCCGGTTGGTAGGACATGTTCTGAGGCATCAAGGGATCGTAAGTTTAGCATTGGACGGCAGCGTGGAGAGTAAAAATCGTAGAGGGAGACCAAGAGATGAATACGCTAAACAGATTCAGAAGGATGTAGGTTGCAGTAAGTACTGGGAGATGATGAAGCTTGCACAGAGTAGAGTAGCATGGAGAGCTGCATCAAACCAGTCTCAGAACTGAAAACAACAACAACAACAACAATAGTGGAAGACTTTACTCCTTAAGTACTTTGATGTTGCAATATAAGATTACAGCCGCCCTTAGAAGCATTTCCCGCAGCACTGAAAGCAGTGGTCCGAAAACAGCAACCTCAGAATACGCCAGTGTCTAGTAGCACCAAAGCAGGCAGTTAAATCTCAGTGGTGACCAATGGCCAACAGGAACTTGTGCCGTGATATACAAAAAGGTGTGTGCGTGTGTGTCCCGGGATCTCCTCCCAAACCCCTGGATCGATTTCAAAAAAATTTGGCACAGAAACAGCAGGCCTTACGAGTACCAGCACTGTGCGAGTGGGAATGTCGGGAGATTGGTTGAGATGGGCAGGGAGAGGGGCTGGAGAAAATGGACAACGAGAGAGGGAGATCCACAGAGGTCGAAGGATGAGGCGGACAGACAGAGGGAGAAAGAGGTCGACATTAGGAGGAGGATTATTCAACGTATGTGTCGAACGGATAAACGAAGAAAGCCGCGAGGAAAAGGCTAGTTAATAGTATAAACTAACTTCAGATTACGCCCATAATTAAAGTGCAAGACGTTAATACTGTGAAAAGGTTACTGTGTGACGAAACCTTTCCTGCACACGTGTGAGCAAAGCAAGCTGCTGGAGCAGTTTGTTACGGGGCCTGTCACCGTAAATATTGTAAAAAGAACTGTTAGTGATCGAATAGTAAAGAATCACAAGGCTAATAAAGTGCAGCAATAAAATGGTGACCGAAATAATTTGTTATTATTCTTGTCATGGTGTCTTTTACTTAGCGCGGAAACAGACCAGTCGAAAAGTCCACTACTAGTGCACTTTAAAACAGGCTCAGAAGTGTTAATATAGCGAGCTGAAATTCCGGATCTACCTGGCTCAGATACTGGTGTGGCTACCCTGAGGTTTTAGCTTTTTAGATTAACTGCATCGGAATTCCGGAACGATTACTTTGTGAAAGTCACTGGAGATACCTTCCCTCTAATCTTGTGATCCGTTCCTCATTGTGTCCCGTATTCCGCGGAGTTGTAGCGGTGAGCTAGTTCGACTGTTAAGAGTAAACGTTTTCACGTCTGTGAACACAAAAAGTGCTATTGCCGCCACTGAAGGCCAAGTTGACGAGTTGGAGCGCTTTGATCAAAACTGACAACTACGCTGCATACCGCAGTCTCGGGGAGGGCAGTGAAGCGCAGAGCCGTTTGTTTTCTGTAAGCCACGTAGAACTAACTCCCAGGGCTGAACGCTCCAACGCCCCATCTGTTCGGTGCCGCCCTCCTTGCCTGTCGGCTCGGCCCTGCCGCCTCCCCTAAAACGACAGCCTGTGTTATTTGTGGCTCCATAAAAAGAACAGCAATCTGAAGGTGTGCGGGAAAAGAATTCAAACCAGTAATCTCTTCTTAACCTTATTGACCTTATTGCTTTCACAAATCAGAATTTGTTCTAAAATTGCTGTATTCTTTGAGTGTCTCCCTTTGGCGTTTTTGCATCTATACACTGCAAAGGCACTTGAGGTACTGTCATATCCCATCTCCTGCCTCCCCACCCCCCTCCGGATTTTAATAGTAAACATTACTGTGATGTTAAGGGGGGGGGGGGGGCAGGACGTCAAACGGGCCGACTTGGAGCAGGAGAGGCATCACAGGACATTTTAATTTCCAGTCTCTCTACTTTTACAAATAAAGTCATAAAACTTTGTCAGCATCTCCAGGAAGGATTCACACTCATTTCAGTGGATGTTCGAAAACATAACAAAATAATTTTTTTTACATGTGAAATTTCATCATTTTTTTCACTTACTTATGGCTGCCTTTGTTGCTACAGGTACATTTTTCTTCATAAGTTAGAGAGATTAGATGGGTTGATCACATAACTAATGAGGAGGTATTGAATAGAATTGGGGAGAAGAGGAGCTTGTGACACAACTTGACTAGAAGAAGGGATCGGTTGGTAGGAGATGTTCTGAGACATCGAGGGATCACCAATTTAGTATTGGAGGGCAGCGTGGAGGGTAAAAATAGTTGAGGGAGACCAAGAGATGAATACACTAAGCAGATTCAGAAGGATGCAGGCTGCAGTACGTACTGGGAGATGAAGAGGCTTGCACAGGATAGAGTAGCATGGAGAGCTGCATCAAATCAGTCTCAGGACTGAAGACAAGTACAAAGTTAGAGAGATTCTTCGATGAATTTTGCACAGCATACATACCAGCTTACAGGTGTATTAAACTCTAGAATTTATTTAATTTATGAAAAAATGAATGAGCTGTTATCTTTTAAACTTCATGTTTAGAAAAAACAAATTTCATAGTTAATCACCTCAATTTTTACCACAGTTTTTAATAGATTTGGAAACTTCTAGAGTTTCATACACCTTTAAGTATGGTTTGTATGCTGTGCAAAATTCATCGAAGAATCTCTATTACTTATGAAGAAAAGTGTACCTATAGCAACAAATGCTGCCGTTAGTAAGTGAAAAAATGATGGAATTTCACATGTAAAGAAAATTATTTAGTTATGTTTTCGAATTTCCACTGCTATTAGTGTGAATTCTGAATCCTTCCTGGTCATGCTGACAAAGTTTTATTGTCGGCAGCCGAGGATTTCCATTAATTATCATTCACATAATTTAATCTCCGTAGATCCTTCCAATGACTCTGTCTTGCATTTAGAAACAACGGAATACTAATTTCCACGTGCTTATCTACAGTAAAATTTTCTTAGCTTCTTTCACTCGTACAGGGTGAAAACTTTTGAACTATATGAAGTAGAATCCTCGTAACTTCTGAACGGTTTGCGTTAGGACGTTCAAACTGCTCTGTTGGCAGCGGTGCATGATGGGAATTAAGATTCGCATGTGCATTGTCGTCGGCCATTTGCACGTGAAAATGTCACGGTACAATGTGCGTGAGCGTATAGCGCTTGTGAAGGCATACAATGCGAGCAATAACAGCCCAACAGTCCGCGGCTCGTGGTCTTTCGGTAGCGTTCTCGCTTCCCCCGCACGGGGTCCCGGGTTCGATTCCCGGCGGGGTCAGGGATTTTCTCTGCCTCGAGATGACTGGGTGTTGTGTGTCTTTCATCATCATTTCATCCTCAATTACTCGCAAGTCGCCGTAGTGGCGTTAAAGAACTTGTGGAGCGGCGGCCAAACCGCCCCGCGAGCGGTCTCCCGGTCACCACTGCCTTACGCTCATTATTATTATTGCAGCCCAACAGCGGCTCAAAGGAAGTTTGCGACAGAGTTCAAACTGAAGACAGCCGGTCAAAATGTGCTAACAATCAAGAATTTGATTCGCAAGTTTGAGAGAAAGTCATGACAGTGATGGTAATGTTGGTCGTCCAAACCGGGTGAAAACGCCTGAAAACATAGAGAAGACATGCGCTGTGTTTCAGAACAGCCCCAGGAAATCGATCAGACGAGCTACACTACAGGTGGGAATCAACAGAGAGACACGGAGACAAATTGTTGAAGACCTGCATATCTTAAATTCAAACCCATCAGACATTAAGTCCCAGCGCCATGGAACGGCGGTTGTGTTTCGCCAACGCTATTGTCCACAGAACTGACGAACAGGATGTTGATGTAAATATGGTTTGGGTTCGTCAGTAAGCAATATCGGCGCATTTGGGGGACTGAGAATCCGCATTTCGCGATCGAGAAGTCTCTTCACCCTCAACGGGTGATTGTGGTGTGCAATGTCCACTCACGGAATAATCGGTGCGATATTCCTTGATGGCATGGTGACTACCGAACGGTACGTGACGCGTGACGGTTTTGGAAGATGATTTCGTCCCCATTATCCAAAGTGACCCTGATTTAGCCAAGATGTGGTTCATGCAAGACGGAGCTAGACCCCATCGAAGCAGGAGAGTGTATGATGTCCTGGAGGAGCACTTTGGGGCAGCATTCTGGCTCTGGGGTACCGAGAGGCCACTGGCATGGGCCTCGATTGGCCGCCATATTCTCCGGATTGGAACACAAGCGACTCATTTTTATGGTGCTATATTACAAAGTGTACAGCAATAACCCCAAAACAGCCATTCAGGAATTCATCGATAGCATCGATGTTGCGACACTTCAGCGGGTCATGCATAATTTCGCTATTTATCTGCGCCACATCATCGCCGAGGATGGCAGGCATATCGAACACGTCATAACATAAATACGAACATCTATAGTGACGTTTACATATTGAGTAAAGTGTGCGCACGCTGTGTGAGCACCCGAATGGTTCTGTTGGAAAAGTCACCGCTGGTTTCTTTCCCCATTCGTCTCAGACGACCCGAAGTCGACGGGATGAGTTCAGACCTCCCATCACACCTTTTTTTAACAGTTCTTGTGCTAGTTGCTGTGGGAATGACCTTCCTGCGTAATGCCACAACGTCATTAAAGCCAGACAAAATAATGCTGTGTTCATCTGCCTGTGAAGCATTTTTTCGTATTTTACGTCGTCTTACGTTCGGAGTGCGGTGGGGTAACGAGCACGGTAATCTCTCCACGTCAACGTCGGTTTGGGCTGGACTTCTGTCAAACCAACTGTCAGTCATCAGAAATACAGATGTTGCTCGTGTGGGGCTCACATAAGTCATGCTAGCGCTCTGGGCGTTGTGTTGTGAGAACACATCCCGATTTAGTGAATGTTAACCACTGAACTAAATTTTTTCTCCTGTTAGTTTTCCTATATTTTAATTGCTTTACAGAGCTGTAATACGTTCAGAAAATATTTTGATACATAGCACGCATTCAAATTCGAGAAAAAATGCATGTGAGTAGTACACATACGTGATTTACAAACGCAGGGTCGACAGTGGAGCTGTCTCATTTATTAGGCAGGATAAGATTGTCGTAACGTCACTTTTGGAGTAAAGGGTCCAGCCTACTGTTTAATTACAAACCTTAGATCCACGCAAAAGATTTCGTCCATAGGGTAAAAAATCATCTCGAGAAAAGCCTAGGAGCGTCGACGTGAAACGAGAAGTGCGGTGGAATTTTCTTACAAGAAACATGGTTGAAGTTACCTGGCTGATCTTTAAATGTTATGATTGTAGACACACTATTCGAAACTTCACATATACGGTAAAGAAATGGAAGTAAAAATTACGTAGGAGATAAGCAGTACCACTAAAAAAAATAGCAGTGGGAAGGGAAGAATGCCTTAATGATGTTTAAGTAGTATACTGCACAAGTGTCTTCATTTCGATCGAAGGAGCTCAGTTAATCGAACTTAAGCAATTAGTCTTATTCATAACAAGAGTGAACTCAAAGACGTAAATGTTCCAGTTCTGCGGTTTCCAATGTACTCGCTACGAGCGTGCCGATTTCGCTTCGTGGAGCTCTTAAATAGGCTTCACATTCTCTTCAGCCGTAGTATATTAGCAAAGGTATCAAAAAATTCTTCGTAAGCCAATCCTTCTTAAAGAGAGTAGATGAGAGTGAATGGGAGTGTGTATGTGGGGACATACGTCAAATTTCAATTTTATAACGTATTACACCACCCGTAACTAGCAAGTATTACATAACCAGGATGTCCTGAATCGGTGAATCCCCCTAACTAGTGGATGACGTATGTCTAGGAGCGTTCGCTTTTGTAATAAGGCAGCCAGAAGGATAGTAAGAGGATACTTAGTTCTAAAGTATATTTAAAGCATAGTTTTCTTTTAATTTTTGTTTCGTTTGGTTTTGTGGAACATTTTGTGAATTTTTGCAATATGGAATGACGTAGATGCATGTGGGAATGCTGATTGGGGTAAAGCGGTTTGTGCGCGAAGTTGATCATGAAAGGTTAATCTGACTGGATGATCGTTTTGATCAACCAATGAGAGAAAAGTCTCTTCCGCGTAATTGAGTTATATGCCCTGTGAGCGACAGCATTCGGTCAGTCGTGGACTCGCTGTCGGACGAGAAGGTCATGTTAAATGTGTCCAAAAAAATTATCTGTAAGATGAAGAAATGACGGTGAAATCGCGCTCGGTTTATATCGCCGTGCTAGCAGATGCAATTACGGACATTTCTGTGAAGTTTTGAGAGGTTTTGGAATGTTGGTTGCAGAATAAACCGCGTGTGAAACTATCGGCCTTCGTGAATATTCTGCGTGGCGTGTTCCGTATGCATGTACAGAACATTTTGACGAGCATCTTCTTTCGAAGAATCCACTGAAAACGACCGAATGTGAACTCGTTTTGTAACAGTGTGTTGCCTGTGTGAATCTCGTAATATTTCGGGTTGGACTTAGCACATTTCTGGCTGTCTTACGTGTGATATAAGCTGCACGATCTAGGTGTAGATGTACTACCAACGTAAATGTGCGCTTGGTGTGTGAATCTCGTAATATTTCGGGTTGGACTTAGCACATTTCTGGCTGTCTTACGTGTGATATAAGCTGCACGAACTATTTGTAGATGTACTACCAACGTAAATGTGCGCTTGGTGACGCAATAAATGAAAAGGACCGTAATAAAACATCAGTATCTACAAACAAACATTTTCAATGAAGCAGGGAAGCATCCACTTTGCCCGTTTTTAATAGAGATTTACAGTTTATCTTGTTACTTGAGTTACGCGGACTTTGTAATCGTAAGTATAGACTGTGATTTTCTTCAACGCTGCTTTTCTCATCGTCTACATAGTACCTACAAATGCAGAGCAACGGGTGGTGAATGGACGCTATACTGAGGTAGGTGGACAACAATAATTTAATCACAACGCAGCGCACCAACCCCGCCCAGCCGCAACGTGCTGCTAGATTTGTTAGCTGTAGGTTCGATCAACACGCGAGCATTACGGCGATAGTTCGTAAAGTCAAATGGGATTCTCTGGAGGGAAGACGACGTTCTTTTCGCGAAGCACTATTGAGAAAGTTCAGGGAACCGGCATTTGCGACAGACAACAGAACCATTCTATTGTTACCAACTCGCACCTCGCGAACGGATCGCGAAATTGAGATAAATTGAGCTCTTACGAAGGCGCATAGACAATAGCTATATTTACGAGTAGAACAGGATACGGAATGACTGGTACAAAATACCCTCGTCCATGCACAGCATGGTGGCTTGTGGAGTATGCACGTAGACGTCTCTTCTGGAAAGAGGAACTGAGATGTTGTTGATGGCGATCAGTCAGTCGGGTGGAGGTATTTAGCTTTGCGGTCTCGTTGATGCTTTCTGGGAGAATGCCAGCAGCAGGTTTCATCCTCTCTACTTTGTTTTCCGATCACTTACACAACACGAAAACACGAGACTGCGCGTCTGTCATCCCTTTACAGAATCGACACGCCTCGTGTCTGAGCGAGAATGACAAAAAGAAAAAGACGATTATGTGAAACACAGCTTGTGCTATATTCGTCCGCGAGACTCAAAGGACCATAGACACGGGTTCCCAGGTAGATGCCGTGTTTCTTGACTTCTGTAAGGCGTTTGGAACAGTCCTCCACGGTCGTTTAATGAACAAATTAAGAGCATATGGACTATCAGACCAATTGTGTGATTGGATTGAGGAGTTCCTAGATAACAGAACGCAGCATGTCCTTCTCAATGGAGAGAAGTCTTCCAAAGTAAGAGTGATTTCAGTTGTGCCGCAGGGGAGTGTCGTAGGACTGTCGCTATTCACAGTATATATAAATGATAACATCGGAAATTCACTGAGGCTTTTGCGGATGATGCTGTGGTATATCGAGAGGTTGGAACCATGGAAAATTGTACTGAAATGCAGGAGGATCTGCTGCGAATTGACGCATGGTGCAGGGAATGGCAATTGAATCTCAATGTAGACAAGTGTAATGTGCTGCGAATACATAGAAAGATCCGTTATCATTTAGCTACAATATAGCAGGTCAGCAACTGGAAGCAGTTAATTCCATAAATTATCTGGGAGTACGCATTAGGAGTGATTTAAAATGGAATGATCATATAAAGTTGATTGTCGGTAAAGCAGACGCCAGACTGAGATTCATTGGAAGAATCCTAAGGAAATCCAGTCCTAAAACAAAGAAAGTAGGTCCGAGTAAACTTGTTCGTCCACTGCTTGAATACTGCTCACCGGTGTGGAATCCGTATCAGATAGGGTTGATAGGTGGGGGGGGGGGGGGAGAGAGAGAGAGAGAGAGAGAGAGAGAGAGAGAGAGAGAGAGAGAGAGAGAGAGAGAGAGAGAGAATCCAAGGGAGAGCAGCGCGCTTCGTTACAGGATCATTTAGTAATCGCGAAAGCGTTACGGAGATGATAAACTCCAGTGGAAAACTCTGCAAGAGAGACGCTCAGTAGCTCGGTACGGGCTTTTGTTGAAGTTTCGAGAACATACCTTCACCGAGGTGTCAAGTAGTATATTGCTCCCTCATACGTATATCTCGCGAAGAGTCCATGAGGATAAAATCAGAGATTAGAGCCCACACAGAGGCATACCGACAATCTTTCTACGAACAATACGAGACTGGAATAGAAGGTAGAACCGATAGAGGTACTCAAGGTACCCTCCACCACACACCGTCAGGTGGCTTGCGGAGTATAGATGTAGATGCAGACATTGCCAGGAACTCTGTGGATTGCACAGTGCTGAATACAAGAATCCAGTTGATCCTGTTCCTTTCCCTTGATTGTATAAACCATTGATGATGGATGCGCGGATGAACTGATGGGAGTCGGCTCTCTTAGTGTAACTATATTTTGTTGAACGTAGATTCGTCCTCCGATCCATACTTCGGAGTTTTGTTAGTGTGGCAATGTTAGTGGTCGCGTCAGTCGTGCACCTGGAGGAACTGGAGCAGCTGCAGACAAGGGCAGCGCCTGTCGCAACTCTCATTTGTTGCGCGCCTGGTGCTAGGTATCCGTGTGGTACTTACAGCAGTTCTGGTCCAAGGCTCAAATTAATGGAGCTACACAGTAGCAAAGTTCCTTTACGACTGCTCACAGAGAAAACACACGCTTCAGCGTATGGCCGCAAATTGTTCAGGCGAAAAACCAGACCGAAGGAAACTGCCGAGCAATTTACTGTAACCTGCAATCCAAATCTTGCAGACTGAAAGAAGGAATAGATGATTATTTCGTCAATACCTTGTAACCAGTGTTTAAGATGGGGAATGAGAGCAGTAATTTTGGGTACCGTGGGTGGCCCAATGATAGCTTACTAGATATGAGGAGCCAAACAGAGATCAGATCTGTACACCAGATCAGTGACGGTTGGTCTGCTACAGTGGACGCGTTGAATGAGGTTCATATACAGTTTCATCGTATGCCTTGAATCAAATCTCTGACTAGTTCACCAATCCCCAATTAGCTGCAAAAAAGATTAAAACACGAAAAAAGCTGAAGAAAATTTACAAAATCGACAGGCAGTGCCGTTCACGGGTTGAGTTCCCATCTTAAGGCAAATGATGCAATGCCAAAAAAAAAAAACAGTAACTGCTCACAGAATTGGTAATTGGAGGATGTACAAATACCCCCTCATTGAAAGGCGAAAGGGGTTGGGGACCGGGTAAAATGCCATACGCATGGTAATCCAAACGCTTGGTCAAAATTATATGTGTAGTACACTAGAGATGAAGTAATGGTAGGAAATAAACTTTTTATCGACACAGACCACTTAAAAGTTGCAGCAAGAACTTTAACATCTAACTGTTCAGAGTGACGTCTGCCAATCTCAAAGCGTGCAATGCAACGTGGTCCATTGATAGAACTGAACTCTGGATTCAAAATCGTTTGACTCATTCGTAGCACTCTTCTTCACGACAGGGGGTGTAAACGCTGCTCCATCAGTGCTCCCCATACGATGGACCACAGCTTCCTCAAATTCTGATGAGCGTTTGGTTGTTCGTCGAGAACCTTAACTAGCTCTCTGTGGCTTTAACGACGACGGTTTCTCGTAAGTTTGTATTTTTATTAGCACAATGGTTTTTCATGCCGGGCACTAGCCTGCTGCCTCATATAGGGTCATTCGAGGAGGAGTAGATTTCAAGAATTTGTCTCATAATCCACAGCCAGAGAAATTTTAAATTTTGAACACTACGCGTAGAAGTTGACCTCAGATGCGCAGTAGTGCAATTGCTTGTTTGTAGAAAAATGGCGATTCTACAAGAACGATCGTTCTGTGCGCTGCAGTTAACGTGCAACGAGAATTTTGCCGAAAATCAGAGCCCTCTAGTCATAAAAAAATTTCACTGGCATGGAAAATAGATAGACGACTGCATCAGCAAACGGTAAAGCACGGGTCGCCCACGCACATTGGATGGAAATATGCAGCGTATCCGTGCATCTTATGAAGGGAACAATAGGAAGTTCACAACTCGAGTAATTAATGAACTTAGAATCGCTAAACTGACAGTACTGTGAGTTATGAAAATCCATTTGTAGCAGAAGTCGCACGAACTGCATTTCTTAAAAGCACTGCATTCTGACAACCGCGCCAAAAGGTATGAATCTCGCACTTCAGTTCCACACAACACTGGTACAGTTAATCGACGTAATCTTAGATTCTGAATGTGAAAAACCTATGGTATTTACCGAACACAGAAAGAGATTCGCCAAAGATTGCTTTCTGTGCCACAAATTTAAAAAAACCGTTAATTTATGCACCGTTCTTTTTGTCACCACTGTCACGGACTCGCGTATACAGATAAGCCAGAGAAATGGCTATTTTGGCTATTTCCTGCAACTTGAGAAAATGGTTTCCGTAACTTGATAAAAGGTGTAAACCCTGCACCTCACTTCTCCAACCTCAAGCGACGTTACCTGTATAACCCCATTCCAGGACGTTAGAATGGAAGATGAAGAGTAAAATACAAATATCATCGTCGTTGGCTTCCGAAGTCACCAGCCCTCGAAAAAATGGCTCTGAGCACTATGGGACTTAACTGCTGAGGTTATCAGTCCCCTAGAACTTAGAAATAATTAAACCTAACTAACCTAAGGACATCACACACATCCATGCCCGAGGCAGGATTCGAACCTGCGACCGTAGCGTCGTGCAGTTCCAGACTGTCACCAGCCCTCGCCTTCTGCGGTTTGTCTGTGGGGAACGTAAGACAGCGTTTTGCTCGACCTATATGCCTGTTACTCTTTAAGCTAGCTGATGTATTTGTGGCAGGAAATGTGGTACCCTTCTGATGTTTGCCGTGTAACACACAGTGCTCATGTAGTCCGTGCTTTGGAATTGGGCCTTCCTCTGTCCGGGAATATTGGACTCCTACTTCCATGTTTTGTAGCTATTGAGAGTAAATTTTTGACGTTGCTCATTTTTTATAACCCTGTATATTAAATGCTTGTTTCCAAATATCTGCAACGAATAATGCTTAATCGTCGACGATCGGTCATTAACTGAAAACGGGGGTAAGCTCCAACAAGGGTACATCAAACGATTGAGTTTAAGGTAGTGCATGTTCACAATTCATAGTGTGTCGTCTTTCGTGGAATATATATAGAGGGACTAATAATAGCCACTGACCGTACCAGATATAAAATATCGGTTCGCTCTTGGTCTGCCACCAAGCTTCTGCACGAAAATGATTGTACTTTTCCGTGTCAATTCCAACACAGAATCGGTTCATAAGTAGTGATCGATTTAAGATCTGTAAACAACGTCTGTAAAGCAGTATGTATCTTGTGCATTGAACGCAGAGATGCAAATAACTATTAGATATAAACTGCTCGCAGACACTTCTAAGCACTTCACTGTGTTGGCATCACATTAAAGATCTCTCATTGGTAAAATGAAACTCCGAAGTTGGCGCTGTGCTCGGCAGTAAAAAATCTGTCGATAATACGAGTATATGCTTTTGTAATACAGTCGATGTAACTCATCCATTGCCTTTGCAGTTTAATTTTATTCGAAAACACATTCCCTAGCTCTGTTAGGACGTCTGTATACAAAGTTATTGCGTTTGCTCGAGTACTGTAGACTGCAGACACTGCTGCTAAACGAAGGTGTGTGTGACGTCATTGGTGGGAGGCCTCGAGTGGCGGGTTCAACATCCAGCCGTCCTAATTGGAGAGGTTTTCTTGTCGCCTGTGTTGACGCACCATCTCGAGGAGTAGGGGAATTGTCTCCAAGTGTGTCCGTATAGTGTAGACGAAATTGAGTGCCTGTGAAGTGGAGGGGTGACTTCATGCGGTGGGGTTGTTACGAGAAGGGAAATGGTGAAACCTGCTGCTGGCACATAGCCTACCCTTCTCGCAGGTCACCACCGAGCTTAGTGCCCTCAAGGGGCATATAGCGTGACGATATACAATTGGTGTGTCTCGTAAGACTCGTCAGACGCATCTTCTGTGTTTCGCGAGATATTTACAATTTCGTTTCTGTAATGTGTCGCTAGCCAGCAGAGACAAATACTGGCCATCACGTCTTTTACGCGACGCCCAGTGTCAACGGAAAACGTCACTTTGTTTCCAGTTACAAACAAAATTATTTTCAAAGCGAAATTTGTCGTGTCCATTAGATTGAGCCGTCCCAAATTACTCCACTGCGATATGCGATATTAGTTTCAGCGATGTGTGTTAACAGGGACGGTGAAACACGGAACAACTTGCCTCGCCACGCGTGCAGCCTTGCTCCGCACTGCCTACTTCCACGCAGCAGCGATGCGGAGTACTGGTTATACTGTGTTTCTACTGCCCCTGTTAATACAGATCGCTGAACCGAATATCGCTCTAACCTGTATCTGCTCCATCGAATGGTAACGTAAAATTATTACGCTTTAAAAATAAATGTTTTAACGAGAAACTGCCCGACATTTTCCGTTGACACTGGCAGTCGTATGAAAGATGTGATGAGCACCTACGTATTGCAAATACCTGCCGAAACACCAGAGAAGATGCACCTGACGAGTCTTAAAGGGAAGTGTGTGTGTGTGTGTGTGTGTGTGTGTGTGTGTGTGTGTGTGTGTGTGTGTGTGTGTGTGTCAGGTAATCGATGAGTCTTGGATGGAGTTTTGGAACTTACCTCGTTCGTAACAGAACACCACGTTCTTGTGTTATGAAACGTTACTGTGTGGCCAATTACGCCAGTGAAAATTTCAACTACTTTTTTACTCAAGTGTTAGCTACGTCGGCTACGAAAGTCGGACTTTTCCTGTTAACTAGAAGAATGTCTTGAGGAGGCTTCTCGCTGGCTAGGCGGCGTGGACAACTTTCTATTAAATCGTAGACACAGGTGTGTACGCCTTTCTGCGGTCCGGGAAGCTTCAGATATATGGGGTAACCGTTTCAAGCTACAGCATGCATTTCAAAGCCTTTCATTTTTTGTAGTCTAATGTACGGTTTTCGATTTTTCAGCAATCCGTATTCTTTATTATTTCACATTTTTATCTCATTCAGAAGAAATTTTAGCGCTTATGGATGATCTTAACCAAACGAGAGTGACTTCGCAAATCGTTGACTAATCACTTGTCCGAAAAACACGAAGCTGAAGCCCTTCTTCACAATGAACTGCTGAACTCCTTAAGACTCTGTGTAGTCATCATTAATATGTCTTCGAATGTGACTAGCAGCTGGCTAACTAACCTATGGGTCTAAGTAATAATCTACGGGAGATCGTAGGTACTAGGTTTAAAATAGCTTTTCGTAAAATGACTAAATTTTCTACCTCTCTCCTGTTAATTTTTGTGGTGTCACCGCCAGACACCACACTTGCTAGGTGGTAGCCTTTAAATCGGCCGCGGTCCATTAGTATACGCCGGACCCGCGTGTCGCCACTGTCAGTAATTGCAGACCGAGCGCCACCACACGGCAGGTCTAGAGACGTCCTGGCACTCGCCCCAGTTGTACAGCCGACGTTGCTAGGAAAGGTTCACTGAGAATTACTCTCTCATTTGCCGAGACGATAGTTAGCATAGCCTTCAGCTAAGTCAATTGCTACGACCTAGCAAGGCGCCAATTATCCTTTGCTATGTATCTAATGACGCACATACAGTATCAACAAGAACAATGTTCACCAATTGTGGATTAAAGTTAAGTATTCCAGCAGCTACGTACTTTTCTTTATAGCATTCATTACGTATCCTGTTTCAGACCTCACGCCATCCTGCGTGAACTTATAGCGTGCATTTCGGCTTCCTCAAACAACAAGGTGTTGGCACTTCTGCCGACACTTCAATTTTCATGACAAACAGCATGTATGTGAACCAGGATGATCACGCTGACCACGTTTCACTGATATCTTATGAAACATACGGGTAACGAGATATCTGAAATAATTAATCAAAATGCAGTGTTAGGGCTGTTTACACTTTTCAAAGTTCGAAGGCGTATCGTTGAGCTGCTCAGTTTCGTTCTTACCTTAAGTTGAGAAGGAGAGGGCGGGAAGGGGAAGCGGTTGGGTGGGGAAGCATACTGCTAGGGCATACCGCTTGTCGCCTGTGCAGCCTTACCATCTTGGAGAAGTCGTAACGTGAATGAAGAAATTGGGAAATTTACATGCGCTTGTGTGATGCGGCTGGTGGTCTGTATGTTTGGGACTTTCTACGAGCATCATTTGCAGTTCCAAGAAGCGCGAGAGGTACGAACGTTGTCGTTCTGTGGAGTTCGTGGAACGTCCAACATAACCACAGATATAGCTTGTACGTGCGGAAGGTATAATCGAACTGAGAAACGTCAGTTGAGGCTGATTTCACAGTGAAATTTAGAAACTACGTAACATTAATAGCGTGAAGCTATCAAAAGACTCAACATCTTCATGTTGAGTGACCGTTGAATGTTGAAAAGTCCTGCTGACAAATCGACGGTTTGATTGCCACTGTCGTCAGTTATCTATTACACTTAATTTTTGCTACGTGTCTTACTGTTACAGTACCGCTAGCGGTTGCATCTGTTGCACTCATTTCGTCAGAGGTGGCGTGAGCCCGTATCTTACTGTAAATGCCAGTATCACAATAGAAAATTACAAAAATGCTAAAGCTGCGGAATAGTGTTTTGTCAGAAAACAGTGCGGAAAAAGGGTTTAGGATTACGCATATTGGTATCAAGCAGTGATTTTATAGAAGGTAAAGGCGCATTTCATAATCTCTGAACGAGCCACATTAAATGGGCACGACGGGTTTTGAAAATCAGGCTTCTCACCAGTCAACAAAGACCGTGCCACGGTGCTGTACACAGTAAGGCTCTGACTAAAATTTTTCGTACTTCCTGTACTCAGAACATCATAAGAGCGTATATAAGAACAGTGGAACCTATTGTGAAGTCACATTATCAGTCCTGGAATCCTGTCAGAAAGTTCCTTTACCTGCGGCGTACAATTTCTCATAACTGTTTCACAGTACCTGCAAAAAAGTAGCTGTAGTTTCGTTGTTAGTCCTGGTAATCTACAAGCGGAAAATACGGAAAGAATCGACTGTACGTTCCTGTGTAGTACCATCATTCTGGGTGACGTAATGTTTAACTGTTAATAACCAGCGTGATGTTCTGCCATGGAAGAAGAAGAATCCTAGTCAGCTTCTCCTTTGCTTTTCTTCTGACGACGTCTCGTAAGTGGTGGACGACGGCAAGGTAACTTTCCTCAATCACTCTCTCTTCCCAAGCGGAATCTTAATGAACAACCCTCGCGTTACTGCAGACACCTACAAACACCTCCTCTTCCCCCCCCCCCCCCCCCGCCCACCGCTTCCAACAACCTCAAAATAACTATTTTGTCCACATGAAATTTCCACTTTCGAAAAGTTTTCCGCGCCTCAATTTAGCTAAGTGACAAGTTTCTCTATGCATATCGGTATTATAGCCGGTCAGCTTGGCTTTCGGAAACATACGATCTTCATACGTCGTTAACTGACACGAGGTGCAATATTACCAACAGTTTTTATCTGCAAAGATGAAATGACAAGTGCCGGGGAATTACGTGTGAGTCGTAGAATAGCCGTATAGATGAGAGAATGGTAGGGAACAGATTGGGATCGTCGGTAGTCCTTAAGCGACCCATACGGGGTACAGTACCACAGTTGGAACTTTTCACTGTCCAACTTCTGTCGACTTGTTTCTACATCTTCAGTGAGACGTAGATCGTTATATGCATAGCAAAGCACGGAATCTGGCGTTCCCTCGCTATTTGTTAGCGGAAGTTAATAAATTAGACTGAGTCGTCGATTACTCCTGTGATGGAAACTGCACATGAGCCGAAACCCTTTGTTCGGTTTCGCTGCCATCTGTTAACTCCGGAAACAGTTTCTATCTACAGTCTTCCCGGTACCGTGCCTGCACATAGATCCCGGGATTTTTTTGTGGTAGTATTTCTTACTTAATCGTAGTTTTTCGCAGTGATGGTAGTATGATGTGAATATGTGTAAGTTGGAGTGCACCAGTAAATGAATCCTTGATACAGAATGGAACAGAGAGAATATAAGGTTCAAAAAATACGTAATGGGCTACAAACTGCAAAAGAACGGCCGCCGTCGGCCTATTTAAGGCACTGAAGTCATAGAGGACGACCGCTTAAAATGGTGCGGGCAGAAGTCGCCGGCCCTGTCAACTCGGAGCATAGGGCAGGCGCCGTCGACCTCTGCTCCAGTTCCTTAATCACTCCTCTTCCCACCAGAGAGGACCGGGAATTGTGTGTGTGGGCGCGGCTGCTGTCTCCCCCCTGATCACTCTTCAGGTCTCGTACTTACTGTTGTGACTTGGCAAGACAGCCAAGCCACTAGGAGAGGTAGCCGAAAGGCACGCGTTTAAGCTCACGCAGGCTGGCGTGAGGTCTAGAACAGGTAAAGTAATTATACTAGCAAAAAAGGTACGTAGCTTCTGGAATACTTAACTTTAATCCGTAATTGGTGAACATCGGTCTGACGGTACATGCATCACAAGATAAATAGCAAATGATAATGGCGCCTTGCTAGGTCGTAGCAAATGACGTAGCTGAAGGCTATGCTAACTATCGTCTCTGCAAATGAGAACGTAATTTGTCAGTGAACCATCGCTAGCAAAGTCGGCTGTACAACTGGGGCGAGTGCTAGGAAGGCTCTCTAGACCCGCCGTGTGGCGGCGCTCGGTCTGCAATCACTGATAGTGGCGACCCGCGGGTCCGACGTATACTACCGGACCGCGGCCGATTTAAAGGCTACCACCTAGCAAGTGTGGTGTCTGGCGGTGACACCACACTTACCTTTTACAGATGCACTACGCCCTTATGTCTTCCTAATAAGTATTCCCGGATAGCAGGTTTGACGATCTTCTAATTGTCCTAAAAGATACTCGTGATATTACAGCCAGTGAGGTGGTGATGAGCAAAGATAGCGTATGTGCTTGCGCACAGTGTGTTCTGACATTCTGACACACGTCTCTCACAGAGTAACAGGTACGTTGAATTTAAAACATTCACGAAACCCTTCACTTAAAAGTCCTGAAAAATATGAAAATACTGTTCCAATTTCAACTGGGAAACAAATTTTTAGATGTGCAGATGAAGGCGGAGGACCGATGCGAAGCTACGAGTAGCGTATGTAGGCAGCGCTACACCACGGGTTGAGGAACGTAATGGATTCCTTCCGCGTAATAGTTTGGCAGTTGCACCACGGTTTCTTACCGGTCTGTACATACAAGGTCTCAGGAGTAATGATTAATAATCAGGAATACCACGGGAACTAACATTCGAAGCAAAAAAGTGCAGTAAACATGGGCAATAAAATGCATATCTTAGGAGCTATGAGCACTTCTTCAGAGCCGGCGGGAGTGGCCAAGCGGCTCTAGGCGCTTCAGTCTGGAACCGCGCGACCACTACTGTCGCAGGTTCGAATCCTGCCTCGGGTATGGATGTGTGTGATGTCGTTGGGTTAGTTAAGTTTAAGTAGTTCTTAGTTCTAGGGAACTGATGACTTCAGATGTTAAGTCCCATAGTGCTCAGAGCCATTTGAACCATTTTTGAACTTCTTCAGCAGAAGAGATGTCACAGTAGTGGAGATGAAAAGTGCTCAGAACTCTTAATGTATAAATTATAGATTCCGTGTTTACTAGATGTTTTTGCTTCAAATGATCGTTCCTGTCATGTCCCTGAATATCGGCCACTCCTCCTGGGACACCATCTATACGTACATTTTGATTTACATACATATGTAACTCGTTTTAACAAATGAACAGCATTTATTTCATTTCAGGAGAAGATTGTACACCTACACTTCTCTCCCAAGCAAATTGCAGGAATTTCTTATAAATAACTTCTATTTCACGGTGTCTACTTAAAACATGTATTTTTAATGTAACTTTGACTGTCCAAAGTACCAAATTTTATTTAGCATCCTTCAAGTAGTCTGTTGAGAATGTGTACTTCTGAAACAGTTTCAAAATTACAATTTTTTTATTACAGGTGAGTATTCAGCATGATCAAAATACCAAACTAATGTCTGAAATGCAATGCTACCTGAAAAACAATAAGATAAATCTGCTCAAACCGTGCAGCCAGCTGTGATTTACAGTTTGTATGCTTTAGTACGTTAAAAATCCCTGACTGCCTCAAACCAGTTACGAAATGTTTACATGAAAATCATACCAAGGTGCCAAATGGTGATTCCATGTCTTATTCTACTGTCGCAATCTCAACTGTCCAAGACGAATGACTATATTCCCTTGGGTAAATTATTGTGGGTTAGATGTAGCTTGCTGCAGTCCGGCAAAACTGGATAAATTATTTTTCTAAACTGAAACGGCAGTTATTTAGTAGCTAGTTCTACTAAAATTTCAGTAAAATGTTTTCGGTGCAATTGCTCAGGTCGGATACATTCTTTTTTCCTGTCAGAGATACAGTTATATATGTCGTTGCTAATTTGCTTTTTGCCTGTCGTCGGACAGTTTATCATTCATCTTCAGACTGAAACCAATTTCAGTGTTGTTTTGGCTCGAATTCAATAGCGATCAGTTTGTTTCTACATCCTTCTAGCATTTCCTTATCTTGAAAAATGTTCGCGTATATCGTACCAAAGAGCAAACTAGTTGTGTGTTTTACAACCTTTAATACACTCCTCCATTTTTCATCTCTCTAAGCACGCTTGTATGAAAATTTCTGAAATATGTAAAAATTTGAAGCCCAAGACAGTACCTTCGAATCACCAATTAGAAGTTCCATTGCCCTCTTTGTAACTGGAGGAAGTGAACACTGACCGAAATAGTGCCAAATCCCTACCTCCAGAAAAACGCCTCTCTATAGTCAATGGTGTCGTCTGTCAGCGATATTACATACCATGTGCAATCGCCAAATGACAGATGCAGCTAAGAAAGCTGTGATAATATTATTGTATAATAACCTCATCATACGAACATCAAAAGATGACTCCACACAAATTGCAGGTAAATAAAACTCTGTAACAATAAATTTAATACGAAAAATTCTATGTAGAAAATGAAAATCAACGTCTTTTAAGAGAAAACACAATTAAAATAACTTTTTTTGTTAGCAATAGCATTAAGGAAAGAAAGGTCATACCCTTAAGCTACCACGTATGACACATATTAAACTTAAAATTCTATCGTTTCGTGTGCCGGCCGGGGTGGCCGAGCGGTTCTAGGCGCTACAGTCTGAAACCGCGTGATCGCTACGGTCGCAGGTTCGAATCCTGCCTCGGGCATGGATGTGTGTGATGTCCTTAGGTTGGTTAGGTTTAAATAGTTCTAAGTTCTAGGGGCCTGAGGGCCACAGATGTTAAGTCCCATAGTGCTCAGAGCCATTTGTAGTTTCGTGAGCCAATGTAGCGAGCTTTGGACCACAAACTAGTGAAAGGAACACGAAACACATTGTGTAAATTTAGTTCAGTCCCATTTATATAACAATAAAGCGAAAGCTGAAGTTTGACGTTCCTCCAGTCAATAGAAGAGGCTGCTGGAAAGAAGTTCCTGCAGTAATTTACAGTTCACTAGCTGAGACCATAATTGAAGTGGATATACTGGATAGCAAGGTATAAAGAACATCAGATTTGTAATAAAAAAATAGATTGCTCACAACGTGTACCTCAAGACGGTAGTCAGCACGGCATGGCAAAACGCGACAGGCCGACGGCAATAGAAAATTATTGAAATGAGTCCTAACACACCTAAAGCCTGTTATCATAAGCTAAAAGTAGCAGTTCTGGAGAGGTTAGCTTGTTGGTGGACTCCTAAATAGATGAAGTGATTTCGTCAATGGGAGTTAGATATATCGGCTCGGGTAGTGGATGCCGTAGCTGGGACAGCGTTTCGTTTCTAAGGAGATAGTCAGAATGGAGTACTCTTGTCGGTACTGCAGGAACGGGAGAAGGAAATATTTCGAGACTTACTAGGAACTGATAGGATTGTAGCTTGAAGCGATGTAGAGTGGCGGTGAGGGTGTGTAGTTAGTTCCGATGAACGACACTTCCGCCTAATCGGGTGTTGTGCGTGAGGTTACTTCTACGTCTAGCTGGAAGTATTTACTTGCCCCGTACGTCTATTTACGTCCGCACTGTGTTCTACATGGTCTACCTCCACTTGATTAAAACACACAACGTTCATATAAAGATGTGAAACTGTCAGAAAAGTCCTTGGGGATATTGTTCAACTCGGGCGTCGCAGTACCTTGAATGTCGGTAATGGCAAAACGCTGACCCTCCATGTCAGTTTCTGCACGTTGTCGTTTTGTGGTAGATAACACAAAGGCTCTTCACCCGTGATGATTTTGTTTCCGTTAAAGAAATGTCCGCGTTGTGCATTTCAGTCAAGTTGCGGCCAGTTTCCACGCGACAATGTCCTCAATCGGGATTCGAAGTTAGTGGAAAAGACTTTGCGCACACTTTCCTCATCCTCAGAATGAATATTCTGAGGATGCCTTCAACACTTCATGTAGAGATGTTGCTCCACTGCGACTTGCGACACAAGCATTGACACACTATGGCAAAACGTGCACTATTTCGGAGTGCATGCTCACAACTGACTGCACATCTGCTGTTCAGTCGTTAATTCAAGCTGCCACCGTTGTTACAACGCTGGCGTTGCTTATACGCCAGGAATGAAACCAGTCTCGGAACTTATTAGAAGGCCGGCGTATGCATTACACTTAAGGGAAACTCACCATCGCACCCCTCTGATTTAGGGCTCAATGGACAGCTAAACACAGATCAAGCATGAAAACAGGAAGGTGGTGTACTGGACTGAAAAAAAGCGAAATAGAAACAACGAACGGTCCAAGAAAAAGTGCAATATAGAGCAAAATGGCGTCGTGATTACGGTGTTGGACTGCCAAGCTGGCGAACCGTGATCCAACCTCCCTGGTGCCAATTTTTTTTTTTCTTTTGTTGTTCGTTGTATTCAAATCTGTCTGTGTCGTGGCGTAACGTCTGTTTGCAACAGCGAGGTGTAAGGTAGGGACCTATAATGACAGTTGATTCTGCACAACTATTATTTTAGCAGCCGAAAGGAAGTGGCTTTCGATTGGAAACCGCAAACGTTTGATGACAAGGCGGCAAGTCAACCGAATCCTCCACCGGAAAACACATCTCGTGTGTCATACACGGCATTAGTGACAGTACGTGTGTCATATGAAAGGAATCTTATCGACGCACCTAATTTGTACGGATGGTGAGTGAGTTAGTTATGCCTCCTTACCCGACACGTGGTCGTATGAATGTGATCACTCCCAAGGAAATTATGAAAACATACTAGTTTGTCACACAAGCTGCAATGAACGCAACACACAGTTTCTCTGTGCTCTGACAAAACACTTGTTTTTAACGTTTTTTGAAGTTTCGTTTCGTTTTGGAAGTCTTGACTCTCGAATTCCTTTGTTGTAACATAGTTTACACCCGTTTATTCGTTTTCATCGCTGTGAGACGTCTATATGGTATCTCGCTTGTTCTCATTATGCATCACATTTGCTTGCGACGGAAATTTATTCCTACCACATGGCACGTATTTCAGAACCAATGTATAATATGACAATTGCCAAGACTACAGAAAGAGAACACACATTTCAATGACCGGGCGGGCAGTTCATGTTGTTGTTGTTGTTGTGGTCTTCAGTCCTGAGACTGGTTTGATGCACCTCTCCACGCTACTCTATCCTGTGCAAGCTTCATCATCTCCCAGTACTTACTGCAGCCTACGTCCTTCTGAATCTGTTTAGCGTATTCATCTCTTGGTCTCCCTCTACGATTTTTACCCTCCACGCTGCCCTCCAATACTAAACTGATGATCCCTCGATGTCTCAGAACATGTCCTATCAACCGATCCCTTCTTCTAGTCAAGTTGTGCCACAAGCTCCTCTTCCCCCCAATTCTATTTAATACCCCCTCATTAGTTATGTGATCTACCCATCTAATCTTCAGCATTCTTCTGTAGCACCACATTTCGAAAGCTTCTATTCTCTTCTTGTCTAAACTATTTATCGTCCACGTTTCACTTCCGTACATGGCTACACTCCATACAAATACTTTCAGAAACGACTTCCTGACATTTAAATGTAGTAAAAACAATGTAGTAAAAAAAAGCACAAGGTAGCTTTGAACACTGCTCGCCCGTTTGGTAGTCAAACACCATGACCACTTACCCACGACACCATTACTGTTTCAAGCTGCACTTTATTGCACGTCTTGTTCCTTGACCGTTCATTCTTTCTATTTTGCCCTTTTTTCCAAAGTTCAGGACACCTCCCTGATTTCATGCTTGACCTGTGTTCAGTTTTTGACGCGCTATCCACTGGGCCATCTTCATCTTACCACTAATTCTCAGGGGGGGGGGGGAGGGGGGGCGATAGGAAGTTTCCCTTGTAAGAACGACGATCTGAGCACCGGTTACTAACCGCTGTTGGGCAGGGCTTTGTGGATGGGCAAACTACACTCAAATTTTTTACAAACAGCGTAGCTGGCTCATAGAGACAACCTTATGAATGTACTAAATATCCCATAAAGTTTAGTTTTGAACATCTACCTGTCAATTTCAACTGAAATTAAGGCATGCAGCTACACCAACAGACTCTGAATCTTAACTCAACATTGGTAGTTTGGTCAAACATGTGAGCAAACGGTATGTTCCTTCCCATTGGTATTATGAGTTTCTAGAGTCTGGAACTGAACAATCTTGGCTGATGTGGATATGCATCCAGATGACATTTGGCGCCACTAATTAACCTGAATCGAGGACTAGAAATCTGGTGCAGAGATCTGTCTGCGGAACGAAAACTGGGAAACTTTTTAACAGATCGAAGCTGTGTGTCGGATCGGAACTCTAACCCCTGAACCTTGCGTTTCACCCCCACAGCTTGAATTTGGCCAGTAGCTTTCTCCTACTGTCCAAAGTTCACTGGAGGCCCACCGCATATCGTGCTTGTCTAGCATTGCTGCGAGAAAAGAGCGAGGGCGGGGGGCGGGGGGATTGTCAGGCGTGCCTGGACAATAGTCGATGAGAAAATTGCTCACTGTTGGCGACGTTCCGGATTAGATTCCCTGTCGGCCGAAAATTTTTAATTTGTACGGAAGTACCAGTCACAGAGCACATTCCGCTGCAGACTGCAAAATTCGCTAGCGTAAATTCTGTTGTGTAACTGTTTTTTGAGTCGAAGTAGAGGCAATTGTACTAGTCTCAGTAATAGACGGGTGCAGTCGATCCGGCCGTTATTGCTGTGGCAGGTTGATCAGTAGTTGAACTATAAGTATTAATGACATACATTAGTATTTCCGTATTACGGACTGTTACGATATCGTCAATCCAAAAATAAAAATTCTGGTTTCGTCATAAAGTTCATTAATGTGAAGACTTTCTGCGAGATATATATACGAGGTGCGAAAATAAATTAATGAGACTGATTTTCTTTGCAAGATGTGTCAACCACGCAGGCTTGCGTAGGCACAATATCTTTGACCTTGGTCTATAAGCTGCTTCTAGTCCAAGTGGCACATGGATGCAATTACTCAGTCGTGAGTTGTGCTGCAATAAGTTAATACGTGTTTGTGTCTCTCGTCACGGAAATGGTACCGCATAATATTGCGCAACGGTAAGCCATTTCTTTTTGCGTCAAATTGGGTAAAAACGCGACGACAACTTACGATAAGCTTCAGTAGGCTTTTGGAGAGGTGGTTACGTCAAGAGCTCAAGTTTTTCGTTTGCTTAAAATGTTTAGTGAAGGCAGAACGAATGGTGAAGATCGCAGTGGGCGACCATCAACCTCACGGGCGGATGTCAACTTGGCCAGGGTGCGTGAAATCCTAAGATCTGATCGAAGATTATCCGTGAAAATGATTGCAGAACAACTGAACATCAATCGAGAAACGGTTCTTCTAATAATAACTGAAGATCTTTGTGTGAGAAAGATGTGGATTCTGCATCATGATAATGCGCCATCCGATACTGCTGTCAGTACAGCAATTTTTAACCTCAAAACAAATTTCAGTACTACCACGGCCACCTTATTCACCAGATATCGCTCCGTGCGACTTTTTTCTATTTCCAAGAGTCAAAACGGCGGTCAAGACACCATTTTCAAACAACACAAGATGTCCAAAAAGCTGTGACGAGGGTCTCGGAGGATATTACAGAAGATGAGTTCCAGAAATTTTACCATCAATGGCAGAAGCGCTGGAAAAAGTGTGTGCAATCAAAAGGGAACTACTGTGAAGGAGACAACACTAAACTTTACTGAAACGGTAAGCAACATTTTTCACATCAGTCTCATTAAAAACATTTTGGGGCAAATTGAAAGATGATAGTAGGTCTAAAACAGATCATGTGTGTGTGTGTGTGTGTGTGTGTGTGTGTGTTACGGATAAACACAGCGTACACCGCATAACAACGTAGCTCATAGTAATTGTTCAATGACGACATCCAGTCTCACTGCATACGTGGCAGTGGCGATGGAGTTCTGCCGCAATCTCTCAATGATACTGGGTATCTTTTGTACCAGCAGATAGACAGCTTGGACCCTAGCATCTTCATCCGTTTATATGGGAGTTTAATACACCAACGTCTTGACGTAACCCCAGGTTGAAAAGTAGATCAGGCGATCGCGCTGTCCATGGATGAGGACAACCCCTTCCAATCCATTGGTAAGGATACGTCTTGTTAAGGTGTTCGCGGACATAAACATCGAAGTGGGCTGGTGCGCCGTCGAGTTTAAACCACATCGTTTCACGGAGAACAAGGAATTCAGTCTCAAAGAACTGTGGCAGTACATCTCGCAGGAACACGAAGTAATGGGACCGGTCAAACAGGGAGGCAGCAAATAAGGTCCTGTTAGGTGATCCTGGACAATGCCCGCCCATACGTTGACAGAATGGGTGCTGGTGACCAGTCATGTGGATGGCGTGGGGAATGCCTTCACTCCAGACATGGCTGTAGCAGTTGTTGAAAACACCATCACGTGTGAATGTGGCCTTACCGTGAACAATCAATTGGTCAGGGTAGTTCACTGTTTATCACGTGCTGCCTGTTCCAGTGTACAACAGACACCCGGGATCTTTGCGACAGTGCGGCAGAGCTGCATGCGCCGTTGCTATGAGTGCATTGATATTGGGCCTGCAATGGCAAATATGCTAGCAGTCTTTCAAATCCTTTATTACATCGGTTATTCATCCGGTTTTATATTAGGACAGTTAACGTATACGTAGCGGATTCAAACCTCGACCATTCCTACCGCGTAGGGACACGCAATGGTTAGGACACTGGACTGGAATTCGGTAACTGAGTTCCAATCCCCATCTGAGCACCCTGATTCAGGTTTACCGTGGTTTCCTTAGAGACGAATGCCAGGATAATTGCTTCGAAAACGATTACGCCTTATTTCCTTCTCCATCGTTGCCCTGTAAGAACTTACGTGCCGTCTCTCTTGACCCTGTGGTTGACGAAAGGTTAAATCAAAAGGTCCTACCTGTGGACGTTCTTAGATTTATTTTGTGGCGAAACACTGTGTATGGGAAACATAGTTAAGTTCCGTAGTTCGAATTCCGCTTAATATACCTTAATAACCTTGCAAGTAACTTCCTATTGTTAGCTGCAAATACCGAGTAAAGTTAAACGATATTAGAACTGTCGGGTTTTTAGTTTTGTTCTCTCTGTCGGTTATTGTTGAGTTCAGGACAGTTAACTTCAGAGGTTTATGCCATAATTGTAAGCATTTTCTGTGCATCGTTTCATCTCTCGCTGAGGGTGACATCTTTCCGGGCTAGGGAATAAGTCTTTAGGCACAATGGTGTTCATCGCTTCGACAAACTAATTAGTGGATCACTTAAATGGTGTGTTAAATAATACGGCGAACGAACTCGAGGACTTAATACGTGTGTACATGTCAGTGTATGTCAAATAGATAAACTGCAGCGGCCATCGTGTATAAATGAAAAGTTAGATAAACTGTTGCAGCTTTTTATACAAAAGTGTAGAAAACACTAGTTTTCGAAATATTATGCGGTGGAGAAACAACACTTAGCTCCTTTGCGCATTTCTTTTTCTCCACATAATTGTGCTGAAGACGACTGTCTACATTGCAAGAACCACAAGTCACAGAGAAACCGGATAGATGATGCAGTTTACTTCTGCCATATTGCTAACAAATATGCTTCATACCAAGGAATGCTGTGTAGAGTAAGACGCTGTCGTATCAACATCGAAATATGGTGCGCAGTTCCTTATCATACTCGCACAGCTGTGCCTATGTCCAGTAGTCACTTTAGTACACGCACTGCGGATCTGTTTACATCTTAATGCAGACTGTCGAGCCAAACAGAAGCCGCAAAGAAAAACAGTATGTGCTCGCAGGTGGGAGTCAGCTGTACAACATTTGCGCGCGTTCGGTGGTTAGCGTGTGAAAGGACCAACACGCTGACCTCGGTCCCATTCTGCCTTCTGGCGCGCCGCTCGCCAAGTTTGGACTGATCAGGCTTCGAGCGCGACAACTTCACTTTCTTCTGTGCAAAGCGATAACATTTTTGGGCTACTACGTAAGTTTTGACTCTGCTGCTTAGAATACAAAAATTACTGAACACGAAAGACTTATTTCAATACATATCAGTGAAACTCAATCATCTGGTACTTTCTAGTGTTAAGCGCACTGCTGTGAAACGCTGTTTACTTCTATTGACAAAGTATCGTCGGTGGTGACTGACTGGTATTGTTCTTTTGACATATTTTGAAGTAAATAGATTTTTCCTTCGTTGCGCAGAGGTTGTAGTAGTAAAAAAACTTGGTGAGAAAAATCATTAATTTTTTCGGCTTACAGAAACTGGCTTTTCATTTTGCTACATATAGTTTCTTTGCATTTTACTTCAGTCTAGTAAAATTTTTATGAAGGGAACTTGTACGAAGTTTTACAAAATTAAAGTGAAGTGCAAAGAATCAATATGCAGCATAAAGAAAATTGTTCCTAAAAGCTGAAAAAAAACGCAAATGGAGAGTGAAAGTTTTTTCGACTACAGTCTCTGCTAACGAGGAGGAAAACCTATTGATTGCCAATGAAGCCAAACACCAATGAGTGTCTTGCGATAAAAGTGTCTTGACAATAAAAGTGCAACGCCTCTAGTGTAACAGTTCCTTAAATTTCAATACATTTGACAGGGTGCGAAAACAAATGTTGTACAACAGCTACTGCGGAAGGTGACGATTCAAAGAAACATATCACAGAAACTGACTGGGCGCGATATGAAAGAGGTACCTCCCATAGAAAAACATACTCAGCTTTTTTCAATGTGATATTCTCGGTAGTACTATGTTTCAGAAAAGTTAATAGTTCCTCAGAAAGGATATGTGAGAGAGAGAGACAGTTGTGGGATGCTGATTTGGAACTGTCATCAAAGGTTGGTCTTCAATCCTAATCCCATATCTAGTGAAGCACCGTAGTGATTGCGACGAATAACGTTCTTTACCCTCTTTCGCGCTGTTGCCACACACAACTACAAAGTTAAACAATCTCGGCCAGAAAGAGGGTTACAAAATACATCTTCACCAGCAGATTTACTGTAGGTACTACACAGGTCAGTCATGCCGTATGTTAACATTCTCAAGGATCACCTCCTTCCGTTGAAACACCACATTACAAAAGTAACCTATCTTCTATGGTTCCTGCAGCGTAGCTTCTCAGAAAGTTGGAGGCGACACCCATCATTTGTTTTTATTTGCGTATGTCTTCTGGACAGTGAGTCGACCATAGAAACATAATATTGGTCTCTCGCGGTAAAAATACTGCTGCTGGGAACATACGCAGGCATAGCTTGGAGCTAGTTATTTGGTAACGGTCAACTCTCAGAATGAGTTTTTAAACTACCAAAACAGACTGGAAACTGTAATTGGCCTCTTTCCTTGCTGGCGATGTCATGTTCCTACGTCACAAAAAATACAATAAAATTGACTTGGGTGTGTGTAGAGTCTGTTCAGACTTATCTACGTCGAGATAAAGCTAGTCACATAACCATACTGGTAATTTGCGCTGCTGAAATGCGCTTTCTGATGCACGAGTGGTGGATGGTGTCGATATAATATTGGTTTCTGTAATTAGCCGAAAAGTCGCTCAAACAAAAATTCATTGGAAAAAAGGCGTGATTGCCAAGAAATTTTATATAATTTATTGGCTGCTAGTTTCGATAATATTGTCTTCCAGTCGACGTAGTAGTCATACTGGTTTGCTAGGTGAACCATTAAACTGTAAAGCATTAAGCACAGTACAACACTTTTGTAGTCCGTGTAAATATCACACTTGAATAATACTAACAAGCCGATGAACTTCACACTACGCTTATACAGGAGTAGATAGTCAGAATAGGTGTGATCGCCGCGGTGTAATTGTTTTTCTTCTGTTCTGCACTATGCAACTACTACTACTACCCGGTGGTACAAAATATAACAGTGGAGTTTTATTACATTTGACACAGTCCGAAAAGTATTAGATAAGACAAAAATACAATGTAAAGCTACAAATTTCTTTTTCCAAGTATGTCTCTTAAAGTACACTAATGGCCATTAAAATTGCTATACCAAGAACAAATGCAGATGATAAACGGGTATTCATTGGACAAATGTATTATACTAGTACTGACATGTGATTACATTTTCACGCAATTTGGGTGCATAGATCCTGAGAAATCAGTGCCCAGAACAACCACCTCTGGCCGTAATAACGGCCTTGATACGCCAGGGCATTGAGTCACAGAGCTTGGATGGCGTGTACAGGTACAGCTGCCCACGCAGCTTCAACACGATACCACAGTTCATCAAGAGTAGTGACTAGCGTATTGTGACAAGCCAGATGCTCGGCCACCATTGGCCAGACGTTTTCAAATGGTGAGAGATTTGGAGAATGTGCTGGCCAGGGCAGCAGTCGAACATTTTCTGCATCCAGAAAGGCCCATACAGGACCTGTAACATGAGGTCGTGCATTATCCTGCTGAAATGTAGGATTTTGCAGGGATCGAATGAAGGGTAGAGCCACTGGTCGTAACACATCTGAAATTTAACGTCCACTATTCAAAGTGCCGTCAATGCGAACAAGAGGTGGCCGAGACGTGTAACCAATGGCACCCCATACCATCACGCCGGGTGATACGCCAGTATGGCGATGACGAATACACGCTTCCAATGTACGTTCATCGCGATGTCGCCAAACACGGATGCGACCATCATGATGCTGCAAACAGAACCTGGATTCATCCAAAAAAATGTTTTGCCATTCGTACACCCAGGTTCGTCGTTGAGTACACCGTCGCAGGCGCTCCTGTCTGTGATGCAGCGTCAGGGGTAACCGCAGCCATGGTCTCCGAGCTGGTAGTCCATGCTGCTGCAAACGTCGTCGAACTGTTCGTGCAGATGGTTGTTGTCTTGCAAACGTCCCCATCTGTTGACTCAGGGATCGAGACGTGGCTGTACTATCCGTTACAGCCATGCGGATAAAATGCCAATCATCTCGACTGCTAGTGATACGAGGCCGTTGGGATCCAGCACGGCGTTCCGTATTACCCTCCTGACTCCATATTCTGCTAACAGTCATTGGATCTCGATCATCGCGAGCAGCAATGTCGCGATACGATAAACCGCAATCGCGATAGGCTACAATCCGACCTTTCTCAAAGTCGGAAACGTGATGGTACGCATTTCTCCGCCTTACACGAGGCATCACAACGACGTTTCACGAGGCAACGCCGGTCAATTGCTGTTTGCGTATGAGAAATCCGTTGGAAACTTACCTCATGTCAGCACGTTGTAGGTGTCGCCACCGGCGCCAACCTTGCGTGAATGCTCTGAAAAGCCAATCATTTGCACATCACAGCATCTTCTTCCTGTTGGTTAAATTTCGCGTCTGTGGCACATGATCTTCGTGGTGTAGAAATTTTAATGGCCAGTAGTGTACAAATAATACCAATACGGTTTTAGACTGCGCGGGATGGCAATGCAGTGTATACAACCGGCGGGTGATGCTGTTCATGATTGCGTCTATTGGTCTTACAACAAGATAAAGTAATTCTTCTTGCGAAACTGATGCTCAGCGTGGTAAGTATCCGAGACGAGGGACTGCGAGACGTATAATTTTGTTTCTTACTAGCGCTCATAGTTTCTCCACTGCTATAACGTAACCGCCCTCCTTTGTACCTGCTTCGACAAATCATGGTGAAAAACCTCCGGTGAACCCTGGAAAAGCTGACGGTCGAGCTCTAGCTCTGAAATACATATCGGAAATAACAGCACGAAGAACCGAAGTACAGACAGTCCACGCACTTTCATTCGTAATATGTAAGTCGAAAACACCCCGGAAATTACATATTGTGCTGGAATTTTCACCAGCCTCTGCATGTGTGATCTAGTGATGAGCAGTGTCCGCGACTGCTTGTGAGGAACTCCACTCGTTCTCGCGGTTTCGCAATAAGAATATGGTGGACTGGTGGCCGCAGGTGCAGCGATAGCTTTCTGGGAAGGCGATCCACCGGTGCGCATACCTGCTGCTCGCCGCTTCCCCTTATTGCTGTCGTCTTATTTACCGCGCGCCGTGGCTCTCTTGCTCTTCCCGCATTCGTAACATGAGCGCTTGTCTCAGTACACTGTATCACGATACGATTGTTCTTCACAACTGTCGCATTAACTCACGGCGTCTCTTTGCGAAGTAACATGAGGTGGACTGACAGTGCTCCGTCCGGTTAAGGAAAGGCCAGCGGGAGCACTGTGTAGAGAAGTTGTGTAGATGGAGCCTTACTCGTACGTTCTATTTATTCCTTTGTCTTCGCACGCGATCCACTACAGTGATTACTGAAAGGTACAGTAAACTAACACATGTTTAGATACGTACTGCACAATCTGTAGAGGCATTTTTATTGTGGTTTCTTGAACATCTGAACATTAATTAAACTGCCGTTATTCCATTACTTTACCCTTCATTCTCTAAATACAAAATAAATGTACTAAATTATGTTTTAAACTTCCCACTCTTTCTACAAAAGAAAGAAAAAAATAGGGAGACTGGAATGAAAGCAAAGATTTCATGAATATTATCACGGATCGTCCAAATAAATTGTCTAGTCGGACTTCTGTATGAGCTTGCAGTTATCCAGTGGATGCGAAGGGTGGTCTAAATATGTCATGAGTAACGAAAATTTGCGAAAATTGGAACTCGAAGCCGGATACCCTGCAATGCGAGCATATTCTTAGTTTGTCTCAAACTAGTTATCTCTGATGTTCCCATCTAAGATTTCTGAAAAGACTGCAACCGGAGGTACCCCAAAAGAATATGTACGAATAGTACCACTGGGGTCACGGATTCATTTAATGCAGTTTCATACAGAAGCGCACATCGCCAATGTATGTCTAGCAGAATGTAGAGGCTATTCCTATTTTTTAAAACGTCGTAATACTGTCATAGGCGCATTGATTGCGTGTCCAGTTGCATTCTGAGGACTGCAGGACATGCCGGTCGTAAGTTACGGTTTCGTAAAAGAAAAGGGTCAGCATTAGCCTTGCAATAATTGTGCAACTCTTTTTTTTCACATCATACACAAGCTGTTAATTTACAGAACGGCAACGTCAATTCTTCTGAGTCCCCATACTGCACTCAAGCTCATAAATTAAGGATAATTGCAGAATGTGGTGCCACACAACGTGGCACTACACAAAACTGGCGCTAATAGCTTATGCACATAGGGAACACACGTCACAGATCTGTAAGTCCATGGTATTGGTGATAAATTGAGAAAACCGCCCCGAAACACATGTCCTACAAAACGCCACTGTTTCCTGTGCGTGTACCCCGACATCAATATGGGATATGATCACCTTGCACACGTACACAGGCCACACAACGGGTTTGGCATACTCTGGATCAGGTGGTCGAGCAGCTGCTTGGGTATAGCATCTCATTCTTGCACCAGTGCCTGTCGAAGCTCCTGAAGTATTCTAGGGGTTTGAAAACGTGCAAAGATACGTCGACCGAGAGCGTCCCATTGAGGTCTGGAGAACAGGCAGGCTACTCTATTCGCCTGATATCTTCTGTTTCAAGGTACTCCTCCACGATGGCAGCTCGGTGGCGCCGTGCGTTATCATCCATCAGGAGGAAGGTGGGACCCACTGCACCCCATAAAAGGCGGACATATTGGTGCAAAATGACGTCCCTATACACCTGACCTGTTACAGTTCCTCTGTCAAAGACATGCAGGGCTGTACGTGCACCAATCATAATCCCACCGCATCCCATACCATCAAACCACGACCTCCATACAGGTCCCTTTCAAGGAAATTAAGGGGTTGGTATCTAGTTCCTGGTTCAGGCCAGATGAAAACCCGGGGAGAATCACTGTTCAGGCTATACCTGAACGTTCGTGAACATAACCTGGGACCACTGTTCCAATGACCATGTACTGTGTTCTTGACACCAGGCTTTACGGGCTCTCCTGTGACCAGGGGTTAGTGGAATGCACCTTTCAGGTCTCCAGGCGAATAAACCATGTCTGTTCAGTCGTCTGTAGACTGTGTGGCTGGAAACAACTGTTCCAGTGGTTGCGGTAATGTCCCGAGCAAGGCTACCTGCAGTACTCCGTGGCCGTCTGCGGGCAGTGATGGTGGGATATCGGTCTTCTTGTGGTGTTTTACACTGTGGATGTCCCGTACTGTAGTTCCTGGACACGTTTCCTGTCTGCTGGAATGGTTGCCACAATCGTGAGATCACATTTTGTGGCACACGGAGGGCCCGTGGTACGACGTGCTGTGTTTGACCAGCCTCCAGTCGCCCAAATATTCTACCCCTCATAACGTCATGAATGTGTTCTTTTGAGCCATTTTCAACACAGTCACTATTAGCGCGTCTGAAAACGTCTGCGCACTTGCTGCACGGTACCCTGACATGCATCAACAAACTTCTGCGTATGTGGACTGCTGCTAGCGCCACCGTGGGACCACCGCAGGTCAAATGCACCGCATGGTCATACTCAAAGGTGATTTAAACCCGCAAACCGCCCACCAGAGCGTTGTTTCACCATGTGTTAGCATTATCCTTAATTTATGAGCATGAGTGTAGATAAATGCAGCCATCCTTGACGAGAAAAAACATTTCAGGATCAATTTCTTCATTTTGTTCACATTACATTAGCTAGTTCCAGTACTGAAGTCAATTAATAGTAGGCTATGTGAACTCGTCAGTCGATGGACCACCTTTACTTTGTAAGGTTTCGATATGCGTTTGTCCACATCTTTGAGCACATGAGACTGATACACTAGTGTGGTACTTAACGTGTTTCTTCTGCACTTGTTTACATGTAGTGTTACCTGTCGATGAACGTGCCAACCAGTGTTTCTGTGCAAATCTTCGTGGATTTTGCGAATTGTTTCGCTGAATATTTCCTCCGTGTAAACAATAGTATTGTCCTCGAAAAATATCAGTTATTTTCATTATATGGAAAGTCATTTACGTGTATGGGCACGCCCAAAACACATCTTTTGATACGTTAAGCTTTATCGACTTGTATCTTACGTCTTCTCGCTCACAAAACGCATTAACCGCTACCTATTTAGAAATCATCAGTTCATACATAAAGGTTGTATGGCATTTCGTGAGGATGTACTTCCTTTAAAATTTTGACAGGCTGTACTCCCAAAATGGCAGAATAACAATTTCAACACATTAGCTGCTGCCTATGAAATTGTAGAATCTGAGCGGTGAGAGAGCGAGCTAGATTTAAAACGATTGCTGTTGACTGAATCCCTCATAGTTGTTTAGCGTTGAGTGAAGTAATTCCATCAGATTAATTCTGTGTGTTTATACTGGTAAAGGCGGTGGTCATAGCAAGGCTAAAACTCTCAGCTGTTAAGTTAGCTTCTGCGACTTCGAAACTGACAGCGCTTTTTTCTATTTACTGCTTCGTTGTTGCCCTTGCTTTCACCTCACGAGCTACCGTACGGCAAGACAAAAAGCTGTTTGCTCCTTTCAGACCAAGATATCATTTTTTACAGTGTTTCTGTTGCTTGTCTGAGGAGTGAGTTCGCGATTTGTATTCCGTCTCCCAAAGCATAAAGATTATTGCTCTCGAATCTACTTGTTCAGCACCATAAACGCCACAAGGAAATGCCTTTTTTCTCTAGGGTAACCTAATGCCTCCCGCTCTTGTATCTGAAATGATCAGTTGGACGTTATTCCCACTGAATGGCAAGAGACCGTCTCATAGCACTGAGGCTCTGTCAATTGCAAATTCATTAGAGAGGAAACAAAAGCACATTCGTGCAAGAATAGTTAAGGGAACTGGCTTTAGTGCTGGAAGCACCCTGGCAGTTTCCTGGAGATACTTTAACGAAGCCATGTAAAACGTAAGTTAGACTGAAAGGACAGGGATTCCAACCCACCTGCTCGGTAATGCATTCAAGTATTTAATGACTGCGCCACCACGGTCTGTGATTGCCTTACTTCTACACTTGTAGCTGCAGAGACAGTACAATGGTGTTTATTGAACATGCAAATACGTTACTACATAATTGGCTCCATTGTTCAGATACTAGTCGAAGATTGAGGACAGTTTTTGTCTTGTCGTAAAAATGTGCTGTTGGAGAGGTATTCAGCTAGTTACTTTCACGTCGTCGAAGTGAAACACCTAGTCTCTGTAATGATGTCTGTCACTTATGACGATTCCGCGCCTTGTTCATCATACTCCTTGCCGCGTTCTAAATTGGACAACTGCATCCACAAACGAGGCACAGATCCATTGACTCGTCATTTACGAACCTTTATTCAAAGGTGAATCCCTGCTATTACAAAGATTCGTGTATTAGGAAACCAAATCACGGCCTGGCTGTCTCGTTCCTCGCGCTGTTATAAACTAATGTCACGAATCGTGCACAGCCAACAAAAGCTTTTTACTCGTAGCCGAAACAACGAACTGACGTATCGCCACACCGTCCGATGTGGCGCGGTGCTAACACACAGGAGTCGCATTCCGGAGTATGGCGGCTCGAATTTCTGTCAGGCTGTCCAGATTTAGGTTTTCGATGGTTTCACAAAATCGCTTAAAGTGAATTCCGGAATGGTTTCCTTGAAATGAGCACTACAGATTTCGTTCTCTTTGCTTCCCCAGTGAGAGCTTCTGCTCAGTCTTTATTGTTCTCACCGTCGACAGTACAAACCATATTCTTTACTCTTTCCATCATTTCTACCACAGGTGGAGGTGCCGCGGCACTCAAGACTCGTCTAATCAGAACCTGGTTCCTAACCCTTGTCCGACAATCCGAATTTGCGTTTCCCATGGTTTCAATAAACCAGATAAACGTAAAGATATTTGCATCAACGAAGACACTGCTGATTTCTTCCGCAGTATGTCCTGTTGTATACATCTGTAAGAACTTCGTGTATGTTGTGGACTCTTTGATGAAAATCTCGCTGCCGCAGAAAGATTGATAAAGGTGTCCTAATAAGACAGACGGGTAGGCGCTCTCTCTCTCTCTCTCTCTCTCTCTCTCTCTCTCTCTCTCTCTCTGAAAGTAACGCAGACTAGTGATAGTGAATAGTAAAATATATTACTCAACTTTGGTAACGCTGGTCACAGCAATTGTAGAATGCAGATTTAGCCTGTCTGTCCTGCGTTAACTACAGTTCTATTATCACAAACTAAATAATATTCTCTGAACTAAAGTCGGAAGAAAACTAATCTTCAGCCATGTGCTCTACGAAGGACAGTTCCAAACTAACTGTACCCTATTACATCTCTAGGCAGGTGGTCTGTCAGTACACGATTATTCACTGTTCTGTTGCTGCTGAAGGCCACTGTTTCTGTCTCACTTGAAGACACGACGAACGGTCTACAGGAACTCCATAGAAAGGCGCGGATTGCCTTATAACTTCCGCTCGTACACGGATACTTAGGCGCCCGGGCGGCGTTATTCTTGCGGGCAGTGATTGGTTTGCGCGCAGCGATGTTGCTCATGCGGATAGACGTCTACGGTACTTCTGGTATCAATTGTCGCAGACTCTCCTTGTGTCGTATCTTAATAGACCACAGTGGAAGAATATATAGAATAAGCGACAACAGTTTGTTATGTTTGTGGAATAAGAATGAATAAATACTGGTTAAACTATTCATGGATTTGGAAATACTTGGTTCCTTTCAATTATTTGCACACTATTTTGTGTAAAATTGTCGTTTTATGCTTGGAGTTTACATCCCTGTATGTAGTTTAAAATACAGGGAGACTCAGGTGGATGGTAGTATTAGTGTTTCTGAACAAAAAACATATGGACGTATGTCCTATTGCGAATTGTTTCAGAGATAGAAAACATTTAATGTATGTTATTTATTTTCTGTAGTATTCTGACACTGTCATTGCTTACAACGTACTACAGTAATGTAGAGGAAATTGAGACGAACGATTTGAAACCACACTTCATGGTCTATAAAGTCGGGAAAGTACATAATAGCTACAGCGCATCCGCCTTGCGCAAGATTTTTAATATTTTCGTGCTCACTTCGCGCACACCATTAGTTGTAAAGAACAATCAATAGGACCTTCTTAGAGGAAATTTAATGTAGTTTATCTTCTTACTGAAACACGTTCTCGCTGGAGGGTGCGGTTTTAGTTACTAAAGGAAACATACAAAAGTACAATTACGTGTTATACCTCGGAAACCAGCCGGGATAGGGCATAGGGCATTCAGAATGTCACTCCTCAAAGCATGTACCATTCCTCCCTATTCAGCCTGTATATATTATTTACACAGATTCTTATGGTATGTTCTGATATAAATCTATCCGAGTAAACTTAGCTTACAAAAATCGCCCAAGGCATTGAAAAATATTAAGTTCTGAATTTTTTATTATATGTAAAATATTTAATAAATGACTCAAAATACTTTTAATTTTACAGAATGCGCATTTCCACCCAAGCACTTGTCTTAATTTTGATTTTTTCCTGAAGGTGGTATTTGGTTTTTGTAAGTGTCCTGGATCAGTTCTTGATGCCTGTAAGTTTATTTGGCCGGTTGGGTGTGGGGGTTTACTGTGGTCTCTCATTTCCGCCATTGCGGCCTACTCCCTACAAACCACGACTCCTGTGTCCAAGGCGACAGGGTTTTCCCATCCCACGTCCCGGTACTACACATCGAGGCTGACAACGAATTCGGTTTGCTGATTGGCTAACGATCATGATGTTGGTATGTTCTACAGGGTGGGGCAAATAAAAGTTCCCTGGAGAACAGTGTTCTAGGGTATAAGGGGACACGGTAAAGGAAAGGAAATACAGTAATAACCTGACTGTAGGAGATACTGAAAGTGACCTCCCTTCATTTCTTGGCACTTTTGGGCCTTGGTCAGCAAGCTGCTGAAGGCGGATCGAAGCTGGACTGCTGGAATTGCTGCAGTGTCTTCTGAAATGTTCTACTGCATGTCTTGAACTCGGAGTGCTGTTGCGAGACACCTTCGACTAGAGGGCTCCTCACACAAAGTAATTGTACACTAATAGATCACGTTACCTGGTTGGCCAACTATGGCCGCGACCACACTGACCTCTGCTCCATCCTGTTGGAAGTAACTGAAGGTCGTTACCTCCGTTGATGCTGCCACAAATGGTTTCAAAATGTATGCACTCATCCTGGCCACTTTTATTTGCCCCATCCTGTAGTTTCATAATGCCGAATTCCATGAAGTGCTTCGTGTGCTATAGTGTGTTTCAGCTAAGAAAAAGTTTGTATGCACGCACGAGGCCTGAAATTTTCCAGTAAGTAATGAAACTTCATCCTACCAATGCAGTAATAAGCTATAAAGCGCAAGCGTTTAAATGACTGATTTGGAAGTTTTCGGAAAAGTAATCAGAATACTTTAGTTAACACGTTCTATAGAACTTGCGGAAGTGCTTAGACTAAACTTTTCTTAGTATTTAAATGTCCTCCAGAAGAATACGGGAGAATTTGCGATTATCTACTACATTAAAACATATTAGTTGCAACTAGTAAGTCTAAAATTTTATTTCGGATGTTTGGGTCCACATTAAACTGCACCTTATATCCCAGATACACTGTGAAAATCAGCGACTTGCTTCTACACTACGTCATCAGAAGTGATCAAAAGTATCCCTTAAGCTTGATGACAGCTTCCACTCTATCAGGCATACGTTCACTCAGGTGCTGGAAGGTTTCTTGGGGAATGGCAGCCCATTCTTCACGGAGTGCTGCACTGAGGAGAGGTATCGATGTCGGTCAGTGAGGCCTGGCACGAAGTGTGCTTTCCAAAGCATCCCAGAGGTGTTCTGTGGGATTCAGATCATGACTCTGTGCAGGCCAGTCCATTACAGGGATGTTATTGTCGTGTAACCACTCCTCCACAGGCCGTGCATTATGAACAGGTGCTCGATCGTGTTGAAAGATGCAATCGCCATCCCCGAATTGCTCTTCAACAGCGGGAAGGAAAAAGTTGCTTAAAACATCAATGTAGGCATGAGCTGTGATAGTGCCACGCCAAACAACGGGTGCAAGCCCCCCCCTCCACGAAAAACTCGACCACACCATAACACCACCGCCTCCGAATTTTACTGTTGGCACTACACACGCTGGCACATTACGTTCACCGGGCATTCTCCGTACCCAGACCCCGCCATCGGCTCGCCACATCCTGTACCGTTATTTGTCACTCCACACAACGTTTTTCCACTGTTCAATGTCCAATGTTTACACTTAATACATTAAGCGAGGCGTCGTTTGGAGTAGTTTACCGGCATGATGGGTGCCTTATGAGCAGTCGCTCATAAGCAAAGTTTTCTCACCTCCCTCCTAATTGTTATAGTACTTTCAGTGGATCCTGATGCAATTTGGAATACCTGTGTGATGGTCTGGATAGATGTCTGCCTATTACACACCACGACACTCAACAGTCGGCGGTCTGTCAGTCAACAGACGAGGTCGGCCTGTACGCTTTTGTGCTGTGCGTGTCCCTTCACGTTTCCACTTCACTATCACATCTGAAACAGTGGACCTAGGGATGTTTAGGAGTGTGGAAATCTCGCGTATAGACGTATGACACAAGTGACACCCAATCACCTGACCACGTTCTAAGTCTGTGAATTCCGCGGAGCGCCCCATTCTGCTGTCTCACGATGTCTAATAACTACTGAGGTCGCTGATATGGAGTACGTAGCAGTAAGTGGCAGCACAATGCACCTAATATGAAAAGCGTATGTGACTGTGGGTGTCCGTATACTTTTGATCACATAGTGTATAACAGGCTCACAATTTGAAATGCCAGTATTGGCTAGACCTCTTACTAATTCCTCATTCAGTTCTGTTTATCAAAATGTCACATACAAATAAACAGTAATCTGAAAAACTTCGTATACGAATACGAGATAGGCACATTGCATTCGCATATTGCTGTTTATTTACACAATAACGACGACCGAAATTTAAGCATAACACAGATTTGACCTAGTGTATGATATTGGGACCCCCCCCCTCCCTCTGAAGCCATGGTTGTGGCAATATACAGACTGAAGCGCCTCGAACCGGCCGGCCGAAGTCTACATTAGTTTGAAAGTTTTTCGTCAGCAAGAAAAGAAGTTTTAAAATACTTCTCCAGAGTAGTTCAGTTGTTACAGAACAATTTTTTGGAAGTTTTTCTTCTGCCTTCCAATTTGTAACACATCCATCTAGATTTCTACGATCTTTTGCTTTGAGTTCCAGCTGCATAGTCTGTTTTCTACAAAAGCATTAACTTTCACTCGTTTCCCAATACGTGTATTTGCAGATGAAAATTAAAGGCATTTAAGTCTCGAATATGTCGACTAAGCAGCTCAGTTTCAACACAAATAAACTATCTGAAAACTTTTCGGCTTCCGGTTAGATTTCCTGTCCTCGAATAATGTTGCTAGATAATAATAAATTCAGTTACTCTTGGTAATTTGTAAGGTTGTAACTGTGTAGCTTTAGTGTCAAGATACTCCAAATACATTTATACATTGGGATCGTATGAGGAAGGGGAAGTGGCGCGATGAAAATTACGATCGAAAATTGAGTCGCGAATACTGAACGGTTCAGGAGAGCTTCTGTATAGTTTAGAAGGTAGGAGATGAGGTACTGGCGGAAGTAAAGCTGTGAGGACGGGGCGTAAGTCGTGCTTGAGTAGCTCAGATGGTAGACCACTTGCCCGCGAAAGGCAAAGGTCCCGAGTTCGAGTCTCGGTCCGACACACAGTTTTAATCCGCCAGGAAGTTTGACACAACGTATGTCAGTCGAGCTCCTTAAGTGCCATGTCAACACGAGAGATTTTCTAGCTTTCTTATGACGTCATCAACGTTAGCCACCCTGCATCGCGTTCTCTGGCAGCCGCGAGACGCAGGTACGTTCTGGATTACCAGTTTCCATGCTGCTCTCGTGCAGCAATGGTATTTCTCGTACTGTCAATATCCATCAGCCACGTGAATCTGAAATTTTTAAGCGTCTGCTGAGGTAAGTGACAAGCCTCGGTGCCACCTATGGCAAGCGCCACGATCCTGGCGTGGCTTCCTGTTGGTGCCAACAAGGGAGGACGGCCGGTACTCCCCCTCCGCTCTCAAATACACATACGCTCAGTCGCACTGCCTTCTCCGTCGCAAGACGCTCGCGCAGCCGGTCTGCTTTTTAAACTTTTTGCGTTCAGCCGTATCGGGGTGTACCTTCACACAGTTCCAGTAGCTACTGTTAGAGATCAAATATGTCTATACGCCATGCGTAATCCCTTCAGTGTCGGAGAACATAGACGGAGGACACTGATAGAGTTCAAAGAAGGGCAGCTCTTTTTGTACTATCGCGAAATAAGGTAAAATCGAGCTAGCGTGGCAGTCATTATAACAAAGGTGGTTGCCGTTACGGCGAGAACTTCTCACGAAAGTTCAGTCATCAGTTTTCTACTCTGAATGATAAAATACTTTGACTTCTGCCTACAGAGGTTAGAATCTAACATCTTGATAAAATCAGAACTCTCGAGGAGAGATTTTGGTGTTCACTTTTCCAACGTGCTACTCGAGAGTGGAACGGTAGAGAAATAGTCTGAAAGTGGTTCTGTGAGCCTTTTGCGAGACACTTTAATGTGAATTGCCGAGTAGTCATGTAGATGTGACATTAGTCTATGCAACAGTTTCTGGCAGGGAGAAAGGATGATGGGAGGGGAGGGCGGTGCTGTTGATAGCACACTGGATTCACATTCCGGAGGAGTAGGGTTCATACCGCCACGTGGCTCCACAGATTTAGGTGTCCCGTAGTGTCCTTAAATCGATGAAGACGAATGCCGGGACGATTTAAAACTGACACGGCGGACTGCTGTTCCATACTTGTCATTATCCATGCTTCTGCTGCATATTTAATGACACTGTCGTCGACGGGACGTTGTCATGGACATTCCTCGCGTAAGCATTCGAAAATATGTCTTTAAAAATATAATGGGACAACATCATGTACATATTTCTTATCAGAATGGATTAATTGGAATAGTTCAGATCCAGCACAGCAGTATTGCATTTATCTAAGAGCTCCCATATTACATTAGATACGTCCAAGGAATTACATCTACTCTCGTAAGTTACGAAATGAAGCTGTAGGGACTCCCAAAACCTAAACTGGTATGACAATTCTTTGTTAGAGGTTCTTGTCAACCATTGCGTGTCGCTTAAGCTATGTCAGGTACGCAGGTGAGTGACGGAACGATCTGATAGAGGTAAGATTTTTGCTGTTAGCCAAGAAGTTAGACGCAGAAATTGATTAGACGTGCAAACAGTGCCTTCATTGAAGTGTGGAGGAGATAGGGTCGTTTTGTTCAAATAGTTCAAATGGCTCTGAGCATTATGGGACTTAACATGTGAGGTCATCTGTCCCCTAGAACTTAGAACACGTTAAACCTAACTAACCTAAGGACATCACACACATCCATGCCCGAGGCAGGATTCGAACTTGCGACCGTAGCGGTCGCGCGGTTCCAGACTGAAGCGCCTAGAACCGCTCGGCCACAACGGCCAGCGGTCGTTTTGTAATACGCACACGCGCGTGTTGCTGCTACAGTGAAATGCGATTTTATGGCGTGATGGTTTTCGTCTGTTTTTTGCTGCGTTAGGATCACACCCTAAGGTTTGGCCGATTGCAAAATGCTAGCACGTCCTTACGAAAACATGTCTGACAAAGTCAAGTTTGCCTTGGTCAGCAGTTTGAGTTTCAATCCTTATTCTGTCAGCCTGATAATATGATGTAGTTCGTAAAAAAAAAAAAAAAAAAAACAGCTGGATTGACCTGCTCAGGGCTCTGACCTAAACCGCACTGGACGTTTTTGGAGTATACTGTTTTGTCGGTGGGCTGCCAATTCAGTTGCCTGCACCACTACTGTTGGAAGTGCTTCAGGAAGAATGGAAAAAAGTTCCGCTTTAATTGCGTCAGAACTTAATGGAAAGAGTTAACAGATTACAATCTGTTAATAGTAGCACAATGAGGTCATACGTGCTCTGTTACATCGCTGGCGTCTTTGGCACGAACTGCATTGGGTGTTGGCAAGCTTTTGCCCGTATAGTCTCACCAGTGCTGTTGCGCAAAAGACCAACGCCAACGCGGGCAAAGAAAGAGCAAGAGGAACAAAATGAATGACTGTTGCAAGTACTGTTTCCTTGCCAATATTATAAATCGTTCACCTAATCGTCACTGTACTTCTACTCTCATCTAAAGTAAAGTTTCTCAGAGCGTCCACATATGTATTACGCAATATCGCGCTTGCGCCAGCAGTGTTAAAATACCCTTTAGCAGTGATTTAGCATCGTGTCTGACAGGCCAGGGCTTTGCACAGTGACAGCTGTTGATTGCAGATCAGAATTTGTCCTTTCCTGACTGAGAGGCATACTGAGGGGCTGGACCCTCGTAGAATCGGCGATAGGGCCAAGTCACTTGGTCGAATTCATAAAGTCACGACAGCTATGTCCCTTCGGACATTTCTTAATTGTAGATTGAATACTATCGCCAGGTTCGGTCTCTTGAGGTGTAAAAATGTGCCGTGGAAAGAATCCATAACACGACTGCACTTACGGCGCCAAACTTAATATTACGGCTTGTGTTGACTGAAGCTTGCGCGTTCTGGTGAATGGACGCATTACATCCTGTTCTGCAACAAAGAAAAGAAGAGAAATATTCAGAATTTGCGAGATATCTACCATCACGGAAATCACAATCTCCAGGCGTGCGGCCTTTTAAAAGCTATTAGGAAAGTCGAGCACGCCTGGACTGACCACTCAACAGTGTGTCCTTGACTGCAACTCTTAAATAATTCCGTTAAGCTGCGTAGTGGGAGGACCAAACTGGAACATGTTAATTCCTTTAAAAAGGTGTTATGACTGGTATTTATAAGGACGGTGCGCTGCATTCCATGCTGTATGATACATCTGTACATGTCACTAAATTAAAGCCCGCATCTCGTGGTCGTGCGGTAGCGTTCTCGCTTCCCACGCCCGGGTTCCCGGGTTCGATTCCCGGTGGGGTCAGGGATTTTCTCTGCCTCGTGATGGCTGGGTGTTGTGTGCTGTCCTTAGGTTAGTTAGGTTTCAGTAGTTCTAAGTTCTAGGGGACTTATGACCACAGCAGTTGAGTCCCATAGTGCTCAGAGCCATTTGAACCATTTTTGAACTAAATTAAGGTCGTTCCCATCTCCATCGCGTTTTTCTCTCTGTCTGCGATAGTTAATCTCAGGAACTACTATAGGGATTTTGTACGTTTTTCACTGATCCTGCTTGACGAGGAATGTTTGTGTGTATGCAGAGAAGTCGTCAGGCCGCAACTACTTCGTGCAACCCGTGCGAAGGCGGGGTAGGTTGCTAGTCTTACATAAACTAGCACATCAGTTACAGGTCTAAAATACATGGCAATGGGTTAGAGAACATTTCTTTACAGTTTAACGAACCTCTTTAGTGGAATCCTAAATGCTGTTAACATTTTTTTCTAAACATGACGACGAATCCGTAATTTACGTCCATATTGTAATGACGATATTACATGATTATTGAAGTAAAAGTTGAAAATTGTATTAGACAGTTGCCAGTCAGGCGTAGTATTATGACTTCTTCACTGTGTGCTCGTATACCGTTTAGGATTGTGCCAATGACTGAGGCATGTAAGCGTAATAGAATGCTAAATTGTCACTGCCTGTAGTATGAGCGGACGAGCGCAATAATAACCAAAGAAAATCGAAGAAAAGGCATCCTACGTGTAATTTCAGATACAGGGTTATGAATAACTACCTCTGGAGTTCCAGAAGACAACTGTGCGAAAGCTAAGACTTACAGAAGATACGCCCGGTAGATAGAACATCTCTTCTTCTTTCTTAATTCTCAGGACAGGTGGGTCCCGTTTGTGATGCGGAAAACGTGAATGCGAGCAGAAGAGCACGTCCGTGCAATTAATTGCTCTCCGGGAAAGCAAGGAAGCAACTTCCTTCAGACATTCGTTTACGGAGTTGCCTATATGCAGGCGCGAAATAATTCGCTGCGTCAATACGTAGTAGATGGTTTGTCTAGATCAGGTCTTCGCAACTCGCTGATTTTGAGCATGAGCGCCCACGCCCTTGCTCGCGAGCAGAGCAGCTGCGGCATGATAGCGAGTGCGGGAAATCTGCTCGCATCGTGTGGTTCCGACAACACGAGAGAAGCGCTGTGAAACTGGGGTATGGTTAGTTTTGAGAACGGAGCCATGTAATAACAGCAATAGCGAGTAGGCGTTATGTAGCACCGCCAATGTCTCAGCATTTCAGTCCGCAGTGTGAGGAACCTTACCATTTCACACAAAAAGATGGCTTCGCAGAATTCTTAATGTATCGGAAGAAGCTTAATACTTCTAGGGAGGTACCACGTCAACCAATGCGAAAACAGAAAATACGAAGGCCTCATTGTGCGCAAGAGGTTTTAAAATTGAGAAGAAAACTCCCTGAAGAAGAAGAATTGCCGTTAGGCTGAGCTACAAAATTGCATTACTTTCAACAAAGTCCTTGCGGTCTTTCATGGATGGTGATTCAATAAAAGAATAAATGGTGGTGGCAGCTGAAATTTATTTCCGCTTAAAAAGCAATAATTCTGCATTTTGTCATTATCAAACATGGCAACCACGCGTCCTACACACTTTATGGTATACGACATTCAGAGCCAACTTGCAAAATCTTTGTAAAGAGTCTGTTGTATATTATTCAGCACTCTATAAAAGTGTGCACACACCTGCCACATTCGTAGTATCCTTCAAGAATGCGTAGGGAAATATAGATTCGCCATTGAATTTATTAGTTCGTGTATCTACAGACGGAGCGCCAGTTATGTTGTGAAGAAAAAAAATCTGGATTCGTAGCGCAACTGAATGGGAAAACGAAATAGCTTCTAATACTGAATTTGCGCTGATCTGCAGCTTGATGTGATTGGTGCATTGGTACCGCGCGGAGTGGCCGTGCGGTTAGAGGTGCCATGTCACGGATAGCGCGGCCTCTCCCGCCGGAGGTTCGAATCCTCCCTCTGGCAAAAGTGTATGTGTCGTTCTTAGCATAAGTTTAAGTTGGTTTAAGTTATGTGCCTACGTTCATTGTCTGCTCGCGGACCAAGTTTCCTGTGAAGCCCTGGTCTAAATGACTAAAGCGTACAGTGTGTGGCCATTGGTGAAATGGCAAGTGATTGGCTAATAAGCCATTTTTTTCCACGGATCTCTTTAGTCGTATGTTCACTGTGCTTCCTAGATCTGGATTATTGTTTTGAAGCCTTCTGGAAAACTTTGTCTGTAGCATTATATGTCTACAATTTCTTGTCTTTGGAAGAAAAAGATAGATTGGAAAATTTCTGGGCACTATTTACATCTACCGTGTGGGATCCGTACCAGATGGGGTTGATAGAAGAGACAGAGAAGATCCAACGGAGAGCAGCGCGCTTCGTTACAGGATCATTTAGTAATCGCGAAAGCGTTACGGAGATGATAAACTCCAGTGGAAGACTCTCCAAGAGAGACGCTCAGTAGCTCGGTACGGGCTTTTGTTGAAGTTTCGAGAACATACCTTCACCGAGGAGTCAAGCAGTATATTGCTCCCTCCTACGTATATCTCGCGAAGAGACCATGAGGATAAAATCAAAGAGATTAGAGCCCACACAGAAGCATACTGACAACCCTTCTTTCCACGAACAATACGAGACTGGAATAGAAGGGAGAACCGATAGAGGTACTCAAGGTACCCTCCGCCACACACCGTCAGCTGGCTTGCGGAGTATGGATGTAGATGGCTAATCTGCAAGTAACTGTTTTAAGTGCCTGGCAGGGAGCGTTCATCGAACCACCTTCACAATAATTCTGTTAATGCCGCTGGCGAACAGCACGCGGGAAAAAGAAACACTTCAGTCTTCTTGTGTAAGCTCTGATTTCCCTTACTTTATTACGATGATCGATTCTCCTTGTGTAGGTCTGCGTCAACAAAATATTTTCTCATTCGGAGGAGGAAGCTGGTGATTGAACTTTTGTGAGATGATCCCCCTTTAATGATGTCCACCCCAAATTCTATATCATGTTCGTGACACCCTCTCCCCTATTTCTCGATAACACAAAACACGTTGCCCCTTTTTTGAAGTTTCTGTTAAGTATCCCACACCGCGCAACAGTACACTAAAAGAGAACGGACAAGCTTAGAGTAGACAGTCTCTTTAGCAGATATGATGCATCTTCTAAGTGTTCAGCCAATAAAACGCAGTCTTTGGTTCGCCTTCTCCACAAATTTTCTGTGTGTTCTTTCTAATTTAAGTAGTTCGTAATTATAATGCCTAGGTATTGAATGTCAGATTTTATTGATTTATCGTGTAACCTAAGTTTAACGGATTCCTTTTAGAACTCATGTGGATGACCTCACACTTTTCATTATTTAGGGTCAATTGCCAATTTTCGCACAATACAGATATACTACCTAAATCGTTTTTCAACTGGCTTTGATCTCCTGATGAGCTTACTCGACGATAATGGACAGCATCATCTTCGAACAGTCTAAGACAGCTGCTCAGATTGTCTCCTAAACCGTTTATACAGATAAGAAACAATGACGGCCTATGACACTAACTTGGGGAACGCCAGAAATTACTTACATTTCACTAGATGACTTTCCCTCAGTTACTACGAACTGTGACATCTGACAGAAAATCATGAATTCAGTCACATACTTGAGACGATATTTCAAAACACGCAATTTGATTACCAACCGCTTGTGAGATACGGTGTCAAAAGCCTTCTGGAAATCTAAAAACACGGAATCAATCTGAAATCCTTTGTCGATAGCACTCAGCACTTCGTGTAAGTAAGAGGTGTTATGTTCCTCAGGAACGATGTTTTCTAAATCCGTGTTAACAGTGTTAATAGACGGTTCTCTTGGAGGAAATTCATAATGTTTGAACGCAATATGTGTTAAAAACCCTGCTGCATAACGATGTGGGCCTGTAATTTAGTGGATTACTCCTATTGTCTTTCTTCAATATTAGTGTGACTTGTGCAACTTTCCAGTCTTTCGGTACGGATCTTTCGTGGAGTGAGCTGTTGTGTGTGATTAAGTAAGAAGTTACTGCTTTCTTCGTTGTTTCTACAACAGTGTTCTGACCCGTTTTGTGTACCAAGGGGGATCAACGCCGTCGCTTGTTAATTTATTTGGCGTAAATCTCAATTCCTGTCGATACTATTTCTTTGAATTAAAGCCACGTCAGATCTACAGTTACTGGTACATTGATAATCTGGAAGGAATGGAGATTGTTTCTCAGGAAGGCGTCAAACGAATTTTTATCTACCTTTTTGAATAGGTATATTTTTGTCTATTTTTGGAAAATTTGGGAGTTAAAATATTCAGTCTTGATACGACAACCATGTGGTTATAATTCCCTATATCCAGTTTGACGCTCGTTATTAGCTCAGGATTATTTGTTCTGAAAAGGTAAAGTGTGTTTTCACAACCGTTTACTATCAGTGGGCTCGTGAAGTAATGACTCTAAATAATTTTCAGCGAATGCGCTTAGCACAATTTCGGATGATGTTTTATGCGTATCTCTGGATTTAAACTTGTATTTTCGACAACATTCTGAGTTTAAATTGAAGTCACCACCAACTATAAATGTATAAGCCGGATATGTGTTTGAAATTAGGCTCAAGTTTTCTTTGTACCTTTCGGCAATTGCATCTTCTGACATGGCTCGGTGAAAGGATCCAGTTATCAATTCCTGTTGCCAATAGTGACTTCTACCCATACTAATTCACAGAAGCTATCTACTTCAGTTTTGCTACGAGATAAACTACTTGTAACGGGAACAAACACGCCACTGCCAACTGTATTTAGCCTATCCTTTCTAAACACCGTTAGGTCCTTCGTAAAAATTTCGGCTAAACTTATCATCTACAGATGCATTAAGTCTGTCTGTTGTAACATCACGTGTAGCTCAACCTGTATTAAAGTTTGTAAACGATACTGTAGCAGTTAGATTCTCCCTCTCACCAAATTACTTCACTTTTATTTGAATTGCATTTATCGAATTGAAATGTCAGTTAACGAATCCAGGATCATCACATTTTCATATTTAATTACTAATGGCATGACTTTGCGAGTATCACTACTAATAGTTTTGTTTTCGAAAATCAGCTACTGTGAAATTGCTTTACCATGCTTTCGTTCCTTAGCGTTTCTAAACATCATTACAGAATTATGGCTTCTGAATTTTTCCGGTATAAGATAGTTTCTAAACCCACAATGATTTCATCTAAAATATATTAGCTGGGAATAAAAAACTATATAAATTTTAGAGGCTACAAACTTGAACACTTACTATCCAAGCAGGAAAACCTGAAACCCATTCAGAGCTTCGAAAATAATACAAATGAAACGCATTTTTGTGATCAATTCTCGTTTTCCTCGGAGCGTTGTAATGAATGCCTAATACACCGTACCACACAACACTTGAATTTACTCTAAATTAAATGTATGATAGTCACATTGTAAACAAGAAGCCAGAGTTTTGCTATAATATGTCAAATCCATGTCTTCTGATAGGCAACAGCCGACAGTATTTTTCCCCCGAATTCTGGCAAAAGAAAAATGGCGACCGCATGTGCATAATATCTATGGTCTAACGAGCATTGGCCACTCCCTCCCTGTAAGTGGGCTCTAGAGCTACGCCACGGCGCATATTATGATCTGAAACGTGGAGAGTTGCTCTTCTACTAAAATTTAGTATTTTCGTCTTTCGCACAGTGTCTTCTGAATCCTCACATGAATAACCCTGTATTTACAGTAACAAGATAAATTCATTAGCAAATTTCCGCTTAAGAGGACCACGAAGACAGATTTTCAGCTGTGAACACACAACACACATCTTCCTGCAATCATTGAGAATGTATTGGTCAACATTGTCATATAATTTATAAACATGAATTTTTTAGCAGGAATTTTTGCCTTTGAAAGTATGTAGAAATCACAGAATTAGCCTTTGGATCAAGAGGTCGGCAGTGCGTACTCGTGGCTTGGACAGATCTGATTCCAAACCCCCCTTTTCAATCTGATGTTTCATAGTATTTAAAAAGAAGTTTTTACCACCCCATGCTTGGTAGGACCATACCCCCAATCTGTTCTTACGCATTTTTCTCACGTATAAATTCAGAAGATGCTTCAAAAAGACGAAACACGTCAATAAAGCTGCTTCCCAACTTACTGTTTCATCCTACTGAACACGTAAAGTTTTGGTCACTGTTGGGCATTTCAACATCATTTTCGTAACAACATATCGTGAGTACTCTCTTCGGGATGACATCAGTCACGTGGACGTTCGCAGATGTGTGTTTCATTCTTCCTTTATCCAGAATGACTTTGAAATGAACGTTGGTTCCGTGATCACTGTGGTCGGTCTTCATATCGTCTTGTTTTGCCGCTGGTTTCCACCTAGCGGTGCCATTGCAGTGTAAGACGCAAGAACTGTGTCAGCGTGAACCTAACAAGCCGTAGTGGTTGGTACACGCGATCGCGCTATTAGTGAGACGTTCCGTCAGGGCCTCACCGTTAGAGCAGCTCATCTGAGAAATTATAGTGTCCGCACTGAGTCCTGGGCACGAACTGGGATACAGTACAACAAAGCGTATGCAGGATTTATGTGACCGTATTCCTGAGTATGTGATCTACAAGAATGATTAATGGGAAATGGAAGCCATAACTTAGATGACGAGTATTCGTCAGCAACAGAAACAACGTTAAGTGTGACCGAAGGAAGTTAGATAAAACTCAAAGTAACAATGAACGCCATCAGTACCAGCATTCTGACGTAAACTTCGGACGGTGGTTGTCTACAGCAGAGTAGCGTTGCTGGATAGCTTAAGGAAATTCCAAACAAGGTTCCAGAAAAGTTCTGCTTGTGATCTTAAATGTCTGCCCGTCTTAAATGTGATTAAGTGCTAGGCAATTCGCATAAAACGAGATGGTTGGCGAACACCATAGTAGCTTTACGTGATTATCGCTAAGCTTCAGCATTCTGTTGCTTAGATTAAATTTCTGAAAATGGCACAACTTGATATGAAGCGGAATAATCACATGAAAGCGGTGCTTTAATGAGTGAAAGAAAGATAGCTGTTCATTAGGAAAGTCGTGGAAAATTTGTCAGACTCTACTTAAATGTCCTGATATAAAATTTTGATTATTTTTCCACTGTTTTTCATCCTAATCAGTTTTCCTAAGATGAAGCAGCCAAGGAATCGGGTTTTTGTTAATTTCATGTTATGACAATCTAGTCATATCTTTCGTAAGAGTTAGTTACTTACGTCTGTACCCTTTAGCTGACTAAATGGGTGATATTTGCAGGATACCAAACAAATAGGAAAGTAAATTACATACTAAGGATTCAAACTGTGTACTGAACCAGGATGCAAACCGAAATCCTCTCCTATCCGCGAGCTATTTATATAAGACGGAAACATGAAGCAAACCATTCTTCGGGCTGGTGACAGCAACATTATTTCTGAAGTGTTAATAGCGAACTTCTTTGACACGGGTTGTATACGGAGATCTTTGTGAACCACGAAAGATTGTCGCCTTGAATGAAATTTTCGCCCTGCAGCGGAGTGTGAGCTTATCCTCCTGGCAGATTAAAACTGTGCGCCGGACTGAGACTCGAACTCGGGACCTGAGGTAGTCTCTGTCCGGCACACAGTTTTAGTCTGCCAGAAAGTTTCATTGTCGTCTTGGATAAAGTATTTGGCTCTGTACGCAATTCGTGTGAATCAAACACTGTGGTGGTGGTGGTGGTGGTGGTGGTGGTGGTGGTTAGTGTTTAACGTCCCGTCGACAACGAGGTCATTAGAGACGGAGCGCAAGCTCGGGTTAGGGAAGGATTTGGAAGGAAATCGGCCGTGCCCTTTCAAAGGAACCATCCCGGCATTTGCCTGAAACGATTTAGGGAAATCACGGAAAACCTAAATCAGGATGGCCGGAGACGGGATTGAACCGTCGTCCTCCCGAATGCGAGTCCAGTGTGCTAACCATTGCGCCACCTCGCTCGGTCAAACACTGTGGAAAATACAGATAGCCGAACCCTAAATGTAGGATAATACATCGCTGGAAAAAAATTAGTGCACTTCGAAAGACGACGGCGAATTTGATCTCATGGCATATGCCACCTGTGGGATAGTATATGTACTGATAATCTCCTGGAAGCGGTAACGACCGTAAAATACTTAGGAGTTACTATCCGGAGCGATCAGAAGTGGAGTGATCACATAAAACAAATAGTGGGAAAAGCAGGCGCCAGGTTGAGATTCATAGGAAGAATTCTAAGAAAATGTGACTCATCGACGAAAGAAGTAGCTTACAAAACGCTTGTTCGTCCGATTCTTGAGTATTGCTCATCAGTATGGGACCCTTACCAGGTTGGATTAATAGAAGAGATAGACATGATCCAGCGAAAAGCAGCGCGATTCGTCATGGGGACATTTAGTCAGCGCGAGAGCGTTATGGAGATGCTGAACAAGCTCCAGTGGCGGACACTTCAAGAAAGGCGTTACGCAATACGGAGAGGTTTATTATCGAAATTACGAGAGAGCACATTCCGGGAAGAGATGGGCAACATATTACTACCGCCCACATATATCTCGCGTAATGATCACAACGAAAAGATCCGAGAAATTAGAGCAAATACGGAGACTTACAAGCAGTCGTTCTTCCCACGCACAATTCGTGAATGGAACAGGGAAGGGGGGATCAGATAGTGGTACAATAAGTACCCTCCGCCACACACCGTAAGGTGGCTCGCGGAGTATAGATGTAGATGTAGATAATGGTTTCAATGTCGTGCCTCAACAGATAGCGTAGTGGCATGGCTACCAGAACGCCATCTGTGTCTACGCTTCAGTAGGGAATACTCACGGCCAGAAGGCTCATTGTAGCGTAAACGTGTGAAGCAAGCAGGTAACCATGTCACGGAGACACTCGTGCTTCTTCCTGCGAATTGAGCAAATTTGAAAGAGGTCAAATTGTGGCCTACCGAGTCGTTGGATGGTCCTTATGCCACAGTATCGACGTGCACGGCTCGACTGGCGCCGTTACATCACTTGGGAGATGGAATGGCGCGCCGTGGTCTTCAGCGATAGAAGCACATTCTGCCTGCACGCAAGTGATGTTTTTTTTTTTCATTTACATTTACTTGGGTACTCTGCAAATCACATTTAAGTGCCTGATAGAGGGTTCATCGAACCATCTTCAGAATAATTCTCTATTATTCCAATCTCGTACAGCGTGCGAAAAAAGCGAACAGCTACATATTTCCGTGCTAGCTCTCATTTCCCTGATTTTATTATGGTGATGGATTCTCCCTATGTAGCTAAGCGTCAATAAAATATTTTCGCATTCGGAGGAGAAGGCTGGTGATAGAAATTTCGTAAGAAGATTCCGTCGCAACGAAAAACGTCTTTGTTTTAATGATGTCCACCCCAAGTCTTGTCATTTCAGTGACACTCTCTCCCCTGTTTCACGATAATACAAAACGTGCTGTCCTCCTTTGAATTTTCTCGATGTACTCCGTCAATCCTCTCTGGTAACGATCCCACATCGCGCAGCAATATTCTAAATGAGGACGGACAAGCGTAGTGTAGGCCGTCTTTTTAGTAGATCTGTTACATTTTCTAAGTGTCCTGCCAATAAAACGCAGTCTTTGGTTAACCTTCGCCACAACATTTTCTGTGTGTTCCTTCCAATTTAAGTTGTTCGTAATTGTAATTCCCAGGTATTTAATTGAATTTACGGCTTTTAGATTAGACTGATTTATCGTGTAACCGAAGTTTAACGGATTCCTTTTAGCAGTCATGTGGTTGACCACACACTTTTTGTTATTTATCGTCAATATCCAAATTTGCACTATACAGATATCTTTTCTAAATAGTTTTGCAATTTGTTTTGATCCTAATCGGTAACGACAGCTTTATCAGCAAACAACTTAAAACGGTTGCTTAGATTGTCTCCTAAATTGTTTGTATAGATGAGAAAGAGCAAAGGGCCCATAACATTCCTCGGAGAAAGCCAGAAATCGCTTTTGTTTTACTCGACGACATTTGGTCAGTTACTACGACTTGTGACCTCTCTGACAGGAAATTACGAATCCAGTCACATAACTGAGACGCTATGCCATAAGCACGCAATTTCACTACAGGCCACTTGGATGTTACAGTGTCAAAAGCCTTCTGGAAATTTAGAAATGTGGAATCAATTTGAAATCGCAGTACGACGAAGACCTGGTTCAAAAATGGCTCTGAGCACTATGGGACTTAACTTCTGAGGTCATCAGTCCCCTAGAACTTAGAACTACTTAAACCTAACTAACCTAAGGACATTACTCACATCCATGCCCGAGGCAGGATTCGAACCTGCGACGTAGCGGTCGCGCGGTTCCAGATTGAAGCGCCTAGAACCGCTCGGCCACTCTGGCCGACGAAGACCTGGTGAACGCTGTCCTGTAGAGGGCATTCATCCAAGCACATTGGCCCCATCCAAGTCCTAATGGTCCAAAGTACGATAAGCTGCAACTCCCGTTCAGTATTGAGGTTCTGGAGGGGACACTAACCAGCGTTTAGTGCATGCGCAATGTTGTTAGATCCGTGCTTCAACCCTTCTTGCAACAGGAAGGTGATGTGTTGTTCCAACAGGATAATGCTCGCCCACACTCTGCCCTTACAATTCGACGTGCTCTGCAAGACGTGCAGCAACTTCCCTGGCCAGCACGATCTCCGGACTTGCCTCCAATCCAGCACGTGTGGGATATGATAACACGAGAAGTAGCTCATCCGACCCGTCAACCAGCTACGTCAGAACTACGTGAACAGGTCGACTTGGCGTGGCATAACATATCCGAGGACAGTATTAGCCATCTGTACGGTCGATTGACTGTCGGGGTCGGCACCTACATTGCCGCCCGAGGAGTCTACATCACGTACTAATATGGGTGTGTTTCATAATGTCGATACCTGGCACCACAGAACCGCTTGTTGCTATCTATCTGTGAATGTAATCATTTCGTGTTCTCCACATGAGCTGTTACAACAACAATTCTGAGTGAACTGCAAGCCTCTAAAAGGGCGTACTAATTTTTTTTTCCGACAGTGTAATTAACCATACTGGCAAATTCTTCTTCCGTGGCTTGTTACAATCAAGGTTAAAAGTAACTATCGCAATCACTTAGTTGTTAATCGTGTAGTCTTATTTCATTGGCAACGCGTTTCGAGCGATCAGTGCTCATCAGCCATCAATGCATTCAAATTACTTATGTAGTACGTAAGTTACTAGCACTATTAAGTGGGTTATCGCTACTTCGTTGCCTTGCCACAGCAGTCAGTAGTGTGTACATGCAGTGCGTCACCACGATATCACGAAAAAAATTTACTTATCATGAACTTGTTTGCATGGCCATATTCCGCAGCAGCTGTTAACAATTATTGGTTTCTGGAATTAAAGACTTTTTCAGCAGATGGGGTTTGCCATAACATACGAAACTGCTATGCCACTTACCTTTATAGTTACACAAAACTGAAGTGGAAAAACGACCAATGCAGCGTAAGGAAAAATAGATTCAGAAAGAACGAGAAATTGCAAAAACTGAATGCGCAACAAGTTTCCTTAGACCTCAATATCTGATAGCAACAAAGAAAAAAGCAATGGTTTTCAGAATAGGTTAACAAAAAGCAAAAACCAACAGTGACCACAGAAGATGCCTCATAAAAAAAAAATTTTAACGTGTCTGATGAAATATAATAATTAGTTATAGCAAGCTTAAGACAGAAAATGAATGATTTACCTGCCAATACGTCTATTCGGCAAAAAGAATATACCATACATACTTGGTTAAAATTTCTATATAGGGAGGCATACGTTCTGGTCCTGATGAACACCCTGAAACTTAACAAATTAGCGGTAGTATAAATTGCAATAATTTACAAGAAAAATCGTTCTCGTGCGACATATTAACATTTTTAATGTAGCTTGTAAAACTACTGTAACTTATATACGGCTGCTGCGAAAAATGATCACCACAAGAAACTTCTTAGCAGTAATATAGTCGACAGATTAGTAACATAAATAATTTGATTAGTATACCTCGACGACAGCAACTTTCCAGTCTAGTCTGTCCTCTACGTCGCGTAGGCAAACAAAGGTCTCCCCCCCCCCCCCCCCCGATAATCTGCCCCCACCCCACCCCACCCTCTGCTCCATAACCAGATTGACAACTGTTTAATACCTCAGGATATACCTTATCGACAGGTACCTTCTTTTAGTCAGTCATAAACTTTATCTTTCCCCGATTCTATTCAGTACTTAGTCATGAGTTATCCAATCTGTGGATCTACCCTCCAGTGTACTTCTCTATAGGAGCACATTTGAGAAGGTTCTATTATCATCTTGTCTGAACTGTTCATCGCTCTTGTCCCACTTCCGTACACAACTTTACACCACACAAATAACTTCAGAAAATACTTACAAGGGAACCTCCCCATCGCACCCCCCTCAGATTTAGTTATAAGTTGGCACAGTGGATAGGCCTTGAAAAACTGAACACAGATCAGTTGAGAAAACAGGAAGAAGTTATGTGGAACTGCGAAAAAATAAGCAAAATATACAAACTGAGTAGTCCATGGGCGACATATACAACATCTAGGACACTAGAAACGCAGGAGCGCCGTGGTCTCGTGGTAACGTGAGCAGCTGCAGAACGAGAGGTCCTTGGTTCAAGTCTTCCCTCGAGTGAAAAGTTTACTTTTTTATTTTTGCATAGTTATTATTTGTCCGTTCGTTCATTGACGTCTCTGTTCACTGTAATAAGTTTAGTGTCTGTGTTTTGCGACCGCATCGCAAAACCGTGCGATTAGTTGACGAAAGAACGTACCTCTCCAATGGGAACCGAAAACATTTGATCGCAAGGTCATAGGTCAACCGATTCCTCCACAGGAAAACACATCTGATATATTCTATACGACACTGGTGACGGCATGTGCGTCACATGACAGGAATATGTTGTCCACCCACCTAACTTGTACACTTGGCGAATGGGTAAAAAGATTCTTCTACCTTGCCCGATTTAGGTTTTCTTGTGGGTGTGACAATCACTCCCAAAAAAGTGATGAAAACATAAGAGTTTGTGACATAAACTGAAAATAAAAAAATTAAACTTTTCACCCGATGGAAGATTTGAACGAAGGACCTCTCGTTCCGCAGCTGCTCACGTTATCACGAGACTACGGCGCTCTTGCGTTACCAATGTCCTTGATGTTGCATATCTTGCCATGAACTACTCAGTTTGTATATTTTGCTTATTTTTTTCATAGTTCCACACAACTTCTTCCTGTTTTCTCAATTGGTCTGTGTTCAGTTTTTCAAGGCCTATCCACTGTGCCAGCTTATAACTAAATCTGAGGGGGGTGCGATGGGGAGGTTCCCTTGTTAGTAATACTTAAATTCATGTTCGATGTTAGCAAGTTACTCTTTCGCTCAACTACTTCCTTACTATTTCCAGTGCGGTTTTATATTCTCTCTACTTCAGCCATCTTCACGTATTTTGATTACCCAACTCTTCTACCACCTTAGTGTGTCATTCCATAATCTAATTCGCCCAGCATCGACTGATTTAATTCGACCGCGTTCCATTATCTTTGTCTTCCTTTTGTTGATGCTCATTTTGTAACATCTTCTCAAGACACTGGCCATCGCGTTGACTGCTCTTCAGTGTCCGCCGTCTGTCAGAATTACAATGTCATCGGCAGACCTGTAAGTTTCTCTTCTTTTCCCTGAACTTCATAATCCCCTTCCAAACAATTTCGTTGGTTACCTTTAATGCTTGCTCAGTGTACAGTTTGAAGAACATCGGGGGTAGGCTAAAACTTCCTCAATCCCTTGTCAGCCACTCCTTCCCTTCGATGTCCAATTTTTATAACAGGAATCTGGTTTCGCTACAAGCTGTAGATAATTTCCCTCCCTGCATTTTATCCCTGCTACATTCGCAGTATCAGAGAGAACATTCTAGTTAGCTTCGACAAAAGCTTTCCCTGAATCTAAAACTGCTGTAAGCGGGGGTTTACCTTTCTGATACCTACCTCCCAAGAGGTCGTAGGGTCAGTATTGACTACAGTGTTCCTATATTTCCCAAGGATCCAAACTCATTTTCACCCTAGGTCACCTTCTGAAAGTTTTTCCATTCTTCCGTTGATAATTCATGTCGGTATTTTGTAACTATGACTTAGTAAACGGATGGTACGGCAACATTCACACATGTCAGCACAGCATTTCTATGGAAATTGAATTTATGATTCTTCCTCAAGCTTGACGTAATTTCGCATGTCTTGTATTTCTTGCGTATTAGATGCAACAATTTTGTCATTTTCCAGAGAATTTGCGAAATTTTGAGGGATTGTCGTTTACTTCAGGTTTCATGTTCAAATTCCGTGGAATTCTTCTGGCATTACGATATACCTTATCCGTGCTTCATCTACGCCCTCTTAATATTAACGTTGAGTTGGCTGTTTCCTGGATACGTATATCCACTGTAGGAAGTATGTTACAATCGTTAGCTTGGTGGGTTAACAGTAATACAGAATTGGCGGCCCGTGTGCCGTAAGAGGAATGCTCTGTGGTGCGCTGTGCGGTCACCAGGTGGCAGGGCGGGGGCCGTGTTTGTGAACAGGAAGCGGACAGGGCGCGCGCCGATCCGCAAGGTCACCGCCGCTCTCGCCTTGTTTCATTTTTCGCCAGCCTGCAGTGCGCACAGAGCAAAGCTTGGCTGGCTCGCTTATGCTAGTGGACACGTCCCAAGCGCGCGTGGCCAGTTCTCTCGTACAATCGCCTGCTGATTTATAAGTGCCAGGTTGTTATTCGAGTAGAGGAGAAGTGAAAACTGTATCATTTGGTGGAGAAAGTCCGCCGCCAGGACAGAGCTTTCGAATAACCGTCTGAAAGGCCGAGATTGAGGCGTGGGATAGCCATTTAAAGGCGTTAGCGAATATTCCGTTTCTCGTTAAATGCAAGGAGACGACGTTCCGTCTCGCCAAGAGACTCAACCAACAGCGTACAGAAATGCTTAAGATACAATCTTTCTCTTGTTAAATAACACGAGAGGTGGACCCAAAACCGTCATTAAAAATTCTACAAATGTGCCTGCTAACATTAAAACAGCCTGCATAACCATTGCTAATATACGAGGTGCGCAATTTCTAGCGCAGGTAGTTCCCAAAAGTACGATGTTACGGGGGTATCAAGCGAAATTCGTGACTAGATTGAGGATTTTTTGGCAGGGAGGACGCAAGAAGTTAACTTGGACAGTCATCGACAAACGGAGAAGTAACTCCGGGTGTGCCCAGGAAACGTGTTGGGACCCTTGCTGTTCGTATTGTACAGGGTGACAATTATTGAAATATAAGAAATTAACTCGTTATAACTTCTGAAAAGTTTGCGTTAGGACGTTCAAACTGCACGGTTGGCCGCGGAGCGTGATGGTAATTAGTATGTGCACTCGCCTTGTTGTTGTCGGCCATTTTCACATGAAAATGTCACGGTACTGTACCTGAGCGTATAGCGCTTGTGAAGGCCTACTATGCCAGAATTAGCAGCCCCACTCTGCTCAACGGAAGTTTCCGACAGAGTTAAAGCTGAAGACAACCGGTCCAAGTGCGCTAACAGTCAAGAATTTGATTCGCAAGTTTGAGAGAACGAGTAGTGTTCGTGATCACTGTGTTGGCAGTGTCGGTCGTTCAGAAAGGGTGAAAACGTCTGAAACAATCAAGAAGGCACGCGCTGTGTTTCAAACCAGATCCATGAAATCGATCAGACGAGCTACACAACAGGTGGGAATCAATCGGGAGACACGGCGACAAATTGTTGAAGACAGGCATCTCTTCCCATATAAAATTCAAACCCATCAACCATTTAAGCCCCAGGGTCATGTAACAGCGGCTGTGTTTCGCCAACACTATTGTCCACAGAATTGACGAACGGGACTTCGATGTGGATATGGTTTGGTTTAGCGACGAAGCCCACTTTAATTTGGGCGGCTTCATCAATAAGCAAAATTGGCGCATTTGGGGGTCTAAGAATCCGCAATCCGCAATTCGCGATCAGTATGTCTCTTCTCCCTCAATGGGTGACCGTATGGTGTGCAATGTCCAGTCACGGAATAATCGGTGTGACATTCCTTGATGGCACTGTGACTACCGAACAGGACGTGAAGATTTTGAAAGATGATTTCATCCCCATTATCCAAAGTGATACTGATTTAGCAAAGACGTGGTTCATGCAATACGTATCTCGACCCCATCGCAGCAGGAGTGTGTTTGATGTCCTGGAGGACCGTATATATAATGTAAAATTGTGCACTTCAAACTGCGAAGAAACGTAGTATCCGCAGACCATATTATCAATGAGCCACATTTGGGAACAGTTAACTCGTACAAATACCTGGGTGTAACGCTTTATTAGGGATATGAAACAGAATTATCACGTAGACTGGGTCGCGAGTAAAGCACGTGAAAGACTGCGGTGTTCGTTTGTGAAATACCAGGAAAGTGCAGTCTGTCTTCAAAAGAAACTGGATGCAAAACATCCGTGCGAACCATCCTAGAATATTGCTAAAGTGTGTGGGAGTCACACCCAATAGAATTAACGGGGGATATTGAATGTATACAGAGATTGGTAGCCCGAATGACAGATGTGTTTGACCCGTGGAGTGTCACAGAGTTCCTGAAGAAACTCAACTGGCAGACTTTGAAGATGCACACAAACTATCCCGAGAAAGCCTGTTTACAAAGTTTCAAGAATTGACTTTAAACGATGACTCTAAAAATATACTAAAAACACCCTACGTACCGCTCCCGTCGGGCTCGTGAGGACAAGATGAGGCCAATTACAGCGTTTAAACAATCATTCTTCCCGCGCTCCATTTGTGAATGCAGTGGGAAAAATAACCTACTAAGTGGTACAGTGGGACGTACCATCTGCCATGCACTTCAGTGGTTTGCAGAGTACAGATGTAGATGTAGTCTACCTTCACATCAGCGTTCATACTACGCAAAACATTTTGTGTGGCCGAGGTATTTGTTATTTTCACTCCCTGTTCTATTTGTGAGTGATGCGTAGGAAGATTTCTATTTCCTCGTCGCGGTCATTTCACGAGAGGAAGTAATACGCTGACGGACTCTTATTGGAACGTACACTCTCGGAATATCAGCAGCAAACCACTCCGCAATGTACATAGCATCTGTCGTAGAGTCAACCACTGGAGTTTGTAGAGATTTCCCGAAACGAATCTGTGACTAAACTCGCCGCTTTTTACAGGATAATAATCCAACCCGATAACAGTTACAGACTGGTGAACAGTACTCAAGATTCGGTAGAACGAGTGTTTCACAAGCTATTTCTTCTCACGATGAAATAAATTTCCTAAGGGTTATTCCATTAAATCCCAGCCTGGTCTCTGATCTTTCGACAATTAATTTTATGCGATTTCACTTAGTCGCTCCGCATTTTACAGTCGCAGGCTGTTTCCAGTTGTGGTAGTCAGCGGATAGACCACTGGGCTTGGTCCTTGGGGTACCGGATTCATCCCCGGTTACGGACGGGGATTTTTCAAAGTTTGTCCATCCAGTAAGGACGTAGATCCATTCATCCTTCTATCAAATGAGTACCGGGCATATTTCCTGTGGGTAAAAGGCGGTCTCAATGAAGTGCTCGCCGCTCTGCCCCTCCTAACGCCTCGGCGAAGAAAGGTTGCTCTCTACCTGTAGTAGGCCAGTAGCCCAGTCACGGATTTGTGCAACGGTTTTCTCCTTATATCTGTTTCCAGTGATTTATCGTCAAAAGATAAATCGTACAATAATGGATCTCTTATCTTATTATACGCAATAGCACGGTAAGTTGCGCTGACAGGCATACAAAATATGACATCTGAATTCTTTGAACCAGTTAAAAGTTCATGGCAGAGATTTCTGTAATTTATAAGGGGGCGATCAAATAGTTTCCGTTCAAAGGCCGTACAGTCTAAAATCTTTATGCCACTCAAGCCAAATCGCCACGAGCATGGAGACAATCATCCCACCAGCGAACCATGTTGGAGATGCCCATGTGGTAAAACACCGTGTTCTGCCGTCAGTGCCTGCTGCACATCACCGTCCGACAAGAATCGTCGACCCTTCAAGTCCTTTAAGTGACCGAAGGAGTGGTGATCGCATGGGGGAGATCAGAACTGTAGGGTGCGTGCTCGGGTGTCTCCCCGTTGAGTTAGCGTGACTTATGTGTTCTAACATTTGCAGATAGGGGACGAACGTTAGCATGAACCAGCAGCATCCTTCGACGCAACATTCCACAACGTTGTTTTTTGAGAGACTTGCTGCCCCATACAGATTCACTATTGTCAGATGGATGTCTACCTAAACTACTGGCCATTAAAATTGCTACACCAAGAAGAAATGCAGATGATAAACGGGTATTCATTGGACAAATATATTATACTAGAACTGACATGTGATTACATTTTCACGCAGTTTGGGTGCATAGATTCTGAGAAATCAGTACCCAGAACAACCACCTCTCGCCGTAATAACGGCCTTGATACGCCTCGGCATTGAGTCAAACAGAGCTTGGATGGCATGTACAGGTACAGCTGCCCATGCAGCATCAACACGATACCACAGTTCATCAAGAGTAGTGACTGGCGTATTGTGACGAGCCAGTTGCTCGGCCACCATTGACCAGACGTTTCCAATTGGTGAGAGAGCTGGAGAATGTGCTGGCCAGGGCAGCATTCGAACATTCTCTGTATCCAGAAAGGCTCATACAGGACCCGCAACATGTGGTCGTGCATTATCCTGCTGAAATGTAGGGTTTCGCAGGTATCGAATGAAGGGTAGTCACGGCTCGTAACACATCTGAAATGTAACGTCCACTGTTCAAAGTGGCGTCAATGCGAACAAGAGGTGACAGAGACGTGTAACCAAAGGCAACCCATACCATCACGCCGGGTGATACGCCAGTATGGCGATGACGAATACATGATTCCAATGTGCGTTCACCGAGATGTCGCCAAACACGGATGCGACCATCATGATGCTGTGAACAGAACCTGGATTCATCCGATAAAATGTTGTACCATTCGTGCACCCAGGTTCGTCGTTGAGTACACCATCGCAGGCGCTCCTGTCTGTGATGCAGCGTCAAGGGTAACCGCAGCCATGGTCTCGGAGCTGATGTAAACGTCGTCGAACTGTTCGTGCAGATGGTTGTTGTCTTGCAAACGTCCCCATCTGTTGACTCGGGGATCGAGACGTGGCTGCACGATCCGTTACAGCCATGCGGATAAGGTGCCTGTCATCTCGACTGCTAGTGATACGAGGCCGTTGGGATCCTGCACGGCGTTCTGTTTTACCCTCCTGAACCCACCGATTCCATATTCTGCTAACGGACATTGGATCTCGACCAACGCAAGCAGCAATGTCGCGATACGATAAACCGCAATCGCGATAGCCTATAATTCGACCTTTATCAAAGTCGGAAACGTGATGGTACGCATTTCTCCTCCTTGCACGAAGCATCACAACAACGTTTCACCAGGCAACGGCGGTCAACTGCTGTTTGTGTATGAGAAATCGGTTGGAAACTTTCCTCATGTCAGCACGTTGTAGGTGTCGCCACCGGCGCCAACCTTGTGCGAGTGCTCTGAAAAGCTAATAGTTTCCATATCACAGCATCTTCTTCCTGTCGGTTAAATTTCGCGTCTGTAGCACGTCATCCTCGTGGTGGAGAAATTTTAATGGCCAGTAGTGTGTGTTTGTCCTTCGGCAGCCAAGAAAAGGATAACAGCACGTTGGTCCTGCTTGAACGCATTTGGTAATAACGTCGCAAGCGTCAACGGTTCCACACTAACTGCACGCACTTCGGAAAGACACGGATGCGCACTGATCCCTTGCCTACATGTCGCTGCTTATATACCAGCATCGGAGTCGCGCTACGTTGCATATACGCTACAGCAACGCCCTCGAACGGAAACATTCTGATGGACACCTTACACAATATATCAGGCTATCTTTCCATTCGATTCACGGATGAGCGTGAGGATGATGGTCGATTATAGTCCTCTCCTTGAATTCTGAACAGCGTGATTTTGTAACGTATTATTTCCATGCTGTCAGAGTTTGTCAGCGGGGTAATTACTCGATCTGAGTTTCAGCCCGGAGAAGTTTTTACGACACGGCAAACCACCGTAGTCGTAGATTTTGACAAGGCGTTCAGAACTGCACAGGAGCTGGAAGAGCCTTTTCTCGGCAGCCAGAGATGGGTGTAAGAATTTTACTCAAATATAGGCACGCACTTCGGAATAGTTTCGTTGCTTGTGGTATGCTGAACGTTTCCTTTGAGGTCACGAGAAATTTTCTAGTCCGTCTATAGTTTTTTTCTAGTCTATACTGTTATTAGCTGCAGATAGCAAGCGCAGACCAAGTGTTCGATTCTTTAGCGTTCCATGTTGGTACTGTAGAGGAAATGCATAGATAGGCAGCCTTGCGGGATCATTTTAATGAAGGGTTGGGGAGTGTGACCATAGTGTCTCGTGAGTTTTCTTTGCTTGAAATCAAAAGTTCTTCCAATTCAGTACAACAGTAAATAATCATCGTTGCAGAATTACCCTATTATGGGGCTGCTGTTGCAATCCAGAGCTTCGGAATCCTTTAGAGGTGTTCCTTCATATCTTGGGTCAGGAAGAATGAAATCCACCAAAACTTTTTCCCCGAGTTTCTGGCCACTGGTGTCCCTTTATATATATAATCACTTACTTTCATTGTGCTACAAATGCCTAAGACTTTAATAATGATAAAATAATCGTATAGAAAATATTGAAATGTAATCATAATTGTTGACAGTGGTGGTGGTGGTGGTGGTGGTGGTGGTGGTGGTGGTGGTGGTGGTGGTGGTGGTCACCCCAATTACCCCTCTCTCCCTCCTCCCTCCCCCCCTCCCCCCTCCCCCCCCCCACTACGATTGGATCCGCGCCTGGTAAAAAAGACTGAACTAATGAAAGCGTCTGTGTGCAGGAAAGAGCGCCAGCAGCTAGAGTACTGATTAGCTAAGGATCCTAAACGTAGGACAAACTTCTGGAGTCTCTTAGCACAGGTGTACGTGATTTTTAAGGCTGCGGATTTTGCTGCGGCAATAGCCAATCGGCAATGCGATGACGGCTTTGTGATGGCTCGGAGAACTGAAGAGTTACAATTGGAGCTTTCTGTAAGAAGTATGAATAAAATGTATTGTTTCCGTTGAAGGTTGAGGATTTGATTCGGTTATGTTCTTCTGGTCTGGCCTTTACGCCTATCGGCTGTTGTTTCTTTCTGTTCTGTCTCCTGTGGTTGCTAAAGACTTTTCCGAGAACCAGAGTGACGTTAAAAATACATTGTTAGCGGTCTTTTGTTTTTAAATTTGTGTTTAAGTTCCTATGGGACCAAACTGCTGTAGTCATCGGCCCCTAGGCTTACAGACTACTTAATCTAAGTGAAACAAACTTACACTAAGTACAACACACACACACACACACACACACACACACACACACACACACACACACACACACACACACGCCCGAGGGAGGACTCGAACTTCCGATGGGGTGGAGCTGCGCGAACCGCACGGCCACCCCGCTCGGCTCTCTCTTTCTTCCATGCCATTGATCAATTTTGAAATTTAGCTGAGTACAGTTGAAGAGCTACAGGGCTGTGATAAACTGTGAGAGTTACGAATTTATCACCTTGTCTTGCGGGATGTATCGAGGCTGGCTTAACTTAAAATAGTTCACCAATATATAAATGCAAAAAATTGATGCTGGTCCACTGATTAACAGTTCCTTGGCCAACAGTAGTGAAATTTCTTGCGTAGCAGGACCCCGTGTGTCGTGAAGAGCCAGAGCACGTGGAACACGGTAAGGGTGTTCCTTAGTGGCTTGGCATTGATAAGAAGAGAAGCCGAATGTTGACATTTCATCTTCGCCATCTTTCCAGAAGTGATACGCAGGTGTCTGAGGAACATACGTAGGTTTCCTCCTGGAAACCGGTTGTTGGGCATTCCCTTCACTGTTTGGCGAGAGAGACAAACCTGAGGCCATTCGGTTTTGTCTTTCTGCGCAGGTCATCATTATCCCCTGCTCGTCCGACCTGACAGAAGAACCATACATTTGAGTGGAAATTACTGTATATATCGTACAGTTGTTCAGTAAGCACTCTTTCGTAAACAAACTGCAGTTCTCAGTGTCCTACCAATCACCAGTTGATTGACCTTCAAATAAATCTGTACAGAGAAAAACTGGCAAACATTCTACCCTTCCCTCCCCTCCCCCCCCCCCTCCCCCAGGGGGTCCACAACTCTTTTGTGGATACGTGCGGAGCGAGCACGGGACCCTGAGCTAATGTGGCCCTCCTTCCTTTCCGGGCTGCATACCTTCCTTTTCCGCATCCTTCCCTATCCCCCATCTTCGCCCCCCCCCTCCCCTCACCTCTGGCTCTTTCCTTCCCTTTCTCCCCCTCTGGGAGTATGGTTTGTGCCTACGTCCGGAGACGGACGCTCGTAAATTTAACGCATTCTTCGCCTTCTCTGCTTGTATGTCTTCATCCTTCCTTTGTACTTCTCTTTTCCTTACCTCTTTTCCTTACCTCTTCTCCTTACCCTTTTCTCCGCTGCGGCGTTTGAGACCTCTCTTCTTTCCTTTCCCTTTCTTTGTTTTTCCCTTCCTCTTTTTTCCTCCCTGTGCGTGTCTGAAGGCCGACCCACACATTTTCGTGCGTAGCCGGTGACAGGGTAACGCGTAATTCCCCACCCCGGGTAGACAGGTAGGACACGTACGTACCCCCTGCTAACGGCCAGGCCCAGGGAGTGGTGATTACCTGAGCTGATACCTTCCGAAAGTGCCGATTGGTCCCTTCATCCGTTTGTCAGGAGGTGTGACCTGAGGTGTGAACAATCACCTAAGGCGGGAGTGCCCTCAGAGAGGGCCCCCACAAGGGAGGAGCGCGCCATCGGAGACGCCGGTAATCATGTGGGATTCTTCCGCAATGGTTTCCTCACCTTCCAGTATGTCTGTTCACAAGCGTAAGTTCACTGAGTCTCAGCCACAGACAGTTCTTCCATCGTTGCCACAGTTCCTTGCTGTTTCTCGGTCTGATGAAGGTCACGACTTCTCCACGGTCAACCCTTTCATTATTCAGAAAGGTGTCGATGCAATTGCAGGTCCTGTAAAGTCTTGTTCCAGATTACGGAATGGCACCTTGTTGTTACAAACATCAGTGCCCTCCAGGCACAAAAATTGCTGTGTACTTCACTTCTCCACACCTTCCCTGTGCGTGTGGAACCGCACCGTACTTTAAACTCCTCGTGTGGAGTTGTTTATACACGCTCCCTCGATGGATTGTCTGACGACGAAATTCAGCACTACCTGTCTGACCAGGGCATAACGGCTGTTCATAGAGTTATGAAAAGGGTTGACACGAACATCATTCCAACCCGCACTGTCTTCTTGACATTTGACAAAGTTCGACTGCCATCCAAAATCAAAGCAGGCTATGAGATAATTTCCGTTCGCCATTATGTCCCAAACCCTACGTGTTGCTATCGGTGTCAGCGGTTCAATCACACCAGCCAGTCCTGTTCCAAGCCAGCCAAATGTGTTACATGTGGCAAGGATGCCCATGAGGGTGCTTGTCCACCTCCATCCCCTCGCTGCATCAACTGTATGGGTGACCATGCTGCTTCCTCTCGAGATTGCCCCATTTTCAAAGACGAAAAGCTCATCCAGGAAATCAGAGTGAAGAAAAAGGTGTCGACCTTTGCTGCTCGAAAATTATTCGCCAGTCGACAGCCCACCGTGCCTCAGACAGCAAAATGCAGCACTGTCCTTGCTTCTCCTCGGCCAACAAAGGAGGCGGCCACGCAGACTTGCGACCTCACCTTTAGTGCCACGGTCGTCAGATCGGCCAGCGCAAAGATCGCCCGTTCAACCTCACCACTTTTGCCTGCCCACTCTACGGCTCACCCGGTTCTGCTAAATCTCGAGCCCAAAAGTCAGACACAAAGACTTCGAAAAAAGAGCATACTCGTGAAGATTTTTTACGTACCCCAACTTCACAACCATCGGTTCCTCCTTCATCTAAACATCATTTTTCCAAGAAGGCTAATAAGAAACCCAGTTCATCTCTTTCTCCGCCAAGGCGTGTCTCATCTACAGCACCACCTGGCGGAAATCGCCCTCGGCCATCTTCTGTGTCGCCGAGGCGCACTGCTGGCGGCCGATCGCTGGTGGCAGGAGCTGCTCCTGAACAACCTATGGATCAGGATCTTCTGCCTTCGGCTGAATGCCATTCCATGCTGTCGGTCGCAAGCTCTGAGCAGTCGTTGAGTTGACGGCAACCTTGGTCACATTCCTCCATTTTCTGTTCACCCAATGTCTATTATCCACTGGAATATCCGCGGCATTCGAGCCAATCGGAATGAATTGTCGATCCTCTTACGATCCTACTTGCCGGTCATCTTCTGTCTTCAGGAAACAAAGCTGCATCCCCATGACCGCTTTGTTCTCCCCCATTTTCAGTCCATCCGATTTCATCTCCCCTCTGTTGAAGGCACTGCAGCCCATGGAGGACTCATGATTCTTCTCCATGATACTCTCCATTATCACCCAATCCACTTAAACACTTCCTTCCAAGCTGTCGCTGTCCGTCTTTCCCTTTCTCGATATACCTTTTCTCTTTGTACTGTATACATTCCATCGTCCACACCAATGGCACGATCTGATCTCCTTCATCTTCTTGGTCAGCTTCCACCCCCCTATTTGCTGGTTGGGGACTTCAATGCCCACCACCCGCTCTAGGGATCTCCACATCCTTGTCCACGTGGCTCACTATTGCTAGACGTCTTCCACCAAGCGGATCTAGTTTGCCTCAACACTGGGGTCCCTACATTTTTGTCTGCCTCCACGACAAATTTCTCTCATTTGGACCTTTCGGTCGGTACTGTTCCGCTAGCTCGGCGCTTCGAATGGTTCGCCCTTGGATACACACTCGAGTGACCACTTTCCATGTATCCTTAGACTGCAGCCTCAACTGCCATATATGCGCCCGCGACGCTGGAAGTTTGCCCAAGCCGATTGGACACTTTTTTCGTCTCTAGCGACATTCGATGACCGTCACTTTCCTAGCGTCGACGATGAGGACACACACATTACCGACGTTATTCTTACAGCTGCGGAACGTTCAATACCACGCACCTCCGAATTGCCCCGGCGTCCCCTAGTTCCTTGGTGGAACGAGACATGCCGTGACGCAATACGTGAGCGGCGACGTGCTCTTCGCGTTTTGCGCCACCATCCTACTTTCGGCAACCGTATCCGCTATAAGCAGTTCCGTGCGCGATGCCGTCGCGTCATCCGCGATAGCAAGAAGGCAAGCTGGAAATTCTTTATTAGCTCATTTAACACCTTCACTCCCTCCTCGGAAGTTTCGAGTCGGATTCGACGGTTATCAGGCGCGCCTAGTTTCTCCCCGGTCTCTGGGGTCACTGTCGCGCGTGATACGTCAGTGGACCCCGTCGCAATTTCTAACTCCTTGGGTAAACACTTTGCTGAGATTTCGAGCTCTTCAAATTACCCGCCAGTGTTTCTCCCGAAGAAACGTGCAGCGGAAGTGCAACCTCTTGCTTTCTTCTCTCAAAATCGCGAAAGCTATAATACTGTTTTCCCCTTGCGGGAACTCCAACATGCACTCTATTCTTCTCGCTCCTCCGCCCCAGGACCGGATGGTATCCACATCCAAATGTTACTGCATGTATCAACCCATAGTCTGCGTTACCTCCTTCGTATTTATAATCGAATTTGGACCGACAGTACTTTTCCCAGACGATGGCGGGAAGCTATCGTCGTTCCTGTTCCGAAACGTGGAAAGGACAAACATCTCCCCTCTAGCTATCGCCCCATTTCTCTCACGAGTAGCGTATGTAAGGTTTTGGAGCGTATGGTGAATTGCCGTTTAGCTTGGTGGCTGGGGTCCCGCGGTCTTTTAACACCTGCCCAATGCGGTTTCCGAAAGCATCGTTCTGCAGTTCACCATCTTGTTTCTCTCTCCACTTATATCATGAACAATTTTCTCCGGAAACGCCAAACAGTAGCAATATTTTTTGATCTGGAGAGAGCATACGATACCTGTTGGAGGACAGGCATCCTCCGCACACTGTTCTCTTGGGGCTTTCGAGGTCGGCTGCCCCTTTTTCTTCGCGAATTTATAGCAGAGCGCACATTTAGAGTGCGGGTGAACACTACTCTCTCCCGTACTTTCTCCCAAGAAAACGGGGTACCCCAGGGCTCCGTGCTAAGTGTTGTACTGTTTGCTATTGCCATAAATCCAATTATGGATTGTCTCCTTCCTGATGTCTCGGGCTCCCTCTTTGTGGACGATTTTGCGATCTACTACAGCTCTCAACGGACCAGCCTTCTTGAACGACGTCTTCAAGGATGTCTCTATCGCCTCTACTCTTGGAGCACCGAAACCGGCTTCCGTTCTTCTCCCAGTAAGACCGTGTGTGTTAATTTTTGGCGACGTGAGGAGTTTCTTCCACCCTCCTTACATCTAGGACCTGTCAACCTTCCGTTTTCGGACGTCGCTAAATTCTTGAGTCTTACGTTTGACAGAAAACTGTGCTGGTCCTCCCACGTTTCCTATCTTTCGGCTCGCTGTCTGCGATCGCTCAACACCCTCCGTGTCCTGAATGGTACCTCCTGGGGAGCGGACCGAGTGGTCCTTCTCCGCCTCTATCGCGCCTTAGTGCGCTCGAAATTGGACTATGGAAGCACAGTTTACTCCTCTGCTCGGCCGTCTATTCTTCGTCGTCTCGACTCTATCCGCCACCGTGGATTACGTTTAGTGTCTGGAGCGTTTTACACCAGCCCTGTGGAAAGCCTTTATGCTGAGACTGCTGAACCTCCGCTGTCCAATCGGCGAGCAGTCCTTCTGAGTCGTTATGCTAGCCATCTGTCTTCCATGTCTGCTAATCCAGCCCATGACATGTTTTTCGACGCCTCCTTTGATGTAGGGTATGCAGGCCGCCCCTCCTTCCTACTATCACCGGGAGTCCGCTTCCGTCAACTACTCCAGTCTCTTTCCTTCCGCTTTCCTAAAACCTTCTTGACAACTTGGGGTACAGCACCGCCTTGGCTCCGTCCCCGGATCTGCCTGCTCCGTGGCCTTTGTCAATTTCCCAAGGATGGTACCCCTTCACTTGTTTATCGTCGGGCATTTGCTGCTCTGTGCACAAATGAAGGAAGCCACATTTATGTACACTGATGGCTCGAAAACATCGTTAGCTGTAGGGAGTGCCTGTATTGTTGGCGACACCCCAAATCAATTTCGGCTTCCCGACCAGTGTTCGGTTTATACTGCGGAGCTTTACGCTGTTCTCCAGGCTGCCCACTACATCCGCCGCCATCAGCGGATACAGTATGTTATCTGCTCAGATTCTCTCAGCTCTCTCCTCAGTCGCCAAGCTCTTTACCCTGTGCACCCTCTGGTCAACCGGATTCAGGGCTGTCTGCGCTTGCTCCACCTGGGGGGCGTCTCGGTGGCGTTCCTCTGGCTCCCGGGACACGTTGGTATCTGTGGAAATGAGGCGGCCGATATTGCGGCCAAGGCTGCAGTCTCTCTTCTTCGGCCAGCTATTCAATAGATTCCCTTCGCCGATCTACGGAGCGTTTTATGTCGTCGTGTTGTTCTTTTATGGCACGCACATTGGTCGACACTTCCCCATAATAAATTGCGGGACGTGAAAGCTCTTCCCTGTGCTTGGACCTCTTCCTCCCGAACGCGTCGTCGGGAGGAGGTAATTTTAACTAGACTCCGGATAGGGCACTGTCTTTTTAGCCATCGACATCTTTTAAGCGGCGATCCTCCCGCACTCTGTCCCCACTGCTCTCAGCTTTGGACGGTAAGACATCTTTTAATTGAGTGCCCCTATTTTACTCCGTTACGCGCCCGTCTACAGCTGTCGCCTGATATATCGTCAATTTTAGCAGATGACACGCGCTCAGCCGATCGCGTTCTCGAGTTTATTAGTGCCAGTGAAATGACGTCAGTCATTTGAAGATTTTTTTTTTTTTTTGGGGACAACCAACCCCTTTCTGTAGTGGATTTTTAAGCCTTCCTTCTGCTTTTAGTTTCTCCAATTTTTTGAGTTTCGTTCCCATTGCTGATGGTTTCCATTTTCGATTTTTACTGTTTCCTAAGTCACGGACCGGGCGCTAATGACCATAGCAGTTTTGCGCCCTAAAACCAAAGCAATAAAAAAACCTCTACCCTTCCTAGCTACAGCTCCTTGAAATACCGCTTCAGCGTCTTGTTGTTCAGTAGCGGGTGTACCTTGGTGGTTACGGGTCATCCTTTTAACCCGGAGCTCAATTTTTTTTCCTTGTAGTTGACGTAGCTTGGGCCTTTAACAAAGCTTCATGAATGAGACGTTTTGTAGAGATTTGTATTCCGCGTTGAAACGTAGTTGCCCTAAAACTGGCTGGCAGAGTTGGGTGACGGATTGCGGGAAAGAAAGGGCGACCACGTCAGACAGGACTGTGCTTAATAACTAATCTTTGCACTGAAGACAGCTTGACAGGATGTACACTCCTGGAAATGGAAAAAAGAACACATTGACACCGGTGTGTCAGACCCACCATACTTGATCCGGACACTGCGAGAGGGCTGTACAAGCAATGATCACACGCACGGCACAGCGGACACACCAGGAACCGCGGTGTTGGCCGTCGAATGGCGCTAGCTGCGCAGCATTTGTGCACCGCCGCCGTCAGTGTCAGCCAGTTTGCCGTGGCATACGGAGCTCCATCGCAGTCTTTAACACTGGTAGCATGCCGCGACAGCGTGGACGTGAACCGTATGTGCAGTTGATGGACTTTGAGCGAGGGCGTATAGTGGGCATGCGGGAGGCCGGGTGGACGTACCGCCGAATTGCTCAACACGTGGGGCGTGAAGTCTCCACAGTACATCGATGTTGTCGCCAGTGGTCGGCGCAAGGTGCACGTGCCCGTCGACCTGGGACCGGACCGCAGCGACGCACGGATGCACGCCAAGACCGTAGGATCCTACGCAGTGCCGTAGGGGACCGCACCGCCACTTCCCAGCAAATTAGGGACACTGTTGCTCCTGGGGTATCGGCGAGGACCATTCGCAACCGTCTCCATGAAGCTGGGCTACGGTCCCGCACACCGTTAGGCCGTCTTCCGCTCACGCCCCAACATCGTGCAGCCCGCCTCCAGTGGTGTCGCGACAGGCGTGAATGGAGACGCGTCGTCTTCAGCGATGAGAGTCGCTTCTGCTTTGGTGCCAATGATGGTCGTATGGGTGTTTGGCGCCGTGCAGGTGAGCGCCACAATCAGGACTGCATACGACCGAGGCACACAGGGCCAACACCCAGCATCATGGTGTGGGGAGCGATCTCCTACACTGGCGGTACACCTCTGGTGATCGTCGAGGGGACACTGAATAGTGCACGGTACATCCAAACCGTCATCGAACCCATCGTTCTACCATCCCTAGACCGGCAAGGGAACTTGCTGTTCCAACAGGACAATGCACGTCCGCATGTATCCCGTGCCACCCAACGTGCTCTAGAAGGTGTAAGTCAACTACCCTGGCCAGCAAGATCTCCGGATCTGTCCCCCATTGAGCATGTTTGTGGGACTGGATGAAGCATCGTCTCACGCGGTCTGCACGTCCAGCACGAACGCTGGTCCAACTGAGGCGCCAGGTGGAAATGGCATGGCAAGCCGTTCCACAGGACTACATCCAGCATCTCTACGATCGTCTCCATGGGAGAATAGCAGCCTGCATTGCTGCGAAAGGTGGATATACACTGTACTAGTGCCGACATTGTGCATGCTCTGTTGCCTGTGTCTATGTGCCTGTGGTTCTGTCAGTGTGATCATGTGATGTATCTGACCCCAGGAATGTGTCAATAAAGTTTCCCCTTCCTGGGACAATGAATTCACGGTGTTCTTATTTCAATTTCCAGGAGTGTATAATGCAGTGGACCAATTACTTGTCGAGTTTCTAGCCTGCGTACGCCGCCTCACGAGTGTCCATTCCACACAGTAAACTTTCCATGGATGGAGATAAAGCAAGACTGGTGACCGACAAACGTCACCAGCATGATTTGGAGAATGTAGCGATTTGTCACGCCGCATCTGTAATTTGTAGGAGGCTAGTGATCGTGTTGAAATGACTTATTTCAGGTTATTGTTGAAATTTTTGGATTACATCAGCGCCGAAAATGTTAATAGTAGATTCAACACCTCAGTATAATCTGACTCTATTATTACATCTGGTACCTAGAGATTAGTTTCTTCAAAATGGCGATGACAATGAAACACAAGCTGTCGTTGGTATAGTAACCCTGTGGGCAGGACTGATAAAGACAAGGTACGTTACTTCCATAAATTCGTAGCGCGAAATTATTTCTAATAGATGGTGCTGGAATGTGGCTCTGATAAGCGTGTAAACGCATGTCTTTCATTGCTTGTGAATAAAATTGACAGAACATAATAAAATGACTCAAATTCTTAAGAAAATCTAAAGTCATCAGAAAACTCTCACACATAAAGTTAAATCAGAAACAAACTGCTCAGATAATTAGTCAATCATCCAAAAAGGATCATTCTTGGTCTGATAAGGGTGCATCTTTACTATTCAGTATTTCTTGTAACAGTGAAGTGGGTGTAAAAGTCAATGGAGCCATTATTGTCTTATGTATCCTAGACATTATGTACTGATTGCAAACGGTAAGCACTATCAAGGTGGTTTGCTTAAGGCTATGGGTAAATATAGTAAAAACTGTGATCTAGGTACATAAAACGCGGTACTGTCATTGAAGCCTATCAACGTAACGAGGAAAAAAGTTTAAGTATCTTGGTACACGGTTGACTGGAGATGGGATATGACAAATTACCAAATATCTTTATGAAGTTTTAACAGGTTCTTAACTAAGACTGCAACCTGGATCTCAGTCTTCGATTCAGCTGGTTCTGCTGAATAGAATGGAATGTAGGACGTTTAAAAACCGTCTCAATGGAAAACAGAGGCATCTGAAATGTGGATCTGCTGTCGTCTTCTCAAAATTACATGAGCAGCATAAGTCACAAATGAAGATCTGCAGCGATTAAACAAAAAATAGTGAGTTGTTAGTTATAGTGAAAAGAAGAAACGCTGTTTATTTGGCTCATCGAATGAGAGATTAGAATTACCAGCTACCGCAGCTGATCACTGAAGGAAAAATAGGTCGATGGGGAAGACGTCATAAGATGAAGCGGCTGCAAAAGTGTATCAGTGCTTATGAACAACCGAACAATGTACAGGGCAATCAAGTGTGAATGCTAGGCATATGATTGCAAACATTGTCATGGTACACATTCGTGGTGGTGGTGGTGGTGGTGGTGGTGGTGGTGGTTCAGTTCAGGTATTTGAGTTTTTACTTAGCTTGTATTTGTTGCTGCAACTGTGTACAATACATGGGTAGGAGGGGTTAAGGACCCGGCACAAGCTTAGATAGGACAAGAACGGGGAAGGTGATAGAGTTTCAAAAATCAGAGTAAATATTATGGGAAGCTGGAAAGAAATTACTCTTGTCCCTTACAAATGGGACATAACACCATCTCACCCTACATGTGGCCTATTGTACGATGCTCACTAATCAGAATGAGTAGCTATGTGCACTTAACGTAAGAAAATAGGATAAAAGATGCTGCAGGAAGATAACTGAATTTGTTGATCACGTGAATGATTACTTCCAACAGCTAAGCTACGACACGTTATGGTAAGCTATTGCCGGACAGGAGGTCCAATATTTCTTTCGTGTTAAGTGGCGAATCACTGTCATACGAATACAGACTTCCTTATGGAAGACGTAGAAATAGGCATCTCTGGCCTTCAATGATCTAAGAGAGTTGGAAACAAATAAGTCGCCAGGTCCGGGTGGAATCCCAATTTCATTGTACCGAGTACTCTTTCAAAATGACCCCATCCTTGACTTGCGTTTCTCGCAAACATCTCACCCAGCACTAAGTCTCAGTTCATTGAGGAGGCAAGCTTCTGTCCATAAATAAGCCAGGATTGAGAAAACTTCTCTCTTTCGAAACTCGGCTTACCGTTTTCTCGCGCGATATCCTGCGAACCATAGATCTGGCTTTTGCTGTTTGTGCGTGATGAAGTTAATCCTGAAATGCTTTTTTCGCGATCATGGTTGCCTTTATAGGTTATGTGAACTCGCAAACCAGTCTACATTTTAGAGTTCGGAACATTGGCATCAGTGACGTTGAGACCCTTTGCGTGATGTGAAAACAGGTGTGTGTTCTGCAGTTAGTGCAACACACACAATTGGAATGATCTGGATCCACCAAACCGTGACTTGTAATAATTATGTGTACAATATTCAACTTTCTGAGTATCAACAGCTAACGAAAAGCCCTACTATTATTTCATACAGGATGCATGCCATTCGTCTGCGAAAGTATCTGGAGAATATTCCCATCACCAAAACACATGATAAAATAATGGTTGATGGTAATCGCTGACGCGGTCTCAAATGATAGTCAGCTACCGGTTAGCGTCTAGCACACGAGCAGAGATTTTGCTTTCAGTCGGCCGTTATCTCGAACAGGACACGACGCACTGCCCTCTATCCGGACCGACGGGCTCTTACATTCACCGGCTGGACAGCGCATTGTCCTGCTTGCCGAGCTGCCGGTTACTTAACGTCTGCCACTTGTCTGGTTTCTTTTTTCTGAGCTCGACTTACCGGTAAATTACGGTACAGTTGCTTTAAACGGAAGCTGCTGCCGCACAGAGAGTACATCCTATTAGTTGGAAGATTCCGAAAATGGCATAAAGTAGTGACGGACAGAATCGATAACTAGTTTTTCGAGAACAGAAAGAAATCAAATGTACATAGCAGAACAGAGTACTTTCCAGCGAGTACCGCGTAGTTGGGAAAACACAGTACACTACAGCCGTGCGGTTCGGCTGTTGCACGTAATACGGTTCTCTGTTCCTGGATGTGTATTGTCTAGCGTGCCCTTGTTCACAATGTGGGGTTCCCTGTCCTTTGTCAAAAATGGTTCAAATGGCTCTGAGCAATATGGGACTTAACCTCTGAGGTCATCAGTCGCCTAGAACTTAGAACTAATTAAACCTAACTAACCTAAGGACATCACACACATCCATGCCCGAGGCAGGATTCGAACCTGCGACCGTAGCGGTCGCTCGGTTCCAGACTGTAGCGCCTAGAACCGCACGGCCACTCCGGCCGGCTGTCCTTTGACCCCAAGTAAAAGTTTATGTAAATGAGCATAGCTACATCTGTTTCTGAAAAGAAGAAACTAATTTTGGAATTGCGCGTTTACTTTGCTAAGCAGTCCTCATGCGATTTATCGGGCAAGGTGGTTTAGCGCCGAAGAAAGTGCCTGGAAACAGAGGGGTCGCGCAATCGAATCCCTGTCGGACCACGGATATTTTCAGTCTGCGTTTTAACCTAACCTTCACCTCTTCACGGTGTGAGGAGTTGCCACGAGCCACGAGCTGCATCACGTTAAACTGCGGGTTCTTTTTCCGCGGTAGGAGAACTGGGGTAGGTTAGGGACACGCAGAAGTCGCCGAAGTGGCGTCCAGTTGAGAGACTGGCATCCAGACTTTAAGCCACACAACTTGTATTGTCAGGCGATATTAAGGAAACTACGCGGTGAAAATACTTTCGCTTGTTTTATAGGTGTACCAGAAGGAATGGTCTGTACTGAAGATGACAGTTTGTCATTCGAAGCAAAAAAGTCTGGTAAATTCGTCAGAAGAAGAGATTTGTTTCACGGTGTCGAAGATGAAAAAGTGCTCCTAGCTCTTAAAATACGCATTTTACAGTTTGTTTACTAGACACTTTTGTTTCAAATGATGATTCCTGTCATATCCCTGAATACTGACCATTCTTCATGGGAAACCCTGTGTTATTAGGAAAAATAACCGTATAATTTATGCTGTTGCAGTAGATGTTAAAATTTTTTAAGAGCTTAACTCTAGAATGCAATTGAAACTTGAAAAGCTTTACTATTTTCGATCGACTTTCCTTCCAAAATATTACAGCTCCTTGTGTTATGCAGGAATTTTGAACAAAATCCTTTTGGACTTCTGTTAGTGGAAAGACGGAGTACGCTTGATCCAGTATTGTTTTACTTTAATATCTTTCAATGGTAGGTTATTTCCTATACAAAGGTTTCGATTTCCCTGCATGGTTTAAGGTAATCTATCCTCTGTAAACCTCTTCATCTCTGTGTAGCTAGGGCAACCTACATTCACTCGATCTGCTTGCCTTATTTATGCCTAGGTCTCACTTTACAGTTTGTACCACTCACGCTGCCCTCCATTACCAAACTAATGGTTGCTTGATTCATCAGGATGTTCCAATGATCTTGATAGCAGCCCATCTCTATTGACTTCGATGTCGACGGGGTGTTAAACCCTAATCTTCCTCCCTTTGTTAATCCCTTTTGATACCAGCGTGTCGTTAAGGTCTTACCTTGTAAATAGAGGAAAGACCGTTAGATCGTTATAAACATCACTTGTATGTCTAGCCTAAGAGTATAAGTGTGGTTCTGGGATACTATATTATGTGTAACAGTACTGTGAAATGTTTGCAGTTTTTTGTTACAGTCTCATTTCATGAAATAAAATTCGTATAAATATTTTCTTCTTAACAGTTGCTTTTATTTTTTCTCAGGAGCTCGACTTCCGTTCACGAGAAGTGTCAGCCTCTTTCCATACAGTAAGTAAAAGCCTTAATTTTTCATATTTTCAGTTCAGCAGATAGACAAGTGTCTCATATATTCGTTTGAATGATGATCTTGCTGTGCTCTAAATGTTCACTTGATTCTGTGTAAAGTTTTCGCAGGAGGATCATTTCAGTCATTGACTCAGATTTCATTCATTTGTTAACACGAAGTAGCTTTACGTTGTACATGTGAAATCCCTCTCCTGTGGTTGCTGTACTAGTAGTTCATTAGTTTTGGTCGTTATATGGGACTGCTGATGGGACAGATGTGAATATCAGCGGTGGTTTGTAGGTAGTGGTGCTGCTAAATCGTTCACCGGAACACATTAAAGTGCACACAACTATTTCGCTTTGTGTCTTCAATAACAGGCACCGCACCGTAGTGTGCGCGCGCGCGCGCGCGCGCGCGCGCGCGCGCGTGTGTGTGTGTGTGTGTGTGTGTGTGTGTGTGTGTGTGTGTGTGTGTTTGTTTGGGGGGGGGGGCAACCGCACAATAACCCTGGGTTCGGAGTGGGGCGGCGGTGGGGTGAGTGGACTGCTGTAGCCTGCTGCGGCATATTGTAGGCGAGGTCATTAATACACAGTATGAACAACCGGAGCTACCTCGTCATCTGTCGATGACTCTCCATCGAAGATAACTTGTTGCGTCCTGCCTACCAAAAGATTCTCAATCCAGTCACAACTTTCGCTTGATATCCCAGACGATCACATTTTGGACAATAAGCGTAGATGTGGTACTGAGTCAAATGCTTTTCGGAAATAAAGAAATACTGTATTTACCTGCTTGCTTTGATCTATGGCTTTCAGTATATCCTGTGACAAAAATGCGAGTTGCGTTTCACATGATTGATGTTTCCGGAATCTATGCTGTTGGGCATGGTCATTCTGTTTGGGATACTTCATTTCGTTTGAGGTCAAAATATGTTCGAAGACTCTGCAACAAATAAATAATAATTTCCGTGGATCTCTTCTGCTACCCGTCTCGTAGACGGGCGTTATCTGTGTTTTATTCCAGCTACTGAGCACATGTTGTTCGGGGATCTACGATAGGTAACAGTTAAAAGGGAGACTAACTGAGCGACAAATTCAGTGTAGTATGTGATAGGGATTCCATCAGCTCCTGGAGCTTTGTTCAGTTATAATGATTTCAGCGGTTTCTCAACGCCACTCCCTCTAATATCTACTGTACTCATCTTTCCAGTAGTATGAGAATTAAACTCCTTGTAAAGGAACATTTGACAACTGAGTTAAGCATTTCTGCTTTCACTTTGTTACCCTCTATTTCGGTGTCTTCTCCCATCTGTGAGAGATTCTACACTCTTTTTGATGACACTAACAGTCTTCACAAACGACCAGAATTTCTTTGGATTATGTAAAAGACTTTCAGAAAATATTCTGCTTTGGGAGTTACTGAAGGGTTCACGTATTGCTCTCTTCACAGCAAAACGTTTTTCATTTAGCATATCTCTATTTATAGCCCATAGTTACACCTATTACGTAGCAGTGTGTTTCTTTAGTAGTTCCTTTGCAGTGACTGTATAACATGGAAGGTTCCTCCCATCGCTATCAGTTCTTCTGGAAGCATACCTCTCCCGTGCATGGTCAACTTTCCTTTCAAACTTTAAACCATAGTTCCTCTACATGCTCCTGTACTGAGCTAAAAGTGTCAAGTTGCTCATTGAAGTATGACACTACTGTTTCTTTACCTAGTATATTGAAAATATATTTCGGCTTGTTTTAACTGGCCTTTGTACTTTGGTAATCATTGTTCCTATAACTGTCTCATGGTCACTGATACCAGTTTCGATGTTTTCATCATAAGTGGGGTTCGAAACCATCTGTTGTAGGTAGTTTCCAAGAGAAGGCATGTAGTAATGTTTCACAAGACGGCTTGTCACGCCCACTACTAACAACTGTAAAACCACAATTTATTGTTGGATAGTAAGTCACCTCCGATGATTACAGTTCGATTTGGGTAGTTACTGTTAGCGAACTGAGGTTTTCTTTAAAGTTTCCGGTGACATCGCGAGATGAGTCTGGTGGTCGATAGGATAGTTACAGTTCTATATCCAGCCCAGATGATGAGTCTTGCCCAAATAATCTCGCGTGCGGCTTCAATTTCTATCTTCTTCGATTTGAGCTTCGTGTCTACTGCACCATGTACACCGTCTCTATGTCCCATTAACGTATCCTTTCGATACACGCTTAAATTTTCCCCAGAAGTCTCACTGATCTCAACTTTGACTATAACAACCTTTCTGTACCTAATATTGCGTGAGATTCACTACTTTTTAGGAAAGCTTCAAACTCTGATTCTCTGTTGCGAATGCTTCGACAGTTAACCATTAGAATTTTAGTACTCTCGCCTTTGGGGTAAATTTCATTGTACCTTACACTGATACTTCTGGATCTACAAAAGGTAATTTTATCTGAACTGGATGGAGAGTAACCTAATCTAAAAAAAAAAAAACTTGTGTATCCCCATACACCCAGCTACCTGGGTAGCAGCCTTTGATCTTTAGTACACATTGTACTCATTTCGTTGGGACCTTACAGTTCCCAAATCTATGGCCCAAGTCTAGGAAGTCACAGCGTAGCTTGCACAAATCCTTCGCACTCTCTGCTCCAAGCATATCACTCGGCTCAGAACGTGGAGCCACAGTGTTTACTGGAGCCAGTGCTGCAGGTTGAGAACATTGTCGGAACTTCTGCCAGTCACTAGAATAGTCAAAGTATGATCTCGGTTCCCAGACGACAGGCATGGTGTTTCTTCCCATCACATGCTGACATTTCCCTAAAACAGGGTTTCCTAATCTTTGTTGCACGGTAAGTGAAAGAACGTTCCGCGAAGTACTGTTCGTGACATGGCGGTCATTTTGGCATTTCGACGATGCTAATTTTTAAAAATTTTGTTAGTTAGGACTTAAAATTGAAGTAATCACTGAATAAAAAATTTCTTATTTTTTAAATTTTATTAACCTTCAAAATAAACAAGGTGTTTCATCAAAGTATTTCCCAATGCTCCCTCAGAGGAAAAGTTCGAGAATCCCTGCGCTAAAGGGTACCATTATTCGGAATAGGTTTGAACTCCCGACGATTAACACACCCCACTTTTTCTTTTTTCTTTTTTCTATTTTTCTTTTTTCTTTTTTCTTTTTTTCCTTCCCTTGACACACAAGTCTTCGCATTTCCCAACAGATGACGTTAATTTTACTGGCTCAGCTTCAATGGAAGACAACAGCTTGAATTTGGTGGCTCTACTTGGTGCCATTATCCACTGTACAGGAAGCCTAGTACTATAATCGAGACGCTGCACATGTTAAAGCGACAGAGTAGTGATCTAACCTGTATTTCATGAAGAAGAGTCCGTATCCGCACTAGTAGTACTTGAGGTACCTTTGGTATCTCTGGTACATGACTCTTGGATTCTCGACCAACATACATTGCTCTGTGGTTAGGACACCGCTTAAGATGTAATGGAGGGAATCGGTTATTGCCTTTGTAATCCTGGTATCAGATTTCATTCCATATGTTACCGCGAGGTGTCAGCCTCCATAGGTGAGTGGTTAGCGTAGATGGCTGCTGTGCACACGATCGGGGTTCTATTCCCGGAAATGCCGAGTATTTTTGCTTGGTGGTTGGACTGTACGGAGTGCACTCAGCCTCATGATGCAAACTGATGAGGTACTTGACCGAATAGTAGCGCTCCACTTTCTGGGAAGTCTGCGAAACGGCCGGAAAAGCGGTGTGCTGACCACATGGCCCTCCATACCGCATCGGCATGACGCCACAAAGTGGAGGATGAGACAGTGGCCGGTAGATATCCCTTTAGTCTAACGGCCTCTGTTAGAGGCTGAAATGATGAATGCAAAATTCCATCGACAGTAGAGTCTCCAAAACATTTGTTATCCTTCCTTTCTTCATATGCTCAGTGTTTGCAGTATTTGGCTATATGTTACGTCTGCACAATACGCTCTTAGTCGCATGTTGCTCACGCGTATAAAATTTACTGTTTGCGGCATTTTTTTCTGCTTGTTCTGTGGTCCAACATGCGCTGTCCATCTAGTTCTTGTGAAGCTCATTACTGAAGTCATAATGTATATTAATTTTACGCTTTTTAAAAATTAATATTGAGATACATTGTTCCGTTATTGGGCTGTTAGAATCATACTAGGCTATATCTGACAGGACGTAGATCACGTTACACGCGAAGAACACAGTGATGTAATATAGAAGAATGAAAAAGTAATGATACATTCGTGGTTAGTATAGGGACTTCAATGCGCGATTGGAACAGCAACATCTTTCACACACTACAGTGACATCGTCTGCTGACAAATGCAGCGCTTTCCTGCAGGAAAACACGGGTGACTTTTAAAAACTGGGCTTTTCATACCTTCATTTACTAGCAAATACGATTTTGGCTAGATGTAAGATTAACATTTTTAATGATAGACATGTTTGTGTAACATGAAATACAGGCTACAGGTGATGGCTTCTACTTTAACTTCCGTGCCAGTGGATTCAGTGGAAATATTATCGGTATCCTAACTGTGAAAAATAAGGTTCAATACCCCGTTAGGAAATTCGATTTGTTCTCCGTGATGTCAATTAAGTCAGACGAAATCTGTTACTTATCATCAATAAGGATAATCCTTCACCCTTAGTCGTCTTATCCCATACATTGCTCCATCTCTAATGGCTTCTTCGTTAAACTCTACCTTCTTCCATTCCCTGCTTCGTTTTAACAGTAGCTGTACACATTTCTTTACATTGTTCCTAGAGTAAACCTCCTGAGACACGTGACACTGTGGTTAACGTACTGGCCTTTCGGGAGCATCATATCTCAGATATCCGTCCGGCCATGCAAATGGTGTATTCTCAGTGTTCTCCAATTGTTAGTGTAACATCTGAGGCGAATCGGTTGACTGTTTATTAAACAATGCCACATCAATATTTTTGTCCAATCAGAGCTTATGCTATCTAATAACGTTAATAGCAACAGCGTGATAAAGCTTTAACCCCTCTGCTTCTCAGAAAAAAATCTTTGCTTGCTTTGAAAAGAACAAGAATTATTTCTTTCCCATTCTTAGCCTATTTGAACTTGCGCAGTTTCTAAAGCTCTCTTCGTTGACGGAACACTAAGCCCTAAATTTCCACTCTTCCTGAGTCTCGCGTTTAAAAAGTGAAAAGAGTTAGCCCGTCACTAGGACTTTAACGCCTCCTACAAACATTTGTTATGTAACACAGCAGAAAAGAGCGTGAAATTAACTAAGAATTTTCCTCATGGGAAAAAAAATTAAAACAAAAATTGTTCTTGAATATCACACTGAACAAAAAAATTATAGTCTGAGTGAAACTCGATACATGATGGTAGCCCAGCCAATAAAAACCAAAAAATGTCGACTGGGGGGAAAAATCGGTGTAGTCGCAAATTGTTGTACAGTGGTAGCGGAGTGTCATAAAAAACATGTTAACAATCATGATCGGTGGGTTGTGAGTGTGGGAGTGCGAAGCGTGTAAAGCTCAAATTAAAAAGTTTCTTAAAAACCTCAAACCGCTGCTTCCGGCGAAAGTGCTGCCCAGTAAAAACTACATAAAATTTCTACGACAAAGGTCCTATTCATTTTTTACGCGAGAACTAATGGTTTACGCGTTGCAGGTGATGGAAAAATCGCAGATTATTAAAAACAGATTTTCAGTACCATAAAATTAATGTATATTCTTAATTAACGTAGGTTAAGGACAAACATTAAATGTTTGTACAACACCTAAGTGCAGCAGAACTTTATTAATGGATAAATTGTGTTCTGAGGATGTACCAGAGTGGAACAGCTGGAGTAGAGTTTAGAAGCGTGAGGGAAGGTAGGTGACAGAATTGTCATAAATTTCGTTACTTCATAGATTTGCAAAATAAAGAGCGACCAGGCAATTTCCCATTCTCTCCACCGTAATACGTCACAAAAGAACAACTGTAGGGTATTTCACATTGTTTTACCGATCCTTCTGCCGCTTGCCACACGAATCACGGGTGACGCAGTGCAGCGTCACCCCCGGGGGAGGATGGTCGTCGGTTATGAGCGGTTGTGACACAACATGGCGCTTGTAGAAACGTAACGTTAACTGCAAGTCAACATGCCACTAAGTTAATAGCTTTTACCCTATGTTGCTTTGTTACTGATTTGAGAGTAATGTTATTTGGAAACCTGTTCCATGCAAACTGGTAACACACATTTTTCGACTGCAATGAAATTTACAAAGTATTTGTATGGAGTGTAGCCATGTATGGAAGTGAAACATGGACGATAAACAGTTTGGACAAGAAGAGAATAGAAGCTTTCGAAATGTGGTGCTACAGAAGAATGCTGAAGATTAGATGGGTAGATCACATAACTAATGAGGAGGTACTGAATAGGATTGGGGAGAAGAGAAGTTTGTGGCACAGCTTGACCAGATGAAGGGATCAGTTGGTAGGACATGTTCTGAGGCATCAAGGGATCACCAATTTAGTATTGGAGGGCAGCGTGGAGGGTAAAAATCGTAAAGGGAGACCAAGAGATGAATACACTAAGCAGATTCAGAAGGATGTAGGTTGCAGTAGGTACTGGGAGATGAAGAAGCTTGCACAGGATAGAGTAGCATCGAGAGCTGCATCAAACCAGTCTCAGGACTGAAAACAACAACAACATGAAATTTACTTGATTGCCTTCAGTGGTAACGCGTACTTCCGTATTTTATTATGCCATAACAGATTTGCATACTTCCTTTTTGCAGGCTGCTTGTAAACGCAAATATTACTGCCATAGTCTTGAAGAGAATGCCGTACGGAAGCTGCACTAGCGTTTTGGGACCAAAATAGGATAGGTCACGGCAATTTTCTTATTGGTTTAAAACATAGGTCAGATAAAACAAAGAAGGCTGCGTAATATCGACGATCCTGCTTTCCGCAGAAGACAAATATCTTTCACTGACTCTGTGTGGTGTGACAACTGCGCGGGAAATAATAAAAACCGGATGGTTTTAACATCTTTAATCTAAGCAGTGATAAACGCTGTGGTTGATGATGTAAGTTTGAAATTTAAAGTGGCGGGGCATTCGTACATGCCTTGAGACAGATTGCGGTATAACAGAGGAAAGAGAGGTTTCATAACTATAGACTCCTCACGAAATGGCTGGTTTGAGCAGAGAAACAAAGAATGTACAACCGTTCAATGATGTAAAGATGACTGAGGAAGATTTCTTTGAAGTCACCTCGGTATGCTATACATAACTGCATTCAGCACCAGTGAAAATCAGTTCTTCTTCCTGGATTAGAATTGCGAAGGACAAGTTACCCACCATAGAAATGAAATATTCGTTCAGTGAAATGGAGCCGTGGAGGGAGTACAACATTTCGAAATTAGGTAAATCTGTCAAGAACAAACTTCGGGTCGTTCCCTACCACCAGTTGGACGAAGGCCCATCATTTTACCACAATCTGTGTACACCATAATTTCATTTCTTATACAAATGTGAGCGCTTGTTGTAAATAGATTTGAGAAGTTTATTTGGAGTTTCTGTGACCATTTTGTTATCATAACTTTGTGTTTCGTTGCGTAAAAAGTGTTTTGCTTCTCCTGTTAAATTTGCTTTTCATGACTAACTCCCTTCCCCATGTCAACGCCTCAATTACTGAATGGCTAGAAAGTTACTGCACTTCTCTCACCAATAATTGTTCCTAGCAGACTGCATACGTCTCTTCCATTCATGGACTCCTGGCACTTGTAGACTTGGCGGCACTAAGTGAGCCACTTACGACAAATCCTGGCTGCAACTGACAAAGAATTATCGTATGTACCTTTGTGTTGTACATTCCATGTTTTGTGAAAAATTGATTTTTACCTCTTGCATTAAAGTACGTTTAAGATTCTTAAAGTTATTCCACATCCATGAAGACCATTTCACTTGGGATCTGTGAAAGGTACATTAACACATTTTTTGTAAATATGTATTATATATTCTTGTTTCACGACGTGTACTCTTGACTGAGAATCTTCGCACTGTATTTATGGAACGAAAAAACACATCTAATCTGATGAAAGTTGTTGCAGTCGGGCCTGGAGATGTGCTCAGATAACCTCTAACGCTACGATGACAACTTACAAAAAGCAGGAAATCCGTGTTGGGAGTCATGAACTGGCAAACGTTTGATTAATCGTGACCTGTTTGTTTACTGTATTGAAATTTTGTCATGTGACATTCTCACACAGGGTATGGGGGAATAAAAGACCATTTGGTGTCGTTCAGTCTTCATTTATTCGATCAATTCTTTTCATTTAGGCGAATCTAATTCAGCAGACAATGGTTAATATCAACTTGAGGAGCAGGAAGCCATGTTATCTTTCAACGAGTTGATACCCGATGCATTGGCGTCCGAACGTGGGCTTGAGTGGGCTTGTCGTGAATTAGCGTGCTGCACGGACGGATTTTTAGCTCACTCAGAATGCGTCTAAGATAAATGCAAAAGAACATGTATTCGTGTCCAACTTGGGTGAAATTTTTCGTTCGAAATCGTCTAATTATGTATAACCACTGGGTGTAGTAGCTAATGATCAGTGAATAGAAACTTGGGGCACTTAGTTCACGTGGCAATGTGTTACGAAGTCTCATTGTTTCAGATAAAAGATGCAAGATGCAAATGGTAGTGAATCTCGAAGAAAAGAAGAGCAGAGGAGTGGGCTCGGTTGTGGAGTGACAAAGGCCGCTTGCGTTAGTGCTTCCGTCACCTGCTGACAACGCGGCGTGTGGTCGTGCATCGCGTCAGCCGGTATCTACACGTTACATGGCGCCGATGAACGCGCAAAAACTTTGTCGCTTGTGTCACGACTTCAGTCTTAGCTTGGCAAGCGCGCTTCGGCCTCTGCATGGAGTATTATAGCAACTTTTCGTTATAAAGCGTTTATCCAAAACTTCATTATAGACATAAGTGCTTCCACTTCTTAGCATAATGTGAACTGTTGGCTTATGCCGAGTTTAGAGTATATTAAACGCCGTGGGACAGATACTCTGAGCCAAAACATTATGCCCACCTGATTAATAGTTTGTCCGTCTTTAAAACGAAATACATCACTGATTCTTCGTATCAGGGATCCGATAATTTGTTGTTAGGTTTTTGGAAGTATGTGGCATTAGATGTCTACGCACAGGTCATGTAATTAGAGTAAATAACGGGCCTCTGATTTGCATATGCGGCGATGGCGTCCGATAGCGACCCAGTTGGGTTCCATAGGGTTTAAATCAGGCGAATTTTGTCGCAGGCACATCAACATGAGATCACTATAATGCTCCGCAGACCACTGTAGCACTGTTCTGCCTCAGACACAATGACATCTATGCTGCTGACAGATATCGCCGTCGAGGAAGACATGGAAGGTTCAAATGGTTCTGAGCACTATGGGACTTAACTTCTGAGGTCATCAGCCCCCTAGAGCTTAGAACTACTTAAACCCAACTAACCTAAGGACATCACACACACCCATGCCCGAGGCAAGATTCGAACCTGCGGTTCCAGACTGTAGCGCCTAGAACAGCTCGGCCGCCTCGGCCGGCGACATGGAAGGGATGCAGGTGGTTCACAGCTGTCGGCACGTCTTTGATTACTACTACAGGTCACATGCAAGCGCAGGAGAATGTCTTCCACAACATAGTACTGCTCCCACTAGCCTGCGTCCGTGCCGAGCCACTATTCACATCGATGACGACGTTTGTGTCGATAACAGTCGACCAAATGAAGCAAAACTGTGATTCACCCGAAGAGCCGACAAGCTTCCATTGATCGACGGTCGAATCCTGATGGCCCCGCGCCCACTGCAATCGTAGTTGACGATGTCGTTGGGTTAACACATAGGGCTGGTCTGCTGCGGCGATCCATGTTTAACAATGTTCGATGAACGGTGTGCTCTGAAAAACTTGTGCATGCACCAGCATCATGCTCTTTCGGCAAAGATACCACAGATCACCATCTATCATACTTTACAGAGCAGACAAGCCTCCGAAACCTACGTTCTGTGATGAGTCGTGGACTTCCAACCATTTAGCGCATAGTGGTAATTCCACTCTTCTACTTCTTTCCGTAAATGCTCACGACAGTAGCACGTGAACATTCGACCAGCTTCGCCGTTTTCGCGACAGTCGTCACACGCCCTGCCTACAATAATCTGCCTTTGTCGAAGTCACTTACAATGGATGTCACCGTTTGCAGTCCATGTCTTCGCTAGGGTGAACCCCCCTCCGTGTCTGCTCCGCTTACATATGCGTACATCCGTTACTGCGTCACGTGCCCGCAACGCCACAAGGCGGCATGCAGCATCGCGGTCTGCAGTGTTCGTAATGTTTTAACTAATCAGTGTATACGCCTTCTAATATTTCAGAACGGTGTTCTTTACTGTATCACACCATCGACTAATAACCAAGATTGGATTACACGAAGATATTGTTTGCAGCTGTAGTCGACGTCGTCGTCACCACTGCCTTCAGTCAAATGACTGATTCGGCGCAGCTCTCCGTATCCGTTTATCCTGTGCAAGCCCCTTAACCTATACAGAACCACCACATCCTGCATCCACTTCAGCTCTCTTACTGTAGTCAATCTTTGGTCTCTGCCTAAAATTTTTACCTCCCCACTTCCCATCTCACTTCCCTCCATTACCAGACTGACTATCCCTTGATGTCTTAGGATTTGTCCTCCCAAATAATTCCTTTTATTAAAGTGGTGGCATAAATTTCTTTCCTCCCCAGCTAGATCCAGTACCTCTTCTTCAGTTAAATTTTCGGGTATTCGGTTGACTCCACGAATGTTTGATAGGGCGAAAGACGTTATACTAAACGGTGAACGTTTAACAGAAACAAAGAGAACGTCTCGGTGCCCGGAGAAGCGTAATAAAACTACTAACGTTCTCAACATATATAGATGATTTTATCAGATATTCAGCGTCAATTCGTTGTCTGTGTTGTCCACAGAAACTTGTTTTCGTCGACCGATCAGAAACAAATTCAGAAATCCTTGTACTAAATATATACTTAAGGATAATGAGTGACAGTTCTCAGAACATGCAAGATGCCAGCTATAGCAAAGATAATGAACTAGATAGTATTTGGTTACATGATTCGCGGGAAATATTTAGTGCACTTCATCTCTCTTAAATTTCTGAATTGGGATGAAAACTTAAGATAAGTAGCAATAAAATCAAATGACATGCTGGTTGGAAACGTGCTGGTAAGAATACAGTGAATTTGTAAAGTAAATCGTATACGAGGCGCTACTTCGACCGATTATAGAGCATTCCTCAAGACCAAAGATTCGTTAGTTTGTAGGAACAACAGCAGATAACAAATTCAGACATAAACTGGTAGGATAAAACAGGTCGGTATAGTCCATTCGAAACTGTAACAATGCTCAGAGAACTTGGAGTATCTTCAGAACGAAACATGACGTTGTTGGCTCAAAACCTCTGTGGCTAAATTTAGAGAACCAGTATTCGAGGAAAAATGCAGAAGTTTGCTGCCGCTATCGTATATATGCCGTAGGTCTCGGGAGGATACGATAAGAGAGCGCGCAGAGCTATGTGGAGTCATTTTTCCCTCGCTGATTACACCAATGTAATAGGACAGAAAATAGACGCTACTGATAGTACACTCAACCACTCACTGTCCAATGATATACAAAGAATACACTATCTTATCGAAAGTATCCGGACATCTCTTAGTGAATATTAATATGGTTACGTGTACGTGTGGGAATGGCAGCTCAGTCTATCCCATCAAGAGCCGAAACCACAGAAGGTGGTTGGACGCTATGGTCTTGCAGCGAAATGGAGCATTCTACCTCATCCCAAAGGTGGTCCACTGGATTGTCAGGCTCTGGGCAGGCCAGTCCATTTCAGGTATGTTAATGTCCACAAACCATTGCCTTGAAGAGGCTGCTTTATGATACGGTTCGTTGTCACGCTTATATATTCGTAGTCCTCGAACTGTTACTCCACTGTACGCAATTCACAATACTGTAAAATGTGTTCATATCCTTACGCATTTAACGTTTTCTTAATCGCAATAAGGGGATGACATCTTAACCACGAAAAACACCCCAATATCGTGACACCACTTCCTCCGCACTTCACTGTAGACACTACGCCCGGTGGCAGGCGATGTCCTCCAGTCATTAGCCAAACCCGAACCTTTCCATCGGATTGCCAAAGAGTACGTCCCTGTCCGCCAATGCATGAGGCCTGCCTGGTCTTGGCTTACCTTTTGTTGTTACTTTGCGTTTCCAGTTCACAATCACGTCACCGACAGTTCACTTAGGTGGTTTCAATGGGGCTGTCTCTCATGGATTTAGATGATAATTAAATCGACGCCCTAGCTGCAAACAGGCGTTGATATACATCATTGGGGACATGAAAATGTGTGCCCCGACCGGGACCCGAACCATGGATCTCTTGCTTACATGGCAGACGCTATGTCCATCTGAGCCACAGTGCGCACAGAGGATAGTGTGCCTGCAGGGACTTATCCCTTGCACGCTCCCCGTGAGACCCACATTCCCAACACGTCCACACCACTACATTCGTAGTACGCCTAGTAGGTGTTTGCCCATCACAATCATGGATTTGTTTCTCAGGTGACATCCAATGACTAGACCACGCTCGAAGTCACGAAGCTCTTCCGACACCCATCCTGTCGTTACGCTTCTTTACTGTCGACACGATACTCCTCGCTCCATTTTATACTGACAGGTCCGCCTCTCATGACGTATAGTGACTAGTTCCACATTAAATAGCAGTGTCGGAATATTTTTGATCAGATAATGTTAATGTAGACTAGCTAATTTGCTTTAACCGGAATCTGTGAAATTGTGCTTGGTGGTCGGAAGCACAGAATTCTCCACGTAAATTTTCAGATTTTTTACAATTAAAGAATAGTTTGGACATTGCAGAGGAAATACGCTGACCACTTTCCACTTCTGGAGCTGCAGTGACAATTATCACCTCAACTTTTCAGCCAAGAAGAAAACTGAACCAACCATATTGCAAGGCAATCAGGATTTGAGTATAACGCCCGCTGGGGTCGAGGCCATCATAAACTGAGGTGAACTTCAGTTATATGGATTGGAAAGACATAGACTGTGGCTTCGTTACTTAAGACGGGCGCGGATACGAAACGCGCGCGCTTTATAAACATAAGATTTCAGTGGACTAAACAACCGTTCCAGCTTGGTTTGTTGAAAGCACTTCATCCTCGATGTGCGTCAGCGAGTCAAACTGCCACACACACACACACACACACACACACACACACACACACACACACACACACACACACACACTATCTGCTTTACATACTGCGTGTTTTAGTTCTTTCCTGCTGTTTTACTGTGAGGTTCGCGTAAGTTGCATTTGCTTATCTTTCACAAGGTCGCCGTGTGATAATTCAAGGAAGGTCGCTCGATATTTTATCGTTGTGTAATGTATCTTAAACTGTAACCGACGTAGTTATCTTATAAGTCTTACGTCCGATTTCTGATTGCATATATAAAGTATCTTAATCGTAATACAGTGTCTTCCAGTCAAGAGATGACGTCATTGTATCGTCGAGGAGGTTAAGGAAAAATCTGAAATACTAAGATTTTTTTGTAGTAGATGTGAAAATAGAATGTAGGAAGGGAGAATCTCTGGTACCACGATGGTTTCTTCATTATACGTTCTTCTTAACGGAGACCACGCCAAACACACAATTAATTCCAGAATGAGATTTTCACTCTGCAGCGGAGTGTGCGCTAATATTAAACTTCCTGGCATATTAAAACTGTGTGCCGGACCGAGACTCGAACTCGGGAACTTGCCAACTTGGGTAGCTCAGTTGGTAGAACACTTGCACGCGAAAGGCAAGTCTCGGTCGGGCACACAGTTTTAATCTGCCAGTAAGTTTCACACAATTAATTAATTTACATTTTGTGGTTAAGCATTTGCTCTTCTCCAGCCGTTTATACAGAAACTAGCAAAGTTACCTTAACGTTAACAATTGAAATTGGCTTTAATTAGTTTACAGAGCTTCGGTGATGCTAAAGTTGATAGTTGCTCTAGAGAAAATACTTCATATTTAGGTGACCTATTCATAGGAAGCTGTCTTTAGAAAAGCAGGTATACGGTCTAGTTAAACATACCTGGATTTATAATTTTACTGAGCAGTAAAAGCACTTTCTGAATTATACATTATTTTGTACTTGTTCTTCGTCCTGCAAAAGTCAGACGTATTGCTGGATTTCCTGAGCATGCAAAACATCGACCGCGCTCTGTCCACAACTGTTCGGCAAGTTCTCCACTCTTGACGGCTCTGCTAACTACTCAGGCACAGAAAGGAGCACATAATACTTAGACTGAGCTTTCTGATCACTTCCCTAGAAAAATGTTGATGGCCACCGAGAATAAGTCTGAAAAAGAAGCTTTTTGTTTGGCAACTCCTGCTACTTCTTAGAAGTGACGAATGGAAGAACGGGACGTAGGCTATAAGCAGAGCGTGGGCCATTAATCGTTCGGATTATTTCGGCCCGGGCTGCGGGCGACTCGTTGTGTTGTGGTGCTAACGCGTGACGGCGCAGAACATCGCTGTCTTGTGTCCTGACGCACGGACAGTTATTGTGAAGGCCAGATGTGGAAATCTGCCTTTCAGGCTGCTAGCATCCGTGTTAAATTCGAGAACTATCGGTAAACGCAGCGTACAAAGACAACTAACGGAACGTATTTTGTATGGCGCACGAGGTCGTGTGGAGACGAAGGGTACGGATGTGGACATCCGTTAGTTGACGTGTAGTTCTCCCCATATTGTGATTAGGTGGCAAGCGTCGTACTGACATTTCCTGACAAAGTGAGTCACCCAGAAGGAATGGTCGGACGTCAGTGTAACTTATTAGACGTACACATCATCGGTGGGTATGTAAATGAATAGTGTCCCAATTCCGACAGGAAGGACGGCTACAAGAGTTCATTTCTGGCGTTCGTGTGCAGTGCTGCTACTAACAAGGGAACCTCCCCATCGCACCCCCTTCAGATTTAGTTATAAGTTGGCACAGTGGATAGGCCTTGAAAAACTGAACACAGGTCAGTCGAGAAAACAGGAAGAAGTGTGGAACTATGAAAAAAATAAGCAAAATTTGCAAACTGATTAGTCCATGGTATGACAGGCAACATCAAGGATAGTGTGAGCTCAGGAGCGCCGTGGTCCCGTGGTTAGCGTGAGCAGCTGCGGAACGAGAGGTCCTTGGTTCAAATATTCCCTCGAGTGAAAAGTTTTTTTTATTTTCAGACAATTATTATCTGACAGACTTTTATGTTTTCGTCACATTTTTGGGAGTGGTTATCACATCCACAACAAAACCTAAACCGGGCAAGGTAGAAGAATCTTATTACCCATTCGCCAAGTGTACAAGTTAGGTGGGTTGACAACATATTCCTGTCATGTGACGCACATGCCGTCACTAGTGTCGTATAGAATATATGAGACGTGTTGTCCTGTGGAGGAATCCGTTGACCTATGACCTTGCGATCAAATGTTTTCGGTTCCCATTGGAGAGGCACGTCCATTCGTCTATTAATCGCACGGTTTTGCGTTGTGGTCGCAAAACACAGACACTAAACTTATTACAGTGAGCAGAGACGTCAATGAACGAACGGACAGATCGTAACTTTGCGAAAATAAAAAAGTAAACTTTTCACTCGAGGGAAGACTTGAACCCAGGACCTCTCGTTCCGCAGCTGCTCACGCTAACCACGGGACCACGGCGCTCCTGAGCTCACATTATCCTTGATGTTGCCTATCTTGCGCATGGACTACTCAGTTTGTATATTTTGCTTATTTTTTTTTCATAGTTCCACACAACTTCTTCCTGTTTTCTCGATTGGTCTGTGTTCAGTTTTCCAAGGCCTATCCACTGTGCCAACTTATAACTAAATCTGACGGGGGTGCGCTGGGGAGGTTCCCTTGTAAGCCTCGTAGGATATAGAATGGGCATGAAGTTCTTCTCAATCACGTCTCAGCGCGAGGAAGGAGGATCGCCGTGTTGTTCACCAAGCACTTCGTAATCCTTCACATCTGCAACTGCCGTCCGAGAAAAAGTAATGGCTGCCTGCAATAGTGTCATCCCACACCAGAGCCTAGTAGCAGCCAGACTAGGGAATTAGCACCCCATGCAAAGGCTGCCGATAACACAACAAAACGCTGCATTTGGAGTCGTGCTGCGACTAGGAAGCATGGCCTGCTGATGAATGGCGTCGCACTGAAGCATTGAGTTGCGATGAATCTCGGTTCTGCATTTCCCAAGTTGACCATCGTTGGCAAGTATGGCAGCGACAGGGACAGAATTCCTGTTGCTCCAGTGTCTGGGTGGGACAGTTGCGTTACTGATGGCGTCATGGTGTGGAGAGCCTTCAGGTATGATTTCAGGTAACAGCTCTAACGACACAACAGTACGTCACGGACATCTTGTACCATAGTGCTCGTACTCACATGACACATGTCTCCATCAACGGCCTTCGTGATGTTGCGGCAGGCCCATGACCAACAGTGTCCCAAGACCTGTCCCAAATAGAACGTGAAAGGGGTTTTTTTTTAAAAAAAAATCTTTCTTTATTAAAAAACCCAATCATACATAATTAACCCACCACCTAAAATCATTAGTGGGTCGAATTTAGCTATAATTACATTTCAGCAGCATATACTTTTATCTATTATATTATATTGTTATTATTAGCTACAGGAAGTTAGTTCAGTCTATGGGTAACTACATTATCTACAGGTATCTATGTGGATTACTATTAGGCAATCATACTACCAACTCTAAGCTACTTTGCTACTGATATCTACATCCTGCAGCGTTACAGGTGTGCCAGTATGTAATATAAACCTACTATTTTGTGGCCATGCCCACCGAGCTAACCCCAGTGGGCGTGCCCCTGGCACTGGGCTGGCCTTCCAACAATCGCTGCAGGTCTAAAACAAAATTTTCTACACTCTACTCCTACAACCATAGTAATAATTATTATTATTTGTCGTAATTGGTGTGCTATAGTCTAGCCGGTATGGTCGCACCCTCCCCCTATTCCTGGATGCGTCGGATCCCGATCGTCGTTGACGGTCGGCCAGTACGCACCCTGGCGGAATGGGATGATGCGTTATGTCTAGAGAAATTTTGGATCCTACCTACTCAATCTCCCTTCTGTATTTCCTTAGGATCTTGGCGGATACCTCGCTAGCCAATTTATCTATGATGGTGAAGGTGGTAGCGTCCCTAATAAGATGGAAGGTGTCTGTATTAGGCAGTGAGTTTCGTAAATCCATTGCTACGTCGTCGAAAAGCGGACACTCGTAGACCACATGATCCGGTGTGCCCAGTTCGGCACCACAGTCACACGACGGTGTCGCTCTTTTCCCGAACCGGCAAAGATATGCCGGGTACGGGCCATGCCCAGTGAGGAAGTGCAGCAGTCCCTTACTTGGCTGGAAGTGTTTCATCTGTAGTCTTTCCTGTACATTTGGTAATAGTTGGTATGTTCTTCTTCCGGTCTCTTCCCCATCCCAAATTTCCTGCCAAAGTTCCATTCCCCTTCTTCTAATTGCAATTTTGTCCCCCACTCTGACTCCCATTATATCCATGGTTTTTTCTATTCTCCCCTTTTTTACCCAATACCATGCAGCCTGCTCCCTGATTTTTACATCAAGGGGGCATAGACCCATGAGTTTGCATGCTCGGACGTCACAGTGCCAAGATCCAGATACCTTCTTCTTCTTGCGTTACGGCCTCTGTAGGACCACGGTAGCCCCTTCGCGGACTGCATTTTCTTCTTCTCCCAGAACCTCTTCATTCTTTCTCTTCTCTCCCGCTCTTCTTACGTGATCTTCAGTTTCCGTTTCTCCTGTCGGCTCCACTGGTGACACTCTAATCTTTCCCTGTATTCTTCTCTGTCATTGATCTCCGGCATATTGGTCGGTGTATATTTGTTCCCTCAATTTTCCTTTCCTTCGACTTTGATCCCCAATTCCAACCAGTCCTTCCGAAGTTCAACAACCCACTTGGTTCCTGTCTTTCCCCTTGTCCTCCCTGTTGTTTCCCACACACTCTTCGTCATTCTGTCCTTACTCATCCTAACTACATGCCCAGCAAACCTTGCCCTTTTGAGTCGGATTTCCCCGCATATTGTTCACATGTTCCGGTACAACTCTTCCTTAGGTCTTCGCATCCACCTCTCTCCACATCTTTTGGGATCTAGTATTTTTCTCAGTATTTTTCTCTCTTCTTTCTCTAGTTGTTCTGCCCCATTTCTTCCTAGTGTCATCGTCTCAGCAGCATATAATACTGCATTCCTCACCGTTGCCTTGTAGTGGCGTATCTTTGCCTCTGTGGATATATTCTTTTTATTGTATATCTCTCTCGTCATGCAGGAGGCTGACCTCATCTTCTTTATCCTCTCTGTTATTCCCTCCTTGCTCCTGTTCCTTCCTGTTATAAATTCTCCCAGGTATTTAAATTTGTCCACCATTTGCACAGTGCCTTCCGGTGTTTCCCAGTCTGCAGTGGTATTTCATGTCTTTGTCTTGTTATAGGCGATCCTCAGTCCCACCTTTCTGGCTACCTTACTTAAGTTGTCGAGTTGTCTTTGCGTCTTCTTCCGTCTTACTTAATATTGCTATGTCGTCTGCAAAGGCTAGGCAGTCCACTTGAGCCCTGTTGTCCTTTTTGGCCCCCACATGGGTCTTTGGTGTTCCCATTTCCTCGTTTATTGCTCTCCACTGCCTGTTCACTTCGTCCAGTGCTATATTGAACAACAGTGGTGACAATCGATCTCCCTGTTTAACACCAGTCTTGATCCTAGGCCATTAACAACTTTTGAGGGCCGCCTTGCTTCAGGAGAGGGTATAACGGCTTTGACGCCCTTCCTAACCGAATCTGCGGCTGTATCGAGGCCAGAGGTTGTGCAACGTCGTGTAGATGTAGTCATACTGATCATGCCACGTTCTTTGTAAATTTGACTCGATTTTGTAATAACTGAAATGACACCGCATACACAAGCTGCTTCCCATTTCATTTCCTCCTCGCCTTCTGGGTGCCTTAGGTTTTTTTTCCCCCTTGTGTAAGCTCGGTACAGGTCTGACCTGTACGGGAATATACATAATGGGTGTAAGAGTGCAGCTCGTAGACGCATTGTTGACGACATACGGAAGTTTGGGTCTGGCCGTGAGTCGCGCACGGATAACCAAATGGTACAGCGACCACTCGCGATAAGCGAGAAATCACAGTTCGGGTCCCGATCGGGCACAGATTTTCATTGACGTCATTCCAATCTACAGCTGACGGTAGTCCTTATTTGCAATTGCGAATTCATTTGATGTGTTTCGTAACGGCTGTTTTTGCCACAGTGCCTGTTCCTTTGGACATACATGCATGTCCAAAGGAACTTTGCAACGTAATCATGATAACACAGTCACTGCAATATCGTATCCCATTGATGTTGATATATCAGTAGTCCTATAAGACAAATACTGGCCAAAATCACTACACTGACCTCAACCTCACTCGATGAGGGTGTGCTGTGGTAAGATTGTTGGTGTGTAGGAGTGCAGCACCACTTTCACCTGTTGCGTCAAAATGGAGCAGTTTCTCGTCGTTTGCGGACAATAAAGTCGGCTAACGTTGAACCTGTAGTTTGCCATTCGACAGTAGTTCTCTGGCACCGGACTTCACTCTCCCCTCCTTTCATTTAACACTCACCAATAATACGAACACTATGCTGTACACACACGCAGTTGCAGCCACACAGTGAAGATACTCTTTGCAGCAGGTTGGAGGAAGGTAACTTGAACAACCTCCTGTTAGTGTAACCTTTCCCAAGGCAGAAATACGAAATCCTCATTTTGTCCTACACCTTCTTAGCCTGAGAAGGGGACCCATATATGACAAATCGTGAATTCTCAGATGTCTATCGATCCCTTCAGTTCTGAATCGATTGCGCGTCATAAAATTTGGGGTGGTTTTCTCAAAACGGGCTTTTATTGAGCCAAAATATATTTGTCTTTCACTTTAGACTCTCCACAAGCGACCTACCACGTTGAGCCGTATCGGTTGGCTCTGTCTGAGGTCTTCCCCTTGTGAATGTGAGATTAGCTTTTTAACGATATCCAGTTTAAGTATTTTAAGACAGTCGCCACGAAATAGTTACAGGCAGGTGCGAAGTTACTTGCACTGGAATAACTTGTTACGCCACCTGTCAGAACGGAGAAGTCGGCTGATGGTCGTTCACAGCATTTGTCTTCTCAAATATGTAACACTGCAAATCGAAGAAAGCTGATTTTTTTTTTTCAACTGTAGACAATGTCCAAATCTGTTTAGCATACGCTGTTAGACATAGCATAAATACAAACAGTTCAGAACTTGCCTGGTGTGGCTACTCTAGGTATAAGCACGTATATGTGACAAATCTGCAGCCATAAGCCGTTAAATAACATCGTCACAAGGCGACACGTCGGTGACCATGAAGTGCAATTTAATTTTATAGTGTAGGTTTGCCCAAAACATAAGAAAATGCATTCTTTGGTCGATAACCTTCAAGATTTAAAAATGAATTCCGTTCTGAACTGAGCTGTACGCCAGACGAAAGTAAATTGCTGATAAATGTTACAGAGTAAAAATATAGATAAGCCGGCCGAAGTGGCCGTGCGGTTAAAGGCGCTGCAGTCTGGAACCGCAAGACCGCTACGGTCGCAGGTTCGAATCCTGCCTCGGGCATGGATGTTTGTGATGTCCTTAGGTTAGTTAGGTTTAACTAGTTCTAAGTTCTAGGGACTAATAACCTCAGCAGTTGAGTCCCATAGTGCTCAGAGCCATTTGAACCAAAAATATAGATAAAGGCGAAACCTGAGTGTAACAAAAGCACACGTGAGCATATACGTGTAAGCAGTTGAGTGAGGCTGAAGTCTTTAACAGCACCAAGGGATGGTGTACAGTTTGAAGTCGCTGTCCGATGGGCGGATCACTATCAAAGCCTCCTGTTCGGCTGGTACCTCAACGCTACGATGTGTTAATCAGAATGGTGGTGGTAGCAGATAACCTAAAAGTACACCGAAAAATCGAAGAACTACTTTCACGGATGTCTTGTCACATTTGGATCGAAAGATATATTTGGCAGTCAGTCATCAGACCTGACTGTTAATAGACACATTTGGTTCACAACTTACTTTATTACTTCGAGACATTCGTGCCAATTTTTTAAAGGAAAGATGCTGCACAGATGGTGTTTCAGAATAGTAGAAAAAGCTAAATGTTCATAGTTCAGCTCCATGGTGGAGTGAAAGTTGTGAAGTCTGTTTCTACTCCAGATTCTTTTTATTATTCATTCTGGAAAATACGTATATTTCTTCTTCTGAGAGAAAGCCAGGTACGCCTGTCAAGATAGTAAAGATTTTATGGTCCAGTAGAAACCCAGGACACATGTTGCATCCACTTTCGTGCTAAAAATGGGGTACTATAATAGTAACATGGCACTTCGAATAAACATTAAAGTTGAAGATAAGCAGTTGATGTAACTGTCTAACCAACCCATATTACAAGTAAAACATAAATACTTGGCAGTTCTTGTCCATGGCGCGTTATGTAGATGCTGCTATTGGTATTCAGAGAGGAATCGCTATTTAAAACGTCCCTTGTTTGTCGATATATGTGGTATAAAGGAGAAAAATGCAAGTAGCGTGATTAATAAATAGCGACTGAACTAAAATTCTAACAATTAAGTGAAGGAGCGCCATCAAATTGTGCCACTAACATAGGAATAGAGTTAATCCTTAGGAAAAGAAGCAAGGCCGATTTTTGTTGTTCTCCACCCGCATCGTTCAAACTGTACACAAGCCGCTAAACGTTTTCTCCCTTTGTTTGGTTTCTCATTGCCTTGTCCGGCTAGTCAAAACCCTGTTCACGGCGTCTCGCTTAGCTGTTATTGTCATTTGGTTTTTCTTTTTGTCGTCGCTCTCCCGACAGTTGATACGAGTAGGTTCCGTTTCCACTTGCTAGCTGTAGCACCACAAAACGAGCGTTTTCTCGTCATTAACGCCGCCACGGTTTTCTATTTACGCTACTAAAGGCCGTTCCAGGCCGCGGTGAAGCGCTCGCGAGCAGATAAGTAGTGGCCAGAACCGGTTTGCCCGGTGCTCAGAATGCGGAAGATGTGGTAACTCAGAGATCCCGCCCACAGCTTCAGTCATTTGCGCAGCGGCTGTAGCTGTCTCGCAGATCTCTACGCCGTATGCTTGCCCGCTTGTCTCTTCCCGAACACAAATGTTTAACTACGACCTAGGCTGCGGACGCAATATTGCGCAGTGGGTGTGTGACTAGGCCGCCTACCTTCGGAACGGGGTTCACATACCTACTACGCAGCATTACGGACAGAGATTAACTGACCAGAATCGGTAATAAAACCGTTCCCAGTTGTAACTTGCTGGTGCGTTCTACCTAAAATTTCATGTGTGCTCAACACATTTGCAGAATAATTTTTTCAAATAAAAATTTCAGGAAGCTCAACATTTTAGCTTCAATACTTACCTGATATAGCTGCATTCTTGCAATGAGCGTTGAAAGCCCTTCGCCTCGGTCCCATGAACGTTAGTAGAACTTTGAAAAATTCAAGGAACTTGGTTCTCATTATGTTCAAAGTGGATTCCAATTGTATACACCTTCCATTCGTTAAAAGATTTCATAATTGACGGATTTAGTGTATTCAGCTCAATTTTTAATATCTTAACAAAATTTTGTACAACGATCTCTAGCATTGAGTTCTGCTGAAAAATAAACTTTCGCAGATATGCACAGGGCAGTGTGGGCGCCAAAAATAAGAGGTATACAGATCATTGATTTGAGAACATTTCAGATATTTCAGTTTAATCGTGCTTTGTCATTGAACAACAAATATTTATGGTTTCGTTTCATGGATTATAATTTCACAAATCCTGTGATTGTGATGGCGTACATATGATTCCAAATTACGTTCAAAAATGGTTCAAATGGCTCTGAGCGCTATGGGACTCAACGTCTGAGGTCATCAGTCACCTAGAACTTACAACTACTTAAACATAACTAACCTAGGGACTTCACACACATCCATGCCCGAGGCAGGACTCGAACCTGCGACCGCAGCGGTCTCGCGGTTCCAGACTGTGGCGCCTAGAACCGCTCGGCCACTCCGGCCGCCTCCAAATTTCATTAAAATAATTTAAAAGTTCTAATTAAATACTTGATTTTACTTCAAAGATTAGCTTATTCTTTTCTTTCTTTCTTTCTTTCGCTTGTGCCGTTTTTCCCGCAGATATGCAGGGTCGGCGTGGTTAATCGGATGTGGCAGTGTTAGTTGAAGGGGTGGCCGGATGCCCTTCCTGCCGCCACCCCGTACCCCCCGGGAAGGAATTAGTGTACCCCAACTGTCTGTGACTAGTGTAATCCATGGAATAGTGCGAAAGTGTTCAGATGTCTGCGAGCCGTGTAACTGAGGCCGGACGTGGGGACCAGCCCGGTAATCACCTAGGAGGATGTGGAAAACAGCCTAAAAACCCCATTCAGGCTGGCCGGCACACCGGCCCTCGTCGTTAAGCCGCCGGGCGGATTCGATCCGGGGCCGGTGCGCCTATCCGAGTCCAGGAAGCAACGCGTTAGCGCGCTCGGCTAACCTGGCGGGTGAAAGATTAGCCTATTCTTATTGATTAATAAATAACGAAAATAGCAATATACAGTGATGAGCCAAAACCTTAATCACTTGCTTAATAGTTTGTTTTTCCGTCATTGATACGAAACATCACAGATTATCCGCGTCTGGAATCCGACAGTTTGTTGGTAGGTTTGCGGAGATACATGGCTTTAGATGCCTACGCACAGGTCATGTAATTCATGTAAATAATGGGCCGCTGATTTTCGTACGCGGTGACGGCGCCCTGGGTCCCATAGTATTTACGTCAGGCGAATTTGGTCGCCGAGATATCGACGTCAGTGCACTGTAATGCTCCTCAAACCACTGTAACACGGCTCTGGCTCAGAGACACGGACAGTTATAGTGCTGCAAGATCGTGGTACACACAAAGCGTGAAGTGATGTAGGTGGTTCGCTGCAGTCAGTGTGTCTTCGATTACAAGAGCAGGACCGAGCGAGGTGGCGCAGTGGTTAGCACACTGGACTCGCATTCGGGAGGACGACGGTTCAATCCCGTCTCCAGCCATCCTGATTTAGGTTTTCCGTGATTTCCCTAAATCGTTTCAGGCAAATGCTGGGATGGTTCCTCTGAAAGGGCACGGCCGATTTCCTTCCCCATCCTTCCCTAACCCGAGCTTGTGCTCCGTCTCTAATGACCTCGTTGTCGACGGGACGTTACGAAAATACTAACCTAACCAAGAGCAGGAGAATGCCTCCCATAGCATAATACTGCTCCCACCAGCCTGCGTGTGTGGAGCGCTGCGCGCTTCGAGCCGCCGCTCACCTCGATGACGGCTTTTATGGAGACGACAATCAACTTAGTGTAGAAAAATGTGATACTTTCCATCGACTGACGTTCGAATCCCAATGGTTCCGTGCCCACTGCAACAGTGTCGTTTGGTCAACATGTAAACACGCAGGGATGATCTGGGATGGAGCTCCATGTAAAACAATGTACGATAAACGACTTGCTCCGAACCACTTGTGCGTGCACCAGCATTGCGCTCTGGACAGAGATGCCACAGATTACCATCTGTGCTACTTTACAGAGCAGAAAAGCCTTCGAATCCCTCGTTCTGTGAAGAGTCGTGAACGTCCAATCATTTAGCGTCTAGTGGTAGTTCCACTGCCCTACCTCTTTTCGCAGATGCTCACGACAGCAGCATGTGAACATTTGATCAGCTTCGCTGTTTTCGAGGTACTCGTTCACAGGCTGTGCGTAATAATAATCTGGCGTTTGTAAAAGTCGCATATCTCAATGGATTTCCCCGTTTATAGCCCATATCTTAGCTTGGGTTATCCCCCGTCCGTGTCTGCTCCTCTTACATTCTTCTGTTACCAAGTCGCATTGGTCAGTGGTCAAAATGTTTTGGCTTTTCAGTGTATGTCATAGAGTTCTCTTCACAAAACGTTATTTCATTTGTAAGAGAACTGTTTCTCCAAATGTGCATACGGAGTATATTAATTCCAATAAAAGACGGTTGAATTACAGTGAAGGACCCTAGTCTTGAACAGAAGTTACGATTTTGTCGTTTCAACAACGGAATATGACAGACCCTTCAGTGAATTCCACGATACCCTGCGTCTCGACAAAAATTAGTATAGCATCACGTAATATTACCCAGTACAGAATTACAAAGCTGTGTTCCCAGAGAGATAGATTAATTTTTACGTCGTCGTCGAATTTTGACGGTTACCTAGGCTTAAGTAACAGACACTGGCAGAGGGACGCCGTATCAGCGGCATGGAGAGACGTAACTGTGAGTGTCGTATAGGGATCGATCATTGGCCCACTGCTGTCCTTGCTTCATGTTAATGAATTTACATTTCACTTCAGTCAACAAGTAGAATTAGTTTCGTTTACAGATGGTACAAGCAGTGTTACAAAGCCGAACAAAGAAGCATCAACAGATAAAATGATAAATGATTATTTAGTGCAAGTTACTGACTGCTTTTGCACAAACCGGCTAGCATTAACCTTCGAAAAACACAGCTCATACAGTTATGTACTTTCTAAAATTTTCCACCTAGTATACCAACAAATATAAGCGACGATTTAAGTGTTTCCGTTTGAGGACGTTGCTGCAGCGTAACAATGCTCAGATGCGGTTGTGTAGTCACCGACATGTAGATAAGAAATTAGTGTGGCATTTGTATCTTTCCGACGTGCGGAAACGGCAACTATGGCGACATTATTACCATGCGTGTCCAAACCGGACCAACACGATGTTATTCTTTCCTTGCCTACTGAAGGACAAACACCAGAAGACATCCATCGGAGAATTAAGGATGTGTAAGGGGCAGCATATATGTCGAAAACCACCGTTGAGGAACTGATGTGCTAAGATCGGTGCTGGTCGCGATTCGACACAAAACTCCGGTCGATGCGGGAGGCCAACCTCATCCGTTAAGGACAGTGCAACTCGAGCACAGATTCTATTGGCCTAATGTCTCCCTATGCGATTATCACGCACTTGGACCCGTAAAAAAGCCCTTGAAGCGTCGAAGATTCTTGTCGGACGAGGATGTGCAGCAAACTACTACGGACTTCACGCAGCAACAAACCGTTTTCTATCAAACGGGTATGTTCCACCTGGTGCGTCGGTGGAATGATTGCCTCAGTGTTCACAGCGATTTTGCCTAATCGGCATACGGATTCTAGACGATACAGCCTCCGAATTGAAACTTTTGATCATCCTATATAATTAACAGGGTAGAAAGTTCTTATCTGGGCATACTGATGGAAACAAAACGGGGAAATCCATGCACTCGACCTTCTAAAATGCTTAACTAATTTTACCATCACAATATTTAATGAAATTAGGGATAAATAAGTCGGTGAGTTTTTTGCATGTTTTGGTTCACTGTTGCTTTACAGGATAATGTTCCGGGATAACTTCTCGTTAGAAAAAACAAGCTCGTTGAGCAAAAGAAAATAACTAAAATTGTGTGTGGGATTCGCATACATCTTGCAGGCTTCTCTTTAAGCAGTTACGAATATAAACTGTAGCTTCATAGTATCTTCATTCCTTTAGGAAATTTCTTAACAGTTCATACGAATGTAACAGATATTGACGAGTACAGGATGGACAAAATAAAACAGTCCCGGAAGATACTTAAAAGACTGACGTCATACTGACACTTGTTAATTACAGTAGAAACAAGTAAGCGTTTAAGATACTTAAACCTTGCTTGTGAAAAAATATTATGAAACGACCGCAGCAGTAGTAACATGCTTTCCAGCTCTGTGTGACACGTGTTAAACGACGACCCATTTGGTCTGCGGCGAAGTATCTTGCCTTGGGTAATGTTATTTAGCATTAGTAGTCATTGCCGATATTTCTAGAAACCATACAGCTAGAAATAAGTAACATATTCGGCTGCTCACTGTGTTTGTGGACAGCTCTTCCTTGTACAATCATTCTGTGAAACGTCTGTGCCAGATAAAATTCACAATAAGAGTGTGGATGATACCCGTGTTTTTGCCATGAGTAACGAAAAAAAGGTGGGAATTTAAGGAGATGGGACCTGGATAAACTGACTAAACCAGAGGTTGTACAGAGTTTCAGGGAGAGCATGAGGGAACAATTGACAGGAATGGGGGGAAAGAAATACAGTAGAAGAAGAATGGGTAGCTTTGAGGGATGAAATAGTGAAGGCAGCAGAGGATCAAATAGGTAAAAAGACGAGGGCTAGTAGAAACCCTTGGGTAACAGAAGAAATAGTGAATTTAATTGATGAAAGTAGAAAATATAAAAATGCAGTAAATGAAGCAGGCAAAAAGGAATACAAACGTCTCAAAAATGAGATCGACAGGAAGTGCAAAATGGCTAAGCAGGGATGGCTAGAGGACAGATGTAAGGATGTAGAGGCTTATCTCACTAGGGGTAAGATAGATACTGCCTACAGGAAAATTAAAGAGACCTTTGGAGAAAGGAGAACCACTTGCATGAATATCAAGAGCTTTGACGGAAACCCAGTTCTAAGCAAAGAAGGGAAAGCAGAAAGGTGGAAGGAGTATATAGAGGGTCTATACAAGGATGTTCTTGAGGACAATATTATGGAAATGGAAAAGGATGTAGATGAAGATGAAATGGGAGATACGATACTGCGTGAAGAGTTTGACAGAGCACTGAAGGACCTGAGTCGAAACAAGGCCCCCGGAGTAGACAACATTCCATTGGAACTACTGACGGCCTTGGGAGAGCCAGTCCTGACAAAACTCTACCATCTGGTGAGCAAGATGTATGAGACAGGCGAAATAGCCTCAAACTTCAAGAAGAATATAATAATTCCAATTCGAAAGAAAGCAGATGTTGACAGATGTGAAAATTACCGAACTATCAGTTTAAGAAGTCACAGCTGCAAAATACTAACGAGAATTCTTTACAGCCGAATGGAAAAACTGATAGAAGCCGACCTCGGGGAAGATCAGTTTGGATTCCGTAGAAACGTTGGAACACGTGAGGCAATACTGACCCTACGACTTAGCTTAGAAGAAAGATTAAGGAAAGGCAAACCTACGTTTCTAGCATTTGTAGACTTACAGAAAGCTTTTGAGAATGTTGACTGGAATACTCTTCCAAATTCTGAAGGTGGCAGGGGTAAAATACAGGGAGCGAAAGGCTATTTACAATTCGTACAGAAAGAAGATGGCAGTCATACGAGTCGAAGGGTATGAAAGGGAAGCAGTGGTTGGGAAGGGGGTGAGACAGGGTTGTAGCCTATCCCCGATGTTATTCAATCTATGTATTGAGCAAGCAATAAAGGAAACAAAAGAAAAGTTCGGAGTAGAAATTGAAATCCATGGAGAAGAAATAAAAACTCTGAGGTTCGCCAATGACATTGTAATTCTGTCAGAGACAGTAAAGGACTTGGAAGAGCAGTTGAACGGAATGGACAGTGTCTTGAAAGGAGGGTATAAGATGAACATCAACAAAAGCAAAACGAAGATAATGGAATGTAGTCGAATTAAGTCGGGTGATGCTGAGGGAATTAGATTAGGAAATGAGACACTTAAAGTAGTAAAGGAATTTTGCTATTTGGGGAGCAAAATAACTGATGATGGTCGAAGTAGAGAGTATATAAAATGTAGACTGGCAATGGCAAGGAAAGCGTTTCTGAAGAAGAAAAGTTTAACATAGAGTATAGATTTAAATGTCGGGAAGTCGTTTCTGAAAGTATTTGTATGGAGTATAGCCATGTATGGAAGTGAAACGTGGACAATAAATAGTTTAGACAAGAAGAGAATAGAAGCTTTCGAAATGTGGTGCTACAGAAGAATGCTAAAGATTAGATGGGTAGATCACATAACTAATGAGATGTTGAATAGAATTGGGGAGAAGAGGAGCTTGTGGCACAACTTGGCTAGAAGAAGCGATCGGTTGGTAGGACATGTTCTGAGACATCGAAGGATCATCAATTTGGTATTGGAGGGCAGCGTGGAGGGTAAAAATCGTAGAGGGAGACCAAGAGATGAATACACTAAACAGATGCAGAAGGATGTAGGCTGCAGTAGGTACTGGGAGATGAAGCAGCTTGCGCAGGATAGAGTAGCATGGAGAGCTGCATCAAAACAATCTCAGGATTGAAGACCACAACAACGAAAAAAAGGCAAATCTCGCATCCGTCGCAGGAAACGAGGGTGAAATATGGTGAATATGGCAATAAAAAGAAGACTGCTGCGAATAAAATGTTTAAACTTAGAGACAGATGTGATTTCTCCGTCTGGACACTGAATCTTTTGTGCACATTAAGTCACTGAATACTGGTGTCTTCCACTTTATCTTCAATGGACTTGCCTGCACTGACCATGCCGGCGGCGGCGGCGGCGGCGGCAGCAGCAGCAGCAGCAGCATTCACAATTATGAGACGGTGGCGGCTATGCGGTAGCTCGTGGGCCTCCTGGAAAGACGAACTTTGTAATGACGAAAATGCTGCAAAATTTCTACTTCCGTAATTGAACGTCAAGCCCACAAATTACCAGCTTTGCTGTTAGTGTCGTAATGACTACGTCTGTTCACTGCCTTGTACACCTCCCAGAGGTTTCTCCCGACTCATTTCACCAAAATGAGCGCGACGATAATCGCTTATTAACGAAGAACTTAGTAGTGTTCGCGCACGAGATTTATTCTTCGGCTGTTTAAGCTTCAAAGATAACGGGCCGGGAACTCTGCTTGGTGTTCGCTACATTTTCGCTTAAAGAGCGAAATCGTCGTTCGTGTTGGACAGTATATTTTTAAAAGAGTGACTCTGCGATAGTTCCATAGCTAAAGACGCACAAATTTACTTCATTCTATTTCATGGATTCATTACGACCCTAGGCTATAGAACTCCCCTATTGGAAATTGGTGTCGAGAAATATTGGTATTGTAACCTGTAAATGCAGAGCTTTAATTATGATCTGGTTGAAGAAAAGTTTGGCGGCACCGCCCTCAGGTGAAGGTGAACTGCACTTGAAAGTCGCGAGCTCTATCTTCTTATCTCGTGTTTCCTACTGAAAATGTCGAGCTTGTACTCTTGTTAACTTTACTATTACAGAGATCGCCTAAACTTTATTTTCTTTTAATTGGTGCTGTGCGCAATAAATAACTTACTTGGTCTTTCTGCTGCCACTGCTTGATCTGCTGCATTTCATTATTTAACAAAAACATAAAAAAACCTATTATTCATGCTGAGTGCAATGCATGTTCTGTATGGCGGCTCCTGCTGTTGCTGCGGCTGCTTACTACTACTACATATAATTCAAGAGAAAGGGTTTGGTCAAATCTAAACTCGATAAGTGAGAACCCAAACAAGTAATTCCTTTTTTCAAAAACTATATTCTGAAATCGATTCTTTCTCATTCAGTTAACGAAACGCTAGAAGCTCTTTGAACAATCGCTTCGTATGTAAATCTGCCTCCAGTGGCAGTAAAGCAATATTACAAATTAATCAAACTCTTGAGAGAGACTGAAATACTTCTCAATTAAATACATAGTGAAACAATTCCCTCACAATTACAAAATAAATCAATGACGAAAATCAATACTTAATCTATTCGCCTAACAATGGTTTCCCTTAAGAATTCAACTCGCTGTCATTATCAAAATTACCATCTGCTGCTACACACATAAACAAACCCTTTTCTTTAAATTAATAAGCGCGCTGCAAATTATAAAATATATCAGCTCAATACCAAATCCTGGTCGCCGCTGGCGGACACGGTAGTACGGCAGCTCGGCGACGACCCCTCGCCCAACACACGTGCGCACCACAGCAGGCGGGCTCCTACACTGGCTTCCAAACTTCCACTCATTAATCCGTGCGCTGCGAAGCGCAACAATAATATCTTAGATTCCAGAGCTTGTATATGCGCGCTGTAGCCAACCTTTAAATCCTAAGAATATTGCCAACTCTCACACTGTTCAGCACCTTAACTTTCTTTACTCGACTATTTCTGAAAATTTGCACATCCATTCATTTACTTCAATTCCGATTCAACATCTCATGTACAGAGCGGTCGCTGCCAGTTTCAGTGAGAAGTACAAACTTAGAATCGTATACTATAAATTTTGTGCTGCCATTAAACGTCCTAGTAAATTGTGCTGTTGGTGGCTCCTCCCAACCCCCTACCGTCCGTCCTCTTGTCTGTGTCACCAAACGAGGGATGTTCTGGGGGACAACTTAATAGTTGGTGGAATACGTCTCGAACAGGATGCGTCGAAGATTCTTCGGCAGCTGTTCTCTGTTCCAGTGACCGCATTGGAATATCACTGAATATCTGCCTGATTCTCAGATTGTAATTGTGGTCGGCTACAGAGGGGTAAAGTGTCTGCTCCTGTAGTGTCGCACTTCCCCACTATTGTTGTTTGTTGTGGTCTTCAGTCCTGAGACTGGTTTGATGCAACTCTCCATGCTTCTCTATCCTGTGCAAGCTTCTTCATCTCCCAGTACCTACTGCAACCTACATCCGTCTGTATCTGTTTAGTGTATTCATCTCTTGGACTCCCTCTACGATTTTTACCCTCCACGCTGTCCTACAGTACTAAATTGGTGATCCCTTGATGCCTCAGAACATGTCCTACCAACCGATCCCTTCTTCTAGTCAAGTTGTGCCACAAACTTCTCTTCTCCCCAATCCTATTCAGTACCTCCTCATTAGTTATGTGATCTACCCAGCTAATCTTCAGCATTCTTCTGTAGCACCACATTTCGAAAGCTTCTATTCTCTTCTTGTCCAAACTATTTATCGTCCATGTTTCACTTCCATACATGGCTACACTCCATACAAATACTTCCAGAAACGACTTCCTGACACTTAAATCTATACTCGATGTTAACAAATTTCTCTCCTTCAGAAACGCTTTCCTTGCCATTGCCAGTCTACATTTTATATCCTCTCTACTTCGACCATTATTAGTTACAGGGCTATTACAAATTATTGAAGCGATTTCATAAATTCACTGTAGCTCCATTCATTGACATATGGTCGCGACACGCCACAGATACGTAGAAAAACTCATAAAGTTTTGTTCGGCTGAAGCTGCACTTCAGGTGTCTGCTGCCAGAGCGCTCGAGAGTGCAGTGAGACAAAATGGCGAAATGCACTCACATCAGTCAGTCATAACAGTGCAACGACACTTCAGGACGAAGTTCAACAAAGATCCACCAACTGCTAACGCCATTCGGCGATGGTATGCGCAGTTTAAAGCTTCTGGATGCCTCTGTAAGGGGAAATCAACGGGTCGGCCTGCAGTGAGCGAAGAAACGGTTGAACGCGTGCGGGCAAGTTTCACGCGTAGCCCGCGGAAGTCGACGAATAAAGCAAGCAGGGAGCTAAACGTACCACAGCCGACGGTTTGGAAAATCTTAGGGAAAAGGCTAAAGCAGAAGCCTTACCGTTTACAATTGCTACAAGCCCTGACACCCGATGACCAAGTCAAACGCTTTGAATTTTCGGCGCGGTTGCAACAGCTCATGGAAGAGGATGCGTTCAGTGCGAAACATGTTTTCAGTGATGAAGCAACATTTTTTCTTAATAGTGAAGTGTTTAAACCTCCTCTACCAAGAAACGTGCCAGAACTGCGAGCTCGCATCAACGATGCTTTCGAACTCATTGATGGGGACATGCTGCGCCGAGTGTGGGAGGAACTTGATTATCGGCTTGATGTCTGCCGAATCACTAAAGGGGCACATATCGAACATTTGTGAATGCCTAAAAAAACTCTTTGAGTTTTTGTATGTGTGTGCAAAGCATTGTGAAAATATCTCAAATAATAAAGTTATTGTAGAGCTGTGAAATCGCTTCAATCATTTGTAATAACCCTGTATTTTGCTCCCCAAATAGCAAAACTCCTTTACTACTTTAAGTGTCTTATTTCCTAATCTAATTCCCTCAGCATCACCCGATTTTATTCGACTACATTCCATTACTCTCGTTTTGCTTTCGTTGATGTTCATCTTATATCCTCCTTTCAAGACACTGTCCATTCCGTTCAACTGCTCTTCAAAGTCCTTTGCTGTCTCTGACAGAATTACAATGTCATCGGCGAACCTCAAAGTTTTTATTTCTTCTCCATGGATTTTAATACCTACTCCGAACTTTTCTTTTGTTTCCTTTATTGCTTGCTCAATATACAGATTGAATAGCATCGGGGATAGGTTACAACCCTGTCTCACTCCCTTTCCAGCCACTGCTTCCCTTTCATACCCCTCGACTCGTATTACTGCCATCTGCTTTCTGTACAAATTGTAAATAGCCTTTCGCTCCCTGTATTTTACCCCTGCCACCTTCAGAATTTGGAAGAGAGTATTCCAGTCAACATTGTCAGAAGCTTTCTCTAAGTCTACAAATGCTAGAAGCGTACGCTTGCCTTTCCTTAATATAGCTTCTAAGATAAGTCGTAGGGTCAGTATTGCCTCACGTGTTCCAATATTTCTACGGAATCCAAACTGATCTTCCCCGAGGTCGGCTTCTACCAGTTTTCTATTAGTCTGTGAAGAATTCGCGTTAGAGAACAGATAAAGTGAAGATTTTTGTGTCTGTTGACCAGTGGATCAGCAAAATTATTTCTTGAAATGGGGGTTATGAATCACTTCCTCCAGTTTTCTTGCCTGCTCATTCTATGCCATTTCAAGATCTTGAACATAAGGCTTCGTACCTGTTCGCACAGTTATATACATTGTAAATTGCTGCAAGTTTTCGCGGGTAATGCTCCATCTTTTTTCTATTTGAGGTCAAAACTTTAAACAGGATCACGATCAGCTGTTATTAAACCACGTAGCATGTATGTAAGATACGTCCTAATCCTTTCTACATTTCCAGTGTGAAGTTGTCTTGGAGAACCAACTTGGTGCCGAAGAGTTGGCGCAGTGCTACAGAAACCTAATATCCTAACAGGGAAGCTCATCTAAAATCGGGCCTATCCTTAGTTAAAGTACTGTGCTATCAAGGGAAATTTACTAGCATAACTCGGTGGACGATTTGATTAGAATCCATATAACCCAACATACTTGTGCGAACTGATATGTTCCAAATGGGCGTTCCTCAATTCCATGATTCAAGAGTTTCAACAAGTCTTGTTGCTTCAATAGAACCTATTATGCTGCGTGTATATATACATAATATAGGGTGCAATTCTGTATTGTTCTGAGATATGTGGGAAAAGTAGCAAGGTTAGCACCTAAAGCCATTGCAATCAGTCCAGGTCAGACTACTCCGCATCACAGCCATCTAACAAATACACACATGGCGATCAATCTAAAAAATACGTGAAGAACAGATAGCCCGTTAGAAAAGGCTTCCAGTTCGTCCCACCAACTAAGCCCTTAGTTAGATTCCCGATACCCCAACGATTGACATAGACCTCTCTTTCCGAACGTCAGATGCTTTTATACAACAGACACATGTTAAATGTACGTTATTATCCAGATATAAAACCCGTCAAGATATGCGAAAATTCTGACTGCTGTAGCCCTGTGGTGCCTCCGTACTAGGATACATTCAGAGTCCACATCCCTGACTAGATACTGCTGTGTCCAGCAACCGTGATGTTGTCAGGACGTTATATTCTGATCTGTCTTCATTAGTGGCAGGACTCTTATACGTACGATGTCGCTATGATTTATCGTTAAACTCGAACTTGAGACAGTGTGACCAGTATAACCTGACTGAATAAATGATCTCTTCTTTGTATGATGAGTGACCTGTATCATTATCACGATGATTTCATGTGGTATCCAAGTTATGGATTAAAGTGCCTCTGATGTTGAAAAATGTTGCTCACGATACACAATTTGATAGAAGTTAAGCGGGAAACGTGAGGAGAGGACGGTGACACTATGTACAGAATATGGCTGAGTCTGCTCCTGTAACCTTTTTCCTTCGCTCGCGAATTATATTTCATCTGAAAAATCACCAACTACCGCAAAACGTGTTGCTTTTATTTCTTTTTATTTACTCATACCCGTTTAGACACCCATTTCATTTTATACGGCTCTAATTTTTACTGCTGTAAAATTTTGTACACAATTTTGGTTTATTGTTTTAGGCTGAAATTTAAAACTCGCCTATTTATTTTGTTGAGAGATCCCCTGGAGCTTCATTAATTTAAATTTTGGGTTATACAGAGTGGCCTGCTGTTTACACGACATGTCGTCAGCAATAATCGAAAACGCTAGGTTAAATGGCCTAAAACGTAGTTTCTGTAGAATTTTTCAGATGCCGGTAGTCATCCATCACTGCTGTCATCTGAAGAAAATATACAAAAATAATTACTTTCTGAGCAAAGAAACATTTTTGGGACTACTTTGCAGGTTGCATGCTGTCAAATCTCAAAATACGTAACAGCACTTGATCCTGTACAACCAGCCTTTAAATTATCAGAGCTTCAGTTGAGCAAGAACAAAAAAGTACAAACGCTTGTTATAGATTTAGGCCCAGAGTACATCAACGAAAACGAGAAACAAGAGATGCGCAGATGACACAATTTCGAAATACGTATTCGTAACGAAACACGAAAGTAGCGTTGTTATGCAGGAGAAGTTCTTTGAAAAACAAAACAGCTTTGCATCATCGTTCAAACTAGATAATAAAAATGCTTGTTCTTTAACTGTGAGTCAGCTAATTAAAACAGACCAAATTCGAATTGAAGCTGATGATTTTAGTGTCTCATCTTACCACAAGTGCGTATGCCTGCTAGACTGTTGCACTAAATATGGGAAGGCTGGTGATGAGGCTTAATTGGTCGTTCAGGACGTTCTTGAAGTGAAGCAAGCAAGAAAGACATAAAACTAGCCTTAGCAGTAAATTGCTACTAGACACTCGAGCTTCCACTTTATGGGTTTCTCGTGGCCTACAGTTAGAGGGGTTGTGATAAAAATACGCGTTAGAAAGGACGGAAATAAGAAAGGTGCAGTCAGGCGCCGAAACACGCGAGGACATTTTTCTGTGGACATTAGTTGCTGGTAAGCTCGATAATTTTTAGTGTTTTTTCTCAACTCAAGAGGTATTCATAGAAGTAGTCGTATATGAATTCCAGATGTTTATTCAGAATAATACCCCTGCTATTTGTAAAACTACAAATTTTTGTTCTAGGCGCTCAGTCCGGAGCCGCGCGACTGCTACGGTCGCAGGTTCGAATCCTGCCTCGGGCATGGATGTGTGTGATGCCCTTAGGTTAGTTAGGTTTAAGTAGTTCTAAGTTCTAGGGGACTGATGACCACAGCAGTTGAGTCCCATAGTGCTCAGAGCCATTTTTGGAACAAATTTTCGTCATATTGACTTGGAGAAAGACATCATTAATTTTTTCTGCCTTCTGGTAACTGTATAGCCTTAGTTTCCTTTCTCGACGACAAGTGAGATGTTAATTTTTAGATAATGTCGGACACCAGGGATACTCAGAGACCAATGTAATACGGTAAAAGGTATATATACTGTGGCAACATTGCTTCAGATATGTAATCTCTCTGTTTTATGGTCACAATTAAAAACATCTTTCAAGAAAAGACTTCCTTGTCTCAGGAGTATTTCTGTACACAGCTATAAATTTAAAGTTCCGTTAAGGCCAGTTAAATCGTAATGATATTACTGGTACATGTATCACCTCACTACGAACACGTTTATGGAGATAAGTATCTGGTGCGCCAACGAACATATAATTGTCAATTATTTTTCCACTTGATGCACTGTTGAGATTCTATTCCCAAGTGTTATCAGTCAAGAGCACTCAGTCGTGTCTGTTTTGATTCTTCAATGAAGTGCAGGTCGTTGATAAAGCCTGAACGTTTCTTTCGACGATAAGGAAGCTGAGAAGGGGCCGTTCATTCCGATACTCAAGAGTAAGGAGAACTTTCCTCATGCTCATACGATGTAATAAGCCCTTTCCCCGAGAAATGTATTGGTTTTCTGGTCGGGTTCCTGCACAAAGCTCTTCGTTGCATTTAATCTTCCTTCAGGTAATCCTTTCGTGCGGCCACGCCGTTATAGCTGCTTTTTCTCTAGTCAGTGAACCAGTCTTTTTCACAGTCTTCTGCAAAATTAATTCATTCTGATTTTTATTTTGTGATGTAATGCTGCTGTCGGTACATCTATTCATGCTTTCAATTTTTATTTAATGCCCACACTCCTTTAACTTTCCAAGAAATGAGCTATTAATGGCCACACTCCTTTAACTTTCCAAGAAATGAGTTAAAGAACTATGTCTGCCTTGTTTTTTTATATGCTGAAAATACCCGAAACGTAAACCAGCTGTCTTGTCACAGCTTTTCCTTTCCAAAGACAGGTTCTTGTATTCTTACTTTGTTTCCTAGCTATTGTTGCAAACTGTTGACCTATTTACTTCTGAGCCGTCATGCGTCTGTCATGTTTCTTGCCAATCCAGAAGGTAAACATTTTTATTTATAAGTTTTCTCATCTTCTGTTAGATGTATCGTTCTTCGACAAGAATTACTTGGTCATAGGTAATAGTAAAAAATTTGTATGCCTTTCTGCAACTGGAATGCTCATTTTTCTTAGATTTCTCCGTCACTACGTAAATACTGAAACTGAAGATACTGACTAGCAATGGCCAATGTTTACTGGTACGTTACCCGACACACAAGTTTCTAAACCCTGCTGCAGTTACCTTTGCATAAATTTTAAGCTACAGTCTAATCAGGCTACAGTCTAATCAAGCTGCGGGCCTATGGGGTATCGTCTCAGTTGTGCGACTGGATTCGTGATTTCCTGTCAGGAAGGTCGCAGTTCGTAGTAATAGACGGCAAATCATCGAGTAAATTTGAAATGATATCAGGAGTTCCCCAGGGAAGCGTTCTGGGACCTCTGCTGTTCCTGATCTATATAAATGACCTGGGTGACAATCTGAGCAGTTCTCTTAGGTTGTTCACAGATGATGCTGTAATTTATCGTCTAGTAAGGTCATCCGAAGACCAGTATCAGTTGCAAATCGATCTAGAAAAGATTCCTGTATGGTGTGGCAGGTGGCAGTTGACGCTAAATAACGAAAAGTGTGAAGTGATCCACATGAGTTCCAAAAGAAATCCGTTGGAATTCGATCACTCGATAAATAGTACAGTTCTCAAGGCTGTCAATTCAACTAAGTACCTGGGTGTTAAAATTACGAACAACTTCAGTTGGAAAGACCACATAGATAATATTGTGGGGAAGGCGAGCCAAAGGTTGCGTTTCATTGGCAGGACACTTAGAAGATGCAACAAGTCCACTAAAGAGACAGCTTACACTACACTCGTTCGTCCTCTGTTAGAATATTGCTGCGCGGTGTGGGATCCTTACCAGGTGGGATTGACGGAGGACATCGAAAGGGTGCAAAAAAAGGGCAGCTCGTTTTGTATTATCACGTAATAGGGGAGAGAGTGTGGCAGATATGATAGGCGAGTTGGGATGGAAGTCTTTAAAGCAAAGACGTTTTTCGTCGCGGCGAGATCTATTTACGAAATTTCAGTCACCAACTTTCTCTTCCGAATGCGAAAATATTTTGTTGAGCCCAACCTACATAGGTAGGAATGATCATCAAAATAAAATAAGAGAAATCAGAGCTCGAACAGAAAGGTTTAGGTGTTCGTTTTTCCCGTGCGCTGTTCATGAGTGGAATGGTAGAGAGATAGTATGATTGTGGTTCGATGAACCCTCTGCCAAGCACTTAAATGTGAATTGCAGAGTAATCATGTAGATGTAGATCGTGATCGGGTTAAACCGTAGGAAAATGTATTTGGCAACAAACTAAAACATAAATACATCATATGAACAAAAGAAAATGCAATTACAGTTAATAATACATCCAGTCACCCGCAGCGTCGATAATTGCTTGGCATCGCCGAGGCATGCTTGAAACAGTTTCCCGTGTATTTACGTGGAAGAGACCTCAAAATGCGCCGAATTTACGTTGACAGCTGTTTCGAAGTGAAGATAATTTTCTCTTGCAACTTTTTTGGTGAAGAATTCACATTTTCAATACGATTAGCGTCAGATGACTGCGAGGACCAATCCAGTACCTGTACATCTTTGTCCGTTTTCCATTCGCTGCTAAACCTATTGCGGTGCTATGTGTCATTATCGTCTTGCATTATCCAATCCTAATTTTCGTCAGTGAACCAACGTTTCGCAGTCTGCATCAAACATCTTCGATAAAAGCGAGGCGTAAGCTGCATTCGTGACATTGCATCGAGGACAAACGTTCCCTTGTTGGGTTGTGAAAGAACTAAGGCGATATCTTTATCCTCCTACCTCACAGACTGTATATTAATATACCTTTTAGCATCATCGCAGAAATATTGGGGTCATTCGAAAAGAAACGAGCCTGATGCTTTAAAATGAAAACCAGCGAAGAGAGCGTAATACCATTGGGTGTCGAAGAAGGTGTGGTCCCTGCATGAGCGCCGCGGCTACAAGGTCGCCTTTAGAGGGACATAAGCTCACAGCCATGTGAGGATGAGAGTGACCATCTTGAGGCGTAGCGCCGTATAACGATCCTGCCGTGGAGGCGGTTAATTGGGAGATGTGTCTCAGAGCTGGATAGTGACAGATGTGTTTTTAGCAGTATGAATGATGCGTGAGTGTGGTTTAAGGTTAATATGAAGATAATTGTTTTAAGAGTTATGTAGTAGGATTTAGTGTGGGAACGTTTCGAAGTAGTATGGATATGGACAAAGGGGATTTTTGTAGAATAGATTTGTAAAGTAAGTTTATGGTAAAGGGAAAGTTAAGTCAGGTGTAAATAACAATGGTAAATAACTTTATGCATAAGCAAAACTTCAGCATATTAGATAATTAAGTCGGTAAAAAGAGCAGTCGTTAGGTTTACTATTTTGCGATTGGTTATTGATGAAAAGCGTGGACTGACGCGGGAGAATGTTGTTTTGCTATTGGCTGTTGAGTAAACTGACCATTGGTAAAGCAATATTCTTCGCGCGCCTTTCTCTGCTGATAGACAGAGTATTCTAGAGAAGAGTGGGAGTCTAGCCATGAATCAGTTCGGACGTGTGTAGTAGTAGTTCCGATGGAAACGATAAGTTGCCCGATCTAGCAGTGTTTCATACATAAAAAGTGTTGTAAAGTGACGGCATAATTATTTCGATGGGTGTGTAGAAATTTCGGAATTTTTAAGTGGATTTTGTAACGAGAAAAGACACACATTCCGTGTGGCGTATTGAGCAGGTCGGCGGCTAAAAACTGTGACTGCATTTGGTACCGACAGACTTAATATTTGGCGAGCATTATCAATCAAAAACAATCAGTATTTTTGTAACTATTAAGTTTTCGGGAAACTTGCTAACGTGAGTGAAAGGGATTGTGAGTGACTGTTAATAATTGCAGCCTGGTTCACGTCGAAGTACAGTAGGTTTCGCTCGGCTTCCCTACTGATGATATGCTGAGCCTATGTTCACAGGTAGGTGCAGGTTAGTCGTAAAGGGACGGAAGGAACCGCGCCGCCGCAATCTCTCCTGTATTTCCCGGGATCTTCCATACTATAGTATTTTTTAATCCTCCCGGCTCCCTTATTGACTGCCTTTTTCTCTCATATATTTAGTCAGTAATCACTATAACAAATATTAATCCCACGAAGTACTATCAGTAATTCAAAGAAGCTGTAGTTACTATAGCCAATTCTTTGAAAAGGTTTCAGCATGCTATTCTTGAATGCACATCAGAAACGAGTCTCATTACACGCTTTTCACTCTAAAAACTTTGTTGCTTCGTGGAATTACCTCCGAATATATCGATGGCTGTCTTTTTATATCTGTATACCCACTGTCACCCATTTCGAGGCCAGAGTGGCCGAGTGGTTCTAGGCGCTACAGTCTGGAACCGCGCGACCGCTACGGTCGCAGGTTCGAATCCTGCCTCGGGCATGGATGTGTGTGATGTCCTTAGGTTAGTTAGGTTTAAGTAGTTCTAAGTTCTAGGGGACTGATGACCTTAGATGTTAAGTCCTATAGTGCTCAGAGCCATTTTTGAACCCATTTCGAGAAAATGCGATGTAGTTGTACAGTTGAAATGTATTGCGCATGGATCTCCCTTAAAATCGTGGACAAATGTTTGCCATCTCCCTTCAAACCATTTCAAATGTTGGTCACCCTAATGACTACAGAGCGATCACATGCAGGAGCCGACAGTTAAGTGCACTCATTAGTGCTGAAAACAGAAATCGTGGCTTCAAAAGAAGAGCAAAGGGGTGTAGTGCGTTTCCTCACAGTGGAAGGATTGCGGGGAAAGAAAATTCATCGAAGAATGGCACAAGTGTCTGGAGAATACTCAGTAGTCCATTGCAATTCCGGTGCTCATGCCGACCCCTGGGGTAATTGATGACATCCAACTCGCCGGTATTCAATAATGAGGACATCCACCTGCTGTACAATGGTATCGGTAATGCGGTGTGGCGTTCCAGATCGTGCGTCATCGACCAACGATAACCGTCCTTCCTTGACTCTCTTCTGCCACGACTTGACCCTTGCAACACCCGCCTGCGTAGCCAATGCACGTTTCTCTGGTGATGTTCGACTCAGAGGTAAACAGGTTCGAATCCCGATAATGAACGAAATTTTCACTGCCAGTATTTGACTGGCAAAGGGAGGTGGGGTGGTTGCGTCGAGTTGTTGATCAAATGTCCTGCCAAACTTCTCCGCACTCTCTCATGGACTGAAGGCATGTGACACGGTTGATGGTCATCTGTACGTGGGATGGGGATGTCAAGTCCGGTACCCCTTGGTGCTATTCGCGGAGAGTAGACTATGTGCCGACACTTTGTGTAATCTCCTTTTTCCCCTTCTCCAATCTCCAACACAACACAACACTACACAATACAAACACGTCACCTACACTCAAGTTACACTTACATACACAGCTCATTTCCCGACGGAAAGGTGCTTGCGGGCGCGAAGGACAGGGAAAACCTTCCCATTTAGGTAGTTGAAGTTACCCTTCGGGGTCCTCTAGCCATTCATCCCACACGACTTTACTTTGTCCTTGAAGTGGACTTAGTTCTTCGTACGCTTGCGCCATTCTTTGATGAATTCCCGGTGTCGGTACGCCTTCCACTGTCATTAAATGCACTACACCCGTTCGCTCTTCTTTTGAAGCCTCCATTTCTGTTTTCAGCACGACTGAGTGCGGTGGATGATCGGCGCGTGCACGTGCTAGCTCTGTCGTTACTTGGATTTTCGTACATGTCCCTCTAGCAGCGACTTCGCGGCTTCGGCAATCTTATAGGGAACACATCTGCTTCCATAGGCAATGGCATTACGGTCCCTTCAGCGGTTTCCATTTTACAGCCTCCAGCTCGTTCGTTTTGGGGTGACACTAATGTCAAACGCGATGTCTCCCATGTTTTAGTTTCGTACGTGCTACCTCGTTAGCTATTGTATTTTCTGTATTGTTTCACCAAATTCAGCTATTGGACTTTGGAGGAAGCAAAGAAAAAGAAAACACACCTAGGCGTGAGAACAAAACAGGACAAAATCGACCGTCTAGATGTTATGTCCTTTATAATCGAATCTTCGGGTGGACTCTTCGCAGTTTCTTCCGTCGTTAGTAGTTCTTATTTGTGTCGTACATATGTTCTGCAATGCCTGACTTATCAAAATCCATTAATTAAGTCATGCATGTGCTCTATAAAGTCAAAAATTTAAATCCTCGTCAAATTAATAAGTAGATTTTAGTTACCTTAGCAATTTCGAAGAGGTGTTATAACTTAATAGATGAACTAACAAACTATATTATAACTCTATAACTATAGAAATAACAGATTGGTAAACTTAAAAACCGACTAAGAAGTTCCAACTTGTGCTAATGTTTATTACACTACATTCACACAGTCTTGTGCACCTCGGATGAAATGGTCTGTGACGAGGTTCAGTTCTCAATTGTATAAAATATGAAGAATGATAAATTCATCAGATACTTTGGAGGAACATCCACACTGTTTCTTTCATTCTTCCCCCCCCCCCCCCCAAATTCGCCCTGTACGAAATTTAACAATTTTCTCATGACAGAACACCATTTTCCACCAACTCATCTCACTCAAGAATAAGGGAAATAATGTAAAAGAGAAATCCTACGTCAAAAAATTCGCTTGTCAAAATGATTGGTAGTAAAATTAAATCAAAAAATCTGAAAAATTATACGGATAACTACAGGAGCAACATCAATGTGTTATCACTTAGGGCAAAGAAGGAAACAAGAAATGAGGCAGAACAAACATTCAAAGCGAAGTTACAAAAGTAGATAAAAAAATCGATGTCCTTATCATTGAAACTAAGCGACTTCAGAAAAAAGTCATAGGTTTATTGAAGCAGGACGAGGACACGAAGAAGGACCGCGTAATGGACTGAATCTATAACAAAGTTTTGCGATTTACAATTACCACACAACATACGAAAAAAGGAATAGTTTTCCGTCCAAAATTAATGTATCCCAAGTTGGACAGGAGTAAGACCGAAGAAAGGACAGAGTGCGTCTACGTCCAAAAATGGAAATTAGGGTATGAGAAGAGAATGAAAATAATTTTTAAAAATCTGGCGCATCCCCTTAAAACTTTCTAGATCTTCGTTTCGTTTCGCAGTCTGTTCGCTAATTGTCTTTCCTAAGTGTTTGCGGCACTTAGATGTACTAATCGTTCACGAGGCTTTTACGAAATGAGAAAAGTCGAAGCGGCATGTTCCAAGCGTAATTGTGGCCGCGTAGCGGAATTAACGGTAGCGAGCAAGGATGGCAGCGGACACGCACCTACAGGCAACACATTTGCGTAATTAAATGTAAACGAGGTCGTGGTTCTGATAAAATCTTCAATTATCCATATTTTGGTTTGTTACCACAACGGATCGATGAGTACGTTTGTGTATCTGGTCAACAGACCTCTCCCCCCGAAAACAAAACTTTACGGTTAAGTTGTTAATATCTATGAATGTGGCGATATAAGTTCATTAAAATTAAGTTTTGTATAGGAAAACTTCAGAATATGAAGTGGGAAAAAGTTCAGAAAACAATATGGCTAGTTAAAATCAACAAAACACACAAAGAATGTACAATATGACGAAAAATGACACGACGTAAGGCTAAAACACGCTCAAAAGCGGGCCAGCCATTCAATCGAAAGTAAAACTTTCAGAAAGAGACACTCACTGAAGATAAAACACAAAACCGAAGCATGGGTAGGTAAAGAATAATAAAATGGAAAACTGCTTTTTGCAGAAGATGGTGTTAAAAAAAAAATTAGTACGGAAAAATGGCAACAGCCTTTTAGGCTCGGCAAGGCGATAACCAATAGTCGTAGTAATGGTAGGATAAACTTCGGGCCTGGTGGTGTAGTGATAAAGCGCTTGCTTCGAAACAGAGATAGTGTCCCGGTTTTTGTTTGCCTTCAGTTCTCAACGATATGAGAATCCACCCGGAACGACTCGTGAATCGCATTCCAGTTTAAATTGTAGGTATCCTTTCCCTAATTTGATAACGGTGGTAGGTTAGGGACACCTAGGTTGCCGAAGTGGCGTTGAATCGAAAGACTTGCACCCGGATATTGAACCACACAGTTATTTCATGTACAGGATAAGCAATCCAAAGTAAGCTACGTAAATTATTCACATGTTCTACGTTATCGTGCTTCTAATCCGAAAGAAAAGATGTTTTCGAAAGAAAAATGATTTGTATAAAAGTAGGAAGTAAAATTGATAAGAGAAACATCCACACACCTTTGAGTGATGCACTAGATAATGAACAGCAAAGAAGATGCATCAAATGTTTTATCTTCTCCATTTTATTTTTTACTTTCAGACAAATCATTCACAAACCGTTAGTCCGGTTTTTGTTTTCAATTTTTTTTTTCAAGTGGTGGTCAGAAAGCATCAAATATATTTAAATTCGTATTCTATTATTATTATTATTATTATTATTATTATTGTCTTCACTTTCTCAGACGTTAAGTCCGGTTAAAAATGGAGTGACGCGGACCTTGATCAAGCGTCACTTCCTTTTAACTGTAAGGTATGTGTTATATTGCATTTAGGAACTTTCGGGTAATTGAACATGTATCAATAATTACGGATTTCTGTAGCTGTATATATATGTTTGGATGTAGCTGTATTGCATTGATGTACTGGTGGATATTGTGTGGTATGACTCCTGTAGTTGATAGTATAATTGGTATGATGTCAACTTTATCCTGATGCCACATGTCTTTGACTTCCTCAGCCAGTTGGATGTATTTTTCAATTTTTTCTCCTGTTTTCTTTTGTATATTTGTTGTATTGGGTATGGATATTTCGATTAGTTGTGTTAATTTCTTCTTTTTATTGGTGAGTATGATGTCAGGTTTGTTATGTGGCGTTGTTTTATCTGTTATAATGGTTCTGTTCCAGTATAATTTGTATTCATCATTCTCCAGTACATTTTGTGGTGTATACTTGTATGTAGGAATGTGTTGTTTTAAAAGTTTATGTTGTAAGGCAAGCTGTTGATGTATTATTTTTGCGACATTGTCATGTCTTCTGGGGTATTCTGTATTTGCTAGTATTGTACATCCGCTCGTGATGTGATCTACTGTTTCTATTTGTTGTTTACAAAGTCTACATTTATCCGTTGTGGTATTGGGATCTTTAATAATATGCTTGCTGTAATACCTGGTGTTTATTGTTTGATCCTGTATTGCAATCATGAATCCTTCTGTCTCACTGTATATATTGCCTTTTCTTAGCCATGTGTTGGATGCGTCTTGATCGATGTGTGGCTGTGTTAGATGATACGGGTGCTTGCCATGTAGTGTTTTCTTTTTCCAATTTACTTTCTTCATGTCTGTTGATGTTATGTGATCTAAAGGGTTGTAGAAGTGGTTATGAAATTGCAGTGGTGTAGCCGATGTATTTATATGAGTGATTGCCTTGTGTATTTTGCTAGTTTCTGCTCGTTCTAGAAAGAATTTTCTTAAATTGTCTACCTGTCCATAATGTAGGTTTTTTATGTCGATAAATCCCCTTCCTCCTTCCTTTCTGCTTAATGTGAATCTTTCAGTTGCTGAATGTATGTGATGTATTCTATATTTGTGGCATTGTGATCGTGTAAGTGTATTGAGTGCTTCTAGGTCTATGTTACTCCATTTCACTACTCCAAATGAGTAGGTCAATATTGGTATGGCATAAGTATTTATAGCTTTTGTCTTGTTTCTTGCTGTCAATTCTGTTTTCAGTATTTTTGTTAGTCTTTGTCTATATTTTCTTTTAGTTCTTCTTTAATATTTGTATTATCTATTCCTATTTTTTGTCTGTATCCTAGATATTTATAGGCATCTGTTTTTTCCATCGCTTCTATGCAGTCGCTGTGGTTATCCAATATGTAATCTTCTTGTTTAGTATGTTTTCTCTTGACTATGCTATTTTTCTTACATTTGTCTGTTCCAAAAGCCATATTTATATCATTGCTGAATATTTCTGTTATCTTTAGTAATTGGTTGAGTTGTTGATATGTTGCTGCCAGTAGTTTTAGATCATCCATGTATAGCAGATGTGTGATTTTGTGTGGGTATGTTCCAGTAATATTGTATCCATAATTTGTATTATTTAGCATGTTGGATAGTGGGTTCAGAGCAAGGCAGAACCAGAAAGGACTTAATGAGTCTCCTTGGTATATTCCACGCTTAATCTGTATTGGCTGTGATGTGATACTATTTGAATTTGTTTGGATATTGTGGTTTTCCAGTTTTTCATTACTATGTTTAGGAACTGTATCAATTTAGGATCTACTTTATATATTTCCAATATTTGTAGTAACCATGAGTGGGGTACACTATCAAAAGCTTTTTGGTAATCGATGTATGCGTAGTGTAGCGACCTTTGTTTAGTTTTAGCTTGATGTGTCACCTCTGCATCTATTATCAGTTGCTCTTTACATCCTCGTGCTCCTTTGCAACAGCCTTTTTGTTCTTCATTTATAATTTTGTTCTGTGTTGTATGTGTCACTAGTTTCTGTTTAATGACTGAAGTTAATATTTTGTATATTGTCGGTAGGCATGTTATGGGGCGATATTTAGCTGGGTTCGCTGTGTCTGCTTGATCTTTAGGTTTCAGATAAGTTATTCCATGTGTAAGTGTATCAGGGAATGTGTATGGGTCTGCAATGTAACTGTTAAATAATTTAGTTAGATGTGAATGTGTTGAGGTGAACTTCTTTAACCAGAAATTTGCTATTTTATCATTCCAGGGGCTTTCCAATTGTGAGTAGAATTAATTGCTTGGGTGACTTCATGTTGCAAAATTGTCACTTCAGGCATTTGTGGTAGCATCTTGTATGTGTCTGTTTCTGCTTGTATCCACCGTGCATGCCTGTTATGTTGTACCGGGTTTGACCATATGTTGCTCCAGAAGTGTTCCATGTCTGTTATGTTTGGTGGATTGTTTATTTCAATGTGTGTGTTATCTATTGTCTGGTAAAATTTCTTTTGGTTTGTGTTGAATGTTTGGTTTTGTTTCCTTCTATTTTCACTTTTTTTTGTATCTTCTGAGTCGTTTGGCGAATGCTTGTAATTTCTGCTTCTTTTCGTCTAATTGCTCTGTCGCTTCTTGTTGTGAGATTTTACCTAACCTTTTTCGTTTTTTTTCCGAGATTTCATTTCTTATAAATTGTGTTAGCTGTTCGATGTCTTTTCTCAGTTTTTCTATTTTGATCTGTAGCCTGTGTTGCCATGCTGGTTTTGTGGGTTTCTTCTGTGTGTTGGTTGGTTCTGATCTCTGCCTAGTGTGTATATTTAGTGTAGTGAGTGCTCCTATATCTACCAGTAGTTGTAACTCTTCCATAGTTGTGTTTTCATTTATTTTGTTGTGTATGATTGTGTTGATAGTTTTTATTGTTGTTTCGACTTGTGGGTTATTTGGTGGTCTATGCAAGAATGGTCTAATGTCTGTATTTGTGTCTTTGTATTCTATATATGTTAGCTGAAATTTTTCTTCTATATCTAATATCTGTGTCACTTTGTGTTCTATTTGTGCTTGTTCTGGTGGCTGCCTCAAGATTTCGTTTTCCTCTGATTGTTTAATTGGTGCGTGTTGTTCTTTGTTTGTTTGCTCTGGGATGTTTGAGTCCATTACTGTATTTTCTTCTTCTTCTGATTGCACATTATTTTGTTCCAGTATTTGTTGTACTTGTTGTTTGATGTTATCTAATTCTGACTGGGGTATCCTGTTATTTTTTATTATTACACGGATCTGATCAGCTAGTCATTGTTCTGTTAAAAATTTTAATTCTGGGTATCTGGTAATAAATGTTGTGTATACTTGTGATCTGTATCCAGTTGTGTTGGTTCCTAGGTTTGTTGCTTGGTAATAACAGAACATGAGGTGTCGATTAACTTCATCTGACCATCTCATCCTCTGTCTTTGTTTTCCTTCTAGGGTGGTTGCAGGAAGCATATCCTGCAAAACACCTCTATTTGGATTTAAATCATTTTCCAGTTGGCTAGCAGTGTCGTTACCATTGTGGGCGGGCATATGGTTCAGGCGTCGTCCCCGACCATGACGGCGCTTGTCCGAGGCTTCATTAGTTCTGTCCTGAACCAAGTAATCACACTAAAAGGGGGGTTAGCCCTATTAGTGGTTTGTTCTTTTCGTCGCCTTTTACGACTGGCAGAACATACCGGAGGCCTATTCTTTTCCCGGGCCTCCACGGGATTTATTATTATTATTATTATTATTATTATTATTATTATTATCATTATTATTATTCATTCAAGAAGTCGTTGGAAGTCCTCGGCAGAAATACAGAGCTATGCTGCCTCTATAGCCGTCCATAATCGCGAAAGTGTTGCAGGTACCGGATTTTGTGCACGTACAGATCTCGCGATTATGTCAATGTGTTCCATCTACATCCATACTCCGCAAGCCACCTGACGGTGTGTGGCGGAGGGTACCTTGAGTACCTCTATCGGTTCTCCCTTCTATTCCAGTCTCGTATTGTTCGTGGAAAGAAAGATTGTCGGTATGCCTCTGTGTGGGCTCTAATTTCTCTGATTTTATCCTCATGGTCTCTTCGCGAGATATACGTAGGAGGGAGCAATATACTGCTTGACTCCTCGGTAAAGGTATGTTCTCGAAACTCCAACTAAAGCCCGTACTGAGCTACTGAGCGTCTCTCTTGCAGAGTCTTCCACTGGAGTTTATCTATCATCTCCGTAACGCTTTCGCGATTACTAAATGATCCTGTAACGAAGCGTGCTGCTCTCCGTTGGATCTTCTCTACCTCTTCTATGAACCCTATCTGGTACGGATCCCACACTGCTGAGCAGTATTCAAGCAGTGGGCGAACAAGCGTACTGTAACCTACTTCCTTTGTTTTCGGATTGCATTTCCTTAGGATTCTTCCAATGAATCTGTCTGGCATGTGCTTTACCGACGATCAACTTTATATGATCATTCCTCCCAGATAATTGATGGAATTAACTGCTTCCAGTTGCTGATCTGCTATATTGTAGCTAAATGATGTGGGATCTTTCTTTCTATGTATTCGCAGCACATTACACTTGTCTACATTGAGATTCAATTGCTATTCCCTGCACCATGCGTCAATTCGCTGCAGATCCTCCTGCATTTAAGTACAATTTTGCATTGTTACAACCTCTCGATATACCACAGCATCATCCGTAAAAAGCCTCAGTGAACTTCCGATGTCATCCACAAGGTCATTTATGTATATTGTGAATAGCAACGGTCCTACGACACTCCCCTGCGGCGCACCTGAAATCACTCTTACTTCGGAAGACTTCTCTCCATTGAGAAGGACATGCTGCGTTCTGTTATCTAGGAACTCTTCAATCCAATCACACAATTGGTCTGATAGTCCATATGCTCTTACTTTGTTCATTAAACGACTGTGGGGAACTGTATCGAACGCCTTGCGGAAGTCAAGAAACACGGCATCTACCTGGGATTCATGTCGGGTGATATGGGTGGCCAAACCATTCGCACGAACGATCAAGAATGTTCTTCAAACCAGTCGCGAAAACGTGTGGCCTGGTGACATGGCACATTGTCATCCATAAAAAATTCCATCGTTGTGTGGGAACATGTCGTCATTGAATGGCTGCAAATCGTCTCAAAGTATCCGGACATCCAGAGAACCCAGTCCGTTCCATGCGAACACAGCCTACATCATTACGGAGCCACCACTAGCTTGCACATTGCCTTCTTAACAACTTGGGTCCATGACTTCTGGCTTCGTGGGGTCGGCGCTACATTGGAACACTACCGTCAGCATTTAACAACTGAAATCTGGACTCATCTGACAAGGCCACAGTTTCCCAGTAGTCCAGGGGCAAACCGTATTGGGACGATACCAGGAGAGGCGTTGCAAGCGATGAGACGCGTGCTATTAGCAAAGACAATCGCGTCGGTCGTCTGTTGCCATAGCCCACTAACGCCAAATTTCGCCGCACTGTTCTAACGGGTAAGTTCGTCGTACGCGTCCTATATTGATTTCTACTGTTCCTTCACGGAGTGTTGCTTGTCTGTTGGCCCTGACAACCCTACGCAAACGCCACTGTTCTCGGTCGTTAAGTGAACGCCGTCGGCCACTGCGTTGTCCTTGGTGAGAAGTAATGCCAAAAATTAGGTATTCTCGGCACACTATTGGCATTGTGGTTCGCGGAATATTGAAATCTCTAACAATTTCCGTAATGGAATATCCCATGCATCTAGCTTCAACTACCATTACGCTTTCAAAGTCGGTTAATTCTTCTCGTGTTGCCATAATCACGTGGAAACTTTTCAGATGATTACCGGAATACAATTGACAATTCTGCCAAAGCACTGCCCTTTTACACCTCGTGTATGCGATACTACCATCAATTGCACATGTGCATATCGCTATCAAATGACTTCTGTCACCTCGGTGTGTAGACCAACAGAAAGCAGAGAAGTTCAGTTAATGCCGTAATTTGATATTCAGTTTTTTAAAGATGAAAGAAAGAATTTCACAATTTCTACACCAATGTAACTTTTTATACGTAGAATAGCTAAACCTGGAAAAGATGAACTTTGTGACACTTCATACAGGTAACTATCGGCAGCTGTTTGAAACAACTCACAATTTTCCCTCGTATCACTAAACTTTTCTAAATTATCCCGATAACTTCCAAACAATGAAATCTATATCTTTATGAGAAATAGACCTGACATTGACCAATTTGATTCCCCATTTTCCATTCCAGACGCTTCGTTCGGCTACGAATATTCGGTCAAAAATCTATTTTGTAATTTCTAGGCTGCCTATTTTCGGTCCGCTCAAATAATCGACGAAAAATAAACTTCAGTGTGACGATAATTTACTTCATTAGGCAATCTTACACATAAATATACAAAGGAGCTAAAACATTACGACCACTGCCCACCGTGAGATTGAATGACGCCATATTGCTCTGTGGGAACGTGACGGGATAAGGAAGGAATACAAGCGGAACAGAGAGATTATTCTAGGGATGATACGGGACGCAAATAGGGAAATTCGGCATTGCGCCTTTGACAATGGGCAAACTGTTGTGGCTCAATGCCTGGGAACGAGCATCTCGGAAGCGGCGAAGCTGGTTGCTGTGGGCGTGCCGGTGTCGTGAGCTTCACGTGAATTCGCTGAAGGACGGTGAAACCATGCGTAGGCGACAAGGCTTTGGACGTCCACTGCCCTCAAAGAATGTTGAGGTCGGAGGCATCTCAGCTCTGTAAAGCTCGATACGCAGTGGTTCGTAGCTGGTCTGATGACAGAGTAAAAATGTGGTACTGGTACGAGTGTTCTTTTGCACACCGTTTAGTGTAAATTGAACCTAAGGCTCCACAACAGGCGATCCCCACGTATTCCCATGTCGAGCCAACGAAAACAACAATTGCACTGGGCACGGGATCATCCATATAGGACCGCGTATCAATGAAAACTTCACATGGTCAGATGAATCTCATCTCTTGTTACCCCAGGTCGACGGTCGTGTCCGGATAGGCCGTCATCCAGGCGAACGGCTGCACGAAACGTGCACTGCGCCACAGATGCAGTTTGGTGGGTCCAGTATTACTCCGTTGGGGACAGCCACCTGGGCATCCGTGGGACTGGTGGTGGTGGTGGTGGTGGTGGTGGTGGTGGTGGTGGTCGAACGCATCATGACGGCTTCCCCCTACGGTGTTTGGGTCTAGAACAGACCCGCGGTTCTTCCTTGCCTGTCGTAAGATACGATTAAACGGAGTCTCATACGTAGTGAAGCTTGATGACTCTGACATTGAGGACACCCATCAGTTTTCGCTTATTTCCCAGTCTTTCGTTCCCCTTTTAAGGTATGACCTCCACTTTTCTAAAATTTACATTAGTGACGACCTTTTGGGGAAGGACACTTCAGGTGGTATAAAATCAAGGGGAGCAATAAGGCATGGCCTGTAATCTACCAACTGCGTATGGGCCACACCACACTTGTCCATGATTTCCTTACGTGTGAGGAAGACTCCTTTCAATCCAGCTGTGGTAGTCGTCTCACGATCGCTCAAATTCTCGCCTTGTGTGCGCTGCTTGCGATGTGAGACGAGCAGTCAACCTGTCGACACCACTATCTAAGATACCTGCGGATAGTGGGTTAGTAGCTACCCAAGTCCTAAGTTTCCTGACTGAAAGCGAATTTTATAGCACAATTAATGCATGTCCACGTTTAGTGTCAAAGATGGTTGTTCGGGAGTACTCGCTACGGTATGTGTCTGGAGTCGAGTCAGCCTACTTTCTCCCTCAGCACTGTCATGCGTTTTCAAACTTTTGTGGTCGTATTCTATATCTGTTTAAGCTAATTTGGTCACTAGTCTGTACAGTTCGGACTGTCTCACCCTATATTCGTTTCTGTACCCGTTGTAGTTGTAATGACTCCGACATTTCTTGGAGTATTCTTAAGTATCCAGCTATAGTTAGTGGCTGACTGGGTTTTATCTCATTTTGAAATATCCTTTTAAATCTACTGTCACGCTAGTTTCAAACCACGATGACACCCTGGAGCTGACACGTCTGCTCTTCTCGTTTCATACCTTTTTATTTTCCAGTGAATCAAGGGATTGATAACCAGGTAGTTTAGTCCCTTTAAATCCAGCAACACTACCCACTACACCACCACCACCACCACCACCACCACCACCACTTCATGGTTGATTCTTCCCCGCTGGTGATGGCATCTTCCAGCAGGAAAACTCTCAATGTCACATGGTCTGAATCGTGCTACAGCGGTTCGGGGAGCGTGATAGCGAACTCACGTTGTTGTCTTGGCCACCAAATTTGACTGATCTGAACTCGATAGAAGACATCTGGAGAGCCAGCTCAGCGTTCACAATTTACGGGAATTGCGCCACCTGTGAGTAGACATCTATTGTCACATATCTCCGAAAACCTACCAAGGACTTGTCGAACCCGTGCAACGCAGAATCACTGTTGTATTGAGTTCCAAAGGTGGACCAACGCGCTATTAAATAGGCATTCATAATGTGTGGCTCATAAGTGTGTTGTTTGTTGTTGTTGTTGTGGTCCTCAGTCCCGAGACTGGTTTGATGCAGCTCTCCATGCTACTCTATCCTGTGCAAGCTTTTTCATCTCCCAGTACCTACTGCAACCTACATCCTTCTGAATCTGCTTAGTGTATTCATCTCGTGGTCTCCCTCTACGATTTTTACCCTCCACGCTGCCCTCCAATACTAAATTGGTGATCCCTTGATGCCTCAGAACATGCCCTACCAACCGATCCCTTCTTCTTGTCAAGTTGTGCCACAAACTTCTCTTCTCCCCAATCCTATTCAATACTTCCCCATTAGTTACATGATCTACCCATCTAATCTTCAGCATTCTTCTGTAGCACCACATTTCGAAAGCTTCTATTCTCTTCTTGTCTAAACTATTTATCGTCCATGTTTCACTTCCATACATGGCTACACTCCATACGAATACTTTCAGAAATGACTTCCTGACACTTAAATCAATACTGGATGTTAACAAATTTCTCTTCTTCAGAAACGCTTTCCTTGCCATTGCCAGTCTACATTTTATATCCTCTCTACTTCGACCATCATCAGTTATTTTGCTCCCCAAATAGCAAAACTCCTTTACTACTTTAAGTGCCTCATTTCCTAATCTAATTCCCTCAGCATCACCCGACTTAATTAGACTACATTCCATTATCCTTGTTTTGCTTTTGTTGATGTTCATCTTATATCCTCCTTTCAAGACACTGTCCATTCCATTCAACTGCTCTTCCAAGTCCTTTGCTGTCTCTGACAGGATTACAATGTCATCGGCGAACCTCAAAGTTTTTATTTCTTCTCCATGAATTTTAATACCTACTCCGAATTTTTCTTTTGTTTCCTTTACTGCTTGCTCAATATACAGATTGAACAACATCGGGGAGAGGCTACAACCCTGTCTTACTCCCTTCCCAACCACTGCTTCCCTTTCATGTCCCTCGACTCTTATAACTGCCATCTGGTTTCTGTACAAATTGTAAATAGCCTTTCGTTCCCTGTATTTTACCCCTGCCACCTTTAGAATTTGAAAGAGAGTATTCCAGTCAACATTGTCAAAAGCTTTCTCTAAGTCTACAAATGCTAGAAACGTAGGTTTGCCTTTCCTTAATCTTTCTTCTAAGATAAGTCGTAAGGTCAGTATTGCCTCACGTGTTCCAGTGTTTCTACGGAATCCAAACTGATCTTCCCCGAGGTTGGCTTCTACTAGTTTTTCCATTCGTCTGTAAAGAATTCGTGTTAGTATTTTGCAGCTGTGACTTATTAAGCTGATAGTTCGGTAATTTTCACATCTGTCAACACCTGCTTTCTTTGGGACTGGAATTATTATATTCTTCTTGAAGTCTGAGGGTATTTCGCCTGTTTCATACATCTTGCTCACCAGATGGTAGAGTTTTGTCAGGACTGGCTCTCCCACGGCCGTCAGTAGTTCCAATGGAATATTGTCTACTCCGGGGGCCTTGTTTCGACTCAGGTCTTTCAGTGCTCTGTCAAACTCTTCACGCAGTATCGTATCTCCCATTTCATCTTCATCTACATCCTCTTCCATTTCCATAATATTGTCCTCAAGTACATCGCCCTTGTATAGACCCTCTATATACTCCTTCCACCTTTCTGCTTTCCCTTCTTTGCTTAGCACTGGGTTTCCTTCTGAGCTCTTGATATTCATACAAGTCGTTCTCTTATCTCCAAAGGTCTCTTTAATTTTCCTGTAGGCGGTATCTATCTTACCCCTAGTGAGATAAGCCTCTACATCCTTACATTTGTCCTCTAGCCATCCCTGCTTAGCCATTTTGCACTTCCTGTCGATCTCATTTTTGAGACGTTTGTATTCCTTTTTGCCTGTTTCACTTACTGCATTTTTATATTTTCTCCTTTCATCAATTAAATTCAATATTTCTTCTGTTACCCAAGGATTATACGTTTTTAACTTGTCAGGTAGTGAGTCACACTGGTACAAAAATCATTAGTAGAACATCCTGTCATCGTGTAACGCTTATAAAGAATACAGTCCCCATTTTTACAGTCACACAAGAAATTGCTCCTTAGTGAACGAAAAAGCCAACAGTCCAGGCAATTAACAATATGGATATCAGAGTTCTGGTCAGGTCGGAAGCGTAAAAATCGACTAGAGTTTTTGCTTCTATGAATAGATACGTGGAACGGCACTACCGGTGATTTCCTTTCGGTATACTCCTGTTTTCATTGAACGATCGTGATACACATGGTACTAGATTTTTGACACACTTATTGTATCCGATGAGATTATATGGTCTTGAAATCTGTTGTCTACCAATTAAATGTCAAAAGAAATTTCGACACATCTTCATGGAAATATTGACGTTATTATCGCTTCAAACGTGCGGAAAGGAACCATGGGGATATACTGCACAGAATGGATGCGAAGAAAAAAGCATAATACTAACCAAAATGAAGAAAACACTGCCACATCGTCATGGCAGAAAGAGATGCGGCGAACATGTCAAAGGAACAAACCAACAGAGGCAATCTGAATGTCAGTGTCAAAAGTGCGCAGCCGATTTAAGATTAATGGCAGATGAAATGATGTGTACAATAGGGTGCGAATAAGGTCTGTTTTCTCCTATACTTCCTGAGAAGTGAACTACATATGCTTAACGGCTTTGCGTTTTCTTTCCTCGTTTACCGCCATCAATCTTGCTTAGTCCTAGCTGCAGAGATGTGCCAGTTTGTTTGTGCGGCTCTTTACTGCCTGTCGATTAATCCAGCTGTGTCAGCAAACGCGCGTGATGAAAGGCCAGTTTTCGTAAGCCACGGCCGCAGGAAATGTAGCTACCGCAGCGCAGGGATGGCTCCGGTGAAACGGTTTCCCTTTGAGGGAAGAGTTCTCCACGGACCAACTAATGCGGCTTTGTGTTCGCCAGACGGTGGCGGCCCGGAAGGCTGCGGCGGTTCAGCCTGCCGTTCCAGAGATGAATAAGCAGAAGGTTTTAGTGTTCCAGTGGGTTTAACGGAAATGGTGAGCAGTAAAATAAATCACCTGAGATTTCACTGTTTAAAGCAATTACTACATGTTGAGTGATGGTGTAGGGATGTGTGAGAATGAGTGAAAGCAGACCGGGTATATCCGATTTCTGTTCACAGTAACCAAATTCATCTTAAAATATTTTAGTAAAGGTGCTAATGACCTTGATGTCGAGAGCACTAATCAGCCAGCCATGCCGTGAGACTTCCAGTCTTATACCGGGTGATCAAAAAGTCCGTATACATTTGAAAACTTAATAAACCACGGAATAATGTAGATAGAGAGGTAAAAATTGACACACATGCTTGGGATGACATTGGGTTTTATTAGAACAAAAAAACAAAATTGCTAGACGGGTGAAAGATCTCTTGCGCGTGTCGTTTGGTGATGATCGTGTGCTCAGCCGCCACTTTCGTCATGCTTGGCCTCCCAGGTCCCCAGACCTCAGTCCGTGCGATTATTGGCTTTGGGGTTACCTGAAGTCGCAAGTGCATCGTGATCGACCGACATCTCTAGCGATGCTGAAAGACAACATCCGACGCCAATGCCTCACCATAACTCCGGACATGCTTTACAGTGTTGTTCACAACATTATTCCTCGACTACAGCTATTGTTGAGAAATGATGGTGGACATATTGAGCATTTCCTGTAAAGAACATCATCTTTGCTTTGTCTTACTTTGTTATGCTAATTATTGCTATTCTGATCAGATGAAGCGCCATCTGTCGGACATTTTGTGAACTTTTGTATTTTGTTGGTTCTAATCAAACCTCATGTCATTCCAAGCATGTGTGTGAATTTGTACCTCTCTATCTACATTATTCCGTGATTTATTCAGTTTAAAAAAATTTATACTGACTTTTTGATCACCCGGTATATTGATAAACAGTTCCTTTTCCTTCGTCGTACCTCTGTAGCCTTTCATTGTCGTTGCAGTCGTCTTTTATGCAACTCACTCTTCCAAGATTTAAAACTTATAGAAAACTCGTTGACAGAAGACTGCTAATTAGAGGCACTCATTACTTTCTGTTCTCCCCCTCCTGCTGGAGAGATGCTTGTCCCACAGTTCGTCGGGGAAAGTAAAAGATCGGCAGCGGAAAACGTAACGTCCCGAGCGACTGGAAAAAAGCGCAGGTGACGCCTGTATACAAGAAGGGTAGAAGGACGGATCCTCAAAATTACAGACCAATATCCTTAAATCTTTTTGTTGCAGGATTCTCGAACATATTCTCAGTTCGAATATAATGAATTTCCTTGAGACAGATTAGTTGCTGTCCATGCATCAGCACGGTTTTAGAAAGCATCGCTCCTGTGAAACGCAACTCGCCCTTTTTTCACATGGTATCTTGCGAACCATGGATGAAGGGTATTAGACGGATGCCATATTCCTTGACTTCCGGAAAGCGTTTGACTCGGTGTCTCACTGCAGACTCCTAACTAAGGTACGAGCATATGGGATTGGTTCCCAAGTATGTGAGTGGCTCGAAGACTTCTTAAGTAATAGAACTCAGTACGTTCTCCTCGATGGTGAGTGTTCATCGGAGGTGAGGGTATCATCTGGAGTGCCCCAGGGAAGTTTGGTAGGTCCGCTATTATTTTCTATCTACATAAATGATCTTTTGGATAGGGTGGATAGCAATGTGCGGCTGTTTGCCGATGATGCTGTGGTGTACGGGAAGGTGTCGTCGTTGAGTGACTGTAGGAGGATCCAAGATGACTTGGACAGGATTTGTGATTGGTGTAAAGAATGGCAACTAAATCTAAATATAGATAAATGTAAATTAATGCAGATGAATAGGAAAAAGAATCCTGTAATGTTTGAATACTCCATTAGTAGTGTAGCGCTCGACACAGTCACGTCGATTAAATATTTGGGCGTAACATTGGAGAGCGAAATGAAGTGGGACAAGCATGTAATGGCAGTTGTGGGGAAGGCGGATAGTAGTCTTCGGTTCATTGTTAGAATTTTTGGAAGATGTGGTTCATCTGTAAAGGAGACCGCTTATAAAACACTAATACGACCTATTCTTGAGTACTGCTCGAGCGTTTGGGATCCGTATCAGGTCAGATTGAGGGAGGACATAGAAGCAGTTCAGAGGTGGGCTGCTAGATTTGTTACTGGTAGGTTTGATCATCACGCGAGTGTTACGAAAATGCTTCAGGAACTCGGGTGGGAGTCTCTAGAGGAAAGGAGGCGTTCTTTTCGTGAATCGCTACTGAGGAAATTTAGAGAACCAGCACTTGAGGCTGACTGCAGTAAAATTTTACTGCCGCCAACTTACATTTCGAGAAAAGACCACAAAGATAAGAGAGATTAGAGCTCGTACAGAGGCATATAGACAGTCATTTTTCCCTCGTTCTGTTTGGGAGTGGAACAGGGAGAGAAGATGCTAGTTGTGGTACGAGGTACCCTCCGCCACGCACCGTATGGTGGATTGCGGAGTATGTATGTAGATGTAGATGTAGTCACTAAAGGTTACTGACAGTTTCGTTTATTCTACAGAAGACTGCAATGGAAATATGGTATAGTCATAATCCTAAGTACGAAACATCTCACATTACATAAATTTATTCTTAGGGGATAACATTTTTTCCAATGCTATTGAAGCTCTGAAGTTTTTATACTTGAGACATAACCACGTTCCATGAGACTCCATAAAGCCCGGGGACCGACAAATAGCATTATAGGTTTTTCTCTGTCACTGAAGTCTTCATTCAAGTAAAATATAAATGTCTGTGACGTTACAATCAATGCCGATGAACGGTGAAATAAAGCACTAGGACGTACAGCTTTTTGTGACAAAAACAAGGATACTAGACACCATCGCTTCCGTGGCAGAGGACGTTAACGCACATGTGCGGTAACGCTGGACTCAGACGTAGCCGCTTAGAATCCTGATGATGGAAATAATTTCGAACACCAGAATTTGATCAGGAGCGGGAGAATAGGCGATGTCCTGAGTTAAACGAAATATCTCTTCAGTCATAAAACACATTTGCTTCTACAGAGTGACAATGCGGGATTACTTAATCTACCTCCTCCTCTTTCCACCCTAAATTCCTGAACGTGGAGCCGACTTCGATTTAAGACTCTATATTGTCAATGCACATGGCATCGTAATTTTACTGTTCCCCCAAAACTTTCTAAAGGCATGAAGGCAGAATTCGTAAAAAATCTGCCGATGAAATTCGTCACGACTAGAGTACAGAATACCAAAAGTGTCGTACGGTGGAGGGACTTTATAATGTTTGAGACATATAATGTTTGAGGCATGGTAACTATGCTTAGTAACGTAATGACTCTCAGAATACTAATCTAATATTCTGGAATAATCCCATACTGCCCAGATTCTTTTCTGCCCCGTCACTTTATGGTCCGGTATTGCTGTGTATGTGTGAAACACCACAATTACATTATAAGGAAACTCCTATCCTGGCAGACCTAAAATATTCCTCATTTTATGCAAATTAGATCAACGTATGACACAGCTCTGTTAAACGATCGCTGGATTCGATCTCTGCTCAAAACTGAAGTCTTCTATTAAGATTCTTCTAACGATCCGACAGAGCGAAATTTGAGGATGTGCGGTTAATCATAGCTACCTCCCGCCCCACCGCCCAAAGAGGAATGAAAGAGCGGAAAATCGCGTGAAAGATAATATAGTTGTCATTATAGAGAATGTGAAGTTTATTACGTAAACACTTCTAAAATCTTTCTGTTCAGTTAATCCTCAATGTAGTATAAAATCATAAAACTTTTTAGCTTTCGAAGGATAGTAATGTTTGTCGTAAAATTTAGTTAACATTCGTTTGATACGAATTTCTCTGTTAAAAGTAGCACACTCGACCATTCCGTGCTCATTTTGCGTCTGCTACTACTCAAATGTTACTGAACTAGCTGCTGTTTAATGTGACCTCGCTGTGTGACTGTCAGGAACATACTAACCTATTCAGCTAGAGTATAAAATGTTGTAGCCTTTGCTTGGAAACTTACTCTGATATACGACCCGGAAGTCAACACTGATAATGCAATAGTGGGCTTCTGCTACTGATGTGTGTTCCGTGAGATAGTTTGCTCGATCTGGATCGTTAGAAGCTTTGCTCGGTCGTCGGGATTGTCGGTGCCGCCAACATTGTGTTTCCAAGAGGTGACGTCAGCATCACGAGCTGTCCCGCGCACAATTCAATGTACCTGACTGATGCGATGATTGTTCTGGGAGAAGATGCGATGAGGCCGCTTCCTGTCTGACAAGCGGAAACTGTATGCATGCGTTTCGTAATGCCTTTGCAGCACGGTAATCTAGATCGAAGCAGCTCTAAACTCGACTCTGTATTATCAAGTCCGTCTGCCACGGTTGGGTGTGCACTCCTTTACACGCTCCAGGCTGTCATGTGCCGATAGTCATCAAATTAGGTTGAGGACTCCTCTGGTGAATTTTGTTGCACGTCTTGCATATCGTTCACCATCCTTCCTACTTCCTACACGTCCGTATCCGTCCCACGCAATCCTGGTCAGCTTAAATGATCTGTATTTGTCATTTCACTGCTGCCTACTTCTACCCACAGTAAAACAAGACGAAATAATCCGCTGGTGTACCGTCTTCTCTTAGATACAAGTTTAGAAAGCTATATGAAAGAAAATGCCAACAGCCTCAGCTGATGAATAGAGCAGTCATCGACTGCGTGTAAATGGGTTCATCATAATAGCTACCTAGTTCCTATTCACTTAGCTGAACTCTGAACCTAGTAGCTAATTTTGCATTAATGTGATGACACCCTCTCCTGTCCCCTGTATATCGAAAAATCGAACTCGCTTCCCAGGGCATAACATTGTGCCTGAAGACAGAAAGGCCAAGGCGAACGGAGGTTTGCAGTTGGAGCAGGTCGGCGGAATTCGCCGTCCGGTTTTGTCATTAAGGCGGGGCGGATGGCCCGCGGTTGTTATTAAGAAATGTTCCGCTGTTCAGGAGAGCAAAAACAACTCGGCCAAGCCACCTCTGCCCATCCCTGCACACCCTTAAAAGTTCGCTTTTCGACACGCAGGAACAACGCAATGTCTAACTCCGGCTTCCGCTCCTCACCGAGCGCACTGTAGCGAGAGAGAACATTGCAACATGACGTGCCTCCGAGAAAATTGCTGCATTATGTAATAACTAGAAACAGCGTTTGGTGAAGGGTCTGAAAGCTGCGGATGAAGAGACGTAACGGTGTCTCAATTTGACAACAAGACAAGCTGCAAAATTTCCTCGTAGTCAGAGTTAACCGGCCACAGACACACTGCCCTCGGCAGGAGTCTGTCAGGACCAACATACAGTAGAGAAATACGGTTCCGTAACCGAGGTCGTTGTTGAGAGCGTTTGTTCGGTGGCTGTCGTCTCTGACGCAGTGGTTCAAATCCAGGGGATTGGAGAAATTTTCATAGAGCATTTGCTCCGCAAAGAGGGATTTCAGCGGTATCTAGTTCTTGTGCTTACATCTTAGGTTCAAATCCAAATGCTTGCACAGTGCCTCGTGTAATGAGGTATTGCGACACTACTGGTGGTGATCTGTACGTCTGGCAAGTGCGGCGGCCCCTTTCATGATAGTGAAATGGTGATTTACGGTATTGAAGGTGGAGGGGGACGAAGGAAAGGGAAGGATTTAATTATATCAGCTGCATCAGGACTTCATGCGGAATCAGCGGTGGCGAGTGAAAATGCGTATCGGATCGGGACCCAAACCAGGGATCTCCCGCTTACTAGGCAGGTGCGTTAACCACTGCGCCATCCGGACACAGTATTTATCGTTGTTGTGACTTGGCAAGACAGCCAAGCCACTGTGAGGTAGCCGAAAGGCACGCGTTTAAGCTCACGCAGGCTGGCGTGAGGTCTGGAACAGTTACAGGAGTTGAGTCTAGTAAAAAAAAGTACGTAGCTTCTGGAATACTTAACTTTAATCCATAATTAGTGAACATCGGTCTGACGGTACATGCATCACAAGATAAAATAGCAAATGATACTGGCGCCTTGCTAGGTCGTAGCAAATGACGTAGCTGAAGGCTATGCTAACTATCGTCTCGGCAAATGAGAGCGTAATTTGTCAGTGAACCATCGCTAGCAAAGTCGGCTGTACAACTGGGGCGAGTGCTAGGGAGTCTCTCTACACCTGCCGTGTAGCGGCGCTCGGTCTGCAATCACTGACAGTGGCGACACGCGGGTCCGACGTATACTAACGGACCGCGGCCGATTTAAAGGCTACCACCTAGCAAGTGGCTTCTGGCGGTGGCACCACAATCGTAAACGTGCAGACACTCACAGCACGCTCCATAACCGACTAGCATTCCCACCCAGCGTCACCTATCCGCAGTCCTCCACGCTCGATGTTCTAGATTGAAAAAAGCATGCCAAATTTAAAAGAACGCAAAATCCCCAAGACTGGCAAACGTTTGCAGAAGTTCGAAATATGGCGCGTACTTCAATGCTAGATGATTTTAATAATTTCCACAACGAAATTCTTTCTCGAAATCTGGCAGAAAACCCAGAGAGATTCTGGCCATACATAAAACACACCAGTGGCAAGACGCAATCAATACCCTCACTGCGCGATAACAACGGTGAAGTCACTGATGACAATGCCACTAAAACAGAGTTATTAAACACGGTTTTGCGGAACTCCTTCAACAAAGACGACGAAGTAAATATACCTGAAATCCAATCAAGAACAACTGCCAAGATCAGAAACATAGAAGTAGATATCCTCGGAGTAAAGAAACAGCTTAAATCACTTAAAAAAAGGCAAGGCCTCCGGTCCAGATTGTATACCAATCAGGTTCCTCAGAGAATGCTGATACAATAGCTCCATATTCAGCAATTATATACAACCACTCGCTCACAGAAAAACTGGAAAATTGCTCAAGTCACACCTTTACCCAAAAAGGGAAGTAGGAGTAATCCGCTGAATTACAGTCTGTTACAAAAAGGTACGGCCAAACTTTCAGGAAACATTCCTCACACACAAAGAAAGAAAATATGTTATGTGGACATGTATCCGGAAACGCTTACTTTCCATGTTAGAGCTCATTTTATTACTTCTATTCAAACCACATTAATCATGGAATGGAAACACACAGCAACAGAACGTACCAGCGTGACTTCAAACACTTTGTTACAGGAAATGTTCAAAATGTCTTCCGTTAGCGGGGATACATGCAATCACCCTCCGTCGCATGGAATCCCTGATGCGCTGATGCAGCCCTGGAGAATGGCGTATTGTATCACAGCCGTCCACAGTACGAGCACGAAGAGTCTCTACATTTGGTACCGGGGTTGGGTAGACAAGAGCTTTCAAATGCCCCCATAAATGAAAGTCAAGAGGGTTGAGGTCAGGAGAGCGTGGAGGCCAGGGAATTGGTCCGCCTCTACCAATCCATCGGGCACCGAATCTGTTGTTGAGAAGCGTACGACCACTTCGACTGAAATGTGCAGGAGCTCCATCGTGCATGAACCACATGTTGTGTCGTACTTGTTAAGGCACATGTTCTAGCAGCACAGGTAGAGTATCCCGTATGAAATCATGATAACGTGCTCCATTGAGCGTACATACTGACGAAAATAAAATGAGCTCTAACATGGAAATTAAGCGTTTCCGGACACATGTCCACATAACATCTTTTCTTTATTTGTGTGTGAGGAATGTTTCCTGAAAGTTTGGCCGTACCTTTTTGTAACACCCTGTATGCTGTATTCGATCATCATGAAGTACGTCGAAAAAACGATTTATTGACACATAGCACGGTTTCAGAAAACATCGTTCTTGTGAAACACAACTAGCTCTTTATACTCATGAAGTAATAAGTGCTATCGACCGGGGATTTCAAATTGATTCCATATTTTTAGATTTCCAGAAGGCTTTCGACACCGTTCCTCACAAGCAGTCTTCTAACCAAACTGCGTGCCTACGGAAAATCGCCTCAATTGTGCGACTGGATTCGTGATTTCCTGTCAGGAAGGTCACAGTTCGTAGTAATAGACGGAAAGTCATAGAATAACATCCGGCGTTCCCCAAGGAAGTGTTACAGGCCCTCTATTGTTCCTGATCTATATTAACGCCATAGGAGACGATCTGAGTAGCCATCTTCGATTTTTTGCAGATGATGCTGTCATTTACCGTCTTGTATAGTCATCAGATGATCAAAACGACTTGCAAAATGACTTAGATAAGATATCTGTATGGTGCGAAAAGTGGCATTTGACCCTGAATAAAGAAAAGTGTGAAGTTATTCACATGAGTACTAAAAGAAATCAGCTAAATTTCGATTACGCGGTAAGTCACAAAAATCTGAAGGCTGTAAATTCAACTAAATACTTACAGATTACAATTACAAATAACCTAAATTGGAACGATCACATAGATAATGTTGTAAGTAGAGCAAACAAAAGCTTGCGATTCATTGGCAGAACACGTAAAAGGTGCAACAGGTCTACTAAAGAGACTGCTTACACCACGGTTGTCCGCCCTACTCTGGAGTATTGCTTGCGGTGTGGGATCCGCATCAGGTGGGACTGACGGACGACATCGAAAAAGTACAAAGAAGGGCAGCTAGTTTTGTATTACCGCGAAATAGAGGAGATAGTGTCACAGACATGATACGTGAATTGGAGTGGCAGTCATTAAAACAAAGGCGTTTTTCGTTGCGGCGGGCTCGCACAGAAAAATTTAAGTGCTATTTTTTCCCGCGTGCCGTTCGAGAGGGGAACGGTAGAGAGACAGCTCGAAGGTGGTTCATTGAACGCTCTGCCAGGCACTTTATTGTGAATAGCAGAGTAATCATGTAGATGTAGATTCTCGCTGGAGGTCGGACAAAGGGTGAATCCGCATTGAACGTTATGGATACGTTGCCCATCGAGGCGAATCAGTTGTATGAATGCGTGATGTCAGTCATTTCGCTTACTTACAAGTTAAAGCTTTGAGTCGATCCGTGGGATGTACTCGGATAGCTTAACTGATAGCACATTTCCCGCGAAAGTCGACGATCCCCGTTCGAATCCTCGTCCATAAGTTTTAACTTGACGCTAAAGAGAGAGAACAGATTACATCATGTTGCATGATGAATATGAAACACTTCTCTAAATAACGAAAGGAACTTTTGGCTTTGTAAATTAAATGCATTTATATCCTTGCTGCGGAAAACGGTCACACCAGCGATTTAGTTGTAGGTCATGTTCAGTGTGTGTCAAAATAATCTCTCACCTTTTGAAGTGCAGTTAACATTTATTATTTTTATGGCGCCGTCGTTTTGATAAAACAAATGTCCTGTGAGTCATGAGTTTTCAGTCAGATCAGGACCAGTACACACCACGTAGGTGGGATTCGAAAATATTCATGAGGAAGTCACAGACGCCACTGCTAAATGAATTGCAAAGACTATATGCCAGGAACTCTGTAAGGGCTTGGGCCTATTCTCGCGGCGATACAGACAGTGATTTAAAACATTAAATTTTATAGGTTCGTAACGCACAATCCACGAAGTTTCACACGAAACGTGCGTACATTGCGTAGCGTGCGAACTGGCGGCGCTTAGTGGAGCAGATGCCTTTTTGTTCATTTCAAATGCATTCAGTTCGCGCCCAGGAATGGTTTCTATGCTGTGCAGCTGCGGTAAGCTGTGTGGATACGTCTGCTGTCTTGTGTAAACCACATCAAAACCAAGGAAACGACTTGTCGCGAAGTAATTCTAACGTAAAGCAATTATAATACTATACAGGAACAAGGACGACTCCACAAAAAACTCTACAGAATTTCGTGTATTTGACACCACTGAAACAGCACCTTGGAAAAAAAAATTCGTGTTGGTACCTACACGGTGCACAGGTTTAATACTAAGAAAGTATGATACTTTCCGGTCGATCGTCATTTCATGTCTCTTGTATCTGTTGTCTCTTATTCTTACAAAATGGCAGTAGTTGTTTTAATTCACTATCTGCTTAACGACTGAGTTGTTTCCCATTTACTTGAATCAGAGTATCGCTCTGTCATATCACTGTTCAGTGCGTCAGTGTCGGGAGAGTCATTTCCGTAGCAGCTTTTTTCTTTTTACACCTCACTGAATGTCATAAGCAGTGACTTGTGGTTTGGTATTAACTGCACGACTCCTGTATCGTAAAGTTGCGTTCTTGTGGCATAATAAGTGGGCACCTATTGGGACTTCTCCACGTATTTGTGCTCAGATGTGCTTCGTCACGTCTGCTGCGCCTGCTCTAGATGGCAATCTGATTCGAAATTAGTACAAAATTGGTGTAAAAGCCATGCGTAGATCGGATCAGTAGTTCCTTCAAAAAGGTCTGAATGATTTTCTTCTGCGTTCTCATCCAATTTCAGCTGCTAGTTCACAGTTTCTATCGAGACCGAAGTCGACGAAAAATTACTGTTAGTCTTTATCCGGCACACAATTGTAGTTTTAAAAAGTATGATACTATGGGTCGAACGTCAGTTCATGATCACTGTTAAATTGCTGTCGCCAGGAAAGGGGGGGGAGGGGGGGGGGGAGCGTAACACCAGCTAACAAGTGGCTATTTACCTACTGTTATGTCGTCATTATCGTTTCGCTCCAGATGTTAATATATTCTGTAGAATCGTTCCCGACTATAGGCATGCTGTGTGGATTTCGTAGGACCGCCCAATATGATTCCGGAGAACCAACCAGGTCAATGATTAATTCGGAAGTTGTGAAACATGCCGTTGCTAATACCACGTGCGTGCATACACCAACGCAGTGGATGGCGCCCTGGCAGAGAGCGCTACATCTGAAACAGCCCCAGATACTCGCCACAAAGAGCAGGCTGTTCTTCCCGTAATGGAAACTGCACAGCAAGCCTTTGAGCAAAGTATACTGTTCCTTCTCTCCTAGCGAGGCTAAAGGAAATGAGGTAGTTTCAAAGTCCCGCAATGTACGACTTGCAGAAGCCTGTCTCAAATCTGTGCTTGCAAGCACTCTGTTCCGCTACATCCAGAAAGCACTACTCTGCTTCCTGGGAACAGATGGGGTCTTGTATGTAGGTACCCCGTAATTCTAAAGTTTAATTGCAGTAATTTCATCGCTTACAAAATTTCATCACAGCTTAAGAGCATTTGACTAAATAAAGCTAGTGTGGCCGGCCGACGTGGTACGCTTCCATGTGGCATTCGGTCATAGCATGGAAGGGCAATATTCTGGTGTTGCACAACAGATCTGAAGAACGGGCGGCGCCGTAGCATCTTTTGAGCGTAGTCGCACGAGCTTCACGGCACTGGTGATGAATTCTTACCATCCACGCTTAGACTCCAGAATAAATTTACATCTGCAGCGGAGTGTGCGCTGATTCGAAACTTACTGGCAGATTAACAATGTGTCGGAGCGAGACTCGTACCTGGAACCTGTGTAGTTCGGAAGGTACGAGGCGGTGGGAGTACGAGGTGCATTCAAGTTCTAAGGCCTCCGATTTTTATTATCCAGACTGGAAAGAGATAGAAACATGCGCATTGTTTTAAAATGAGGCGGCGTTCATTGTCAATACGTCCCAGAGATGGCAGCACCGTACGGCAGATGGAATTTTACCGCCAGCGGCGAGAATGAGAACTGTTTTAAATACTTAAAATGGCGACGTTTTCTTTACTTGAACAGCGTGCAATCATTCGTTTTCTGAATTTGCGTGGTGTGAAACCAATTGAAATTCGACAGTTGAAAGAGACGTGTGGTGATGGAGTTATGGATGTGTCGAAAGTGCGTTCGTGGGTGCGACAGTTTAATGAAGGCAGAACATCGTGTGACAACAATCCAAAACAACCTCGGGCTCGCACAAGCCAGTCTGACGACATGATCGAGAAAGTGGAGAGAATTGTTTTGGGGGATCGCCAAATGACTGTTGAACAGATCGCCTCCAGAGTAGGCATTTCTGTGGGTTCTGTGCACACAATCCTGCATGACGACCTGAAAATGCGAAAAGTGTCATCCAGGTGGGTGCCACGAATGCTGACGGATGACCACATGGCTGCCCGTGTGGCATGTCGCCAAGCAATATTGACTTGCAACGACACCATGAATGGGACTTTCTTTTCGTCGGTTGTGACAATGGATGAGACATGGATGCCATTTTTCAATCCAAAAACAAAGCGCCAGTCAGCCCAATGGAAGCACAGATTCACCGCCACCGCCACCAAAAAAATTTCGGGTTACCGCCAGTGCTGAAATAATGGTGTCCATGTTCTGGGACAGCGAGGGAGTAATCCTTACCCATTGCGTTCCAAAGGGCACTACGGTAACAGGTGCATCCTACGAAAATGTTTTGAAGAACAAATTCTTTCCTGCACTACAACAAAAACGTCCGGGAAGGGCTGCGCGTGTGCTGTTTCACCAAGACAACGCACCCGCACATCAAGCTAACATTACGCAACAGTTTCTTCGTGATAACAACTTTGAAGTGATTCCTCATGCTCCCTACTCACCTGACCTGGCTCCTAGTGACTTTTGGCTTTTTCCAACAATGAAAGACACTCTCCGTGGCCGCACATTCACCAGCCATGCTGCTATTGTTCCAGTGGTCAAAACAGACTCCTAAAGAAGCCTTCGCCGCTGCCATGGAATCATGGCGTCAGCGTTGTGAAAATGTGTATGTCTGCAGGGCGAATACGTCGAGAAGTAACGCCAGTTTCATCGATTTCGGATGAGTAGTTAATTAGAAAAAAAATCGGAGGCCTTATAACTTGAATGCACCTCGTAGAGCTGTGTGGGCAGGTCGTGAGTCATCCTTACATAGCGCAGTCGATACAGCATTTGCCCACATTAGACAAACGGCCAGGTTAAAATCCCTGTCCGGCACACAGTTCCAATCTGCCAGGAATTTTTTTTTTGTAGAGATCGTTGACGTGATCAAGCATCAGTTGCAAGTTACATATAGTTAGCCCGCCCGGTTGGCCGTGCGGTCTAACACACGGCTTTCCGGGCGGGAAGGAGCGCCTGGTCCCCGGCACGAATCCGCCCGGCGGATTTGTGTCGAGGTCCGGTGAACCGGCCAGTCTGTGGATGGTTTTTAGGCGGTTTTCCATCTGCCTCGGCGAATGCGGGCTGGTTCCCCTTATTCTGCCTCAGTTACACTGTCGGCGATTGCTGCGCAAACAAAGGGGTTACACTCGTCTGGTGTGAGACGTTCCCTGGGGCGTCCACAGGGGGCCGAACCGCCCAATAACCCTGGGTTCGGTGTGGGGCGGCGGAGGGGTGAAGTGGACTGCGGTAGTCGTCGTGGGGTTGCGGACCACTGCGGCTGCAGCGGGGACGGAGCCTCTCCGTCGTTTCTAGGTCCCCAGTTAACATACATACATACGTATAGTTAACGGCCGCGGTAAGAAACGCTGCTCTGAAGACCTGTTCATAACAGTGTAGCTGACCTCCCATCATAATGTTCTCGTTTTTGAATGCTGTTGGTTTTAAACGATTATACTTCGACTGCTTGAAGAGCCTACTTCCAGTATACTAAGTTTGTATCTATCCCCCTATTTGAGGTTCTGAAGCTTACTATCGGCGTTTTCGAGTAGAATTCAGGCAGTGTATCATTCACCATTCAGTTCGTCCTACCAGGAAGATCCAGGACACGCAGATTTTGGAGAACAGGGGCGGATATGTTACGTCTGAAGCACTACTTATAGTTTCAAGCATTGACATAAGACACAGGCATTATTGTTGAAGTCCTGTACATGCGATGGGGTGGTGAAAAGTCATTGGATCTATAAAGAAAGTGTTATGGATCTGAAAAATTTACTCACAGTATTCTACCTTTAACTCAACACATTTATGGCATATTTGTTCCCGCTTCTTTAACACACTTTAAAAAATTGTGCTGCTAACCACTCATCTGCAGCCTTTCTGGCTACGACAGTGTTCAGAAATAGTCTTCCCTTGATATCTTTCTTAAGGTTCGGGAACAGGTAAGTTTCAAGGCGGCCAAGGCAGGTGAGTAGGGTGAATGTTTAGGGATTTAAAAATAAGATCTTCCAATTTTGGCTGCGCGGTGGCCGCCTTGTGAGGAGGGGTATTGATTTGTAGAAACGGGATTTCTTGTCTAAAGTTTTCTCTACGTTCGGAGAAGAGTTGTTGCTTGAGTTGGTTGAGAAGTTCAACATACTACTTTACCGTGATGGTTTTACCGTGTTTTAAGTAGTCAGTAAGTATGATTCCATAATGAGATTTCACTCTGCAGCGAAGTGTGCGCTGATATGAAACTTCCTGGCAGATTAAAACTGTGTGCCGGACCGAGACTAGAACTCGGGACCTTTGCCTTTCGCGGGCAAGTGCTGTACCATCTTTATCCCAAAAGACGGATGTGAGCAACTTGTCTGCTGATCTGTGTGTTTTGAACTTTTTTGGACGTGAAGAACCACTGTGTTTAGATTCTTTGGATTGCTTGTGGTCTCAGGTTTGTAAGTGCGTATCGATGTTTCATACATAGTGACAAGACGATTCAAAAACCCCACAGGATCCCGGCGAAATTCGACCAAAACGGACTGTGAAGCAACCACTCGTTCACGCTTTTAGTGTGCATTTCGAACTCACTTGGCTGAGAGTATTCTCATGTCCAAAAATCTAGCTAATAATACGATCCACACGTTCTCAGAATACGTCCAGTGCCTCCGCTACCGTTTTAGCAGTTATCCCCTGGTCATCCAGGATCACAGAATGAACAGCGTTCACGCTTTCCGTTGTTGTGCCTTCAGTTGGCCTTCCAGGACGCTCTTCGTCCTCAGTGCTGAAATGTCCTGTTTTAACTGCAGCAACCAAGTTCTTGAGAGTGGGGTAAGAAGGGAAGTTACCACCCAATGTACCAGACAAATCATCATAAATTTGTTTCACTGAGTTCAGTTTTAAGAAAAGGAACGTAATCACACAGGACTCATCTCTATTTTCTTGCGTCGTGTTCACGTGTAACTTCCACAGTAAAATAGAAACCAGTGTATCTGTTACTATCTCACACAATGCCAACACATCAGAATTAATTAAAAACACATGTTGGTGTTGTCAGTATCACCTTTATTGAGTTTCAGCATTTCATAGTTGACTTTCCTTTGTGACTGCGCTGGAGGTAGTGCGCCCGTCCTGCGGTATTTAGCAAATAGTAAGCGTAGTTTCGATAAAAGAACATCTTATTACCAGCACTGATTCCCATTTAAATTCACGAGGAATTTTCGTAATACACTGTTATTTATCGAGCTGACCAATAACAAATATAATTGTTCACGTCTCAGTTCCTTTGATGTCTTCCTTTATTCAAACCTGATGAACATTCCAAACGCTGGATGAGTTCTCGAGAATGGGTCACAAGGGCTGTGTGCGAGATATTCTTCGCTAAAATTCTCCCAGCTTAACCAAGTCGACAATTCGCTTTCGCTACACTGTTCTCGGCAGTCGTAGAGGAAATTTTCATATCATGGAACTGGGAAAACTGAGGAGACATAGGCGTTACCGAGACATAACTGAACCTCTTTCGTGTAGCTGATGACACTGGTCACATCGCCCGCATCTCGTGGTCGTGCGGTAGCGTTCTCGCTTCCCACGCCCGGGTTCCCGGGTTCGATTCCCGGCGGGGTCAGGGATTTTCTCTGCCTCGTGATGGCTGGGTGTTGTGTGATGTCCTTAGCTTAGTTAGATTTAAGTAGTTCTAAGTTCTAGGGGACTGATGACCATAGTGCTCAGAGCCATTTGAACCATTTGAACTGGTCACATCTAGTGCAGATAAACGTGAAGTAACGCAAGAAGTTTGTAGGGTAAGTTTGAAAGTAGAATTGAAAACGGATTACAGTAAAATCAAATGTACAATGAACATATCGGAAAGAAAATAATATAAATAATTAAGTCATAGAACCAGCTGAGTTTTTATATTTAGGGTAGTTGAATACTGTGATTGGGCAGACAGGAAAAGTGCTTCAGAGGGGTTAAAACGACTCGGAGTGCTTTTGATAAACTAAATTGTTTTTCAAAACTAAGCTTTCTGTTCTGAGCCGGAAACTTAACTATCAGTATTAGTTAAATGTTTGATATATGCCAATGAGACATAAATTTTTAATGAACCATTCCAAAAGTGATTTTACTGCAAGCAATTGAGAGATGCTTACTGAAAATTTCTGATAGATACGTAGATAGATACTGGTGAATGGAAGAAGCAAAATCCTTTTATCCTCGTATACAGTCAATTACCGAAAGCCATTTTTCGTTATTTCATTTAAGTTTGCGAATTATTAGGGATGCAAATGTTAGGCGGGACTCATTGAATGAGGGGTGTGTGTAAGACTTCCTGGCAGTTTAAAATTGTGTGCCGGACCGGGCCACGAACCCGGGCGCTTGCAGAGCGCAGGCAGTGCTCTTCCAGACGGAGCTATCCAGGCACAAATTGCCACCGGTCCTCACTGCGTTGCTTCAGCTGGCACCGGCACCTCTTCCCTACATTCCGAACTTACCAGAAGTTTTCTGAACACCTTAGGCGATAGGTCTCGCGGAAGAGTGGATATGCGTAGAGATAGCGTCTCTCGGCCTAGGGAGTAGTTTCAGAATGAGTCTCTCAACCTGCATCGAAGTCCACGCTGTTAGTATACTTCTTGGCAGGTGAAAAGTCCAAAATCCAGTTTGCCGCGACGTAGATGACGCTGAGACAAGTAGTTTAATGTAAAACAAATGGAGCCGCAAATGTTGGAAAATACCCCGAAAGTGGACGACAGATGAACATTTGACTTTGCCAGGTGAGGTACGGTGCCGAAAGTGCAGCGGTTGAGCCTATCGGTCTGTCGCACTGGATCATCCCAATTCAAGTATTCGCGTCGGTGTGGACCCGCGCTTACCTGCGCGACTTTCTAAGCGCATGTAACTCAGAGTTCGAGTCTTGCGTATGGCAAGTAGAATTTTTTTCAGTGCGTTACAGTTGTGTGTGTAAATCAAGGTGGGATCCCTTATTTTATTTGCCCGTCTCGCCGTCTCCGCTGGTTTACTGCGAAGTACCGCACAACAAAATCTATAATATTGTGTCACAGGTAAATGACGATAAGCTACAGAATTTCGTCGTTACCAGTAAGTGACCACCGTTTTCATTACTGACTAATGCCTGTAAACAAAAAGGGACAAAAGGAAAGAAATACAAAAATAAGCCTTTCCTTGGTTAAAGCGAACACAGTAATTCTGTAACTTCCACGTTTACAACAGTTAACATTTACAAAAGATGTTCAGAATATGGACAGTTGTGCAGTAATGTGTTTGGTCGACAACCTCAATCGCTGCAGGTGCGGCAAGGTACGTCGTCTAATGTCACGTGTTCAACATCTCTCATTCACTTTTGGGGTATGTCCCGACATTTGTGGTCCCATGTCTCATATGAAACTAGCTTAGCGCCCTCTGCCTCGCTCGTGTAGACTGTATGGTCTGCAGATTTTGTTTTTCTTTAATCGAATTGTTTTGTTGTTTAGTAAGTGCAACATCCCCTAAACATTTCACGCTAATTAATACCATAGAAACATGGTCTTTTCCGAATGTACTTGCAACCAAAAAGCTGCTTTTGTAGCTGGAACCAAAGGTTTTCGTTACTCACACCTTTTGCGTTCTTCTGGTGATAGTTCCGTAGAAACTTTCGCCCCATGACACAAATTTCATTATCTAACCGAAAAGTGAAATACCAATTTACTAGACTGAGCTTAAAAAATTTTAATATAACGAAATATTTTCTTAAAGACTTTCATCCCTTATTTCATCTGCTTGGGAGTTGAATTTCCAGAAACAGTGAAACAAGTATCATTTCTTTTCTAACTTAGTAGCCAAAGTAGCCAAATATCAGTTTTCATAGATTTAACTTTAAAATGCTTTAACAATTAAATATTTTCATAAAACTTTTCACCCCATATTTCGCCCCCTTCTGGATTGAATTTCCAAAAACTCTGAAACACGTAACTTTTTCATTTGTAAACGAGAAGTCAAATAACAATTCTCAGAGAGGTAGCATTGAAAACACCTTAGTAGTTCAATTTAGAAAAAAAAAAAATTACCCATTATTTTACTCTATATTGCTTAAATTTTCAAAAATGCTGGAACGCGTACTTCTTTACTCCTTATCGAAAAAAACAAATGCCAATTTCCGTAGGTCCATCTTCAAACTTGCCTTAGCAGCGACATACTTTCAAAAAACCTGCCATCTACTTAGGGATGGAATATCGAAGAATCCATTTTTAAACGACGTTCTCTGCAAATTTAAAGTTTCTACTCTTTAGTGGTTTGGCCTGGGCGATGATGGGTTAGGCAGTCAGTCGGGACATTGCCTTTTAGATAGATTACTTATAGCAGCAGCTTCTACGTCGTTTCGGGTGTTTTTAAACGTTAATAAGAATCGCCATTTACACATTTCTGTAAGCGCGATGGCTCCTTGACGTTTTAGTACGACTGCACTAATACTGTCGGAGTTTCTACGGGACTCAATAATTTGCGAGCAGGGGGTTAATGGAAGAAAACGTCTATTGACACACAGTCAACATGGGTTTAGAAAACACAACTAGCTCTTCATTCACATGAAGTATTGAGTGCTATTGACAAGAGATTTCAGATCGATTCCGTATTTCTGGATTTTCAGAAGGCTTTTGACGCTGTACCACACAAGCGGCTCGTAGTGAAATTGCGTGCTTGTGGAATATCGTATCAGTTATGTGACTGACAGGAAATCACAAATACAGAGGGGTCACAGTTCGTAGTAAGTAACGGAAAGTCATCGAGTAAAACAGAACTGATTCCTGGTGTTCCCCAAGGTAGTGTTAAAGGCCCTTTGCTGGTCCTTAACCATATAAACGATTTGGGACACAGTCTGAGCAGCCGTCTTCGGTTGTTTGCAGATGACGCAGTCGTTTAGCGACTAATAGTCACCAGAAGATCAAAACAAATTGCAAAACGATATTGAAAAGATATCAGAATGGTGCGAAAAGTGGCAGTGGCAGTTCACCCTAGGTCATCCACTTGAGTGCTAAAAGAAACTCGTTAAACTTCGGTTACACGACAAATCAGTCTAATCTAAAAGCCGTAAATTCAACTAAATACCTGGGTATTACAAATACGAACAACTTAAATTGGAAGGAACACATAGCCGGCCGGTGTGGCCGAGCGTTACTAGGCGCTTCAGTCTGGAACCACGCGACCGCTACGGTCGCCGGTTCGAATCCTGCCTCGGGCATGGATGTGTGTAATGTCCTTCGGTTAGTTAGGTTTCTAGGGGACTGATGACCTCAGATGTTAAGTTCCGCCGCGCGGTCTAGGGCGCTGCAGTCATGGACTGTGCGGCTAATCCCGGCAGAGGTCGGATTCCTCCCTCGGGTATGGGTGTGTGTGTGTGTGTGTGTGTGTGTGTGTGTGTGTGTGTGTGTGTGTGTTTGTCCTTAGGATAATTTACGTTAAGTAGTGTGTAAGCTTAGGGACTGATGACCTTAGCAGTTAAGTCCCATAAGATTTCACACACATTTTTAAGTTCCATAGTGCTCAGAGCCATTTTTTGAAGAAAGAAATAGAAAATGTTGTGGGGAAGGCTAACCAAAGACTGCGTTTTATTGGCAAGACACTTAGAAAATGTAACAGGCCTACTAAGGAGACTGCCTACACTACGCTTCTCCGTCATCTTTTAGAATACTGCTGCGCGGTGTGGGATCCTTACCAGATAAGACTGACGGAGTACATCGAGAAAGTTCAAAGAAAGGCAGCACGTTTTGTATTATCGCGAAATATGGGAGAGAGTGTCACAGATATGATACAGGATTTGGGCTGGACATCATTAAAAGAAAGGGGTTTTTCGTTGCGACGTAACCTTCTCACGAAATTCCAATCACCAAATTCCTTCTCCGAATGCGAAAATATTTTGTTGACACAGACCTACATAGGGAGGAACGATCACCACGATAAAATAAGGGAAATCAGAGCTCGTACGGAAAGATTTAGGTGTTCATTCTTTCCGCGCGCTATACGAGATTGGAATAATAGAGAATTGTGAAGGTGGTTCGATGAATCCTCTGCCAGGCACTTAAACGTGTTTTGCAAAGTATCCATGTACATGTAGAATGGACGAGCATTGCAGCGTGCAGTAAGTTTTCCTTGCTCAGGGACCGTGTGCGGATGCCCGGAGTGGTTACGGTAACCGCTCGTGAGAAACGCTAAGCTCTGGTTCGTGTCCCGGCCCGGCACAAATTTTCAGCTTTCGCCATTGCTTTACCACAATGCCTTGTGCGACTGGAAGTTACGAATTTCCGTCCATTCCCTCCTTTCACCTTTCTCTATTTCATATCAGTGGGCGCCCACTTGTGTGTCAAGTGAACGATCGTGTCTCGTGGAGTGTGTGTGTGCTGTGTGCACACGTATAGCAGGAAGCGCGCTCCAGCTGGCGCGTCCTCCACGCCGCGGCATTCCTGCCGCTGTCGGGCCGCGTGTGCTCGGCCCGCGCCACATCACTCGCACTGTGCGGCCCACTCTGTCCAGCATTCAACTCTCTCCTCTTGAATAAAACCAAAATTCAAATGTAACGGTCTCCTAGCGATAAAAGAGAGCAACCTGGAAGGATCCAGGAAACAGCGAAACCCAACCAGCGCTCTTCACACGCAATCCCAATTTACGGTATGTCCGGGCTAGAGCACTATGGGACTCGCTATTTTGATGGAGTGATACGCGATATTAAAACTCCAAGACAGTCCAGTGTTAGAATTTCCCAGAGTAATTTCGTATGCTATAGTACAATATAATTAATACTTAGGCCTATCGCCGTCCTAGTTATTTTGTGCATAACAAAGGACTTTATTGTTTGTTTTGTACGGTTGAAGGATTATTGGTTTAATAAATAACTTGGATTTTAAATAAAAACAGCTATTTTCTCTCTCTCTCTCCCCCCCCCCCCCCCCCCCGCCTATAAGACACTGTTACTTAATGTCATTTCCAGTTTATCTTCACTGCTTTTGTTAGTTGGTTGGTTGATTCGGGAGAGGGGACCAAACAGCGAGGTCATCAGTCTCATTAGATTAGGAAAGGAAGTTGGCCGTGCCCTTTCAAAGGAATCATCCCGGCAGTTGTCTGAAGCGATTGAGGGAAATCACGGAAAGCTTAAATCATGATGGCCGGACGCGGGTTTGAACCGTCGTCCTCCGGATTGCGAGTCCAATGTGCCAACCACTGAGCCACCTCGCTTGGTCTGCTTTTGTTTAAAGAAAGATAAGGATGGTTCAAAATGGTTCAAATGGCTCTGAGCACTATGGGACTTAACTGCTGTGGTCATCAGTCCCCTAGAACTTAGAACTACTTAAACCTAACTAACATAAAGGCATCACACACATCCATGCCCGAGACAGGATTCGAACCTGCGACCGTAGCAGTAGCGTGGTTCCAGACTGTAGCGCCTAGAACGGCTCGGCAACTCCGGCCGGCCCGGGCTAGAAGTATACAAAAATATTTGTTTATATTGCAGTAGCTATTAAGGTTTATAACTCTTGCCCAACATTGTACACAGGAACTCAAACAGCAAGGTCATCGGTCCCATCGGATGTGGGAAGGATGGGGAAGGAAATTGGCCGTGCCCTTTGAAAGGAACCATCCCAGCATTTGCCTGCAGCGATTTAGAGAAATCACGGAAAACCTAAAACAGGATGGCCGGACGCGGGTTTGAATCGTCGTTCTGCCGAATGAGAGTCCAGTTTGCTAGCCACTGCGCCACCTCGCTCGATACATGTATGTCGGTACAGTTAAATGTGGGCATCGTTTGTAGCTCGACAGATACCGAAACGGCACTACACTTTTTCCCATGCACAAGCGTGACGGGTATTATGCCATCTACTGCGGCGTAGATCCGTTGACTCAAATATATGAGATCTCGAACCTTAGTTCTTTAAATAATGTCCTTTATGAACCCTCATGCAATGGAATTCAGTGGAGTCAGATCGGGAGGCCGAGGGGCCAGGTAATGTGAGCCCCCACCCCCACCTCTGGATCCAACTCTCAGAAAACTACTCCTGGAGAATTCTAATAATATCCTCATCATAGTGGGATGAGCCACCTTCTTGTTACAAACCAACGTCGGGATGCATCTGTGGAACTGCATAGTATGCCAACATGTCGAGATACGTGAGCTCTGTAACTGCAGACTGCATAAAAAGTGGACCAGTCACACCAGGTTTATGAATCATAACCACATATTAACTTTTGGTGTGTCCCTTCCGTGCTGTCACTTCTTCTGATGTCTCATTTCCCCATTTTCGACAGTTCTGTCTGTTAACTTTGCCACAGACGAGGAAAGTAGATTCATTACTGAACAGCAAAATCAGATATTCTGCGGTGATCTTCAGGTTTAATGTGATGCAAAAGTTTTAGTTTGTAAACACGGAATCGGAGACGATTGGTACAATGTCGTGCACAGTCGACTGGGAACAGCTAGTTCCCTACTAGCTTGTGCAACGGATTCACGTGGGCTTCCAGCAAATGCTTTGCGCACTGGTTCCACGGTCTCTTCATTCCCGTGCGATTTAGGATGTTTTCCAACATTTGAAGTCAGTCTTCGCATTTCACGAAGAATATGTCCCGCTGATAAATGGATTTACTTGTGGAAGGATTCTTTCTCCTCTTGCACGCCCCTAAACACAAGCAACAGATCGTAACTCTGGTGTCCATAGCGCACACTGCACCTTTCGTTGCGGCGTCCACTTGTTGACTGTCAGAAGTACGTCCGCCTGCTGCACAGTGTGCGAATGTGGGCGTTGCGCCGTAAGGTTCGGTGCTGTTTCTATAATGGTGAGAACCACTATCGAGTGCGTATTTACCTAACTACATAAAATGTGGTCTTTCGTTATCAGAATTTGTTTATACCCCTAGCCTGGACACCATATACACGTGTGCTATGTTATCCTTTCGTTTATAGGCCCCTGGCCTTTCAAGGAAATGTTTAAAGTCAATAACTGTAGACATTCTTAAAGAAAATAATTTTGTCGGACGACGTATTAGTCATTCCATTCACCAGCACACTGACCGCTTAGGAGTGCAGTAGACGGCGTAGAACTGTTACCATACTAAGCTCCACCGCCGAGGTTGGTTCGTGCAGCGAAGTTCAGTCGGGTGCACTGAATCAGTACACTAAGAGTGGTAGACATACAGATCTGGCAAAAAGGAGCTATCGTGTTTTGACGTTCTCGTGACGACATTGTGAATGGTTCAAATGGCTCTGAGCACTATGGGACTTAACAGCTATGGTCATCAGTCCCCTAGAACTTAGAACTACTTAAACCTAACTAACCTAAGGACAGCACACAACACCCAGCCATCACGAGGCAGAGAAAATCCCTGACCCCGCCGGGAATCGAACCCGGGAACCCGGGCGTGGGAAGCGAGAACGCTACCGCACGACCACAAGATGCGGGCTATTGTGAATGAAGATGATGGCGTATCAAAGCGGACTGCCCACCGGGTGTGCAAGGAAAAGCTTACCACTCGCAGCCATGTAATCCGGCTTGATAACAGTGGTCAGAAAGATTTTCTCAGACATCGAACGGATAATACAGCTGTCGAGCCTTGTCGATGGCTGTCGAGCCAAAACAAGACAGGAAATGCAATGTCCATCTAATGGGTTTCCGAGCGAGCGCTGAGAAGAAAACTGCATGCAACAGACCTTTTGTGTCAGATGCCGTGCAAAAGATCGCTGCTCAAAAAAATTGTACAAATGGCTCTGAGCACTATGGGACTAACATCTGAGGTCATCAGTCCCCTAGAACTTAGAACTACTTAAACCTAACTAACCTAAGGACATCACATACATCCATGCCCGAGGCAGGATTCGAACCTCCAACCATAGCAGTCGCGCGGTTCCGGACTGCAGCGCCTAGAACCACGTGGCCACCGGGGTCGGCGATCACTGCTCACACCAGCACATAAAGCTACAACGTTTCAAGGGGTCACACAATACTGAAGCTGGACGGGAGGTAAATGGAGACATGTAATGTGGTACGAAGTGCGGCGATTTTGCCACTTTGCAAGTAGGGCAAGGCATACAGTGCACCAACGGCCAAATGTTCAACCCGTAGTTCGTGGAGCGTGTAGTTCATGCTGGAGGTGGTTCTGTGATAATTTAGGCATGTTTCTCGTACCATTATTTAATCTCTCAGGCTACCGTGAATATGAGCCTGGATGTTTACTTCAATACTGTCGGTGGCCAGTTGTTGCCCTTCTTTTCTACATGCAATTGATCGGTATGCTGTTGCTCTACTGTCTTCTACGATGACGAAAGCAGTCTTGACAGGGCTGTACGTAAACGTTCCTGGCTTCAAGAATGCAGGCACCCGATTGCACAACGTGTGGCCCCTCTAAATAATGGGATCTTAATCCCACGGAAAATGTCTTGGATTGTTTGGAATAACGGGTGACACACACAATAAAAATTCCCAAAATTTGATGACTCTACGGGATGGTGATCATCAAGGAATGGGTTCAGATGGGAATAGCGTTCCTGAAGGATATTGTGGACTACGTTTCTCGCCGAATTGAACTCTTTACCGTTTAAGAAGCGGAGTTACATGTAATTAGTCATGTCTCCTGGGGTGAATCACCTTTTGTCCGGTGTGTTTCCATACTGAAACAGTGTTTAGCTAGTTCTGTAAGTGCAGAGAATTATTCTAGAGACAGAACTCAGAAGCTGTTCAGGATGAAATGTCATGTACAGACAAGGAAGCAATTTCGGCTGTGCCCCATGGAAGTGTGATATCGGTAATGTTAATAAAATGCTGAGACGGCAGATACTATCGTCAGTATCAAACTTCCCTCAGATCTACTGTTATCCATGGCGAAGTTGTATAATGATAATGACAGAGCATACATGGAAAGAACTTGTGCAGTATAGTACAGAAGGGAATTGAAAGAAAGACGAATAGGAATGAAACCCAGCTCGCGCTATTCGTCCACGAGACTCAGAGGGCCATAGACACGGGTTCCCAGGTAGATGCCGTGTTTCTTGACTTCCGCGAGGCGTTTGATACAGTTCCCCATAGTCGTTTAATGAGCAAAGTAATAGCATATGGACTATCAGGCCAGTTGTGTGATTGGATTGAATAGTTCCTAGATAACAGAACGCAGCATGTCATTATCAATGGAGAGAAGTCTTCCGAAGTAAGAGTGATTTCAGGTGTGCCGCAGGGTAGTATCGTAGGACCGTTGCTATTCAGAATATATATATATGTATATGTATATGACCTTGTGGATAGCATCGGAAGTTCACTGAGGCTTTTTGCGGATGATGCTGTAGTATATCGAGAGGTTGTAACAATGAAAATTGTAATGAAATGCAGGAGGATCTGCAACGAATTGTCGCATGGTGCAGGGAATGGCAACAGAATCTCAATGTAGACAAGTGTAATGTACTGCGAATACATAGGAAGTAAGATCCTTTATCATTTAGCTACAATATAGCAGGTCAGCAACTGGAAGCAGTTAATTCCATACATTATCTGGGAGTAGGCATTAGAAGTGATGTAAAATGGAATGACCATATAAAATTAATAGTCAGAAAAGCAGATGCCAGACTAAGGTTCATTGGAAGAATCTAAGGAAATGCAATCCGAAAACAAAGGAAGTAGGTTACAGTACGCTTGTTCGCCCACTGCTTGAATACTGCTCACCAGTGTGGGATCCGTAGCAGATAGGGTTGACAGAAGAGATAGAGAAGATACAACGGAGAGCAGCGCGCTTCGTTACAGGATCATTTGGTAATCGTGAAAGCGTTACGGAGATGATAGATAAACTCCAGTGGAAGACTTTGCAAGAGAGACGCTCAGTAGCTCGGCACGGGCTTTTGTTGAAGTTTCGAGAACATACCTTCACCGAGGAGTCAAGCAGTATATTGTTCCCTCCTACGTATATCTCGCGAAGAGACCATGAGGATAAAATCAGAGAGATTAGAGCCCACACAGAGGCATACCGACAATCTTTCTTTCCACGAACAACACGAGTCTGGAATAGAGGAGAGAACAGATAGAGGTACTCAAGGTACCCTCCGCCACACACCGTCAGGTGGCTTGCGGAGTATGGATGTAAATGTAGCTGTAGATGTAGGAATGACACTTTCATTCAATCACAATGATTACACTGAAGCCTTCGTGATTGGTGATGGTCCCCCAGACATAATAAAAGGCGGGATACAGTTTTTATAGGGTGTCTGATCACCACGGACGACAGCGCACGCTCTGCAACGTAATCCCATCAGGACCACAAGTTGGTAATGAATTCTTGTCGTTCCATTCGTTCAGAAGCGGCGTCGAAAACTGCATGGTCGTTCGTGCATGTCGATGTGCTGTAAGACGTCTCTCCAAAGAAATTCATACGTGCTACATGGGATTCAGATCGGAGGAACAGGGGCCTATTTCATTCGCTGAACGATTCTTGTTCCAAGAGCTTTTCCACCTGCACTGTGAGGTGCGGTCGTTCATTGTCATCCATAAAAATGAAATCAGGACTGAATACGCCTCTGAAAACGTGCACATGGCGAAGTACAGTTTCACAGTAACGTTGACCGGTGAGTGTTCTGTGTTCAATGATTTGGAGATCAGTACGTCCATGCAACATTATGCCTCCCCACACAACACGACCTGGAGCGCCAAAACGATACTGTTCGATAATGTTCCTGGGTGCATTACGTGCTCTAACCTCTCACCATATGGGCGTAACTTCCAAAATCATTACTCAGACTGAATCTATCATCCGAGGAGAGCATATAGTCTAAATCCTCACTTGTCCAGTCCCTATGTTCTTGGAATCGTCGCAAGCGGTGCTGCCGATGTGCTGTTGTCATGGGAACACAACTTACAGATCGTCGGACAAATAGGCCGTCCGTATGTGGCCGCCGTGCAGCTACGGACCGTGACATTGCGCGCCATGTAGTCTTGTTAACTGTGATTACAATTACATCACTATTTGGCGTGGGTCCCTTCTTAACTTGCGCTATAATCTGCTGTTGTAGTTGACCGTGGTCCACCACTTACTTTCCTTCACGCAGCAGTACCAGTGGTTCAGAATGCAACTCATGTACGCAGAACAATGCTTGGAGCAATACCTAACTCTTCGGCTACACTCTTGACAGTCCTTTCTTTTTCCTGTTTCCCGATAATTCTTCCCCTCGAAATGCTTCGAGCCGTGTTGTAATGGAGGCCACCACCACAATGCACCCTAAGTATTCGCTGATTGAAGCACGTTCTTTTACCGTCCTTTTAAGCTACTCGTGTTAGTGTGGGAGGGGGGGCTACAGTCCCGCTGACTACACGCCTATGACGCCCAGCTTTCTGTGCGCGACTGAGAAGCCTCTTAGTAACATGCTCCCACACTTTCGTTTTTTCCCACCACTTAGTTAATGTTACTTTATCCGTCTCGTTCTTCAGTTTTGCAGAGCAGTGTAATAGTAAAAACTTACAAATTCAGTACATACGATTAATAAAGCACAATTAGTCACGTAACGCAGGCACATAGAAATGACACTGTATAATCATATTAAGCGGAACGCTCACTACAGCATAGATACAGGTATAAAAAATTAAAGGCCTAAATTTACAGGAACAATAGTGTCAGATTGCTGTGTATGTGTAACATAAGTACCTACAAAACGTGTATCGCATTTGACTGACTGAAGACATCAGTCGTATGCAAGGGACAGTATAAATGACCAGCTAGTTTGCCCTGCACAAGACTGCTACTAAAATGTCGATACATTACAATTCCCAGATATTCATGACAAAACGCCAAATGTATCGCGGAAACATGTTTCCTCAAGTAAGAGTAATTGTGGTGCCAAATGGTTTGAATGTTTCCCAGTCCGCTAAATATCGCTCCCGTATATACCGTGATGATCGAATTCGGCTAACAGTAGTCGAACAGAAACAGTCATCCTGCACTCCAACGTTGACATTTCAGCAGATACGCGTAAGGAACTAAGCATGTATCACGAAACAGTTTTGAACCATTTAGATGGGGCTGAGCAGTAACAGCACATTTCATCATCTGACGGCGGATCGAAATTAATCTGTGAGAAATAGGTGAAGCAGAAAAAGGTTTTATAATTGTATGTAACAGCTCATTATGGGGGTCAAGCTATGCCCACATAGGACAATAATGTATGGAAAATGTGATCGTCCACGTAAGGTAAAGCGTGGTTGACATAAGCAAAGCGCGGACAATGCTGCTGTGTGTAGAGGACTTCTTTTGAAAAAGTATTTCACTGCATGAAGAACACACAACCTATGGTTTCGTTCTGTGTATTACGACCAAAACGCTTAAGATTGTGAGTGCCCTACAAAATGCTTTCTCAATCTGTATCGACGATCACAGATGTTGAGTCAACGATGTATCATAGCAACGTAATAAGTTTTCGCCTGTTCACCAGTGCAGAGAAACGAATGCTTAGTGTTCGTGTACGTTAAAGAGCTGTTGCTTTGCTGGGCTTTTAAACCGACGGGAAGTAGCACAGTGTGATCTTAAAGTAATGGAAATATCTCCACGTTGGAAAATAAAAGGTGAATGATGGAGAACTGTTATTTCTCGCGGAGTACAGTTACTGTTGGCACATGCAAGCGATGTAGGTGTGGAGACTGCGCCGGTGACGCGATCTGTCTGTGATCAAGGTAATTGCGAGGCGGCCTTGGCAGGTAGCTCCTGCTGCCCCTCAAGGTCAAACCTACGGCTCAAGTTTCTGCTTACACATTCAGGCCCACCAGCTATATTTCCAGCGTTCATAATACTCTCGCAAGACCATGGCAAAGAATTAAATGTTCAGTGCCAGTGGTAAAGGCCGCGAATCCAGTCCGAAACTGACGAATTGATCGATTGCGTGCCAGACCCAGTAGTTTGCACTTAGGGTTCTGGACCAATGCACTATTCAAGCCTAAGATTTACAGCTTTGTTCCACCAAATACAGAGACGTCACGGTTTCAGGATCCTAACGCACAGCTAGTCACCACAGTATACTATTAGAAAAATCTGGTTTTGAACGACGCGTTTACACGAGGGTAGAGAAGAGCTGATACGTTTTCACACTTTATGCGGGATGTTAAAAGGTTTTCCGTATTTCGAGAGGTGGAAGTGTGGACCAAAACAAATCAAACATAACCAGAAAAAATGGGCCCTAACGCATGCAGTAAGAGCTATAGTAGTGGGAATCAGTGTTAAAGTCATGCTTATTTGTAGGAAAATTAAGTCGTTGTTTCGAATAGTGTAATATGAGATCCAGTTTACGAACAAGCGTAGTCAAACGGTATCCCATGTTATGATAGTAGTGCAGTATACAGGGTGTTACAAAAAGGTACGGCCAAACTTTCAGGAAACATTCCTCACACATAAATAAAGAAAAGATGTTATGTGGACATGTGTCCGGAAACGCTTAATTTCCATGTTAGAGCTCATTTTAGTTTCGTCAGTATGTACTGTATTTCCTCGATTCACCGCCAGTTGTCCCAATTGAAGGAAGGTAATGTTGAATTCGGTGCTTGTGTTGATATGCGACTCATTGCTCTACAGCACTAGCATCAACAGATTAGTGTTCATCACGAACGTGGTTTTGCAGTTAGTGCAATGTTTACAAATGCGGAGTTGGCAGATGGCCATTTGATGTAAGAATTAGCGCGGGGCAATAGCCGTGGCGCGGTACGTTTGTATCGAGACAGATTTCCAGAACGAAGGTGTCCCGACAGGAAGACGTTCGAAGCAATTGATCGGCGTCTTAGGGAGCACGGAACATTCCAGCCTATGACTCGTGACTGGGGAAGACCTAGAACGACGAAGACACCTGCAATGGACGAGGCAATTCTTCGTGCAGTTGACGATAACCCTAATGTCAGCGTCAGAGAAATTGCTGTTGTACAAGGTAACGTTGACCATGTCACTGTATGGAGAGTGCTACGGGATAACCAGTTGTTTCCGTACCATGTACAGCTTGTGCAGGCACTATCAGCAGCTGATTGGCCTCCACGGGTACACTTCTGGACGGCTGTGATACAATACGCCATTCTCCTGGGCTGCATCAGCGCATCAGGGATTCCATGCGACGGAGGGTGGATGCATGTATCCTCGCTAACGGAGGACATTTTGAACATTTCCTGTAAAAGTGTTTGAAGTCACGCTGGTACGTACTGTTGCTGTGTATTTCCATTCCATGATAAATGTGATTTGAAGAGAAGTAATAAAATGAGCTCTAACATGGAAAGTAAGCGTTTCCAGACACATGTCCACATAACATATTTTCTTTCTTTGTGTGTGAGGAATGTTTCCTGAAAGTTTGGCCGTACCTTTTTGTAACACTCTGTATAAAAAGACATAAACGATTCAGGTGACAGAGGGTGGAACTCGGTATAAAGGGCAGTTCGCTCTGTGCGGCGTCAGTATGTGTATACGTGCCTTCACTGCAGAAAGGAAACGCACCCCATTAGTGGCAGTGCGTGTTGTGTACATAAATCACGATTCTGATAACGCCACGCAGAAAACAGTTATCATATGATAAGTAAAAATCGCTGTGTCACGAAGAAATTTGATCGTCAAATCGCCAAGAAGTTAACCCTTGAAATACTGGGACTGATAAGTCACCTGAGGCAAAGTAAGGGCCGCCAACAGTTAGTCTTCTCAATTTGTTATTGGTTTACAGTCGCCGGTAACTGCCACACGCGTACGACGGAATTGGTCACATGACAGACATCTCGCATTCAACAAACTACTGTAGTAACCTGTTGTAACACCCAAATATAAACTGACCAGATTGGAGTTTACTGAAAAACATATGCCATAGACTTCGGAATGGGATAAAGTGATCTTCAGTGATGGGAATGAGTTAAATTTAGAGGGGACAGGCGGATTTCAGTATTATTGGCATTATCAGAGAACAGAGCAGCAGGTAAGAAAAGCTGAAATTTTGGTGGTGGAAGTGATTATTTAAACATCCTTCTACGCCAAGCATAAATCACTCATTGCTTGTCTGAACACTAGAATTAAATGTAACATGTACCCTGAGATACGAAAGGCAGAATAGATTAGGATGTATAAGGAGGACCTAGAGGACGAAAGTCTAATGCTTCAGCAAGATAATGCATCGGCGCATGTTTCTGCTACGACAAAAAAGTTTTTTAAGATAAAGTGTCGATGTCTTGCCCTGTTCTGCTCGTAGGCTGGATTTGAACCCAATGGAAAACCTTCGAGGAATACTGGCAAGGCATGTTTATTGCAATGGAAGGCAATTCGACGTCGTATGTACACTGAAATAGCGATACGAGAAGAGTGGGTGACAATTCCACTGCAAGAACTATAAAAGTCCTAACAAAATCAGTGCTAAAGAGAATTGTTGAGGTAATAAGGAAGAAGGGAGGTTGGACAAAGTACCAACAATACAGTAACACAGCAAGACACTGAGTGCCTTTATACCAATTTCCATCAAGGAAATGCAACTCATTATTTTGTTACTCGTGTTAAGTATGAAACAACGTAATTCAGCCATAATTGCTTATGTCTGATTTGTATCTACTACTGTCATAACAAATTCATTACATGTATGCTTTAGACATTGTACTACTACTTTCGTAGGAACCCTGCCTTCATACTAATTTCCACTACTGTGTGAGCACTCGTTCGTCTTCGCTACTGTGCAACACCATGAGCGCTACCTAACAACGAAAAACAACCCCATACGGTACCACTACTTCACTGCTGGCACTGCGGGTGACGTCCTCATAGCATTCGCTAAACCCACTCTCTTTCATTGACTTGTGACAGCGTATAGCATGATTCATTACTCCAAATCACTCATTTTCAAGCATTCACTGTCCAGAGGCGCAGCTCTGTACGCCATCTCAAGCGTTGCTTAATCGCTTGGCTTAAGAAATTTCTGGCTTATCAGGAGTTGCCGACCACTGCACCTCACTCTTTTTGACTCCTTATGCTCAGTCATTCTGCTAGCAGGAGTGCAGTTAGTGCTTTGAAATCGCCAATTGATCCCTTTCGCTGACGACATGAGATTTTTACAACCACCCTCTGAATGTTCGACGGTCCCTGTCCGTCCCTACAGGTGGTCTGCTTGATCCTCGTTTAGCTGTGGTTGTTCCTTCGCATTTCCATTTCACCATAAGATTACCGACAGTCGACCTGGGAAGGTTTAGAAGGGTTGAATAATGTCCTTGATGGTTGTTCCTCCGGTGACATCCAATGACTCGTTCACGATCAAAGTCACTGAGCTCCAATAACCGGCCCATTCTGCTGTTACTGATTCTCTGACAAAACAACATTCCCCGCCCTCTTTTATACTTGCGGGTCCGCCTCCCGTTACATCAAGTGATCAGTTCTGCATTACATAAGGATGTCTGTATATTTTCGATTCAATAGTGTACCTGGAATTCACTAGTGATAACTTTCTGTTAGACGGTATTATTTGTTTAGTGGCAGGTGCGTCTATAATATGTTTCGTTAACAGTGTCTTGAAAGGAGGATATAAGATGAACATAAACAAAAGCAGAACTAGGATAATGGAATGTAGTCTAATTAGATCAGGTGATGCTGAGGGAATTAGATTAGGAGATGAGACACTTAAAGTAGTAAAGGAGTTTTGCTATTTGGGGAGCAAAATTACTGATGATGGTCGAAGTAGAGAGGATATCAAATGTTGACTGGCAATGGCAAGGAAAGCGTTTCTGAAGAAGAGAAATTTGTTGGCATCGAGTATAGATTTAAGTGTCAGTAAGTCGTTTCTGAAAGTATTTGTATGGCGTGTAGCCATGTATGGAAATGAAACATGGACAATAAATAATTTAGACAAGAAGAGAATAGAAGCTTTCAAAATGTGGTGCTACAGAAGCATGCTGAAGATTAGATGGGTAGATCACATAACTAATGAGGAGGTACTGAACAGGATTGGGGAGAAGAGAAGTTTGTGGCACAACTTGACTAGAAGAAGGGATCGGTTGGTAGGACATGTTCTGAGGCATCAAGGGATCACCAATTTAGTATTGGAGGGCAGCGTGGAGGGTAAAAATCGTAGAGGGAGACCAAGAGATGAATACACTAAGCAGATGCAGAAGGATGTACGTTGCAGTAGGTACTGGGAGATGAAGAGGCTTGCACAGGATAGAGTAGCATGGAGAGCTGCATCAAACCAGTCTCAGGACTGAAGACCACAACACCAACAACCTCCAAACATAAATTGTACACTAATGTAGCATTTAACACGTGAATGACCTTGGTGAATAGGATAACACATTTTTATTAAATTTTTATTTCGTTGTAGCCATTTGAGCTAGGGTGCACACTTCACCTGTATAATGTTTGAGTTGGTGGGTAAGATAGCAGTTCGGCAGTAGGAAGTACATGAAATGATGTTCAAATTCGTATAACACAATGCAGGGCTAAAACAGCGCAGCTGTTCTGCAAGCGGAGCGAGATGGGTGGTTGGTGCACGCCTGGGCGTCCTGCCGCAGATGAAACCTGAAGCCGCCGCCAGCGGCCTCGAATCCAGTAGGAGTAGGGCAACCGCCACTGGAGCGCGTTGCGAAACCTTCCAATACACGGCCGGCCGAGCGTCCGCGCACGAGACGCCGCCCTGGCCGTTCATTTCATCTACGTACGTATTAAGTTCTTTCCCACTCGCTTAGAACACGTTTTATTATTTGCGTATTATTTACGTTTTTACACTTCGTAAAATGTGTGTAATCACGCTGAAAACATGAGAGAATCTCTTCCAAATCATGTGAACGTAACATACCTTTCTACCGAAAACTTACAGCCAGTTACGTTCTTTAGTAGACTTTCCTCCTACCGAACTGATACGCGTAGTAGTACCACGTTGGACTCGCATTCGGGAGGACGGTGGATCAAATCCGTGTCCTCGTGCAGAATTGAACATAATTTTTTTACTGGTTTTTACATACACACTGCCACAGTAGTTAAAAATATATTTCATACAGTGATTAGTTGAAAGACTATGACCAGCTGCTTCATCAACATCTAAGTGAGTACTGCGCAGTTATCAGTTTGGCGTTTGGCACATGGTTCATAGAATCACATTCGGACTGTTTATCGACCGTTCCACTCTAGAATACGACGTGGACAAAACCCCCACACAAATCTTTCCGGGCTATCTCTGATTTCTCTTCTTTGATTACGATGGTCATTTTTCCCTATGCAGATAGGAGTCAACAAAATATTTTCGCATTCGGAACAGAAAGTTGGTCATTCAAATTTCGCGAAAAGATCTCACTTTAAGGAAAAATGCCTTTTAGCGATTACTACTCCAACTCTCGTATCATAGCCAGGACGTTCCTCCACTATTTCGTGATAACAAAACGTTTTATCCATCGAACTTCTCAGATGCCCTCCGTAAATCCCATCTGTTAATGAATGCATACAACGCTTCAATACTCCGGAAGAGGACGGACAATCGTAGAGTGGGTAGTCTCTTTAGTACAATTGTTGTATCTCCTAAACGTTCTGTTAATAGAACGTAGTTCTTGTTTCGTCTTCTCCACATTATTTTCTATGTTATGGTTCTAGTCTAAGTTGAATCTACAACCTTCAAATTTGCGTAATCGAAATTTAACGGATTTTTTAGTACTCATCTGGAGGACGTCTTATTTCCTGTTTAGGGTGAAACGACACTTTTCGCACCACATTCACATCTATTTTCTGTAATTTCACCTTGTATAAATTGAAGAATGGGACTGCGGCTGGCCATTGACTTGCAGGAAACAGATATCCAACAGCCATAAATTTATGGAATAATTTTATTACGCTACCAGTTTAGGTGCCCCAGTGACAGTCTTCAGACCCGCGTATACGAAAAGATATAAGCCATCCAGTCGTTAGTGCTTACTAAAGGAACCACTACATCAAACTGATTTCCGTACAGATCTTCGCAATAGACGTACACACATCACAACTCTAACGTCTATTGTGAAGATATCTACGGAAACAAGTTGGACATAGTGATTCCTTTAGTAAGCACTAACGACTGGATGGCTTATTTCGTTTCGTGTAAGGGGGTCTGAAGATAGTGCCACTGGAGCACCGAAACTACTATCGTAATAAAATAATTCCATAAATTTACGGCTGTTGGATATGTTTTAGCAAGATGTGAATGTCTTGAATAAATCATTTCTCAACTGATTTTGGTCTTCCGGTCTCTTCACTAGACGTCAAACGATAGTATCAGCCGCGAGGTCTTGGGCGTCCTGTAGGGTTCGCGCGGCTATCCCCGTCGGAGGTTAGAGTCCTTCGGGCATGGGTGTGTGTGCTCTTCTTAGCGAAAGTTAAAGTTAGATTAAGTATTAGCGTGTAAGCCTAGGGACAGATGACCTCAGCAGTTTTTCAAACGATAGCATCATCTAAAAATTTCTAAAAGGGCGGCTCAAATGGTCTCCTAAATCGAACGAAATTTTCACTCTGCAGCCGAGTGTGCGCTGATACGAAACTTCCTGGCAGATTAAAACTGTGTGCCGGACCGAGACACGAACACGGGACCTTCCCCTTTCGCGACTGAGTCACCCAGGCACGACTCACGATCCTTCCTCACAGCTTCGCTCTCCTTCATAGTTTATATAGTTTTTTTTTTTAATTTATTGGCATTCGGAACTTACCCATTCAGCCAGCTAATCACAGGAAGTGCCATATTACAATTGGCTTTGACAATTCATGGGGGTAGACATTAAGTCGTACATTAGTACGATGTAACATAAAAGATGATTTACAACCACAGTATACGAAAAAGAGTGGATAAAATGACGAAAATGGAACACATGATATTTACTGATAGTATACTATGAAGACCCTGCTATTAACAAAATAAATGTTAAATCGTCGTTCGTAAACACTTCAGATATTCTCAGTTCAGTCCACATTAATGACTGCATATCAAAATTACGTAACGATAAAGTAGGACAATTGTTTCAAAAGTTGCGGATAGAGAACGGAAGATTTGTGCAGGTCTGTAAGTAACATCAAGACAGAATAAGAGAACAGTTTACCATAATCAGCTATTTTACAGCCACACGTGTGTTTATATACCGAGTGGTTATAATTAAACTTGCCCTATTTAACACGTTATAACACGGAAACTTAATTATGGTACGAGTACCAAACTTGGTAGCATTAATGTCAAGGCGGGTATGACATGCTGACGAAGCGTATCACAGTAACGCTGGGCAGTCACACTGCACGTCTTTGATCCTTGAGCGCCAACCTGTTCAAAAAAAAGAATGTGCCACTGATGAACGTAGCCGCGAAGCCACACCATGCGGTAACACGTTCACCATACAGAGGAACTTCATTCACAGTGACTGGAGATGATCCCCACTCTCGGCAAATGTGTGTGTTCACCTCACTCGTCAGAGAAAAATGAGCTTCGTCTATCCTAGGATGGTCCAGGGCCAGCCCTGGTCAACTTCAATCCTTGCGAGAAAGTGGAGAGCGAAGTCAACACGTCGTTGTGCGTCCTGTGCTGCAAGCTACTGTATGATACGGATCTGGTACGGATACCATTTCAGAATACTTCGATGCACCTTCCGTACAGTGGGACTACGGGATGTTCAACTGTTGTGACACAGCACGCGCACTGCCTGACAATCGGGAACTGCGCGCAGCGTTGTCTGCCATAGCAACAGCGATTTCATCAACCACATGTGGCGCAAACGGTCGTTGGCCTCTTCCCAGAGCGACGCCCAGTTCTCAGTTGATTCGAACTTCATTATGCTCCGCACAGAAGGTGGAGAAAGAGGAACCTTCGGTAATCCTTTCAGCCGGCGATATTCTCGAAGTGCAGCTGCAGCATGACTGTTTTGATAATACAGCTTCGCGAATAATGCCCTGCTCTTTTTGTCCAAGCTCTTGTTGACTCGTCAACAAGCGCACTACGACTGGTCAGGTGTGTGTGACTGTGCATCACGACGATTGATCGCGGCACCTGGTTGAACCATAGTTGAAACTGGACGGTGGCACTGTGACGCATGGAAGTCATGCACCCCTTACTCTGGACATTAATGCTACCAAGTTTGGTACTCGTATGGTAATTAGTTTCCGTGTTATAACGTGTTAAATATGGAAACGTTAATTATAACCATCCGGTATTTTACGAATAGCAGTTGGCCTATAACACTCCCTTTGGAACTCCATATATAACTTCAATTCCGCCACGTTTTCCGTCAATTACTAGTTTTGGTTCACCTTTGGAAGCCGGCGGCGGTGGCCGAGCGGTCCTAGGCGCTTCAGTCACGAACCGCGTGACTGCTACGGTCGCAGGTTCGAATGATGCCTCGGGCATGAACGTGTGTGATGGCCTTAGGTTAGTTAGATTTAAGTAGTTCTAAGTTCTGGGGGACTGATGACCTCAGATGTTAAGTCCCATAGTGCTCAGAGCCATTTGAACCATTTCAACCTTTGGAAAGCAGCACTGCAGCGATTCTGCGTGGCATGGATTGGACACAAGTCCTCGGTTTGTTCTGGAAGTGTGTGGTACCAGATAACTACTACAGACCAAGCAGTTCCCTTAAATTATGGGCCGTCGGTTTGTGGGCGTAGCATCCTAGGTGTAGTCCACCAGGTTCATAGCAGGTGAATTTGGTGGCCAAGACATCAACATGGGTTCACTATCATGCTCGTCAATCCGCTGTAGCACGATTCTGACCCTGACATAGTTATCCTGCTGAAAGATACTGTCGCCGTGGAAGGATGCAGGTGCTCCGCAGTAATGTTTATGTAGTTCATAGCTGTTACTGAGTCTTGAGTTGCTACCACCGTTCATCCTATGGAAGCCCAGGTGAATGTCCCCCATAGCACATTACTGTCCCCACCAGTCTACGTCTGTGGCGCGGAGCGAATTTCGGGCAGCCTGAATGATCGAGTATCCGGACTCGACCATCTACCTGGTGTAACAAAAAACGTGATGTATCCGGTGTGAGCGTGGATACTTGAGGTACCTTCGTGAATTCCCCCTTTTCATGTTCTTGCCGCGAATGATGCACGATAAGAACGACAGTTTGCAAGCTCTCGTATGAGGTCCAATTTTACCTTCATTGTTCTGTCGCGAGATATACGTAACAGAAAGCAAGATGTACGTAAACTCTCGGAAATACATCACTAAAATTATCCGTGATGCACAACGCCACTCTTGTAGTGCATGCCACTGCAGTTTAAAGAGCAGCGCCGTAACGCTCTCGTGCTTGCTGAAGGAACGCGTTTCACTATCAAAGTTAAACATGCACTACCCACTCGCGCAAAATTCGACAAATGACACCGAGTGAAGTGTCGACGTTACGCTACTGGGAAACGTATTCGGAATGATGTGGTATCTTATCGGTATACGATCACAGAGGTTTTAATTTTTCGCAGTTTCCTTAAATCACTTCGCCAACGGCCTTGCCGCAGTGGTAACACCGGTTCCCGTCATATCACCAAAGTTAAGCACTGTCGGGCTGGGCTAGCACTTGGATGGGTGACCATCCGGTCTGCCGCGCGCTGTTGGCAGTTGGGGTGCACTCAGCCCTTGTGAGGCAAACTGAGGAGCTACTTGTTTGAGAAGTAGCTGTTCCGGTCTCGGAAACTCACTCACGGCCGGGAGAGCGGTGTACTGAGCACATGCCCCTCCATATCCGCTGAGGATGACATGGCGTGTGGGCTGAGGATGACACGGCGGCCGGTCGGTGCCATTGGGCCTTCATGGCCTGTCCGGGAGTAGTTTAGTTTAAATCACTCCGGGAGAAAAAATGGTTTCTTAAACAAGAAAAACCATGGAATTCTGTCCCCATCTCCATTCTTATCCAATCAAAGCTTGTACACGCACTCGAACTTTACGTCCACGGAGAGAGTGCTTGATCTTTCTCCTTTCGTAACATGAAGAGCTTACAGCGGGATGGTGAGCATGACCTATGTTTTGATTAACTGCATTCCTGTAGTTATCGTGAAGTTTCCATCAGATCCAAATTCACATTGACTAATTTTGGTCAGTTTTCATCTTCCGTTTATACCTAGTAGCCACATCTATTTCTCCGGGTCACTTCTAACACTTCACTCAAAGGAATGATTAACGAAGTTGGTATCGACATATAACGGGAACGAACGGTACAACGTGTAGCTGAATATGTGTAGACGGACGCTTGATACGAACCACTTTCCTTGATTTTCAATTCAGACGTAAGCGGTGAGTAGAGCTTCTCGTTTTCCAGCTGGACTAGAGATTATTCGTCGCACTAAATTTCCACTGCACAGTCGTCACCGAGAAAGATGGCGCAGTGTTTGGCACGTATTCGACAGAAGTGTTCACTCATCCAAGTAAGTCTTCTATTGCCCTCTTAAATCAGTTAACGTGAATCGCAGGACGTTTGCTTTTTAAAGTTTACAAGCAATTTCCTATCCATCCTCCTCCGTTGGGAATTAAGGATCCGTCTCAAGCGACGTAGCAGACGGCAGTACGTAAAATCCTAAGCTTCCTTTTTTCTCTTATAGCGGTACTTACGTAGCCGCCGCATCCAGACGAGGCGCAAAACTCTGTAGTCGAAGTCGCACTTGGCTCCCATCCACGACGACGCCCCTCGGCCACGCCCATGCAACTGGTTGCTTTTTTTCTGATCAGTAGTGGGCGCGAAGGCACCAATGAGGAGCAGTAATTTGTAGAAGTGACAATTTCTCGAACTTACATCCAGATGGTGTTAAAGTAAATACTTTTATCATTGGTCAACAAGAATAAGAGGCAAAAGCAATTTCCTCTTAAATATATCTACCACTGTGCAGTGCCGGCAGATTATGGAATCACATTGACTTAGTTCCTAAGGTTTCTTTTTCCGAAGTCTCACTGAAAACGTTGATACGCACTGCATCGCTGTTTTTCTGATAACGCGAGCTATTGATTTCCGTTAGAAAATATACAATTCCTTTACATTACCCGTAATTGCTTCAGTAGCTCTGCATAATAAGCGGGGGCGCGTTAATCAAACAGCAAAATGGTAGCACCCATAACATTCTGTCGTAATAAAGAACTTCGTTCTGATGCCCAAAACTGGTTATGGGAAAATTAGGTACGGACACACTGTCTAAATAGAATGCTGAAGGGGGGAGAGAGAGAGAGAGAGAGAGAGAGAGAGAGAGAGAGAGAGAGAGAGAGAGAGAGAGAGAATAGGAAGCAGGACGCTGTACATGAAATTCGTGAAGATGCAACGATACTGAAATATTTGCGAAAACCGATCAGAAACGCGAAACCTGCATTTTAATAAATATGTTGTAAAGAACCAAAACTGAATCCATACCAAGATTCAAATCCGTGTTTCTTGCTTTTCGCGGACTCGCCTTAACAATTTACTAGTTCTTGTCTCTGTACAAGGAAGTCCATTTTTAATACAACTCCATTTTATGAGTAACTGTTTAAACCAGGTATGGGATTCTTCGGTGACCCACGGGCCTGATTCAAGTGATTACTGACTCAATTTCGCGGGCTGCCTCGTCATTTTGCGCGTAAACTCAAAACGGTAGCGTTGGTGACGATAATGCATATGGAGTAACGCAGTCCTATGAATGGTACCCGTTTTACGACACATCAGGCCAGTAAATTATGTCTCAAAACACTTGTTTTCTAAACTACGTTCATTTTACGTTTATCCCCATTTTCAAATATTTACATTTATTTACACGTCGTGAACATCGCTTCTACACTTACGACGACTTAACAATAGTCCCTCAAAGTTCCGTTGCAAAATTCTGCAACGTCGTCAGTAAAAAAAACAATGTTTACGGGACACAAATAAATGTAAACATTTGAAGATGGGTTGCCAGAAATCTTTAAATATCTTGAAATATCATGTAAAATGACGACTGAAACGTCTGAAAGCAAACACTCCGCAAACAATCGTCGGAAGGGTCCAGATCTGAGGGCATTCCCTGGGTGATAGCGTCATTTTGGATGGCACAATGGATAAACAAAAGTACACATCTATCTTTGGGGACCATGTCCACCCCTATATGCAGTTTGTTTCTCCTCGGCACAATGGTATCTACCAGCATGAAAATGCAATGTGTTACACAGTCGCAGTGTATGTGCGTCGTTCGAAGAGCACCAGTGTGAGTTTACTGAACTCCCATGGCTGCCAAACTCCCCGGATTTAAATTGAATCGAGAATCTGAGACACCACCACGATCAGGTTGTTAGCGCCATGGATCCCCAACCGAGAAATTTAGCGCAAGTGGCCGTAGGACTGGAGCTAACGTGACGTCACATACCTATCGGTACCTTCCACAACGTCAATGACTATCTTCCTGCACATTTCGCAGCGGTCCACGCTGAAACAGATGGTTATTCAGGCTTTTGAGAGGGAGGCACAGAAGTGTGTGTGGATAGTGCAGGTCTCAGTAAATTGGCTACCAAAATGCATACCTTAAGACCTTGGAGCACTTCATTAGAAGAGAGAGGTTTCACAGTAGTGAAGATGAAGTGCTCATAGCTCTTAAGGTTCGCGTTTGAGCAAATGTTCACTGAGAATTATTTGCTTGTATAACTGTGTACTTTAAACTCTATGCGTTTACGCCATTACGATACACCCTGCGTACGTTGTAAACAGTAACTGCCTCCATTACACTCCCTTCGGGTATTTCTGAAGTTACCTTCACATCTTTCGCTTTTGTTCCATTAAGAACTAATTGTTGTGTTCCATGTGCAAGACACAAATTTGGTCCGATGCTGTGTGAATTCTTAAGGTTTTCCACCAAACGACGGTGTCGAACTTGTGTGAGACGTCTTCCTGTACTCAGGAAACACGAAAACTGGTGTCACCGCCAGACACCACACTTGCTAGGTGGTAGCCTTTAAATCGGCCGCGGTCCGTTAGTATACGTCGCACCATGGTGTCGCCACTATCAGTGATTGCAGACCGAGCGCCGCCACACGGCAGGTCTAGTGTAGAGACTCCCTAGCACTCGCCCCAGTTGTAGAGCCGACTTCGCTAGCGATGGTTCACTGCCTACATACGCTCTCATTTGCAGAGACGACAGTTTAGCATAGCCTTCAGCTACGTCATTTGCTACGACCTAGCAAGGCGCCATATTCAGTTACTACGAATGTATTCTTAACAGATAATATTGTGAATCATGTACCGTCAAGAGCGACGTTCATCATTAATGGATTAAAGTTAAGTATCACACTAATTATGTCCGCTTTCTGAATTCTAATTCCTTGTCATGTTCCAGACCTCACGTCAGTATAGTTCTTCCCTCCTCAAGCCAGTCTGCGTGAGCTAAAACGCGTGCATTTCGGCCTCCTCTAGTAACACGGTGTTGGCTCTTCTGCCAACACAACAAAAACAACCTAGGCGGAGATGTGTGTGGTGCTCTCCATGTCATGGACGAATGCGGCGAGTTGACTTTCACAAAATATGTGTCCAGAATACGCGTTAATGATTTACAGCCTCTAAAAAGTCATGATACGTGAGCACAGGACATGTTCCACAATTTTGGAACAGAAATACGTCAGCTATGTAAACGTAAAACTCTGTGCGTCTGTCCTACGACTCCTATCGCAGTCGGGAATGATCTGTGCTTCTTTCCAGTCGGCAGGTATCCTTCCAGCGTCAAACTATCAAAGACTGCTAGAAGAGAGCATTTTTGCACCCGACGAGAAGGTGCTCCTGAAACGACATGCACTGCAACTGCGATGGGGCAACAAACTGCATTTTTGAGCGGTGCGGTGCGGCGTGGCTGTGGTGGGTGGAGCGGGCGCGGCCAGGAAGCGCAGGCCCACACACCAGTAAACACAGCGACGCCCGCAGGAAGCGCCACGCACAGCCGGCTGTGCCAGATGCGCCGCCTGCGTTTAGTGGAGCTTGCGGAACGGGAGTCCGCCGTGTCACCTACAACGTGGCCCAATCCCGAGTGATACTAGAACCTTCAGCGAGTGTGGAAGCTGATTACTCGCCAGAATACAATTTGGCGTAGAAAATCAACAAACGGAGGAGTCTTCACTAGTGTGCCCATAGTGTCTGTAGTTGCTACAATTTTTGAGGGTGTTTTTGTTCTGTCGTTGCAACTATCAAAATGCATAATTTTTTTTCCACACCAGACGCGTTTCGCTTTCTGGAGGTAAATCATTATAAGATCATTATGTTTCAATAACAATTGTAATCTGGTGGTTTAAACGGTTTTATGAAATTACATGAAAAAGAAGAGCCTTTCGCATCCTTCATGTCCTCCCACTCCTCACCCCCCCCCCAACCCCCAAAACAAACTCATATTTTCGTTTCACTTCTTCCTCTTTTTCCTTCTCCTCTAACTCTCACTCCATCACACTGCTATACACATCCGTCCACTCATCATGGTTACTCCCTCCCCTACACCGAAAAAAATTTCCTCAATCCCTATTCCTTCCCTACTCCTACACAATATACACTACTGGCCATTAAAATTGCTACACCAAAAAGAAATGCAGATGATAAACGGATATTCATTGGACAAATATATTAAACTAGAACTGACATGTGATTACATTTTCACGCAATTTGGGTGCATAGATCCTGAGAAATCAGTACCCAGAACAACCACCTCTGGCCGTAATAAAGGCCTTCATACGCCTGGGCTTTGAATCAAACAGAGCTTGGATGGCGTGTACAGGTACAGCTGCCCATGCAGCTTCAATGCGATACCACAGTTCATCAAGAGTAGTGACTGGCGTATTGTGACGAGCCAGTTGCTCGACCACCATTGACCAGACGTTTTAAATTGGAGAGAGATCTGGAGAATGTGCTGGCCAGGGCAGCAGTCGTACATATTCTGTAAACAGAAAGGCCCGTACAGGACCTGCAACATGCGGTCGTGCATTATCCTACTGAAATGAAATGTAGGGTTTCGCACGGATCAAATGAAGGGTAGAGCCACGGGTCGTAACACATCTGAAATGCAACGTCCACTGCCGTCAATGCGAACAAGATATGACAGAGACGTGTAACCAATGGCACTCCATACCATCACGCCGGGTGATACGCCAGTATGGCGATGACGAATACACGCTTCCAATGTGCGTTCACCGCGATGTCGCCAAACACGGATGCGACCATCATGATGCTGTGAACAGAACCTGGATTCATCCGAAAAAATGACGTTTTGCCATTCTTGCACCCAGGTTCGTCGTTGAGTACACCATCGCAGGCGCTCCTGTCTGTGACGCAGCGTCAAGGGTAACCGCAGCCATGGTGTCGGAGCTGATAGTCCATGCTGCTGCAAACGTCGTCGAACCGTTCGTGCATATGGTTGTTGTCTTGCAAACGTCCCCATCTGTTGACTTAGGGATCGAAACGTGGCTGCACGTTTCGTTACAGCCATGCGGATAAGATGCCTGTCATCTCAACTGCTAGTGATACCGAGGCCGTTGGGATCCAGCACGGCGTTCCGTATTACCCTCCTGAACCCACCGATTCCATTTCTGCTAAAAGTCATTGGAACTCGACCAACGCGAGCAGCAATGTCACGATACGATAAACCGCAATCGCGATAGGCTACAATCCGACCTTTATGAAAGCCGGAAACCTGATGGTACGCATTTCTGCTCCTTACACGAGGCATCACAACAACGTTTCACCGGGCAACGCCGGTCAACTGCTGTTTGTGTCGTAGAAATCGGTTGGAAACTTTCCTCATGTCAGCACGTTGTAGGTGTCCCCACCGGCGCCAACCTTGTGTGAATGCTCTGAAAAGCTGATCATTTGCATATCACAGCATCTTCTTCCTGTCGGTTAAATTTCGCGTCTGTAGCACGTCATCTTCGTGGTGTAGCAATTTTAATTGCCAGCAGTGTATAAATACACAAACATAATTAAATAGAATTAGACACACAAATAATAATAATAATAATAATAATAATAATAATAATAATAATCACACATTTGCTATACATGGATGATCTAAAACTACTGGCAGCAACAAATCAACAACTCAACCAATTACTAAAGATAACAGAAGTATTTAGCAATGATATAAATATGGCTTTTGGAACAGACAAATGTAAGAAAAATAGCATAGTCAAGGGAAAACACACTAAACAAGAAGATTACATATTGGATAACCACAGCGACTGCATAGAAGCGATGGAAAAAACAGATGCCTATAAATATCTAGGATACAGACAAAAAATAGGAATAGATGATAGAAATATTAAGGAAGAGCTAAAAGAAAAATATAGACAAAGACTAACAAAAATACTGAAAACAGAATTGACAGCAAGAAACAAGACAAAAGGTATAAATACCTATGCTATACCAATATTGACCTACTCATTTAGAGTAGGGAAATGGAGTAACACAGACCTAGAAGCACTCAATACACTTACACGATCACAATGCCACAAATATAGAATACATCACATACATTCAGCAACAGAAAGATTCACATTAAGCAGAAAGGAAGGGGATTTATCGACATAAAAAACCAACATTATGGACAGGTAGACAATTTAAGAAAATTCTTTCTAGAACGAGCAGAAATTAGCAAAATACACAAAGCAATCACCCACATAAATACATCGGCTACACCACTACAATTTCATAACCACCTCTACAACCCTTTAGATCACATAACATCAACAGATACAAAGAAAGTAAATTGGAAAAAGAAAACACTACATGGCAAGCACCCGTATCATTTAACACAGCCACACATCGATCAAGACGCATCCAACACATGGCTAAGAAGAGGCAATATATACAGTGAGACGGAAGGATTCATGATTGCAATACAGGATCAAACAATAAACACCAGATATTACAGCAAGCATATTATTAAAGATCCCAATACCACAACAGATAAATGCAGACTTTGCAAACAACAAATAGAAACAGTAGATCACATCACAAGCGGATGTACAATACTAGCAAATACAGAATACCCCAGAAGACATGACAACGTCGCAAAAATAATACATCAACAGCTTGCCTTACAACATAAACTTTTAAAACAACACGTTCCTACATACAAGTATACACCACAAAATGTACTGGAGAATGATGAATACAAATTATACTGGAACAGAACCATTATAACAGATAAAACAACGCCACATAACAAACCTGACATCATACTCACCAATAAAAAGAAGAAATTAACACAACTAATTGAAATATCCATACCCAATACAGCAAATATACAGAAGAAAACAGGAGAAAAAATTGAAAAATACATCCAACTGGCTGAGGAAGTCAAGGACATGTGGCATCAGGATAAAGTTGACATTATACCAATTATACTTTCAACTACAGGAGTCATACCACGCAATATCCACCAGTACATCAATGCAATACAGCTACATCCAAACTTATATATACAACTTCAGAAATCCGTAATTATTGATACATGTTCAATTACCCGAAAGTTCCTAAACGCAATGTAACATATACCGTACAGTTAAAAGGAAGTGACGCTTGATCAAGGTCCGCGTCACTTTCATTCCGAACCAGACCTAAGGTCTGAGAAAGGAAAGATAATAATAATAAATCCCGTGGAGGCCCGGGAAAAGAATAGGCCTCCGGTATGTTCTGCCAGTCGTAAAAGGCGACGAAAAGAACCACTAATAGGGCTAACCCCCCTTTTAGTGTGATTAGTTGGTTCAGGACAGAACTAATGAAGCCTCGGACAAGCGCCGTCATGGTCTGACCTTTTTTTCGACGCCTCCTTTGATGTCTGGTATGCAGGCCGCTCCTCCTCCCTACTACCCCCGGGAGTCCGCTTCCGGCAACTGCTCCATTCTCTTTCCTTCCGCTTTCCTAAAACCTTCTTGACAACTTGGGGTACAGCACCGCCTTGGCTCCGTCCCCGGATCGACTTGCTCAGAGACCTATGTCAATTTCCCAAGGATGGTACCCCTACATTTGTTTACCGTCGGACATTTGCTGCTCTATGTGCACAAATGACGGAAGCCACATTTATTTACACCGATGGCTCGAAAACATCGTTAGGTGTAGGGAGTGCCTATATTGTTGGCGACACCCCAAATCACTTTCGGCTTCCCGACCAGTGTTCGGTTTATACTGCGGAGCTTTACGCTGTTCTCCAGGCTGTCCACTACATCCGCCGCCATCAGCGGATACAATACGTAATCTGCTCAGATTCTCTCAGCTCTCTCCTAAGTCTCCAAGCTCTTTACCCTGTGCACCCTCTGGTCCACCGGATTCATGACTGTCTGCGCTTGCTCCACCTGGGGGGCGTCTCAGTGGCGTTCCTCTGGCTCCCGGGACACGCTGGTATCTGTGGGAATGAGGCGGCCGATATAGCGGCCAAGGCTGCAGTCTCTCTTCCTCGGCCAGCTATTCAGTCTCTTCCGTCTACCGATCTACGGAGCGGTTTATGTCGCCAAGTTGCTCATTTATGGCATGCGCATTGGTCAACACTTCCCCATAATAAATTGCGGGAAGTGAAAGCCCTTCCTTGCGCTTGGACCTCTTCCTCCCGAACGCGTCGTCGGGAGGAGGTAATTTTAGCTAGACTCCGGATAGGGCACTGTCTTTTTAGTCATCGACATCTTTTAAGCGGTGATCCTCCCACACTCTGTCACCACTGCTCTCAGCTGTGGACGGTCAGACACCTTTTAATTGAATGCCCCTATTTTAATCCGTTACGCTCCCGTCTACAGCTATCGCCTGATCTATCGTCGATTTTAGCAGATGACACGCGCTCAGCTGACCGCGTTCTACAGTTTATTAGTGACAGTGAAATGACGCCAGTCATTTGAAGCTTTTTTTGGGGACAACCAACCCCTTTCTATAGTGGATTTTTAAGCATTCCTTCTGCCTTTAGTTTCTCAAATTTTATGACTTTGTTCCCATTGCTGCTGATTTTAAATTTCGTTTTTTTCCTGTTTTCTACGTCACGGGCTGGACGCCAATGACCATAGAAGTTTTGCGCCCTAAAACCACAAACAAAAAAAAAAAAGCGCCGTCATGGTCGGGGACGACGCTTGAACCCTATGCCCGCCCACAATGGTAACGACACTGCTAGCCAACTGGAAAATGATTTAAATCCAAATAGAGGTGTTTTGCAGGATATGCTTCCTGCAACCACCCTAGAAGGAAAACAAAGACAGAGGATGAGATGGTCAGATGAAGTTAATCGACACCTCATGTTCTGTTATTACCAAGCAACAAACCTAGGAACCAACACAACTGGATACAGATCACAAGTATACACAACATTTATTACCAGATACCCAGAATTAAAATTTTTAACAGAACAACGACTAGCTGATCAGATCCGTGTAATAATAAAAAATAACAGGATACCCCAGTCAGAATTAGATAACATCAAACAACAAGTACAACAAATACTGGAACAAAATAATGTGCAATCAGAAGAAGAAGAAAATACAGTAATGGACTCAAACATCCCAGAGCAAACAAACAAAGAACAACACGCACCAATTAAACAATCAGAGGAAAACGAATTCTTAAGGCAGCCACCAGAACAAGCACAAATAGAACACAAAGTGACACAGATATTAGATATAGAAGAAAAATTTCAGCTAACATATATAGAATACAAAGACACAAATACAGACATTAGACCATTCTTGCATAGACCACCAAATAACCCACAAGTCGAAACAACAATAAAAACTATCAACACAATCATACACAACAAAATAAATGAAAACACAACTATGGAAGAGTTACAACTACTGGTATATATAGGAGCACTCACTACACTAAATATACACACTAGGCAGAGATCAGAACCAACCAACACACAGAAGAAACCCACAAAACCAGCATGGCAACACAGGCTACAGATCAAAATAGAAAAACTGAGAAAAGACATCGGACAGCTAACACAATTTATAAGAAATGAAATCTCGGAAAAAAAACGAAAAAGGTTAGGTAAAATCTCACAACAAGAAGCGACAGAGCAATTAGACGAAAAGAAGCAGAAATTACAAGCATTCGCCAAACGACTCAGAAGATACAAAAAAAAGTGAAAATAGAAGGAAACAAAACCAAACATTCAACACAAACCAAAAGAAATTTTACCAGACAATAGATAACACACTCATTGAAATAAACAATCCACCAAACATAACAGACATGGAACACTTCTGGAGCAACATATGGTCAAACCCGGTACAACATAACGGGCATGCACGGTGGATACAAGCAGAAACAGACACATACAAGATGATACCACAAATGCCTGAAGTGACAATTTTGCAACATGAAGTCACCCAAGCAATTAATTCTACTCACAATTGGAAAGCCCCTGGAAATGATAAAATAGCAAATTACTGGCTAAAGAAGTTCACCTCAACACATTCACATCTAACTAAATTATTTAACAGTTACATTGCAGACCCATACACATTCCCTGATACACTTGCACATGGAATAACCTATCTGAAACCTAAAGATCAAGCAGACACAGCAAACCCAGCTAAATATCGCCCCATAACATGCCTACCAACAATCTACAAAATATTAACTTCAGTCATTACACAGAAATTAATGACACATACAACACAGAACAAAATTATAAATGAAGAACAAAAAGGCTGTTGCAAAGGAGCACGAGGATGTAAAGAGCAACTGATAATAGATGCAGAGGTGACATATCAAGCTAAAACTAAACAAAGGTCACTACACTATGCATACATTGATTACCAAAAAGCTTTTGATAGTGTACCCCACTCATGGTTACTACAAATATTGGAAATATACGAAGTAGATCCTAAATTGATACAGTTCCTAAACATAGTAATGAAAAACTGGAAAACCACACTAATATCCAAACAAATTCAAATAATATCACATCACAGCCAATACAGATTAAGCGTGGAATATACCAAGGAGATTCATTAAGTCCTTTCTGGTTCTGCCTTGCTCTGAACCCACTATCCAACATGCTAAATAATACAAATTATGGTTACAATATTACTGGAACATACCCACACAAAATCACACATTTGCTATACATGGATGATCTAAAACTACTGGCAGCAACAAATCAACAAATTACTAAAGATAACAGAAGTATTTAGCAATGATATAAATATGGCTTTTGGAACAGACAAATGTAAGAAAAATAGCATAGTCAAGGGAAAACACACTAAACAAGAAGATTACATATTGGATAACCACAGCGACTGCATAGAAGCGATGGAAAAAAACAGATGCCTATAAATATCTAGGATACAGACAAAAAATAGGAATAGATGATAGAAATATTAAGGAAGAGCTAAAAGAAAAATATAGACAAAGACTAACAAAAATACTGAAAACAGAATTGACAGCAAGAAACAAGATAAAAGCTATAAATACCTATGCTATACCAATATTAACCTACTCATTTGGAGTAGTGAAATGGAGTAACACAGACCTAGAAGCACTCAATACACTTACACGATCACAATGCCACAAATATAGAATACATCACATACATTCAGCAACAGAAAGATTCACATTAAGCAGAAAGGAAGGGGATTTATCGACATAAAAAACCAACATTATGGACAGGTAGACAATTTAAGAAAATTCTTTCTAGAACGAGCAGAAACTAGCAAAATACACAAAGCAATCACCCACATAAATACATCGGCTACACCACTACAATTTCATAACCACCTCTACAACCCTTTAGATCACATAACATCAACAGATACAAAGAAAGTAAATTGGAAAAAGAAAACACTACATGGCAAGCACCCGTATCATTTAACACAGCCACACATCGATCAAGACGCATCCAACACATGGCTAAGAAGAGGCAATATATACAGTGAGACGGAAGGATTCATGATTGCAATACAGGATCAAACAATAAACACCAGATATTACAGCAAGCATATTATTAAAGATCCCAATACCACAACAGATAAATGCAGACTTCGTAAACAACAAATAGAAACAGTAGATCACATCACAAGTGGATGTACAATACTAGCAAATACAGAATACCCCAAAAGACATGACAATGTAGCAAAAATAATACATCAACAGCTTGCCTTACAACATAAACTTATAAAACAACGTGTTCCCACATACAAGTATGCACCACAAAATGTACTGGAGAATGATGAATACAAATTATACTGGAACAGAACCATTATAACAGATAAAACACCACCACATAACAAACCTGACATCATACTCACCAATAAAAAGAAATTAACACAACTAATCGAAATATCTATACCCAATACAACAAATATACAAAAGAAAACAGGAGAAAAAATTGAAAAATACATCCAACTGGCTGAGGAAGTCAAGGACATGTGGCATCAGGATAAAGTTGACATTATACCAATTATACTATCAACTACAGGAGTCATACCACACAATATCCACCAGTACATCAATGCAAATACAGCTACATCCAAACTTACATATACAACTACAGAAAGCTGTAATTATTGACACTTGTTCAATTACCCGAAAGTTCCTAAATGCAATGTAACATATACCGTACAGTTAAAAGGAAGTGACGCTTGATCAAGGTCCGCGTCACGTCCCATTTTTTTAACCAGACTTAACGTCTGAGAAAGTAAAGAAATAGTAATAATAATAACTTTTTAATCAAAGACAAAGTAATGGAAAGATTGTTGGCAACACTACAAAACACCAACCGCAACACACACTTAGAAGTACAAAAACAAACAGAATACACTGGTGTGCATAAGTGTGTTGTGAAAAAACATAAGAAATGCATAGTGCTGCAGAACAATTAAAAATTAGACCAAAATTATCAGTGTTTAAAGCAGAAAAACAACTATGTGCTGGCAGGCCGCATTTCTCGATGTAAGCGAGAAATCAAGCGATAATCACCTTAAGTACAAATCATCGTATTAATGAACTGTTTCTCGATCTAAAAGCAAATCAAAATGTAAATAACTTAATTACAGTCCACTGATGGTGCTTTACCTCAATAAGCGAAACGTGTCTGGTGAAAAAAATAACTCATTTTTGTAGTTGCAACGGCAGAACAAAATACCCTCAAAAACTGAGAAGTGATTTAGCGATTTGCATTCAGACCGCACTTTCGGCAGAAAATAGGCTGTCTGATGAGACATTCTAAAATGCTTTCTGTTACCATCTGGATCAAAATGAGTTTAAGGCTGTGCCCTAAGCTGATTTGCAGCTTTTAATGGCATCCACTTCTTGGTTTCAGTGCAACCTGCCTGAGAATACTGATTTGTTGAAAGACAGTTCTTATCTGGACCTATTTCGACAGTCACTTTCAATATGTGAAAATACACATTATCCAACATTCATTCTGTGAAAATCCTTTCCGGGCGGGGTCATGCATAGCCTAAAAAATATTAACCATTCAACGTTTTAGGTTAAAATTGTTCGTCCTGTAACTCCGATTTCTTTTTATGCTCTGTTTCATTCGATGCAAAACATGTTAATGCGTGGTATCATTTTTTTGTACTGCTGCAACGTACAACTTTGTTTCCTCGTCAAGTTTTAATCTTAAGGCATGGAATACATTGTGTTAACGTATTTTAACATGTTTCCACTTATGTGCATTATTCAGATAAGATACGTTATTCACAACAATTGCCCGATGTCAGCCTAACGATCATTTTGGAGCATATTTACTAAATATTATAAAGGCCTTAAAAGGGGCGTGGATGGGGAGAAATATTTCCAAAGTGACAATCAACATGGTTGTACAGCCAACAGTATATTAAAGGAGAACTAAAATATGACAGTCAGAAAAGTAGTACTTCCATAGCCCTATCATCTCATATACAGTCAGCGGATGGTAAATGAAGTAAAAGTTGACGAGGTATGTTCTATGTAAGGTAAGTCGGGTGAGTTGTGAACCACTTCTTTTTTGGCATAAATTTTTTGGGTTTTTCAATTTTCTGACTTCCAGCAGCATGCTCGTACACTGGCACTTGACATAAGAGATAAAATTAAAATATAATAGGGTTGTCCATCTCACCCATAGGTGTATGGATGTGAAAGACGAGTGTACTGGTAGATATGGCCATATAAAAATTGATACACATTAACAAAAGACTCAAAGTTTCATTCTTTTGTTTGGAATTTGTTGTAATGAATACTGTGAAATATTTTAGGCTGAAATAATTTTATCAGTTTACTATAAATCTTGATTGAATACTGTATTTTCTGATGAGTTTTTGGCTTCGTTCAAGCATTAGCCCGTCTTTGGTCACCACAGCGGTTACACTTATTACCAAATGTTGCACAACATTCATGTGACACACACTGAATCCAATCAACATTTTTGTTTCGTAATAGACTTCACCACACCCAACACATTTTCATCTTTATCCCATTCATCAAAGCCATTTTCATGATCTTCTAAAATGTCTGCAGCTGACGAACATGGCGAGCTTTTTGCCGTATTTTTCTTTTTTAGCTTCTCCATTGTTTTTTTTCTCCACTAGCATTTCCCTTTGATTTTTGTGGCCTTTCTCTTCATAGTTTTAATATTTTCAGCAGGGTTCAGCTTCTTGGGATACAGTTGCTGCCTCCCTCTTAAAATTCATGGTTTTTCTCAAAATAAGGAACAGATGATATTTGTTCCATAAGTTTTACCTGTGTTAGCTTAATAGGAAACAGTTTTCACGCGGTCATCTTGGAGGTGCTAGGTTTTGTAAGAGTGGAGTCCGAAGCTGTCAGTGAAGCAGTTTGACGTGTGCAGAAACTCGTCTCTTTTTTTTATGTGCTTGGGATCACTAGGTGTTCTGGTGGGTTTTGAAGTGGTTGGTTGGCCTGTGTGTGAGATTCTGCTCTTCGATTTGTTGGCAGTTGGCACAACCGCATATTCAAATACACGTCGTATACGACTGTGGGCACTTTCACTCGGATTATTCCACAAGCCTTGAAGATAAACTTAATCATACTTCATCCATCTCGCATTCGAAACAAGTGGTCGATCTCTCCTGATTGTCCGGAAGACTCACAGTGCAACGTAAATACAATTTGTGCAGCGGTCGTCAGCCACTCACCAGTGACTGCCCCTATTGTGGTGATACTGGTTCTTAACTTTATTTCACTGCCGTGTGGAATCAGTGTGAAAAGCATATACACACACCCATGAACCACGAGAATCACCACTGACGTGGAGATACCTCTCGTCCAATTCCTCGGACCATCTGTACACCATCAGAGGCCCATAGTACACACTTAATTGAGATTCAGTAAATTGCGCAACTTTTTATGCTCGACTGCGTTCTGGAACGTCTAATTTTTTGATAGATCCAGCGAGTCAAACGTAATTCTCAAGGGGACATAGGAACTTCGTTGAATAAGACGTTTTAAGCACAAACACTGGGTTTTGAAAAGCTGCTACCATCAGTATCAGTACCCCCATGAAAATATAGTTTCCCTAAATTACGTTTTTAGATGTGTTCATATTACATCTTTCAGCTTTTGGTGCGCAGCCAAATTGATTTCCTACAGACTTTAAGTTTGGATCTGTCGATGTTTGGCGTACCTGGGCACTTTCCAAATTCGGTCGTTGATTTCTAAACAAATTCATTAAAACTGACCTCCAAGACGATAATGTAATTGTGTAAATCTCTTCTCGCTTTGATGCCCTGCAGACGACGTGCAGTATTTCGTTGCTACTTTAATATTACTATACGTTTCAGAGTTGTATGGAAAACCTTAGAAACTACACCAAAATGAGCTGTTAGTTAAAAGACAGATTGCGTGATATACGCATGTATGTATGAAAGAACACACCGTTGATGATCCACAGCTGTACGTAATTAATTCGCTGACTGCGAATTTCTTGACATCGGGTGTATTAGGTGATGAATTTAGTGGTCTACGATAGGATGCAGACAGTGTGACGCGTTGGGGTTTGGGTCGGACCGGGGAGTGTCCACGGATAGCCAAAGTGGTCAAGGCGACCGCTCTCGATATGCAGGATATCCGGGTTCCAGTCCCGATCCTGCACAAATTGTCATGTGTCACTGTTGGGTAGGAAATCTCTACCTGACACAGCTGATGTCAAGGAATTCGCAGTCAGGCAATTAAGACTGTCAATGATTTGTCAATTGGACTAGCACACGGTCCTCATCATCCTCTTTGGTACATTATCGATGGATTTGTTAATTTAATAATGTATATTGTAAACTGGAAATAGCGGATTGGTTGTAGCTGATATTTGAGCCCAGTGATTTATCCTTGTACGTACTTGAGAATTAGGAGTTTACATATCATTGCACCCTTCGTAAGCATTTTTAGTAAGTTTTCAGCATACTTCCTTAAGTTTCGCATAATCTGACGTAATATGTGTGTTTTGTTCCATATAAGAAAGTAAGTTTCACCAAAAAGTGTTCATTGAGCGGAGTAAGAAACAGTATTATACCAATACAGTTAATTAAATTTGATAACTATATGCCCCCAACCCTGTCAACTGCAACGAAAATGGAACATGTGGCAAGAAAGTTGTAACTAGTCATGGATGTCCACAGCTCTACCCCCCCCCCCCTCTTTCATTTTATCTAATCCTTCACATGAATTTAACCTTGTTGAAATATGACGAGGTGGCAGAACCCTGTAAGCTTTATTGCCGGTACCTTTATATTTCAACACTGCATGTGAATGTGGAAAAACTTGCTCTCCCTAAGGACGCAAATAAGCAGGGAATAATTTTCTCTGTAATAAGCACGATGTGAGTTACTCCATAGTTTCGGTACAGGATCTGGTATTTCTCACTGCCATTCTGAATACGTGTAAAGAAGTGAGTTTTGCGTGTTCACGTAGGTGGACAAGTTTTCGCTTTACAAGTGAAAGCTTTCAAATGTCAGTTCCGCAGAAGCAGGCTCAAGTTCTTTTTCTCGCTTTCTTAACACATTTGAGCGGCTGTAGCAATACTCGTTCCTACAATCGTAAAACATACAGCACTTCAGACGGCCATCTATAAAAAAAAAAAAAAAAAAAAAAAAAAAAAAAAAAAAAAATCCGATGTGAAGTTTTGATGCTACAGTGAAACGTAATGTTCAAACCTTACTTTGTGTTAAACAGACATAGGAACAAAAAGTTTCAGCATTTGAATTCTCTTTATTTTGTTTAGAAGTCATAAAATAAATGTTTGGAAGTCTCTCTCACATCTCAGACGTAATGACCCGCGAATGTTGTGTGCCGCGCGCTTCTTGGACACGTTCGAATACCCAATAATTAAGTCCTTCGCTGCCTCTGTAGCTCTGTGACGAGTAGCAGGATAGACATGAAGTTAGAGCGGAAGTACATTTCTCGTAATTCATTACTGAGAAATGCAGAACACTAATTGGGTTAACTGGTAGAGCCCTGATACATACACAGACGGGTGTTCCTGTTTTCGGAACAAGGAACCAGCAGCGGAACAGAAACGTGACATAAGGTTGTGACAAGACACTGTATTTGTATCAGAGAAGCCGGTTTCGTTAAAAAGCTCCAGGTGCACGTCTGGATGACCCTTCATTCGTTGGCCGGAACGCAGTTCTGTGTAATCAGTATGATCAGTACCAGCTTGGAGAATGTTGTAGGCATTGTTAGGAAATGACACAGTAGTGGATAGGTTATGCTATTTGGGCAACAAAATAGCTGATGGCCGAAGTAGAGATGGTTTAAAAAGCAGACTGGCAATGGCAAGAAAAGTTTTTCTGAAAGAGTAATTAGTTCACATAGAGTATAGATTTAAGTGTTGAGAAGTCTTTTCTGAAGGTATTTGTCTGGAGTGTAGCCATGTATGGACGATAAACAGTTTAGACAAGAAGAGAATAAAAGCTTTCGAAACGTGGTGCTACAGAAGAACGTTGAAGATTTGATGAGATCATCACGTAATTAACGAGATGGTAATGTATAAAACTGGGGAGAAAAGAAGATCGTGGCACATCTTGACAAAGAGGACGACAGCAACAACATGTGAACGAAGTGTTCTGAAAATCTGGCCATATTTCTTGATTGAAAGCTACATAGTTCGTCTCTAAATGTTGCTCTGTTTCTGGAGGAGCCTGTGGTCTGAGCGCGGGAATGAAAACCAAGCAAATTAGCGAGCTAAAGCTCTATTTGCGTTTGTTATCTGCGCTAAATGATATGCATGCCGTACTAGCGCATTGTTCTTGCACCGCTTGCGTGCTGCTGCTACATGAAGACCTACACAAACACTAAATTCTTTGACGGATCTCCGCAGCTGTTGGGAGACTGGAATGCAGGTATTTACACCCAGTGTTTGGCCTTAGAAGACGACGTGTCTTGTGTCCCAATGCCAACAGCAGGCGAGAGAACGCTTCGCACACGTGCCTCGGAGTTCAAATGACTCTCCGTAGACTGCTGGCTGGCTGCAGGCAGCTTGGTCGCGCGAAGTAAGAGAAACGTTTTTGACTTAGCCTCGCAGCAGTGTTTGAAAGTCCTTAAAAGTTGTTCCTCAAACTAAACTATACAACACCGGTCTGCAGTAACTCAGAAAACAGGCAAAGTCTACGAATCAGTCACACATGGAAGTGCCAATAGCAAAATTAGTGTGCAAACCCTGCAAGAAAAACGGTTGATTTTAAAAAGTGCTATTAAAAATGAAGTTCCATGTTTTCACAGATTACTGCAACATGTTGTACCATAATGAAAAAATTGTGAAAGTAAATTTTCTTTTGTTATGGAATCGTGAGATGCCCATTTACAAAATTTTTACCAATATCTACAGATTTCCGCGCCATCTACGATGAAACTAACATGGTTACGGCGTAGCGCTTTACGTTTGTATACAGTTTTTTGCTAGACCCTGATGTCGAAGGATCTTTGCATTTAGAGATATCTTTCTGCTATGATCGTATACTGTATGCCATTTAATCTACTATTTCCCCTCGTACATGATTCATTAATTCTGGAAACCACGAAGTTATTGCTGAATGTTGTAAGCAAACATACTTCTGGATATTCTTCAGTTTCGCTTCATTCCGCCAAACAGTGTGCATTTCTCTCTCCCTTGTCCAAATGAAATAGTTCCCTGTCTATAATTTTGCTGTAGGTGGACAAAGCAGCCAGATCAGGTGTTATGTTCTTTCTTCTTTATTGGTGGGGACTTTCAGAGTTACTACTGTTGGCAGGTCTTGGGGACTCAATGCTGAAAGTTTCAATGATTCTTAAGAGAGATTTTTCACTTAAAGGAAAGAGGGCGTTATCCTGTTCATGGCAGATTAGCTGGTATTCCTCTGCATCGTTCAATTAACCACGGGTCTTGGCATAAGTTCGTTTAAGTAATGTGTAAGTCTAGGGACCGATGACCTAAGCAGTTTGGTCCCTTAGGAATTCACACACATTTGAACATTTTTTTGAATGGAAAAACTTGAATTAGTGGTGGATAATTTTTCAACATCTTGCACGACATTTTAAACATGACTACGGTCGCCGCCCGATAGGTTCCGTGACTGCTTTCACCTATTCGAAAAGCTCACCGAGCCATGGCAGCGGCGGAAACGTTACAGCTGCCAGGCCAATAAAGACGACCTCTTAAGCTGCCTGATCACCGTGGCCGAGTGCTGGTTTTATTACTATCACCTCGAGACAAAGGAACAAAGTAGGTAGTGGAAACATGTGAGTTCACTGCCGCAGACAAACTGGAAGGATCAACCATTGTCAGATCAGGAAATACTGCGTGATATTTGGGACTGCTATGGTGTCTTGTCAGCAGGTTATGCTTGTATATGGGTGAACAGTCACAGGATCAAACTACCGAAATCTCGTGGTGGGAGTCAGACGGTGTTTTTTGCTCCACTACACCACCCCAGCGCATTCTGTACAGGACCGTCACACATGTTGCTTTTTTGGGCTATCAAAATTTTCCCCACCCTCCACATCATGTCATGGAGCTAGGTGACTACTTCTTCACTCCTATGTGGAGAAAACATAGCGTGATACTTCTTTTCTGAGGTGATAATTGCCAACTCTGAATACCCCTTGTGGTGGCTTGAGAGGAAGGTATCCAGCCGAGAGGCTGACTGTCTAAATTCGCCATCCCTCCATAGAGTTCCGGGACGCGACGCCGGAAGGGCAGGCATCTGGAAAAAGCAGCAAGAAACGAGCAGCAGCTGTCTCGGTGGTCTGCCCACGGTGGAGCCTGGGGCACCATCTCCACGCGAGCCTGCAACAGTTTCAAAACGCTGCGGAGTCGTGCTCCGTTCATCTCGCGGGCTAACTGCAGAGCCAGTTTGCTTGCATTGCTTTTACCCCAGTCGCTATCAGTAAACATCGTGTATTTGATAGAAATGACCAAGTAAGGTGGTCGCAAATATTTTCTATAAACAGTGGTGCACAACTTCATTGTAAATAAACCACGGCATCACGGAAAGTGTGACGCGCGTATATTAATGGTCAACCAGTTTCGGTCAAGCTACTGTCATGTCACGAATGAACATTACAAGAGGTTAAATGAAGCTTCCTTGGCGTCACATAAGTAATTCAGTTGCAGTATCTGTTACTTGGGCATGTATCGACCAGACATTTCTCAGTTAATCACAAGTGCAAAAATCTAGGCCACTGCTGGGTACTTTCTGACCAAAGTCGTTTCATATACTGCCTACTGAATCAGCTGACGTTTGTTTTCAATGGACTGTCGACTTCTGTACTTCGTGACTGATGGAAAAAGTATAATGAAGATCTTTCTCACTGACAAAGTACGAGTAGTTCAGAACTGAAGTACTTGGATGCGCAAAGCAGGTAGATACAACTCTGAAAAATTCTCAAGAAATAGACTTCGAAATTTCCCGATCGTTTTTAATGCCTGAAAATGTGGCGGATTATTTCGCCAGGCAGCATGTCCGTGTGGCAGAAAACTCGCCTGCCACGTAGGGGTCATAGATTCAGGTCCTGACAACTGAAAATTTTTAGACAAAGTTATATATTCTACAAGCATTGCCCTACAGAGTAGAATACATAAAGATGGAAACAAAAATTCAGTAGTGTTCGACTGGTAAACGCTGGAGCGCAGATTAGTCTCTCGTTTCGGTCCTTACTTTTTTCGTTTTTCCCTTCGGTTTAAATTTAAACATAGAAACCATCAAATATATGCTAATTAATACACAGCATAATTTTGATTTTTATGAAAATGCACATCTTTTGGTTTCTAATTACATATCGCGCACAAAAACCCGGTTTTCATTACAAATATGAATTCTTCATTACCACTCTTTCATAAAAGACCCATTAAAGTTAAAAAAATGCCAAATAAGCTTTCCATCTTTTCGTATTTTACGCTTCACGGAAATGCCATGATGGAATACGCGCCTTCATTTAAAAATCTGTCACAGTCGGGAATCCAACCTAGACCGTCCACGTAGTGAGCAATCATTCTACCACAGAGCCACGCAGCTCGTCAGGGAGAGAGAGCCTTGCTTTAGACTATTACAGGCGCTCGGAAATCTTAAAAATTGATTTTCTCGAAACTTTTTGAGAGTTGCATAGACTACTTGGGCTGATCGATATTAGAGTTCTTAAATTCACGCACCATAAGTTTAAAAAATTGTAAAAACTCGATTGCCGCGTTGTCTCTTCGAGAAATAAAATTACACTGACCACTTAAATTTGCGAGGGGGGTTTGGATTAGACTCACTAAAACGGGGAATGAATTAAAAGCTTACTGATTCTTCTTAAAAGAATCTACTTCAGCACTTTCTCGATTGTTAAGAAGGCCGTTACTTCATTTCCGCGCTTGGATTCTTTATTTCCTATGTCTTTTGCATTTAGGTTTACGAAGTTATAATAGACTTCAGGAAGGCATTTGACACCACCCCGCACTGCCGTTTAGTGAAAAAAATATAAGCTTACCGAGTATCGGAGCAGATTTGCGACTGGTTTCAAGACTTTTTGCAGACAGAACCACTTCGCTCTTAACGGAACAAAATCAACGGATGTAAAGATAATTTCCGGTGCATCCTAAGGAAGTGTGATAGCACCGTTACTGTTTACAATATCTTTATATATAGCGTCGGATGCTCTCTAAGGCTGTTCGCAGATGATGCAGTAGTCCATAACAAAGTAGCAACGCCAGAAGATAGTAAAGATTTGCGGAATAACCTCCAGAGAATTGATGAATGATGCAGGCTCTGGCAGTTTACCCTCAACATAAATAACTTTAATATATTGCACATACGTAGGAAAAGAAATAACACTACTGTGTAGCTACATTATTGACAAACAGCTGGAAACACTATCTGCCGTAAAAATCTAGGAGTAACTATCCGGAGCTACCTTAAGTGAAATGACCATATAAAAAAAAGTGGGAAAAGCAGATGCCAGACTAAAATTCATAGGTAGAATCTTAAGGAAATGGAACTCATTCACGAAAGAAGTGGCTTATAAGACGCTTGTTCGACCCATTATTGAGTACTGTTCCTCTACCAGGGATTCCTACCAGATAGGAGTGATTGAAGGGAGAGAGAAGATGCAACGAAGAGCGGCACGTTTCATCACGGGATCGTTTAGTCGGCACGAGAGCGTTGAGGAAACACTCAACAAACTCCACTGGCAGACTTTACAAGATAGGTGTTGTGCATCATGGAGAGATTTACTGTTTAAATTTCAAGAGAGCACTTTCCGGGAAGAGTTTACTTCCTCCTACATACGTCTCGCTTAATGACCACCAGGAGAAAATTCGAGAAGTTAGAGCCAATACAGAGGCTTACCGACAGTCATACTTCCCACGCGCTATTCGCAAGTGGGACAGGGTTATGGAGGGCTCAGTAAGTGGTACAGAACGCACCCTCCGCCACACACCGTTAGGTGACTTGCGGAGTATGATGTGAATGTAGAAACTTACTAGCGCTATTTGCAGTGTGTCGAAACGCATAGCGAATACTCACATAAAGTCTTCGGTGTTAAGTGTGCTTTCTTGCTATGTTTGCCGTATTGTTTTTGAGTCCGTCATTTCGCTATTCATATTCGGAAGAGCTAGCTGGAACTTGAAACCCTGCTTTAAAACTTCATTTATGTAATCCCGAAACGACGTTGGGCGAATGCCGAGAAGGTACTTCCGAAAAGGCTACAACTTCACTAACGTTGTTGGATATCAGCTTGCGCCTAATACGTAGTGATCACGACGTCGACGGGACTTTGAACCCTAATTACCTGTCCATAATTTTGTTACTCTGTGGTATGGAAAACACATTTTTTTTTCTTTCTTATAGCGGCCTGTATGCTGCCGTGTGACCGCATTTCACTGTACCCTCAGCTGGAAAGAGGAAGAGTGGAAAATCACAATCTGGGTATACACACTGTAAATCACAGGTAAAGCAACAGCTTAGTTGAGATAGTGTGACGTCATAAAATGGCTCCTGAAGCGGATGTAACACCACATGCCACTGTCTGTGGTAAACAAGTGCTCATTGGTAAACTGTGGGCGCGGACTTTGGCGCAGCGAACGGTGTGCATGGAAGAACAACCATGCAGTTTCTAACTATTTAAGGAGCAGTATATCGTAACATTTATGTTCCTTTCTGTGGTAGATTGTTGTGTGAATTGAATACCTGAATATTATCTTGTATATCCCCCGGAAGTGAGACAACAGTTAGTAGTGTCGAAGGCGTTAGGCGCGCGCTTCAACAGAGTCCCCAATACGCGGTTCCTGGATCGAAAAGAAATTTTGGTGGCTATAAGGATTCACCAGTTGTGAATGAAGTTAATTTTGTGCAGTGGATGTAGGTAGGTCACATTAGCTGAAGACAAATGACTACTATAATCGTTAGTACGCGCTTTAGTGTGTCTGCAAGATGGACATCTTTTATCCTACGTAGACTGTGTGGCATTTGGTTCTGACAGAAAAGGCCAACTGTGATGTCACCGTTCAGACTTGTAATTAACTGAGGTTTTCATTCATCGTTACCAGCCAGAAATTTTTGTTGAATTAAATAAAATGAGTCAAATGGTTCAAATGGCTCTGAGCACTATGGGACTTAACTTCTGAGGTCATCAGTCCCCTAGAACTTAGAACTACTTAAACCTAACTAACCTAAGGACATCACACACATCCATGCCCGAGGCAGGATTCGAACCTGCGACCGTAGCGGTCGCGCGGTTCCAGACTGTAGCGCCCAGAACCGCTCGACCACTCTGGCCGGCAAAATGAGTCAATAAAGTAACATGTTGCGAAGAAAAAATCTGATCTTCGGGTTAAAATGCAAGTCAGGAAACATTTAACAAAAGTACATACGGATATGTAAATTGTTCTTTACAGTCTTGGCATGACCTGTGGCCATGCGGATAAAAAGCTACATTCAATCTTTAAAAAATATGAACTTCAAGCCTCTTATTTAGTAAAAAATGCAGTGGTGTGCAAAGCTCAAGGACGAAAGTAACTTTCGCACAATGGCACTACAAAGTAACACAGTTCGATGAAACTCCTATCGCACATAGAAAGGACAGAAGGTAACAAAGGAGTACGCAATGAGCCGAAAGGAAATGACACTTCTGTTCAAAAATAATAATTACATGGAAATAACGTGTACATTACAACTAATAACGGACCGTATTCAGAAACCAGATTTTAACTACACGAAAGAAACCGTGATTTACGATCGCTCCCTGGACGTTATAAAAGGCAGGTCACGGTTCTTAAAAGGGTGTTTGGTCACTGAGAACAATACGTGTTCTGCAGCGCGCTTCCATACTGATCACAAAGTAGAAAAGTTCTTGTGGTGGGGCATTTCATTACTTAAACACTGAGGCTGTCAACTACTGGATGGCCATGGGTGCATTTGGGCGCGTTGCAATACTTCTCTGCAACGCATTCCATCCGTGATGGATAGGATTTAAGTCGGGGTAATGGGCAGCCCAGTCCATTCGCCGAATATCCTCTCGTTTCAAGAGCTGCTCCAAGTGCGCTGTTGGGTGCAGTCGCGCACTGTCATCCATAAAAATGAAACCAGGGCCGAATAAAGTCCTGAAAAGACGCACCTGGGGAAGGAGCACAGTGTTGTAAAAACGTTGACCGGTGAGTGTATCGTAGTGGAAGATAGGGAGGTGAGTACTCCCATGCAACATTATGCCTCCCAACCCATCACCGCCTGGATCTCCAAACACAACACTGTCCAACAATCTTCCTGGTTGTATCACATGTTCCCACCTATGGCCATACGACCAGAATCACTAGCTGGTTTCATCCGAGAAGACCTCACTCCTCGATGGTCCAGTCGCTATCTTCTTCGCGCCATCGCGAACTGTGACGCCGATGTGCTGGTGTCAACGCAACACGACGTACTGGTCAAAAACGCTGCCGTGTAGTCGCCGTAGCACAGTGGAGCGTGACATTGCGTGTCTTGCAGTTCTGTTAAATGCGGTTGCAATTGCACCACTGTTTGACGTGGGGCCTTATTTACCTGTTGCACAATGCGACACACATCTGGTGCTGTCGTTGACCGTGGTCGGTCACCTCTCCTTGGGCAGCAGTGCCTGTAGTTCGGAACGTTCACAAAGCACGTGAAACAATGTTATGAGCAGCAGCAAAATCCTGGGCTACACTACGTCCTTCCAGTTTCCCAATGATTCTTCCCCTTCTGGAGTCAACCACATATTGTCTCTGGGGCATGTTGTAATGAAGAAGTCTACCACAGCAAATCGTAACTGATCGATGATTGACGTCTCTTTCCCGTGTCTTCAATGGCATCGTCTCGTGGGGACAGCCCCATTTGACGCTGTCACAATGACCTCACGCCATGTGATGTTCAGCTTTTTATGCACGACTGGGAGACCTCTGGCAACATAGTTCCTCACTTACATCCATTTTCACCCAGTAGTTAATGATATGTTACCTTATCTCATCCTCCACTTTTAGAGAACAATGTGGCTATCAAGCATTTAAAGATATCAAAGTACTTTCAGATCTCAGTCAATGCAAAGCTTTTTTCCCTTAGATACAGTCAACTCACACAACAGCATGCCTATTCAAGAAACCACAGACAAAATTTATTATAGTTAATTAAGAAACCAAAAAACTCACAGCTGAAATCGGCGAAGTAACAAAATTACTACAGCTTCTGTCCTCCCCCAACTATTTCACATTCAGTAGCAAAATGTATAATCAGGGTCTGGACCTAGCAATTGGTAGTTCACTGAATAGAATGCTCACAAATTTCGTTAACCACTTAGCTACAAGGTCATTGCGCAATAAGTGTATCGCATTGGCAGAAGGGTGTTTCCTGCAGACTTCCGCTGCGGTGCGGATAACTGGTGCATCACGAGTGATGAGCGAAGGAAATGGCGCGGCAACGAGAAACGTACTGCAGAGTCGAAGTGCGCTGGACTGTAGGATTCTTGTGGGGAAAAGTGTGTAAATTGCTGACAGGTTCACCGTGAAATGAAATGATGACGATTGTAGGTACCAAATTAAATGTCGCGTCAAGCCACAGTGAAATGGTGCACACAGTTTGACAAAGGCCGCACAAACTTGGACTGTGCCGATACAATCCAGATCCCGCTCAACGCGATTTCCATGTTGTCGGCAAGCTGAAAGAACATCTTTGGAAAAAAGATTCTGAAACATTAAGGACGTCTACGTGGCAGTTATAGAATACCTCCGTGACCTAGCAACTAAAACGTTCCGACCGTTGTCTACGGAAACTTGGTGACTGTGTCGGAAAAATATAGTGATGCTTGCGCAATTTTAAATGCTTTCAGCGAACGTTTATTGGCCTGTCATAATAATGCAAAATTACTTTTTGATGTCCCTTGTACATTCGGTCCGCTGTTACAAATTTTCACAAAATACGTCAACCTTACGTGCTTTAGTTTAGTGATAACCAACAACAGAGGTAAATTACAACAGACCAGACCATTGAGAAATACTAGATTTTAATTTCTGAAAATTGATGCGAAATACATTTGGTGCAACACTGTTAGTGTGAAGAGTGTTGCTAAATAAGACTGTAAGATGAGCGCAGACATTTTCCCCCTGCGGCCGCACACAGAGAGGACTCTTAACAAGAACGGGCGGTGGAGCTTTCAGCGTAATCCTCTTAGTGTTCGACGGCGCTTTTGAACCTTCTGACAGAGCCTACCCTTAACGCTGCCGGCTCCCATTACCCGAGCCGAGAGTCCAAAGAGCTTCTCTTCTGCAGAGATCACTGTGTGAAGCGTCTGCGGTGTAGCTTGTAGCTGCATATTTCGCGTCATATGAGACGCTTCCCACTGCCATGAAAGCACCAGTGCTGCTAACAAATGCACGTCGACTCGATTCTGGATACTGTAATACAGGGAGCTACTCGCAGCAGGATAACCTTATGCTTCCTCCAATTATTTCCAATGTAAAGAAATGTATAAAATCGTTGCTGCAACTGAGTTTCCAAAAAAACCCTCCTCGCTCAACCGCAAGTCAACTGTAAAACTTAATTTATTTGGTAAAAAATGTGTAGCTGCACTTACAGACGGTGTGCGTCCGATTGACGGATCATCACCCGTTTCCTGATGTGCCTTGTTCGATCACTCTCGCTCCTTATAAGGGTAGTTACAAATATTATTGGTAGCTATAGTTAATAGTCTCGACAACCTGAGACAGGTAACAAAGATCTTAAACGAAATGTTCCACCAGTTATATTAAAGGCAGACTTTATATTTAAATCTAATGTTCATCTAAAGGTACGGCATTTTCAATCAGTGCTTCAGCTCGAGAGTGAGAGAATTACGCCAGCTGATTTACAGTATCCGGACACCAATAGCGGACATCAATATGGGGTGTGTCCGCCTTTCGCCTTTATGACCCCGTGCACTCCGTGGGGATACTTTTCAGTGAGGTGTCTGAGTAGGAATGCAGCCCAATCTTCCTCAAGAGCCGAAACGAGGGAAGGTAATGATGATGCACACTGAGATCTGGTGACAAGTCGACGTTCTCTCAAAACCGTTCCGCTCGGTTCGGTTCTCGGGGCAGGCTTGTCCATTTCACGAATGTTGTTTTCCACAAGGCATTGCCCACGAATAGTGCTTTAAGACAGGGCACGTTGTCACGCTCTCAATAACGGTCTTCTCCAAACTGGTTCTCTACAGTACGCAGTAGATAAGCTATACGAGGTATTCATATCCTTCCGTATTTAGAGTTTTCTTAATAGCAATAGGTGGGCCATGTATTAACCACGAAAAATACCCCCCCTCCCCCATACTGTATCAGCACACCCTCCGTACTTTTAAAACTACACATGCAAGCATTCGCAAACCCTCATCTAATTACCGCAGAGTAAAAAGTGATTCTTGACTCCAAATCACTCGTTCCTAGTCATCCACTGTCCAATGGCGTCTCTCTTCACACGACCTCATGCCTCACTAAGCTCTGACTACAACAAAGTGTGGTTTACTGGGAGCTGCTTGACATACGCACCACATTCTAACTCTCTAAGCACAGTCATTGTACCAGCTGGACTACTGTTAGCACTTAGGAACTCAAAAGCGATTGATTCCGCTAATTTCATGCGATTTTTCACAACCATCCTTCGCAATGCTCCACGGTCTCCGTTAGTACGTGATCCTACCTGGTGTCGTTTAGGCTGTGGTAGTACCTTAAAGTTTCCCCTTCAGTCACATTGCCAACAGTCGACTTTGCTGCTGGTTGGGAATGTGCCTGACATTCATTTCTCATTGTACAGATAATCGTGCTGAGGGAAAAAAAAAAAAAATTGCATGAAGGGGTGGACATGGTCCCCCACGGATATATGCATATTTTTGTTGATCGATTGAGCATTCCCGAGTGGTGAGATCACCCAAGGAATGCCACGAAAACATTCCCCAGACCATAACGCTCCCTCCTCCAGCCTGGACCCTTTTGACTGTTGCTGCAAGTGTTCACTTTCAGTCCAATGGAGCATAAAATGTAGTTGGTCTGGAAAGGCCACCTGTAGCCACTCAGTGGACGTTCAGTTACTGTATGGGCGTGTAAATTCCAACCTTTGTCGCAGACAGCGTGGGTGCGTGAACAAAGTGCCTGCTGCGGAGGCCCATACGCAACAACATTCGCTGAACAGTCTTTGCGGAGACATTGTTGGTAGTCCCTTGGTTCATCTGATCGGTTAGTTACGGAATAGTTGCACGTCTATACGCCCGTACGCATCTCCCCAGTCTTCGTTCACGCCTGTAATCTGTGGCCCGTGGTGCTCAACAGTTGCCTCGGCGTCGGTTTTGGATAGCGTTATTTTGCAATTCACTGTATTCTTTAACCACGGCAGCACCCTGACAGTTCACAAACTTCGCAGTTTCGGAAATTCTTCCACTCGTGGCACGAAAGTCAATGTTATGCCCTTCTGGACGAAAGATAAAACTGTCCGTTTCTGCATTATGACAACGACTGCACTGTTATCCGTATATCGTCCACTCCGACACGCTTTATGTACCTCCTCCACAGCTGGTGCTGCCGCCTGCCGTCTGTGAGTGGTTATTGCAAGTGGTCTTCGAACATAGGCGGTGGTCACAATGTACTGGACCTTGTACTTAATAGAATAATCAAGACAATTACTTATGCCATCTATTTAAAGATAATTTCGATACGCTCATGTATGTACGTCATCGAATTATTTCTACATCTGTCCTGTGAAGTCATGTAATAACAACGTTGACACAATCCACACTGGAACACTGAATATCCAACGCACTGCTTCACTAAGCTAGGTGGTCGGTGTAGTTGCAGACATTTCTTTACCTAGTTCTATTTTACAGGATTCCTCATTTACGTGGAGCTACTAGAGTTTACTCATCAACGGTTGCGTAACTACCTCCACCCGTGCTTCGCATGGCCTACTGACGCACGTTTCTAAAGCGATGGGTAATTAGTCGCTGAAGGTGTGAATAGTATGCTGCTTGCGGCACGTCACGGCTGTCTAATACATCGTGGATATTGCCGTCTTTAATCCGCGTGTTTCCTAAGCTTAAAGAGTAGCTTTATACTAGATGACCTACGTAAAGTGAATAGCCAGAATATTTAGCGAACAGGACAAGATATCGCTACGAGTAATTAGTATTCAGTGGACGAAACATTTTAGTGTACCGCTGAAACTTTTCTCATTCACGAAGGTACTGTAGCAATTACTTATTAAATAAAATTAAGGGGAGATGCGTCAATTCATCCTCGTGCTCGCATAACTAGTCCTGGACGATGCGTGCTGTGCGAGCAGGGCCCGTGTTCTCTTGGAACACATCACCACTAGGGAACTAAAATTTTACCATGGGATTGATCTGGTAAGTCAAAAGGTCCCTGGCAGTGATGCGACCTTGCCGTGTACACATCGGGCCCATGGAATACCACAATATGGCTGCCCAAATCACTAACGAACACACGCCATGTTTCACTCGTGGGACGTATACTCGGCCAGAAATAATATGAAACTAAACAAATCAGATCAAAGGACTCTTCCATTGGTCCATAGTCCAGGTTTTAAATCTTCGGTGCCATGTTTTCCTGTCAGGGTTATTTGAATCGCTGCTGAGTAGTTTTCGAATTACAGCTCGCCATGCAATTCGCAGAGTATGGAGCTGGTGCTGACATGTCCTGGTGGTCACAGGGTTCGCAACTGCGACCTTCAGTTCTGCAGGGACGTTTGGAGCTGTTGTCCTCTTATTTTTTGTAACAACCCTCTTCAGTGGCCGTCTCTCACCATAACTCAACACGCCTTTTCGTTCACGTTGTGACTTAGCGGTTAATGTTCTTCCGGTTTCCGTGTATTTAGTGCACAGGGTGATCAAAAAGACAGTATAAATTTGAAAGCTTAATAAACCACGGAATAATGTAGATAGAGAGGTAAAAATTCACACACACGCTTGGAATGACATGGAGTTTCATTAGAAACAAAAAAAGTTCACAAAATGTCCAACAGATGGCGCTGGACAGCAAAACTGCTACCGTGGCGAGTGAGAGGTACGCCGATATGTTACAGAATCGCATCATCCCCAGCCTGGCTGATAAACACCTGCTGGAACGTACGATGTTTATGGAGGATGGCGCTCCACCCCATATTGCTAGACGCGTGAAAGATCTCTTTCGCGTGTCGTTTGGTGGTGATCGTGTGCTCAGCCGCCACTTTCGTCATGCTTGGCCTCCCAGGTCCCCAGATCTCAGTCCGTGCGATTATTGGCTTTGGGGTTACCTGAAGTCGCAAGTGCATCGCGATCGACCGACATCTCTAGCGATGCTGAAAGACAACATCCGACGCCAGTACCTCACCATAGCTCCGTACATGCTTTAAAGTGCTGTTCACGACATTATTCCTCGACTACAGCTATTGTTGAGGAATGATGGTGGATATATTGAGCATTTCCTGTAAAGATCATCATCTTTGCTTTCTTACTTTGTTATGCTAATTATTGCTATTCTGATCAGATGAAGCGCCATCTGTCGGACATTTTTTGAACGTTTGTATTTTTTGGTTCTAATAAAACCCCATGTCATTCCAAGCGTGTGTGTGAATTTTTACCTCTCTATCTACATTATTCCGTGATTTATTCAGTTTTCAAATTTATACTGACTCTTTGATCATCCGGTACATCTTCGATGCGGTGCCCCTTAAAACACCAAACACTTTGGGTACCTTAGTTACGGAAGCGCCCACAATACGAGCACAAACACTTTGCCCACGTCAGAGATCACTTGGCTCTGACATTATCTACTCATAGAGCTGCATCAAACGAGTCTCAGGACTGAAGACAACAACAACCACCTACGCAGAAGGCTTGCTCTGATCACGACTGTCACTTTTAAGGTATCGAGGGCATTGCATAGGTCCCTTCAGTCGTCTAACACAACAACACCACCTGCATGCTTCGTTATCATCTGCTCTTCTGTTCAAGGCTGCATCCTTCGCGGTGTTTCAAAATGGCTCTAAACACTATGCGACTTAACATCTGAGGTCATCAGTCCCCTAGACTTCGAACTACGTAAACCTACGGATATCACACACATCCATGCCCGAGGCAGAATTTGAACCTGCGTGGTTCCGGACTGGTCCTAGAACCACTCTGCCACCGCGGCCGGCTTCGCGGTGTTTCCATATTTTGTTAAATCCCTGTATTTTCAATAAAGCGTGGCTGACTGAAATCGTTGCTGCATTTCGGAACACCATTATTTCACATTTCTCTGTTTACCCTCACCTTAATCTCTTATAGATACTTTTCATCCTTGTGACGTAGTAAAATACACTACCTCATCAAAAGTATCCGGACACCTGCATGTAAAGCAGAACTGACCCCAAATGTGGCAGTAACAGCAGACTGCACTGGTCAGAAGAGCTCGCACTGGAAGTGTGTGGTTCGAAGAGCACCAGGGTGAGTTTACCGTACTCCCCTGGGCACCAAACTCATCAGATTTAAACCCAGTCGGGAATATGTGGCACCATCTCGATCGGACTCGTCGCGCCGTGGGACCTCAGCCGAGAAATCTAGCGCACCTGGCCGTGGCACTTGAGCCGGCGCGGCTCCGCATCCCTCTCTGTACTTCCCAGACTCTCAAGGATCTCCTTCCTGCTCGTTTCGCAGTGGTCCGTGCTGCAAAAGGCTGTTATCAGACTTCTGACAGGTGGTCACATTAATATGGCTTGACAATGTATATTCGCTGCTTGGCTGTTCATTTGTTAATGTTTATTACATAATATGTAAATATGCATGTGAATTATTTTACCCCTGCTATAACGATTGGGTATCTCGATGTATGCCATACGATAAACAAAAAATGGCTCTAATGTCACGAAGAAATGTAAGCTATAGGTTTTTTGCGATGTTTTCTTAAATTAAGTATTCACTGTTTTTGTAATGAAAAAAATTGTTACTTTTATCGTGGGCAAATATATTGTTTTTAACAGGCTCCTGAACTATGTGGGTCTTCCAGATTTCCTTCATATCTGAAGTCTTAAATGTCATGGCTCTCTTGGCTAGGCTACTAAAGGTAGCGTCCACTTACTCGTACGTTCACAGCAGCCCATCCACTGTGTCGCAAGTTTTAATGTGTTTGTCAGAGACATTACCATTACCTTCGTAAATGTTAACGTGTTAGCTGCAAACTGGCTTAGTATTATAAGTGAATCTCATGGGGAGAATTATAACTGATTTTGCACGTTAAACAAAATCTAATGGAAAAACTGTTGCATTGGCTTTAACGATAGAGCAAGTCCGTCCCATGATGGTAGGTAGAGCAATTCTTACCATAAAAATGTCGCAACGAGTGCGCTATAAGTATGTGCTACGCCTTTACGTGCAATTATTTTAGTACTCTTCGTGTAATTGCATCGCTGAGGATAAGAGGCAATTTTTATGCCTCTGTATCATTTGGTAAATACACGAATACTATCAATCATAGCACTGAAGATCACTTCGGAAAAGTGATAGCACCGTAGCACCGCACAATTTTGATACAGATAGAAAGCCGTAATTCTTATAAAGTCCTCTACGCTATTTTTCGCGCCGTTGTTGCAATTGTTTAAATTGCAATTTACGTCACATCATGATAACAACGCAGTCGTTTCCTGTGATAGTCGCTTAAGATACCTTTTATTCTCAGATGCACCTAAACCACTATCCGATTCAACTGACACAGCCAAGGAATTGGCGCGTCAGACGACACTAACCACAGTTCACATATAATCATCCCATGGAGTTTTTTCTGTATTATTATTTATTTTTACAGTTTCTAGTGAATTATTAGTCAGATCTAACATAGTTCTGAAATAACAGGCGAGAATGTTTTACCTCTTATCAACTACATTGCATTACGATCAGAGACAGCTAGTTCATTTAAAATACTTTCACTATCTCGCAGTAATGCGACAACATAGCACACTCAGAACTGATGGCTGAGTGAGAGTTAAGTATCAATTAGAGATAGTAGATGTTACGACTAATCTTGCTGGAGAGGCTACGGTGTTCATCCGAACACAGTCAGTGTATCAATTAGTAGAGAAAGGCTCGTCACCCAGCACACTATTGATACGTTGCGCCATTGCACTGTGAGATATAAACTGACAACACGCAGGTATGGTAGTGCGTCTTTCTTGACGATTGTAGTTGGAATTGTCTACTGAGGTGTCACGAATCTTAATCTCCGTTTACATTTCACTTCTTACTTCTAATGTTCAGAACAGAATAATTTTATAAGTTGCACTGTGGTTCGAATCCCATTCCAAAATGTAAGCCCATTCGTGACAATCTGAAGAAGCCATTTCAGAGGTCAAACAGGGCATTGCACCAGTAGCAGGGCTGTTTCTGATCATGAACTGTTAAGTTCGGACCGGCCTTCGTGTCGATTACCCCTCAGTTTAAAAGTAAATTCAAGAATTACGAAGAGAGGTTCGTAAGGTATATGCTCAGGCAAGGGACACAATGGGGAGTCAGCTGATACACACAGTTGTTGCAGAAGTGAAACAAATGGAGCTATACTTTGTGTGAGCTAAAGTGAGATAAAAATATTCCACATGCTACAGGTACTAAAACGCTTCAGTCTTCGGATTTCTACGTCCGAGAAAAGTTCAAATGCAACGATTTGTGAAATCTATTCTACACAAGTAACTTTACAGTGTCTGATGGTGGTTATTTGATACAAATACTGGTCGCTCGCCCCATTCCAATCGCGTTTGGAGGGAAGGAAAAGTGGCTACACTATGTGATCAAAAGTGCCCGGACACCTGGCTGAAAATGACAAGTTCGTGGCGCCCTCGATCGGTAATGCTGGAATTCAATACGGTAATGGCCCACCCGTAGCCTTGATGATAGCTGCCACTCTCGCAGGCATACGTTCAATCAGGTGCTGGAAGGTTTCTTGGGGAATGGCGGCCCATTCTTCACAGAGTGCTGCACTGAGAGCACGCTGAGCCCTGGCGCGAAGTCGGCGTTCGAAACATCCCAAAAGGAGTTCTGTAGGATTCAGGTCAGGACTCTGTTCAGGCCAGCCCATTACAGGGATGTTATTGTCGTGTAACCACTCCGCCACAGGCCGTGCATTATGAACAGGTGCTCGATCGTGTTAAAAGATTCAATCGCCATCCCCGAATTGCTCTTCAACAGTGAGAAGCAAGAAGGTGCTTAAAACATCAATGTAGGCGTGTACTGTGATAGTGCCACGTAAAACAAGGGGTGCAAGCCCCCTTCATGAGAAACGTTCAAATGGCTCTGAGCACTATGCGACTTAACTTCTGAGGTCATTAGTCGCCTAGAACTTAGAACTAATTAAACCTAACTAACCTAAGGACATCACACACATCCATGCCCGAGGCAGGATTCGAACCTGCGACCGTAGCAGTCCCGCGATTCCGGACTGCGCGCCTAGAACCACTAGACCACCGCGGCCGGCCCCATGAGAAACGCTACCAGACCATAACACCACCGCCACACACCGTTGGGTGACTTGCGGAGTATAAATGTAGATGAAAAAATGTAGATGTAATTTTACTGTTGGCACTACATACTCTGGCAGATGACGTTCACCGGACATTCGCCATACCCACACCCTGCCATTGGATCGCGACATTGTGTACCGTGGTTCGTCTCTCCACACAACGTTTTTCCACTGCTCAATCGTCCAGTGTTCACGCTCCTTACACCAAGCGAGGCGTCGTTTGGCATTTACCGGCCTGATGTGTGGCTTATGAGCAGCCGCTCGACCATGAAATCAGTTTTCTCACCTACCGCCTAACTGTCATAGTACTTTCAGTTGATCATGACACAGTTTGGAATTCCTGCGTTAAAGTCTGGTTGATGTCTGCATATCCCTCTTCAACTGTCGGCGGTCTCTGTCAGTCAACAGATGAGGCCGGCCAGTACGCTTTTATGCTGTACGTGTCCCTTCTCGTTTCCACTTCACTGTCACATCGGAAGCAGTGGATCTAGGGATGTTTAGGAGTGTGGAAATCTCGCGTACAGACGTATGACACAAGTGACACCCAATCACCTGACCACGTTCGAAGTCCGCGACTTCCGCGGGGGCGCCCCAGTCTGCTCTCTCACGATGTGTAATGGCTACTGAGGTCGCTGATATGGAGTGCCTGGCAGTAGGTGGGAGCACAATGCACCTGATATGAAAACGTGTGTTTTTGGGGCTGTCAGGATACTTTAGATTAAATAGTGTATATTTCCCAGTATGGTTATTATATCCTCTCATTTTACTCTTGTGGCTCCTGCAGAAGATGCGTCGGGAGTAGTAAAATTGTTGTTAGACAGTTTACCTTAAACACTGCTTCTCTAAATGTGCCAAGCAGTGTTTCACCATAAGTAGTAATTTTTCTCCAATGATTACTGTACCACTTAAAATTCAATGAGCTATACCACTCTTTTACGAACCTAGGCAGCATGACTGTGTATTTGTTTGACGTCTGCTCCAAGGTCTACATGATCAAAACTCCTAATTGAAGAAGCAGAGTTCTAAAATAGCACAAGCGTCATCTATGCATGCTTCCTAATAGTCTCACTGTGCCTCCCCAGAAATTCTCTAACAGATATTTCTTGCACTCATTTTCCCTACCATAAATTTCACGAGTTGGTCCCACGTCACGTCATATCGCTTCGTATTGTTACCTTTAAATAATTAAACACAGTTACGCGCCCCAATATTTTATCGCCCGTACTGTAAATTTTATTTTATTTGTACCCATTGTCTTTAATTCTCCTACCTTCAGGGACAGATACCATTCTGAATACAAAGTAGTAATCCGTTTCCGAATGATGGAGCGACGCCTTGTGCTGTACAGAAGAGCGTCAGGTAGCATGGAGCCCCGGCGTATTCCCTTCCGTAGCGCCTGCAGCAGGGAACGCATCAGTTCAAGGTTTCTCGTGTTTCACGTGAGCTGCATCTTAAGACCAGCGCGGTATTCGTTTCCTTATACAGAGATGTCGTCAGCTCGCCGCAGTCGCGAGCATGGTGACTGAAAGAAGTAATAGCAACATACGGCACCAGCAGTGCCTCCGTCTTGGATTTTAACTTACTACACGGTCAGTCATATCGCAGCATTGAACCAACTCCCGATTCCACAATAAAGTTTTTCAATGATTCGTAACTGTGGAAGTTTTATTTCTTGTACGGTGTTGGGCTTTCTAGGGTTGCAGTAAACTGGGGAAAGTATATCGTTAGTGCGCTCGAATTTTTAACACTGTTCGTGAAGAGCAGCAACCGTACCAGCACATGAATGACAATGAACAGGGTATTTAGAGTGCTCATTCAGAAATGTGTCTGTCGGAAAAACTGTTTTCCTCATTTTTGTTGTGCGACAAAAAGCAATAGCTATCGAAAAAGATCGTTACATGTTCTTGTGGCATTTTGTTTAGCTGAGCCAATATTTAGTTTTTTGTTGTTAAAGTACTAAGTTCTGTATGTCATGGAGCATGATTTTACAAGTGTAAATAGTACTGAGTAGCTTATTTAGTGTACATGCTAGCATTTTCTTAGAGAGAGAGAGAGAGAGAGAGAGAGAGAGAACCTGTACCTTATAGGAGACAGTGTAGAATCAAAGATCTGCCATACATTCGGTCGCAGTGAATGTGTGTTATCACACTTTTACACATGACAATGAAATTCCATTTTCAGGGGGAGAGCAAAAGATTAAAATTGCTTACATACATTTTTATTTAAAAAAATAAGTGCATCATATACAGCAGCTCAAAATTCCTTTTCTTTGTTTGCAGGTGCAGCAGTTGTTCGTGATGAAGTTAACTGCAGCGGTAAGATACAGTAGAAAAGTCCACTTTCCTTAGTCTCTGAATGTGGTTTTATATATCAACTTAAGTATTCTGAGTGCAGATTATCCTTATAACTTTACTCAGTTATCAAAAGAATCGATGTTTTCTCCGTAGACAAGCAATTATCATGTCCCTAAGCTTGTTTTCAGCAGCGCTATATTTTCATAATTGCAAAACTGTGGATGAGAGTAAACGCATGTGTAGAATGTAATAAAATTAACAAGAAAAGCAAGATCTACTTGCAATGTGGTGCGATGGACATCAAAGGCAACTCAGTCTCCGTAACGCGAAGGGAAGCATGCAACGACCTAACGGCGCCGCAGACGCTATCATTTCAGAAGCAGCTTCTTCCTCCTTTTCCCTTGCTGGCAGTTGTTGATGAATGTTACATAAATTTCATTGCACTAAACATTTACATATCTAAAGTAATATCACAACGAAGTGGAAATATATTTTAAAATACAGTCACATTCCTTCTTTACGGCTACTTTACCATTCAGTGACTTAATTCACACGAAAATCTTAATTTACTCTGTTCCTCACGCAATCATTGTGACCTAGTACTCGTTTTTGAAGTAATGAATGTGTATGTAGTTCCAGTTGGGATGGCAGTAGTGTGGAATATATTTTCATTTCGTAACATTTATAATTCAGTGTGTTGTTTCACAAACATTTCTTTATGTATTCGTGATAAGTTAAAGCATGTTGTTGTTGTTAACGCCGCAGTGCGATTCAGTAAAATACAGAATTTCATGACTGACGTGTTCTGTGCTCCCGGGTGATTTTTTTTTTTTTTTTTTTTTTTTTTTTTTTGAGATGTAACAAGAATTCTGTTCTAATAAACACGGATCCCTCGTGTACGGATCGTGTAAAACCTAGAAGGCTGGACAGCGGTGTCCAGATTGGTGCCTTGTTTCATGACTTGCGGAAAACCTTCGATACAGATCAGCACATTCGTCTACTAAGCAAAGTACCAGCTTAAGTAATGCTGGAACTGGTGTTTAATGAGACATGAAGATTTGATAGCTAGTTAAATTTAGTACGTCGTTCTTAATGGTGAGAAGTCAGAAGAGAAAGTATTAAGCTACGTATCTGAGGGTATTGTGTAAGGACAGTTATTGGAATTAAACTCCGTCCGAACAGGCCTCGGAAGACCCAACGGTATCGACCGACCGTCGTGTCGCCCTCAGAAGATAGCCGCCACTGGATGCGGATGTGGAGGGACAAGTGGTCAGTACACCACTCTCCCGGCCGTTGTCAGTTCTCGCTACCAGAACCGCTATTTCTGAGTCGGGTAACTCCTCATATGGTCTAACAAGGGCTGAGTGCACCCCACTTGCGAACAGCGCTCGGCAGACCCGAACGGTTACCCATGCAAGTGCAGCAAAGCCGGACAGCGCTTAACTTCGGTGATCTGACAGGAACCGGTGTAGCCACTGCGGCAAGACCGTTGGGTCACAGTTATTGTAACTTTCTGCGTATAAATAGTCTGACAGACAATGTAACACTCTGGAGCTGTTTAGACGACGGGTTGTGTTAAAGTTGGTGTTATCCTTTGAAAATTATTGTGAAATATAGGAAGGTTCTCATAGGAGAAGCACTTCCTGCAAATACAGCAGCTGACCCATATCATTAATAAACGTAATGTACGTAAATAGAGGGAAAAACATGTTATAATTTGACTACAAGATCGGTTACCCGGTATTGGAATGTGTCACAACGAGTCTCTAACGTTATTCGTCTCTAACTCTTTTAGGTAGAATGACCACATAAATGTAGGCGTGAGGATTTCAGATGAGAGGCGGATATCTGAGAAACCGTGAGGATGTGCAATCCATCCACCGGGGAAGTCGCTGACAAAAACAGTGAGTTTGCTAATGAGTATTGTTGGTCGGACCAAGGATGTTAGGTGGTTGGATTACGAGAAGATTCCAGCCGGCCGTTGCGGCCGAACGGTTCTATGCGCTTCAGTCTGGAACAGCGCAACCGCTACGGTCGCAGGTTCGAATCCTGCCACGGGCATGGATGTGTGTGATGTCCTTAGGTTAGTCAGGTTTAAGTAGTTCTAAGTCTAGGGGACCGATGACCTCAGATGTTAAGTCCCATAGTGCTCAGAACCATTTGAACCATTTGAAGATTCCAAAAGGAACAGCGCGATTGCATCAATGTTGCCCGCTCACGTGTGCAATTTTTGTGCTCTGGAGAAGCAACTTCATTATAGATAAAACATCCCGTCATCTGCCAGAGAAAGGAGATGCCATCTGCGGCGAAACAAATGAACTACAAAAAAAAAGGTTGTGTATAGATTCTCCTGCCTTAGATATGCTAGTGTCTCTCCTTCATCGTCGAATATAAATCTCGCTTAGTGATTAAAATGGTAAAATTTGAGTTTACACAAAGGAGTGCTGACAATCATTCTTTCCGCGCACAAGGGAAAACGGGGCGACATTAAAAGAAACTCTGGTGAACGATGTATCTTACATCACAAATATATATGAGGTGGCTTGCGAAATACAAATGTACATGAATTGAGATACAACACTCGGGTACTGCGTTTTTGCTAGTTACGCAGCAGCGCGGGATTAGCCGAGCGGTCTCAGGCGCTGCAGTTCTGGACTGTGCGGCTGGTCCCGGCGGAGGTTCGAGTCCTCCCTCGGGCATGGGTGTGTGTGTGTTTCTCCTTAGGATAATTTAGGTTAAGTAGTGTGTAAGCTTAGGGACTGATGACCTTAACAGTTAAGTCCTGTAAGATTTCACACACCTTTGAACCTAGTTACAATTTTTTTTTAGTTTTTTAAATGTGTAATTATGTTGTTTGCGTTAATCTCTCCACTGATCTTTTTCTACCTCTCCTCTTCCCATCGTTTTCTACACCTTTCCTTAAAACGTAAATTCAAGTAACAGTTACATAGTGTAAATAGGTTTAAGGATTCGGGACTTTTTAGTGTAAAAAAAAACACTAATAATAGTTAAAATTTATCTGCATAAGAACTGTAATCATTTGTGCGGGCTAAGCAACAGTTATCGGTAAACTCTTACTAATTGGCTTAATCATTGTTATATGGCATGATATAATTTAAGGTTGAATAACAACGCATTTTGGTTTTACTAACTTCGTGTTGACGACGGCCCAATACGCCGAAAGCTGGTTCGAATAAACAAACATTAGTACAGCAAAAAGGGATTCTATTTCAGTTTTCAACTTTAAATATGAAATCTTTACAACAAGAATTAATGGAAGAATCCATAAATATGATTGTCGAACACGGCCTGCAGTAGCTTCCAGGGTGCGTGTTACATACAGAGCAGTTTACATTCCCGTGTTTAACGTACGCTCTTCTCTTCTTATCCGTTGTTGGCAACTTTGGTTCGCAATAAAATCCATTTACGACAACATATTCGGGGTCTGTTCTTTAAATCACGCGATACCACGTCTTTCGTATAATTCTTTAGGCGCGAATTCGGCAATGTAGGCGAAAAGCTGGTTCGACCACCCTGTTGGCGTGCTGCGTGCGTCCAGACGAACAAAGGCGGTGCGTGAGTGCATTTGACGTATGTTTGATGGTTTCCGCGTTGTTAGGACGGCATCGCTAACCACTTTGCTCACTTAGCCCTCGCGGACACCGCTGCATTGTAGACGAGCGCCCTTTTGTCTGGCTTAGGCGGTTGTCGGTCATCGTCCTAGACCCCTGCCGAGCTCCACATATCCCTTAAACACGTTTCGAGAGATTAGGTGGTCTCGACCCATCCACACAAGCCTTTCGCTAATCGGGCGCCGGACCCAAGCCTCCCGCGGACAGAAAAAAAGGACCCATGCCTCCCTGACCCTTCGCCTGGGGCACAGGACCCAAATCTCCTACGATCAGAGATCCAGTTCCGTTTCAAAGCACGTGGTAACATACATACTTGTCGTCGAAGCTATAAAACACATTTCTATCGTAAATGATAAGGAAAAGACTGTTTATCCTGCTATTGCTCAAGTATGAATTACTGGTTTTTGTACCAGTTCGTTTACTGTTATCCAGGGTGCACCATCAATTGGTAAACTGTATATGGTTTTAAGTTATAGGAAACTAATTTCACGAGTTTCATTGTTGTTGTTTTTCCATCTTCGAAGTTTGCCGCCTGTTGCTTCCAGATCTTTAAATCTGGAAAAGGCCCTTACTTACTTCTATTTTTTGAGGAATTGATTGCAATTTTGGTGTCTAGTAAACTTTGCTGCAGTACCTCAATGAATATGTGTATCTTTTGGCTAGAGGAGTAGAACCGACTATTGTTCTTGCTGTGGAAACTTTCGCAAGTATTAGCGGTTTCTGTCTGTTGCAACTTGGTTCTGCCCTCATGGGTAGGGGAAGGAGTGCATATTTGTATATATAATCTACTAAATAGTCGCAGAACTTCTGTAATTTTTCACACACAGGCATCGCTGATGTTAAGTCTTCAACAAAAGTCACCTACCATATCAGGATCCAGCATTGTACAAGATATATGAAAGAAATATCCTGACTTCATTTCTGGAATAGTAGTCATGTGCAAGTCCCAACGTTTCTGTCTTTCGACCCCAGCTCTATTAGATGAAACATAACGTTGAATTCTTACTTCAGTCCCCACTTAACTTCCAGCTTTCATTATGCTTTCTTCAAACTCTGAAAATATTGTTGCTGGAGATAATTTCAGACATGCATTATCACATTTAATATGTTGAAATGACTTGCTGATGAAGGGAAGTTGTTCTATTGTCCAACAGAGGAAAAACCATTGGAATATAATGTCCACTAACAAACCCATGTATGGTAAATAGCTTCCAAAAAACTTTGTGCAATACTTCAAAATAGTGTGTGACAGTCAGTGTTGATGGAACTTTGAAGTTTACAGCTTCACATAATATCACCACATATTTGTCAGCGTCATTATGTAACAACAAATCAGCCCTATCTGTGGGTTCCACACTTAATGTACTCAGAACAATATGAAAATCCTGAATACCTGCAGGAAATTTTCGTAGAGTTTTCCGCCTACGTTTGTAAACGGGTTTACGAAAGCTGTATAAACTCTTAATGATTCTCTTCCGTGTGTTCTCCTTCCACTTGATTATATATTCTGTATAAGTTTCAAATGTTCAACTATGTGTGAAATCTTATGGAACTTAACTGCTAAGGTCATCAGTCCCTAAGCTTACACACTACTTAACCTAAATTATCCTAAGGACAAACACACACACCCATGCCCGAGGGAGGACTCGAACCTCCGCCGGAACCAGCCGCACAGTCCATGACTGCAGCGCCTTTAATCGGCCGGCTAATCCCGCGAGGCTGTATAAGTTTCTATGGTCTCATATATATATTGGCGCGTTCCTCTTCAGACCACAAAACTATTTTGTGTCTCTGAATTTTATCACCATCTGCGTGGTTGTGGTCGTCGTGACACACTAGCGCTTCAGTGTCTTCAATAGAGACAGTTTTATTAAAATTCTCGTAACTCCTAATGTTGCACGTCCACCGCGCTACACCACATTTTAACAATTTTTGGAATCTGAAAGTGTAACCTTTCTGAAGTACCATTTTCTTTCCCGTTCTACTCACAGTAACTGCAACAGCGTAGGAGGCAATGTTGACGATGAAGTGATCGGCTGCTGACAGAAACATGGGCCTACAAAGTAGCACTCCAAGAAGGTACGGAGGTCTCGGGGTCTAGAGTTGTTCGGGAGGCATGGATCCTGCTTACGGGAGCTTGGGTCCTGCGCCTCTCCCCCCCCCCCCCTTCGCCCCCCCCCCCCCCGCCCCCCAATCTTGTAAACCCTCAAACGTCTGCCGCCTCGGTTCTCTCCAGTGAACGTAGACGTTGCAGTAGCTGAGTTATTCGCCTAGAAGTTTCGTACTGCAGTACATGTGAAGTGCTCCGTAGTGAAAATAGTCTTACAAGGTCTTGGCCATGGAGTGGCCATTTCAGCATTGTTTGCTAGTTGTCTGATCAATCTTCAGGACTGATATAGAATATTCGGGCACAACTCCACGTAGTAGATTCCTCAACACCCGACAGCGGGCTTGTCTTTTAAACTTTATTTTAGGTTTAAGAACAAAGTAAAACAACGCGTGAAATAAATTTTGTGAAAAGCTATCGTCCACCAACCACAGAAACAAAATTTTGAAACAGAACAGATTTCGTTTGGATCTGACGACTTATATCTGCAGACAGAAGGCAGGAATTTTGCTAACGGGATTGATTCTGATTTTATTATTTCTCGTCCACCCCAGGACATTTCTCGTAGGAGCAACTCATGTACTTCTTTTTCAATGTCTTTGAAAAGTGAAAAGAGTCAAAGACATAAAATTGCGTTTACCTGAAACATGAAATTAAATCTCTTAGTATTGTTTTCGCGGATAATGTGCGTTAAATGAAATCATTAGTGAACCTTCGGATTTTCATAATTAAATGCTCTCGCGGAAGAAGATTCTGTAAGCCTGGTTCTGTTACATTCTTTTGAGCAACAGAATCCAGGATCAAAGATAATTAAAATGTTCTTTCTGCTCTCTGCAGCGTACGGCTAAAAAATATCCTTTCTTGAGGAATATTAATGAAATCACTAGTTATCACGTTGAATCAGTGTTCTGCAGTTGCGAGGTAGTTCTTGCTGTAAGGGTACAATACCCTTTACATACGATCTTTGCATCGATTATGCAAAAATTGTAATTGTTGTGGAGCGACCGAACGTGGAGGCAGTAGCGTATAGGCAGAGCTGATAGGTCATCCATACGGTTGTTGTGTAATGGCACACAGATCGTTTGAAGTGTTCTTTAATAGTGTCAGTATCAATACTTGCGTGTTTAAGGAAATGAATGTTGTATAATAAAATCGGTGAATTGGTAATTTTTAATAGTACATTGCCCAGCATCACATACGATACTGAGTGAAGTTAACAGGAGGAAAGCTGCATTTCCAGTATAAATCAGTATATACAAACGACAAAACGACGAGTGTATTCAGTGCGCAGACACGGGGAGTAGACTTTCTTTGCTGTAAGGGGGTGACCAAATGTCATACTGGGAGAAAACGTTTAACATACATCTCTTGTAGATTACTCCACTATGAAAAAGTGTCCTGTCTTTTCTTCAGTTACACAGATAAGAATGATTTTCATAAATATATTTCATAATATATTATACTATAACTAAAACTATGCATTGTGTGTGATAAACTAAATTCAAATTACTTTACAAACTATTGAATGTCCCGTCCGGTTATCTTGTTTCCTTTAGTGCACATCAATATGCTATGTTTCCACGCCAATCTCTCTTTGTTTAGGGATGATATCCATGGCCGAGACATTTTAAGATTCTTGTGAACACGACGAACCTGTGAAATTTTAAAATTAACGGTGAAAAATGATAGTGAACGCTTCGGAAAGATTTGCTAGTTGTATCAGATTTTCATCTCAAAATCCGGTCTGGCCAGCAAGATTTTTCATCGTCTGAAGTCACGGTAGAAAGAGAATAGAGATGGGTACCTCGCTTAAAACCGGTTTGCCTAAAGAGCGTGAAGAAAAGACTGCTCTCGATTTTTCTTAAAAGTCGAACGTAAGATATAGGGGTAGGAAAACGAATTCCGAATCTGCTCACCCCCCCTCCCCTCCTCTCTCTCTCTCTCTCTCTCTCTCTCTCTCTCTCTCTCTCTCTCTCTCTCTCTCTCTCTCTCTACAGAACCTAATGTGCAAAACATTGGCTTTTCTCCTGAATATTCAACTCGGAAACTGCGTCTCTCTAGGGTACTGTACATGCGTACTCCTTGACAGCTGCCAGCTACCATGGCTGTCAGATACTTGTTTGCGCTCACCAAAGAATTTCCTCGCTCGCTGTTGAAGCTCACGCTGTTCTTTCGTCATGCGTTTGCTTGGCGATAAGCCTGCACCAGCCTTTGTGCTATGCTATTTACTGCGTTCCCTCTTACGAAACTGTACACGTTGCAGATCCCCCGAAGGATTTGCTCGTGCAAGATCAGCCCATGAATACACCTTGCGAGGAAAGTCGGTCCCCCAAAGTCAGGTCGAGTATTACGTGCTTCATACTCACATATTACTACGCTTAGCCAAGAACAAAAATCCTGGTTAAGAATGGTGTAACACTAGATTATAGCTTGTTGCCGCTATTGCCCAACACGAATGTCGAAGGAACAATGAAATGTGTAATGAATTTTATCCATAGTGGATGCTGTCGAGCTCCGTGACTGTTCCTTTATGGGGTTGTAGAAAAATATCCGCTACCAGTCACAATAAAAGGTTGTTTATTCGTCACACGACCGGTTTCGGGCTTGCGCCCATCTTCGGGTGTTTATACATTCGTTTAAATGTTTGTATGGATATCACTGTATAAATGCAAAAAAATTATTATTTGCTGGTGACTCCACAAATACGAGTTGGACAATTGTAAGTGGTAAGGCAGCATTTGACGAAAATATATCTGTACTTACAAAAAGATGAAACACCATTATTACAGTTAAGCTGTGATGATAGTTTTGCCACTTAGTTACACGCTTATGGTCATTTTCACGTCCATATATCAGGTATTGCTCCATATTACACTATTATGATGTGCACTCGTGAAATACACTATGTTTACATACAAACATGTGGGCTGTGGTCAAAGAACTTAGATTAGCAGATGTAAAGATGTTGCTCACACAGAAACTCGTAGGTTCTGGTCAAAGAACTTAGCCACAGGAAGTGAAAAGGTGTTGCATATATAGAAATTTAAAAAGCTATTATAGACTGCGACGTTTCTTGACACACATTATGAAATTTTTTGGTTCACATTTTTGACGGAAAACTTAGATCTAGAAAGTACAATGTTGTCATATATATGAAATTACTCAAAGCTATTACAAATTAAAAAAATGACAGCTAGAACTGTTTCGAGCCACACTGTTGTCAGAGAACTTAGATCTAGGAGGTACAATAATGTTACGTATATGAAATTTTTTAAAGCTATTACACATTATAGAATGCCAGTTACAGCTTGTGTTTACAATAATACTATTACAAAATATGATGATGACCCTTGGACTGTTGTATGACTGCTACATCGAATTTCCTTAGCCGGCCGCGGTGGTCTCGCGGTTAAGGCGCTCAGTCCGGAACCGCGCGACTGCTACGGTCGCAGGTTCGAATCCTGCCTCGGGCATGGATGTGTGTGATGTCCTTTGGTTAGTTAGGTTTAAGTAGTTCTAAGTTCTATGGGACTGATGACCTCAGATGTTAAGTCCCTTAGTGCTCAGTCATTTTAACCATTTTTTTGTTACTTGCATGTCAGTGAAACAGAGACTTTATAGTAGAGTTACAAGTAGTGAAAGAGTTCAATCTGCATAGAACTTGGAACTGAGCTGAAAGATCCTAAAACTATAGGTCTTGAGCAGTGATGAGAAGAAAAAATGCATCACAGAAAATCGTGGAGTAAACTGGAAGAATTTAAAATCTGATACTATAGGAGTGGTTAGCAAAGTAGTGGGTAAATAAAGTTGAAACGATTGGGTATTAAAAATAACAGTGAAAAGAAAACTGGTGAAAACACTCGCATGGAGGGAGAGAAATGTTAATGATACAATTGTTCCAGCCTCTAGGTGTAATTAACTCTAGAATAGAAGAAACTTTCGGAGGGGTGAGGGGAGGGAGAGAAGAAAGCATACACACTCCGTCAAAACAAATTATCTTCTTGTTTACTTGCATTAGGTATGAAAGTGTAAAGACAACACTCCTCGAAATTCTAATTCCGTATCTGAAAACTCGCATAACGACACTGGGACTATGTGTGACCAGCATGCATATTACGTTGCAATTAGACAAAGTCATTTACTACCTAGGCTGAAACATTCCCCAGTTCTAACACAGTACAAATAACAATGAAACAAAGATCCATACTTAAAAGTTTATTCATATGGTTTATAACTGTTTCGCTACTAGCACTTTAATTTCGATGGATCGCTTCCCATAATCACCCCATGGGCTCAGATGATGATGGTTCGTTAGGAGCATAGCGGAATTTTGAAATACTAGCTGAGGACTAGCCAGCGCCACCAGTCCCGCATAAGCATAACCATGAGCTTCATATGTAATTTAGTAACCACCGTTGGGCGCCAATTGGAGCGTTGAAGTGATCAGAAGCGGAGTTCATGGCTTCACCGTCCAAACAGCGAAGGAGTGTCTTATTAGGTAAGAAAAACAAATCTCAAAGGGAGCTGCGCGCCTACGGTGTGGGTGGCAATTGAAGCATAAACAGTCGTTAGGTGGTGAAGCTGAACATCCTAAATAAAATACATTCTCACAAGGGAACCTCCCCATCGCACCCCCCTCAGATTTAGTTATAATTTGGCACAGTGGATAGGCCATGAAAATCCACAAAACTTCTTCCTGTTTTCTCGACTGATCTGTGTTCAGTTTTTCAAGGCCTATCCACTGTGCCAAATTATAACTAAATCTGAGGGGGGTGCGATAGGGAGGTTCCCTTGTCAGTGTAGCATGGACCAATGAGTCTCTCACACAGGCTGTTAAGAGAAAACTGTTCTGCAGAATAGTCATATTCCTCCATTCGCCATTGCTAGAGGCAATCTAAAATCGGTGAAGAGATTAAATTCAGGACTCATTTAGGCGAAAATACGTCAATAGGCTACCACCGTCACTGAACAGAACATACTGGCAGTGAGTTATCGAGCCAATTGTGCATTACGACACCTTTGATGTAGAACATTAGTACTTCAGTTCTGAAATTTAAATTCAAGATGGCTGGTTCTAAAAAGTCGAAAAACTGTTCATATTTAAACCGCCTCACAGCGATATTTCGGAACCTATATTTCGATGATTGTGTAATCTGCCATTGAATCTGGCGGACAACGTGTACCAGAATCGCTGCATCTCCCTCCCTCCTTCTCACCCAACCATCATCACCCATATTTTTCTACGTATCTGGGGATCACGAAGGGACAGGTATAAAAAAGAGTAATTTTCATGCACTGGAGGAACTGCAGGCAGCCATACATAGACGGTTGCACGGTTTATTTCAGGAGCCACGCAGAAATTGTGCACACATGCCGCCTGGTTGCAGGAGGAAATTTACAACATATCGCCTTGACGACACATCAACCGCCACAAGTATCTCTTCATAGATAGTCACTCTGCAGCACAGTTTGTGTTTCGGATCCCAGATAACATAAATATTTTCATACTTCTCGTGATAGTCACAGGTGCTTATTTTGTTATAGCTGTATTAAAAAGGGCAGTAGGTCGCAATCAATAGTGATTATTGTCTCTTAAGAACTAGTAGAAGTGCTCTAAATTTAGATTTAATTGGTAAAGTCATCCCCGCGGACGGATAGTTTGGGCATAGTATGTGATTAGGTGAAAGTGGGCGATTGTCGCGAGGTCCACAGCACGCTGAGCGGCAGGAAGCACTCTTCTTTGCCACCGCGGAGCGCGGACTTTCTACCAGCGAAACAGAGCGGGAAGCAGCGCCGGGTAATAGCCTCGAACCAGGTCACTTCTGTTTTATTTTCTTATCACGCGACTGCGCCGTAAGACTTTCGTCTTCTGTTCACTGCACAACACCGATGAGAGTCACTCAGCGCCCTGTACGTCTGACCCCTACCTGTGTTCACCCTCACAGATTCTACAAGGACCAAAGGAACCATCTTCTTCATAATTAACACTGTAGCCAAGAATTTTTTGACTGGAGCCTATTTCCACCTAGGTTACAATATTTAAGACCTAGTCTCAGACGATTAGTTTAGATTTTACACAGTCATTTTTAAGTATTTTACAGTATTTTCCCGTACGGGGTACGATAGACATGAAAGTGGCAGAGAATTTACACGATACGCTCCTCTTTTTGAGGGTTTACGAACAGTCGGCGCACTTAAGGGGGGGTAGGACGTCAAACGGGCCGACTTGGAGCAGGAGATGCACCACAGGACATTTCAATTTCCAGTGTCTACACTTTTACAAATAAATTCATAAAACTTTGTCAGCATGACCAAGAAGGATTCAGAATTCACACTCACAGCAGTGGAAGTTCTAAAACATAACGAAGTTTACGTGTGAAATTTCTTCATTTTTTCACTTACTAATGGCAGCATTTGTTTCTATAGGTACATTTTTCTTCATAAGTAAGAGAGATTCTTCGATGAATTTTGCACAGCATACAAACCATACTTAAAGGTGTATGAAACTGTAGTATTTTCCAAATCTATTAACAACTGTGGTAAAAATTGAGGTAATTAACTATAAAATGTGTTTTTTCTAAACATGAAGTTTAAAATATAATAGTTCATTCGTTTTTTTCATAAATTAAGTTAATTCTAGAGTTTCATACACCTGTGAGAATGGTATGTATGCTGTACAAAATTCATCGAAGAATCTCTCTAACTTATGAAGAAAAGTGTACCTATAGCAACAAATTCAGCCATTAGTAAGTGAAAAAATGATGAAATTTCGCACGTAAAAAAATTTATTTTGCTATGTTTTCGAACTTCCACTGCAATGGGTGTGAATCCTGAATCCTTCCTGGTGATGCTGACAAAGTTTTATGAATTTATTTGTAAAAGTATAGACACTGGAAATTAAAATGTCCTGAGATGCCTCTCCTACTCAAAGTCGGCCCGTTTGACGTCCTACCCCCCTTAAGAGGAGAAATGCTAACGTCATTGAAGTAAGAAAGTTTAGGGCTTAAAGTCGTTGGTGACGGAGCGCAAGTTCAGATTGGGGGGAGACTGGTGAAGGAAATCGGTCGTGCATTTTCAAAGAAACTGTTCAAACATTAGACTTAAGCGATTTAGGGAAATCACGGAAGGCTTAAATTTGAATGGCCATATTTCAGTATTTTAGCACTGCAATACCTTACTTCGTAACAAATTCTGTCTCCTTCGCAAAAATACCATTTTAATCGCGCGGAAGAGCTAAGAATCTGCATTAAACACGACGTTATCCACAATTTGTTCGTGTTACATTACGAACATTTGAATTACAACTTACGTTATGCAGGTAGAGATGCGAAATTCAGGTTAGACACAGTATGTCTTGGTGTAAGAGATGGGCCTGGAGCTAAAGTAATACTGCTCCAAATGCTTGCCAGAGCGATAATTCTCGGTCAGATGATAAGACTGAAATCTACTTTGAAGATTTAGAGTTAAGCTGTGAGAATTTAGTGTAAATATCCTTAATCTTCACGATCTTCTCCCTTCTGTAGTCAACGTAATACCTGTAGTGCGTACTACCAGAATACAACGAGGACCCTCCGTTGTCAGCGTATAATTAAGTTTACGAAAGAACTGTACAACGGTTAATTTTGGGCAGTTTTGTGCTAGTTATTACTGGCATATCACACTCCGAACATGGAAATTGTATCAAGTCGTATAGCTGATAATACGTAAATTTGAGTGATTTAACATAGGCGTCCGTGGCCATGTTATTATGCTAAAGAAACTGTGGTGTGACTCTTAAATAGGAAACCATTGCTGGGAATGCAGACACGACAATTCCAGTATGTATATCGCGAATTTTGCATAATTTTGATGTTTTTAAAGGAAATACATGTCGGCAGCCTTGAAGTATCACTTACATTAAGGACTGAAGAGCGTGCCTATCGTTTGCTGCTGACTTTGTTGACTGGGCCGTGATGGAAATAGAAATTATACCAATTCAGTAGAACAGGAAGAAATCCTCCATCCTCGCCTCCTCCGTCCTCCATACCCCCCCTCCCCCCCACGAATTTATGCCAATAAGTTTGTATAATGCTGACCTGATTAACTATTGTTTTGAAGGGAAGTAGACGTTAACATCCTCTGTATCGAGCCTTAGTGTGAACGTTTGGTGGTGTTAATCTAAATGCCTTCTTTATACATGCATTATATAGCCTATACATTGTTTCAAACTGAAATCAATTCAGAAGTACTTCGCCTTAAGGAATGCGATATGTAACATTTAGGGGGCCACAGAATTGCTTTCCTACTTTTTGCAGCAGTAGTATATTCTCTTGATACATTCAGACCGAAGTGTGCATATTTATTTTAGATGTGTGATGAATGTTCGTATAGTCACTTCATTGCTTGTATTGTTGACGAAGAGAAGTGTGTGGAACCGTTTGCCGGCACTTGACCCAGTTCTCTCGTATGGCTCCAAGTCAGCCGCCTAATTTAGCGAGTCCATCCGGATGGTGGACCATGGTCAACAGTCAGTTTCTTTTCTCTGAGATGCTGCTGTGATGGTGTGTCGTGAACAGCGACTGGATAGCGCAGTCTGTAAAGCAATTGTTCGCAAAAGACAGCTAAAATCTGCCATGAAGTTTCACTGTGTAACTGTGGATAGGTTTGTGCGTCACTGTCTTAGGTTACTCTACAGTCTTGGTGATCAGGAGCTCCAAGCCACCCTCTCGTCCTCTTTACCACCTAATAATGGTGATGTCAGTTTCGTTTCGCTTCTAGGACTCATAAACAGACAACGTCAGCCTCGAGCGCAACTGCACTAACGAGCTATGAAACGAAGGCTACTATAAAAGAGGCTGGTGTAGCACAGATGCTGTGGCAGTAGATGCTTCCGCCTACATACCGCAGACCACGGGATAGCAGTTCCCCTCTCCCTATCGTTTGCAGTGTTGGTTGCCAGTGCTGCTCACTAGCGTTCTAGTTGCAGACAGCTACATTCAACGACGGAGCATGGGAGCAGGGCCCCGCATAGTGCTGCTCACACCACAGTAGCTTACAAAGAGCGTTGATATGCCGTTAAAGTATACTATACTATACTCTTTAAAAAACGCAGTTGCTTAGATACCTCAGTTGCTGAAGCTTAAAATACTAACAACAATCAAAATTTCCTGAGTAGTGGAGCAGTGGGCATATGTAAGCCATGTCGTCACTTGGCCACGCAGTAATGCAAACACACAGGTCAAAAAAATGGCTCTGAGCACTATGGGACTCAACTGCTGAGGTCATTAGTCCCCTAGAACTTAGAACTAGTTAAACCTAACTAACCTAAGGACATCACAAACATCCATGCCCGAGGCAGGATTCGAACCTGCGACCGTAGCGGTCTTGCGGTTCCAGACTGCAGCGCCTTTAACCGCACGGCCACTTCGGCCGGCTACACACAGGTCACTTGGCTTAATGTCCTTATGTAAACAAAACGGTGGCCAGACGCCTTGATCCTTACGCAAACAAAACACACAATTGTGCTCTTTAAGTTATACTGACACAAGTGTAATTTGACCCTAATGTAAAGAAACTGTTCTTTCAAGTTCTCGCCTCCTCCCAATTCTCTGCTACCCCATTCCGCCATGAAGGCATTGACCATCTGTCTCAGAGTGGGATTTAAATGTGTTAACAGCTATGGCGATTACTTTAAAATAGTCCGCCCCCGGTAGCTGAGAGGTCAGCGCTACGGAGTGTCAATCCAAAGGGCCCGGGTTCGATTCCCGGCTGGGTCGGAGATTTTCTCCGCTCACGGACTGGGTGTTGTGTTGCCCTAATCATCATCATTTCATCCCCATCGACGCATAAGTCGCCGAAGTGGCGTCAAATCGAAAGACTTGCACCAGGCGAACGGTCTACCCGACGGGAGGCCCTCGTCACACATCATCATCATCATCATACTTCAAAATAAGGTTTACTTACTTTTTGCATTTGCCTCTTTTTCATTTGACTGCTGCTTATGACATGCTGGTGTAGGCAATGAATGATAATTGGTATATTATGGATGGTTTGTGCAGCGATAGAACCGGTTGTTTCTCCATGCAGTAGACCCTGATACAGCATCAAGTTGCTACTACCTTAGTAGAGTCTATATGTTGGCTCTGGAGTACTGTTACCACATCGCAAAGCACTTGCTAACAGGTGACACAGAACTGTGTAGTACATACACAAAATATGTATTTATGCAACGAATTATAATTGTTATGTAACGAAGTAAGAAATTGACCAAGGCGTACTTCCTGCTGTGCCTTCAGGTATTTACTATGTTACCTGGTTAGCAGAATGTATGAGCTACATCTGACATGATTCCCATATCACAAAGCAATCGCTTGAGGATGATGCGGAACTGTATAGTACAAATCTCAAACAATAGTACTCAGCAGTAAATAATTTCTTAACCCTAAGGAAGACTGCCTATGTCGACAAATAGCGCTATTGTCTGTTGATTTTACGTTTTGATACTATAGTCACGGGTTTTTTAATGCTGAGGAGTGTTTTCGAAGGAAATAAAATTGTAGACATCTTATTAAAAGTTCACCTTCCCAGATGTTATCTCTCTCTCTCTCTCTCTCTCTCTCTCTCTCTCTCTCTCTCTCTCTCTCTCTCTCTATCTATCTATCTATCTATCTATCTACCCAGAACGTTGATGTTCAGTATATTACTTCAACGAAAAACAGCTATATCCGTTGGGCATTTTGCTAACTCTACTATATGATTTGACTATCTCTAAGTCAGTGTAAACTTCGCAGAATATCCAAAAAAGTCTACGTAGCTTGTATGGAATAACTGTATTTGTGGGGGAACAATAGCAGTTTATGGTGCTTTCATCTTGAGACCTATGGAATAACAAGATGAGATTCATCCATCCCACCAAATTCTGATTCAGGATAACCATCCTTTTTAAGCGGCTCCAAATTGGAATGGAGGCTTATAAACGGATCGTTCGTACACCATAAAATGTAGCAGTAAACGTCATTGAGCCCATCATTCTCGACAAGTCCACTACCGTGTTATCACCGTTCACTAGCATTTACAGTAAGTGCAGATGTCTTGGGTACCCCCATACATATCTGCATTTTATCCATGTACTCGGTTTAAAGTAATATGTAAGCCATGTTTATACATCGGCATCAATATGTTGTTGTTGGAGTAGTAGTTCATAATTATTGTTTACGCCAAAGATTTTCCACATTAATTGCCCTTAAGAGGCATCTTCAACAAGTATATGAAGAATAGTACCTCTTCCTGAAAGAACAGATACCATTGATGACCGTGCAGCTTCTATAGAATAAATGATATTTAATCGAAACAGCTGCTGACAGGGGTTGTTGATATACCTCAATAGGGACAGCTGAAAATGTGTGCTCCGACCTGCTTACATGGCAGACGCTATATCCATCTGAGCCACCGAGGACACGGTCGGGGCACCCATTTTCAACTGTCCCCATTGAGGTATATCAACAACGCCTGTCAGCAGCTGAGGGTTTCGATTAAATATCTTCAATAAGGATCAGCCTCAGCCTATTCGATATACTGTTTTCTCGTTGAAAGACCTGTGGAATAACACTATGCACAATGTCCAGTTCAGCACATGTCGATGCAATGTAAACTACCCATCTTTACACAAACCCGAATCGGAGTAAGGGTTTTATAAACAGATTTGTCATATATTCCTTAATGTAGTAAACACCCTCAAAACCATTCTTCTGCAAGTACACGAAAGTGTAATCACTTTGCGTAAGTAAATGCAGATATCATGTATTCTCCTTTCGTATCTAGATTTTCCCATATTCCATGTTTAAATTTATATTCAAGTTAACAAACCTTTGTAGACGAAAATTTTTCGTATGGGATATCCTACCAGGTGTCAGTCACTTTCTTTACCGTCCAGTTGTGATACATATTATAGTGGCCCGCTCAAAGACCCCCTACAGTCGTCAGTATGATGCCGAGCAGTGTCTGGCGCTGAGGATCTGTTTACGCTCGAGTGTGTCAAGAAAACATTCAGTGACTTATTTATTGTTCAGAAACACAGAATTGTCTTCCCAAGGCGCTGGTAACTCCGTCAAGCTGACGGTGTGCGGACGCCGTCAGCGGTAGAAGGCACACGTCTGCCTGGTGGTTCGGCTGCGTAGTGGACTGCTCATGTGGAGGCGTTACGTCACCGTCGGTCGGTGAACCGCACCCCCTTGCTGTAGCTGCCACGACCCCCTCTGGGCAACAATGGAAAGCAGCTCTACGAGCTCACCTCCAAAGAGCACTCGTTGACATTGAATATGATCACCCAGGAGGCTTGTCCTCCAGTCCAGCCGGAGGTACACGTTGGCATGCAGAGTTCAGCCTGCTGCCTCCAGTGAGGAGACTGAGACCAGGAGCATCAGTGTCGGCTGCAGGGTCTGGCCGAGTACCGACAGTGGTTCCTCCTCACGATTGTGGATGGCGAACAGCTTCTAGGCCTCGTTGGTCGTACCACTAGTAGGTCAGCAGGTTGATGACGGTCTCTGCAACCCATCTACATCTACATCTACATTGATACTCCGCGAGCCACCCAACGGTGTGTGGCGGAGGGCACTTTACGTGCCACTGTCATTACCTCCCTTTCCTGTTCCAGTCGCGTATGGTTCGCGGGAAGAACGACTGTCTGAAAGCCTCCGTGCGCGCTCTAATCTCTCTAATTTTACATTCGTGATCTCCTTGGCAGGTATAAGTAGGGGGAAGCAATATATTCGATACCTCATCCAGAAACGCACCCTCTCGAAACCTGGCGAGCAAGCTACACCGCGATGCAGAGCGCCTCTCGTGCAGAGTCTGCCACTTCAGTTTATTAAACATCTCCGTAACGCTATCACGGTTACCAAATAACCCTGTGACGAAACGCGCCGCTCTTCTTTGGATCTGCTCTACCTCCTCCGTAAGACGGATCTGGTACGGATCCCACACTGATGAGCAATACTCAAGTATAGGTCGAACGAGTGTTTTGTAAGCCACCTCCTTTGTTGATGGACTACATTTTCTAAGCACTCTCCCAATGAATCTCAACCTGGTACCCGCCTTACCAACAATTAATTTTATATGATCATTCCACTTCAAATCGTTCCGCACGCATACTCCGAGATATTTTACAGAAGTTACTGCTACCAGTGTTTGTTCCGCTATCATATAATCATACAATAAAGGATCCTTCTTTCTATGTATTCGCAATACATTACATTTGTCTATGTTAAGGGTCAGTTGCCACTCCCTGCACCAAGTGCCTATCCGCTGCAGATCTTCCTGCATTTCGCTACAATTTTCTAATGCTGCAACTTCTCTGTATACTACAGCATCATCCGCGAAAAGCCGCATGGAACTTCCGACACTATCTACTAGGTCATTTATATATATTGTGAAAAGCAATGGTCCCATAACACTCCCCTGTGGCACGCCAGAGGTTACTTCAACGTCTGTAGACGTCTCTCCATTGATAACAACATGCTGTGTTCTGTTTGCTAAAAACTCTTCAATCCAGCCACACAGCTGGTCTGATATTCCGCAGGCTCTTACTTTGTTTATCAGGCGACAGTGCGGAACTGTATCGAACGCCTTCCGGAAGTCAAGAAAAATAGCATATACCTGGGAGCCTGTATCTAATATTTTCTGGGTCTCATGAACAAATAAAGCGAGTTGGGCCTCACACGATCGCTGTTTCCGGAATCCATGTTGATTCCTACATAGTAGATTCTGGATTTCCAGAAATGACATGATACGCGAGCAAAAAACATGTTCTAAAATTCTACAAGAGATCGACGTCAGAGATATAGGTCTATAGTTTTGCGCATCTGCTCGACGACCCTTCTTGAAGACTGGGACTATCTGTACTCTTTTCCAATCATTTGGAACCCTCCGTTCCTCTAGAGACTTGCGGTACACGGCTGTTAGAAGGGGGGCAAGTTCTTTCGCGTACTCTGTGTAGAATCGAATTGGTATCCCGTCAGGTCCAGTGGACTTCCTCTATTGAGTGATTCCAGTTGCTTTTCTATTCCTTGGACACTTAATTCGATGTGATGCCCCAGTAGTTGGTGCTCCAGCATGCGATGACAGTCTCTCCAGCGAGACTTGGGGCTCCTTAGATGATTGTGGACTACTATGTGCACAAAGGGTAGGCTGACGTAGCCTCCCCCCTCACCCCATCGCTTCCCACAGGACAGTTGCGACTGAGATCATTGATCAAGAAAGGTGTCATTTTAATGCTGGCACTTCCTTTGTGCTCTGTTGCAGTGGGTATACCAATAACATAATGTTCTACATCTACATGGATACTCTGCAAATCACATTTAAGTGCCTGACAGAGGGTTCATCGAACCACCTTCACAGTTCTTTATTATTCCAACCTCGTATAGCGCACGGAAAGAATGAACACCTATATCTTTCCGTACGAGCTCTGATTTCCCTTATTTTATCGTGGTGATTGTTCCTTCCTATGTAGGCCGGTGTCAACAAAATATTTTCGCATTCGGAGGAGAAAGCTGGTGATTGGAATTTCGTGAGAAGGTTACGTCGCAACGAAAAACCCCTTTCTTTTAACGATTTCCAACCCAAATCCTATATCATTTCTGTGACACTCTCTCCCATACTTCGCGATAATACAAAACGTGCTGCCTTTCTTTGAACTTTCTCGATGTACTCCGTCAGTCCTATCTGGTAAGGATCCCACACCGCGCAGCAGTATTCTAAAAGACGACAGACAAGCGTAGTGTAGGCAGTTTCCTTAGTAGATCTGTTAAGTTTTCTAAGTGTCCTGCCAATAAAACGCAGTCTTTGGTTAGCCTTCCCCACAACATTTTCTGTGCGTTCCTTCCAAATTAAGTTGTTCGTAATTGTAATACCTAGGTATTTAGTTGAATTTACGTCTTTTCGATTAGACTGATTTCTCGTGTAACCGAAATTTGAGTTCCTTTTAGCACCCATGTGGATGATCTCTCACCTTTCGTTATTCAGGGTCAACTGCCACTTTTCGCACCATTCAGATATTTTTTCTAAATCGTTTTGCTGTTTGATTTGATCTTCTGATGACTTTATTAGTCGATAAACGACAGCGTCATCTGCAAACAACCGAAGACGGCTGCTCAGGTTGTCTCCCAAATCGTTTATATAGATAAGAAATAGCAATTGGCCTATAACACTAACTTGGGGTATGCCAGAAATCACTTCTGTTTTATTCGATGACTTTCCGTCAATTACTACGAACTGTGACCTCTCTGACAGAAAATCACAAATCCAGTCACATAACTGAGACGATATTCCATAAGCACGCATTTTCAATACGAGCCGCTTGTGTAGTACAGTGTCAAAAGCCTTCCGGAAATCCAGAAATACGGAACCGATCTGAAATCCCTTGTCAATAGCACTCAACACTTCATGTGAATAAAGAGCTAGTTGTGTTTCACAGGAACGATGTTTCCTAAACCCATGTTGACTGTGTGTCAATAGACCGTTTCCTTCGAGGTAATTCATAATGTTCGAACACAATATATGTTTAAAATCCTGCTGCATATCAACGTTAACGATATGGGCCTGTAATTTAGTGGATTACTCACACTACCTTTCTTGAATATTGGTGTGACCTGTGCAACTTTCCAGACTTTGGGTACGGATCTTTCGTCGAGTGAACGGTTGTAGATAGTGTAGGAAGTTCCATGCGGCTTTTCGCGGATGATGCTGTAGTATACAGAGAAGTTGCAGCATTAGAAAATTGTAGCGAAATGCAGGAAGATCTGCAGCGGATAGGCACTTGGTGCAGGGAGTGGCAACTGACCCTTAACATAGACAAATGTGATGTATTGCGAATACATAGAAAGAAGGCTCCTTTATTGTATGATTATATGATAGCGGAACAAACACTGGTAGCAGTTACTTCTGTAAAATATCTGGGAGTATGCGTGCGGAACGATTTGAAGTGGAATGATCATATAAAATTAATTGTTGGTAAGGCGGGTACCAGGTTGAGATTCATTGCGAGAGTCCTCAGAAAATTTAGTCCATCAACAAAGGAGGTGGCTTACAAAACACTCGTTCGACCTATACTTGAGCATTGCTCATCAATGTGGGATCCGTACCAGGTCGGGTTGACAGAGGAGGTAGAAAAGATCCAAAGAAGAGCGGCGCGTTTCGTCACAGGGTTATTTGGTAAGCGTGATAGCGTTGCGGAGATGTTTAGCAAATTCAAGTGGCAGACTCTGCAAGAGAGGCGCTCTGCATCGCGGTGTAGCTTGCTCGCCAGGTTTCAAGAGGGTGCGTTTCTGGATGAGGTATCGAATATATTGCTTCCCCCTACTTATACCTCCCGAGGAGATCACGAATGTAAAATTAGAGAGATTCGAGCGGGCACGGAGGCTTTCAGACAGTCGTTCTTCCCGCGAACCATACGCGACTGGAACAGGAAAGGGAGGTAATGACAGAGGCACGTAAAGTGCCCTCCGCCACACACCGTTGGGAGGCTTGCAGAGTACAAATGTAGATGTAGATGACTGTTAAGTATGGAGCTAATGCATCAGTATACTCCGAAAGGAACCTAATTGGTATATAATCTGGACCAGATCATCTGCTTTTATTGAGTGATCTAAGATGCTTCATTACTCAGAGGATATTTACTTCTACGTTACTCATGTTGGCAGCTGTTCTCGATTTGAATTCTGGAATATTTACTACTTCTTTTGTGAAGGCATTTCGGAAGACTGTGTTTAGTAACTCTGCTTTGGCAGCACTCTCTTCGATAGTACCTCCATCGCTATCGTGCTGTTTTCCCATTTGGTCAGCTCTCCTGGTGGCGTACATGTAAGACTTTCGTAACTTCATCTTTCATGCGATCTTCCTTGCTGTGTCAGTGGCTGAATAGTAACTGTTGCGTTGTATCTGGACCTTTTGTGACACACTGCTGTCGCCAGTATGACGGCATCTTTCTGTAGCCATGATGTCATTGTACTTAAGTCTCAGACTTGGGTGCTTAGCCAGTCCCTTATGTCGCAAACGCTTCCACGTTCACCTCGATCGGCGTAGCATTTCTGACCAGCTGGCAGTCTGCCAGACCCTTACTCAGGAAACTTAATTTCTGGCATCATCAATGAAGAACTTTAACGATTTTTTGTGTTTGCCTGCGATATTATTACGGGGTGCATCAATATTAGATATCCAGCAAGAGTATCTACAAAGTATACTACTTTCTCTTCTTCCAAATATCTACTCTGAAAAAACTCGTGTAACCACACAACACTAGTTGTGAAAGCCAACGCTTCTGTACAATAAAATCCACGGATTGCGGTGAATGTGGGGTGCGTTACAATGTTGTTTAGCGCATCATACGTGGGTGTGATAACAGGTGCAACGTGCAACGTCTGTCCAGCTTGTCTACTTTGGCTAAAACCGATATGAAAATGGTTCAAATGGCTCTGAGCACTATGGGACTTAACTACTGTGGTCATCAGTCCCCTAGAACTTAGAACTACTTAAACCTAACTAACCTAAGGACATCACACACATTCATGCCCGAGGCAGGATTCGAACCTGCGACCGTAGCAGTCGCGCGGTTCCGGACTGCGCGCCTAGAACCGCTAGACCACCGCAAACCGATATGATTCAGGGTGGCGCACTAAATGTGTTACCATTTTGTTTATATTCAAAAACTTTATTGTCAATACAATCTGAAAGGAACCTATACTACAATGAAGAGCAGTCCATGGAGATTTGTTCTAACTCAGCACATGCTCAATATATCCACCATTTCGTTTCCTAACTTCCTTCAAACTAACACGGAAGTTAGTGATTACCTTACGGCACATGTCTTCCGTAATTTCACTGCAGTCTTGAAGAAGTGTTCTGAGCTACATTAAATCACGTGGACGTTTGGGGAAATTTTTTTCCTCTAGGTACCCCAAAAGAAGAGTCACATGGATTGAGGTCTGGACTATTGAGGGGCCAATTCTGTCCGTCATTGAAGCGACCTGGAAACCTAAGTGGAATGATTAGCATGTCTAAATGCTCGTGTAAAAACTCCAACACAGTGTTTGCAGTATGTTGCATGAACCACCGCGTGTTGTAGGGTAGGGCAGTAGCAAGAAGCTGTGGAATGAAGCTATTGCGAAGCATGTTCAAATAACGCTCGCTGTTCACAGTTTCTTCAAAGAGAAAGGGTCCAATAAGTCCGTGACTGGAAATTGCTGCCCACGCTGTAATCGTCGGAGCACTTGTGGGTTTTCAGTGGCCCAAAAGCGTACATTTCGTTTGTTAACCACACCGTCTAAATGAAAATGCGCCTTGTCTGAAAACCAAAAGTTGTTGAAAGTTTCTTCCCTATCCTCCGCCCACTGAGCAAACAGTAGTCTCTGCTGCTTTTGTTCTTCAGTGAGCTTCTGTGAACAGGTCATCTTGTATGGGTACATATGGAGGTCACTTTTAAGAATGCGTTGAACGGAGCGTCTGGATATTCCCAGTTGCACTGCTGCCTTTCTACACGATTTCCTGGGACTTCTCTGTACAGCAACTCGTACCGCTTCAATATTCTCTGGCGAACAGACAGGCTTAGGTCGAGGTCGCTTCGCTTCCAATACTGTTCCTTCCTGTACAAATTTATCGTACAACCTATGGGTGGTCGTCTTGCAAGGGACCCATCGTGTGTTAAACTGTTGTCGAAAACGTCTCTGAGTCACAACAAGGCTTTTCGTTTCATGAAAAAATAACACAATTGCCGATCGTTGCTGTGTCGTCAGTCTTCCATTGTCGTAGTAAGTCTCCGAGCGGCAGTACCGTTTATTACACGTCATTTCGTAACTCATTTGTTTTTCCAAGCTCTGCTGGTACTGCTGTAGAGATCCCAACGGGGTATCTAATGTGCGTCGTAAATTGTGAAAGACACAATTGGTAACACATTTCGTGTGCCACCCTGTACTTGCCCGAGTCAGAGGCACGGACCGCTGGGTATGCGGCTATTAGATCCCGATTTCCGGTACTGGTTCCCACACAACGCCGGATATATTGTTTGCGTCATAAGGGTAACACCCTTTATTTTTATGGGTTAAATAATTGCACCTGATACAGAATTCCGTAGAGCATATCACAAAACCAGAAGATTCGATAAAGGCAATAAAGTTGTGAGAACGAGAGGTCAAATCTAGAGAAGAGTGGAAGAGTTGGTGGACAGATGTAGCGGAGACTGAGAGAGAAACGTTATAATGTGGAAGTTATATTTATGGATTGTTAGGAGACACTAGGGAGCTGTACTGGTGTTGGCGTGGAATGATTTAGAGTTCGCAGGAAATGTAAATCGAGGCGACTGAACTGGGACTAAAAACTGGTTCTTCCCGAACAGGAGCCGTTGCGCCAGCGACGCTGGCTGCCGTGTGTGCCGGCGGCCAGGCGCGCCCAGTCTTCCGCGTCAGAAAAAGAAGAACATCCACGCTCGATTCGCGACTAATGTTATAATTCTGCGTTAAATTAAGCTACTTTTACCCGTGTAGTTTTTTCCACATAGCGCTGACGACTGTGTAAATACAGCGTAATAGGTGTCCTCCGAAACAGCCCCAGTGACTTCCACGCTGTCCGAACGATGAAGCTTAAAGTGAAATATTGGAAGCTTGCTAAGGGTTGAAGACTCTAGCTCCTGAATGAGATAGCACTCTGCAGCGGAGTGTGCGCTGATATGAAACTTCCTAGCAGATTAAAACTGTGTGCGGGACCGAGACTCGAATTCGGGACCTTTGCCTTTCGCGGCCAAGTGCTCTACCATCTGAGCTACCCGTGCACGATTCGCGCGCACACTCCGCTGTAGAGTGATATCTCATTCTGGATAGATCCCCCAGGCTGTGGCTAAGCCATGTCTCCGCTATAGCCTTTCTTTCAGGAGTGCTGGTTCTGCAAGGTTCGCAGGAGAGCTTCTGTGAAGTTTGGAAGGTAGGAGACGAGATACTGGCAGAAGTAAAGCTGTGAGCACGGGGCGTGAGTCGTGCACGGGTAGCTTTGCCTACGACAGGCAAAGGTCCCGAGTTCGAGTCTCTGTCCCGGCACACAGTTTTAATCTGCCAGGATGTTTCACTCTAGCTCCTCATTGTTGTCGAGGAAATTAAACGAACGCTTGGGTAAAAATGCACGATTTCGTGGCAATCGTGTTGTTCCTCAAATGAAAACTTGTGCTTTTAACAGAGTATATTCATCTGGTAAGTGAAAGTCAGACCGATTCTGAGATCGGCAGTGGCCGCAGTAGCAATACTGAGGCCGTACCAAGTACAAATTTTCCACAGTATCCTGCGGCACATTGGAACTACGAGTTTGAAACATCCTGGCAGATTAAAAGTGTGTGCCGGGCCGAGACTCGAACTCGGGACCTTTGCCTTTAGCGGGAAAGTGCTCTACCAACTGAGCTACCCAAGCACGACTGACGCCCCGTCCTCACAGCTTTACTTCTGCCAGTACCTCGTCTCTTACCTTCCAAACTTTACAGAAGCTCTCCTGCGCAGGAGGAGGTACTGGCAGAAGTAAAGCTGTGAGGACGGGGCGTGAGTCGTGCTTGGGTAGCTCAGTTGGTAGAGCACTTGCCCGCAAAAGGCAAAGGTCCCGAGTTCGATTCCCGGTCCGACACACAGTTTTAATCTGCCAGGAAGTTTCATATCAGCGCACACTCCGCTGCAGAGTGAAAAATCTCATTCTGGAAACTAAGAGTTTCTTTGAGAGGCGTACATGCATGGCCAAGCTCGAGGTGTCGTCTCCATGAAAGACAGTTCATTAGGTTCCTGTGGTGCCTTAAGGCTGTCACAAATGCTACGTACATTCCGTTAGTCACCAACTGTGCGTACTGAAACTCCCTTGTGTCTGACCGGGACTAGACACCGGGTCCGTTGTCTTCCGCCTCGTAGCTTTACGAGGACGTGCTGAACATTAATTCCTCATTTTTTATGTGAAAACTATTAGTTTTTAAACAAAACAAACTTTATTAGAATTCTAAATCTTTATTCTTCATGTCCAAATATTTGCAATTCTCTATCACTAGAGAGCTCCGAATTGTAGCGTTTAACGTGGCCGTGTGTAATGTAACTATGTCGGTGCGTGAGAAACGGCGTGCTGTAACAGATTTAAGAACTGGGAGAGTTCTTCCATACATGTAATCCCTCTTCTTCAGCATGACAATGCAATATCACACACGGTTCTACTACATCTGCAACACTCCGACACCTTAGCTTCACTGTCATCGATCATTCTCCATACAGTCCCGACTTGGTCCCATCCCATTTCTCTCTCTTTCCAAAACTTAGTGAACACCTCCGAAGGATTAACTTCGATAGTTCCGAAGCAAGGGTGTGATAGCTGACAGAGACATAAAGTCAAACATTCTACAGCAATGGTATCAACAAACTGGTCTCTCATTGGGTAAATGCGTTCGTTGCCATGGTGATATGCTAAAAAATATATACGTAGTCATGGAGAGTAAAGACGCAGAATGTTAACAACGTTTGTTTCATTCAAAAACTCTGATTATTCATAGAAAAAAATTCGGAGGCTTTATTTTTTGACACGCCCGCGTACTTCCGCCAGTACCAGTTTGAAAAGTAGGAGACGAGGTCCTGGCGGAAGTAAGGCTGACAGGACGGGTCGTGAGTAATGGTCAGTTAGCAGAGCACATGCCCAAGCAAGGAAAAGGTTCAGAGTCCGAATCTCGAGCCTGCGCACAGTTTTAATCTGTCAGGAATTTCCACATCAGCGCAGTCTGCTGCAGAGTAAAAATTGATTCTGGAAACAGTATGCTCGTATCTTGTTTATTCTGCACAACGAGCAGGAACATTGAAAAAGTGTCTTTTTGAGATGTGACTCAATTTATTACTGTTCGTTCACTCATCGCTATCTTGACAGAATTGCTCAAAGTATTTTCTATATTGCTGCTATGTAATGTAGATGTATGGAAATAATAGTTGATACTGCTCACTGGTAGATGCTGTGCTTGGTTTTCAACGAATAGGATTTTGTGGAACTGAAAATCCCGAAGACTGGAATTAAAAATGATTAAACAAGTTTACAGTGATAACTTTTAAGCCTTGGCTGATACTAACACGGTTTACAGATTTACCTCCGTTATAATAACGTATATGTAATGTGAATGGATTATTCTTCTGCGTACTTCCTCAGAGACTCAGTTTGAAGAGTGAGTGAGTGAGTGAGTGAGTGAAAGTCGTGTCTTGCAGCGCAAAACAATTTAAATGTGATGAAGATGGGAATTACTTGACTGCTGGAAAAACGGAAGTTGACGCGTCTGATGAACTCAAAGCATTCGGTTACGTTATTCACGCTTTCTATCGAGCGAAACGGGAGATGGTAATGAAAATTTAAAAAATAGTCTTAATAATGGCTTGGTTACGTCCTTCACTACAAGTAAAGGGGTAATTTGTATCAAATTTTTCAGCGGAGCGAAATAATATTCTTAAATTACACAACGGATTTTTGTCCGAATTTTCATAGCCAAACGAAGTGTGGAAAATAGACAAATGGAGGTATTAAATTGACCAGCGTAGTATCTAGTTTTGTGAAAAAAGATCGAATTGGTTGAAAATAATGATAGTAATTAAGAAAAAATTAATTATTTGAGGGGAAAATGGGAATATTTCACGTGCACTGCTTCTAGATATGTAAATGAAATGTCAAAAAACAGAAAGTCACAGCATTGATCTACATACTCCCAATAACAACGGAACACAGATCGATTCTCAAATATATTATACTTCAAACTTTTTTAAAAAGTTTTGAAAATAAAACACCTGACAGTCTTTTTTTTTTGAAATGATTTGTTTAAGAGTGAAAAATAAAACAGATTGGAGAACCATTTGACACGCCTTTGAATTATGCTCGAAATCATCATGTAAAACGAATGAGGTGCTGTTTCAGAATTTAAAGTTCAATGATTAAGTTAGGATCTTGGAATTTTGTAGAGTACTAGAGGAAGTGTGTCCGGTGAAATTTCACTCAGTAGTTTCCTTAAGTTACTAACGTATGAACATCTCGGCTGCTTTACATGGTTCAGAGCATCATTCGAAGGCGTATCAAATGTTTCTCTAATCCATGTTATTTCTTGTTTTCAGACAAATCACTTCACAAAACATTCTACCGTCTTTTTTTATTCTTTCCAAAAAAAAAAACTTTTGTGGTGCATTTTGTGGTTACTTACATCGGATTGCTACATACTGCTATACACGTGGAGCATTAAACTGGGTCATTATTTTTAATTATAATTTGGCGTTGAATGTGCATAGATATAGCTCACAATTACGTTAAATGTCGGACAGAGTGATGTGGTACTTGCTTAAGACAATACACTTTAATTCCAGAGGTACGGTGTTAAAACCGCATTCGAGCGATCCAGAATTTCGATTCCCAACAATACAATTTTAAAATTTTTCACATAATTAACCTTTATTGTCATAGTAAGGAACGAATACAACAAGAAATTGGCTAAAAATAAACAATCAGTTGTTTTAAGGTGGTGGTTTCACTTTGGATCTCCTGGGATATCAATTTTCATCCACCCACCATTTCATGTGATACGTATCAAAGCAAATTCACATTTTTCCTAAACACAATCCCACATCACGAAAATCACAAGAACTCATTCTGCCTAAAAAAAATTATAGTCCTAAATACTTTGAACTCAAAAATGGACCCAAAATTTAATAAACTTTGTATCACAAATAGATAAGATTCTAGTTGTTTCATTTCGATAATAATCATAAAATCAGTAGTACAAACTCAATTTCACATTACAATAATTTAAATATACTTAATTTCACTGACAATGATCTCCTCAATATGGCCACTATAAAAAAAAGCCGGATGTCGGAATCTCCCACAATAATTTAGCACAATCTCCTCGCGGACTGTTGCTTTGAACGCTATAAGTGACTGCTATAATGCAGTACGTTCGTGAAAGTACCTCAGTGTACCACTGGTACTTAAAAGAAATTGATAAAATAGTTGTTTCAGACATAAAAAACAGAGGCTCAAAGGTTAGTCACCTATAGCAAAGTCAAATCTGTTTTCGGATTTTGACTTCAAAGTATTCCTTCTATTCGTAACTTCTTGACGTTCCTTTTTTAAAACGTTGCGCTCTTCGGTTTACCTGTAAGCTGATTTTCAGTGAACGACTTAAGTGTCTTAAAACGTACGTATTTCGTTTTTGAAATGGAAATGAGAGTTTGGCGTCATTGGCCGGGAGGCCCCTTACGGGGTAGGTCTGGCCGCCTTGGTGCAAGTCTTATTACATTCGGCGCCACATTGGGTGACCTGGGCGCCGGATGGGGATGAAATGATGATGAAGACAACACAACACCCAGTCCCTGAGCGGAGAAAATCCCCGACCCAGCCGGGAATCCAACTCGGGCCCGTAAGACGGCAATTCGTCACTCTGACCACTCAGCTATCGCGGCGGACGTTTTTGCAATTAGTATGACGAAACTGAAATTTACGAAAGTTTTACTCAAATCTGGAAGTTTCATAAACCCATTTTGACAACCCATAGCCTGTTTCATACGATAAGTACATTTTTATCGCCGTAATCGACGTTCTTTAATGCCGAAAATTTGATACATACTTGTAAAATATGTCATTTCTCAAGTAATATTCAATTATAAACCATGAGTTTCGTATCGTAGTAGTAAAACTGAAAAAACTGATGCAACTTCAAGCGGTAATTTGATGTAGATGTCTTCTACACGGCGCTTAGAAGGAGAAGTAAATGAGTAAGTTTTCAGAGACTGATTGAAAATGTTTTCTTTATGCTAGAAAATACTGTGTCAACGATATCTGTAATGATAAAAATGGTAATGTCAACATTGAATCCACAGCCACTTGTGAATAGATTAGCGTCCTTTCTGATTTTTTGTTTAGTTGCAAGAACAATAACTTGTTGCAGGACTCTTCAAAACTTTTCGTTAACGGCAGACATCGTAGCCATCATTACAATTGGATCGATTATACAACATCGAATGAAAAACGGTAAATACGCATTTCTATTGTGGGCTTTGATGTTCTTAATCCATTGGTACGTACTACTTTATTTTTCATGAAAGCCAGACTCAGAACATTATGTGCGTTAACACGAACGTATTTGAATTGGAAATTAGCATTGCTTAGCTGCAGCGGGCCGCCAAAGACTACTTACAAAGTTTAAGAAACAATATTAAGTGAGGAATCGAGAAGTATACAACAGCCTCCTACTTACCACTCTCGTAAGAACAGCAAAGCTAAGATTAATTACATCGAGAAAAGACATTTAAGTAATTACTGTTCTCGGTCTCCATTCGTAAATGGAAAGGGAGTGAAAGGTAATGCGTGATACAATGAAATACCCTCTCCCATACACTTTAGTGAGCTGTGGAGTAAATATGTATATGCAGGCATTTGCTTTAATGGCTTGCCAACGACTGCTGAGAGCCTCCAGTAGAAAATAAATCCTGCTAATGGGCTTGAAATTCCTGTAGGAGAAAAGTTGTGGTTTGTTCTTCAGACAGTGCGAAAAGTAAGCTGAGAAGACAGACTACACACATGCAGAAATGTTCTCCCCGCCTACAACCCTTACTCTGGGGAATTAGGAAAACTGTGTGTGTGTGTGTGTGTGTGTGTGCGCGCGCGCGTGCGTTTTGATGAGAGTGCAGTAGAAACAGATTGTCAGCATCGTTTAAAGTTAGATAAAGATGAATGTTTTCCATTAATATTTGCGTTTCGTTATTATCAGTGCAGTTTTAAATTTAGGTGACTATGGCGCTGACTTCGTTAAACGAAAATATTCTCGCCGAAAAAAAAAGTAGCTGGTTACGCTCTCTTGTACCATGTTGGGGGGAGGGGGCGGCAATTGTGAGGGATGCGATGGGTTGCTTCCAGAAACTGATTTCAGCATCAGTCTCGAATTTCTGCGATGTGATAATTTTCTCAAAGAAGTAAAGTAGTATGTGGGTAACCGTGACCATGAATTCCAGCGAGGTGTGCAAGATAACGTTGTTCTCAACTTCAGGTTCGACAGCTCTACAGTGTTTTTGCGAATCACAAATTGCTACCGGTTGCCTTCCCTCCCCCACCTTGCTGCATTCCAAGCAGTTGTCTGATCGCTGTCAACAAAAACTCGGCGGGACCGCTGTCGTTCGGGTGGACACGCGAGTCTGTAGGAACGGGGAAAGTCCTGCGGCGAATCGCGAAAGAGAAAACAGCAATTAGTGAGGCAGAACACGGCTCAGGGAAAGCCAACAAAGCGCACGCATCTTGCGTGTGGCCGGCGTAGCAGCGTCCGAGCTCTAGTCTTAGGCATTCCGGCCGCCGCCACGGAGAAAGTCACACAGCAGTCTCCGAATTCTTGCGCAGGATATTTGCATGTCTCGTAATGAAAACTAGTTATGCAGCAGGTTGCTCTGGACTTTTTGTTTTTCTTTATGACTAAGACACTAATCTTGCGAATTAATTAGTTTTACGCTGCAAGTTACGAAATCATATCGAGATGAAATAGGTGGCTCTACAGCGTAGGTATCGCTTTCGGGCAAAACAGTATTTGCCTGCTAGACGACTACGCATTTGAATTCAATTTCCATAAAATAGTGATGTACAGTTTATGCTAAGGCAATTGTAACAGGTGGTAATGCGGATATTTTCCTTTGATGTTAATCAGTTTGACAGAAAGTTACTACTACTACGACTACGACGATTTTCATCACCATATATTGGGCTCGTAGTAATGCCAGAAGTGAAAGTGGTGGTGCATGTACAAAGTTGTTCTGCTACAAAAGCAAATAACAAAATCTACATTTAGAAACAGAAGTCCGCAGCTCGTGGTCGTGCGGTAGCGTTCTCGCTTCCCGCGCCCGGGTTCCCGGATTCGATTCCCGGCGGGTCAGGGATTTTCTCTGCTTCGTGATGACTGGGTGTTGTGTGATGTCCGTAGGTTAGTTAGGTTTAAGTAGTTCTAAGTTCTAGGGGACTGATGACCATAGATGTTAAGTCCCATAGTGCTCAGAGCCATTTGAACCATTTTTTTGAACAAACAGAACTTCATAGAGCAATGTAGCTCGGAAAAGTTCTGCGGCAACAAATTACTAATACGTAAATCTTAATTCGTTTCCGCAGATCTCGTCTCACCTAAAATGCTTGAATAGTGTTTCCGTAGGTACGACACTAAGTGCGATAGGAAAAACCGCAGGAGATTTCCTCGAGATTGTTTATATTGGTTATAGGACTACGTATATGGATTGACAGTAAAAGATGTTTTATATGACGATAAACTGTCAAAAAGGTCTGCACATTTGAGGTCATTTAAAATATGGCCACTGAGGAGAAAAACTTTTATTTTTACGTGAAGTGGTACCTGAATTATACTACTGGCCATTAATATTGCTACATAAAGAAGAAATGCAGATTATAAACGGGTATTCATTGGACAAATATATTATATTAGAACTGACATGTGATTACATTTTCACGCAATTTGGGTGCATTGATCCTGAGAAATCAGTATCCAGAACAACCACCTCTGGCCGTAATAACGGCCTTGATACGCCTGGGCATTGAATCAAACAGAGCGTGGACGGCGTGTACAGGTACAGCTGTCCATGCAGCTTCAACACGATACCACAGTTCATCAAGAGTAGTGACTGGCGTATTGCGAGGAGCCAGTTGCTCGGCCACCATTGACCAGACATTTTCAATTGGTGAGAGATCTGGAGAAAGTGCTGGCCAGGGCAGCAGTCGAACATTTTCTGTATCCAGAAAGACCCGTACAGGACCTGCAACATGCGGTCGTACATTATCCTGCTGAAATGTAGGGTTTCGCACGGATCGAATGAAGGGTAGAGCCACGGGTCGTAACACATCTGAAATGTAACGTCCACTGTTCAAAATGCCGTCAGTACGAACAAGAGGTGACAGACGTGTAACCAATGGCACACCATACCATCACGCCGGGTGATACGCCAGTATGTCGATTACGAAAACAGAACCTGGATTCATCCGAAAAAACGACGTTTTGCCATTCGTGCACCCAGGTTCGTCCTTTAGTACACCATCGCAGGCGCTCCTGTCTGTGATGCAGCGTCAAGGGTAACCGCAGCCATGGTCTCAGAGCTGATAGTCCATGCTGCTGCAAACGTCGTCGAACTGTTCGTGCAGATGGTTGTTGTCTTGCAAACGTCCCCATCTGCTGACTCAGGGATCGAGACGTGCTTGCACGATCCGTTACAGCCATGCGGATAAGATGCCTGTCATCTGAACTGCTAGTGACACAAGGCCGTTGGGATCCAGCACGGCGTTCCGTATTATCCTCCTGAACCCACTGATTCCTTATTCTGTTAACAGTCATTGGATTTCGACTAACGCTAGCAGCAATGTCGTGGTACGATAAACCGCAATCGCGATAGGCTACAATCCGACCTTTATCAAAGTCGGAAACGTGATGGTACGCATTTCTTCTCCTTACACCAGGCATCACAACAACGTTTCACCTGGCAACGCCGGTTAACTGCTGTTTGTGTATGAGAAATCGGTTGGAAACTTTCCTCATGTCAGCACGTTGTAGGTGTCGCCACCGGCGCCAACCTTGTGTGAGTGCTCTGAAAAGCTAATCATTTGCATATCACAGCATCTTCTTCCTGTCGGTTAAATTTCGCGTCTTTAGCACGTCATCTTCGTGGTGTAGCAATTTTAATGGCCAGTAGTGTAAATACATGCTGACACTAAGACTATGATTTGTGGGGAGGGGTCTTGCACACTTCGATGTTTCTGTTAGGGGCCATAAACACTATATCTATCGTTGTGTTGGCAGCCATGAGGCCCTGACCTGGTCATCACAACCTCTCGTCACAATGACAAAGGACATCTGAATTTTTGTTTTTGCAGTGAATGAAGCGACTTGGGTAATAAACAGAAGCTGGTTACCTGGGTCGCTGAAGATGCGATGTCGCTTCGTGAGACTATTCGCCATAGTGATCCTGTCACACAACAATTAATACAACGATGTGTATTGTAAATATGTGTGCTCGACAAAACATCAACATGCGTATGAAACAATTTGAGCACAAAGTCAGAATATCGGTCAGATAAACGATAACAATTCCATGGATATATGCGATAGACATTGGTTTCCTAATGAATCAAACAAGACTACGGTCATCACCGAAATTAAATCAGTCCAGTGACGGACAAGACATCCAATTCTGACTGATACAATTCTCTCTTAAACATTGATCTTAACAGCAGACCCATGAACGAGGTATCAGCTCGACATTTTATGCTTCTATCTGTTCTCTGGCGTTCCTCAGCACCCTTCATTACTTACTGCAAAAATTCTCAGGTGATAACTCTCCCTTCAAAACGCATATCATTAATAGAAAACTAAGCTCAGTATCAATGAATTTAGACTGTTAGCGGTTAGTTTAATACACACGTATATAGACATCTACACCTACACACCCTATGGTGCGTAGCGGATGATACAATGGTAACATTATCTGTCTTCCCCCCCCCCTACCCCCCTCTTTCCCTTCGTGAGACGTATTTGCGAGGAAGTAATGTTGTCAGAGACTCTTCCCGGAATATGCTATCTCGGAATTTAATGGTAAAACCTCTCTGGGATGCATAGCGACACTGTTGTAGCAGCTGTCGTTGGAGTTTGTTGAACATCTCCTTAAAGCTCTCGCGCAGTTTAAGTGAACCTGTAGCGAAACGCGCAGCTCTTCGTTGGATCTTCATCTCTTTATTCTAATACTACTTGGTAACGCCCAGAGGCTGATCAGCTCAGGAATTGATTGAGCGAATGTCGTGCATCACTTACATTTCCGTAAGGTTCTTCGTATGACTCTCAGCCTGACATGTGCTTTTCCTACAGTTCGTTTTATGTAGTCATTCCACTTTAGGTCGCGCTGGAGGGTTATTCCTAGGTACTTCACGGGTGTTACTGTTCCCAGTATTTTGTCATCAGTAGTGTAACCTTAGAGTATTGAGTTATGCGAAGTCAGCTTCCACGTTTTATGTGAAGTCGTAAAGCCGCCCATCTCCAAATAACATGTGTCTCCCTGTATTCTCAAGATGGTTCCATCCGCTGTCCGATTCTATCTAAATCTGTGAAAGATTTGCACGCCTCCAGCGCACCACTGTTAATGATCGCAGCTGGTCGTACATGTTGGTTATAGACATTGCCTTAGACGCATCATGAATGTATTTGAGAATATTTCTGTTTCTCAAATTAACTGGAAACAGTTTTTGGTCTGGTGTTCATTTCTTCTTGTCGATTCACTCGTTATTTTCAATTATTCTAAGTACACGGATCGAACTAGTTCAACGACGTCATTAGTAATTATCGCTGTCTGGTTTTTAGCGTACTGATTACGAACCTCTTTTGTCTGCCTGCAATTATTAAGACCACTCCCGTACTTGCCATATTCACTTAGTCCATGAAATTGCTCCGTCATTGTAAATTTCATCAACGGCATTAGCGAATAGGAAACTGCTCGCGCAAGATAGATTCTTTATGCCTGTTCATCCCAACTAAATCAAAACTTACAAGTAGTGACAAATTACTAGAAACTCACAGTTGTTGAGTACTTGTTGGCTGATGTAAGTGATTAAAGTTAGTCAGCCATTTGACAGATACACTCCTGTCTTCCGCAGTTGCAGTTCTGTTGCTGATGAGATCGGGAACGAAGGAGAATGGTGCCAAGCGCTAGAGTGAAGCCTGTTGTTGCCGGAAAGTACGTGCAGGTCCGCTCGGTTTAACGTCCGGAAGCGGCCGATGAATCCTGTTAAGTGTGTAAGCCGGGAACCTGCATGAGTCTTTCGGGAAGGCTTTTTAACACAGGCCTGTGAAACAGTTTGTTGATAGGAATTCCGCACGAAGACAACTGTTCTCATTGGCGGGACTCGAACTGTCTCATCTCAAGACAAGATCCACCATTTCAGCATTCAGCACCACTTGAACTCATCGCTGGAGACACGTTTCATTTACTTCACAAAAGGCAGTACCGCAAAATTTGTTTCCTCTGTAAACCTGCACTATAGACTACTTCCTGCTCAGATTGTTCTAGTTTGCATAGTATGACACTTTGGATTCTCACAAAAACGATCCACAATTTTTTTCACCTGAAAGTATATTTATATGAGTGCCTGTGTTTCGCTTACCTTTTTTTTTTTTTTTTTTTTTTTTTTTAGGTACATCCACGTTTGTCACTTCTTCTGCCCTCGTCTTCAGCGCCAAATTTCGGAAGCCCCATACTGTTTACTTCTGCTTTCCTTCAGATATAGCTCTTTCAAGCACCAAATGTAACTTCTCACGTATCGTGTCTTTAGAAAGAAATTCTCTGGTGTCAACAATTTCATCTTTGTGAAAAAGGTGTTCTTGGCTTGTCACTCTAGAATTTGGTCGACTCCCACGTAATTTTTTGGAACACTCAAGAAATTCTGCAGCAGTTTCATCTTATCAATCCGTACATTGTCATTCTATTCCCGTCTTCGGTACGTTTCAGTATATTTGTTTTCCTCTTACGTCGCATTTCTGAATTAATTTCTTCCTCAGTAATGCATTCTGAAGTTTTTCTTCATTGACGCCTATCGGCACAAAGTCAGAAAAACAAACGTACTTGTTTATTTCTCAGTTTTTTTTGTAACAATTTCACTACATATGTAACAGGGTCGTTTTGTGAACGATGCCTAACGTTGTATTCCTTTTTTCTGAAAACATATTTAGTATTAAGAGTTCCACTTCTGTGGACTTGTGCTCTTAGCCATATTCTTACTGCATGAATTTCGCTCTCATCCTTATTAGTCTTTCTTGTAGAGACTCTTTAGCCCAGACTTGGCGTTCTTGGCCACTTAGAGTGGATGAAGCAAAAATGTCCAACTGTGGCTGAGTGTTTCCGGCTTTTGATACTTTTGTGTGGACCTGCATTCTCGCGTTGGAGCAAGACTGTCTTTGGATTTTCAGACTGAACATGTGTGAAAACGGTTCTTGAGTTTGTCTTCACATGCACTTATGAACTAATGATGACCCTTTTGCCAACACATCCACAAGAATGACACCATAATGATCACAAACTCAGCATGACTGACAGCAGAGGGAACTGATTTGAATTTCTTTTTGTGGTTCGGTGCCACTCCAGCGACTACCATCTTGTGTTCGTCTCAAAGTGATACACTCAGATTTCGTTACCTGTAACGATCCGTGACAGGCGTTTCCATTGCCCCCCGCTCTCAAACTGTTAAAATGTTATGGCTTTCCTTTGAATCTAGTGGTCTGTTCTGAGCATTCATGTAACTTGTCTTGGACAAACGTTGAGTCTCCATGAGTCTCAATAACTGCACATGCTCTTCCAGTGCTCACCGATAGCTGCAGAGCCAATTGTGTGATGCACCGGTCTGTACGAATAAAGACATCCGCGTGATTTCATGATGCCGGAAGTACTGGCTATTACGATGTCTCGAACGTGGCCGAACATGAAGCTCGATTTCTGCTATTACTGACACTTCAGTTTCTAACAACCCTACCACAACAAAAGTCAAAATTTAATGATTGTGGTGTTGCTCACGCTGCTAAATACTACATTTTCGGGCAACAACAGTCATATTATGTGGCAGGTGTCATTAGAGCACAGTTAATAAAGTCATTTCATGTAATAATGAATAAACTAGGCACTCATCTTTTCGTGTTTCTCACGCTGGTCTCGTTGTAAAATCATGGCTCAATCGTCGAAAATCTAGGTGGTGATGATTCCAAGCTCGGATGCAAAAAGGCCTAGGTTTTTCTCTGCTATATTCAAAAGTTTTGTAGATGCGCTTCACAAACCATTCTTGAAGATTAAACCTTTCAAATTTAGCACAATGGTGATGTAAAAAAAATAATCAGCACTCCGAATTTAAGTTACACTTCTTTTTTATTGCTTGTGTTGCAATGGCACGTAACACACAAAACATCACTTCACAATACAAAACATACTTCAAAACATCTTCCTCACTGTTCAAGTTCACATTTTATAACTGGCTACAATATGCGTCTTTCCAACATGACGTCCAAGACTTGACTTTTTCAAGGTCCGACTCTCTAACAACTAACTCTCTAATAATCGCTTATGCGCCCAAAAATCAGAGTTACAAGTACGACAAAGATCATAGTGGCAAAAGAAAGAATACACAAGAATAATATCATTGCAATATAAACATATCGATGTATCAAAGTACCTCTACATTAATCAAATCAAATCTGAATGTTGTCTCAGAAATTTGTTAACTACTTTACGGAAAAACAGTAGAATATTACTGGTATCGAGAGGTTCAGATGAGGTGCCGTAATGGTTACGTAATTCAAGTACCATTACAAGTTCTTTACCCATTGACCAACAGTACTGTCAACTGCATCATTACCATACACTGCACACAGACGTCCTTGGATGTTCACCACGGTTTCTTTTTCCGCAAACAATAATTCACTTACAGCGGATTGCGTGTAAAGAGTGTCTTGCGTAGACGCCATTTTGATGGTTCACCGTGGCTCTGCAATCTATCGCAACTGATAGAAACTTCGCATACATGCGGAAGAAACATGAGATTTGAAGCTCATACATAGTATTATTTATTGAATCAGTAAACGGTAAAACAGTTGAAAACAGGGTGACTGTACAAGAAAGTGTGATTTGAAAGGCTTATCAGCCATCTAGGTAGTCAACAGACCAATCGAAATGCAGCTATTTTAGAGTAGGAACCAGTACAAGAGGAAAAAACAGTATCTCAGGACTCCCGTGGAAACTATGGAACGTCATTTCATTGATTTTTATTTCTGCGGGTTAATTTTCATTTGTCCTTCATTACTTAGCCACAATGTTATGCATTTATCTAATTGTTAAATATCAGTGATGACAAAGCGTTAGTAGCTAGTGCATAGCAAAACATCGCTCATAGACTGGTTGAAATGTAGTAGCTAATATGCTTCGTGTAGTGCGCCCGATATAAGTACATTGATACGCTAATGAGTACAACCAATAGCTACAACAATATATGAATACAGAAATAAGATGACTACAAACGTTTGAGAAATGTCATCCCTCATACATCCCAGCTAGTTTCTCTGGTGGCTTCTAAGTAACTGATCAAAAACTGCACATCAGTCTCAATACCGGCTACTTAGATTTCTGTCTAATATTCTAACTGTTGAGAGACTAGTGCTTAGTTCAACATACCCGATAGTATATGCAGAGTACTTTGTCTTGACAGTGCAGCTGTTCCAAGAAAAGTGAAATGACATGAAAACATACTGTACTTTGGACTTTCTTCAGATTGCACGATGGGTTCAGTTTAATTCCGTATGTCATTAAAATATGTCTCACTCCAATGTTGCTCATGAGTTGTATATAATGAATATTGTAAACTATGGTGATTAAAAGCGTTTTCTGAAGTGGAGACCACGGGAAGGGTTTATATGAGTGACTCTAGTAAACGAAGAAAAATTGCTTTTCCTCTCATATCTGAAGATCTCTTTCATACCATGTAACGAATTCTGCCCGTGTTTTCTATTTTGTTTAAATTTTTTGAAATTTTCGTTGAGCAGTTTAAATTACAGATTAAGGAAACAGTATAACATTTACTGTTTCTGACACCAGCAATCTTAAAAAAACAAAATAGGCTTGATTTCACCTGTAAACTCTGCAAAATCGCTAGAAACGATTTTTGCCCCTCTTGACGCGTGTGACTCTCTCCGTAAGCGCATCCGGTGACGCCTAAGGGCTGAGGTTGACACGACTGCCGGTCGGTAGCGTTGGGCCTTCGAGGCCTGTGTCAGATTGCGGCGTTCTTACGCGTGTGAAAGCTGACATCATTTGTTGTTGTTCGTGGAACGCTGAGCTGTTGCAAAAGTTATGGGCAACATCTTTTAGCTTTCACTACTCCGTGAAAAATCAGCTTACCAAAATTTATACACGACAGACGATTTCGTCATGAAGACGACAAGCGCTGACTTGTGTAGAAACAGGAACTCTGGCTCTGTGAAAGCATGTTGAGAAGCGCTCGTTCTTGTGCGACGGTTTCCGTGCGGCGCTTCTGTTTATGAAGCAACATGGAAAGTCTGCGGCGGGATCTCACGCTCATTCACGTGTAGAGCCGGCGGCTTTCCCGTCTATTGTAACAGCCACCGGCACACTTCTGCTGGCGAATGGGAACTTCTTGCGCGTGCTAGCTGTGGCAGACTCTTCCATCTCTAAGTGTCGGTTGTCCCGCTAATGTCTGCGTCTATGATGTGGGAGACGATGACCGAAGAGCTTCTTCTCCACTCTTTTGTATCGTCTCCGCCTTAGTTAAGGGGCTCCGGAACGCCCTATACTTGCAATGTTAAAATAACGCTTATAAATTACATCTTTCCTCACAAAGTATTTGAGGTAGGAAGTTGAACTTTTTACAGATTATTTATTGGAGTATGGGCTACAACTTAACACAGGGATTTTACAAAATTTTAGTTCAGTTATTAAAGATGATTTTTTTCAATTGTAATGAAAATTCACAACATTTTTTTGCAATTTTCTATTTATATATTCAAAATATACAGTTTTTTGGAAAAAGGCTGTGTTAAATTATGCAGAAGGTACTGTGTAACATTTACTGAAAGTTTGAAACAAATATGTTTGGAAGATCCTTAGAAAACATGTAATTAGTATGAGAAAATAAAAGTTTTGGGAATCGAGCGACAAAGATTGGATTAACTTTTTAGTGCATTCCAGGTCCATAGGATGGATTATCTTCATCCTCTGCAAACTCCTCCTCCAGCTTCCTCTTGTTCCTCCTCCTGTTTACTCTTGCTTGTATTTCTAGACTCTTTACAGCCCTGTCTGCAGCCCGAAGGCGTTCCTTGTCTAAAGCAAGCATCGCTCGTTGTTGTGTTCGTAGATTTTGCTACCATTTTCTTCAGTTGCAGTTACTGCAACACTGTTCCAAAAGGTGGTCATGTATGAACACTTATCACATTTCAGTTGTATTTCACTAGCAAGTCCTACGTGCTTTATTATGGAGAGTTCCAGACCAACTTCACTACAATGAATACATCTTACACAGTTTGAAAAAATTCCTTTGAGAACCGACATATCAAATATTTCATTCACATCCGATTCGCCCATAAAATATTCATAGTTTTCACTCATTGAACCAAGCTTCTTCTGTGAAGTATTTTCTTTCCCACTTTGACTGCTATGGGCAGGTGTACTTGAGAGGTTAGGTTCACTCACATGGTTATCGTCTTTATTGTTTATAGTAATAACACATACCTTTGGCTTTCCAACATTCCTCCTTTTCTTAAAAGCCTTCAGAGGATTTCTAATAACTTTACTTTTACTCATTATGATACTTCAACAAAACAGAGACTCAAGAAACAGAATTAATTACGAATATTTTCGAGATAACGACAGAGTAAATAAACATGAAACAATCAACAATCACACCAGCGATATATATTGAACCATCACAGGTTGGCCACAACACATACTTTATCTCACATCACTAAAATGTACCTGATGAACACGGACGTTAATAATAACACCATTTAACAGCAGTTTAACAGCGCCACAGTGGGTCACGCCCATGTAGATCACATTTCAAAAAAAATTTAAAAATAGTTGTAGTCTTCGGAATTGAATAAATTATACATCTATTGAAAGGTAATAGTCTGCAGATTCAGAAAACGCAAAAAAGTAAAAATTGAACTTTTCATGATTTTGAGCCTTTCCGGAGCCCCTTAAGTTGATTTTGTTGAAACAGAAGACACAAGCCCAAGTAAGGGTTCGGTTGTATTCACACCTGCCAGAACCTGCGTTCTTCGTAATTGGGATTGTTACCTTCTTTCTGAGATATGAGGGTATTACGCCTGTCTTCCGATGATTCCAACTTTCACGGAAGATGGAAAAGAGTAAGAGACCCTGCTGTGGAGACGACAGAGTCGAAAGTTGTAAGCGAAAATTGTTCTGGTACCTCCGACAGTGGAATATATGTATCGCTACAGTTGTTGCTAGCACTGTAGGAAAGGTAAACTTCAGAAGCAATACATGGGCTGGATTGGATGTGCTTTACATGGCATACCTGCTGTCTCTAGCTGATAGCAGAAGACCAGATGAAGTAGTGCAGTGAGCGGCGACAGCTTTGAGCCAATTGCTTTGCGTACTGTATGAAAGTTCGGGAGACCAGTAAAAGTGCTCCAACAGTATGTGTAGGAAACACGAACCATGCGCGTGGATGAAGACTGAAGTGGCATGCGGTCAGCGCGCACAACGATGCTTCCTTCTGGCTCTGCATTTCATCATTCTTAATGAACGCAGTGCTGGAGCTAGTGAATACGTGGTCGTGGGAGGTACTAGAACATTCACCCCATATGAGTCCGTGCGATTAAGACTTGTTCATCAAAATGAAGTAACCTCTTCGTGGCACGCGCTACAACAAAAGACATCACGTGGGCCGTAAGGTGGTCCGTGCGAGACATCTACAGAGAATGATGCGCTGATGGTGTACGACGCCTTCCATCTCTGTCGGGCAAGATGATCGCGATGCGGGGCAATTATACACTCCTGGAAATTGAAATAAGAACACCGTGAATTCATTGTCCCAGGAAGGGGAAACTTTATTGACACATTCCTGGGGTCAGATACATCACATGATCACACTGACAGAACCACAGGCACATAGACACAGGCAACAGAGCATGCACAATGTCGGCACTAGTACAGTGTATATCCACCTTTCGCAGCAATGCAGGCTGCTATTCTCCCATGGAGACGATCGTAGAGATGCTGGATGTAGTCCTGTGGAACGGCTTGCCATGCCATTTCCACCTGGCGCCTCAGCTGGACCAGCGTTCGTGCTGGACGTGCAGACCGCGTGAGACGACGCTTCATCCAGTCCCAAACATGCTCAATGGGGGACAGATCCGGAGATCTTGCTGGCCAGGGTAGTTGACTTACACCTTCTAGAGCACGTTGGGTGGCACGGGATACATGCGGACGTGCATTGTCCTGTTGGAACAGCAAGTTCCCTTGCCGGTCTAGGAATGGTAGAACGATGGGTTCGATGACGGTTTGGATGTACCGTGCACTATTCAGTGTCCCCTCGACGATCACCAGTGGTGTACGGCCAGTGTAGGAGATCGCTCCCCACACCATGATGCCGGGTGTTGGCCCTGTGTGCCTCGGTCGTATGCAGTCCTGATTGTGGCGCTCACCTGCACGGCGCCAAACACGCATACGACCATCATTGGCACCAAGGCAGAAGCGACTCTCATCGCTGAAGACGACACGTCTCCATTCGTCCCTCCATTCACGCCTGTCGCGACACCACTGGAGGCGGGCTGCACGATGTTGGGCGTGAGCGGAAGACGGCCTAACGGTGTGCGGGACCGTAGCCCAGCTTCATGGAGACGGTTGCGAATGGTCCTCGCCGATACCCCAGGAGCAACAGTGTCCCTAATTTGCTGGGAAGTGGCGGTGCGGTCCCCTACGGCACTGCGTAGGATCCTACGGTCTTGGCGTGCATCCGTGCGTCGCTGCGGTCCGGTCCCAGGTCGACGGGCACGTGCACCTTCCGCCGACCACTGGCGACAACATCGATGTACTGTGGAGACCTCACGCCCCACGTGTTGAGCAATTCGGCGGTACGTCCACCCGGCCTCCCGCATGCCCACTATACACCCTCGCTCAAAGTCCGTCAACTGCATATACGGTTCACGTCCACGCTGTCGCGGCATGCTACCAGTGTTAAAGACTGCGATGGAGCTCCGTATGCCACGGCAAACTGGCTGACACTGACGGCGGCGGTGCACAAATGCTGCGCAGCTAGCGCCATTCGACGGCCAACACCGCGGTTGCTGGTGTGTCCGCTGTGCCGTGCGTGTGATCATTGCTTGTACTGCCCTCTCGCAGTGTCCGGATCAAGTATGGTGGGTCTGACACACCGGTGTCAATGTGTTCTTTTTTCCATTTCCAGGAGTGTATTTAGGCCATGTAAAGCAGTGAAAGTCTTACAATAAAGCCTGGTATGAATTATAACCATGTTTACACCGCTTTTCCTCCAACCCTTGTACAATGGTCCAAAACAATAAAAAAAGTATATAAACATGGACTGTAAAATGCATAACTTAATAGACATACGCACGTCTTCATTTCCTATGATTTAAAGGAACACGGCCGCTACGACTGTTAGTCTAACGGTCGCAGCAGTCTTGTTTATTCAAATCCTTGAATTTTTCGGCTGTGGGGTGACCTACAAATAAAGTTGTGTGTTGTTCATTTTTGCTAATGTGACACGTCTCTCTTAAATTGAACAAGTGTTCACAGATCTTAACTTATGAATTTTAGAGCCCCATGACTTCTTTTTTTCCTTCTTTGGTCCGTACTACCACCTTTGAAGTTTGCTTACCACGCAATACTAGCAAAAAAAGTACCGGAAAAAAGTACCGGTCAGAGATATCAGAACGATTTTCGCTTACGACTTCGGACTGGGTCGTTTCCAGCCAGGGTCTCTTATCCAGAATTGACACATTTACTCATCATCCCTAGAAGTGGAATCACCCGGTGTACCTTGCGCACCAGATGCAATAATTTTATCATGTTGGCTCTCCCAAGGATCTCCGTAATTCTGTGAACAGATGTCTATTCCAGGGGCCTTGTTTCCACTTATGACTTAGCGCTGTGTCAAATTCTTCTCGGAGTAAGACGCGCACACACACACACACACACACACACAAAAGACTTACCAGCTGGCGTCGACAGCACCGTTAAATACTTCCCTGACTACGCTGTTGTCTACGGGAAGATATCGTAAGGAAATTCGGAATGGTTTCGACAAAATTTACACTTGGCGTAATGGCACCTTTTTAAATATGTATAAATGCAAGGTAACGAGTAGAACAAAAAGAAAGGTGCCTGGACTGTCTGATACGATTAGTGGCGAACATGTGAAGCACGTCACACCGTTTAAATACTTACGTGTAGTACTAAGAAGCTATATGAAATTAGGCGAACACATAACCAGTATTAAGGAAAGTGAATGGAAGACTATGTGTACAAAGTGAATCGCACACAAGAAGCTAATGTCACCAATTCTAGTCTTCACCAAGTAAGCAGGACAGCAGGGATCGAATGAATTAAGTTTACATGCTGTTTGGATTGTAACGCTTCGGTATAACCCGCGCAAAACTGTAACAGAGAAGGTCGGGGAGCTTAAATGGGAATCTTCCGAAGGAAGACGGCGTAGGTCTCCCGCAAGCCTGTTGGGGAATTTTGTAGAACCGGTATTCGAGGAACACATTACGGCGATACTGTGCCACCAACGCATATCTCGTGTAGGAATGGTGATAATTCGATAAGAGCGATTAGGATGCGTTCAGAGGAATGTGCAGGGTGGGAATATACAGGGTGGCTGTAACTAAAGTTTCGCTACGTGAAAGGCCCCCGTTAAAAACGAGAGATCATGGCACTAGGAAACTTAGCGGAAGTATTTATAAGGACATGCGGAAGAGAAATAATGAATAAACCATTGAAAGAATTTTCCACATGAGCAGATAACATTTGTCAATTGTGCACCATGTCTACGTTCCAGGTTACAAACGTCGCAAAATGTGACTACTGCCTGCATCCACGACAGCCTGAAACCGCAATATGGAGTGCTTAATTGCTGCTCGAAACTAAGGTGGACCATAGAACGTGCATCTATCGTAACATGACACGGGCACTGTTTGAAGATCGCACATTGCTTCCAACGTTCTCAGCCATGGCAATAGTAACTTCATGAATTTTTGGCGCCATTGGCAGTCGGTTGCTCCCAGGAGCATTTCCTAAATTGCCAGTTTACTCGAATCTCCGAATAATGTTCAACCCCGGTGAGGAAAGAGGATACTCGCAACTTGCTGTGGCTTTTATTTTGATAAAACAGCTTTACGAGTAAGGTCCTTCTCACCTTGTCCAGACCAATTTTGGCAGTGTGCAACTGTAATGCACACTGATGCTTGTTTCAACTTCACGTCGCCGTACCAGAACTAGCGCCTAAACGCGAGTCATGACGCTAACATTACTAACGACGTAAATCCTGCTGCCCGCAGTTTGATCATGTCTATAAAGTTGAGTACTGATATGGTAAATAGTGTTCTATCTACACTGGCTCAAGTAGCGAAAGTTTAATTATAACCACCCTGTACACCACGCAGTGTAGTGTCTTGCGCGGTACATACAATGTAGATGATGGAACAGACACTGGACTGAAACTGTATTCCTCTGCAGCTCACACGGCCAATGATCAAAAGTACACACGATAAAAGAAACTTGCGTAAAGGTATTTTTTTCCCACTGTAGCCAATAGCGTCTGTACTAGTCAGCCTGTATTTCGACTCTGGCGACATGGCACAGTGTTCAAAACGTTGGACTTGGATTCAAGAGGAGCGAATTTCTGATCCCTTTCTGGCCGTCCTTATGTATGTTTCTTTTAAACTAAATAATGGACGATGTCCTTTTCTAATCCTGTCCAGTCAGAGCTGCTTGTCCTTTTCCAATGATCCGGGCGTTGACAGGACTTTTAACTCAAAGCTTCTTCCTTTCCAATTTATTGAGAACGTGTTCTGCAATAAAATAGAGGCTGACAAGTAAGTAAATCAGTCTTACATTAAATAACATCACCGGTTTCCAGACGCGAATCTCATCAGATAGCATGCGTTCTACATACAACCAAAATGAAATATTGGATGAATAGTTTAATATCCGAACATTGACGTAGCATAGTTTAATTACCGGCTTGTGCATGTGGTGCGTCAAAAACTCTATACATGGGAGTGTCTTCTCCTTACCGTGGAGTGTGTGGCGGAGGGTACTTTCTGGAACATTGTAAGTGACAATCTCTCCTGCTACAGTTGCGGATGATTCGCGGGAAGAAAGATTGCCGGCAAGCCTTCGTGTGGGTTCGAGTCTCTCTGATTTTGTTCTTTTAGTGAGACTAAGCAATATAATTTTTAATTTTTTTAGGAACATACGCTCTCTGGAATTATAACTGTAAAGCACCCCATAATGCAGAACGCCTCAGGTAGCGTGTGCCACTGCAGTTGGTTGATAATCTCAGTGACGCTTTCGTACTTACGAAACGCGCTGCTCTTCTTAGGACCTTCTTTATTTCCTTTATGAATCCTATCTGGTACGGACCCTATTGGTATTGGTCGAACGACTGTTCGGCAGACTAACTTCTTCGTCGACAGACCAAATTTCCTCAGGATTCTTCCAATGAATGTGTGTGGAATCTACGTTTCGTGCGATTAGTTTTATGTGGTCGTTCCACTTTAAATCGATCCGTACGTACTCCTAGTTATTTTATGTATATTACTGCTTCCAGTGATCTGCTATCGTGTAGTCATGTAATAATGGGTCATTCTGTCAATGTCCTTGCAATGCGTTACAGTTGTTTATGTTGAGAGCGAACTAGCACCCTGCGTCGATCCTCTGTCTACATTCTATTACAATTTTCTGGCGTTGCGACTTCCCTCTATGCAAGAGCATCATCCGCGAAAAGCCTCATAGAACTTGTGGAAGTTGTCTATTATGTCATTTATATACACTGAAGAGCCCACGAAAATGGTACACGTGCCTAATATCGTATAGGACCCCCGCGAGCACGCAGAAGTGCCGCAACACAGCCTGGCGTGGACTCGACTAATGTCTGAAGTAGTGCTGGAGGGAATTTACACCATGAATCCTACATGACTGTCCAGAAATCCCTAAGAGTACCAGCGAGTGGAGGTCTCATCTGAACAGCACGTTGTAAGGCATCCCAGATATGCTCAATAATGTTCGTCTGGGAAGTTTGGTGGTCAGCGGAAGTGTTTAAAGTCAGATGAGTGTTCCTTTAGCCACTCTGTAGCAATTCTGGACGTGTGGGATGTCGCATTGTCCATTTGGAATTGCTTAAGTTTGTCGGAATGCACAACGGACAGGTGATAAGACGGGATGCTTATACGTACGTGTCACCTATCAGTCGTATCTAGATGTATCAGGGGTCTCATATCACTCCAACTGCACACGCTCCACACCATTACAGAGCCTCCACCAGCTTGAACTGTTCTCTGCTGACATCCAGAGTCCATGGATTCATAAGGTTGTCTCCATACCCATATTCAATCATGTGCTCGATGCAATTTGAAACGAGACTGGAACGACCAGGCAACATGTTTCCAGTCAACAACAGTCCAGCGTCAGTGTTGACAGGCCCAGGTGAGGCATAAAGCTTTGTGTCATGCAGTCATCAAGAATACACAAGTGGGCCTTCGGTTCTGAAAGCCCATATCGATGATGTTTCGTTGAGTGGTTCACACGCTGACAGCATTGAAATCTGCTGCAGTTTGCGGAAGGGTTCCACTTCTATCAAGTTGAAAGATTCTCTTCAGTCCTCATTGGTCCCGTTCTTGAAGGATCTTCTTCCGGCCGCAGCGACGTCGGAGATCTGATATTTTACGGGATTTCTGATATTCACTGTACACTCGTGAGGTGGTGGTACAGGAAAATCCCCACTTCATCGCTACCTTGGAGATGCTGTGTCCCATCACTAGAGCGCCGACTATACCTCCACGTTCGTACTCGTTTAAATCTTGATAACCTGCCATTGCAGCAGTAAGCGATCCAACAACTGCAGCAGACACTAGTAGTCTTATAGCGTTGCCAACCGCAGCGCCGTATTCTGCCTGTTTCTATATCTCTGTATTAGAATACGCATGCCTATACCAGTTTCTTTGGCGCTTCAGTGTATACCTCCTTTGGGGTATTCCCTATGTCACTGTTACGTCTCAGAACTTCCTTCCATTGAGAATCACAAGTTGTGTTATTTTTGCTAGAAACTCTGCAGTCCAATTACGCAGTTGGCCTGATATTCGGTACGCTCGTATTTGGTTTATTAGGCGGCAGTGTGAAACTGCATTCAGTGCCTTATGGAAGTAAACGAACACGGCATCTCCCTGGGCATTGGTATCTGTAGCCTTCTCGGTCTCGTGGACGAACGGAGCTATCATTGTTGTGGGAACCCATGTCGATTCCTAAAGATATTTTCGGTCTCCTGAATGTCATAATATGGGAGCATGAAACATGTACCAGAATTCTGCAACAAACCAGGGTCAGAGATACAGGGCTATTGTTTTGTGCGTCTGTTCGACGACCTTTCTCCAAAGTGGGAATGACCTGTGCCTTCTTTCCAACCTTCAGGAACACTACGCTCGTCTAGAGACATACGGTAAGCTGCTACCAGAAGAGGGACATATTCTTCACGATATTTCACGCCGAATCTGTTACCCCATCAGGTCCCCATGGCCTTGCCTCTGAGAGATCTTAGATACATTTCTTTTCCATAGTGTCTTACTTCGATGTCATCCATTTTGTCGTTCGTGTGACGATTTAAAGGAGGTACTAGAACGGAATCTGCGTATATGAAACAATTTCTGAAAATAACGTTTAGTATTTCGGCTTTCCTTTGTCATTCTGTTTCAATGCATTTATGGTTAGTGTGTCTGAACAGGTGGCTTCGATCCGTTCACTGAGTTAACATAAACCAATATCTCTGTCTGTGGACAGAAATTTGCTTCAGAATTAGTCGAACGCTTCGCGCATAGCGCTCCTTACGCCAAAGTTGGCTTCGTTAAGCTCTTGCTTGTCTGTGAGGCTTCGGCTATGTTTAGATTTGCAGTGAAGCTTTCTCTGCTTTCGTACGTTTGTAAGGCATATTGTACAATGCTCTTGAACTTCATCCATTGATACCCAACGTTGTTAGTGCTATAGACGATGTTTCAGTGCTGACCGCTCAGGTAGTCTGAAATCTGTTTCTTTTAGCTCTTGCTAAGCAGAGAGATATTCCTACGTACCTTCCTTCCTTTGTATTCCTATTTACTGTTGTATTGAGAGTCCTCAAAACAAAAGCCATGTTGCTAGTAAAATAAGATGTTCCAATGTCTATTGAACACCTCACCAACTCGAAATGTACGGAAGGTAATAACATCTCTGTTATTGAAAGCCTCCAATCCAGAAACACCTTTAACGGTATTACCATAGTACCGTACAATAGCAACAGTTATCCAGCCATTACCATGCTGTGCATGCAGTAACGGCCTTACGATCATTGATTCCCTGTTCTTTGCTGACGGAGTCGAAATGTTCGGGTCTGTCTTTCTACACAGAGTACGCGAAAGAACTTGCCCCCCTTCTAACAGCCGTGTACCGCAAGTCTCTAGAGGAACGGAGGGTTCCAAATGATTGGAAAAGAGCACAGGTAGTCCCAGTCTTCAAGAAGGGTCGTCGAGCAGATGCGCAAAACTATAGACCTATATCTCTGACGTCGATCTGTTGTACAATTTTAGAACATGTTTTTTGCTCGAGTATCATGTCGTTTTTGGAAACCCAGAATCTACTATGTAGGAATCAACATGGATTCCGGAAACAGCGATCGTGTGAGACCCAACTCGCTTTATTTGTTCACGAGACTAAGAAAATATTAGACACAGGCTCCCAGGTAGATGCTATTTTTCTTGACTTCCGGAAGGCGTTCGATACAGTTCCGCACTGTCGCCTGATAAAGTAAGAGCCTACGGAATATCAGACCAGCTGTGTGGCTGGATTGAAGAGTTTTTAGCAAACAGAACACAGCATGTTGTTATCAATGGAGAGACGTCTACAGACGTTAAAGTGACCTCTGGCGTGCCGCAGGGGAGTGTTATGGGACCATTGCTTTCCACAATATATATAAATGACCTAGTAGATAGTGTCGGAAGTTCCATGCGGCTTTTCGCGGATGATGCTGTAGTATACAGAGAAGTTGCATAAAATTGTAGCGAAATGAAGGAAGATCTGCAGCGGATAGGCACTTGGTGCAGGGAGTGGCAACTGTCCCTTAGCATAGACAAATGTAATGTATTGCGAATACATAGAAAGAAGGATCCTTTATTGTATGATTATATGATAGCGGAACAAACACTGGTAGCAGTTACTTCTGTAAAATATCTGGGAGTATGCGTGCGGAACGATTTGAAGTGGAATGATCATATAAAATTAATTGTTGGTAAGGCGGGTACCAGGTTGAGATTCATTGGGAGAGTGCTTAGAAAATGTAGTCCATCAACAAAGGAGGTGGCTTACAAAACACTCGTTCGACCTATACTTGAGTATTGCTCATCAATGTGGGATCCGTACCAGATCGGTTTGACGGAGGAGATAGAGAAGATCCAAAGAAGAGCGGCGCGTTTCGTCACGGGGTTATTTGGTAACCGTGATAGCGTTACGGAGATGTTTAATAAACTCAAGAGGCAGACTCTGCAAGAGAGGCGCTCTGCATCGCGGTGTAGCTTGCTCGCCAGGTTTCGAGAGGGTGCGTTTCTGGATGAGGTATCGAATATATTGCTTCCCCCTACTTATACCTCCCGAGGAGATCACGAATGTAAAATTAGAGAGATTAGAGCGCGCACGGAGGCTTTCAGACAGTCGTTCTTCCCGCGAACCATACGCGACTGGAACAGGAAAGGGAGGTAATGACAGTGGCTCGTAAAGTGCCCTCCGCCACCCACCGTCGGGTGGCTTGCGGAGTATAAATGTAGATGTACATGTCACCGCCAGGCACTGGCTGCTGCTTTCAAGAGTCGTTTCTCTGATTAACTGCGCACGCCAATTTTTGGATAAGAAATTAAAAATTATGTTAAGATTGGGTATCTCAACTACCCACTGTAATCACCTGAGTCTCCCCTCTGTAGGCAGTAAGTTGAAATTTCCACCTAATACTGAAACACCACCAGTTAATTTACGTGACATATTAAAGTTTCCCCCCAAATGTTACGCCGCTACTGCTTCTGACGTGGAGGTCTATAAAAAATCAGATGATCATGTTTGATCCACCTATAACGCCTGTCTTCGTCCAAATGATTTTACATTCGGAATCTATACTTCTCACTAAATACTATCGTATTTTTCATTGCTATAAGCACGCCTCCACCACCAACGTTCATCCTGCCTCTGCGTTATATGTTCCCGTCGGATGTTAAAGTTTCACTGCTGTTAACATCGGTTTCAGCTAACTTTCTGGCCCTAGTACTATTTGGGCATTGTTTCCGTTTAAAAGTGAGACTAGTTCCGGGACCTCCCTACAGACGCTCTTGCAGTTAACTAATATTATGTTAAAACTTTCTTTCTCCGAACTGCTGTAACGAATGCTATCCTCTCTGGTATCGGAAAGCACCTTATCGGGCCGGTTGTAGCTTTCTTCTGTCCTAACAAAACCCACTTACTCAGCTGCCCTGGTAGACGCTACTTGACCTCCTAAGAGGAACTCTACAACTTTACACCTGATAGCGGAGGTGGAGAAACTTGCATCAGATACCGTCGCAGAATCGTCTGAGCCTCTGATTTAGACATTCCACTGTGCCCCAAACCGGAGGACCATGATCTGTTCTGGGAACGATGCAGCAAAACAATAGTTCTGCATCTGCCTCTCACCAAATGGGCCAGCCACCTCTAGCAACCAAGGATGGCCTCTGAACTCAATTGGCAGACGTCATGCGTGCAGACACGAGCCACGTTTTGCAGGCGGGTGCACCCAGTGCGTTCAGTCGCTGCCAGCATAGGCTCATCCACATCTCGGACGAGACCCCCACCTGGCAAGCAGAGTGGACACTGGGCTTCTTTTCTGACCTGCCCGCTATCTACGCGAGGTGCTCCATCACCCGCCTAAAACAAGTGCTCCCAGTGACAAGTAATCCCAACCTCTACTCTTGTCTTAATCTCTCAGGAAGATCGGCCACAGTCCAATAAGCGATGCTTCCCATGTTTGGTTCAGATGTACTTTCAGCAGTAGGCAATACTTCAAACCTGTTCTTAAAACTTACGGGGATTACGGTGCGTACGGGATCCGCTTCCGCCTCGGGGCTAGAGATTCGCGACCCACCACTGTTCACCAGTCACCATCAGGTAATTGTCGACCGGCCGGAACGTGCAAATCAGAAGGAACAGCGACATTAGGAATTTAAGGCGATGCTATAGGCCGCGGAGGTGCCAAAGTAATTGTCTCGGGTGCACCGACGTCACAGTAGCCCGATGTCTGTCGGTCGTGGCCAACCCAGCATCCAGCTGTTTACGGACGATAAAAAATTTTCTCTGCAAACGTACACCACACGTAAGACGAACGCAAAAAGTTGAACTCATTAAACACAACCAATCAAAAAAATTTCTAACTCTAACAACAAAATAAATAGCACCACCAAAACAGCTAAATAAACAGCTAATCTTCACTTCTACTCAAAAGCGCACAAGAATACTACTGAATTAAACGATGTTTACTAACTGCCTACCAACGATCAGCTGCTGCTGCTTGAACTTACTATGCTCTGAGACTCGAGCTCCTCTGAGTCCCTGCCTTTTGTTGCATAGAACAGAATTTAAACAGGTTACTCACAAGACACATTAAGCAAGTTAATTATGAAAATACTGTTGCAGTTAAATCTGAATTAAAAACTCAAGTTTCTTTCAGGACGTTTTATCGCCTTACAAGCACAAAATGGTTTATCTTTGGCACCTGTCCTGAGTTTCAAAATTCAACGATCGTTACGTACATTATTCATCTAAATACGGACGTCCACAAACACGTGAATTAATTTGTATTATGATGAATAAACGCCATCTGCTGATAGGCTGCATCTCTCGAAAGCGGTAATGACGTGAATAAACAGTAATCTTGAGATTAAAGCCCACTATTGCTAGAGCTGACTTACAAATAAATTTGTTTTTGACAGGTGAAGCAAACAATTTTTTTCATTTTTTAACTAAGTACAACCAAAATGTATCAGCCCACGTGTAAAAACTGCAGTTCAGTTTGTGTTGGACAGACAAGCAGAAATTTGTTCTTCACATTGCAGTCTATTACCTAGAAAGCTAATATAGGCTATACAGTCACACTTTTGTGGATAGTAATAAATGTATGAATTAATTGTTTCTACTACTTAGAAATATACTTCAGTTATTAATACTACTGAAGTGCTATAGAGTGTTTTTTTGTTAATTTTCATTTATTAGTGTGCATCTAAACTGTTCGTATTTGTTTCCTCTTGTGCATGCGCTCTTAGACAAGCATAAATGTCAGTATTAAGTACAAAGAACGCAGAAGAGCGCTAAAGAGAACCAGCCATAGTTCCACATTCGCAGAACACGTTGTGTGTATGAGCCACAGACCAAAAGACATCAAAACTGACCTAAATGTTCTCAAATGCAGCAACAACCTCCCACAGAAACTAATAATTAAAGAAAATTAGCAAACACAGAAAACCTTACACAAATAAACCTCAGAAAACTTAGGGACAAAAGAAAATGCAGAACTCGGGCCTTCAACACGTTCAGTTGTTAATCTTATTTTCGTATCTTGTTAAAAGTGAGATAGAGCATATTTTAAAGTGCAGTTTCACTTTGAACACAATGTGGAAACCTATAATGTAAACCACCAAGGTTTAAAACTCCAGGCATAATTTTCGATGTAAATAACTTCTCTATATTGTGAGCTCTGTGGTTGCAGATGTCAAAACGTAAAAGAAAAACAACTACAATGCAAAGTACAGAAAACTACAGAAAACGCACCCTGTGTTAATGAGCTCTAATTTTTTTTTTCAAATCCGTGAAACTTTAAGACCGAAATCCTGTATGTAGAGATATTAAAAGCAATTTTTCACGTTACTTGGTAAGAAACAAACAGAAGAACCCACTGAAGATATTCTTACTACAGTGTAACATGTCTAGGTAAAAACGACGGAAAAAAATTGTTTGCCCAGGTCAGAACCTATCCAAAAACAAATCTGTGAACAAATATCGTTGCTATTTGCAATACTTACCTACCATTTCATTAGTTGTGCACATTGCTACTTAACAACAAAGTTTAATAAAGCTTGCCAAATATATTTAGTTTTTAGAATGAGTCTCTCAAGTAAATTAGAATTCAGTTAGGCACAACAGAAACGAGGCCATGAAAAAAGACTAAAGTTCACGGTTAAAAATCTCTTTGACATTGAAGTCATTAGAAATGGATAGAAGAAAGGGGAAGGAAATCGGCCATGTTGTTTCTAAAGAAATCATCGCCGCATTTGCCGTAAGTGATTTAAAGAAACGGCAAACAAATCAATTCTCCGTGACTGGTAAGAGATTTGTACCGTGATCCTTCAGAATGCCAGACAAATGCCTTGGCCACTACTCCACCTCACTCCCTTGAAATCATTTGTGGCTGACAAGTTTCCTTGGTGTAACTGTCGAATCATTTGACATTCAGGTCACGGAAAAACAAAACCTCATTTTGAGGCGAATTTCAGTACTATTCGGCAGCCATTCTTGCCATAGGCTAGGTAGTGTTTGAAATTGTAAGGATATTGAAAGGAATCGGTCTCCAGCCTTTTTGAAGTTGCTACCAGACTTCGAGGTAATGATATAGAGGAACTAAGAACAATGACGTTAAAAGCTGTTCTTACAAGTTGCTGTGGCCTTACTAACAGTGGGAGTAGTTGTACACGAGGGTTTCCTGCAATGTACAGACAATAAAAGGTTTTTGCACAGAAAAGAATTTTCTCGCGTTACTAATCTCAGTATGTTCTGATTGAGCCCGAAACGACAGTAAACATATCTTTATCGGCGGAATAATAGAACCGAACGCACTGTACTGACATTAAATACGCCGGTAAATCTCGAAGCTATGCAAGGTTTTGTGCGAAAATCAGACGTTTGGCTACGACTGTTGGACTGCACGCTTTGTATAAAGTCTCCTTTATGCCCATACTTGATCTTAATCTAAAAGTAATAACAATTCTCCAATTTACCGGAGGTGTAAGAGGCCCGAACAAAAACACTCCTGTAAGGATGTCGTGCATGCCGTAAATACCCGTAAAATGTTTTCCTTGAGCCCTTAGTAAATGCCTTCCTCGCCATTCTCCTCATTCACAGCCGTCTGCCTTGCGGACAGCGAACGCTTTCCGGAAATTATTAGCCTAACTGTATTCAGCCATCGTCATACTAGCCACGCAGCGTGACTGAAGATACAATCGGCTTTTGTATGTTTCTTGTAAGACCACTGACGTTAAATGCAATACTGAAACTAGACGCCTAAACGCATCGATTTTATTTCCATTTTTTTAATGAAATAGGCTCAAAAAGAATAAACGCGCGCGCGTTCGTGTGCGCACGTGTGTCAGCAACTGCGTACAAAATTCCATGTGCGCCATTAGACTGCAGATGACGGTGAACAATGACGCTTCTCCTACGTCTTACAGAAGATGGAGCAAATGGAAAAAGAATGGATTACAAAGGGAAAGTCAGGCAAATGCCGGGATGGTTCCTCTGAAAGGGCACGGCCGACTTCCTTCCCCATCCTTCCCTAATCCGATGAGACCGATGACCACGCTGTCTGGTCTCCTTCCCCAAAACCAACCAACCAACAAAGGGAAAGTCACACTGTCACGTGGTTAAGCGATCGGCACGGTTGACTATGCATGTAGTAAGGTCTTCGCACTCGCTGTGATCGCGCTTATAAGTATCTCCGTTTAGCCTGACGCTCAGCAGCAAATACGTCAAATTTTGTGGTAGCCATTTTTACTAACGCGCATTTTATTTCCTACGCTTGCATTACTGCATCTGTGTCTCAAAATCTTGACTCAATTTAAAGATTCCGACAAGAGCGTGGGTAAAAGTATGACCACTGCTTGTCTTTTGTTCTCTTTATGCATCATCCGAGATGACCTGGTAAACGGACACAGCAAACTCTACTGAAAACGGTACACTACAGACGTTCGCTCTGATGAGTTTAAGGAAACTGTGTCTCGGCATAAATGTCACTTCCAGATACCGACGCACCATATTTTGGACAGCGCAAAGCGACGACACTGTAATGATTTAAGTGATAGTAATTGCTCACTATCGGCGAGGACTTTAGCTTCAAGGTGGGTTAAACAGAACGCAATAAATTTTACACTTTCCGTAATGGACTTGGTAAACGGTTCAGAGGAGAGGCTCGAAACAACACCCTAACGTACACTACTGGCCATTAATATTGCTACACCAAGAAGAAATGCAAATGATAAACGGGTATTCATTGGACAAATATATTATACTAAAACAGGCATGTGATTACATTTTCACGCAATTTGGGTGCATAGATCCTCAGAAATCAGTACCCAGAACAACCACCTCTGGCCGTAATAACGGCCTTGATACGCCTGGGCATTGAATCAAACAGAGCGTGGACGGCGTGTACAGGTACAGCTGTCCATGCAGCTTCAACACGATACCACAGTTCATCAAGAGTAGTGACTGGCGTATTGCGAGGAGCCAGTTGCTCGGCCACCATTGACCAGACGTTTTCAGTTGGTAAGATATCTGGAGAATGCGCTGGCCAGGGCAGCAGTCGAACATTTTCAGTATCCAGAAAGGCCCATACAGGACCTGCAACATGCAGTAGTGCATTATCCTGCTGAAACGTAGGGTTTCGCAGGGACCGATTGAAGGGTAGAGCCACTGGTCGTAACACATCTGAAATGTAACGTCCACTGTTCAAAGTGCCGTCAGTGCGAACAAGAGGTGACCGAGACGTGTAACCGATGGCACCCCATACCATCACGCCGGGTGATACGCCAGTATGGCTTCCAATGTGCGATCACCGCGATGTCGCCAAACACGGATGCGACCATCATGATGCTGTAAACACAACCTGGATTCATCCGAAAAAAATGACGTTTTGCCATTCGTGCACTCAGGTTCGTCGTTGAGTACACCATCGCAGGTGCTCCTGTCTGTGATGCAGCGTCAAGGGTAACCGCAGCTATGGTCTCCGAGCTTATTGTCCATGCTGCTGTAAACGTCGTCGAACTGTTCGTGCAGATGGTTGTTGTCTTGCAAACGTCCCCATCTGTTGACTCAGGGCTCGAGACGTGGCTCCACGATCCGTCACAGCCATGCGGATAAGATGCCTGTCATCTCGACTGCTAATAATACGAGGCCGTTGGGATCCAGCACGGCGTTCCGTATTACCCTCCTGAACCCACCGATCCCATATTCTACTAACAGTCATTGGATCTCGGCCAACGCGAGCAGCAATGTCGCGATACGATAAACCGCAATCGCGATGGTCTACAATCCGACCTTTATCAAAGTCGGAAACGTGATGGCACGCATTTCTCCTCCTTACACGAGGCATCAAAACAACTTTTCTCCAGACAACGCCGGTCAACTGCTGTTTGTGTATGAGAAATTGATTTTGAAACTTTCCTCATGTCAACACGTTGTAGGTGTCGCCACCGGCGCCAACTTTCTGTGAATGTTCTGAAAAGCTAATCATTTGCATATCACAGCAAATTCTTTATGTCGGTTAAATTTTGCACCTGTAGCACGTAATCTTCGTGGCGTAGCAATTTTAATGGCCAGTAGTGTATTTTTCTACCTACAAGCATTCTGAACAGGACGACTGCGCCAAAAAAGTGGTCGTTGTGGTCGCAAAAAATATTACGTAGTTTTGTTCCGCATACGTAACGACGTACTCTGCGTAAGTGACCAATCTTATTCGTATTAGCAGCGCCTAAAAACGCTTCTACTCACTAACAGTTTTACCTTAGTACTGTATTACTGAGATTTACAATACAATGTTAGAATTACGTTTACAATGACTATATACACTCCTGGAAATTGAAATAAGAACACCGTGAATTCATTGTCCCAGCAAGGGGAAACTTTATTGACACATTCCTGGGGTCAGATACATCATATGATCACACTGACAGAACCACAGGCACATAGACACAGGCAACAGAACATGCACAATGTCGGCACTAGTACAGCGTATATCCACCTTTCGCAGCAATGCAGGCTGCTATTCTCCCATGGAGACGATCGTAGAGATGCTGGATGTAGTCCTGTGGAACGGCTTGCCATGCCATTTCCACCTGGCGCCTCAGTTGGACCAGCGTTCGTGCTGGACGTGCAGACCGCGTGAGACGACGCTTCATCCAGTCCCAAACATGCTCAATGGGGGACAGATCCGGAGATCTTGCTGGCCAGGGTAGTTGACTTACACCTTCTAGAGCACGTTGGGTGGCACGGGATACATGCGGACGTGCATTGTCCTGTTGGAACAGCAAGTTCCCTTGCCGGTCTAGGAATGGTAGAACGATGGGTTCGATGACGGTTTGGATGTACCGTGCACTATTCAGTGTCCCCTCGACGATCACCAGTGGTGTACGGCCAGTGTAGGAGATCGCTCCCCACACCATGATGCCGGGTGTTGGCCCTGTGTGCCTCGGTCGTATGCAGTCCTGATTGTGGCGCTCACCTGCACGGCGCCAAACACGCATACGACCATCATTGGCACCAAGGCAGAAGCGACTCTCATCGCTGAAGACGACACGTCTCCATTCGTCCCTCCATTCACGCCTGTCGCGACACCACTGGAGGCGGGCTGCACGATGTTGGGGCGTGAGCGGAAGACGGCCTAACGGTGTGCGGGACCGTAGCCCAGCTTCATGGAGACGGTTGCGAATGGTCCTCGCCGATCCCCCAGGAGCAACAGTGTCCCTAATTTGCTGGGAAGTGGCGGTGCGGTCCCCTACGGCACTGCGTAGGATCCTACGGTCTTGGCGTGCATCCGTGCGTCGCTGCGGCCCGGTCCCAGGTCGACGGGCACGTGCACCTTCCGCCGACCACTGGCGACAACATCGATGTACTGTGGAGACCTCACGCCCCACGTGTTGAGCAATTCGGCGGTACGTCCACCCGGCCTCCCGCATGCCCACTATACGCCCTCGCTCAAAGTCCATCAACTGCACATACGGTTCACGTCCACGCTGTCGCGGCATGCTACCAGTGTTAAAGACTGCGATGGAGCTCCGTATGCCACGGCAAACTGGCTGACACTGACGGCGGCGGTGCACAAATGCTGCGCAGCTAGCGCCATTCGACGGCCAACACCGCGGTTCCTGGTGTGTCCGCTGTGCCGTGCGTGTGATCATTGCTTGTACAGCCCTCTCGCAGTGTCCGGAGCAAGTATGGTGGGTCTGACACACCGGTGTCAATGTGTTCTTTTTTCCATTTCCAGGAGTGTATTTGATCCCAAGTTCGAATGCAGTGTACACGAAGCTACCACCAACATTTTTGTGATTGACATTTGAGTAAATGAAATTTATTGTGCATAGTCTCTTCATCGACTGAAGTACACGTTACAAACGTCCGGAATCTTGCGCAGGAGTATGTCGCGACTTCCCTAGGCACCATACACACCGTCAACAGGCATGGGATTCACAATTACAGAAACGATGCTATGTCAGGAACTTCTCAACATTAACCACGATTGCACGAAACAAACAAAGAATAATTGAAAGTTTGTAAGCTAGTTCTTATAATGTCCATGTGGGAAACTGTAATGTGTGATTTCTCCGTTTTTCGCCCTGGCGGAGACTACGCGAGATGCTGCGCACTGAACGACAGTTGCTAGTTAATTTCCTGTCAGCAACGCAGTGGTCAGACTCACTGTAGAGAACCTCTACAGGATGCTTTAAAAGGAGGGCATCAGCGCACTTCTCTTCCCCCACCCCCCCCCCCGCCCCCCTCCGTCACACCTAACCCTTACACGCAAAACAGGCCGCACCTTGCGGTCACTAACTGAACGCAACCAGGTTTACGTGTTTGATTAACTCTTGTTTCCATCACAGCTTTGAGCTACATGTAAGCAGTTGGTGAAACTGGATGCGAGAGCCGATTCACGTGCATTAGTAGCTGGTTCAGAAACCTTTCACTGAGTCACCAGGCAGGCATGTTACAAAAATAATTACGACAACTGTTGATGAAAACTTCAGATAAATTTGCGTTTTGTTCCACAGATTTAATTAGTAGCACAAATTGTGATCCATAAATTATCTGGGAGTGGGCATTAGGAGTGACTTAAAATGGAATGGCCATATAAAATTAATCGTCGGTAAAGCAGATGCCAGACTGAGATTCATTGGAAGAATCCTAAGGAAATGCAGTCCGAAAACAATGGAAGTAGGTTACAGTACACTTGTTCGTCCACTGCTTGAATACTGCTCACCAGTGTGGGATCCGTAGCAGATAGGGTTGACAGAAGAGAGAGAAGATCCAACGGAGAGCAGCGCGCTTCGTTACAGGATCATTTGGTAATCGCGAAAGCGTTACAGAGATGATAGATAAACACCAGTGGAACTCTCTGCAAGAGAGACGCTCAGTAGCTCAGTATGGGCTTTTGTTGAAGTTTCGAGAACATACCTTCACCGAGGAAGTCAAGCAGTATATTGCTCCCTCTTACGTATATCTCACGAAGAGATCACGAGGATAAAATCAAAGAGATTAGAGCCCACACAGAGGCATACCGACAATCTTTCTTTCTACGAGCAATACGAGACTGGAATAGAAGGGAGAACCGATAGAGGTACTCGAGGTACCCTCTGCCACACACCGTCAGGTGGCTTGCGGATTATGGATGCAGATGTAGATACCCTGAGATACAACATGGGACACAGAACAAAAGAGTTAGCAATTTTAGGCATATTGATCACATCATCTAAGGGCCTATGTGTGTGTTTCTAGTCACCATGTAGCATACATATTTTATCACGAAACGTTTATCTTAAGATGAATCACACTACATGTGTTACTTAAGATGTCATAGTTACAGATAATTTCGTCAGCAGAAATAATCATTTTGGTTATTCTTCCAGTCTGATATAGTTGAAGTTCCAACTCCACATTCAGCAACAATTTGTACAACACTTCTCCATTATTCATTGTGTGCAGTGCGCCATACTTTTTGCCCATGGACGCTACCACCTTCACGCTTTGTCATGCTCCTCTCGTAACTAATGGGACAGTAGAGTATTGCAAAACTCAGCGTTAGCTTTTTAAACTGATACTGTGCCAGGATCCATGTAAGTGCTTCCATAGTATCAAATAGTGTGCATATCAGTTACACACACTCTCTCTCTCTTTCTCTGGTAGAAAGTTGCAAAACTATTTTACAAAGATCTTTTCTATTTGGCTTGAAATCTGAGAACCGCCGGTGTCTCGGAATACTAAACTCGACAAAGATGATTTGGCTAGCTAATTACGCCCCCATATTTAATCACAGGTAACATACATGCTCTAGTTCAGCACGCAGATCTGCAAGGTCTGTTAGCAAATTTTCTGCTTAACCAACATTGTCATTCGGTTCGTTTTACCATATTGCTGAACACATGACTTCATAGCATTAATTTGAATTGAGTGGCTTTTGGCTCACTCTATGGCTTTTCTTTTTCCTTTGAAAGTTTGCTACTGGGGTCTTCTATCGCATGATAATTTGCTGGTTCGGCATTTGAGAATTGGGCAGTTAATTTCTCTTCAATGGAGCTCTCAATTTTTTCGTGCTGCTCAGAAAATACATAGAGGCTGGTCTTTAATTCTTCTTAGTAATTTGCACACGAATCGTCACATTTTCCCCATTTGGTAAAATTTTGTTTCTAAAAAGTGTCATCTTCTTGTCTTGTTGCTCGTTCCATGTGACGAAATTCTGTTGTTCTTACCCATTTTCATTTACATTTACATCTGTATTCCACAAGCCAACTTTTAGATGGCAAGGGTACTGCGTGTACCGCAGACTGGAAAAACTTACCTGCCTTGGCGAGATCTGGAGTTAAGTGCATCCTGTTCGAAACCACAGTGTGGGAAAACTGAGGCATGTTTATTTGCCTAAAGAGTAACGCTCGCGTAAAGTAATGTAGTAAATGATCATAATCCACAACGACTGCCCACGTTTAAAGTGACTTCTCTAGTGCTGAAATACCGTAAGTAAAACAGTCCTCGAAACGGACTGCCTTTTTACTAAGATAAAACGCCTTCATATCTCTTCTGATCGATTTTACTTGATTTTGTTCTGATGCGCAGCCAAGTTAACTTATTTCTGTAGATAAATTGTCAATTTGCCAAGCTCACCATTAACTGGTACGGTATCAATTTCTCAAAATCCACTGACGTAAATGGGACACGTTAAACTACTGACAACTTGACTGAACACTTTCAGACTGATACTCCAGTAATTGCATGCCTTTGAGATATGATGTTTAACATTTCATTCTTAGTCGATCATATTTTCAGTAATAACAGTAAAGAAAACAGCCATTCCTGCAGATCATGAATTTTGAGTATATGATGGCTGTGGCTGGCCGTTGTGGCCGAGCGGTTCTAGGCGCTTTAGTCTGGAACCGTGCGACCACGGTCGCAGTTTCAAATCGTGCCTCGGGCATGGATGGGTGTGACGTCCTTAGTTTAATTAGGTTTAAGTAGTTCTAAGGGACTGATGACCTCAGACGTTAAGTCCCATAGTGCTCAGAGCCATTTGAACCATTTTTTTTACGGCTGTTGGTTATGTCCACTTCCCAGGTGGAGTCGCACCACAGCTCGCCCAGAGGACGTGCACGTGTAACTTACCGCCATTTTTTTCGGATTTAGAGAAAGGTCGAATCATTAGCGTGAGGGATGCGGGACCATCATACCAACAGATCGCAGAGACAGTTGACTACAGAAAGAGTGATGAAGAGATGGAATGAGGACATCAGTGTGGCAAGTCGAGTAGACAAGGTTTCTTTCAGGGTGACTACACTACGACAAAAATGGTAGCATTGTTTGTTTGCTCTCAGAAGTAAATAAATAAATGACAACCGTTCAAATCTGGGTAGAGGTCACAGGTAGTGTCATCACGAAATACAGGAACGGATGACCTCTAGTTACCATGCATCCTTTACCGCTGACACAAAACAGACGCTTGCGTGATGGCAGTTGGCAGATTGAGTGGCATTCAGTGGTGGTCAGAGATGAGTCTCGCTTCTGTTTATGGCACTCAGGTCGACGCCAACCTGTCCGTAGACGACCTGATGAAAGGTCACCGAAAGCGACGATTCTAGAGGCCCATACCTCTTAAACACCTGGAAACGTTGCATGGAGTGCTGTTTGCTATACCAAGAAGACAGAGTTTGTAAATTTTGGATGCTCGCCAGTATGTGGCAAGATCAGTAAGCCCTGTTCTCATATCGTTCATGACCACGGTACCAAAACGCTTATTCCATCAGGATAATGCAAGTCCTCACACTGCATTCCAGATCATAGGCACATTCATGTACGGATACTTGACTGGTACATGCTTTCATAGCAGCCTCCAGCTAGCATTTTTTCAGGCACAGCAAGAAATTCAGTACAGGTCCCTCGCATTCTATAAGAACGTTTAGGGTTTCCGGGATATCCCTAAATCGCACAAGGCAAATGCTCAGATGGCTCCTTTAGAAAGGGTACCGCCGATTTCCTTGCCCATTTTCGAAACCTTCAGAGCGCGTGCTCTGTCTCTGATGACCTCGCTGTCGAAGGGACGTTAAACCCTAATATTCCTTTCCGCCTTCCAATAAATTTAAGATGACATTCGGAGGCCGTTTGCTTCCACGGTACAATGAGTACTGGATGTAATCGTGCCCGTGATGTTCACGTTGATGGACGTTAGTTCCAAGTGGAATGAAGGTTTATTTTTATGTGACTTAGATCTTCCCAAAGTTCGATAAATGCAGTGTAATATCTCTTTATATTCGATGAATTATTCTGATACAATTCTACCCTTGAATGACGTTTACTAATTTTCTATCTTCATACTCGCAGAATCCATGCGAAAAGTAGTTCATACAATAGCTATGCCATGAGCGCATAAGTATTCTTTGTAGTACTCTCTCTGGTCGTTGTTAGAAGAAAAAAAAAAAAACTTCCGAGATTGTCTTCGTGCCGATTACCCTGAGCTTGGTTTGGAAGAACTGTAATCTGATTGAGATTTATCACAGAAGATAACTGATACGATTAAAAAGGAAATATATATAGATTACTCCTTCATACAAAAGGTGTGTATTTGACATTTGAGAATTTCCCAAAGTTCGCTAAATGCAGGACAGGTGCATTGTGATGTAACTCTCTCCATTTTCGTCAGGATGTATATTCACATTTCCGTGCCTCGATACTGCCATCTGTTTTTGTCCCGAAACTGCTGACGTACTTTTTATTTTCTAGATGAAATTTCCATAACACTAGCGCACAGCACACAACTTCTCAATTTTTTTCCTCCATAGTAAGTGAGATTGGAGAATTTCTGGTCAGACGAAGAAATAGCATGAAAACGTTAAAAGAACTAACTTTTAGGAAATGTGGTGTCTAAAAGTATTTCCACCCAAAAAACACTGAAGATTAGCCACGCCAGTTTGGTAAGCCACATTTTTTACTCAAGATTGGATTATTTTGGCGAGGAAGGTGACGTGGCGGCGCGAGCTGCGTGTGAATCGCCGGCCTTGCCAAGAAAGCGAAAGGAGAAAGCGCGCGCCTTTCACCAGACTGTCATTCCGACACTCGCATTATTTTCCACATATTCGCTTGCTACCAACATAAAGTTGATTTGTCTGATTCAAAAGTGAACCGTCCACATCGGTCACAGTGTATTAAAAAAGGTGTCCCTTACTGGAGATAGTAATGGTCAAAAATTAGACAGAAAGCGCTGTAAATATATGATTGGCAATAATTTTACTTGCGTCAAAATCTCAGTAATCAGTTGTGGAGGCTTTAATATTGATGCCGTTCATGGTTCCTTTCCTATTCTAAGTTTTGTCTCTTTGTCAGTGCTCTGGCTAATGCTATTGCCAGTCGCAGCACGTAAAATTTCCTTCTTCATCAGTAATTCAGTACGTATCGTTTTGAGGTTGTGCTGGCGTCAGGGAAAGATAAATGGTTCCGTGGAGTGTAAACAAGTTGACAGTGAAATGGAGTTACATTGTTCTATATTGAAAATGGCCGACTTAGGCTTACGTTAAGATTTAGCAGACGACATCAACAGTTACGTGTGATGTAAGTAGAACATACTCACCGCGGCTTTCCATCTGAAATAACAGACCACTAGCATGGTTCACCACGGCCTCAGTCTCTTAAATTACTGGCTATAGGCGCGTTTAGAGGCGCTGCTATCCTCTGCAACCATCGACAACGTATACACGTTACAGTAGCGTGTGTCCCATGCATGTAACCAAATCAAAGGACAGCCAGGCGTGTATGACTGGTAGCCATATTGGGCAGGTCCCACTGTCAACAAGGATGTGGCTATCATAGGACAATATAAGTCGACCACCTGGGAGTAAGGGAGCTTCGGTCGGCTTAACAGTTTTCTGATATTTAACGAGGCCACGCTAAACAACTTGATGATACATACACAACTGTCTTAAAATCACTCACAGTTCGATGCGCTTTTTTCAGTCACCGCTGTATTTGTTTACTGTATGGTCACTTCGTCTTACAGATAGCGGCTCCGGAGGCCAAATGCAATAATGTCGTGGTCGCGTAGTATAGCCGATTACTCAAGTATTCAAAATCTTTGGTAATATTTTTAGGAAACAGCGATCTTGTAAGCTACATGAAATCAGTGGAAAAGTCTAGATCGAGGTTGTTACTTTATTAAAATGACTGGTTTGTGCCGAGTCTTGTCATCTTCAGACAGCACCATAAGCTGAAGTTTACGATGTGTATAACACTCACTTGACTTCAGTAGCTGAAACTGCTCGATTTCAGCGACTGAGGTCAATTGACTGTTCTACACATCGAGAGCTTCAGCTGCTTTCTGCAGCTGCCCTAAGACTAGGCCGAAACCAGTCATTTTAATAAAATAACAATAGCGACCTAGACTTTCTTTTTCACTGATTTTACTGAAGTCTTTGTTTCCAAATAGATTAGCGGTACCGGAAAGTAATGTCTTTTCGGTGCATGTCGATATTCGTTTGTCATTTATAAGCTCATTGGGTACATTGTGTACTTTAGAGTAGTGCTAAAGACATTTCATAGTTATTGAAATGTTTATTCGTAAATAATTAAATCTGTTTTCATGATGAAAATGCCAGACATGTACCAGATAAAGTATACAGGGTGTTACAAAAAGGTACGGCCAAACTTTCAGGAAAAATTCCTCACACATAAAGAAAGAAAAGATGTTATGTGGACATGTGTCCGGAAACGCTTAATTTCCATGTTAGAGTTCATTTTAATTTCGTCAGTATGTACTGTACTTCCTCGATTCACCGCCAGTTGACCCAATTGAAGGAAGGTAATGTTGACTTCGGTGCTTGTGTTGACATGCGACTCATTGCTCTACAGTACTAGCATCAAGCACATCAGTACGTAGCATCAACAGGTTAGTGTTCATCACGATCGTGGTTTTGCAGTCAGTGCAATGTTCACAAATGCGGAGTTGGCAGATGCGCATTTGATGTCTGGATTAGCACGGGGCAATAGCCGTGGCGCGGTACGTTTGTATCGAAACAGATTTCCAGAACGAAGGTGTCCCGACAGGAAGACGTTCGAAGCAATTGATCGGCGTCTTAGGGAGCACGGAACATTCCAGCCTATGACTCGCGACTGGGGAAGACCTAGAACGACGAGGACACGTGCAATGGACGAGACAATTCTTCGTGCAGTTGACGATAACCCTAATGTCAGCGTCAGAGAAGTTGCTGCTGTACAAGGTAACGTTAACCACGTCACTGTATGGAGAGTGCTACGGGAGAACCAGTTGTTTCCGTACCATGCACAGCGTGTGCAGGCACTATCAGCGGCTGATTGGCCTCCACGGGTACACTTCTGCGAATGGTTCATCCAACGATGTGTCAATCCTCATTTAAGTGCAAATGTTCTCTTTACGGATGAGCCTTCATTCCAACGTGATCAAATTGTAAATTTTCACAATCAACATGTGTGGGCTGACGAAAATCCGCACGCAATTGTGCAATCACGTCATCAACACAGATTTTCTGTGAACGTTTGGGCAGGCATTGTTGGTGATGTCTTGATTGGGCCCTATGTTCTTCCACCTACGCTCAATGGAGCACGTTATCATGATTTCATACGGGATACTCTACCTGTGCTGCTAGAACATATGCCTTTACAAGTACGACACAACATGTGGTTCATGCACGATGGAGCTCCTGCACATTTCAGTCGAAGTGTTCGTATGCTTCTCAACAACAGATTCGGTGACCTATGGATTGGTAGGGCGGACCAATTCCATGGTCTCCACGCTCTCCTGACCTCAACCCTCTTGACTTTCATTTATGGGGGCATTTGAAAGCTCTTGTCTACGCAACCCCGGTACCAAATGTGGAGACTCTTCGTGCTCGTATTGTGGACGGCTGTGATACAATACGCCATTCTCCAGGGCTGCATTAGCGCATCAGGGATTCCATGCGACGGAGGGTGGATGCATGTATCCTCGCTAACGGAGGACATTTTGAACATTTGCTGTAAAAGTGTTTGAAGTCACGCTGGTACGTTCTGTTGCTGTGTGTTTCCATTCCATGATTAATGTGGTTTGAAGAGAAGTAATAAAATGAGCTCTAACAAGGAAAGTCAGCGTTTGCGGACACATGTCCACATAACATATTTTCTTTCTTTGTGTGTGAGGAATGTTTCGTGAAAGTTTGGCCGTACCTGTTTGTAACACCCTGTATATGCTTGGCAATAATTTTACTTGCGTCGAAATTTCAGGAATCAGTTGTGTAGGCTTTAATCATGATGCCGTTCATGGTTCCTTTCTTATTGTAAGTTTTGTCTCTGTGTTAGTGCTCTGGCTAATGCTATTACCAGTCGTAGCACGTAAACTTCCTCCTTCATCAGTAATTCAGTACGTATCGTTTTGAAGTTTCCATCTGAAATAACTGACCACTAGCATGGTTCACCACGGCCCCCTATAGGGGCGTTTAAAGGTGCTGCTATCCTTTGCAACCATCGACCACGTATACACGTACAGTAGCGTGTGTCCCATGCATGTAACCAAATCGAAGGAGAGCCAGGCGTGTATGACTGGTAACCACATTGGGCAAGTCCCAGTGTCAACAAGGATGTGGCTATCATAGGACAGTATAAGTCGACCACCTGGGAGAGAGGGCACTTCGGTCGGCTTATCATGAGTTTTCTGATATTTAACAAGGCCACGCTGAACAAATGGTTCAAAACACTATGGGACTTAACATCTGAGGTCATCAGTCCCCTAGAACGTTGAACTACGTAAACCTAACTAACCTAAGGACATCACACACATCCATGCCCGAGGCAGGATTCGAACCTGCGACCGTAGCAGCAGCACGGTTCCGGACAGAAGTGCCTAGAACCGCTCGGCCACAACGGCTGGCGTTGAACAACTTGATGATATATGCACAACTGTCTTAACATCACTCATAATGCGATGCGCTTTTTTCAGTCACCACTGTACTTGTTCACTGTAAGGTCACTTCGTGTTCCAGATAGCGGCGCGGGAGGCCAAATGCAATAGTGTCGTGGTCGCGTAGTATAGCCGATTACTCAAGTATTTAAAATTTTTGGTAACATTTTTGGGAAACAGCGATCTTGTAAGCTACATAAAATCAGTGAAAAAGTATAGATCGCGATTGTTACTTTATTAAAATGGCTGGTTTCGGCCTAGTCTTGTCATCTTCAGACAGCACCATAAGCTGAAGTTCACGATGTGTAGAACAGTCACGTGACCTCAGTCGCTTGATTACAAGGGATGGAAAATAGGACGTCTGTGAACTTCAGCTAATGATGCTGTCTGCAGATGGCCTAAGACTAGGCCGAAACCAGTCATTTTAATAAAATAATAATCGCTATCTAGACCTCCTTTTTCACTGATTTTACTCAAGTCTTTGTTTCCGAATAGATTAGCGGTACCGGAAAGCAATGTCTCTTTGGTGCATGTCGATATTCGTTTGTCATTTATCAGCTCATTGTGTACTTTAGAGTAGTGCTAAAGACATTTCAAAGTTATTGACATGGTTACGCGTAAATAATTAAATCTGTTTTCATGATGAAAATGCCAGATATGTATATATCCGGCACTGTATGCTTAGAGTTTCGCGAGAATAGTAACGCAACATTCTCTGTCATCATTTACGATGTTCACTGGATTCCACTAGACGTTCGTAAATGCCGAAAGTGGTTTTCGAACCTCAATTCCGGTAATTTTGATCCTTCGACTCGTATCGACCAGGAAGACCAACTTCATACAACGACGTGTTAAGGGCGAAAGTGGGAGCAAGTCTGTTCATGAAAATTCAGGAACTGTTAAACACACTTAACAACTATGGTCGATAATCCAAGAACATCTACAGCATATTGGTAAAGACAAAACTAACCGCTGCACCGCATGCAACTTTCTGCTTCAGCGGCACAGTACAGTAGCGTATTTTGATTGCTTGATTACTAGGGATTAAAAATAGGACGTCTGTGATAATCCAAAGAGCAAAAGGCAGTGGCTCTCTCCGAATGAATCGCCCAAAGCACAACTATGCCAGGTTTACATCCCAATAAAGGCGCATTTGTGAGTTTGGCTCAGTGTTCAAAGTTATGAAACCTCAACAAACCGTGAATGCAATTGGATCAAGTAAATCAATCTTTAATTGAAACGTACCTAGCTATTGTGAAAGGAAAAGGTGTTACTCTGCGACACAATAATGCAAAACGGCACAGCGCAAGACGAACGCTAGAAAAAAATGAATTGGACTGTGAGGTATTGCCTCACATATCACGCTCGCCAGGTATTATTCCATCGGATTTCCATTCATTCCTGTCACAAAAAAATTATACGCGGCAAGAACTGTGAAAATGTTGATGACGCCCAAAATGCCATCTTCAGTTATTTTTCTCAAAAACAAATTGATTTTATGGATACGTCATTGAAAATTTCTACACTAGGTGGCAAAAGGTTGCTGATAAACAGTGTGAATGCATCACTGACTAAAACTTCTTAAGAAGTAGATTAGCACTGTCTCCTTGAAGAATATGTGATCCCATAAACACGTTCTATATGTCCGGTAGGAAATCGACCTGCTTTGTATATAATACTGCTGAAGAAAGTATTGTAAGGGAAGACATGCTTGCTCAAAGACGACGTCTGATGATTTGGTTTTGAAGACCTAGCTAACATGTCACTCCTGAAGTACTCGCAGCTGATACGAACGACGATATTGCTGTCAGATTATACGGCATAAAGTAGATAAACAAACGAAGCGCATATACTCATATATTCCCTGATCATCTCAGTTACTTCAATAACATTAAAAATAAAAGAAATGCACCTATCTATCATTTTTATGTTCGTATATTGTCAAATTCCTCGAACACTCGAAAAAGGTTTCGCTTGAAATTCTCTTTCTGTATAGCGAAATGCAACTGTGTATTGCCTAATAAATTTGGCTGTCCCTTTTACGGATAAATTTGTATGGAAGTTCGTGCTGCTGCTTTTCCTTAAAGGTTTTTCTAAATAATCTGAACATGATAGTATGAAAACCTCATTTGCGAAGCTTGTTTCCTGACTTTGGAAAACGGAAGTGAACGTCTGTGTATAGCACTTCTACTGTAACACGTCTGGAAGGGTTCTGTGAAGCCAAATTGTCAGTTGTTATGTTTTTGGATTCATATTGTCATGTCGGAACTTCACACGATCCCAGTGAGGACAAATTTATGGTGTCAGCTTGGTGCATCTGTGTACTAGAGGTGTGTACAACTACTGCATCTAGTGTCATAACGTTCTGAGCTAATGTGGGTAAAGGGCTGTTATGCACAATAATGAAACAAAAAATCTAATTAGCTGATAAACGGGCGAAGAATAAATATTTAGATCTCTACTGGGGCGACCTCTCCCACGAAAGTGGCTATTGGGCGTTATCTCCGTCTAGAGAACACAGCGTCTACAGAAAAAGGCACAAGCAAAAAGCGCTTAATGGAGCTGCTCTTGTTAAACTTCTTGTACACGATGTGGATACGAAGAAATATTTGTGGTGACAGCAGCACAAATCCAGATGTCCTATAAGATGACGTACTTACGAATCTAGATCACAAGAGGAGCGTGTACTCCAAGCAATCTTAAAATTGCAAAACAATATTTCTACCAGGTAATGTTCTGGGTGTAGGTATCGTGGTTTTCAGTGGTCATCATGCTCACATTGAAAGTATAGCCTGTTAAACCAGTCCTTAAGCAGTTCTCATTTGGCGGTATAGACATTGATGAAAGAGGACGGCACCATCCTCCACTGGGCACAATCTTTCCTGCATGGCTGAAAAAGTCATATCAGTAAGATGAATACGAAGGCTTCCATATAATGCTTAACTTCCGACACAAGAGCATACTTTTTATGTTCTATAAATCAACTACGTGCTTTGGCGTTTCACGTCCCACAACGTCGATTGTTTTATTGTAGGTGTCAGTTTGTGACCATTGGCAGTATTTCGAAGTGAAAAGAGAAATAAAAAGGACAGTTTAGATATTCAGGAGTCACTGTTGTGCTTAATATCTAATATTCAACTAAATATCTTAAAGTTCTTTGAATACATTTACTTGGTGGTTGGGCAGAGGTATGAACGTTCCTTACACCATTGCACAATTTCATTGGAAATGATTTGGAGTGAGTGAGTGCAGGCTGTGTATACGTATTTGCGTACAGGAATTCTTGTTGACCTCTTCGAGTTTAAACACGAAGTAAACAAATTTGTTACTGTGTTACACATTCTATCAGTGTTTTTAAATATTTGTCCATGGAACATGTGATGCCTATTAGAAATGATTTCAGGTTTTATTCAAAAAAATTTGCTTCGCTACCTGTCAAACGTCTTGTTGCGCATACGATCAAATTTTTCAGGTAGCATATTGAACTACTCCTGGGCCACTGACGACTTTAGTGACGAGTAATTGTTTTTCTCTTCATGTTGCAACTGTAGACATCACTGTTCTTCTTCTCAAGTTATAATGTGCTATTATAACTAATTTCATTATCGGATGTATAAACATTGCGAAAGTGGAATTACAGCGACTAATTCCTTGAAGTAGCGCGTAGGATGTGACTGCTGCTCGATTTTGTGCCGTCAATAATTTCTTCTTACTAGTTACCCAGAGGCTATTGTGCAATGCAGGCAACATCTGATACATCACATGTAATCAATCTGAAGGGCTCAGGTAGTTTTGGATTACATCTACAACTACATGGATGCTCTGCAAATCACATTTAAGTGCCTGACAGAGGGTTCATCCAACCACATTCACAATTCTCTATTATTCCAATCTTGTATAGCGCGCGGAAAGAATGAACATCTATATCTTTCCGTACGAGCTCTGATTTCCCTTATTTTATCGTGGTGATCGTTCCTCCCTATGTAGGTCTGTGTCAACAAAATATTTTCGCATTCGGTGGAGAAAGCTGATGATTGGAATTTCGTGAGAAGATTCCGTCGCAACGAAAAACGCCTTTCTTTTAACGATTTCCAGCCCAAATCTTGTACCATTTCTGTGACACACTCTCCCATATTTCGCGACAATACAAAGCGTGCTGCCTTTCTTTGAACTTTTTCGATATACTCAGTCAGTCCTATCTGGTAAGGATCCCACATCGCGCAGCAGTACTCTAAAAAGGGACGGACAAGCGTAGTGTAGGCAGTCTCCTTAGGTCTGTTACATTTTCTAAGTGTCCTGCCAATAAAACGCAGTTTTTGCTTAGCCCTCCCCACAACATTTTCTGTGTGTTCCTTCCAATTTAAGTTCTTAATTGTAATACCCAGGTATTTAGTTGAATTTACGGCTTTTACATTAGACTGATTTATCATGTAACCGAAATTTAATGAGTTCCTTTTAGAACTCATGTGGATGATCTCTCACTTTTCGTCATTCAGGGTCAACTGCCACTTTTCGCACCATTCAGATATTTTTTCTAAATCGTTTTGCAGTTGTTTTGATCTTCTGATGACTTTATTAGTCGATAAACGACAACGTCATCTACAACCAACCTAAGACGGCTGCTCAGATTGTCTCCCAAATCGTTTGTATAGATAAGGAACGGCAAAGGGCCTATACCATTACCTTGGGGAACGTCAGAAATCACTTCTGTTTTACACGATGACTTTCCCTCAATTACTACGAACTGTGACCTCTGTGACAGGAAATCACAAATCCAGTCACATAACTGAGACGATATTCCATAAGGACGCATTTTCAATACGAGCCGCTTGTGTGGTACAGTGTCAAAAGCCTTCCGGAAATCCAGAAATACGGAATCGATCTGAAATCCCTTGTCAATAGCACTCAACACTTCATGTCAATAAAGAGCTAGTTGTGTTTCACAGGAACGATGTTTTCTAAACCCATGTTGACTGTGTGTCAATAGACCGTTTCCTTCTAGGTAATTCATAATGTTCTAACACAATATATGTTTAAAATCCTGCTGCATATCGACGTTAACGATATGGGCCTGTAATTTAGTGGATTACTCACACTACCTTTCTTGAATATTGGTGTTACCTGTGCAACTTTCCAGTCTTTGGGTACGGGTCTTTCGTCGAGCGAACGGTTGTATATGATTGTTAACTATGGAGCTAATGCATCAGCCTACTCCGAAAGGAACCTAACTGGTATACAGTCTGGACCAGAAGACTTGCTTTTATTAAGTGATTTAAGTTGCTTCACTACTCCGAGGATATTTACTTGTACATTACTCATGTTGGCAGCTGTTCTTGATTCGATTTCTGGAATATTTACTTCGTCGTCTTTTGTGAAGGCATTTCGGAAGACTGTGTTTAGTAACTCTGCTTTGGCAGCACTGTCTTCGATAGTATCTCCATTGCTGTCGCGCAGAGAAGGCATTGATTGTTTCTTGCCGCTAACATACTTCACATACGACCAGAATCTCTCTGGATTTTCTGCCAGGTTTCGAGAAAACGTTTCATTGTGGAAACTGTTTAGGCATCTCGCATTGAAGTCGGCGCTAAATTCCGAGTTTCTGTGAAAGATCGCTAATCTTGGGGATTTTGCGTCTGTTTAAATTTGGCATGTTTATTTCGTTGTCTGCAACAGTGTTTTAACCCGTTTTGTGTACCAAGGAGGATCAGCTCCGTCGTTCGTTAATTCATTTAGTATTAAATCGTATATCAAATACTTCACTAACAGGTTTTGGTAATTTGCTGTATGACCTGAACTTGCGAAGACATCGTCAGCGCTACCAGTGAAGTGGTGCCAATTGGTACGTCCTGGATGGGCTCAGTGCTGGAGGTTGGGGAGGGGGGGGGGGGGGGGGAGGGGAGTGAAACGCATGTACGGTGCTATGGCGGGAGAGCTTTTATCAGGGGACTACAGTGAAGTACCTCTAAGAATGAAACGCCGTTCAGAGCACGCGAACGTGTCGGGGTACTATGGAAAATAAAGCTAACAAACCGTAGCGGCTGGAGAGTGGAGAACTACGCTTGGAGCGAGCACTGAAGGCGACGAGAGAAAACCGGCTACGTCGAAAGCTTTGTAGGAGGGAAGAATTTTGATTACGCGCAACAATACAAGCGTCGGAAACGACTACAATTTTTAGTACGCGTTAGCGAAACAATAACAAGCCGAAGCGTCGAATCGGGCGGGTACTTTCACGGAAACCCGTTATTAGAGTTTCCTCTCGCCGCGTCATTAGCTGTCTCCCAGTCCGCTTCCGCTACGCCCCGCAGCTACTGCTGCGGATGGCTTCCTCTGTTATTGCGAAAGAAGCAACAAGATTGTTAAACAATGGCATAAATTGAGTATGTCACATTCCTAACCCGTGACTCTGAACTGAGAAATGACCTTTATGTTGAACTACCGCAATCCTCTTTAAACTGTAGTCATAAACTTGGTGCAGTAACAACTCGAACACACACACACACACACACACACACACACACACATTAGCAGAGATACTGTGCACGTTCCATTGGTGAATGCTACGGCGCGTAATCTTGATATATTGCTAGAATACTCGCATACTGCGAATTATGAAGAGCCTTAAAAGGGAATATTTCAACTAAAGTTAAGTCTTCATCACAACACTTCTGTCTCGATAACATAGGTCACCGGTTTCGGTTATATTTATATAACCATCTTCAGACCTGTGAATTAATTTTAGAAAATACTAGAGACCAGTCTTAAAATAAAATGAAAAGTGTCTAATGAAGACAAAATTATTAACAAGATAAAATAAAACTTATTATACCCGTAGCTTTTTTGGAAGCTGGTAGGCGGAGCTCTCCTCAGCTGCTACGAAGTCAACTGATGGTTATGAGTGCTGAGCATGAGCTTAAATAAGCAGAGGCTCCGCCTACTTCCTCTCACACCACTTCACAACTGCCAATCAGCGATCATAATATGACACTATCGTCAAAGTATAAAAGTACAAAATACACTAATAATATAAAATTGATTCATTTAAAATGTCTGATTAACAGTTAGTTAGTATGTGTAAAACTTATTTGTATTTTAGATAAAAACGGTAAACCACAATGTGTAATAGCTGTGCCCTCTATGGGCAACCTTAATACTATTACAGTGTCAGTTAAATCAAAGATGTAAAAGTCCTTGCAGTTGTGGTATATATCGATTATACCGAGTCGCCTACATCACAATTGCATCTTTGATGGATGTTGCAGAATCGTCTTACTTTAACTGTAATTTTCATGGTGACATTCTTTATAACAGTAGGGTAGCAGCCAAGGGTACGTTCCGCATTACGTATGACTGAATAACTGATGAGACCGCTGATTAAATATTTAGAACTCATCGATCTAATAGTTTTTATAATAATCAATCTCAGTTTAATAAATTTTATGTTGTATAGCATATTTTTCATACGTAGCTTCATCAACTCGATCTCGTTATTTTTAGAGGAGAAACAAAAACACATGAGCTAGATGTCAACACCAGCAATCGATCTCACTCGAAAATTTGGACCATTATGCAGATACTACGCAGATACTAGCTTCTCAACGTACAGCTTTTGAACGGTTTCGCTCGGTCAGGTTTCTTGTCACGCGCACAGCTTCACCGCGGCCGCGTAATGCCCGAACGCGAAGTACTGTGCAATGAAGTGACGACAGCGAGTTCCCCAAAATACTAAATGTGAAGAGTTAGGGAACCGAAGGAGGGAGTAATACGATGAAATCCAACCCTTTACTCCACTTCGATAATGGCAGCTCTACATGTCAAAGAAAATAACGTGCATCGACGATATTAAAAATTAAATTACACTACATTAGTTGTTGAAAAAAAAAAGTCTCATTCGTTTCCACTGCCGTTATGAATGGGAATATAAAATGTTCACTGCAAAGAAATCTTTAACACCAGCCACACGTTAGAAATCGCGCACTTTGACATAGTGAACATAACACATCACCAGTGCCAAAACAATATTTCACTGATCGTTCAGCCTTCTGGCCGGTCACTAGTGTAGCCGATTCGATATCACGCGTGTTGGAAGACTGACCTAAGCACTGGTTCGCGTAACTGCCTGTGAAGAAGCGATTGCATTTGCAAGATGATGTTCAGCTGACCGAAATTTACCTCTACACCCAGAAGTCATAGTGTGTTCGTAAACCTCTGGACAAAGCGTTGAACATGCGGAATCCAAATACGTCTAGCACTCACCAGTATCTTGTGCCAACTGGTGGTATTATCGATGTGGAAAGGCTCGGTCTTCTACTCCATGTCCTTCATGCACTTACAAACTTATGTGACCAGAAAACGAATCTACTATTAAAACTGTTATATCGGATGATTTTATAAAACACCTCTTCTCGTCACTTCTGTAACTGTTCCTTCTTCACTTTCCTAGAAGATGAGGCGACAACTGCAGTATTGGCCGCGTGAAACAAATTTTTTGACATGCAGCCCAAACGGTCCGGTCGGCTCCTTTAAAACAATAAGAGGTAGTTGAAAGTGTCCATCTGCAGATACCGTGGGCATTATTGTGTAGCCATGAGTCGTGTTACTGACGGACTGCACAACTGTGTCTACATAGTTTGTCCATTTTTTTTTCGCAAGAGTTCGACCTGATGTCATTTTTAAATTAAACCCACTGTGATCCATATTGTAAACATACTGCTTCCCGAGCTCTTCCGTAACTGCTCTGGTGTCGACGGCGAATTTTTCACACACAGTAATTACAGCTGTTCGTTACGTAGTTGTAACATGGTTTATCTTTCGTGAGACAATACCATATTTCTTCTTGCAATCCACCCAGCAGACGCCTTGAAATTATTCAGGCCCACATCCACTGCGGTTGAACGCCCCATTGCCGTACGTTAACGCCGCGGATCGCTAAGTTCTCGCTGTACGCATTGTAAAACTTATCTACACTGATTGTATTTACTTTTGCAAGCTTTTATCGATGCGTACCACGGTTTTCAACATATATATTCCAAGCATACAGATCCCTTTTCTATTTTAATAATTTAAAGCTCTAACTGATAGTCATGAGCCGGCCGCGGTGGCCGTGCGGTTCTGGCGCTGCAGTCCGGAACCGCGGAACTGCTACGGTCGCAGGTTCGAATCCTGCTTCGGGCATGGGTGTGTGTGATGTCCTTAGGTTAGTTAGGTTTAAGTAGTTCTAAGTTCTAGGGGACTTATGACCTAATAAGACGTTGAGTCCCATAGTGCTCAGAGCCATTTGAACCATTTTTTGATAGTCATGAAAGACCGATTTCTCTTCTTTCCACTTTCCCGAAAGGGAACGGCCCGTTGCATATATTCCTGTGACGGCCAAGGGCAAAGTGGCATTCGACAATTTTACATCGTCAAAGCCATCACTGACGTCGCAGGTTGCACGCCCCAGCCCCGTTGAAGCAGTGAGTGTGTTCGATGAATGTGACGGTTGTGAAATGGCGGCTTCGTTATCGCCGTCGTCATGCTCTTGTACACATGCACCGAACGTCAACCCACTATTTTCTTCTGTGTCTAGCACGTCTTCGCCAGTGCCGTTGTCTATTATATCTGCAACGAAGTTGAGAGGTACCAGGAAAAGGATAAAGGCGTGCTTTCGCTTGCCGTGTATAGAATTTCGTCCAATTCGTCCAATATCTGCAAATATTGATGCCTACCGGTCACCAATTCGAAGAGTTCTAGTTCTTTGACATGTAATCGTTGCAGTTTAGTAGTCATTTCATACCGTTCCCGGAGGCGTCCAACGACAGTTCATGGGTTCACCGACATCCCGAACACAAATGTCTTACAAAACTCCTCCCACGGTACTTCGCGTTCGGGCATTACGCGGCCGCAATGAAACGAGGCGCGTGACAAACAACCCGAACTCCTGAATGTTTGCGAGCTGTACGTTGAGGGGGGCCCATATCTGCGTAGTATGTGCTTAATGGCCCGAATTTCCGTGGGAGATCGATTACTGGGGTTGATACCTAGCTCATGTGGTTTTTTTCCCCCCTCTCAAGAAAATAAGAGGTCTAGTTGATGAAGTTCCGTTGTTAAATACAGTCTCTTCCGTGTAATGTAGATGCCCTTATTTCATAAACGGTTAAAGTAGCGTTCATCGAGATCTAATTCTCGCTCTAAAAAACGCTCAGAGTAGAGGGCAAATAATAATTACTTTTTAACAACTGAGTAATTACTGGTTTTTAATTATAGTCTGGGCGTACCGCAGATTTTAAAGTGTTACCATATTCATATGGTGTAACGTAGTGTGTTCCTTGTAATTCGATACAACCAGTATACCCTATTTGTTCAGGTACCTTTGCAAGCTTGAAAATGATCTTGATTAGGGTCGAAAGCGCTAGCCGTTCTGTTAGTAATTGGGGTGTTACAGTAGTTTTCATGATCAGCATTGTACTTTCTTTGTTTTACTTTCGTCTTAGCAAACGATAAATTTGTCGCGTGATTGTGACAGCAAGAATTTTGCGATTGTTTCACATAACACCTACTGTATTGATAGTGTGTGCTTCGTCATTGGCTCGCGTCTGAACAAAAATACCGGAGGCTGACACCTCTTTACACTTTCACAAAATTTTTGTATCTAAACTGGCTGTATAGGTCTTTGCTTGAGGCCAGTTATAAAACATTAAAATTACCTCGCGAGGACGAACTGTAGAAGTGCTAGGAAGTTAAACTGTATTGGAGAGGCCTGGTGACGATAGAGTCGTGGCATTGACAAACCAGGTTTGTCCGTCTCTTCCGCGGCAACGGTAACACCAATAAATTGGTGGTTCAAGTAGTTAGTTGCCTCAATGTCATCGTCGGTGCGTTACCGTTTGTTGTTGTTCGTGGGTGTTCATTGACTAATTTGCCGACCTCCGCTTTCTTTGATGTCTTCGCGCTACCCTCTCTGGGCCAACACCCAGGGGGACTGGCGCAGAGTCCGTCTGAGCTTTCGGCATAATCCTGGCGGCTCCCTTTACCTTTACAGCCTCTACCTTCTACCCCAAATCTCAAGGGACGCTTTGTTGTTCGCGACCGACTGGCGTCTGGAAAATAACACTAGGACACAGAGGTTTCCCGTTAAGATGTTTCCCGTTAAGGCGTGTGACAGTTTTCTTCACAGTTGCTATAGATTGGAGCAGCAGAAACTTGTTTTCTGAGTAAACATATTGACTTCCAACAAATACGCGTATAATTGTGTCCGTTGTAAATTAGTAGGCTTCTTTTGCTACAGTACATGGCTCTTACAAATAAAAATGAAAATTGACGTCACTGATTTTAAAAATTTCATCAACTAAAATTTTGTAGGGCTTAATTTTTAGTTGGAGGTTTTTTGTTTCCTGTTGCAGAATAATATAACAGTGGCGTGCATATTGTCAACTTCCGAATCACTACACATCGAATAATCAGTGTTGCCTCTCTCATTTCTGAATTCGCTGGCATGATTAGGTTAATCCAGGGTAACTACAGCATGCTCAGCGTTGCAACGAACTTAATCATGCAGCGTGCTTAGTTGCAAACACGAAGAAATTTGTGCTCGCATTGTCCAGCACTTGAATATAGCTCTTCACAACAAACCTCAACAAATAAGCTACGTGATAACGGATGTGTGATGTAACCTGTACATTTCTAATATCTCGTAAACGGTATAAAATATCAAACATTTGGTTGATAAAACTACACACTAGCATATCACTAAAACTTGCCCCCGTCTTGGCTCATACAAATTTTACTACTCAAACTTTGTATGAGCCAAGACAGTGGCAAATCACAGTAAAGTGCCATTGTACCGAAATATAAGTGTAAATCATCTATGTTTACCTTTCCCTTTAGTAATGGCGGTTTTATGAACCGAAACCGGTAGAGGAATAAAACTGTTGGTACAGCTGATGGTTCGTTATTTAAAGTGCTTGACAGCTGGTTTGCATTATTTCATATCACAGGTTTCTATTAGATAACCATCTCGGTCGTGGAATACACAATTTTAGTGGTATTGTAACTGATTTCAGACCCTGCTTTCAGATGCTTGCACTAGACGCAAACATAAACGTTCATCAGCTCAATGAAGGTCGTGCAGGTTTATTCCCTTAACATCTGTCCGATCTTTGTTTTCCCAGATTTCCTCTAGGACTGCTGCATAAAATTCCTGCACGACACGGTGTCACTTAAAATTGCATGTAGTTATTGTAGCACCAGTGTTTTCGCAAATGACACGACAGAGGCGAAATATGACTCCCGGCTGTGTCCATAGGAGACACGCTAAGCTCCAACGCTAGAACAGGAAAAACAGAGACATAAATTTAAATCTCATGTGTAAGACAGTGCTATAAATTGTGGTAAATTCTGTCGGTACTACGACTAGAAAACAAGCTTATAAAATATAACAGCAGCCGAAAATGAATCTGCTGAACTGTCTTGCCGAGATATCCTGTTCAGGAAGGGTGATGAGTTTCAAGAATTGTGTGAAAGTACAGTCGGTTGAAATCTTCCTATACAGTAGAACGTGTTCTGTCGAATTTGAGTTGCTTGGGTTATTCATAGATCCAACTCGACGATATCTAATATAAATGTTATAAAACTTGAGCTATAGACCTTTTCTTTCCTTTGATGCATGTTATCTGGCATTCAGCGTCACCTGATGGGTAACAGAGCCAGTAGAACTACGTATCTCATTATGCGATCATAAAACCTTCCAAAACACACATTTTCTGCAAATCGTCAGATTACAAACGTCGTGCCAGCTTTGATAACTTGCAGTGGACGGAGAATTTGCGCGGTGTTAAAAGAGAGATTTAGATATCACAAAAGGTTGCCTCCGGAAATGCGATAGGATTGGCAATAGTAAAATTGTGCACTACGATGCTCCACTGCTCGGAAACTTCTAGAATTATCTGAATATGTCAGAATGAACCACTCAAGGAATTCCCTAGCAGCACAGATCCACTGCCAGTCCTGCGGGGAAATTTTACGAGAAAAACTTTTCAGAGCCGTTCTTTCCCCAACCATCACTGCAAGTAACGCTACTATTCGTACAGTATAGAAACCAGTGGACAAACACCAGTATGTGGCTTTTCAGCAGCACATTATGCAGACGAGTCTACAGCAAAGAAATAGCTTTTTCTTTAGTCTCAGTCAGACTTGCATCTTTCCGAGTAACTGTCGTAGAGTGGTTATTAGTCGGTTTATTAAGTCTCTGACTTAACAAAACTTTCGCAAGAAAGATTTTGCACCATAGAAGTGCAAATTGTATCAACCAAAAATCACACAGCTTATGTGTAGATACATTGTCTGTTTACCAAGCAAACAACCGGTGTTTTCAAAACAAGTACTTGTTGACATGGCATCTACTACTGGCATGCGCTCGGTCTGTTTCACAGCTCAAAAATATAGGCTCTAAACTGAGTCTGTTTCTTAGAAGAGAATCTTCAGCAAGATTTGTTATGTCTGTCAGCAAAGAGTGCGGTTCGAAGTCAGTAGCAGCAGAAACGTTGACGCAGGACGTGAAGAAACGTATCTGGTTTCTCGTGTTGTATTAACTCTGCTACAACATCGTAAGCCGAGAGGCAGAAAATGAGAAGCATTCTCAGTCTCACTGCATAGCTGCACACACTTAAAATATACCTGACATCGGTGTATGAGACTTCGTTCACTCTTCGCTAATTTCCTTTAAGATTTCCTTCAACGGAAGCTAAACTGTACATTCTTGCAGAAGGTTCGCGAAATCGTTGTTAGCAGCTTTGTAAAACTTTCCTTAAAACAACTTGTTTACTAAGAGTATGAGCTGTTATTCCAGATCACGCAATAAAAAGAGTATTATCTGATCTGGGCTGTTAGTTCAATCGGGGAAAAACTGCTCGAGGGTACTCGTATTACCGCAGGACAGGAAACATTACTTTTTTCTTCTGTAATAACTTTGTTAGTACTTCATAATAGTCGGACAACGGAGTACGTAATTAATTCCTACTTTGTATCTATAGCACGATGTGCAACTATTGGTATTTAGTCGATATTAACCCATACCAACCTACTTTAAGATGTTTCTAAAAAAAAAAAAAAAAAAACACTTTCCGATCCTGCAGCCGCTGTGAATCAAGACAGAGAAATTAAAGACTTTTGCTGCCAGTGGGTATTGATTTATATCAATGAGGCAAGTTAAAAATTTGTACTACACCGGGATTTGTGCCTCGATTCATTCATAGTGGCTGCCTGATCAAAATGGTGTTCGTTCTTTCGGGCATGTGGTGAACACTGGGTCTGGATGGCATAGTAGTCAGCGCATGTGCCTAGTAAGGGTAATATATGTCAGTGCCTGATGGTAATTAATGCTTTTCATTCCTTTCTGTCTTTACATATAGGCGTGACGCGAAACTTTTATTGAAATTTTCATTTGGTGTTAATTATTACTACACGCGCGTAATACGAATGTGAAGTTATTATATGGTAATAAACGTAGTGGTTTAAGAGTACTCTGAGTCATTTAAGGTGTACATATTTAACTTTTAAGTAAACTGTGTGCTTCCGCTTGCAGCCTCCATGGCCAAAGACACTAAATTTTCCAAAATAATCCGGCTTCGTTTTTGAACGCATCAGTCACTGGGCCCAGACGCAACCTGAAATGTCTAGATATAAGAAACTCGACGTAATTAATATGAAACAGTTACAGTGGGGAAGGTAAATGCTCTATTGATGAAGGTCGCTCACAAAAAAGGTAAAAAGCAGTTATGGTTCGACCGATTCTTCAGTACTGTCAGGGTGGGACTCTTAAGAGTGCTGATCAGGAGTGGGGAGGGAAGGGGGGGGGGAGAGAGAGAGAGAGAGAGAGAGAGAGAGAGAGAGAGAGAGAGAGAGAGAGAGAGAGAAGGGGAGGAAGAAAAGCAGCACAATCGTTACGGATCCGTTTAGCCAGCGCTGGAGCGCCACGTAAGTGCTTAAGAAATACCAGTGAAAGCGGCAACAAGATGATGCTGCATTTTACGGAAAGGCTCACTCTGAAAATTACGAGAAGGAATGTTGCAAGACGAAGCACAGAACTTACTTCCTTCGACAAACCTCTCCAATGACCAAGGTAGCATACAATAGAAAGTAATAGTTATTGCGTCAGTAACGTTTTTTAATATACGCGATGGGATTCGAGGGCTTGCACCCTCGTCGTCAGATGCATGTATGTGTGTCACTGTCTGATCAACCAATCATCTGTTTCGAAACAGAGCGTAAACCAGACGGCCGGCTGAAGAAAACAGTAACATACATGCAAGTCGCTATAAACACATGAGGACGAGGGGTCAAACCGTCTAAATGCATCGTGGACATTAATAAAAAATGACTGACGCAGATAACTATTTTAATATGTCTTACAGTCTTTCCTGCATGAGAGAGACGCCATGACGGCGTATGTAGAGATATTGTGACATACAGGGAAGTAATTAATCATCTGCGACTAGATTCGGAATTTTGACGGAAGGGGATGGTAATCGTTCGCTGTATACATTCCGTCACTCACCATATGGCGGACTGCAAGTCGCAGAAATTTACGTAAAGCACCCTAGAGAGATAACTCTACACCTGGAGAACCCTGTTCAAATCAGGAGAGTGGCACTAATTACCATCTCCAGACTTGCCCGGGGAGGGATGCAGAGTTATTTACTGCGATATGAATTACATTTTAACTCTGTCCTAAATACACTACTGGCCATTAAAATTGCTACACCAAGAAGAAATGCAGATGATGAACGGGTATTGATTGGACAAATATATTATTTCATCAAGAGTAGTGACTGGCGTATTGTGCCGAGTTTGTTGCTCGACCATCACTGACCAGACGTTTTCAATTGGAGAGAGATCTGGAGAATGTGCTGGCCAGGCCAGCAGTCGAACATTTTCTGGATCCAGAAAGGCCCGTACAGGACCTGCAACATGCGCTCGTACATTATCCTGCTGAAATGTAGGGTTTCGTAGGGATCGAATGAATGGTAGAGCCACGGGTCGTAACACATCTGAAATGTATCGTCCACTGTTCAAAGTGCCGTCAGTATGAACAAGAGGTGACCGACACGTGTAACCGATGGCACCCCATACCATCAAGCCGGGTGATACGCCAGTATGGCGATGACGAATACACGCTTCCAATGTGCGTTCACCGAGATGTCGCCAAACACGGATGTGACCATCATGATGCTGTAAACAGAACCTGGATTCATCCGAAAAAATGACGTTTTGCCATTCGTGCAACCGGGTTCGTCGTTGAGTACACCGTCGCAGGCGCTCCTGTCTGTGATGCAGCGTCAAGGGTAACCGCAGCCATGATCTCCGAGCTGATAGTCCATGCTGCTGCAAACGTCGTCGAACCGTTCGTGCAGATGGTTGTTGTCTTGCAAACGTCCCCATCGGTTGACTCAGGGATCGAGACGTGGCTGCACGATCCGTTACAGCCATGCGGATAAGATGCATGTCATCTCGACTGCTAGTGATACGAGGCCGTTGGGATCCAGCATGGCGTTCCGTATTACCCTCCTAAACCCACCGATTCCATATTCTGCTAACAGTCATTGGATCTCGACCAACGCTAGCAGCAATGTCGCGATACGATAAATCGCGATAGATACAAGCCGACCTTTATCAAAGTCGGAAACGTGGTGGTACGCATTTCTCCTCCTCACGAGGCATCACAACGACGTTTCACCAGGCAAATCCGGTCAACTGCTTTTTGTGTATGAGAAATCGGTTTTGAAACTATCCTCATGTTTGCACGTGAATGCTCTGAAAAGCTAATCATTTGCATATCACAGCATCTTCTTCCTGTCTGTCAAATTTCGCGTGTGTAGCACGTCATCCTCGTGGTTCAGCAATTTTAATGGCCAGTAGTGTATTTTTTTCGGTTTGTTAAGAAAAGCTGAAATGTCGCAAAGTTACCAATAGATGTAATACACTCAGCGTGAAACTATGTTCTGCGAAGACTGTAGAACGAAGGTCCAGATCTCAGTTTTTACCAGGACAACAGAAAGTACTCTTGCAGCACCTTCGCGCCCCAAAGAAATAGACGGGAATTCATACGGCTAAGGCATTGCGTGTGTAAGCTGTTTCCAGCAATAAGTGGGCGACAGGCGAGCGAAGCAACATTCTTCAGCCACGCAACAGTTTCTCCGTCGCTGCGCCACGGTGGGCAACTCGGCACACATCGTGGCTTCTGCTCGCGGGAAGGGCAGGAGGGAGAATGCGGAGATGAGATGTTAGAGACAAGGCGACAAGAGCGTCCCTGACACGACGAAGATAGCTTTGAAGATGAAGCAGATAGTCTCGCTTTCTTCTTGTGCACGTTTTTCTGCCTAGGACACTGTAATCTCGACGTGAGTTTCACGCGACGCTCTTGTAACGGAGTCCTACTAAGACATTTAAGACTCTCACGAAAGACTTGTTTTCAGGACACCTTCTGTTGTTAAAAAATGAAAGTTCTGCTGATAATCACTTCATTCTTTTCCATGCAACTCAGTTCAAAAGCTATAGTTTCTCACACAGCATGGAGATTACACCGTTTATCGCTACCGTAGACATTTCGAAAGAGCGGATAAAAGAATTATAACCGTTGCAGCTTCGCCTCAGGGTATGACTAATACAAACCGTTCAAAAAACGCTTCGCCCGACCTGAATATCTGCGAACCTGTATGGCTTAGTCTCGAGGGTACTAGGAATGAAAGAATAAGCCTTATAAAAATAGGTTTACTGTGAAATAAAAATAAAACGGTAACCGAAAAAATGCAGTCCTTTCGAAACTGCACCTCTACGAAATCAAAATAGCTGGTAAGAAACAATGAATATTTTGTTGTTACTCCATCTCGTGCGTTGTAACATGCTTAGATCCTGTTTGTCGTGTTGTCCACAAGCTGGTACAGAAAAAACTGCTAAAGCCTGCCCCGCTCTTAAACGGCGGCTCTCCGGGGGTCATAGAGTGCGACAGGAGAATTCCACTGAAACTTTCAATGGGTCCGAAGCATGCTTAGACCAGAGGGTGCGAACAGAGAGCAGCCTGACGATTCCTGCCGCCTGGCGAAAAGTGTTCACGGGGTGTCACAGCATTGAGCGGCCGACCGACAAGCGGGAGATCGGGCAGGTCTGCACGACCTTGTTTCGATGATGACAGACCCGTCGCCAATGACGCACCGTGCTTTCCTTCACTGTCAGGTCTCCGTAGACATGCTGTAAGCGCCTATGAATATCTGCGATGCTCTTGTTTTCCGCAGAAAAAAACCTCACAGACAGTTGTCTGCTTGGAACGCACCTCGACGGCCGTTGTGACCGAGCGGTTCTAGGCGCTTCCTTCCCGAGCCGCGCTGCTGCTACGGTCGTAGGTTCGAATCCTGCCTCGGGCATGGATGTGTGTGCTGTCCTTAGGTTAGGTAGGTTTAAGTAGTTCATAAGTCTAGGGGACTGATGACCTCAGATGTTAAGTCCCATAGTGCTCAGAGCCATTTGAACCATTTTGAACGCACCTCCTTTACAGACGGAATTTCGAAGGCCATATATAGAACCACCAAGTATTGGAACTTCATGAAACTACAGGGTCTGAAACAAAAATTTTCCACGATTTCCCACAAAAAATTCAGCATTTTGTGAACCGAAATTGACAGAAAAAAAGTGTTTCATTACTTATTGAACGCTCCTCGCATAAATTCTTTTTCGAGTAGTGTGTGTAAATTTGTCAATTTATCTTCAAACACTGCACGATTTCAGCCATGCATAGCACTGCAACGAACAAATAGTTGGGCACTCAAGAGGGGAGACCCAGTCACCTCATACGTTATTGGCCAAGAAGTCTAGGCAAAGAAGCATCATCCGTAAAATGGGGCGGCGTTCGGTGTGAGAGGTCCAGCCACTTCGCGACAAGAGATCACTGTTAGCCATCTACATTTCAACAACATTCTATGGCGCCGTGCCAGTTGACCACCGTCCAGAATGCTGGTCATCGGTTAACAACAATCGACCATTTTTAAACGTGTTAACCTAGTCACAGGTTCACCTGTCACCGAAAAAATCCTCGGACTTGCCATGCATTCTTGCAACACCTCCGCAGATACTTTTAATGAATGTTTAGGAATTTGTCCCTCAGAGACAACTTTCGGTGAGACAGAGAAAAGGTGTCCTCGCGAAGTAGGAACGAGAAGGTTGCGGGAGAAGAGAGCCATGGACAGTACAAAAAAGTATTCCAGCATTCATCTAAAGAGACTGAGATGATCAGAATGACCACATGGGAATTAAAGCTTCGTCCTTGCCGAATACCTGAGTTTCCTAACCACTGCCCCACCTCGCTTGGTCACGACGCATTAACTGGTGGTGACGCGCACCTTCAGTCGATAAGTCATGTTAATATCTCTAAACGGTCGTTGCCCAGGGATTTAAAATACTGTACTTCTGCGTGTGTTTAGGGAAGTGGCACAATGATAGTATACTGTTCAGTGTTCCCAGTGTCAGCTGGGAGCTCGAAAAAGTAACTGAGAATACGAGAATGTAAGTGCTGAGATCCCATAAACTGCAGACTAGGTAGGTAGAAGGAATGTCAGGGGAGTGTCGTCTTTCGCTGGCATTGTAGCCGTTGGCTCAGCCACTCAGAATAGGCCGGCCGTGGGCGCCGAACCACCTCCGCTTGTCAGTCAGCCCTCACCGCATGACTCACAGACTCCATTGGCTTCATTCATAGCGGCATTCCGCGGTTAAGCACATGCCCAGCATTGCCAGGGGCAACGAAACACTGAAAAACGAAACCTTGCAGTTTTCTGTACACCTTCCTCTCATTCATTTATTAGTATCTTCATCTGCGGAGTTCGAAGGCACACACACATCCACTATTGTGGCGTGTGTCGCTTTTCTGAGCATCTTGGCTACGATGAAGTCTTCAGTGTACTGTTTGTAGCTGTTCACGCATATATGTTTTCCTATGCAATAGAAATCCTACTCGTGCGTTATTTCTCTCATCTTTAGTTGATATCCCTGTACTCATGTTACCAGAATTAAGTTCTTCCTGCTATCACTCTTATCAAGCGACGTGGCGCAGTGATCAGCTCACTGGACTCGCATTCGGAAGGACGAAGGCGCAGATCCTCGTACGGCCACGAAGCGTTAGGTTTTCCGTGATTTCCCTAAATTGCTTAACGCAGATGCATAGATGGTTCCCTTGAATGGGCACGGCCGGTTTCCTTCCCTAATATGAGCAGGTCCTGCATCCTTAATGACTCCGTCGTAGCCGTGAATTTAGACGCTAACCTTCCTTCCTTCCTTCCTTCCTTCCTTCCCTACCGCACATCATCAGTTCCACTATACCAACTGCAGCATATCTATTTCTCGTATAAAGGTATCTTAGCCTGCCTGCACGATTAAGGTATCTAACTTTCCACGGTCCAACACGTAACACGCCAAATCTATGTTTTAAAATAACCTACTATGGAGACCGGACTGGGGAACTACGAGGGTCACTCCAAAAGAAAAGCACACTTTTTTTAAAATCCATCTTTTATTCTACATGTTTGAAAGTTTTACAGTGCGTAGATACATCCTTTAGGAAAAATATTTTCATTTCTCCACATAATTTCCATCTCTCTCAACTGCCTTCGCTATCTTTGAACCAGCGCCTGTATACCCGCACGGTAAAATTCTGGACCAACCTGTTGGAGCCAGTGTTTGGCAGCGTGCACAAAGGGAGTCATCATCTTCAAAATGATGGAGCCATGTTTCATCACCTGTCACAATTCTTCTAAGAAATTCATCTCCACCATTCTCGTACAGTTCCAAAAGTGCGCTGCATACCGTTTTTCTTGTTTCTTTGCGAGTCACTGTCAACATCCTGGGAACCCACCAGGCACAAACCTTTTTTAACGCCAACACTTTCAGTATTCTGCAAACACTTCCTCTCCTATCCCAACGTAGCGTAACAATTCGTTCACTGTGATGCGTCTGTCAGCAGTCACCAATTCGTGAACACACCGCACATTTGTCTGGATTGTGTGCAGTACGAGGCCTGCCGCTGCGAGGACAATCCTCAATATTGCCGTGCCCGCTTTCATCACGTAACCTTCTTGCCCACCGACTAACTGTACTGCGATCGACAGCAGCATCTCCATACACCTTTTTCAACCTCTTGTAGACGTTTCCCACTGTCTCGTTTTCACAGCACACGAGTTTTATGACAGCACGTTGCTTCTGACGAACGTCAAGTGTAACAGCCATCTTGAAGACATGCTGTGACGGCGCCACTCACGGGAACAGGTTGAACTAAGTTTGAAAACAAGCGGGAATGATGTATCTACACACTGTAAAACTTTCCAAAAAAAAAAAATGTTCAAATATGTGTGAAATCTTATGGGACTTTACTGCTGAGGTCATCAGTCCCTAAACTTACACACTACTTAACCGAAATCATACTAAGGACAAAAACACACACACACACACACACACACACACACACACACACACACACACACCCATGCCCGAGGGAGGACTCGAACCTCCGCCGGGACCAACCGCACAGTCCATGACTGCAGCGCCTAAGACCGCTCGGCTAATCCCGCGCGACAAAACTTTCACACATGCAGAAGGAAAACTATATTTTTACAAAAATAGTGTGCATTTCTTTGGAGTGACCCTCGTATTTACAAACTGGGTATTTACCGAGGAGAGGATTCCAGCATCATTGAATCATTTAGCAATGTTGCATGACATTGGGAAATACTCTAAGACACAGAAAAAGACGCACCACGAGGAAATTACGCGAATGGGACGGAAATCGGTAGATATGATGTACATGTGCAGGCAAACAAATTATCAGTTTCAGAAAAAATTGGATGACCTGTTAAAGATCGAGCGTTTCGCAAACTGAGCAAGTCCGTAACAGATTAGTCCACCTCTAGCCCTTTTTCAAGCAGTTACTCAGCTTGAGATTGATTGATAGTTGTTGACTGTCCTTCTGAGGCATATCGTGCCAAATTCTGTCCAATTGGCGCGTTAGATCGTCAATGCCCCGTCTAGTTGGAGGTCCCTGCACATGATGCTCCAAACGTACTCATCTGGGGAGAGGTCCAGCGACCTTGGTGACCAAGTGCGAAAACAAACAGCAGAAACTCTCGCGTGTACAGGCGGGTATTATCTTGCTGAAATCTAAGCCCAGGATGGCTTGCCATAAGAATTAACAAAACGCTGCGTGGAATATCGTCGGTGTACCGCATTGCTGTAAGGTTGTCGTAGATGACAACCAAAGTGGTCCTGCTATGAAACGAAATGGTGGCCCAGACAATCACTCCAGGATGTCGGGCAGTATAGCGGGTGACAGGTAGGGTGGTGTCCCACTGCTGTCCGGGGTGTCTCCAGACGTGGCTTCACTGGCCATCCGAAGCGGGACTCGTCACTGAAGACAATTTTGTTCCAGTCAATGAGATTCCAGGCCGATGACGTGTCTGGAGACGCCTCGTACAGCGGTAGGAAATAAACCTGACAGTCGACCGACATACCGCCAGACAACCAGGAATGATGGTCTGGGGTTCGATTTCTTATCATAGCAGGACCCCTTTGGTTGTCATCCTACAGCACGACGACTGTATCCTACGCCCCGTTTTGTTGCCCTTCACGGCGAGCCATCCGGGACTTCAAAATCCATGAGAGAATGTCTGCCCGCAAACTGCGAGAGTTCCTACCGCTAGTCTTCGTGTTAGCCAAACCGAACTCTGGCCAGAAAGGTCGCGCAACTCCCCCCAGTTGACAACGTTTGGAGCATTAAGGGCAGGACCATCCAACTATCTTAGGATTTTGAAGATCTAACGCACCATTTGCACTTGTGAAGCTTTGGAAAAAATCATCCATTTTTTCTGAAATTGTGATTGTTTCTCTGTACTTCTACATCACATCTACAGATTTCCGTCCCATTAACATAATTCCTCCGTGGTGCGGGTTTTCTTTTCTTTTTATGAAGTGTATACAGGCTGTCGTTTACACTCTTCCAGCCTTGCCAAAGTAGCAGAATACAAAGGCCTTGTTGGTTATTGTTAAAAGGTCAGACTATTCAATTAGACAGACTGTTGTCCCTCTTTAGGAACAATATATACGATATGAAAGCGAGACAGTAATGGAGAAGCAAATCAGTAAGGATTGCAACTTATCCTTATGTTTCTCAAACGGTACAGGAAGCAAGTGTTAAATGAAACCAAGGAAAAATTTGAAAAAGAAGTAAAGTTTAGAGAGAAAACTTTAAAACTTCGCAAATTGTCAGTTCTTAGTAATTCTGTTACAGATGGCTAAAGACGTAGACGAGCCACTGGATGGAATGCGTAGTGTCTTGAAAAGACATTATTGGATGAACATAAATAAAATCAAAACAATAGCAATGGAAGGCAGTCCAGTTAAATCAAATGATGCTGAAGGAGTTTAACTAGGAAATGACTCGCTGTGACAGTATTACACGAGTTTCATTATTCGGCCTTCAAAATAGCTGACGGCGGGCACAGTAAAGTAGATGCAAAATGTAGATTGGAAATAAAAAAATAAGCATGCCTGGAAAAAATGTTTAAACATCAAATACAAATTGGTGAGGAAGTCTTTGATAAGACACACCCAGAGGCAACAAGGAGTAGTGAATTTGGAAGTGGAGGCCAAAGTGGGGATGAATATTGTAGCTGCTGTTCCAGGCGTGACAAAAATGTTAAAAATGGACGTACGGTGCAGTAGTCACACAGATACGAAAAATACTTGCCCAGGACAGACTAGTATCGACGGATGTGTTAAATCAGACAACCAATATCCTATATAATTACTAATTTGATCGTACGTCTCTTTGCATCGCGAACCAAACTGTACTGGACCAAAAGAATCTATTATTGCTTGTTATCAGATATTAAGTTCATTGTATTGGGTATTGTTTCCCAGGTTGGTCCTACAATTTGTTTCTGGCAATAACTTAACGCTGAGTTTGAATTCCTTGTTAAATTGTAGTTTTAAATCCCTTCGACGTTTTACTTAAATGTCTGGATGAACAGACACTCATGACGGTAGACAGCCGTCCGAAATTAATTCGAAATAAATTCGCCGAATGTGAAATACTTGGCCTCAGCTGTGTTAGGTATAGCTCTACCACCTATTAGTGACGTACGAAAATCTGTGCCGGCCTGTGAGTAAAAGCCGTATTTCCCGCTTATCGCGAGCAGTCGCCTATACCATTAGGCTAACTGTGCATGCCTCCCTGACCGACCCAAACTGCCACATGTTACATTGCCTACATCCCTATACCATATTGTAGTGTCGGTGAGGCAGAGTTATTCACATTCAGCGAATTTATTTCGAATTCCTTTTACTTTTAGAGTGAGAGTTCAGACACTTGGACAGTGTACTGCTGATTGTATAACTATTCGGGAAGAGGCTAAAATATTTAACAGAGTTCCATTACGCTGTATGTGGACGCAGCTGTTGTGTGATACAAAGGCCACTCTCAGTTCATGTTGTGAAGTTGTCGACATCGCTGCCGTTGATTACAGAGGGCAAGCTATAATTGAACAAGAATGGGGAAGGAAATTGGCTGTAGCCTTGATTGCAAAACCGTCCCGGCTCTCAGCTAAAGTAATGTAGACACTGTTATGTGCTCCACCGTAAACATGAATCCGAGCGAACAGCTGTGGAAACACAGTTGTAATACTGTCACATGAACACTGATGTCAACTTGTGTACTGCTAAGAGAAAATTTACATTAGTGTATGAAGGATAGGTTGAGATGATGCGAACGGATGAAGCTGTCAGTTGGTGAAGAGACCATCAGCTTCAGTGCATACAGAATAACGTCGGAGTACTAAGTGTAGTTGTCACTCCAAGCACCACTGATGTCCTGAATAGTTCCAACATCAAAGGAAATTCTTGCGATGATGTCATCTCCTGATACGCTCATTGTTTCATACTATTATACAAACAGCTTGAATGCCCCATAGGGATAAAAACAACCCTCGGCGCCAATACCGTGCTCCCCAAATGTCACATTTCACATTACTGCTGTCGTGGGAAGACAGCAAATAGGGTTCTAAGTTTAATTTACGTAAATCGTTCCGCGATTATAACAGAGCTTTGAGAAATACGCTATATTTTAGTTCTATGAGGCGGACAGGAAGAGTGCTAGGTTTAGAAAATTCGAATTACTTCATCTGTGTGGACACAATAGCCGCCATAGATTTAAAGAAAGCGTTTCCACCAGACTGTCAGTTTATAGTAGTACAGTACTTACTGAAGTACGATTAGCTGTGTCGAGTGTGTGTTCATACTCACGTGTACAGTGGATGTGGGGACATCGCACTGCTAAGTAATGTGAACCGGAAATTGCATACTATACACTCTGTTATACGTACCGACGGTGATGCATCACATCCGTTGGACAATTGACAATGAGCTGTGCTCTTGACCAGCTAGTAGTGCTTAATAAAGTACTAATTTAGGAAAACAGGTATGTGGAGACGGGGCATTCTTTAAGTCTTTGAAAAAAAAATGGTGAAGTACAGGCGAACTCCACAGATAACCAACGCAACTGGTAGTTGACCTCAATGGAAGCAAAAAATGGCTCTGAGCACTATGGGACTTGACATATGAGGTCATCAGTCCCCTAGAACTTAGAACTACTTAAACCTAGCTAACCTAAGGACATCACACACATCCATGCCCGAGGCAGGATTCGAACCTGCGACCGTAGCGGTCGCGCGGTTCCAGACTGAAGCGCCTAGAACCACTCGGCCACACTGTCCGCCTAATGCAAGCTAAAACAAGGCAAATATCGTAGACAGGTGAAAGGAGCCGACATAATTCAACTACAGCCGCACAATCACTGAAATCAGTCGACAGAGAAAAGGAGGATGTCTGTTTAACATTAAGCTAGCGTCTTAGTCTCATCATTCGACGAAAACCTCATAACAATATCTTCTGGCAACCATCTGGACGGAGGTAGCGTAAAAAGCGCTCGTCTCAACGGTTCTCGGATTTTGAGCTCTACCAAACTGGATTACAAGAAAATAGAGATCAGAATGAGATTTTCACTCTGCAGCGGAATGTGCGCTGATATGAAACTTCCTGGCAGATTAAAACCGTGTGCCCGACCGAGACTCGAACTCGGGACCTTTGCCTTTCGCGGGCAAGTGCTCTACCAACTGAGCTACCGAAGCACGACTCACGCCCGGTCCTCACAGCTTTACTTCTGCCAGTATCTCGTCTCCTACCTTCCAAACTTTACAGAAGCTCTCCTGCGAACCGGGCGTGAGTCGTGCTTCGGTAGCTCAGTTGGTAGAGCACTTGCCCGCGAAAGGCAAAGGTCCCGAGTTCGAGTCTCGGTCGGGCACACAGTTTTAATCTGCCAGGAAGTTTCAAATAGAGATCAGATTCAAAGAATTAATGGGACTAAAGTAATAAGATACCTCCTAGTATGGTGTCGGACATGATTTTGCTCGGCGTTGTGGAGCATCTCGACGAGGTATGAACACAACGTATCGTTGGAAGTCCCCTGCAGAAATACAGAGCCAGGCTGACTCTCTAGCCGTACGTAATTACGATGGTGTTGGCAGTGCAGGATTTTGAGCACGAACTGACCTCTCGATTATGTCCCATAGGAGTTCGATGGAATTCATGTCCGACTATCTGGGTGGCCAGATTTTTCGCTCGAATTGTTCGGCATGTTCTTCAAACCACTGGCGAACACTTGTGGCCTGTTGACATGGCGCACTATCAGTGATAAAAATTCCATCATTGAACGGTTGCATATGGCCTCCAAGCAACCGAACATAACCATTTTCTTCATTTTTGTTGCCATAGTGTCCGTAGTTGCTTTATAATTCATGAGGGTATTTTTGATCCGTCGTTGCAACTACAAAAATGCGTGATTTTGTTTCACTAGACGCATTTCGCTTTATTGTTTCTGTGTACAGTACACAGAGACATAAATACTGTGTACAAAAACACAAGTTCACAATAGAAGAAGAACAAGAAAACACAATTTTTTAGACATAACCACAAGAAAAGACAGTATTAAACACACATTCAACAGACACAGAAAACCCATAAGTGTCATTATCTTAAATGAAACTTCAAACCACTCACAGAACGACAAACAAGCAGCAAGCAGATAAATGTTAAACAGGCTGAACAGGATCGCCCTAAACACTTCTAATTACCAAAAAGAATTAGCCATTATAAAACAAATGGCATTAAAAAAGGACACAAAGAAACAATGGTAGACAGACTAAACAAAAAATAAAGGGACAAATAAGGAAGAAACTAACCAAACCACACTAACTCTCACAACTTGTACTACAACAAAAGAAATGACAAACGGTGACCTACCACAACAAATTCACTCATAAAGTAGGAAACATATTCAAAAAAACAAGACATAAACATTGCTTGCAAAACAAACAATTCCATACAAAAGCACATCCTAAAACTAAAATCAAAACTAGACAGATACCAACTATGTGGTATCTTTCAGCTCAGTTGCAGAGACTGTGAGAAGATATACATTGGAATGAGGGGCAGGACATTTGACACAAGATATAAAGAACACATCAGAGCATTCAAGTACGGTACAAATAATTCAACATTCTCGGATCATCGAAAAGAACAACACCATAGACCAAGCAGTATTGAAAACGATATGAGTATCATAAAAATCAGTAAAGACCGACACCTCCTTCCTTTCTAAGAAAATTTCCACATACAAAAAGCATTAACACAACATAAACAGTTGCTCAATGACCAGATAAATATTGGAAACCAGACTCTCTATAGAATAATTGATGAAATCACATGAAAAAGAAAAGAGCCTTTTTCATCTTTCACCCCCCTCCCCCCACTCTCCCACAAACCCCCCCCCCCCCTCCCAACTCAGTTTCATTTCACTCCTCGCTCCTTACCTTCTCCGGTAACCCACACTCCATTCCCCACTCCCCCCCCCCCAAAAAAAAAAAATCTCCATCGCTATTCCTTCTATACTCCTACACTGTACATAAACACACAAACCTACTTAAATAGAATTACACACATACAATAATGTAATTTAAAAATTATATTTGTAGGTCCAAGACAAAGTAATGGAAAGGTTATGTTGGCAACACTACAAAACACAACTTAAAGAACGAAAACGAACAGAATACAGTGGTGTGCATAAAAGTGTGTTGTGAGAAATGCATAGTGCTGCAGAACATCTAAGAAGTAGACGAAAATTCAGTGTCTAACACAACGATGTACTAGCAGACGGCATTTCCCGATGTAAGCGTGAATTCAGCCGAAAAATCACCGCAAGTACAAACCAACCTATTCTTAACGAACTGTTCGTCGATCTAATAAGCTAATCAAAATGTAAATAAGCTTAATTACAGACCACTGATGATGCTTTACCCCAATAAAGCGAAACGCGTGTTGAAAAAATCACGCATTTTTGTAGCTGAAACGACGGATCAATAATACCCTCATGAATATCCATTTCCAGTCAATGATTGGTTCAGTTGAACCAGGGACCCAGCCTATTTCATGTAAACACACCATTATGGAGCCACCACCAGCTTGCACTTTGCCTTGCTGACAACTTGGGTCCATGGCTTGGAGTCTGAGCCACATTCGAAACCTACCGTCAGCTCTGACCAGACTACTGTTTCTCACTTGTCAAGGGTCCAACCAATATGGTCGCGATCCCAGGAGAGGCACTGCAAGTGATGCCGTGCTGTTAGCAAAAACACTTGTGTCGGTCGTCTGCTGCCATAGCCCATTAACGCAAAATTTCGACACTCTGTCCTTACGGGTACGTCGCACATTTGTTTCTGCTGTCATTTCACCCAGTGTTGCCCCTCTGTTAGCACTGACAAGTCTTCGCAAACGCCGGTGCTCTCGTCGTTAGGTGACAGCCATTGGCCACAGCGTTGTCCTTGGTGAGATGTAATGCCTGAACTTTGATGTTCTCGGCACACTCTTGACACTGTTGACATCTGAGTATTATTGAATTTCGTAGAGATTGCCAAAATGGAATTTCTCATGAGTATAGCTCAACTATCATTCCGCGTTCAAAGTTTTTGATGAACTGCTGTATGGCAACAGTGAAATACCAGAAATTAAAAAATTCAAAATTGTATATAATATTGCCCATTCTTGCAAAGAAATTATCATGGATCCGCAACTGACAGTGTTTCAGGAAACCAATCTTCCATAGTTAAGTATAACGTTTTCGTTTATTGTGCAATAACCAGTTCAAAAATGCAATCAAATCTCAACCACTGCCGCTACCAACACCACCACCACCACGGCCATTTCATAATGAGTCTGGTTACGACTTAATAAGTAAATACATAAATTAATTTACTGTAGATAAGGAAGATTTATTACCGAAAAAATACACATTGCATACAGTACATGCCCTGTGCTGCAGTCTTGTCACCTGTGGAACCAGAAGAAACAGACTGCAATCCCCAGTAGCCAACGTCTTCACCATAAAGTTCTATTCTAATGTGTTGTGTTGGTATACTCGTTTTGCCTACTTTGCTAAACTGAACTTCGTTATTGCTTCTTTCAGGAATAAACTCTCGAAGTTCATCCTATAGCAGTCATAAATATGTTATAAAAATGCAGAGTGGCCTGCAAGCGATCAACGCCAGTTGCAAAGATCGGCGGCCGACTCTAAACATGAATAAATGTAATGAATGCCAGTAAATAGATGAAACGGTCGTGTTATCTTTTGACTAGGCAGTCGACAAACCGCCGCTGGAATCAGTCACCACTTTGTTATCTGCGAGTTTGTGCCCTAGCAATTAAAGCAGGCAGGTAAGGATTAGGCACAGCTTTATTATAAAACTCCCGAGGAAATGTAATTTAAACACAAAACAGACCGCTTACAAGACGGTCGTTCTACCAGTTCTTCAGTATTATCAATCTGGGACCCTTAGGAAATTTTATTAAACTAAGAGATACGAAAGATTCAAAAGATAATCTGCACGATTGGTTATAGTTTTTTTAGTCATAGTGTGAAGGTGACGGAAATGGTAAACGATAATGAGACATTACAATAAGCATCGGGTAGAGTTCACCTTGCAAAATAATTCAACAAATATCAAACTTCCTCCTTGGGTGTCACGTGATGGTCTGTGGCCCAAACGGAGGTACACTCTCCAGCACACAATCCGTGAATGGGTTGTGGTGTTGACATTTACTTACCTTCCTCCACCGGAGGCTCATGGAGTGCAGATACAGATGTACAGTAGCGCTCTATGTAATAATGTCTATTGTATATTCAAGCCGGAGGAAAAAAAAATGTTATCAGAACAGAAAAGGGCAAGCTGAATCAAAATTTTCCAAACAACCATAAGCTCCTGGCTAGGGATCTATGTCTATAAAACGAGAGTTATCACAACGACAGCGTTGAAGTGTGTGCATTTAAACTACATCTACAACTATACTCCGAAAGCCACCCAACTGTGTGTGGCGGAGAGCACTTTACGTGCCACTGTCATTACCTCCCTTTCCTGTTCCAGTCGCGTATGGTTCGCGGGAAGAACGACAGCTGGAAAGCCTCCGTGCGCGCTCGAATCTCTTATTTTACAATTATGATCTCCTCGGGAGGTATAAGTAGGGGGAAGCAATATATTCGACAACTCATCCAGAAACGCACGCTCTCGAAACCTGGACAGCGAGCTACACCCCGATGCAGAGCGCCTCTCTTGCAGAGTCTGCCATTTGAGTTTGCTTAACATCTCCGTAACGCTATCACGCTTACCAAATAACCCTGTGACGAAACGCGCCGAAATCTTTGGATCTTCTCTATCTCCTTTGTCAACACGACCTCGTACGGATCCCACATTGATGAGCAATACTCACGTATAGGTCGAACGAGTATTTTCTAAGCCACCTCCTTTGTTGATAAACTACATTTTCTAAGGACTCTCCCAATGAATCCCAACCTGGCACCCGCCTTACCAACGATTAACATTTTGCCTATTTTGGCACAGATAGTAATCGTAACAGTAAAGAGCAAAGTGACTAATGAAATTAGCTGAAGGTAATAATTTCAACAAAAGGCGAAGCTAGGAAAATTGTAAATTACTATCCATGACTTGATAGTCTATGTATGTATCCAAAGCCACTGCAAATTTCTTAAAGAAAATCATTTTCTTCGGGGGGAGGGGGCGCTGTTCTTCAACAATAAGTTAGCATAATCACAGAAGTGGAAACACGCATGTCGTGGTTAACTTGTTAATGGTGGACGTGCTGTGGTACTGTCTCAAAATCCACATAAGAGTTGTACTTTCCTATATTTTGTATGCGGACTTACTATCTGATAGTTGTTCCCATACCTATTATGGCTGTGCGAAACTCTTGCTAAGGATTAGCCACATGTTGTTTCCCCCCCCCCCCCCCACATTGATACGTGGTATATAACACAATGTAAACGTAACATACTTCATTATGATGTAAACAGATAACGTCAAAGAGTGCAAAATTAGCTAACTGCTAAATGATAAACACAGTACCTCTTTTCCTACCTTCCAAACTTGACAGTTGTCCTGCATACCTTGCGGGGCTAGCACCACCGGAAGGAAGGATACTGCGAAATAATGCCTTACCCATTGCCTAGGTGATTTGTTTAGTTTCTTTATGGCATTAATTTTCACTCTGCAGCAGAGATTGTGCTGATATGGAAGTTCCTGGCACTTTAAAAATGTGTGCCAGACCGGGACTCGTACCTGGGAACTTCGCCTTTCGCGGGTCGGTGCTCTACAGACAGGGCACAGGTAGCGCACTTGCACGCGAAAGGCAAGGGTCCCAGGTTCGATGCCTGATACGACAGGCAGTTGTAATCCACCAGGAACTTCCAAATCACAATGAAATAAAGTGTTTATCGTGTGTCTGTCTGTCTGTGTGTGTGTGTGTGTGTGTGTGTGTGTGTGTGTGTGTGTGTGTGTGTGTGTGTGTGTTAATAAGGCGTTTGTCCGACCTACTCTCGAGTATTGTTAATCTATCTGGGATCCCTACCAGATAGGGCTGATACAAGATACAGAGAAGATCCAACGAAGAGCGGTACGTTTCGTCACGGGAGCGTTTAGCTGGCACAAGAGCGTTACGCAGATGATCAATGAAGTCCACTGGCAGGCGTTGAAAGACAGGCGTTGTGTATCACGGAGAGATTCACGATTTAAATTTCGAGAGAGCACTTCCCAGGAAGAGTCGGAGAACATATTACTTCCCTCCACATAAGTCTCGTTTAATGACCACGAGGAGAAATTTCGAGAAACTGGAACCAATACAGAGGCTTACCGACAACCATTCTTCCCACGCATTATTCGCGAGTGGAACCGGGTCGAATGCATCAGTTAGTGATACCAAAATATCCTCCGCCACAAAGCATTAGGTGGCTTGCGGAATATGATGTAGATGAGCCTCGTGAACATGAAACTGTAGGGCAAAATTCGCTGAAGGCACAGGTGAAATATGTATACAAATACGTGTGAAATGTGTTAAATACAATATGGTTCAAATGGCTCTGAGCACTATGGGACTTTACATATGGGGTCATCAGTCCCCTAGACTTAAACCTAACTAACCTAAGGACCTCACACACTTCCATGCCCGAGGCAGGATTCGAACCTGCGACCGTAGCGGTCGCGCGGTGTTAAATACATGTGAAATATATTTGACGTGTGTACGCGGTCAAAGCCACGGCTAAACAGCTCACTCTAAACCACTGGAACAATTTCAGCCAATTCTGCTACAGACATTAGTTACGATCTGGAAAGAAATACTGTGGGAGTAAGAACCTCTAGTCTCCTACTAGGGTGGGGGTGATAGTGTGGAGAGAGAAGGGGGAAGGCGGTGATAGACAGGCAGAGAAGGGAAGAGGTAAGGGATAGAGATATGGGCTGGAGGAGATGGAGAGAGATTGCGGGTGGAGGGGAGAAACTTATACAAGACCGGAATAAATACGTACTCGGCCAGTTCCGCGGGTAACACCGCGGCACGCACGCAGTTTGTGAATAACAGAACAACCTACGTAGAACAATGTCTTCCTTTTCGACATCGTTATAACTTTACACGCGAATTTTCTGTGACATTCTTCGGATGAAGCTTGTCCAGTATCGTAATGCCATTGATCGCTTAGTCTGACAAATGCATTCAGCTGGACGCAAATAAATACGGGAGAGACGTCCGCCCGCTCGCGGCTGACTGCCTGACGTTTTATAGCTGTAAATCCACCACGGTGCATTCGGCTAAGTTATCTGGAAATTTTTGCCCGATTCGACGTTTCGTACACTCTCCCGCTGCGCTTTCGTCAAGCTGTTTTTTTTTTCTCCATCCTGTTCTTTTATCTGTTAGTGACATTCGGGTAAGGGGTGAGAAAGAAGAGGAAGTGGGAGAATACAAGGTCTACCTGTCAGGAGTCAAAGCAGGAATAGCACAATGGGGTGTAGGGCTTTACATCAGGAAAGAAATGGAACCCAGCGTAGTTGCAATAAGGTATGCAAACGAATGACTGATGTGGATAGATTTGACAGTGTCTAGCAAGAAAATTAGGGTTGTCAGTATATTCGCATTTTGAAGGGACAGATCAAGATAAGATGGATAGTTTTTATGAGTCACTCAGTGATGCAGTTGTTAGAGTAAAGGACAAGGACAGTGTTCTGCTCATGGGTGATTTTAACGCCAGGATTGGAAAACGAACAGAAAGGTATGAAAAGGTTATGGGTAAATTTAGAGAGGATATGGAGGCCAACAGGAACGGGAAACAACTCTTCGATTTCTGTGCCAGTATGGGCCTAGTAATCACAAACTCCTTTTTTAAACATAAGAACATTCACCGGTATGCTTGGGAAGGCAGGGGAACCAGATCTGTCATTGACTACATAATAACAGATCAGGAATTCAGGAAGGCTGTGAGGGACACACGTGTATTCAGGGGATTCTTTGATGATACTGATCATTATTTAATCTGCAGTGAAATTGGGATTGTGAGGCCGAAAGTGCAGGAGGTCAGGTCCATATGTAGGAGGATAAGAGTGGAGAAACTTCAGGATAAGGAAATCAGGCACAAGTACATAACAGCGATCTCAGAAAGGTACCAGTTAGTTGAATGTAGTCAATTACAGTCATTGGAAAAGGAATGGACAAGGTACAGGGACACAGTACTAGAAGTGGCTAAAGAATGTCTTGGAACAGTAGTGTGTAAAAGTAGGATGAAGCAAACAGCTTGGTGGAATGACACAGTCAAGGCAGCCTGTAAAAGGAAAAAGAAGGCGTATCAAAAATGGCTACATACTAGAACTCAGGTAGACAGAGAAAGTTATGTTGAAGAAAGAAACAAAGCCAAACAGATAATTGCAGCATCCAAGAAGAAATCTTGGGAAGACTTTGGAAACAGGTTGGAGACTATGGGTCGAGCCGCTGGAAAACCATTCTGGAGTGTAATTAGCAGTCTTCGAAAGGGAGGTAAGAAGGAAATGACAAGTATTTTGGACAGGTCAGGAAAACTGCTGGTGAATCCTGTGGATGCCTTGGGCAGATGGAGGGAATATTTTGAAGAGTTGCTCAATGTAGGTGAAAATACGATCAGTAATGTTTCAGATTTCGAGGTAGAATGGGATAGGAATGATGGAAATAGGATCACATTTGAGGAAGTGGAGAAAGTGGTCAATAGATTGCAGTGCAATAAAGCAGCGGGGGTGGATGAAATTAAGTCGGAACTCATCAAATACAGTGGAATGTCAGGTCTTAAATGGCTACACAGGATAATTGAAATGGCCTGGGAGTCGGGGCAAGTTCCATCAGACTGGACAAAAGCAGTAATCACACCAATCTTTAAACATGGAAACAGAAAAGGTTGTAACAACTACAGAGGTATCTCTTTAATCAGCGTTGTGGGTAAAATCTTCACAGGTATTGTTGAAAGGAAAGTGCGAGTATTAGTTGAGGACCAATTGGATGAAAATCAGTGTGGGTTTAGGCCTCATAGAGGTTGTCAGGACCAGATCTTTAGCTTACGGCAAATAATGGAGAAGTGTTACGAGTGGAACAGGGAATTGTATCTATGCTTTATAGATCTAGAAAAGGCATATGACCGGGTTCCTAGGAGGAAGTTATTGTCTGTTCTACGAGATTATGGAATAGGAGGCAAACGTTTGCTAGCAATTAAAGGTCTTTACATGGATAGTCAGGCAGCAGTTAGAGTTGACGGTAAATTGAGTTCATGGTTCAGAGTAGTTTCAGGAGTAAGACAAGGCAGCAACCTGTCTCCACTGTTGTTCATATCATTTATGGATCATATGTTGAAAACAATAGACTGGCTGGGTGAGATTAAGATATGTGAACACAAAATAAGCAGTCTTGCATATGCGGATGACTTAGTTGTGATGGCAGATTCAATTGAAAGTTTGCAAAGTAATATTTTAGAGCTAGATCAGAAATGTAAGGACTATTATCAACAAGGTTGAGGTTACGGACATGAAAGTAGCTAGGATGATTGCAGGTACTAGTAGATGGGAACAATGGCAGGAGGGTGTCCACAATGAGGAAATAAAAGAAAAACTGGGAATGAACTCTATAGATGTAGCAGTCAGGGCGAACAGGCTTAGATGGTGGGGTCATGTTACACGCATGGAAGAAGCAAGGTTACCCAAGAGACTCATGGGTTCAACAGTAGAGGGTAGGAGGAGTCGGGGCAGACCAAGGAGAAGGTACCTGGATTCGGTTAAGAATGATTTTGAAGTAATAGGTTTAACATCAGAAGAGGCACCAATGTTAGCACTGAATAGGGGATCATGGAGGAATTTTATAAGGGGTCTATGCTCCAAACTGAACGCTGAAAGGCATAATCAGTCTTAAATAATGATGATGATGATGATGATGATGATGATGATGATGATCCTGTATAAAATTCTCTCGGAAGAAATTTTTGTCGTTCCACAGTGATACCAGTTAGAGAGAAACACGGGACACAGATTTAGAAAACATCGTTCTTGTGAAACACAACTAGGTCATTACTCACACGATGTGTTCAATGCTATCGACATGGTTTTTGAAATTGATCCCGTATTTCTAGATTTCCAGAAGGTATTTGACAGCGAACCTTACAAGCGGTTCGAAATAAAATATATGCTCATGGAATATCGTCTGTTACACGACTTGACTCGTGATTTTCTGTCAGAGGTAACAGCTCTTAGTAACTGCCGGAAAGCCAAAAAGTACAACAGAAGTGGTTTCTGCTGTTCCCCAAGGTAGTGTTACAGGCCCTCTTCTGTTCCTTATCCATATAAATGGTGTGAGAGACAATCTGAGCAGCCGTCTTAGGTTGCTTGAAGATGATGCTTTCGTTTCTCTGCTAGTAAAATCCTCAGATGATCAAAATGAATTGTAAAAAGGTTTAGATACCTGTGTGGTGCGAAAATTGGCAACTGACCCTACATAATGGAAAAGTGAGAGGTCATCCACATGAGTGCTAAAAGGATTCCGTTAAACTTCGGTTGCACGATAAATCAGTGAAATCTAAAAGCCGTAAATGAAACTAAATACCTAGGAATTACAATTACGAACAGCTTAAACTGGCAAAAACGCAAAGAAAATTTTGTGGGGAAGGTGAACCAAAGACTGTTTTGTTGACAGAACACTTAGAAAATGCAACAGATCTACTAAAGAGACTGCCTACACTACGCTTGTCCGTCCTCTTCTGGAGTGCTGCTGCGTTCTGTGGGATCATTAACAGATAGAATTAACGAAGCACATCGTGAAAGTGCAAAGAAGGGCAGTACGTTTTGTATTATTGAGGAATAAAAGAGAGTGTCACGGTCATGATACAGGATTTGGGGTGGAAATCATTAAAACGAAGGCGTTTGTTGTTGCAGTGGATCTTTGCACGAAATTTATCTCACCAATTGCCGACGCCGACCTATATAGGGAGAAACTTGTTGTTGTTGTTGTTGTTGTTGTGGTTCAAAAATGGTTCAAATGGCTCTGAACACTATGGGACTTAACTTCTAAGGTCATCAGTCCCCTAGAACTTAGAACTACGTAAACCTAACTAACCTAAGGACATCACACACATCCATGCCCGAGGCAGGATTCGAACCGGCGACCGTAGCGGTCGCGCGGTTTCAGACTGAAGCGCCTAGAACCGCTCGGTCACAGTGGCCGGCCATGACTGAGTAAAAGTACCATACGATTGTTGTTAAATTCACAGCTGCTTAAGGGTTGCCTACGAGATGTGTGTGTATGCCCGAGGCAGGATTCGAACCTGCGGCCGTAGCGGTGGCGCGGGTCCAGACTGTAGCACCTAGAACCGCTCGGTCACCTCGGCCGGCTGTTGTTGTGGTCTTCAGTCCAGAGACTGGTTTGATGCAGCTCTCCATGCTACTCTATCCTGTGCAAACTGAATCTCCCAATATCTGCTGCAACCTACATCCTTCTGAATCTGCTTAGTGTATTCATCTCTTGCTCTGTCTCTATGATTTTTACCCTCCACACTGCCCTTCAATACTAAATTGGTGATCCCTTGATGCCTCAGAATATGTCCTACCAACCAATCCCTCCTTCTAGTCAAGTTGTGCCACAAATTTCTCTTCTCCCCAATTCAATACCTCCTCATTAGTTAGGTGATCTACCCACCGAATCTTCAGCATTCTTCTGTAGCACCACATTTCGAAAGCTTCTATTCTCTTCTTGTCTAAACTATTTATCGTCCACTTTTCACTTCCATACATGGCTATATTTCATACAAATACTTTCAGAAACGACTTCCTGACACTTAATCTATACTCGATGTTAACAAATTTCTCTTCTTCAGAAAGGCTTTCCTTGCCAGTGCCAGTCTACATTTTATATCCTCTTTACTTCGACCATCATCAGTTATTTTGCTCTCCAAATAGCAAAGCTCATTTACTACTTTAAGCGTCTCATTTCCTAATCTAATTCCCTCAGCATCACCCGATTTAATTCGACTACATTCCATTATCCTCGTTTTGGTTTTGTTGGTGTTCATCTTATATCATCCTTTCAAGACACTTTTCATTCCGTTCAGCTGCTCTTCCAGGTCCTTTGCTGTCTCTGAGAGAATTACAATGTCATCGGCAAACCTCTAAGTTTTTATTTCTTCCACATGAATTTTAATTCCTACTCCGAATTTTTCTTTTGTTTCCTTTACTGCTTGCTCAATATACAGATTGAATAACATCGGGGATAGGCTAAACCCCTGTCTCCCTCCCTTTCCAACTGCTGCTTCCCTTTCATGCCCCCTCGACTCTGATATCTGGTTTCTGTACAAATTGTAAATAGTCATCGCTCCCTGTATTTTATCTTCATAAAATAACAAATCATGGCTCGCACGGAGAGATGAGAGTTGTTAAACAGGGTGTTACAAAAAGGTACGGCCAAACTTTCAGGAAACATTCCTCACACACAAAGAAAGAAAATATGTTATGTGGACATGTATCCGGAAACGCTTACTTTCCATGTTAGAGCTCATTTTATTACTTCTCTTCAAATCACATTTATCATGGAATGGAAATACACAGCAACAGAACGTACCAGCGTGACTTCAAACACTTTTACAGGAAATGTTCAAAATGTCCTCCGTTATCGAGAATACATACATGCATCCATCCTCCGTCGCATGGAATCCCTGATGCGCTGATGCAGCCCTGGAGAATGGCGTATTGTATCACAGCCGTCCACAATACGAGCACGAAGAGTCTCTACATTTGGTACCGGGGTTGCGTAGACAAGAGCTTTAAAATGCCCCCATAAATGAAAGTCAAGAGGGTTGAGGTCAGGAGAGCGTGGAGGCCATGGAATTGGCCCGCCTCTACCAATCCATCGGTCACCGAATCTGTTGATAAGCGTACGAACACTTCGACTGAAATATGCAGGAGCTCCATCGTGCATGAACCACATGTTGTGTCGTACTTGTAAAGGCACATGTTCTAGCAGCACAGGTAGAGTATCCCGTATGAAATCATGATAACGTGCTCCATTGAGCGTAGGTGGAAGAACATGGGGCCCAATCAAGACATCACCAACAATGCCTGCCCAAACGTTCACAGAAAATCTGTTGACGTGATTGCACAATTGCGTGCGGATTTTCGTCAGCCCACACATGTTGATTGTGAAAATTTACAATTTGATCGCGTTGGAATGAAGCCTCATCCGTAAAGAGAACATTTGCACTGAAATGAGGATTGAGACATTGTTGCATGAACCATTCGCAGAAGTGTACCCGTGGAGGCCAATCAGCCGCTGATAGTGCCTGCACACGCTGAGCATGGTACGGAAACAACTGGTTCTCCCGTAGCACTCTCCATACAGTGACGTGGTCAACGTTACCTTGTACAGCAGCAACTTCTCTGACGCTGACATTAGGGTTATCGTCAACTGCACGAAGAATTGCCTCGTCCATTGCAGGTGTCCTCGTCGTTCTAGGTCTTCCCCAGTCGCGAGTCATAGGCTGGAATGTTCCGTGCTCCCTAAGACGCCGATCAATTGCTTCGAACGTCTTCCTGTCGGGACACCTTCGTTCTGGAAATTTGTCTCGATACAAACGTACCGCGCTCCGACTATTGCCCCGTGCTAATCCATACATCAAATGGGCATCTGCCAACTCCGCATTTGTGAACATTGCACTGACTGCAAAACCACGTACGTGATGAACACCAACCTGTTGATGCTACGTACTGATGTGCTTTATGCTAGTACTGTAGAGCAATGAGTCGCATGTCAACATTACCTTCCCTCAATTGGGCCAACTGGCGGTGAATCGAGGAAGTACAGTACATATTGACGAAACTAAAACGAGCTCTAACATGGAAATTAAGCGTTTCCGGACACGTGTCCACATAACATCTTTTCTTTATTTGTGTGTGAGGAATGTTTCCTGAAAGTTTGGCCGTACCTTTTTGTAACACCCTGTATATTTTCAGGATGCTGTTAGTGGGTGGCACAATAGAGAATTTGTGTGAAAGTGGGTCGATGAACCCTCGGCTTAGCACTTCAGTGTGACTTCCAGAGTAGCCATGTAGATGCCAATGTATATTAGAGTTGTCTCTGCGGATGTGCAGTGCTAGAGAGCATTTCGGGGTGGAGGGAGTTGGTCAATGCATATTGTATGGCTCAGCTAAAAGTGGCGGCGTGGCGGGGATGCAGGTCGCAGGAGTGTGATTCAGTGGGCTGCTCCAGATTTAGACTCAGTACAAAGACAGCCTGCGACGCGGACGCTGCGCCGCGGCCGGCTCCATCCATCAGGTACAGCAGCAGCCTCGCCGCGCACGCCGCACTTTTTCCCGCACCGGGAGGGAGGAGGAAGCGATTTACTGCTCCATTGGTCTCCCTCCATTGTCGCTCCGCAGGTGTCCGGACACTAAACAGGTGACTCCAGTGATTTCCGCGGAAAAGGTGCGAACTGTGGCGCAGGCAACATCAGTTCAGTATCGACGTGAAACAGTGAGAGAAACGAATAGTTTTTTCAGGATGCAGTTGAAACATTTTGATCTAGTCCCGATACCGGTAGTTGATGGTTTTCTTTGGTGCATAGACTAGGTGGAGAGATGCATCAAACGAGTCTATGCTTCGCAGACGTCTTTGCATAACAAGTACAACCTACATCTCTTTGAACCTGCTTACAATATTCGAGCCGTGGTCTCTATCCACCCACACAATTTCTTCCATTACCAAGAAGATCATTCTTTGATGACTCTGTCGATCAGTCGAACCTTCCTTTTAACAGGGTTCTGGCATAAATTTATTTTTTACACCAATTCGATTCAGTACACGTTGATTAATAATCCGATCTACCTACGTAATCCTCGGCACTCTACTGTCGCACCACATTTCAGAAGATGATTCTTGTCTGAGCTTTTTATCGTCCACACATAGCTTTCGTTGAAAGCTGCATTCCAGACAAATACCTTCATAAAAGACATAACATTTCAATTTATACTCTATTTTAAAAGATTTGTCTTTTTTCAGAAATACATTTCTTGCTTTTGCCGATTCAGCATTTTATATACTTTCTACTTCGGCAGTCGTCATTTATTTAAATAATCTCTTTTTAACACACTTTCCCTTCCATTCAACTAATCTTCAAAGTCTCTTTACCTATGAAAGCAAAATTTTGTCAGACTTGGTTTCTTCTTCCTAAAAATGAATTCTGTTCCCATATTTCTCTTTGGTTTCGGTTACTGCTTACTCGATATTCGGTCTGAACAGCATCGTGGATAGGCTACAACCCTGTGTCTCTCCCTTATCAGCTATTGCTTCCCTTGCATGTACTGCACGACAATACGTTACTGAGTTTCTTGCAGTAAGTTAATGCTAAGAACGTGAGCTAATAACAGGATGATCATGGCGGTATACTTTCTAGATGTGACAAAAGATAACGATGTTTTGGATAGAGCAAGGCCACAAACAACTGTTACATTAAAATTTCATTTTATGCATCCCTGAGAAACATTGCAATTTTTTGACGCATTCCCAACTACCTTAAATATGATTGTTTTATTGAAAGCTCCCAGAAATCGCAGTAAAAACCTATTGTGAGGAGGCAGCTATTGTTAGCAACATTTTCTGTTTTTTGTTTTGTTTCGTGCGATGTAAGGAAAAAATCACTATATCCGAATGCGGTTCGTATCTAGAAACTACTTCGTCTCTAGAGAAACTGATGATAAATGGACAATTGTGTTAATGTATGAAACATGTTAGGTGCAGTAACAGTAGTTGTAGCAGCAATGATCTGCGGTATCTACGTACACTTACACAACCACCAAGCGCAATGACTATGTGAAAAATATCGGCAGAATTTCTTATTTGACATAAAACACACAAAGCTACTTCCGTATCAGTCTAAATTTTACTGCAGTTGACTTGTAAACTTGAGCTCGGGCATTACTAAATGAAAAAACAAAGTAATTACATATCAGACGTTCAGTGTTAGAATCTGATTCGTTCTCTTTGTGCTCTGGCAGCTCTGTAACCAATATGTAGCAACTGAAAAGCTGTAAAATTGAATTTTGGGTACAGCTATGTGAAGTCAAATATTTTACGTGATTTATGAAACTTTTTTACATGCGCTGTGTGTGTTCAGAGTAGCAGCTGCTGTTTCTGTCTGCACATATAAAAAACTACTAAATAAGGCAAAAATTATTATTGAACTATCTTTTATTGCAGTCTAACCTGGCAGTCTTTCTCTTTTCGTTTTCATTCCTAGTATCTGTTTCGTTACGGTACTCGGCACTTCAGATCAGAGTAGTTCGGAGATCAAGGACGGGCGTTCATGAATCACTAGTGATCGTATCAACAGCACCTGAAAATGACTGGCTTCCCTGCAGCTATGATCTGAATTGTCCAGTACTTGAATAAAACCGGGAACCAGTGTGAAGAAAAGAATGCGAGAACACAATGGTAAACATCAGTTTAGTTGCAAGAAATTTCTTCACTTTGTGGCGTGTCTACCTTTCGTAAAATTAATAACCAAGTATTCTATGATCCATTCTAGTATAATTAACGAATTTCATATTATTCTCTTTTCATATTATTCTCTTTTCATATTATTCTCTTTTCATATTATTCTCTTTTCATATTATTCTCTTTTCATATTATTCTCTTTTCATATTATTCTCTTTTCATATTATTCTCTTTCCATATTATTCTCTTTTCATATTATTCTCTTTTCATATTATTCTCTTTTCATATTATTCTCTTTTCATATTATTCTCTTTTCATATTATTCTCTTTTCATATTATTCCCTTTTCATATTATTCCCTTTTCATATTATTCCCTTTTCATATTATTCCCTTTTCATATTATTCCCTTTTCATATTATTCCCTTTTCATATTATTCCCTTTTCATATTATTCCCTTTTCATATTATTCCCTTTTCATATTATTCCCTTTTCATATTATTCCCTTTTCATATTATTCCCTTTTCATATTATTCCCTTTTCATATTATTCCTTTTTCATATTATTCCCTTTTCATATTATTCCCTTTTCATATTATTCCCTTTTCATATTATTCCCTTTTCATATTATTCCCTTTTCATATTATTCCCTTTTCATATTATTCCCTTTTCATATTATTCCCTTTTCATATTATTCCCTTTTCATATTATTCCCTTTTCATATTATTCCCTTTTCATATTATTCCCTTTTCATATTATTCCCTTTTCATATTATTCCCTTTTCATATTATTCCCTTTTCATATTATTCCCTTTTCATATTATTCCCTTTTCATATTATTCCCTTTTCATATTATTCCCTTTTCATATTATTCCCTTTTCATATTATTCCCTTTTCATATTATTCCCTTTTCATATTATTCCCTTTTCATATTATTCCCTTTTCATATTATTCCCTTTTCATATTATTCCCTTTTCATATTATTCCCTTTTCATATTATTCCCTTTTCATATTATTCCCTTTTCATATTATTCCCTTTTCATATTATTCCCTTTTCATATTATTCCCTTTTCATATTATTCCCTTTTCATATTATTCCCTTTTCATATTATTCCCTTTTCATATTATTCCCTTTTCATATTATTCCCTTTTCATATTATTCCCTTTTCATATTATTCCCTTTTCATATTATTCCCTTTTCATATTATTCCCTTTTCATATTATTCCCTTTTCATATTATTCCCTTTTCATATTATTCCCTTTTCATATTATTCCCTTTTCATATTATTCCCTTTTCATATTATTCCCTTTTCATATTATTCCCTTTTCATATTATTCCCTTTTCATATTATTCCCTTTTCATATTATTCCCTTTTCATATTATTCCCTTTTCATATTATTCCCTTTTCATATTATTCCCTTTTCATATTATTCCCTTTTCATATTATTCCCTTTTCATATTATTCCCTTTTCATATTATACTGGCATAACAAAATTCTTATGCGCTTCTACACTCACTGAAGTCGTCCAATTACCAACGTACATGCGACGAGTATTTTTAGAATAATGCTTTGTAACGGTTTAAACATCTTTTTTAAGGCATAAGAATGCTTGGCGAAAATTTTATTGGTTTGCTTAAATATTTTATGTCAATAATATATTTACTACCACGTGGAATTCGTGTTTAATTCAGCGTGTTCTTCCCATTGTTATTTCTTTAGGAATATAGTTCATGAATATAGCTGGTCTGTTGGATGCGTACCAGAGTTTTTCTTTGACTTACTTGAATCTTTCTGTGTTTGCTAATTAAGTGGTTAGTAGTACGTGAATTCTTCGGCTCTGTACAACCAGATTACTTACACAGACATTACCAAGAGTTTGTGTAGAATTTTGTAAGGGCAGAGGAAAATGTCCCTGTAGATTCGTGTCGGATTCGCTGAAGAAGAAATTGTATGCAAACGAGAATATAGCAATCAGTATATTTTGTAGTATAGGCCTACATATTCAGAATCACGCATATTGAATTTTGAGCATATTTGAGAGCTGGAAGGCAAATATTAACACATTGCTTACATATTTCGTTTTAAATTGAAGAGGATATATCTTTGCTGTTGTGATGCATTAGTACCTAACATGTCATCTTGTTTAGAGGTGAAAAAATCTGCACTTCAGCGTTATGGCACCATCATACCGAAAATACGGGACACTAAACAGCTATTGAGAGTCTGTAGCTACTGCAATGGAACTAAAAGTGTTATGTCGCGAAAATCAATGCTTTGCTCTAGATTTACGCTCGTACAGTGTTGAAAATATTAGTGCCCTCACAGACATCGTTCGGTAAGTGTGGAATTTTCCATTACCGATATTTTCCAGCACTCTTGGCATCTTCTCATTACCACGAGCATCTCTAGCAATACTTCTACTACTACTACTACTACTACTACTACTACTACTACTACAACTACATGGTATCCTTTATTAATAAATATCCGTAGCAACCCACTAAACTTATGCAAGCTTGTTGAAGGATGAGATATTAGAGATTGACTACAACTCGAAAATATGGGTTGAGTGAAAGTAAAACGCCTCAAAGAAAAAGGATATAATACTATAAACTAAAATAATGCCAGAGGGAAAAATTGGCAGTTACACAATTACAAAATGAGAAGAAAGAGATCAAAGTTCCTAGATTAACAGTAGTACTGACAAACTTTTCCTTAGAAACCATGAAACTGTTGTCTTACCATCGTCATAGCTCGTGTTATCCGTCACTGTAACCCCCATATTCGTGTAGTACGTAAAGAAATATGAATGTTATAGTTGGACCACTTTTTTCGCTTTGTGATAGATGGCGCTGTAATAGTCACAAACGTATAAGTACGTGGTATCACGTAACATTCCAACAGTGCGGACGGTATTTGCTTCGTGATACATTACCCGTGTTAAAATGGACCGTTTACCAATTGCGGAAAAGGTCGATATCGTGTTGATGTATGGCTACTGTGATCAAAATGCCCTACGGGCGTGTGCTATCTATGCTGCTCAGTATCCTGGACGACATCATCCTAGTGTCCGGAGCGTTCGCCGGATAGTTACGTTATTTAAGGAAACAGGAAGTGTTCAGCCACATGTGAAACTTCAACCACGATCTGCAATAAACGATGATGTCCAAGTAGGTGTTTTAGCTGCTGTCGCGGCTAATCCGCACATCAGTGGCAGACAAATTGCGCGAGAATCGGGAATCTCAAAAACGTCGGTGTTGAGAATGCTACATAAACGTCGATTGCACCCGTACCATATTTCTGTGCACCAGGAATTGCATGGCGACGACTTTGAACGTCGTGTACAGTTCTGCCACTGGGCACAAGAGAAATTACGGGACGATGACAGATTTTTGCACGCGTTCTATTTAGCGACGAAGCGTCATTCACCAACAGCGGTATCGTAAACCGGCATAATATGCACTATTGGGCAACGAAAATCCACGATGGCTGCGACAAGTGGAACATCAGCGACCTTGGCGGGTTAATGTATGGTGCGGCATTATGGGAGGAAAGATAATTGGCCCACATTTCATCGATTGCAGTCTAAATGGTGCAATGTATGCTGATTTCCTACGTAATGATCTACCGATATCACTACAAGATGTTTCACTGCATGACAGAATGGCGATGTACTTCCAATATGATGGAGGTCCGGCAAATAGCTCGCGTGCGGTTGAAGCGGTATTGAATAGCATATTTCATGACAGGTGGATTGGTCGTCGAAGCACCATACCATGGCCCGCACGTTCACAGGATCTGACGTCCCCGGATTTCTTTCTGTGGGGAAAGTTGAAGGTTGTTTGCTACCGTGATCCACCGACAACGCCTGACAACATTCATCAGCGCATTGTCAATGCATGTGCGAACATTACGGAAGGCGAACTACTCGCCGTTGAGAGGAATGTCGTTACACGTATTGCCAAATGCACTGAGGTTGACGGACATCATTTTGAGCATTTATTGCATTAATGTGGTATTTACACGTAATCACAGCATGCGTTCTCAGAAATGGTAAGTTCACAAAGGTACATGTATCATATTGGAACAACCGAAATAAAACGTTCGGTATTTTAATTTAAAAAACCTACCTGTTACCAACTGTTCGTCTAAAATTGTGAGCCATATGTTTGTGACTATTACAGCGCCATCTATCACAAAGCGAAAAAAGTGGTGCAACTAAAACACTCATATTTCTTTACGTACTACCGGTACACGAATATGTAATAAAAATGGGGATTCCTATTTAAAAAACGGAGTTGATATCCGTTTGACCTATGGCAACGCCATCTAGTGGGTCAACCATAGCGCCATCTGGTTCCCCCTTTCAAGCTAGACTAGTTTCGTTCTTTGTAGTTTTTTCGTTTGACGCTTATTTCTGGAGATTTTTGGCCCGGTCACTATCAACGGACCACCCTGTATATATTTCTGTAGCCGAACGCCATTCCTGAGGCCACATCACCTTAATGTACGAGGAGGAGAGTCGTGCACGTTGTCAGAGCATCGGGTTTGTTTGTGTGTGTGTGTGGGGGGGGGGGGGGGGGGCGGAGGGGGGGGTTCTGTGGTAGTGGGACGGGGGTGCTGCCTATCCTGATTTAGGTGTCCAGTATATTTCCTCAGTCACTCCATGTAAATATGGGATGATTCCTGCCCACCCGTTTTCAGCCAGTTTGTACACAAACGAATGAACTTGACTTGCATGGGACGCTAAACACCAAAAGCGGACCGGTCTGATGGAACGGTCAGCCGTCTAGGTTTTTCTCAGTCAGCCTACGCTCCATGAGAGCGATTGCTTAGTATCATCTTGTCAGTTCTTCAAAGCGCTACGGTTTGTCAGCGTGGCGAATCAGACAAGTTGCTGCGACCGTCTGCCACACCTTCCTTTACTTTCTGTAACGGGATTTTCATACATACGAATACTGACAGGATTGCTTTACCTCCGAGAGGGCGTCACTGAAGTGCTAAAAGGCCTAAACAGGCAGACGCTTGAATATACGACGCCAACTATCCCGTGCAAGTCAGTTTACAAGATTCGTAAACCAACTTTGTGTGAACATGCTACAAACTCTTACTTACCGCCTCCGTAGGGACCGCGAAGCAAAGATTAGGCTGATTACAGCGTCCACAGTGGCAATTACGCAACGCTTCTCCCCGCGCTCCATACATGAAAGGAACAGCAACAAACACTAACACGTGGTAGAATGGGGAATTCGAGGGCGTGCTGAAAAGTAATGCCTCCGAATTTAATGTGAAAACTAAGACCGCTTATCAAAAAATCAAACGTTATTAACATTCTGCAACTTTATTCTTTATGTCTTCATAATTATTTCAAAGCAGTCACCCTGTCGACGAACACATTTCTCCTATCGAGGGACCATTTCGTTGATACCAGCACAGTAGAAAGTTAGACTTCCATTACGGAGCCACAACTGCACCTCTGGCTCGCAAAGCTTTATCACTATCAGGGTAAAGTCCTCGTAAGGTGCTCTGTAAGTTCGGGAAACAGATGAAAATCGGATGGGACCACGTCGGGACTGTATTGAGGACGATCGATGGCAGTGAACCCAAGGGGTCAGGTTGTTGCAGATGTCACAGTGCTCGTGTGTGTTCTAACGTTCTCGGGCTGAGAGTGAGGGTGCTACATGTGTGGACAAACTCTTCGAATTCGTGCTTTCGGTTTTCTCAGGGTCTCTGAGTACTTTACAGAGTTTGTGGTGGTGCCTATAGGCTTGAATTCCAAATGCACCACACCTTGAACATCCCAGAACACTGAGAGTATGATTTCGCCGGCTAATGGCATGGTCTTGAACTTTTTTTGTGACCTTTTGTGGCGGAGCTCCAGTGATGCTCTCTTGTTTTTGGGATCAAAATGGTGAACCTAGCTTTCATTGCTTTTCGAAGTATTGTTAAGGAACCCATCCCCCTCATGTTCAAAAGACAAAAGAAATTGACAGATGTCCAATCTCGTGTATTTCAATTCAGGAGTTGAGAGCATTAGAGGCACCCACGGTGCACACAATTTCCTGTAACGCAGTTCTGCAATATTCGCGTGCACACCCCCTCGTGATATGTCACAATTTCCTGAGAGCTGTGTCTTAGGTTATCCGACGATTTACTCTGAGTTCATCAAACCGATATCGATGAGTCTCGTTGGTTTCCGTAGGCGGTTGTCCACTCAGTGCTCTGTCACACACGTTGAGGTTAGCACCATCATTTCCTTCATTAAATGCGCTAACAACGCAACGTCGCACATTACTGATGTCGATACAATCATCACCGCACCCAGCGTTCACTCGTATATGGATTTCAATTGGTGGCACGTTTTCTGGGTTTAGAGACTCAGTCACGGCACACTGTTTTTCACGCACTGATACAGTTCCATTACACATCGCCGGAGCCCTCTAGCGGCAGACGGTTGCAACTTGTCAGCAAAGCGGTAAGGTCGACCGAGCAGCGTGCATGACACGTAAATTCCTCAACCGTTATTGAGAACAGTATAAAAAATTCGGAGGCTTTAGTTTTAAGCCAATGGTTTGCAGAGTGTAGAAGTAGATGCAGATGCAGCTGTAGGGATCTACCAGCATGGTACTTGACAAACAGAATGTGAGGAAAGAATCGGATATAAAGAAGCCTGTTTAGCCAGAGAAAGCGTTCAACACTGGTCAGGGCCACCTTCATGCGCAGCTCCAACCATTACGCTATGCGGGCAGCAATACACTCAGATGTATTACATGACATACAAAGACCTGCCCAGTACAAGCATAAATATTTGACCTAGAAGCAAAGGCTTTCGTGGTACGAAAGTGACTTTTTATTATTTGTAAAGGTTCTCGGTCTCAAGAATGCAGAAGCAGCTACAGATTACCTGCGACAATAAAACGTATAATACAATTACGATAAAAACAGTACAGCAAGATACTGTATTATACCGTATTGCAGTGCTTGTGTTGTTCCGATTACGATGCAAAGGTTTTTGGACATGCAATTGCGAATTCATTTCATGTAGTTTATGCTACTGTATTGTCCAGTGAAGATGGCTCTTAATGAAGAAGAGCCTACACTCCAGTTTGAGAGCTATCTTTGAGTTTATATGATCACATGTACTCATAAGTAAAAAAACACAATTTGGTAAAATAAATTAGAACACAAATTAAAATTCGTGTAAATTGCAGCCTCATTCATGGTACCAACACATTCAATTTCATGTTGGAAAATGAGGCTGCCGGTTATGATTCAAGAATTTGGATGAAATTTTGCACAGGTTCTCGTAACTGAATGAGAAGTATTTCTTCATTTAGGTAGATTGTGAGAAATCAAAGTTTGGTGTGTCGCTATAGTCCTATATACTGTCATTGGTTGGGCTATGTTTTCTGGCAGGCGAATGATGCTAAATTCATACTACGAATTAGCGGACTCATGCTTAAGATTTCGTACCATTTCTGACACAGCGTTGTTATCTGCAGAAAGTGTGTGGCACAAAACAATCAGTATTCCAATATTATACGAATTTTTTATCTTTTTAATCATGTTGGAAAACGCAGAATATTTTTTAAAGAATCGCAGATATTTGACCGGCAGTTTCGCTATTGCAGGCTATAGTAAACTTCATTTGCAATTCGTAATTAATAAAAACTGCACTGCGCAATAATATAACTAAGTTTCGTATTTTTCATTGTCCGCTTCGCAACTGCTCCGATGGAACTTAGTGCAGCAGATAAATTATGCTGCTTACATTGAGAAATATTCCATAGGAGTCAGTCTATGGAAAACAGTCCTCAGTGAAATTATTAAAAAACCACCTTTCAGTGATCAGCTGTTATCAAACAAAACATAAGATAGCTAGGTGTACAATGCGTTCGAAAAGGTCATTAAGACCTAGCATATTGACACCAACCAATTCTGCCCTATCATGCAGTTTTCGCGTTCAATAAATTATCACTCTGTGCGTCACACTGTCCCCATTCAACCACTGCACCGGCTCACCAATTGGATATAGTCATTATAATTATAGTTTCACAGAAAGATTTTATATCGAGTTCCTCCGAAATTACTTAATGTCGAGCTAAAAGCCGAAATACGTATCTTTTTTTATTTACCTCTGTTAAAATTATCGGCCACAAATTTTGTTCTAATCAGTGGTCCACAGATGTCGACCTTGTTAGTTGGAAATTTTCAACCAGTACTAAGATGATGGCCAGGAGATTCTAGAATGTCGACCGAGCTCCATTGGGGAGGCTGCACGGTTACCCTTTCCTGAGGTCCCGTCACACCCCTTCAGAGCCACAAAAACAGGGATTACATTCCTTTCTGCTCTGTGTCGCCGGGACCTTTTGCTTCTCCTCTCATTCAGAGTTCCTGAAGTGTGCAGGCAATAATATTCTTCTAGATATATGGTGACAGTTACTCCTGCTCGTGGCACGTTACTCTTATCCGGCCTTAACTGATTTCACCGTAGCGGATTTTCAGAGGAATTTTGTGCCCTTGCTTGAAGGAACACGTTAGTAACCACCCAGAATTATCTGATGAAGCTAAATGTATGCAATCCGCTAGTATTCGAACCATTGTTCTCCGCATTTCGTTATCCTGTACGGCCTCATTTCAGACTCGAAAGCACATGTTTGCAGCCAGAGATAACAGAGAATCTTGCAGTAATCAAACGCTTGTGTCCATAATCACTGCCATCTGTCTGTAGTTAGCTGCCAACTGAAGTGTCTAAGCAAGCATCACAAACGACCTCATAGTTCTAACTTGTCACTAGTTGTTCTCCGGACGTTTCACATGCTCACAGTATTTTGTGCGCTCGACTAAACACAGACATGTCATTTCGTCTCAGTTCATGGTTGCAGTTAGCAAGGTTTGATTATAATCACGATGTAACTGTTTCGAATGATGTCTGCTGCAATGAAATACTCGCATACTTACATAAGTCACTGCAAAAAGCACAGTAACAGTAAGTGCAGAAATTTCTTAGTACATGATCGAGAAGGATGATTATTCAGTTTCTCTCCTTATACACGCATTTAACTGACTTTTATCACCTTACGTATTTTTCTGTCCGGGGGTTGGGTGTTTGTGTTGTCCTCATCATTTCACCATCATCATCATTTGTTACAGTGAATAGATCGGACTGTGTACAAAATTGGAGTGTGATAAAATTGGGATTTTGTACGGGCGCTGATGACCGCGCAGTTGAGCCCCCCACAAACCAATCACCACCACCACCACCACCACCACCACCACATGTATAATTTAAACTTCTCTCTCTCTCTCTCTCTCTCTCTCTCTCTCTCTCTCTCTCTCTCCAGTCTAGTTCAATGGATGAATAAAAAGTTTTTTTATTTATTCGTTATTCACTGTTTTTGAACATTTACGAGTGCCACGCATAAAATAATCCGTATGAGATCGACAGTTACATCCTTGATTCATGTTATTTTATCAATGATTGATTTTATTGAATTCCATGGCCATCGTATAGTTCATTGTTGTGGAGGGAAACAAACAACCAACCAACCAACCAAACTCTTTCAAAAAAGCTTTTCTTTCGTTACCATTGCCAATTTCGAGCAACTACACCCTCTTAAAACGGCTACAGTTTTTATCCTACAATGTTTCATCACCAGTATCGTGTCTGTTAATGTGTTCCTGTGATGGGCAAGAGTGACAGACATCTCCTTTGACCAAACGAATTTCTGCGATACAGCACGAAATGTTGAAAGGGAGAAACCACGTATTTGAAAGCAATTTTTGTTGCTTATTGCTCTTCCGAAACAATGCTCATTTGCGTATTCTACAAATTTCTTAAGCAGTATCTTGTTCGGAAAATCTTTTTCACTTAATGTCATTATACATTTTTATGAGTAACGTTATGTTTTTACCTCTTATCGCTCGTTGTCTAGTCACGAACTGAAGTGTACCAAATCACACGCAAATAGGTTCATAATCTTGACGACTCGTACGATTAAAACCGTTTAGTAACCTTGGCATGTTTCACTAAAACGTGTGTATCCAGTGTGCACTGCCTCGCGCGGTGCCGTAAGATTTAGATTGTTTGTGTGCTTCAGATTTTGTCTTGTGGTGTTTCTAAGAGGGGTTTCTTGTTTATAACAACTTACGGACATAAGTGCCATTGCCGGCCGGAGTGGCCGAGCGGTTAAGGCGCTACAGTCTGGAACCGCACGACCGCTACGGTCGCAGGTTCGAATCCTGCCTCGGGCATGGATGTTTGTGATGTCCTTAGGTTAGTTAGGTTTAAGTAGTTCTAAGTTCTAGGGGACTTATGACCACAGCAGTTGAGTCCCATAGTGCTCAGAGCCATTTGAACCATAAGTGCCATTGCGTATGCCGTTTCAGACCTTGAACTGAGCAACCCTGATTACCGTCAAGCGATTGGAAGCTCTTTCAACTTAGTTTCGGGCAAACTACCTGGCATTACGTATCAGAGATACTCGAAATACAAATACCGTCAACTCTCTCAAGGGTTCTTCCTGCCCAGTAGACTGGCTTGCAAACTGCTCATCTACTTGATTCTTAGCGGCGTGTCGGTGGTAGGATTCCATACTCTGTACAGGGAAGCAGAGAGCCCAGGATATAAATTGCTATTTCCCTTATCAACAAATACGATGTGCTTTTTGAAACTGACAGTAAGATTGAGCCAGTGGGACCTCTTACTAGATTAGATTAGATTAGATTTACTTTCATTCCAATTGATCCGTAGTGAGGAGGTCCTCCAGGATGTGGAACATGTCAGAAAAACAACAATACATGACAAATATTTAAACTAAAACAAATAAGCTAATGTACCATTCCACAGGTCCCAAGTGGAATGATCGTCATTTTTTAATGAACACTAAGAGTCATTTTACAAATACTATTGCACTGAATTTAAAATAAAAAAGTTTTATATTTATTTATAAGGTAAGAAACATGTAATACAACTACTGTAATACTTATTTACAATGAACACATTACTGCACTGAAATGGTGCAGAAGTTAGATTATACTTACACACACACACACACACACACACACACACACACACAAATTTTCAGTGAACACATTACTGCACTGAAATTGTGCAGAAGTTATGTTGTACTTATATACAAATCAGTTGGTTTTCCTCAGAAATTCATCAATGGAGTAGAAGGAGTTGGCCACCAATAAATCCTTTAGGCTTCTCTTAAACTGAATTTCATTGGTTGTTAAGCTTTTTATGGCTGCTGGCAAGTTATTGAAAATGTGTGTTCCTGAATAATGCACACCTTTTTGTACAAGACTAAGTGACTTTAAATCCTTGTGAAGATTATTCTTATTTCTAGTATTGATTCCATGAATTGAGCTGTTGGTTTGAAAAAGTGATATATTTTTAATGACAAATTTCATTAAGGAATAAATATATTGGGAAGCTGTAGTTAGTATCCCTAGTTCCCTAAACAGGCTTCTGCAGGATGTTCTTGAGTTCACACCATATATAATTCTTACTGCACGTTTTTGTGCCCGGAAAACTTTAGCTTGGCTTGATGAATTACCCCAGAAAATAATCCCATATGACATTATGGAATGAAAGTAAGCATAGTATGCCAGCTTTTTCATTTTTATATCCCCTATGTCTGACAAAATTCGCATTGCAAACAGAGATTTGTTAAGACGCTTCAGCAGTCCTGTGGTGTGCTCCTCCCAGTTGAATTTATTATCAAGCTGTAATCCCAAGAATTTAACACCGTCCACTTCTTCTATCTTCTTGTCATCATATGTTAGACATATACTCTTGGGACACCCCTTACAAGTTCTGAACTGCATGTAGTGTGTTTTTTCAAAGTTTAGTGACAAAGAATTGGCTAGGAACCAGTGATTAATGTCTACAAATATTTTATTGGCTGATCTTTCTAAGACTACACTTGATTTGCTATTTATTGCAATGTTTGTATCATCAGCAAACAAAACAAACTTGGCATCTGGTAATGTTACTGATGAAAGGTCATTGATATACACAAGAAAAAGTAAGGGCCCCAAAATGGAACCTTGTGGGACCCCACATGTAATTAGTTCCCAGTTGGATGATGCCTGATAGCTTGATACATGTCTCTTTCCTAATAACACCCTTTGTTTCCTGCCAGAGATATAAGATTTGAACCATTTTGCAGCATTTCCTGTTACACTATAATATTCTAGTTTACTTAAAAGGATATTGTGATTTACACAGTCAAATGCCTTTGACAGATCACAAAATATACCAGTTGCCTGCAATTTTTTGTCTAATGAATTAAGTACATTTTCACTGTAAGTGTAGATAGCCTTCTCAATATCAGAACCTTTTAGAAATCCAAACTGTGACTTTGACAGTATGTTATTTGAGATAAGATGGTTATAAAGACGACTGTACATTACTTTTTCGAAAATTTTTGAGAATGCTGGCAACAGTGAAATTGGACGGAAATTTGATGCTATTTCTTTATCTCCCTTCTTAAACAGTGGCTTAACTTCAGCATATTTCAGCCATTCGGGAAATATTCCACTGATAAACGACTGGTTACACAGATAGCTTAATATGTTACTTAGCTCAGAATCACATTCTTTAATTAACTTTGTTGATATTTCATCATACCCACTAGATGTTTTTGATTTTAAAGATTTTATGATGGACATTATTTCTGTTGGGGTAGTGAGGGTCAAATTCATATTATGGAAGTTACTTGAAATGTCTGGTCTAAGGTAATCCATAGCAGCATCTACCGAACCTGACAACCCCATCTTTTCAGTAACAGTTATAAAATGTTTGTTAAAAAGTTCTGCAACACTATACACATCTGTCACCAATGCATCATTTACTCTTAATGCTATTTGTTCCTCTTCATGTCTGGTTCTACCGGTCTCCTCCTTCACTATATCCCATATTGTCTTTATTTTGTTATCTGATATGACTATCTTTTCCTTGTAATATATTTGCTTTGACATCCGTATTACAGTCTTTAATATTTTGCAGTATTTCTTATAATGTGCTATAGCATCAACATTGGAAATGTTTCGGATTGACAGATACAGTTTTCTTTTTGTTTTACAAGATACCCCTATTCCTCGAGTAATCCATGGCTTCTTTGTAGACTTTGCTCTAACCTTGGTAAGTTTTGGGGGAAAGCAGTGTTCAAATAAGGTAAGCACTTTATTAGCAAAAATGTTATATTTTTCATTCATGCCATGAGCACTGTAAACATCAGTCCAGTGAATGTCTCTGAGGAGTGTCCTAAAATAATCAATTTTTGGCTTACTGATTACCCTCTTGAGCTCAGATTTAACAGATTTTATATCCTGTTCAGTATTAACATTTAACAGAAGGAACTGCATGTCATGGTCTGAGAGGCCATTGACTATTGGTTTTGTAATATAATTTTGTTCATTTGACTTTTCTATAAAGATATTATCAATGGCTGTTTGTGAGCAAGTGGTTATCCTAGTGGGGAACTTTACTGTGGGAATGAAGTTGAATGATAGTGTTACTAACTCAAATAGGTTCTTATTGGGAGAGTCTTTAAGGAAATCTACATTGAAATCACCAGCAACCACTATTTCTTTGTTTTTGGTTGTTAAATGGGCCAGTACAGCTTCAAGGTGGTTTACAAACAGATTAAAGTTACCTGCAGGTGCTCGATATACACTTAATATTATGAAAGATTTTTTGTGAAAATCTAATTCTGTTGCACATGCTTCCATATGCTGTTCTAGGCAAAATTTATGAATGTCTATGTTCTTAAATTTATGACAGTTCCTGATGAATGTGGCAACTCCTCCTTTCTCCATTTCTGATCTACAATAGTGAGATGCTAACCTAAACCCTGTAACACTTAAAAGTTCTATACCAGTGGTCACTACTACGGCTACTACTTCTGAAAGCTTTAAACATCGCATGCTAAATTAAAGCAAGTGTTAAGTGTCACGGGTCTACTAATCGGCGGTATTTCAACCGGATGGCGATTAATTGTGTCCATTATATAGTGGCACACGGCCGTTCGTCCCATGCTGTCAGAAATACGAGGCACAAGTCGAAGCCAATTGTTGATTCGGCCATAGTATGCAGCCGGTATCCTGCTCCATACTTAACGTGTTCCACGTAGTTTCTTGCAGTCTCCTTTAGAAGACAGCAACCACGGAAAATCTAAAAGACTGTAGCTGGACAGGGATTTTAACCGTGTTCCTCGCGTAGACCAGTCCATTTCGTTAATCATCTAATAGACGTATGAGCTTGTAGACCGTTACTTTCCTGCTCGTCAAATATGTATAAAATGCGCACCTTTTTATATGCACGAAAAGGAAATTTGAGGAGCGAATACGAATTATACACACCATCACCTATACCGATGAGAGTAATTACACTGTCTCTTTAAATTGGGACAAAAGTCTGATTACGTGTATAAAATGTCTGACAGCAGATAGCGGTTAGTGAAACAAGTGTTACTGCCCAGAATAGCAATGAATCTCATCTATACTCGGCAAGCCACTGGAGAGTGCATGACAGCAGGTACCTTTCACCAATATTAGCGATTCCTTGACCTATCCCATTCATTTACTGAGAGAGAGAGATACTTGACTGTGTTTCTTCTGTACGATGATGCCTACGTACGACGGAGGGAGCATAATGGCTGCACACGTTTTCGCGAGAAATATGTAGTATTTTTGCGGAGAATTCATATGCGAGTTCCCAGAGTATTTTTGCTACACGTTTGTTGGAGCTATACCGTCCTCTGAAGAACGAGCTTATCATTAAATGAGCGTTATGAGACATAGCTATTAAAATATTTGTGGCGCCCGGTCGTAGTTATTAAACGAAAAGGCTCCTGCGTAACATCCATGTACTAATGTACCGTTTTTTGCCTAGTCAGAGATTAAAACTGATTTTATGCAACTTGTTAGCTAGCTGTGTTCTTACGCTTGTGAACACGCGGTGCTGTAGACACGTGGAGTAGGTTGTAGACATTTTCAAGAGAATGATGTCAGTGTGAAATCCTTGTCCGCCGCATTCGGCAATAGCACTTTCTCCTGAAACTGGGCCCGAGGCTCTCATTCTGGAAAGTTGAGATTCTGGTTTCCGCTATGTAAATCCTTCTTGCTCCTCCTCAGTCATCCATGAATTACTCAAATAAGATTCTCAAACACAGCACACTTTGTTATGTTACGTCTTCATATCAGACCATAAACGTGGACTTCAATTACTTTCATGTGTCTGAAAACTACTGCATGACTATTTCCCGGTCTCGTGATTATAACAGAATTTCATTGCGCCGTGCTGATCACTAGCATGTAGAAACACTGTTCAGGAGCTCACTCTTCTGCGATTCTTAGATTCAGGAAGCAAAAAATTATGGTCAGTACCACCGCGAAACTGAAAGTCGTCTGTTGACGTTGCCGGTGGTTGGTTGGTTGGTTGGTTGGTTGGTTGGTTGGTTGTTCGTTCGTTCCATTGATTAATCGCACGGTACGGTAGCCGTTACGATGTGGAACGTGTAAAGAGCACAAGAAATGCACATATGAAACAAGATTATATATTATAATACAGAGTTAAAGATTAATACGCCTATTGTTTACCCCATCCCCTTAAATGGCACAAAATGCGTATACTAGATTTATAGATTTATTTATTCCTATTCAAGAATTCATCTATGGTATAGGAGGAGTTGTCAAGAAGATACGATTTCAATTTATTTTTGAAGCTATTACTGCTGTCAGACATTTTATTTCGTCTGGTAATTTGCCGAAAATTTTTATAGCAGCATATTGTACCCCTTTCTGTGCCAAAGATAGGTTGAGTAAAGGATACTGTCTTTCTTTTTTCTGGTATTACAATCATGAATGTCACTGTTATTTTTAAACTGGTCCATGTTGTTGGGAACAAATTTAATTACTGAGTAGGCCGAGCGATTCTAGGCGCTTCAGTCTGGAACCGCGCGACTGCTACGGTCGCAGGTTCGAATCCTGCCTCGGGCATGGATGTGTGTGATGTCCTTAGGTTGGTTAGGTTTAAGTAGTTCTAAGTTCTACGGGACTGATGACCTCAGATGTTAAGTCCCATAGCGCTCAGAGAAATTTGAGCCATTAGTGAGTAAATGTACTGTGAGGCTGTTGTCTTTTAAAAAGATGCCTACAAGATGTGTGATTATGAACCCCACACATTCTTCTAAGCACTTTCATTTCAGCAGTAAATACTTTTTGTCTAAATGTTGAGGTACCCCAAAATATTATTCCGTATGACATCAGAGAGTGAAAGTATGCAAAGTATGCTAGCTTACTAATTTCTATATCCTCAAAATTGGCAATTATTCTGATTGCAAAAGTTGCTGAACCTAGTCGTTTTAGAAGATCCAAAATATTAATTTTCCAATTAAGATTCTCATCTATATGTACACCCAAAAAATTAATATGTTCTACCCTGTCTACTGGCGCGGTAAGGAAAGTATAGAAGCGGAACAGAAACGAATGGGGAATCATTTTAGTGAAGATACACGCTGCTCATTGGGGGAAAGCACCAACATAAGCGTCTTCGACAAAAGGCAGATAATTATGACCCGGTACCTACGAACGAGCATCTCGAAAAAGACGAAGCGGGTAGACTGTTCGCGTGCTACTGTCGTAAGGATCGATGAAAAGTGGATGACGGTGAAACCGCCAGTAGGCGACGATGTTGAACGTCGACGCCTCATCATGTAATGGTGGGGTCGGAGACTTGTCGGGTCTGTAAAGCAGTACATGCGGCGACGGGTGGCAGATCTGCTGATACAGTACGATGTTAGTGCTGGTACGAGTCTCTCTTCGCACACCGTTCAACGCACATAATTGAACAAGGGGCTCGACAGCAGACGACCACTGCACGATCTCATGTTGACCCAGCGACATCGTCAGCTAAGAGTGCACTAGGCACAGCATCCGAGACACTGGACCATTGCCCAATGGAAACATGTCGTCAGGTCGAATGAATCAATTTTCGTGTAACACCAGATCGCTGGTAGTGTCCGGATCCGCCGTCATCCAGCGAACGGCTGGTCGGAACATACACTACGCCATAGATGCATGCCGGTGGGGGGCGGTATTAAGCTATGGGATCTTCCACGTGAGATTCCATGGAACCTGTGGACTACACAAACATTCTTGCTAATCACCTTCATGTTGGATGTCTCCATGGCAACAGTGGCATCTTCCAGAGATAACTTTCAGAGACACTAGGCCGTAATGGTGCTACAGTGATTTGAGGAGCCAGATAGACAAGTTACTTAGATGTCATGGCCACCAAATCGATCTGCAAGTATTACAAAATCTACACTGACTGTTAATATAGCAAAATCCAACGGCTTTGAAACTTCCAGGCAGATTAAAACTGTGTACCGGACCGAGACTCGAACTTGGGACCTTTGCCTTTCGCGGGTAAGTGCTCTGCCATCTGAGCTACCCGTGCACGACTCACGCCCCATCCTCACAGCTTTACTTCTGCCAGTACCTCGTCTCCTACCCCAAATGGTAGAGCAGTTGCCCGCGAAAGGCAAAGGTCCCGAGTTCGAGTCTCGGTGCGGTACACAGTTTTAATCTTCCAGGAAGTTTCACATCAGCGCACACTCCGCTGCAGAGTGAAAATCTCAGTCTGAATCCAACGGCTTTGTTCATAAAACGCTGAACGGAGCCACCTTCCTCAACTGAAAAACTGCATGCAGTGTCTAACGAAACTCGCGACAAGAGAAGGGCACAACTTCTTCAGCATAGAAGGCAGTGCAGATTTGTTTTCGTGTAACTGCATGCCGATTCCACATCCGTCGCAAAACCGTACGATAAATGGAAAATAACAACGAAGATCAAATCTGTGTGCAGCTCGTACATTTCGGTGAAAGACGCAGTTAAACGCTCATTCCTCTCGCGTAGTCGGAACACAATGGGAGGGAAGCAGCAGGAAATGAGGCAGCTTGCATTCAAATAAGGATTTCTTCGGGGGACTTCCCGCGCAACCGCAGGGTGGCGCAGTTGGAGGGGAGGCTGGAAGCCAGGGAAGAGGGGTATCAAAACTTCGTGCCGTTTACGGTGGGTACGTAACGTTTTCATTTGGGTTTTGTAACAATTTTAGACCTTAACACTGGCTACTGTCACTTATTCATTCCTGTTATTGCGATTGAAAGGCAACATTCTTTTAAATGTGTAAACAGAACGATTTCAGATTGCGCGCCAGTTGGAAGCGTGACAATTGGCGTTTCCCGAAAAAATTAAGAGGTTATTACACAACTATGAACGAAAGAGCGACAGTGAAACTGCAGTATGGGCAAGGTGTTCGTTGACAGGAGACACCAGTTGATGCTTATTATTGCTACAGTATTTAGATAACAAATCTGCAGACAAATGTCGAATTACAACAGTTTTGTCGAAAATCGATGTATGGTGAGATAGTGGCTGTAAAGATAAAACGATTTATTTTAAAAAAGGTTAAACAGCAACCATACACTGTTACCCGCCCCCCCCCCCCCCCTCCATGAACGATGGCCTTCTCTGTGTTTGGGTGGCCTGCGTGCCTCAACGATACAGATAGCCGTACTATAGGTGCAACAACGGAGGGGTATTTGTTGGGCACCAGACAAATGTGTGGGTCCTGAATAGGGGCAGCAGCCTTCTCAGTAGTTGCGGTGGCAACGGTCTGGATGACCACCAACGTGGCCTTTCTGTGCTGGTACTAGGAACGGCTGAGGGCAAGGAGAAACTACTATCACTGTCTGTGACTACGAAGTTCACATAAGTGTTGAATGCTGCTAACTACTGGCCGAAATATGAATCACCTCAGAAAGATAACGGTGCTATAAAATAACGTTCAATTTCGGGTGGAAAAAGCACTATGTCCGGCTGTTGCCAGGGAGGCGGCTCCGATCCCCACATACGCATGCGCTCATAGCGGGGCGCAAAAGCCAACTGAAACCTTATGAAGTAACGGTAACACATCGACTTAATCAGAAAAAAACATTTCAGGATCAACCTTTTAATCAATAATGCACAGAAGGCAATAGCCAGTTGCAGTACTGACGTAGAATTGTTTTTAACAGGATACTACTGAGTCGGCGAAGAGAGACTAAACGTACATAGTGACACGTGAATTTTGCTCTTCGTATTGGAAATGTTTTCCACTTTAAATAGCTGGTTGCAGATGTAATACTTAGACCGTACAACGTGACAGTGGTACGACAATGGTTTCGTATTCGGGTGGATAGCGGATCAAATCCTCACCTGTCTATCAAGATGGAGTTTTTCGTAATTTTCGTGCATAAATCCATGTGAAAGCTAGGATGATTACAGTGAAAGGCCACGGCCTACTTTCTTCCTATCCTTCCCCAATCTGAGGTTGTGCCCAGTCTTATTATCCCACCGTTGGTAAGACATTAAACACTAATCTTCCTTCCTTCCTTTGAACGACTATCTTAAATAAATAAATCTTCCTGTAGCTTGAAAACGGTAAGCTTCCGAACGAGTTCATTTCCCAAATTTTGACTGTTCATTCCTTGGATGTGACTGGAAATTAGAAAAAGCCTATAGATAAGAAGTTCTGACACTTGCTAGGTCTCCACTCAAGGAATCTGGATAATTGTGTTAATACAGAAGAGAATTGTGCTCGTGAATGAAATAACTGAAAAAAGCTAGCAGTCACGTTCGTTCGCTGAACTGGGGTGGCTTGCAGTTTGAAGTTGAATAAAAAAAGAGTCAGTTTTTAAAGGATATCTATCTCGACCGCGGGGTGAACGGTAAAATTGTAAGGCCAGAATGAAATTTTTCACTCTGCAGCAGTGTGCGCGCTGTTATATTAACTTCCTGGCAAGATAGAACTTTGTGCCGGACTGAGACTTAAACTCTAGGCCTTTGGCTTTCGCGGGCAAGTGCTCTACCAACTCAATTGCCCAAGCACGACTCCCGTCCTCACAATTTAGTGTCAGAGTCTCGGTCCCGCTCACACAGTTTTAATTTGCCAGGAAGTTTCAGATCAGCGCACACTCCGCTGCAGAGTGAAAATTTCATTCTGAATACATCGCGCAGACTGTGGCCAAGCAATTTCTTCGCAATAACATTTCTTCCAGGAGTGCCAGTATCGCAAGTTTCACAGAAGAGCTTCTGTGAAGTTTGGAAAGTAGGAGATGAGGTTCTGTCGGAAAAGCGGTGAGGATGGGTCGTGAGTCATGCTTGGATAGCTCATTTGACAGAGCATTTGTCTGCGAACAGCAAACGTCCCGAGTTAGAGTCTCGGTCTGGCACACAGTTTTACTCTGGTAGGAAGTTTCAAACTGTAAGGAGTTTGCTGAAATATTTTTCTCTCTTTATAAGAACAGAATCATTGGAACTGTATATGGATGATGGGTAGCGGCACGACAAACTACACAACAGATTGATAGAATTAAGGAAGCAACAGTCTCTGGAAAAAGACAGTAAAACTAGAAGTTCGTTTTTACAAGGCATCGAAGAGAATCACAAGCCCCTTTATTGTTGAAAGGACAAGCTGCAGTTGCACGCTGACTTAATGTTTGTCGTCTACTGTTTTATCATATGTGGAAGCAGTTCTTGTCGACGCAGAACGAGCAGTGCAAACAAACCGCACAAAAAATTATGACTGATGCATTCACTAGAATACACGAAAACACCCGTGCGTCTCATTAAAGAATTTTCCTGCTGAGGTCCTGGTGGTCATAGATTACTGGCTCGTAAAGATGATCGTGTATGTATACCCTTTACCCAGTATCATACAAGAAATAATTTAAATACTCTTTAGCCCAAGTGATTTGGACTGGTAACTTGGAGATGTCAGCCGTTTTCACAGATAAATTCCGTCGATATCTTCCCAGATCAACGAGTATCATCAATCATCCTACGTTAAATGAAGATGACTAATATACATTATCTGGTTTGTTCGTTTAAAAAACTAAACTCCGCCCGAACAAGCCATGAAGGCCCAACGGTCTCTCTCTCTCTCTCTCTCTCTCTCTCTCTCTGCCGCCCCTCCCCCGTCTGATGGTGAACAATGGAACGTGCCTGCCGACGACGATGTCGTCAGTCAGTACACAAGCTCGGATGAGACTGGAAATTGGCCCTGACCTTAAAAAAAAAAAAAAAAAAAAAAAAAAAAAAAAAAAAAAAAAGCCAAGGCAAACGAAATGGGCATGACTACGTGTAAATCTGAACGCCCCTCCCGAATAAGAGTCTAGAGCAATAACTACTGTCCCGCGTCACTCGGGTTCCTTTTGGAAAGATTAACGCTAAAGAAGAAGATTGACCTCTTCAGCCATCGAATTAGACGATTAATTCAATCTATAGGTAACATGTGATACTATATAGCGTGATTTCTCCATTTGGTCGAATGAGAGATTAAATCCGAAAAACCATCGGTACAGTTAGACAGGTCAGGTATACACGAACGTAAGATTTATTTCTCTGTCCCTGACGTTCATAATCACACATCATATCACATCACTCTACAGCAAAGACCATCACCATCCAAGTAACACAGGTAGAGATTTAATACAAAACTGAGGAAAGAAGAGGGAATGCTTCCACATTATTTTAGCATAGCCTTGTTGGTAATAATGTTCATATTCGAATAATGGAATAGACACGTGAAGTGACCTACTCCCAAGTGTAGCACTATACAGAGGTAAACGATAACTGTTTACAACGGGTCACACTAATGTAGAGGAAGTCCAGAGGAAAAGTTTGATACAGTATACCAGTGGTCTACGAGGTCTGGAAGCCACCTCAAATTGGCCTTAATAAACCAACTAAGCCTATACAAGTCGCGAGAGATTTTCAGTATTCTCTCGCTCTCTTCGCACAAACTAATAGTCCTAAAGAAAAATAAATCGGACCCTTTCGTTAGGAAATTTAATTCAATTTTGTACTGGGATACGTTTCCGCTAGAGGCCGCAGGTTTCGAGCTAGTAAAGAAAAAGTACAAAAGTGACCTCCAAACGCAAACAGCCCGACTCCCCCCTCCCGCTCTCTACGCTCATCCCTGACCGATCAGGGTTCTTAGAATATTATTCATGGCAATTCCTCCAAACACTGTACAGAAACGTGAGACTACACCAATTATTTCCATATTTTACCTTTTTTGATCTTGATTCACTGCGCTACTATGCCACCAGCTTAGTCGGCTCTTTCGTTAAAATTATTGATTCAAACTTCCCACGACAGGTAGGGATTTATGATGTAGTGAAGTAAACAACGAAATTAAATTATCTTCTCACAACAAGGCACTATCTTAATAATAAACTACAAAGATTGCAATAAACATCAGAATTTCCGAATGCTCATTCTAAATGGTAAGACGAAACTCTTCTCGACTCTGTTAACGTAGTGAACAGGCTTTAGATACCTTCGTTTATTGCCCTCAGACAGCACTGCACGACTTATCTCGGGTTCATGTCAGAAGTATGAGTCTACTCAGGCGCTAGCACAGATAACTCTCACATCTATCCAGAATGATATTTTCACTTTTCAGTGGTGTGTGCGCTGATATGAAACTTCCTGGCAGATTAAAACTGTATGCCAGACCAAGACCCGAACTCGCGACCTTTGCCTTTCGTGGATAAGTGCTCTACCGACTGAAACCCTAAGTACGACTCTCAACCCCTCCTCACAACTTCACTTCCACCAGTACTATGTCTCCTACTTTCCAAACGTCACAGAAATAGTTTGCGTAACTTGAAGAACTAGCACTCCTGGAAGAAAGGATGTTGCAGAGACATGGCTTATCCACAGCCTTAGTGATGTTTACAGAATGCAATTTTCACTCTACAGCGAAGTGTGCTGTGGTAGAGCACTGTTACGCGAAAGACAAAGGTCCTGAGTTCGAGTCTCGGCCCGGCCCACAGTTTTAATCTGCCGGGGATGCTTCATATCATCGCACACTCCACTGCAGAGTGAAAATTTCATACTGGAAACATCCCCCAAGCTTTGGCTATGCCATGTCCCGGCAGTATCCTTTCTCTTCTGCGAAGTTCGAAAGGTAGCAGGCAAGGTACTGGTGGAAGTAAAATTGTGAGAAAGGGTCGTGAGTCGTGCTTTGGTAGCCCAATTGGTAGAGCAATTGCGCGAAAGGAGACAGTCCAGAGTTAGTCTGTCTGACACATAGTTTCAATCTGCCAGAAGTTTCACCCTAATATCTAATCTATAGGACGTAAACGATTGCTGTTCCCAACGTACCACGGTGGTCATGCGTGGACCACAAGAATGTCTTTTTTCCCCAAGAAATAACCGTGGTCTCACCTCCGCTTTTTCATACTTCCCTAACTTGGAAACATGTTACATGATGGCTGTCGAGGATCCAATCTTCCGGTAGCCCACGCCTCTGAATTGTTTCGATGTCTTCCTTTAATCCGACCTTGTGGGGATCCCAAACAGTTCAGCAGTACTCAGAATTGGTCGCACTAGCGTTGTATACGCCGTCTCCTTTATAGATCACATACACTTTCCCAAAATTTTCCCAACAAAACGAAGTCGAGCATTCGCCTTCCCGCTACCAGAACTGTCTTCCGTGGAAAATCCGCTGCAAAAAATGTACTACATATAATTCAATGAAAGGCCTCATCGACAACAAAGCGTTGAGCCACAAAAAATGTCTCTCAGGGACAAAATGATAGTCTCATGGATTAGAACTTGATACCTTATATGTGAATCCTGCTGGTTGTTTATTCAGGTACAGTGACCATTTACGAACTTACATATATTCTGTTAACATGCGTTATGTATACAGATAATACCAGTATTGTCTGTTAGCAGAAAAGATGTACATCTACATCTACATCTACATCTACATTGATATTCCGCAAGCCACCCAACGGTGTGTGGCGGAGGGCACTTTACGTGCCACTGTCATTACCTCCCTTTCCTGTTCCAGTCGCGTATGGTTCGCGGGAAGAACGACTGTCTGAAAGCCTCCGTGCGCGCTCTAATCTCTCTAATTTTACATTCGTGATCTCCTCGGGAAGTATAAGTAGGGGGAAGCAATATATTCGATACCTCATCCAGAAACGCACCCTCTCGAAACCTGGCGAGCAAGCTACACCGCGATGCAGAGCGCCTCTCTTGCAGAGTCTGCCACTTGAGTTTATTAAACATCTCCGTAACGCTATCACGGTTACCAAATAACCCAGTGACGAAACGCGCCGCTCTTCTTTGGATCCTCTCTATCTCCTCCGTCAACCCGACCTGGTACGGATCCCACACTGATGAGCAATACTCAAGTATAGGTCGAACGAGTGTTTTGTAAGCCACCTCCTTTGTTGATGGACTACATTTTCTAAGCACTCTCCCAATGAATCTCAACCTGGTACCCGCCTTACCAACAATTAGTTTTATATGATCATTCCACTTCAAATCGTTCCGTACGCATACTCCCAGATATTTTACAGAAGTAACTGCTACCAGTGTTTGTTCCGCTATCATATAATCATACAATAAAGGATCCTTCTTTCTATGTATTCGCAATACATTACATTTGTCTATGTTAAGGGTCAGTTGCCACTCCCTGCACCAAGTGCCTATCCGCTGCAGATCTTCCTGTATTTCGCTACAATTTTCTAATGCAGCAACTTCTCTGTATACTACAGCATCATCCGCGAAAAGCCGCATGGAACTACATTCTGGGAATAGGTCTGGAATACTGTCGAGATCAGTTTTCTGTAATTTCTGAAGTAATATTTTGTCCTCAGCTCGTTCGCAAGGCAGTTAGAAAAATAAGGCATGTTGCATTTCATTGATGCCCGTGGTGTACCAGTGTTCAACTGTCTGCCATTGCCACCGGCCCATAGTTTTGCTGTCAAGTTTACACATATATACAGAAGAGACATAAGAAAACAAAGAGAGAACTTTGTTTGTAGATGTACAGTTTACTAAATACAGTGATGAACTGCCCAAAGATGATTAAAAAAGACTGGGTGGAATATAAACTATCCAAATACCATATACGCTGCCGTGTCCCTGTTAAGGTTTTCCTAAACAAAGTTGGATGTATGATGATGTGAATTTATTACTTTAAAAAACATTGCCGACAGCAGTGGTTAACAGAATGACTGAACAACCTTCATAGACACGACATACGCAGTGAGCCTCAATTCGTTTCGGAGAGGAAACAGCATTTAGTTCATGTAAAATTCATGATACGTTTCATTTCGGAGGTACCAGTTATTTACGTTCGTAATGCATACATGCTCTAAAACTGGCATACGTCATTAACTGGTACGTTGCGATGATTTTGTTCGCAGCCCTGTGCGCCGAAGACATCTGAAAGCACGGCCACACATTTGAAATACGGCCTTGGCGCCGTAGCCGTTGCCGATGACGAAACTGTACCTAGAAACAAAGAGATTCATTTCAGAATGCACCACAGAGAATTAGTCCGGCGTGACCACTCGGTTTCGTCACATCCGGCGGTGGCGCCGCGACTTCTGTTGTTGCGGCGCTCGGCAATTGTTCGCAACTTAAACGCCCCGGATACTTGCAGACGCGCCAGCCGGGTCGCGATTAACTGCTTCGCGCAGACCGCTTAATTGAAAACAGCGACAGGTGGGCAGGCGCGCGCGCCAATGTTTTTGCCAACTTCTCGTGTGTACTAGGAAATAACGCCACTTCACAGTGGCTTCTATTATTTGTTGCGACAAAAATTGCCAACAACGTACCTACTGTGGGAAATTTTTAAATAAGCGCTCGCTGTTGGGAAACCTGTGGACAGATTAAAAGTGAGCTCCTACTCGGACAGATAAAGACGTTTCACAGTCCATGTTATTGCCAAAGAGGTGTGTTTCACACATTGAACTCTCATTCGGGATCAGATGGTTCGAAATCTAGTTTTCGGTTTCCCTAAATCGATTAAGGCGAATGCTTTGTCGGGGCATAGCTTCGTCGGGAAGCTTCAATCTGCACATGTGTACGCCGCAGTCAACATGTATACTGATAATGTGTCATTTCAACACTGCTTGTCAACTTCCGCTCTAAGTTCTTTGTTTCCAAGAAACTTTCTGAAAAACGATATACAGTAATTGGCAATAGTATTTTAATCGCAACAAATTAGATGTGTATTCCGGTGCTAAATGAGAAACAGACTAAGTATGTTTCTGCATGTTTGTCAAAGCGAACGTCACTACATCACTTCATTGTTATCGTAATAGCATTTTTGAATCAAACAGTAATAGAATAAGTGTCATCCTTCCATGCCGTTACTAAAAACTGGTAAATAATTACCCAGCACCAGTTAAATTCAGCTTTTGATATCACGTCCACTGATGTAGGGTAATTAATACGAAATTCCCTTACGAAATAAGAAAAAATTCATCGCACAGTCCCTTAGACGTGCGTACGAAGAGGAGATATTGTTACAAAAAACTGTACAGTGAATGGTCCTACAGCATCCACTATGTCATCATCGTCAGCTTCTGGTTTGCTACATAAAAGTGCTTCGTATGTGCAGGAAGTAGCTAAAAGGCTGCCAGTTCTTTGCATTACGGCGAGTAGCAGATATTCTCAAGCTGCCACCAGAGATATTGTCAGTTTCTTTCCGAAAGCTCTGTAAACACACTTAGAACGTAAGGCAAGTCCGTGCACATTGGAAAAGAGGACATTTGGCGAAAAAAGCATTTTCTGTAAGCCCTACTCGTAATCAAGGAATCTGAGAGCTGAAAACGTTGCACACGTATTCAGGATGGGCAAGATACACTGCCTGACACAGAAAGGAGGTGGAGTCCCAAGATGGCAAGCAAGAAATGTTATGAAACTTCACAGGTTGAGACGGTATGTGACGTTGTTAGGGATTACAACAAGGAGTTGAATTTTCAAAGAGTTTGGCAGTACGTGCACAATTACCAGTATGACGTTGCACACACTATCTGGCTTGGATGCACTGATTCTGTTGGGAAGGGTGCATACAGGCCCTGTACTCTCTCCTGAGGCAAGATGGCGCACAACAGTTGTAAGCGATCCTCGGTATTGGAGATACTGACACTAAGATGTTGTATCTCAGATAGATGTGGGGATCTTGCTGACCACAGGACTATCTTAAAATGACAGAGACAGTTCATACACACACGTGCCATGCGTCGACAATCATTGCCTGCTGAAAAATGTCAAGTCGATACTGTCGCATTGGAGGTAACCCATGAGGCCGCACGATGTCAGAGACGTACTGTGTGCCGTTAGTACCCTCCATCATCAGTAGTGACCTGCAGCTATACCAAACCGATCCCCACTCCGCGACGCCAGGAACAATACCGCAGTGCCCCTCGAGAACATTCGAAGAAGAGGACCTGTCGCCCGGTCACGCTGTACTCACCGACGATGATCATTTGGGACAGTGCAGAACCACGATTCATTGCTGAACACAATGCAAGTCCATGCTTCCTGGTCACAGAATTACTCCAAACGCAGCTATTTGTCTTGTGGTGATAACGCCAGCCTATGCATGGGACGTTAATTCCTTGGTCCGGCTGCTGCTACTCTGCGACCAATAGTGTAGGAAGACACAGAATGTTGCAGGGAGTCCATTACTTGTTCTACGATAGCAGCAGCGTTTGTAAAGGGGTTAATATGAGCTTCGTGCGCAGTAAGGTGGTCCTGCCTTGTGGTTATACATGATAAAAAGGAACTTTGGCGACGAGTGGACCTGTGCCTGCTCACACGCTTCCATGCAGTCCAATATCGGGCCACTGTCACATCCGAATGCCTCACAGTTCTGGATATTGTACGATGTGGCCAGCCGACGAAAAGGAGCCCCACTATAAGGCCAATTTCCGACCGCATCAGGTGCCGATAACTCTGTCTCACCGGAGCAAACTGTATTTCCGTGATCAGTACACATCTGAAGCTGTTCATGCTCGTTATATATCCTACCAGGTCTGGTAATTAGCACTAAAAACGCTGTTGCACTCTGGGGGCCGTTATGTTAACCGGAGACCTAGAAACGACGGAGAGGCTCCGTCCCCACCGCAGCCGAAGTGGTCCGCAACCCCACGACGACTACCGCAGTCCACTTCACACCTCCGCCACCCCACACCGAAACCAGGGTTATTGTGCGGTTCGGCCCCCGGTGGACCCCCCCCCCCCCCCCCCCCAGGGAACGTCTGACACCAGACTAGTGTAGCCCCTATGTTTGCGTGGTAGAGTAATGGTGGTGTACGCGTACGTGGAGAACTTGTTTGCGCAGCAATAGCCGACATAGTGTAGCTGAGGAGGAATAAGGGGAACCAGCCCGCATTTGCCGAGGCAGATGGAAAACCGCCTAAAACCATCCATAGACTAGCCGGCTCTCCGGACCTCGACACAAACCTGCCGGGCGGATTCGTGCCGGGGACCGGCGCTCCTTCCAGTCCGGAAAGCCGTGCGTTAGCCCGCACGGCCAACCGGGCGGGCTCTCTGGTGGCCGTAGTCACAGATAATTGCAACAATGATTCTCAGACCCGACGGTGGTGTGTACATGTACTAAGCTACTTTGAAGTCGTCCACGGCCGTATGGAACTCATCCTTGAGGGGTACGCGTAGGGACTCAGTTGTTCTCTGCCGTAGAGTTGTTCTCTGGACATACACGGTTGACCCACAGCTATCTCCGTCGTCGTGAGAACCCGCCCAAGTGTCGCTGTGATGCAGGGCTGACAGTGGTCCATCTTCTGATGGTGACGATGCCTGTATAGCTGACTCAGTTTTACGTTTTATCCGTGCCGCTGGGTTTTATCACTCGCTCTAGTGTGGGCGCTCTTGCATGATTTCTCAGGCTACACCCACTCCAGCAACTTTTAATTGTCACGTGGATGCCAAAATAGTGTCTTTTATGATAACAAGTTGTGTTGGTACCTCTATCAACACTTACCAGCTGGAGGGTCTTCGTTTGTAGTTGAGTGGTTGACCTTTTACCTGACCCATCAACCACTGTAGTCTGTTTTACTCCAGTCAACTATTTGCTCTGCTCCTTTTAAGTGTCCTCTATTTTGTGTTACTGCGGTGTTCATTTTAGCTCTGTACCCCTTGGTGTACCCTCCCTCTGGGTGAAGAGGCTACGCTTTTACTGTATAGGCCTTTTACAAGTATGTCTGGAACTGGGGACTGATGAGATTGATGTTTAGCCCCCATCAAACCCCAAAAGCAACCAACCAACTAAGCTACTTTGACATTCGACCCTGTCTCGTGGGTGCTTCACTCTTTTTGTCAGCATGGCCCTGTCCAGCCATTCTGATTTAAGTTCTGCGTTTTTACCTTGGAGCATTTCAAGCAAATGTCGGGATGGTTCCTTCGGAAGGACATTTTTCGATACCCTTCTTCAACCAAGCGCCATCTCTGATGTCGACGAAACGCTAGAATCTTCACTTTTATCTAGAAGTCAGTCTGGATGGAGGCCTAAATTTTGTTTACCCGTAACGCCTTCCCCTATCCCTCACTTTCTCCGTCGATCATTACCCTCCCCGCCTCTCTCTCTCTCTCCCCCCCCCTCTCTCCCCCCCCCCCCTCTCTCTCTCTCTCTCTCTCTCTCTCTCTCTCTCTCTCTCTCTCTCTCTCTCTCTCTCTCCTCTCTCTCTCTCTCTCTCTCTCCCTCCCTCCCTCCCTCCCTCCCTCTCTCTCTCTCTCGCGCGTTAGCTGTTCAGATGCAAATGTTTAGGAATTTCCCTAAATCAAAAGAGCTGAACCAGGTGTTCGATTTACAGTCATCTTAACCTCTACGGTTTACTATCGGTGCGTCACTTATTCGTCAGCTTACGAAAATAAGCTCTAGTTAACAACGACCATTAGTTTTCTGGAAATGAGCGGAACTCCTGTTTGTGAGAACGCTGTTAGGATACCTCCTGCGACAGGCGTCAGTCTTAAAAGCCGTTACGTGTGACCATCTTGTGTCTAATTTGGTCTGTTTAAATCTCCTTCCCTGATCACCTCTTTAAGCACCATCGGTTTCTAAATTGACTGCTGAAATACCTGCGCGAGGAGGAAGAGCGGCTGAGTAAAAAGAGGCCGCGGAGACAATGGCGGGCTTGTAAAAGTTGTGGTTAAATCGAGGCAGCTGTGGAGAGCTTCCGCGCAGGCATGAGGAACTAAGAATAGGCGCGCGCATCCCGCAGATGACTAAGGCAGCGCAAGGTCCTGCGGCGCGCTATTTAGCGCCCGGCTGGCTGCATGCCTGCTGTGCCAACAACCGCACACCGCACACTGCGCTATGCACCACCACCACCCCGCGCTTGTTATCGCTGCGTCAGTGTGGGGCGAGTTCTGCTTCGGTGGGAGGTGGAGCGCGAGTGGGAAATGATCACTGCGCGCATTATTTCTCTTTTCCGGTAAAGGTCGCACAACGGTGAGGAGTACATGCTACCTGGAACTATTGTACCTGAAACGGTTTCGAATGCAAAGTTAGCCCCTTCTACACGTACATCTACATGGATACTCCGCATATCACATTTAAGTGCCTGGCAGAGGGATCATCGAACCACCTTCACGATTCTCTATTATTCCAATCTCGTACAGCGCGCGGAAAGAATGAACACCTGTATCTTTCCGTACGAGCTCTGATTTCCCTTATTTTATCGTGGTGATCGTTCCTCCCTATGCAGGTCGGTGTCAACAGATTCTTTTCCTCCTCGGAAAAGAATTTGGGAAGTGGATAGCTGCATTCCTTTACGCGTGGCACCAGCTCGGCTAGAGCTCATGCGATGTGGATTTTAAGCTGTTACCTGTGGTCGTCCAGCAATCGCATATCCTGAATACCACATCCTGTTTTTGATAGTTTTCTCTATAGCCACTGATTTACTGTCGCTGCCTTTGTCTCCTGGAGCACTGAGGTGTATTCGGCCCCCTTTCCAGTTCCTGTATTCTTAGTCTACCAGTGGGACGCGCATTCTACTGTTCTCCCCTCAGCATCGCCTTTACAGACATCCTTCTACATGACCATGCCACTAGAGGCACTTCCTACTCGAAATGTATAATGGCGGCCAAAAGTTTCCGTTTCAGGGCGTTGCTGCAGCGTATATGCAACGTAGCGGGACTCCAGCATGTAGGCAACGGATTAGAGTGGTATTCGTGACTGTCAGACGTGCTTGTGGTAAATGGGGAAACGTGAACTATGGCGACTGTAACACCTCGGCTCAGTTTACAGTGATAAAAGCTATAGAAAGAATAATTTAAAATTAAGAATAGAATTTTTAGAGGGGAAAATAGAGTTCGGTAATTGCAGATCAAAATTATAGTATATCAGCAAGTAGTTTGACGTCTAAGTACAGCAAAGCCATGGAAGCTCCGTCAGAAGGCAGTGACGTTAAACTCTTGTGATGAAAAACCTATAAAAAGGCCTGATCGTCATTGCCGCCTTTTTTCCTTGAGTGTTTCGTTAAAGAGCGGGAAACCCGCGTCAGTCAGCGAGACAATAATTAGATTGGACTTTATCGTGTTAAGATTCACGATAAACTGTTAGAATATTACGGAGATTAAAAGTGATGTAGTGTACGATCTATGACTGTTGGTAGCAACGGAGTATTAAGGGGATTTTAGGACTTTAGTGCTAGATTGTAACTTTACGGACATATAGACGACAGAAACTCAAATTATCTGCTGATAAGAGTGAATTCAGAGGTACCGGTATTCAGATATTAACGTGTGGACTTTTGAAAGTGTCGTGTGCCGTTAGTTGCGAATCTGGACGTAGAGCGCGTGCATATCGGCATTTGTGGACTATTTAGATTCCTCCAGGCTAGGAACCTTTTAAACAGACCATCATCAATCACCATCTTAATCCTTAAATATAGGGTGAAAGTGAAATAAAAGGGTGTTGTACTTATTTCATTTACCTAGTACTAATGAGTGAAGGTTTTACGGAACCAAAGCTATTCAGCAGTAAGTCAGCACCATCTAGCGGAAAGCGTAGGCATTAACTAACACGCTAACTGAGGTGAACGTTTACGTGTTTTACGGACTGCTTAATATGAACTTTCGTTACTCTTCGACGTCCCCACTCCCTCCGAAAGGTGGCGCAGGCTGTCTTAATCATAAAAGGGGAGAGTTGTAGCCGGGCAAATTACTAAATAAAGGCTCGCAGTAATAGCAAAACACAAGGCCCGCACTTCATCGGAGAGTCGTCGCTGTGACGTCGGGAAGTAAAGCCGGAAATCCTACCGACGATACGTATCTACGAGCCGACGTCGACTTGGAGTACCTAAAAAGGGAACCACAAGAGTTGGGGATGCTTCACGATATAATTACCAAATGCGTCCAAACAGGTTCAACGTGCTGTATTCCTTTCTTGGCGGCCGAAGCGCAAGCACCGGCAGTATGTGTGTCGAAAACCACCGTTGTGGACGGAAAGTTGTGACAGGGGTTGTTGCTACTTCATGCTAATATACGACCCCGTATCGCAAATGACGTAACGCGTGAGTTACGCCAACTCAAGGGGGAGACACTCAGCACCCACCCTATAGTCCTCATCCCTCCCCATGCGATTATCGCACCTTCGGTTCCTTAAAAAAAGGCCTTTAAAGATCGATGATTCCTGTCGGACGAGGATGTGCAGCTGGCAGGTACGGACTTCTTCACGCAACTGGACATTGTTCAATCAAACGGGTATCTTCCACCTGGTGTGTCAGTGGGATGATTGCCCCAATGATCGCGCGATTTTGCCTGATTGTCATACTGATTCTGGCCTATACGGACTTCGGACTGAAGCTTTTTGATCGCCTCCTTATTTATATTCTGATTTCCAGCCAACGTGCTTTCATTAGTTTCTGTGCTCTCACCCTTCTGCTTCTCTCATCTTCGTCAGATCCAAGTATTCTCCTCATACCGCTTCTAGAGAACAGACCGCCGTGTGCCTCCCAGAAGTCGTTCTCTCCATTATTTTGTGTTTAAGCAAGTGCAGTCCATCCAAAATTCTGGTCGGCTAAACTTTCTCAATAGCATTTCGTGGAAAGACGGTCCCCTCCATGGAAAGATTCCGATCAAAGCTTACAGACAGTTTCCATAACCGTCTCACACTTGCTTCGGTGCTTCCGTTTAATCTGACCGTGTGAGGATACCAAACACAGGAGCACTATTCTAGAATGGGTCGCGCAAACGTTTGTATGCGGTCTCCTTTGTACGTGAGCTATATCTCCCCAGAACTCGCAGAGTAAACGATAGTAAACTATATGCCTTCCCTGGAAACGACCTTACGTAATTGTTCCATTTGACGTCTTTCAACAACGTTGCGCATAAATAAACCGCCGTGACTCTCAAGAACTCTACCATTAAAAAATCATCGAATATTATTAGGCTGTTTCTCTTAACCATCCGTAATGACTTAAATTTATCCACATTTAAAGGGAACCATAGTCTTGTAGATTTTGATTTGTATTCTCTCTTAATCGGATCTATGTTTACTGTATGCTGAAGAAACGTCGCTCTTGCTTGTATCTTCTCCTTTGTGTTAAGGTCTAATTTACTGCGTGTGGTGTAGTATGTTGTCGTCAGTCCCCGCAGGCAGCAATGTACGGCATTATTGGTCGGGAGACTCCCTGTGGGGTAGTTTGGCCGCCAAGTGGCTCTATTAAACGCCGCTTCGGCGACTTGCGCGTCGATAATGATGGAATGATAACACACTATACAGTACCCGAGCTGATAAAAAGAGGGATCCCATGATCTATAGGTAGTAACCTTCATAAACTTGTACAATCTCATAAATGCAACGTCATCTGCATCGGTTCGACATTTCTGGGCTCAGTTAGTCGAATACCAGGTCGTTCCACACCTTAAGCATCTATGAATTCTAATTATTAAGCACACAGCTTCCATTACAATAAGGATCACGTCATTGGCAAATATTGTTGTTCTGTTGTCCGAAGACGTCGCGGACTAAATTAAACGTGGATAAGCTTAACTGTTATCGAACTGCCTTGATCAGAATGTACGCGCAGTTCCTTACACCGTAGTACTGAAGGAATGTAATGTTTATGTCCTGCTGCCAGAGAGATAATATGGTAGACAAATTCACTTTTAGAATGGAGGGGGAAGAGATTGGATGTTCCATGTTTCCAGGAAACACCCCTGAATTCAGCGTAAAGGATTTAAGAAAGCTACAGAAAAGTTGACTCAAGTTTGCTGGACGGAGATCTGAACCCTGCTTTTCCAGAATGTGTCAAATTGCGCCACCTCTTTCGGTCACAATATGTTATAGTGGTGGTTTCTCGTTTTCTCTGAAACTTCGGTAAAATTTTTTCGTGAAGTATGTATCCGTCATATGCAACAAGACAAATCACATAAAAGTGATAAATACTTCAAGGAACACGTAAAGAATGAGGAGTAAAAGGCCTGTCACCTACAGAACATTATTACGTAAAATACATCATGAAATGCAAGAGGACAAGGCAGAGAGAAATTTCTGAGGAGTCTTGAAGATCAAGGCCATTGCCTATTATTCAATAAATGAATGTATGAAATTGAGATAAAATACTAACAGCTGTATGGACCTTGATTTCTCTACAAGAAAGAGATAATAGGCAATGACACAGCGATATTAAATGTTTGCTGCATTGTTCTCTATCTTCTAGAATGCATTAAGTGTTTGAATGGATAAGTAGTTTATCAGGGTGCTTCCCATGTAGGACGTAGTTTTTAACTAAATCTGCATTCTGAAACAAAAGTGTGACGGAGGCTATGAACTCATTTGGTGACCTACCTCCTTTTCATAGACTCTCGGGTAGCATATGACAGACTACATAGGGAAAACGTAAAACTGAGTTTAGGACTATGAAGAAGCAGAACGAACTTAGATTCCTGTTCAGGTGATACACACGTAAATTCAAACTACGCAGTAGATTGACCTGAAAATTCCAACGAGACTTGGATAGTCACTTTGTTCTCCGCATGAAAAACGGCCGTGTTGAAAATCTAACAACAAAATTAGTTAGGCATAGAAATTAAGGACGACTGTCTTTTCAAATCTATGAGGATGACATTGTTTAACGCAGTCCGCTGTGTCACTTCCATCCTGTACCTAAATACCAGTTGCTTAGTGTCAACTATGGGAACTGAAGTAGTAGCTTTGCGGTACATCAAAATTATCCCACATGGAAAGCACGAAGCTTTCCGACGTAAGATTAGAAACCTTCCACTTAACGGCCTAAACTGCCCTTCGAGTAACACCGCTACTAACGGCTTTCAGTCTGAAGCCTTGTACGCTTGATTTGCGTAATTTATCGGTTCGTCTCAATTAAATCGTGGACCTCAGTGTAAATCTCAAATAATACACATAAGAAATGGAGTAGTTTCCTCTGTGAGGAATGTCTCCTCACACACTTTCCTACTTTACGTGGCCTCATAATTTGTCTGAGTACAAAGCTCTTCCGTAATCTGGACAGAATTGTTCTTCCCACTTGCTACAAATGTTTCTGATTTTGCCACCTGTTGCCATTACACTGTTATAACACTTTTTACGAAGTTCTGCCCATTATTCCCATTATTATTGTACTTTCGGATTTTCTGTCTTATTAGATGAATTATCACTTTCTGAGTTTCAATCCTTCTATACTTTCGGAAAAGTTACTTCTTTCTAGAGTGGGGTGAGTGCTGTGAAGTACTGTGACATGTATTGCTACCGCTAGTTTTAAAACTTACTAGCTTTTCGCCCACTGCTTCGCTCGCGTTGACAGTATGGTCTGCACAGTTTTTTTAATCGAACTTTTATGTTGTTCACAAACTGAAATGTCTTCTAAACTTTGCACGCTAATTACGGCCGTAGAAGTATGGTTTTTTTCAAATTTACTTCTGGCCAAAAAGCGATTCTGGCAGATATAGTTGGTCTATGTTAAACTTGCCTTTTGAGTGCTTCTGGTACTTCAAAAGAAACTTTTATCCCCTACCACATATATCTGTAAAAGTCAAATGCAGTGTTTCATAGATTTAACTTTAAAATTGTTTTAATGTAACAAAACATTTTCACTAAAATTTTCGTCTCATATTTCGCAAAAATCCTTCTTAAACGATGCGTACTGTGGAAAATCAATACCCTCTCCAAATTTCAATTTTCTTTTCTTAGCGGTTTGGACTGGGCGATGATGAAAAAAATGGTTCAAATGGCTCTGAGCACTATGGGACTTAACATCTTAGGTCATCAGTCCCCTAGAACTTAGAACTACGTAAACCTAACTAACCTAAGGACATCACACACATCCATGCCCGAGGCAGGATTCGAACCTGCGGCCGTAGCAGTCCCGCGGCTCCGGACTGCAGCGCCTAGAACCGCAAGGCCACAGTGGCCGGCTGGCGATGATGAGTCAGTCAGTCAGGATATCCACTTTATTTATAGGCATAAGCCCTGTAACATTCTAAATATCTCATAACGTCGTTCTTGCTTTCTTTCCACATTCTATAATGCGTCCAATTGTCTACTCGCAATAATCTTCCAGTCCTATGTCTCCATGAAAAGTCATGACATCTCACGCTTTCGGGCAAATACTCATCATCGGTTTTTAGTGCGTCATTTATCATGTCAGATATTTGTCCACTCACAAATCTCCGCGACTGTGCCTTGGTATTTCAGTCGTTGAAATATAAGAGCAAGAAATAGAGTAAGATCTTCTCTAGTTCCTATCAGCTGATAATACACAAGCCCATTTGACTACCTCTTCTCGTAATTCAGCTTGAATCGTCACTTCTTCGCTGTCTGAAACGATTTCAATGGATTCTGTGTCCCAACTCCAAACTGTTGTACACTGAACTATATCAGAATCAGTTTAGTGTGCACTGAATATCATCTGTCCTCGTGACAGCGAACTTAACAAATAACGTACAAAGAGTTAGAAATGCTCACGAAACAAAACTGCTGAAGCTACACCTGGCGGCACACTGGTTAGGACAGAACACTCGTAATAGGCAGCAGTGAGGTTCAAAGCGATCTTGACGTCGTCGGGACGTTACATTACAACACGCCTCTCTTCATACACGCATTTATTTAGATGACGTCTACTGCATTATATAATGTCTCTGATCCCTCACCCTTTCAGACGCAGACTTATCATAGTGAAGTGAATGTTTGATCCCGAGCCATTTGAGAGAAAAAAATTCTGTATGACACCCTTTTGTCACACTGATAACGCCTTGAAACATTAGCAAGTATTGGATGTATGGTTTATTTTAATGCAGTTGGACACACTAACACAAAATTTCAGCGTACTTTTCTGGAGCAAGGCGTTCCCTTATTGGTTGTACAGTCATAAAATGTGCGTTGTTTCTTCGTAGTCATAAGAGCGTACGAAGTACCAGCTATATAGAACGCTTCGCAAGCGGTTTTTATTTGGTGAAGGGTGCAACCAGCCACAAATACTTTTTAAATGTTTTTAGTGTCCTAGCCCATTTCGAGCTACCATACCCATCTTCAGATGAGTAATATTTTTCATTACACAGGTGTTTTGATCAACAGCATATGTAGTGTAAAAAAATTCCTGTGACGTTTACAGTATGTGTGCTGTGTGGAATTCAAGAACATACACATCGAGCTAGAAAGCAACATGGACCTCAACGAAACAAATCGCCATCTACTGGAACGTATTGTGGAGCAGACGACATGCTGTTGATCAAAACATCTGTGTAACGAAAAATATTAGCCATCTGAAGACGGGCATGGTAGCCCGAAACCAGTTATACCATTTTAAAAAAATAATTAAAACGCATTTGAGACGAGTTGCATTATTCACCAACTATCATTAACGGCCGCGGAGTTAATAAGATGCAACATATATAAAATATCATTGGTTTTTATTTTGTTTTCGATAGTAAACTGCATTGTCTTTCGAGCCTTCTTAATAACCAAATAACTACACGACACTAAGGCGAAATCTGTTAGGTAATGTAAAAGCTGGCTGCCTACGACTACATTTCATTCCTGCCATGGAAGCGCCACTGAGAACTAAATTGGATGTTCCGCAGGGGAACCAATAAATCTCGTTACGGGTCCTGGGGTAACGCAACAGAGCAAGCGCTGAATGGTGTTAAGAGTATGTTGGCTGTGCACTAGGGTTTCAAACTTTCAACATCGCCTGCGTTTTGTTTTTGTCTTCCATGTTTCGATGAGCTTGGTGTTTTCTCTATCTTGAACCAATGAACTCATTTCCGTTCGTGTGCGACGCACGATATAGTGTTTAACCTCTCTTATTAATTAAAATTTTAACCCATAACACTTATTTCCCTTCGTATCTAAATGTTTAATATACAGGATGAAGCAGAACTCCACTCATCATTCAGAGGTTCTACAGGGATACCTTCTGAGTATTACTCTGCAGCGGGCTGCCAGAGACCGTGGGTCACTTGTACCAAAATAGTGTAATTGTGATTATTCGGCTTGTTACCGCAGTCACCCTTGTTTCTGTAATTTCTGAAACCTGTAATATTCAATGAAAAAAAAAGAAAAAAACGTGCATCACACACAACACGGAGTAAAACCACAACCCTCGGTTGCAAAAGTGCTGTGATGTGGTTCCTATCGGTGCGGGGTCAGCTCAGTGTTCTTCCATTGTATTCAGTTAACCCATTGGTGCATATTGGCCATCTCTTCATCAGTAAATCTACCCATAGTACTAACCGCCAACGCTATTATTGCACTAGGTCTCCCGTGGCCGAACACGCGCTGACATTACAGCAAATAAATATAGTGGTGACTAAGGAAAAAGACATCGCACTGTCAGTATTTTCAGGTCAGTTGCGCATATACTAAAGACTAATTCTAAGACCCACAATGTAGATTCCTAAACGAAGGGGCCCTGCTGCGTTTCGTGACCGGATCTGAGATTTTCTCCGCTTGGGGACTGGGTATTGTTGTGTTATATTCGTATCTTACACTCTTAAGATAGCTGTATGGGCACGTCCCGAAAGACTATAAATTCACGGTAAGTTGACCGAAGCGCTCTCACTCCAAAGTGCAAGTGCAATAATATTGTGGTAGACTAATACGGCTGTTTATTACTGTTAACGCACAACTAACACTTCCGGAAAACAAAACCCTTGACAGAGCCGAGCAGTACTGAATGCAAACTTGATAGCATATTACTGTTATCAACGGCAGGCACCGCGATCGAACAGAAACCAGAGACACTGCGCTTACCGTAGATGTTTGTACTGTTGTGCACTATTTTCAGTGCATTACGAATACAAAGCTAATTGGTGGCAATCCAAACGAAATACACTCCTGGAAACTGAAATAAGAACACCGTGAATTCATTGTCCCAGGAAGGGGAAACTTTATTGACACATTCCTGCGGTCAGATACATCACATGATCACACTGACAGAACCACAGGCACATAGACACAGGCAACAGAGCATGCACAATGTCGGCACTAGTACAGTGTATATCCACCTTTCGCAGCAATGCAGGCTGCTATTCTCCCATGGAGACGATCGTAGAGATGCTGGATGTAGTCCTGTGGAACGGCTTGCCATGCCATTTCCACCTGGCGCCTCAGTTGGACCAGCGTTCGTGCTGGACGTGCAGACCGCGTGAGACGACGCTTCATCCAGTCCCAAACATGCTCAATGGGGGACAGATCCGGAGATCTTGCTGGCCAGGGTAGTTGACTTACACCTTCTAGAGCACGTTGGGTGGCACGGGATACATGCGGACGTGCATTGTCCTGTTGGAACAGAAAGTTCCCTTGCCGGTCTAGGAATGGTAGAACGATGGGTTCGATGACGGTTTGGGTGTACCGTGCACTATTCAGTGTCCCCTCGACGATCACCAGTGGCGTACGGCCAGTGTAGGAGATCGCTCCCCACACCATGATTTCGGGTGTTGGCCCTGTGTGCCTCGGTCGTATGCAGTCCTGATTGTGGCGCTCACCTGCACGGCGCCAAACACGCATACGACCATCATTGGCACCAAGGCAGAAGCGACTCTCATCGCTGAAGACGACACGTCTCCATTCGTCCCTCCATTCACGCCTGTCGCGACACCACTGGAGGCGGGCTGCACGATGTTGGGGCGTGAGCGGAAGACGGCCTAGCGGTGTGCGGGACCATAGCCCAGCTTCATGGAGACGGTTGCGAATGGTCCTCGCCGATACCCCAGGAGCAACAGTGTCCCTAATTTGCTGGGAAGTGGCGGTGCGATCCCCTACGGCACTGCGTAGGATCCTATGGTCTTGGTGTGCATCCGTGCGTTGCTGTGGTCCGGTCCCAGGTCCATGGGCACGTGCACCTTCCGCCGACCACTGGCGACAACATCGATGTACTGTGGAGACCTCACGCCCCACGTGTTGAGCAATTCGGCGGTACGTCCACCCGGCCTCCCGCATGCCCACTATACGCCCTCGCTCAAAGTCCGTCAACTGCACATACGGTTCACGTCCACGCTGTCGCGGCATGCTACCAGTGTTAAAGACTGCGATGGAGCTCCGTATGCCACGGCAAACTGGCTGACACTGACGGCGGCGGTGCACAAATGCTGCGCAGCTAGCGCCATTCGACGGCCAACACCGCGGTTCCTGGTGTGTCCGCTGTGCCGTGCGTGTGATCATTGCTTGTACAGCCCTCTCGCAGTGTCCGGAGCAAGTATGGTGGGTCTGACACACCGGTGTCAATGTGTTCTTTTTTCCATTTCCAGAAGTGTATATTAACTCTGTAATGTCCCGTCGGAAACTGTGGGTACATGAAACCAGAATACTCAAAGTATCCCTGAACAACCTTTGAAAGTATGTCGGTGAAGCTCTGCTTCACCCTGCATGTTAGTGATACTCTCACGGTATACCACACTAACAATGCTTCCAGCTCTTTCCCTTTTATCAGTCACTCACGTCAATAAATTGCCGCATTTCACACATGGAGATCTAGAAAATTTTCCAGTAACTGCCGCCACGGTGGGAGGAGAATGTCTTCTTTTTTGTTTTTCTTTGGTTTTGGAGTCCAAAACGTAATTTTTTTTTCATAAGAGGAGAAAATCTATTTGTTACCAAGCTCGATCGTTTTAAATTACCAAGTATGACAGTATAATGAAACAATGTCGATACAGTCAACGCCCTTCGCTGTACTTCTCCCTCTCGCGTTAATTTCGGACTTCGTGTCGGAAGAGTTGTGTTGGGTTGTTTTGGGGGAAGAGACCAAACAGCGAGGTCATCGGTCTCATCGGATTAGGGAAGGATGGGAAAGGAAGTCGGCCGTGCCCTTTCAAAGGAACCATCCCGGCATTTGCCTGGAGCGATTTAGGGAAATCACGGAAAACCTAAATCAGGATGGCTGGAGACGGGATTGAACCGTCGTTCTCCCGAATGCGAGTCCAGTGTGCTAACCACTGCGCCACCTCGCTCGGTGTATCCGAAGAGGAGCTTTGAAGTTAAGACGAGTGGAAAGTATACTAAAGCTAATGACTACATTTAGATTTCCATCGCTTTAATCGTCTCAAACGTTACTTAGATAAGACCTTTCTCCACATAAGACTCATCTTCTCGTTAGTTATGGCGTGAATTACAATCTTCGTGGAATATAGACTAAGGTGTAAGGTGAAACCATCATCATTTTTCAAACTGAAAAATACTGGCAGAACTGAAAGGTCGATTTAGTTTTTGCAGTTTAGATAACGTTATCACGTCAAGTTGGAGAGTATTCTCCAATGACTTACTTGCGATTTTCCTAAGCTTCAGTTTCCGACACATTTCAGCTCTAGAATCTTCCACGCTTTAGAGCGCGCTTTTAATTGTCTAAGCGAAGTATTAAGGAACTCAACAGGCTGCGATTCAGCGGTAGGACAGTGAGAAACTTCTGTTTGCTTAAAAATACTGTTGTTGACAAAAATCTTACATGGTCCATACTTCAACACTGCTCAACTGCGAGGATACATTTCATATCGGACTAGCAAGGAGACAAGGAGTATACCCAAAAGAAGGGCGGTGTGGAGTGTCACAGAATTGTAAGACTGGTAAGACAGTACAACAGATCTCTTAGACAACGTTAAACATCAGATACTGGAAGTAGCACGCTGTCCATCTCGCTTTTAGAATATTTCAAGGATCGCCTTTCACGGCAGAAAAGACGAATGTTCCTGAGGCCCCTACGTATCCATCTCACAGATCTCGCGCAGATAAAATGACGCAAGTAGTAGTTCGCCCAAGAAGTTCTTCCCATGATCGATCCATGAATGAAACGCAGAAAAAGGATGCCATAGAAAGTACCCTCTGCCAAGCACTGTGGTGATTCCCAGACGACTGACACTGCACGAAACTGGACATTACTGCAAACGGAACCAGAACCGAAAGCAACTGAACTGACAAGCCAAATATCAGGAGTACCCCTACATTTGCTTTTGATAATGGTAACTGGAACAAACTCTTGTATTTTATCCCAGCTACAGTTACAGTTTCATAGAATGGAAGGTTATCTAAAACTTGTATAGAAACCAGTCTTTGCTTTAAGAATTGCAGAACAATGAAGGGAAGCAATAACTGAGAAGAAAGTGAGACAGCAATATGACCGATCCCCGATCTCACTCAATCTGTACATGCAGTGAAGAAAACAAGGAGAAATTCGGGAAGAGAATTGAGGTTCATGCAAAAGAAATGAAAACCTACCGGTTTCCCAATCACATAGTAACCCAGTTTCTGACGGCAAAGGACTAGGAAGATTTGTTGAACTGACTGGATAGTATCTTCAAAAACACCGACAAAAGAAAAATAAGGGTATGTCACGTAGTTAAATTAAATCAGGTGATGCTGACTGAATCAAATTAGGAAGTGCTACATTAAAAGCAGCGATGAGCTTTGTTACTTGGACAGCATTTGGGAGAAGTAGAGAGGATAAAAAATGTCGTGTGACTAGGGCCTCCCTTCGGGCAGACCGTTCGCCGGGTGCAAGTCTTTCGATTTTACGCCACTTCGTCGACTTGCGCGTCGATGGGGATGAAATGATGATGCGTCGATGGGGATGAAATGATGATGATTAGGAAAACAACACCCAATCCCTGAGCGGAGAAAATCTCCGACCCAGCCGGGAATCGAACCCGGGCCCTTAGGATCGACATTATGTCGCGCTGACCACTACTTTTTTATTTTTATTTTTTTTTCAGTTTGTTCGTTGTTGATCGTTGTTTGGTCGTTGCGGACGTCACATGACATCCGTTAAAGTTCGTTGTTGATCCTTTCACTCAGTTTTTTATTACAGAGGCCAACCAGCTCTCTGACCGAACACGCTGAGCTACCGTGCCGGCTAAACCACTCAGCTACCGGGGGCGGACCGTAGAGAGGATATAAAATGCACATTGGGAGTACCAAGAATAGTGCTTCTGAGAAAAGAACAACTTGTTAACATCGGATTTAAACTGAAATATTAGGAATGCTTCTATGAAGGTATCTGTGCAGTTTCACATTGAGCGAAAGTCAAGCATGGACGATAAACAGGGTAGAGAAGAAGAGAACTGAAGATTTTGAAACATGGTGCTACAGAATAGTGCTGGAGCTTAGTTGGGTAGATAGTTATTAAAGAACAGACACCGAATCGAATTGTGGAAAAGGAGATTTTGTGGACATATCTTAAGACATAGAGGAATCTCAATTTGGTAATAGAAGAAAGAGCGAGCACGCGCTTCGAAGAGAGAAACTAATACTAGATTACAGTGAGCAGGTTAAATGGAAGCAGGCAGCATCCTTCATTTAGAGGGTGTTGATGTAGGTCGCTTGCACAGAATAGACTGTTATGGAGGGCTGCATCAAACCTGTCTTCGGAATGACGACGACGACACAAAGTGAACCATTTCTGATAGTTAAAAGATGAATGCTATAAAATACTGGGTGTTCAAAAAGTCAGTATAAATTTGAAAACTGAATAAATCACGGAATAATGTAGATAGAGAGGTACAAATTTACATACATGCTTGGAATGACATAGGGTTTTATTAGAACCAAAAAAATACAAATGTTCAAAAAATGTCCGACAGATGGCGCTTCATCTGATCAGAATAGCAATAATTAGCATAACAACGTAAGACAAAGCAAAGATGATTATCTTTACAGGAAATGCTCAATACGTCCACCATCATTCCTCAACAATAGCTGTGGTCGAAGAATGATGTTGTGAATAGCATTGTAAAGCATGTCCGGAGTTATGGTGAGGCATTGGCGTCGGATGTTGTCTTTCAGCATCCCTAGAGATGTCGGTGGATCACGATACACTTGCGACTTCAGGTAACCCCAAAGCCAATAATTGCACGGACTGAGGTCTGGGGACCTGGGAGGCCAAGCGTGACGAAAGTGGCGGCTGAGCACACGATCATGACCAAACGACGCGCGTGAGAGATCTTTCACGCGTCTAGCAATGTGGGGTGTTTTTTCCTACTTCCTCTCTCTCTCTCTCTCTCTCTCTCTCTCTCTCTCTCTCTCTCTCTCTCTCTCACATGAAACCCTATGTCATTCCAAGCATGTGTGTCAATTTTTACCTCTCTGTCTACATTATTCCGTGGTTTATTAAGTTTTCAAATGTATACGGACTTTTTGATCACCCGGTCTAATTAAAATTTCCAGAGAAATGAAATATGGCGACTATAATAAAGCCACTAAGTCGACGTAATTTCTACTACATCACGATTCAACTTTATGAGTAAGTTGACTGTTCTGTGATAGTGTGTTTTATTGTAAGACGGCGTGATGTGGGTGTTGCAGAGGCAGACGGCAGCGTGACGCGAGATGCCGGCCACGGGAAGCGAACGCAGGTCCTCGGCTGTGGCGGGCGGCATGGACACCTCTCGCCGGCTCAGCGCCTCTTCCGACTGCTCGCTGCCCGACAGGGACCGACAGGTGAGTCCCCTCCTCTGCGTTCGAAAAAACGTTGCCTATATGTCAACGAAATTTGTCATGTTGATGTATGTTGCGCGACATTGAAGTAAAGCATCAATTTCCTCTTCGTAATACACTAGTGGCCATTAAAATTGCTACACCAAGAAGAAATGCAGATGATAAACGGGTATTCATTGGACAAATATATTATACTAGAACTGACATGTGATTACATTTTCAAGCAATTTGGGTTCTTAGACCCGGAGAAATCAGTACCCAGAACAACCACCTCTGCCCGTAATAAAGGCCTTGATACGCCTGGGCATTGAATCAAACAGAGCGTGGACGGCGTGTACAGGTACAGCTGCCCATGCAGCTTCAACACGATACCACAGTTCATCAAGAGTAGTGACTGGCGTATTGCGAGGAGCCAGTTGCTCGGCCACCGTTGACCAGACGTTTCCAATTGGTGAGAGATCTGGAGAATGTGCTGGCCAGGACAGCAGTCGAACATTTCCAGTATCCAGAAAGGCCCGTACAGGACCTGCAACATGCGGTAGTGCATTATCCTGCTGAAACGTAGGGTTTCGCAGGGACCGATTGAAGGGTAGAGCCACGGGTCGTAACACATCTGAAATGTAACGTCCACTGTTCAAAGTGCCGTCAGTGCGAACAAGAGGTGACCGAGACGTGTAACCGATGGCACCCCATACCATCACGCCGGGTGATACGCCAGTATGGTGATGACGAATACGCGCTTCCAATGTGCGTTCACCGCGATGTCGCCAAACACGGATGCGACCATCATGAGGCTGTAAACAGAACCTGGATTCATCCGAAAAAATGACGTTTTGCCATTCGTGCACCCAGGTTCGTCGTTAAGTACACCATCGCAGGCGCTCCTGTCTGTGATGCAGCGTCAAGGGTGACCGCAGCCATGGCCTCCGAGCTGATAGTCCATGCTGCTGCAAACGTCGTCGAACTGTTCGTGCAGATGGTTGTTGTCTCGCAAACGTCCCCATCTGTTGACTCAGGGATCGAGACGAGGCGGCACGATCCGTTACAGCCATGCGGATAAGATGCCTGTCATCTCGACTGCTAGTGATACGAGGCCGTTGGGATCCAGCACGGTGTTCCGTATTACTCTCCTGAACCCACCGATTCCATATTCTGCTAACAGTCATTGGATCTCGACCAACGCGAGCAACAATGTCGCGATACGATAAACCGCAATCGCGATAGGCTACAATCCGACCTTTATCAAAGTCTGAAACGTGATGGTACGCATTTCTCCTCCTTACATGAGGCATCACAACGACGTTTCACCAGACAACGCCGGTCAACTGCTGTCTGTGTATGAGAAATCGGTTGGAAACTTCCCTCATGTCAGCACCTTGTAGGTGTCGCCACCGGAGTAAATGCTCTGAAAAGCTAATCATTTGCATATCACACCATCTTCTTCCTATCGGTTAAATTTCGCGTCTGTATCACGTCATCTTCGTGGTGTAGCAATTTTAATGGCCAGTAGTGTAGTTTTTTTATACGGCTTTCGGAAAGCTGTCGTGTTATATGTATTTCATTAAAGTGGCTAAATTAGAATTCAGTGCGCAATAGAATTCTTTGCCGGCCGTTGTGGCCGAGCGGTTCTAGGCGCTTCAGTCCGGTACTGCGCTGCTGCTACGATCGCAAGTTCGAATTCTGCCTCGGGCATGGATGTGTGTGCTGTATTTAGGTTAGTTAGGCTTAAGAAGTTCTACGTCTTGGGGACTGAGGACCTCACATGTTAAGTCCCATAGTTGTTAGAGCCATTTGAACCATTTTTTTTAGAATTCTTTTTGGAATGTTTATACTAAACGAAAACTCGCCTAAATTTGGTACTATTTTATAAGGGGGTCTGCTTCTTCGTATAAAATAAGCCGTCTGACAGAAAAGGGAAGCACCAGAAGACATGGTCGAATGTCAATATAACTTGGTACACGTACACGCCGTCGGGGGTATGTGAATCAGAGTTGCAATTCTCTGTGACAGCTAGAACGGCCACCAGAGCACTGTAGTGTTTATTACCAGCCTGGTAAGGTATATAACAGCTTTGTTCAGTGATTACGGAAATGCTGTCTACTCCCGTGGGACAGTGTTACGAGCACCTGACAGGGTCTGAAATTGGCCGTATTGTGTGGCTCCATTTGGCCAGCTGGTCACATCGGGAAATATGCAGATCAGTGGGGCATTCGGATGTGACAGTGCCCCGATGATGGACTTCATACGGACGTGAGAGAAGGCATAGTTGTACCCGTCGTCCAGGTTCCGGTCGATCACGTCTGAGGACTATAAGGGAGATTGTAGTATTGTGCACATCGCAAGCCATACACATCTACGCCTGCCAACTGGGAACAGGTAATGGACTCCCTGCATTGTTCTGTATCGTCCTGCGCCATTGGTCGGAAACTAAGAGCAGCTGGACTAGAGAATGACCGTCTCCTGCGTAGGCTGTCTTTAACACAACACAAACTACAGCTTACTTTGCATGTCTGAAAGAATCGGGCCTTAATGTCGATCTACAGCCGCACGAAATTATTCAAAATAAATTTGCTAATGCGAATATCTTGGCTTCAGCTGTATAAGGCGTTGGCATACTGCCTGTTAGTGACATCTGAAAATTTGTGCCCGATCGGGACTCGAACCCGGATTTCGGGCTTATCGCGAGCGGTCGACTTAACCACTTCAGCCATTTTTGTACGCCCCTCGGACCGACACAAAATTCTGTGTATCACGCTGTCTCCATTCTTATTACATAGTACCTTACATTGATCATTTTATGCTCGCTGAATTATACTGCTGGCGCACAAGGGCAGCCGGAGTGGTTAAGGCGACCGCTCGCGATAAGCGGGAAACATGGCTTCGAGTCCCGGCATAGATAATCATGTCACTAATAGGCAGTATAGTATATCATTGAATAAAACGGCTGAAGCCAAGATGTTAGCATTAGCGAATTTGTTTCGAGCAAACAGCAGCGTCTGGAGTGGTGCCGAGACCGGAAAGCATGGACTTGCGATGAATGGTATCGCATTCTCGGCAGTGTTTCTGAACTACCCTGAATAACCATCGTCAGTATGGTGATTTGTAGAGGGGTCCCATTCTGCCAATGTTCTACTGCTGGCGTAGTGGTGTGGGGGAACTTTCTGGAACACTTCGTGTTACGGCTGGTATTGATCCAGGGAACTTTCGACAGCACAACAGTATCTCTCACAAGGTAAACTCTCCATCCCCCCCCCCTCCCCCCCGCGGTTTAGTGGTAAGATGGCCCAGTGGATAGCCCGTCGAAAGCTAAACGCAAATCGAACATGGAAAGAGGCAGAAGATATGCTGAAGAAGAGACAAAACAGAAAAAGTGAACGGTCCAAGCTTACGATGCGAACTTAGAGCTGCGGCGTCTTTGTTGTGTAGTCACGGGTTGTCTTGCGAAGGGGTAGATCCGTGTACGAATCTCCCTCGTACCCCACGCAATATTTTTTTCCCCCTCACAAAATTATGAACTTTCCGTCCGGTCATTGACGTGTCTGTTCGCTGTATTCAGATGGATGTCTGTGTCGTGGTGTAACGCCCGTTTGCAACAGTGAGGTGTAAGGAAGGGACCTTCAGATGTACGTACCTCCTACTTCTTCTACACCAGCACCACATGTTATGACTCTTGCGTTCCGTTTACGGATCTCTCACTTCGCAGTAGCCGGCCACTGTGGCCGAGCGGTTCTAGGCACTTCAGTCCGGAACCGCGCAGGTTAGAGTCTTGCCTCGGGCATGGATGTGTGTGATGTCCTTAGGTTAGTTAGGTTTAAGTAGTTCTAAGTTCTAGGGGACTGATGACCTCAGATGTTAAGTCCCATAGTGCTCACAGCCATGTGAACCGTAACACAACATAAACATGTCATTGTAATCCACATTAATCCACACTTCGAAACGCGTTGTGGAAATAGTGACTCGGAATAGTAAACTCGTTTCGTCCGGAATCGTAAAGCAGTTGTCTACCAAATTTACAAAGAAACTTCAGTGTGGCTGGTGTTACGAATACAGAGAATCGGGAAATCTGATTTAATGGGTTGTGACCAAGGGTACGATAGCTGGAAATAAATATCGTGGCAAAATCGAAACACGTCGGCCGTAAACATGCTGTTACTAGAATTTATTGTAAGTGATCGGATAACGTATGTACTGCTGGTAGACAAAACGTTGGATGTCCGTACCTCGTCAAAGGCAATGTACGTCGGAAGCTTTTCTGTACCGTAAAGCTATAGTTGGAATACATTGCAATCGATTGCACAAATGTTACGATACACAACATTTATTGCACGTTATTGGATATGCGGCTGTTCAGCACACAAGTAGTTCTGGTCGTTTTCCATTGCATCACATCCGTGATCGAGTTAAGATACGCGGTATGCCAAGAGAGAATGTACTCCACACATTCCCCGCTTAAAGACAAGGTCTAATGGCTACCACATTGTAGTGTGCAGGGCATCAATCTGGGCATCTGACGCAGAGAGCGTCATGAAAGTTCTGGACAACTAAGTATTAAAGAGTTCTCCACACCGATGCGACTGTTTCGCGGCCGAAATGTGCCGCAGATTTAACAGAGCTAGGTGATCGACTTGACATCGCACACCATAGTCGAATATTTCCTGCAGTCTCTCGCTGTCGCACTAAGAACAGACTGTTATTAACTGCATTAGAAGACGAGGGAAAAGCGAGAGAAGGGTTCATTTATTTGAAACTGGGACAGTAGTGGGATTAGAAGCATTAGCGGCAAACTTTAAATGTTTTCAACTAACGAAGGCAACTTTAAGAAATAAAGGTGGTGGATAATTTCAATTTAGAGTAAGCGTGTCCAACCCGCGGCCCGCGGGATGAATGTGGCCCAAAGCAAGTTTGTGTGGCGCAGTTGATGCGTTGGAGCCCAGCACTGAAACACAAACGGCCACAATACAGCGATAGACACGTAAAGGTAATTTTGCAGCAGGTCAGCGCTCGACCCCATGTCTCAAAACCCGTGAAAATATGCAAGGAAACGTTGAAATGAGAAGTCCTACCCAGCCGCCGTATTCTCCATACGTTGCTCTCTGTCTGACTACCACCTTTTTCGATCAGTGGTATACAGTCTGGCTGACCAGTACTTCCGATCATATAAACAAGTGCAAAATTGAATCGATTCATGGATCTCCACAAAAGACGCCTAGTTCTTCCGCCACGGGATTCGTATGCTCTCCGAAAGATGGGAGAATGTAGTGGCCAGCGATGGGCAATACTATGACTCATATTTTTTTATGTAAGGTTTTCACAATAAAGCCCCAAACTTCGAGAAAAAAACTGTGGAAGCAAAATTGTAGACTTAGTAGTTAATAATTATATATGCAAATGTAATACAAAACGTAGCACAGAACTGATTCCTTTTTTTTTTAATATATAAAATAATTGTCTAGACAAATTACGAGCTCGCAGCAAGATTAAGCAGACTGCGTATATTTTATAGGAATTACCGTACTAGTCCATTTGAGAATTTCATAGCCTTCACTGATAGTAAAGTCAGGTTGCTGAATGTATACGACATCGTTCAAAGTTGACGGTGTTACAGTGTTCTTCCTGGCAACCTACAAACTTCCTTGGTTGAAGTCTTCACGACAGGCATCTTTTTTTTTTTTTCAGCAGAACGCTCTGTTAATTCAGCCCGTGTAAGCGGGGTTCATAATTAAGTGTGTGCAAAATTAGTTCCTTAAAGCTTCATTCACATTCATCTTGTTCCGACTTTTATTTCTGTCTGATCTCATCAATGATAGGATCTGAGTGGCTTTATTTTTGGCTGGCAGGTGGGCAAGAATAATGCTACTGTGGGTGGGGGACATTATGAACGCATATTAGTTACCATTTTGGTAGCATATAATGACAAATAACGAACTTGACATCCATCTACATCTACGTGGATACTCTGCAAATCACATTTAAGTGCCTGGCAGAGGGTTCATCGAACCACCTTCACATTTCTCTATTATTTCAATTTCGTATAGCGCGCGGAAAGAATGAACACCTATATCTTTCCGTACGAGCTCTGATTTCCCTTAGTTTATCGTGGTGATCGTTCCTCCCTATGTAGGTCGGTGTCAACAAAATATTTTCGCATTCGGAGGAGAAAGTAGGTGATTGGAATTTCGTGAGAAGATTCCGTCGCAACGAGAAACGCCTTTCTTTTAATGATTTCCAGCCCAAATCCTGTATCATTTCTGTGACACTCTCTCCCATATTTCGCGATAATACAAAACGTGCTGCCCTCCTTCGAACTTTTTCGATGTACTCCGTCAGTCCTATCTAGTAAGCATCCCACACCGCGCAGTGGTATTCTAAAAGAGGACGGACAAGCGTAGTGTAGGCAGTCTCCTTAGGAGATCTGTTACTTTCTCTAAGTGTCCTGCCAGTAAAACGCAGCCTTTGGTTAGCCTTCCCCACAACATTTTCTGTGTGTTCCTTCCAACTTAAGTTGTTCGTAATTGTAATACCTAGGTATTTAGTTGAATTTACGGCTTTTAGATTAGACTGATTTATCGTGTAACCGAAGTGTAACGAATTCTTTTCAGCACTCTTGTGGATGACCTCACACTTTTAGTTATTTAGGGTCAACTGCCACTTTTCGCACCATTCAGATATTTTTTCTAAATCGTTTTGCAGTTTGTTTTGATCTTCTGATGACTTTATTAGTCGATAAACGACAGCGTCATCTGTAAACGACCGAAGACGGCTGCTAACATTGTCCCCCAAGTTCATATATCGGAGGATCAGACATGAATTCTTGTTACTTTTGACACTTAGTTTTTTTTTAAGTTATAAAGCTAGAATAATTTATGCTGGAGATGTTGTTTGGTCTTGTATGTAGTGTAACTGACTGCCGATGCGATCCTGTTCAAAGAAAATCGAAACATTGACATGTAAAAAAAAAAAAAAAAACCACCTTCTGTAACATTCCTCAATTCATGTTAAAGTGGATAACTTAATGCTGTCTACGGGAAAAAGGAGGTTGTAAGAATGAATCTCATCGAATACGGGATTGTTAGTGACGGAGCTCAAGAGCTGATTGGAGAAATATAAGGGGCAGTCAAAAGAAAATCAGACAGATGGAAAAGTGTAAGTAAACTATTTACCATTTCAAAAGTAATCGCCATAACGTTTAATACATTTATCCCACTGAGAGACAAGACTGTCAACACCTTCATGGAAAAATGTTTGCGGTTGCCTTCAGAATCGTGATTGTAGCCAGGCGTGCATTTCTTCGTCCGAAGCACATCGGCGGCCAGAGATGTCTTTCTTCTCCAAAAATATGGAAATCGCAAGTGGAGGATGGGGACTATGTGGAGGATGTGCGGGGCTTCCCGGCGGAACTTATGGAGTGTACTCGAAACAACGTTGGCAACATGTTGGCATGCGACAGCATCATTTTTCCATGAAGGCATTGACAGTATTGCCTCACAGTGGGATAAATATATTGATAGTTCCGGCGATCACTTTTACAGTAGTAAGTAATTTATTTACTTTTTTCCCCATCTGTCTCGTTTTCATTTGACTTCCTCTTTCCCTGGAAATCAGCTATGTGGATTCCAAGGCAACCACTCAATCATTCACCTTAATTGGATTAGGAAAAGTGTCTAAAACCAGTACGTGCATGGTCAGAAGGGGATCTGAATTCCGCACCACAGTAATAAGACTCTAGTGCTTTAATTTATCCATCAGCGCACACGGTTCAGCTGTTACAGTGGATGTATTTATTTTGTCCAAGAAATTTACTGATGTGTGAATGAACTGAAATTAGGAACACACAATTTCTGGCCAGCCGGTGTGGCCGAGCGGTTCTAGGCGCTACAATCTGGAACCGCGCATTTGAATACAATTTCTGACAACTAATTTCACTCTAGAATCACTGTGTGTCCTTGATTCAGAGTCACCACAAATCGTTTTTTCGGTGTATCTGCGCGTTGCTAACAACTCTAAATGGGGACTGGTACTTCTGGGCCGGCCGCGGTGGCCGTGCGGTTCTGGGCGCTGCAGTCCGGAGCCGCGGGACTGCTACCGTCGCAGGTTCGAATCCTGCCTCGGGCATGGATGTGTGTGATGTCCTTAGGTTAGTTAGGTTTAAGTAGTTCTAAGTTCTGGGGGACTGATGACCTAAGATGTTGAGTCCCAGAGTGCTCAGAGCCATTGGTACTTCTGGAGTGGATCACAAAGAGAGCAGATGTAATTACTCGCACAAGGGGAGACCACCTGCATCGTTGATCGACGTATTGTGCCAAGAAAGGATCTAACCTTTCTATGTGCACCACACTAGTTTTTAAAAGTTAAGCGTAATCAACAAATGGATGCGTATTTCCTGAACAAACTGTTGGAAGGGTTACAGAACAGCGTAATCACTTGATATTTGACTTATTGTCCAAAACATGTAATTTGAAAAGATATGAAATCGTAGACACATTCCTGAATATGTAACAAACTCGAAGACACCTTTTTCTAAAGCAGTTTTTAAGAGGAGCTCTGAGCCGCCACACATGCTTGTCAGTAACTTAACATACTTTCTAGATTTATGTTGGCAGTTGATAGTTCTCTCAGAAAGAACCGTTCAGAAATCAGGATGAGGCATTACTGGCAGCTGACGAGCCGCTAATGCATTTCAGAAGTGCTATGTAGGACTGCTGTCAGGGGATACCTCTGCCCCATATACGGGGAATGCTTCCCTGTGGGACACTGATCCATCGGAGCGATTAGATTCGCACGGGCATTGTTGTCCATGAAGAGTGTGTGTGTGTGTGTGTGTGTGTGTGTGTGTGTGTGTGTGTGTGTGTGTGTTGACTCTAATCTGTGAAATGGATCTTGTTGCACGAGGAAAATCAGAGCACGAATTTTCAAGTCACTGTATGCGTACATCGTGATAAGACAAATCTAACTACATTATTAGAACAGATTGATAAGAAAAGCTGCTTTTATCCTCACTTTCTGATAAGTTGTCAAGTGAGTTCGACTACCTCGACTGTCATAACGGATCATTTGCTTATAGTGCTTTCTTCTTACCCGAGCCAGTGTAATTTTACATTACACCAACAAAACGCTGTTGTGAAGTGGGAAGTTGAGTTGTAAGAAGGGCTGCAAACGCGGATTTTTTTTTAAAAAAGAAATGAACGAATATCTTCTACGCGAAGATGGGGAAGTAGAGAATATTACTTTCAGCCTGAGATGTGTTCATTGTTCCGTCGCAGACAGATTTTTAGAGGAAATTGGAATGAAACGGACAGGACGACTATCGGGCATCTGAAGCGGCCGGGGTCGTGCCCCAGGATGCTCTGGGAATCTACATCAAAAGATCCCGCTGAGTAAACAAGGCAGAAGTGAACGACTGAGCACGTCTCTATCGCACCCGCCGTAAACACGCCGGTATGTTGCCGTACACGCTTATTTGGACTTGAGGTCCCAAGACTTAACCTTGTTTATTAGCTTCCACGGACAGTAGCACAGCATCTAAGATCTGCATCTTTTATTATTTATTTCGAAATGTACCTACATGTGTGAACACGCTCCGTTTAAAGTCGGTAGGAGCCGGACTCGTGAAATCTGCACTAAATCAGTTCCAATGCGGGTATGTGAAATTTTCGTCTGACGTTCAACACAAGTATTGCAAACAGTTGTTTTTTCTCCCTCCAGAATATTTCAAGAAACAATTACCCCTCAGTAGAACTACTGTATGATTTCCCTATAGACTGGATTTACTAGCTGAGGGAAAAGTGTGTTCCAAAAACTACTGCACAAGATTAAGGCGGTCGATCTGAATCTCATTGGAGAAAGGAGAGGCTACATCTGTACTCCGCAGCCATATTTCCGTGTGTGGCGGGGGGCACTTCGCGTACCACTGTCACTTTTCCTTCCTTGATCCAGTAGCGAATGTTCCAAGGGAACAATGATTGCTGATAAGCCTCCGCGTCTGCTCGAATGTCTTTAATTTTACCTTCGTGGACTTTCCACGAGATACTCGTAAGAGGAAGCAAAATAGCGGTGGACTCCTCTAGGAACGTACGCACTCTGAATTTAAACCCTAAACCACACCGTGATGCTCGACGTATCTTTTGGAAAGTCTGTCACAGGAGTTGGCTGGGCATTTCCGCAACGCCTTCTCGCGAACTAAATTAACCTGTAAACTAGATGCGCTGCTCTTGCTTAGGATATTGTGTGTTTCCTCCAGCGGTCATATCTCGTACGGATCCCAGACGGACAATCAGTATTTAAGAGTTGGTCGAACGAGGATTTTGTGAACTAACCTTTTTGTGGCTGGACTAAATTTCTGGACAATTCTTCCAGTTCCAGTGAATGTCTGGCATGTACCTTACCTGCGATACGGTTTGTGGTCATTACACTTCAACTCTTTCCGTACATTTACTCAGAGATTTTTATGGATATGACTGCTTTCAGTGATTGCTACGCAGTATGTAATCATAAGTCAGGTTCTTTCTGCGCAATATGTTAAATTTGTTTATACTGAGTAAACCACAAAGTCCCGTACCAAGCGTAGATCGTCCGCAGTTCTTCCTGCATGTAGCTGCGATTTTCTAACGTTGTAACTTATCTGTATATAACAGCTCTATGGGCGAAAAGCGTCACGGGCGCTATCAACGAGGTCGTACATAGTGAAAAAAGTTGTTTCCGAACCAGAGTGCAAAATCCCGTTATTCATAATACAAATTATAGCTAGAGGCGACAAAAGTGGTAAATTATTTTAAAAAATCATAGGGCCGAATGATACTCGAGCACCTAGAAATCTGAATTTGTAATTTCATTCAATCTTAGGCCATAAATTTTGCAGGAAGATGAGACAGGAAAATCGGCAACGGCTTTGTCGAAGGAACCATTTTAGCTATGGAGCCATCAGAGAATTCTTCCGAAATGATTACGGGAACCCATGAAAACCTTAAATTCCGATCAAAGAACTAGGATTCGAAGTTGACTCTTTCCAAACAAGAGTCAAGAGTTTTGAAAACAGCGACATGTCCAGTGGATCCCTCTGAAATGTGTTAAAATGTAGTTTGATGCTATTACTGTCCCTTAAATCAACGGAAAAATGTCATAAACCTAGGTTTCATAGTTGCTTAATTGTGCGATATCACTTGTTACATGAGTACTATGAGACACGGATAAGTTCATTCTCATTAAATTTAAGGCAGTGTGCTATTTAGTAACTTATAAATGGCCAGTATGTACCCATACTCAAAATATGTTCAGGTACACATAGCTCGTGGAGATGCTCTATGGAGCACGTAACTAACTACAAATACACTTCAGGGCGAATTTCAAAAAAGACAAATCCGGTGACCAATTGTAGCCTCGCCCCCGTCTCGTATTTCTTGAGCATGATGGTGCAGCAGTAGGATTCTGGATTCACAATTGGAAGGACCGGAGTTCAACCCTTCGTTAGACCTTCCAGGTTACTTTCCCCTCCCCGTTCTCTAAATCGCTTATGGAAAATGACGGCATGGTCGCTATGGAAGGACACGGCGGTTGACCTTCCCCATCCCCGTTTACTACGAGTAAATGCTCAATCTGTAACGACTTCGTCGCCAGCGGTGCGTTAAATACTAATCTTCTTTTCTTCTTGAAAAGTTACAGTTGTGTGGCGCACCGGGACTCGACTTCTCATTTAAGACATACTTTATCAGCTTATATTACGCCTGCACCTCTCAACTAATTGACAAACGTCATAGAAGTCGTGCCGACCTGAAAGACCTTTGAGTATATTTTACATTGAGTTACGAAGACGCTTATTTAGGAAAGTAAGCTTCTCCCAAAAGAATTATCACATGTTCAGCAAAGACTAGTCGCGTGAAACACGAATTATTTTAATTACACAACAAATATAGCAAATATTACAGGCACAGGTAAGTTACAAATGAAAGACTGCACTCCAGCAACTTACCCCTGAAAAACTAATACAGAAAAAAGAGTTGCTACGTATGTTAAGACAGAACACAAGTTAAAAAACATTGACACAAGTAGATTTTGTAGTGATTAGTACATAGAAGTGAATGCTTTTGAATTAATATTCAAAAATAGTTAACTTCTAGTTCTAACTGTACGTAGTTCCCCACTGGGAAACTTTAAACTATCTATGGGGAACATGGATTCCTTACCATGGTATCTGTCACACAGCAACAAACAATTAATAATCTGTAGTGACTTAAATGTAGATTTTATAAAGGATTCTGATTGGAAAAATAATCTGGAAATCTTGTTTCGATCCTAAAATTTAATCTCGATAAGTAACTTCCCAACATAGTTTTATAAAGACAGTAGAACCCTAACTGATGGTTTTCCTTGGTGAAGGCCGGCCCTGCTAGCCGAGCGGTTCTAGGCGCTTCAGTCCGGAACCGCGCGACCGCTATGGTCGCAGGTTCGAATCCTGCCTCGGGCATAGATGTGTGTGATGTCCTTAGGTTAGTTAGGTTTAAGTAGTTCTAAGTTCTAGGGGACTGATGACCTCAGATGTTAAGTCACATAGTGCTCAGAGCCATTTGAACCTTAGTGAAGCCCAAAGCAAGAAAATAACTGTTGACGCAGTAACAATTGCTGTCTCTGCACAGTTAGTTACGATAAATAACAGTGCTTTATAGTATGGATACTCCTCAGTAGAAATCAGAGTAGTTGTCTCCAGAACAAATGTTGTAAGAACAGTTTACAAGAGATGAACTGAGATGAAATTTTTAATGAACCAAATGCTAACATACAACTTAATCTACTCCTTGATAAATCAATATCATTATTTGAAAATAGCTTTCCACATACGCTAATCAGAAAGAATATTAAACAGGCATGTGAAATACCAAGGATCATTAGAGGGATTAAAGTATATTGCGAAAGGAAAAGGGAAATTACCAGAACAATTAGAGATGCTGCACTAGTTCCACGCTACAAAAACTACTCAAAATTACTAAGAAGAGTTATTAACAAATCTAGGAACATAGACATTGCCAGAAATCAGTAAGCCCGTCGACAGACTCACGTCTATATGAGATGTAGTGAAACGAGAGACAAGACAACTGGGCTGAGAGCAGGGTAACATACCCGTTGAATTGAATGGAAGCGATATAAATGATGAGCCACATGTAGCAAATGTATTAACAAATGACTATTAATTACAGTAGAAAATATAGGGATAAATACTTAAAGAGGAAAAGTAACAGCAGTATGTTGAAAAAGCAACTCTCATAAATTCAATCATATGGCAGTATCACCAATTTTTTATTGTGAAGTTAAGAAAACTTTGTGTTCCCTCAGTTTCTGATGGTGTTTCCAGCAGAATACTAAAGATTGATTCCCATATCATAACCTTAAATATGTAATGTATCACTAACTCACGACTTTTTTTTTCAGAGAGATCGAAATACGCTGTTACTAAACCCCTCTTTAAGAAGGGTAATAGGAGAGGTGTCAATAGCTACCGATCTGCCCCACTGCTGACATTTTCCAAAATTTCTGAGAAGGTGATGTATTCCAGAATAGTATCCCATCTGAGCAACAATATCCTCAGCAAGTTACAGTTTGGATTCAGGAAGAGTTGCTCTACTGAGAATGTTATTTACATGTTCACTCACCATTTTTACGATCTCTCTAAGGCATTTTACTCGGTGAATCGCAATGTTCTCCTAGATAAACTGAAGTTTTATGGGATTGACGGTATAGCCAACCAGCTGTAATATCCAACCTAAAGAATGCAGAAAGTTTTACTTCGTAATTCAGCCAATGCAATCGGGGAACATCATTCAGAATGGGGACAAATCACGCATTTGGTTTCCCAAGGCTCGGTCTATTGTACTTCATACATGTAAACTATCTTAAGCAGGATTATTTCTTTACGCAGATGACGCAAGTATTGTAATCAGTCCAAACATTCATACAGCAACAGAAGAAACAGTAAACAGGTTTCTTAAAAGTATCATTGACTAGCTTTCTGCGAAAGGTTTCTCACTAAATTTCAAAAACACAACGTATTGAAGTTTGCGAATCTAGGGGTACAACAACAGTGATAAGTGTAACGCATGGTGGTAAAATAATAAATAGGTTGGAAACTTCAAAATTCTTAGGTGTTCATGTTGATGGAGAATTTAAGCTGGAGACAGCACGTTTTGGAACTCCTAAAACAACATAGCTCAGCCACATTTGCACTTAACGATGATTGCAAATCTTGGGTAGAGACAAATCAGTAAGTTGACATATTTTGCAAATTTTCATTCAATAATGTCATATGGAATAATGTTCTGGTATAACTTAACTTTAACAAAGTAAGTCTTCATCACGCAAAAACATGCTGCAAGAATATGATATGATGCTCACCCTCACTCATCTTGCGCCCATCTGTTAGAGTTGGACATTCTGACCACTGCTTCACAGTAATTTTACCCTACTGGGGTTCGTTATAAACAATCTTCTGCAGTTCAAAAGGAAAAACCGTTGTACATAATTAGAACAGCAGAAGGAAAAGACACACATTGGTCCACGTTAAGGTTGTCTTCAGGACAAAAAAGGGTGGACAATGCCGTAACTGAAATTTTTGATAACTTAACCAGTGATATAAAATGTCTGATAGATAGCAAAGTTAAATTTGAAAACAAACTGAAAAAGTTTCTCCCTGACAACTCCTCCTATTCCATAGAAGAATTTCTGTTACTGTAATACGTGAAAGATGGTGGATAGGAATTACTAACTCACATCTGTGTATTTATGATGATGATGATAAATATTCAGGACTTAGCCGTATTTACAGATTAATTTGCGATGTGAAATGACTCTTTAGACGTAATTAATCTTTTATGGTGCAAATGATCCACGAAACTAATTGGATTCCGTCTGTTTAGATATCTGATTGGCATTACGCTGTAGACATTGTCGACTCATGATGATAGGATCACACGGATTTCTCCACAAATATATGACTGATTTGAATTTCTGACAAGTCTAAGCTAATAAGTTAAAAGGTGTAGTCAAAAATATGGAAACAACAAAGTCACACCACATTACCGTACCTAATAACCCGTAGGAAAACTGTTGGCATTCAAAATAGAATACACTGGCCTCGAAATTTATAAATGCAAGTCCTGTATGGCTTAAAAATAAATTTTACACCTCTCTTCCTGCAAAATAATGGCAAGTTCAGGTACTGATGATGGAGGTGGATAGCGATGACGCACCCTTCTCTCCAAAGTAGATCACAGAGGTTCAATAATATTAAGATCTGCTGATTGGTGGCAAGGGTAACAATTCTTCATTGTGCTCCCAAAACCATTCCTGAATGCTGCGAGCTGTGTCAAGAGGGGTCCTGTTGTCTTGAAACACCGCATCACCATCGGGGAACAGACATTGTACCATGGGAAGGACCTGACCAGCCAAGAGAGTCATATAGTTCTTAGTAGTAATGCGAACTTGCTGAGTAACCGTGGGAATACCGCGATATGACTGCCCATCTCATCACCGAACCCCCCGCCATGTTACACTCTGGGACGTAAACTTGAGTTAGGAACAGTATGAAACAAGACACATCCGACCAAGTGACATTCTTCCATTGCTCCACAGTCCAGCCTTTATGGCTTCGGCAGGAAATTTTCCTGTCAGGGACATAAGCATCATTGATGACTGGGTGTGGAATTACAGCTTGCCCTGCAGTTCCCAGCTTGTGGAGCTCCCTCCTGGTTTTGGTGCTGTCAGGGTTCGCGAGTGCGGCATTCAGTTCTAGAGTGACGTTTGAAACTGTCGTTCCCTTTTGTTACAACCCTCTTCAATGGCCGTATGTCACGATCACTAAACACATTCTTTCGTTCACGTTGTTATTTAGCGGGTGATGTTCTTCCGCTTTCTCTGTCTTCGATACAGTGCCTCTGGAAATGCCAAAAACTTTGGCTACCCACCACAAGAGCAACAGTTTTCCCGCGTTCGAATTCACTTAACTCTGACGTAACACATTCACAACTACTCAGAATAATACTGACAACGACTAATACTTGCAAAGTATTGACATTGGACAAGTGCCGTTCGTGATCAAATACAACAGCGCAACCTGCAGACCTGGCCAGCACCTGCATTTCTGTTCAAGCATGTATTCGTCGCGGTGTTTTCATATTTTTACCCAACCCCTGTATACTAGAAACAGAATGTTAAACAGGTTTCGGACGTGCATCTAAGAAGAGTAATGGGACCAGGAAGGTACGCAATTTAAAGAAACTGTCAGATACATAACAGCATTATTATGTTTGCTGACGATGGTGTTGTCTGCAGGAAGGTCTAATCCTTGGGCGATGGTAAAGGAATATAGAAAGCGTGGGCTGTACTTTCTGCTCAAGGGTAATGCATGGCAGTTCTTTGCAAATGCGGATAGGTGTAAGGTAACGCCAGTAATAGGGAGACACAGTAGTGTCTGTTTACAAGGTTAGTAATAAACTTTACGAGTAATAATGTAAAGCGGTATGGAATAAGGAAAATACACAGTATCTGGAAGGGGAGGTGAATGGAAAGTTTAAATTTTTGGACTGGTCGTGGGATCTCAACACTTTGCCGTCAGCACGTCTCTTCCAAATTTATTCGCTTGGCGCCGGCAGCGCTAATTCGAATTACTTGGCTTGTCACCGGCCGCTTGTCACCTTTCCGCTGATGACAAGCTTCAAACACATTGACTTTTGCGCGTTTAATTTTTCCGGATATCCTCTATTTTGCCGTATCGTTCTACAAACTCGAATTTTCTTTTCAAGTAACTTCTCTGCAAGTTCTACACTGGTATAATAATTATCCATGTAGAGGTGATGCCACTTTCCATAACAAGGCCGGCCGCGGTGGCCGAACGGTTCTAGGCACTTCAGTCTGCAACCGCGCTGTTGCTACGTCGCAGGTTCGAATCCTGCCTCGGGCATGGATGTGTGTGATGTCCTTAGGTTAGTTAGGTTTAAGTAGTTCTAAGTTCTAGGGGACTTATGACCTCAGAAGTTGAGTCCCATAGTGCTCAGAGCCATTTGAACCATCCATAAGATGATGTCAATAGTTCAATCACTGTTTTTGCTATAGGTTGTCCAGCGCCGGAATATATCTTGAATGGAGAAATGTATCCCGTACTCGAATCGCACAGCGTCCGAATGAGTATGCCATATTTAGTCATTTTCGACGGATTGTAAACTTTAAATTTTACTGTCCACGCCACGGTATCATTCCTTCATCAACTGAGATGTTTCGACTTAGATTAAACGTTTCTTTAAACTTTTTGAAAAAAAAAAAAATCAGTTACGAATTGCACTTTGAAAAGCCGGTGGGCATTATCCAGTTTATTGTTGGTGTTGGAAAAATGTAAAAATAATAGTTTTTGTCTGAATCGGTTGCGAGACATCGTTTCGCGAAATATCGGTGTGTCTATCAACGGATTCGTTGAACAGTAATCATCGAGCCTTGCTTTTTTTTACGATTCCCATAAGGATAGCAAACCCAAACCATTTTGTAAGTTCGGGTCCCGTAACATAGACAAATTTTGCATTTTTTATCCAGTTTCCTTCTATTGCAATTTTTTTGGAATGCTTGTTGGGCTTCGTTGCTAATATATTCAAATAGATCGTTCCCAACATATAATTCTACGATATCCACGACCCTCTGTGTATCTTTGGGAATTATGTGTGCACCCGGAGATCCTTCAAATTTATTATTGGTCCTCAGTCTGTCTTCTTCGTCCGATTCATCCGAATCGGTTGGCAACTGTAGCGTTTGCCGAATTCTTCTTGGACGTATTTCACTATCTTCCGACGATCATGCTTCATTTTCATTTTTTTTTTTTTTATATCCAATATCTTCTTCTCAATCGGCCAAGTCGTCCGGAATGCCAGACAAGACGTCCGCGCATTCATCGTAAATAATCGTATCGTCTCTTTAGTCTGCCATAATGAAAGTGTGCAAGTGCTTATAAAAACAAACAAACTTGAAGTGTAACTTACTGTTACGTAAACAAAACACCAACAGAATGAAAAAGATACTTAAGTGCTGTCACCGGCCACAGCGCGACACCATGCTCACGACACTACTGTGGCGTCGCCGGGCGTTGACCGCCGTTTGGTGCACGATACCACTATGGTGTCGCCGGACGGAAAATTATTAACAGGTGAGTATATCCCATGCGGAAGTTTAACAGAGATGCTCAGGAAACTTAAATGGGAATATTTGGAAGAAAGGCAACGGCGTTGCCGTAGACCTCGCCCTACAATTCGTGAGAATAAGGTTAGGGTTTGTGCAACTGCATATAGACCAGCATTTTCCCGGTGCTCATTACGCGGATGGAATAGCACAGAAAATCGTTTATATTGATCGACAGTACCCTTGTCAGGCACTTCAGTCGCTTTAGGAGTATCTGTGTAGATGCGGAATTTAGGAGAGTATTTTCAGAATGGAAGCTGTCAGGGCGGAGCCGTAAGTTGTGTCCGGATATCTCAGTGTAGAACAACATTGCGCATCGGATGACAGGATCCGGGTGACCTCGATTTAACTTGTGAGAAAGTTTCTCACATAACTTTGTCGACTTCTTCTGCTAGAATGAACGTTTATGGAGTTGAACTGTGCCAACATCAGGAGAATACACATTTTGTCACGTAGTGTAGTTGCCGAAAGACCGCCCACTATCCCTTACTGTGCAAAATATATGAAAATTCGCTTCAGTGGTCTGCGCGACTCGGTAGGATTATGGTAACACCGAAGAGAGGAAATAAGAATTCAGTACAGTTGTGTTCTCGGATGTTTAACAGTCAGTCAGTCGGGAGGGAAGTTTTATTCCTGTCTTTGTTTCGTTTTCGTCCAGAGGGCAACGGCAGATACAAACACAGATGTGAACGAAGCTGCCTTCCAGATCCTGGCCGCAGGAGCAACCAGTTATTCCTGGACACGACGCCGCAGCGTAGACGCAGAGCACACTGCAGGCTTCAGACAGTTTTCGCCTTATCTTTAAATTAAATTTTTTCGCGGGTTAAGAAGGCGTGAGGTTGGGGAGGGAGGGAGCGCAGTCCCAGTTCAGAACTCCCGCGTCTTCGCCAACACCTACTGGGAAGGAGGCAGATAGGCTTTATCGGGAGGACTTAGAGAGTCTACGGCGTGTAGTATGTCCTCTGATGACCATGTACTAGGCAGGTAGTTTGGGTTTATTTGCCCAGCAAACACTCTAATGTACAATGAACATGTAGAGAAGAATAGCTGAAATTTAAGAACAGCTACTTTATCAGCGCTGGCTTGCAATTTTCGTACGAAAAATACTTCTTATAAAACCCGGCTTATATTGGGACATTGCTGAGGTACGAAAAGTATCCGGAAACTTATTAGTGGATATTTATTTATCTATTGTATGGTCATTTAAGTACAATATTACACACAGTACTGACAACACATTTAATTTATAGATAGACACCTAAATTTTTAGTTTAATGAGTTTCATTATTCGTTGCCGTCAGGAAATCGTCGCAAGTACGACAGGCCCTGTTGGGACATTCTGTAACTATGTGATGAACGGTTTGCCTGGCTGCTCCACAGTCGCAGTTTGGAGATGGAGCCTTACCTCAGCTATGAGGAGAGGCCATGCCTGTGGAATGATTGGTGCATATTCTGTTAAACCTTGTCCATTCCATGAGTGGTCAAAGGCAAGGGGTTTCTTTGTTAGGCAGGGCAAGTTCTGGCAACGTGGAGGGCAAGCCTCTGACCAGCCTCGTTCTCATGGGTCTGTTGGGTCGACCTGAGACTGTGCAGTTAAATTGCTGTTTCCATAGATTTTTTTTACCATAGCTGGTTTCTTTGTAGGATAACATCTTTATAGATGTAGTTACAGGTTGCCTTGTATGTATTTAAACTCACGGAGTAGAGCTGATTTTCGTCGAAGTCCAGCGGGCGGAATGTGGCTAAGTATGGACAGCCGTTCGCCGGGAGTTGATCTTGGTGTACCACTGATAATTCTCATTTTGTTGTTCAACTGTGCGTCTAGAGTGCGCCATACAGGAGCGCCCAAGTTCTGGAGGCCGCAGAGTTTCAGCAGCGGAGCCCCAGGTTGTCATACACAGCTTATGTAGAATGATGATCCTAGTTGGTATCTTAGCATGGTGATTTCCAGATGCTGCTTGTGTGATAGTGTCTAGTCCAATGTAACCCCTAGACATTTTGGGTGCTGATTATGGTGAAGCAATCTGTCGCCAAAATAGACCTGGAACTGTCTATTCGCCGCTCTGTTGCATAAATGAAAGCAAGCCGTCGCTGTTTTAATGGGGTTTGGTTTCAATCTCCTCCTCCGAAAGTGTATTCCTGTTATCGCCAGATCAGATGTCCCCCTGCGGGTTCGGGGGCGAGAATAGGCCCGCGGTATTCCTGCCTGTCGTAAGAGGCGACTAAAAGGAGTCTCCAATGTTTTGGCCTTAATGTGATGGTCCCCCTTGGGGTTTGACCTCCATTTTTCAAAATTCTACAGAAGTACGAGCCTTTTGGGGAAGGACACCTTACATGGTGTACCACTGGTCCTAAGTGCACTAAGACTTTGGCACTCAGCATTGCACCGGCGTTGTCACCATCCCCATTATTCCTCAAATTGGGCCTAAACGCCTGATGGGTTGTCCAAGTTACGCCCATAGTGCATCTCCATCTGCACCAGCGATCATGATGGACTTTCCATGGCACCAGAAATCCAGCACGGTAGCCAGCCCGTTGTGGTGGGGTCGTCATGTACCCTCTAGGTTGTAGCCCCCTGACAACACAGGGATCGTACTGCCGATACCTGAGCTGCACCCTCCCCACGTTGGCCAAGGAGTAGATGCCCGTCTCCTTGGGGCATCAGGACTCCCGGCAATGGTCATCCTGCCAGGTGGCCCTTGCTGCGGCTGGGTGGCGCCCGTGGGGAGAGCCCCTGGTCGGAGTGGGTGGTATCGGGGCGGACGTTTCGCACATGAAACGTCAACACGTATCAGGTCGCTCTGCGGCCGAGTCTTCCAAAAGAAAAGGTACCATTTCTAGTTCTGGTTCTCCTGCCCTTTCCCCCTTGGCCACTCCATGGGAGGAGGGACAGGCCCGCCGGCTTGGGGCGAAGTACTTCCCCCGCTATTTGGTCTGTTCTCGAACAGATGGGGGGACGTTCGCCACCTCCAAGCCCATGTTCTTTGTTCAACACATTGAGGACGTCTTCGGGGAAATCGAGGCTCTCAGCAAGATGCGATCAGGGTCCGTTCTTATCAAGACCACCTCTGCCACACAATCGGCGGCACTCCAGGCGTGCGACCGCCTAGGGGACATCCCAGTCTCCATTGTCCCACATCTGGCACTAAATAGGACGCAGGGGGTCATTTTTCATCGTGACCTCCTGCTACAATCTGATGAGGAGCTCAGGGCCAACCTGGAGCGCCGCGGCGTGCTTTTCGTCCGGCGAGTCCAGCGCGGCCCCAAAGACCGTCGCATCGACACCGGGGCCTTTATCCTCGCCTTCGAGGGGGACGTTCTCCCAGAGAAGGTAAAGGTGATGTGCTACCGGTGCGACGTGCGACCTTACGTCCCGCCTCCTATGCGCTGTTTTAGGTGTTTGCGCTTTGGGCACATGTCGTCCCGGTGTGAGGCTGAGCCCCTTTGTGGCGACTGTGGACGTCCTCTTCGTGAGGAACATACTTGCACCCCACCACCTCGGTGCCCTAATTGTCCTGGCGTCCACTCGCCTAGGTCCCCAGACTGCCCCGCCTATCAGAAGGAGAAAAAAATACAAGCAATCAAAACTTTGGATCGGCTCTCTTATTCTGAGGCCAGGAAGAAGTATGACCGCCTTCATCCCGTGTCACTGGCCACTTCGTTTGCCTCCGTTGTGTCCACTCCTTCCGCTGTATCCTCACCTCTATCCTGTCCCCCCTCCGCCTCCTCTGCCCGTCAGGGGGCTCTGCCTCCGCCTCCCAAATCCCTCCCTTCCAACTCCTCCTCCCCCGTGGCCCCCACCCCCCCTGCACCAGGGGCCACCCTTCCTCCTCCTCCTCCCCCCACGCCACCTGAGAAGCGATCCTCTTCTCAGGCGTCCATCGGGGAAACGTTCCGGACCCCAGCTTCCGAGGTCCGGCGTTCCAAAACGGACCCCGCGCGTGAGGACCTTCTTCGGGTCCAGCCCACCATCCCTGTGCCTCCTCGGCCTTCCAAGAAGGCCTCCAAGAAGAAATCTCTATCCCCCTCTCCACCCCGGCGCGTTTCATCTGACGCTTCATCCGTGAGTCGCTGCTCCCGGCCGTCCTCAGTTTCGCCGGGACGCTCTGCTGCCAGGCGTTCCGCCGGCCTTTTGTCGGCAAATGATGCGGCCCCTCCTACACAATCAGGGACAGCGGCCGCAGCTGGCGACGAGTCGATGGAACCGGATCCGCCTGCCGTCAGTTGTAGCGTTGTTGCCTCGCAACCTGGCCCTCCGCGGCCATCGAGGTGACCAGCTCTTCCCCGTCTCGTTCCCCCAACTTTTTGACTAGCAATGGCGTTGTTTCATTGGAACATAAGAGGTATTCGACCTAATCGGGAGGAATTACAACTGCTCCTCCGCCTGCACTGTCCGCTCGTCCTTGGTCTCCAGGAAACCAAGTTGCGCCCGACTGACCGTATTGCCTTTTCCCACTATACCTCAGAGCGGTATGACCTCACCCCTGTGGACGGTATCCCAGCTCATGGTGGGGTCATGTTGCTCGTTCGGGACGATGTCTATTACCATCCCATCCCATTGACCACCCCACTCCAAGCAATAGCTATCCGCATTACTCTTTCTGCTTTTACTTTTTCAGTTTGTACCGTCTACACTCCACCGTCATCTGCTGTTAGTCGGGCTGACATGATGCACCTGATCGATCAGCTTCCCCCGCCGTTCTTATTGTTTGGCGACTTCAATGCCCATCATCCCCTTTGGGGCTCTCCTGCATCCTGTCAAAGAGGCTCACTCTTGGCGGATGTCTTCAACCATCTCAATCTTGTCTGCCTCAATACCGGCGCCCCGACTTTCCTCTCGGACTCTACTCATACCTACTCCCACTTGGACCTCTCGATCTGTTCTACCACTCTTGCCCGTCGGTTCGAGTGGTATGTCCTTTCTGACACCTATTCGAGCGACCACTTCCCCTGTGTCGTTCGTCTCCTGCACCACACCCCATCCCCACGTCCTTCGCGCTGGAACATACTGAAAGCTGACTGGGGGCTTTACTCCTCCCTGGCGACCTTTCCGGACCGCGATTTTTCCAGTTGTGACAGTCAGGTCGAATACCTCACGGCTGTTATTATCAATGCTGCCGAACGTTCCATACCTCGTACTACTTCTTCTTCACGTCGCGTTTCCGTCCCCTGGTGGAACGAGGCTTGTAGGGACGCTATCCGTGCTCGACGACGTGCTTTACGCACCTTTCGCCGCCATCCTACGTTGGCGAATTGTATTGAATACAAACGACTCCGAGCGCAATGCCGTAGAGTCATCAAAGACAGCAAAAAAGCTTGCTGGGCCTCTTTCACGAGCTCCTTTACCAGTTTTACTCCCTCTTCCGTTGTTTGGGGTAGCCTGCGCCGGCTGTCGGGCATTAAGGCCCACTCCTCAGTACCTGGCCTGACCTCAGGTAATGAGGTCCTTGTTGATCCTGTGGCTGTCTCCAACGCCTTTGGCCGCTTTTTCGCGGAGGTTTCAAGCTCCGCCCATTACCATCCTGCCTTCCTTCCCAGGAAAGAGGCAGACGAGGCTCGGCGACCTTCCTTCCACTCGCTGAATCTGGAGACTTACAATGCCCCCTTTACTATGCGGGAACTCGAACGTGCGCTTGCACTGTCCCGGTCCTCTGCTCCGGGGCCAGATGCCATTCACGTTCAGATGCTGGCACACCTTTCTCCGGCGGGCAAAAGCTTCCTTCTTCGTATCTACAATCGCGTCTGGACCGAAGGTCAGGTCCCCATGCGTTGGCGTGACGCTGTTGTTGTTCCTATACCCAAACCCGGGAAGGATAGACACCTTCCTTCTAGTTACCGCCCCATTTCTCTTACAAGCTGTGTCTGTAAGGTGATGGAGCGCATGGTTAATGCTCGGTTAGTTTGGATTCTTGAATCTCGACGACTACTTACTAATGTCCAATGCGGCTTTCGTCGCCGCCGCTCCGCTGTTGACCACCTTGTGACCTTGTCGACATTCATCATGAACAACTTTTTGCGAAGGCGCCAAACGGTAGCCGTGTTCTTCGACTTGGAGAAGGCTTATGATACCTGTTGGAGAGGAGGTATCCTCCGCACTATGCACAAGTGGGGCCTACGCGGTCGTCTGCCCCTTTTTATTGATTCCTTTTTAACGGATCGAAAGTTTAGGGTACGTGTGGGTTCCGTATTGTCCGACGTCTTCCTCCAGGAGAACGGAGTGCCTCAGGGCTCCGTCTTGAGCGTAGCCCTTTTTGCCATCGCGATCAATCCAATTATGGATTGCATTCCACCTAATGTCTCAGGCTCTCTCTTTGTCGATGACTTCGCGATCTACTGCAGTGCCCAGAGAACATGCCTCCTGGAGCGCTGCCTCCAGCGTTGTCTAGACAGCCTCTACTCATGGAGCGTGGCAAATGGCTTCCGGTTCTCTGAAGAGCAGACGGTTTGTATCAACTTTTGGCGATATAAAGCGTTCCTTCCGCCATCCTTACATCTCGGTCCCGTTGTTCTCCCATTCGTGGACACAACTAAGTTTCTAGGGCTCACATTGGACCGGAAACTGTGTTGGTCTCCACATGTCTCTTACTTGGCGGCCCGTTGTACACGTTCCCTTAATGTCCTCAGAGTTCTTAGCGGTTCATCTTGGGGAGCGGATCGCACTGTCCTGCTTCGCTTGTATCGGTCCATTGTCCGATCGAAGCTGGATTATGGGAGCTTCGTCTACTCGTCCGCTCGGCCATCCCTCTTACGCCGGCTCAACTCCATCCACCATCGGGGGATACGTCTTGCGACTGGAGCCTTCTACACTAGTCCTGTCGAGAGTCTTTACGCTGAAGCTGCCGAGTTACCGTTGACCTACCGGCGCGACATACTGCTGTGTCGGTATGCCTGCCGGCTGTTGTCTATGCCCGACCACCCCTCTTACAAGTCCTTCTTCGCCGATTCTCTCGACCGTCAGTACGGGTTATATGTGTCTGCCCTGCTGCCCCCCGGAGTCCGCTTCCGTCGCCTGCTTCGACAATTGGATTTTGCCCTCCCTACCACCTTCAGAGAGGGTGAGAGCCCGACACCACCTTGGCTCCAGGCTCCGGTTCGTATTTATCTCGACCTCAGCTCACTCCCGAAGGAGGGTACTCCGGCTGCAGTGTATTGCTCCCGGTTTGTCGAACTTCGTGCTCGACTTGCTGGTCACACCTTTATTTACACCGATGGCTCCAAAACTGACGATGGTGTCGGCTGTGCCTTTGTCGTCGGGACCGCCACCTTTAAATACCGGCTCCTTGACCAATGTTCCAGCTTTACGGCCGAGCTTTTTGCTCTCCATCAGGCCATTCAGTATGCCCGCCGCCACCGTCATTCATCGTATGTCCTCTGCACTGACTCACCCAGTGCTCTTCAGAGCCTTGGGGCTCCCTATCCAGTCCATCCCTTGATTCAACGAATACAGCAGTCCCTCCATTGTTTCGCTGATAATGGCGGTTCTGTCAGCTTTCTGTGGGTCCCCGGACATGTAGGAGTGCCTGGGAATGAGGCTGCGGATGCTGCAGCCAAGGCTGCAGTCCTCCAGCCTCGGCCAGCCTCCCATTGTGTCCCGTCATCTGACGTTTGTGGGGATGTCTGTAAGCGGCTTGTGTCCTTGTGGTGGGATGCTTGGTCATCCCTCCAAGGAAACAAGCTCTAGGCAGTAAAACCGCTCCCAACTGCTTGGACAACTTCCTCCCGACCATCTCGGCGCGAGGAGGTCCTTCTGACCAGGTTGCGGATTGGGCATTGCCGGTTTAGCCACCGCTACCTGCTCTCTGGTGACCCAGCCCCGCAGTGCCCTTGTGGTCAGGCATTAACGGTGCGCCATGTTTTATTGTCGTGTCCCCGTTTTAGTCAATTTCGTGTTGTCCTGTCCCTGCCATCTACCTTACCGGATGTTTTAGCTGATGACGCTCGAGCAGCTGCTCGTCTTCTGCGTTTTATAACTTTAACTGGCTTGACCAAAGACATTTAACCTTTTTACTTATTTCATCTGCATCTTTGTCCGGTCCTTTTGATGTCCCCCCATCCCCTTGAGTTTTAGCAGGTTCCTTGTGCTCTAACACCAGTGACTGGGCGCTAATGACCTCAGCAGTTGAGCGCCCTTAAACCCTACCAAAAAAAAAAAAAAAAAAAAAAAGATCAGATGTTAAGATGGCTTCATTTTATTCAAAATTTCGATGCTCCACTGCCAGCACCCAATTACTGGCGTATCCAGGCTGAAGAGGTACAGTTTTAGATATGTCTGAGATGCACAGATTAAACAGGAGTGGGGCAAGGACAGATTCCTGAGATAGTCCATCATTTAGTGTCTTTGAAGACCTTATCCAATTTCCCAGTACGACCTGGAATGACCTTCCAGCAAGCATGATGCTAATAAGTTGGACTGTTTTTCTGCATGGGATTATTTGAATGAGTTTTTAGAGAAGACCGTGTCTCCATACTATATCATAAGCTGCTAAGAGATCTAAAAATATAGCAGATGTTTTTAAATTCTTTTAAAAGCTTGCTTCTATGTAGGTCGTGGGTGACATTATCTGGTCTGGACAAGTTCGTTCTTGGCGAAAACCAGCTCGTTCAATCGGAATTTTCTCAAGTACTAACTAAGGGTATTTCCACCATTCTTCTTTTACAGCTTGAACCATGCAGGGGATATTTTCAATGAAGTGTTTGAATGTCCGAGGAGAAATAGCAGTGACGTTGACCGGTGGCATCTGGAGTGAAGTCGACATTTTAACTCGTCCAAAAATAGTTACGTTAGGTTTAGATAGGGACTTTGGGCAGGTCAGTCCATTTCAGGACAGTTACTTTCCACAAATCATTCTCTCTCTCTCTCAAGCTGCTTTGACATGCTCATACAGCCATAGTGCTCGACTGTTCCTCCATCGTACGGAGCACACAATGGTGTAAATTGTGCACACATCCTTCCACATTTAGCTTTTTTAAGCACAAGGAGACCAACCCTAACTTCAAAAAACACCACCATACCATACCATACCATACCATACCATACCATACCACCACCAGCACCACCACCACCTCCTCCTCCTCCTCTGTATTTCACTGTTAGCTTTACATATGATGACGGGTAACATTAATCAGACAGTATCCAAATCGTTCTATCGGATTGCCACAAAGTATAGCGTCATTCATCCCTCCCAGTCACTCGTTTAGAGTCATCCACGGTCCAGTGGATTCGATCATTACACCACCTCGAGCATCAGATAGCAGTAGGTACAGAAACGTGCAGCTTATGAGGAGCTGCACGATTATTGTACCTTTTCTTTCTTTAACTCTCTACGCAGTCATTATGCTATCTGGACTGCTAGTAGCTCTTCGGAGCTCACGAGTGATTTATTCGGCAGTTTTCATGCGAACTTTTACAACCATCCTTTGCAAAGCTCCAAGCTCCCTTTCCGTCAGTACGTGAGGCCTGCCTGTACTTGGTTTATCTGAGGTCGTTCCTTCGTGTTTCCACTTCAGTTACATTACCAATAGTCGACTTGAACAGCTTTAGGAGGGTTGAATGTCCGTAACGGATTTGATACGCAGGTGACGTCGAGTGATTAGTCCACGCCTGAAGTGATTGTGCCCACCTGAACGACCAATTCTACTGTCACTGCTTCATTGCTGCCAACACAACACTCCCTGCCTCCTTCCACATTGGCGGGTTTGTCTCTTGTAACATCCAGTGGTCAATTCCGCATGTCATATGGGTGTCCAAATGCTTCTCATCAGATAGAATATTTAAGGCAGAATCTTAAAATATTCTTCAAATCCTTGGTCGCTCTTCCCTATTCTCTACGTCCCTCCTAGAGTGAAGGCAATATTACACGAACAAAACCTCGGTAATTCAGGTAACGAGTCCTTTACATTCTTGCATTGGTCTGATTCCATCTTGTCACAATGTCTCCTTGCATAACTGGCATTTGTCCTTGTTTACTACTATCCCAAATTCTTCCAGTGCACAGAAGACCATCTGCAGCTACTCTTCATGTTGTTCAGGCAAAGAGGAAAAAATCAGTGTATCGTCTAGTTATAGGAAACAGAACGGGAAGTGACTGAGAGCCATACTGATAAAATGCTGCCAAATCTGGTCAGAGATTTTTAATGCACGAAGCTTGTACAAGTATTCACTTAATACGAAAGGAGTAATGATGGCAGTCTTGTAAATGTCCTCCATTGCCATTGGGATCTGTAGATACACCTTTTCACAATTAATAACACTAAATACTGAAGTTCTCATTATTTGGTATAGGATTTCTGTCTGGTACTGTTTGGGGGTTTAGTGCTCTGTAATCCTTGCACATACTACATGCGCAACTCTTTTTAGACATTAAGTGGATGGATGAGGCCCATGTACTGTATGAGGGTCACCCATTACCCTGTTTAATAGTTCAGTAGCTGCTTTAGCGACGTATAACTTGGCTGGAGCTTCATGGTAGACTGGCGGTCCTTCAGAAGAGTTTATTCTGTGGACAGTATTATCCCAAATGCCACAAAATACTAGACAAAACACAAGCAACACTGCAAGAGTGAAGCGATTCACAGACATAAATCGCCGACCTATAAATTCTCCAAGTTTACTGCTTCGCAATCTGAGCCTGGTCGTAATGCTGAACTTTCACACAAACATCTAATTATTATCCACTTAACACATGTTCATAACTGTATATATTGAGCACCTTCCATAATGAAGTCGATAAGATATGGGGACTTTGTCAAATTACTTTGTTGCGCATATTTCACATGGTCGTTGACCCAAGTGGGAGGAGAAATGAAGTCGCTCTCTCTCTCTCTCTCTCTCTCTCTCTCTCTCTCTCTCTCTCTCTTTCTCTTTATCATCTCATAATTAAACTGCTCCATATTGTTTGTCGCACTTTGTAAACGGTTTGGTTTCTTAAGTGTTAATGAAAACTGTGTGCTTGTTCCCACTAAACCCTAGTTATCCTCCTTTAGCTCATCGATATGCAACAGGGTTTTGGAACAAATATTGTGCTCAAACATAATGAACTACCTCTGTCAACGCGGACTAAGAAAACATCGTTCTTGTGAAACACAACTAACTCTTTTACTCACACGAAGTGTTGAGTGCAATTGACAAGGGTCTTGAAATTGATTCCGTATTTCTAGATTTCCAGGAGGCTTTAGACACTGTAACACACAAGCGTCTTGTAGTGAAATTGCGTGCTTACGGAATATCGTCTGTCATGTGACTGGAATCGTGATTTCCTGTTGGAGAGGTCACAGTTCGTAGTAATGTACGGGAACTCATAGAGTAAAACAGAAGTTATTTCTGGCATTCGCCAAGATGATTATGTCTGTTGTCAAGTAATCAGAAGATCAAAATGAATTGCAAAACCGATTTAGAAAAGACATCTGTATGATGCGAAAATTGGCAGTTGACCTTAAATAATGAAAAGTGTGAGGTCATCCCCATGAGTGCTAAAAGGAATCCGTTACAAGTCGATTACACGATAAATCACTCAAATCTCAAGACCGTAAATTCAACTACATACCTAGGCATTGCTATTACGAACAACTTAAAATGTAAAGAATACATAGTAGGCTGGTCGCGGCGGAGTTAGTCCTCCCTCGGGCATGGGTGTGTGTGTTTGTCCTTAGGATAATTTAGGTTAAGTAGTGTGTAAGCTAAGGGACTGATTACCTTAGCAGTTAAGTCCCGTAAGATTTTACACAATACATAGTAAATGTTGCGGTGAAAACAAACCAAAGCTTGCTGTTTATTCGCGGACCACTTAGAAAATGTAACATATCTACTAAAGCGACTGCCTACATTACTCTCGTTCGTCCTCTTTCGGAGTTCCGCTGCTCAGTGTGGAATCCTTCCCGGATAGGATTGATGTAGTACATCGAGAAAATTCAAATAACGTTAGATTTAGTATTATTCCGAACTAGGACCTAGTGTGTCACGGACATGGTACGGGATTTGAGGGTGGACATGACTAAAACAAAGGCGTTTTTCGTTGCTGCAGAATCTTCTCACGAAATTTCAATCACAAATTTCTCCTCCGAATTCAAAATTTTTTTTTATTGGCACGGATTTACATAGGGGTAACGTTCATCAAAATAGAATAAGGAAAATCAACACTCAAACGGAAAGATACAAGTGTTTGTTTTTTCCGCGCACTGTTAGAGATCGGAATAATAGAGAATTAGTGTGTAGGTGGTTCGATGAACCCTCTGCCGGGCACTTAAGTGTGATTTGCAGATAACCGTTGTGGATGTAGACGGAGTTTCAGAAGCTGTTCTTTAGACTGCTATCCGTTCACGTAACAGTGATCATACTGCTGGAAGCCAAATCTGAATGAACTCATGAAACAAATTTCCATCTCGGATATTTGCTGAGGCTGCATTGTGTATAGGCCTAAATTCTATCGTGATCAGTCAGCCGATGTGTTCCAGCTAGCTACTTGGTTCAAGTATCTCCTTTGTAGCATATACAGTGAAAATTTAATCATGTAGTGGAAAAAAAAGAAAAATTCACTATTATTGGAGACATGGCTTCAAAAAAGAATTGTTTTCTTCACTTAGTTTTTCTCATTAATTTACTCATGTGAACAGTCTCACAGCTATTTTGATACATGGAATGTGTAGAATAGTACAAAACAGAATAATAAGTCTCAGTCGTACTACACGCCTAAACGAAGTTGCCACAAGGCGCTGTGGCTGATGGCAGTGTTGCCAACTCTAAAAAACCCGAGTCGCTAGATTCAATATCAAAAGTCGCTAGAAAGTCGCTAAAACTGATTTTACTAGGGGTGTACTGAAAATTTCGTGCTGTGAATGGTGCAATAAGCCAGTGGGGGAGGGGGGGGGGAATAAAATATTTATAAAAACTCTCATACGTAATTGCTATATTGTCTTAATTAAATGACGCATCGCTTGCAACAACATATATATATATATATATATATATATATATATATAAAATACGCTAACGTTTAATTAAATTTGTTATCATAATTGACGCAACACATAAATTGTTGTTTCAATCACAGTAGTCAAATATACTAGAAATATACAACTATATTTCTAACAAAAGAAAGCAAGAAAACAAATTAAGTTACAAAATATATAAATACCGGTATGTCAGCTATTCATCGTCGTCACTCAGAAGATCGAATAACTCTTCTGTTTCATGCTCTGACAGAACTGTAGTTGATGTAGAGGGTTGAACGTCGCTCAACAGATGATGCAGTTCGACTGGTTTTGTCACAAAAGGGTAACTTTTGTTCGTTCCAACAAGCTCCAATACGTCTGACGGTATGTCAAAAGATGCACAATCTTTATTTTGTTTCTTCAGCTGGTCTCTCAATATGATCAAAGCATTAATTGTCTTTAACTATAATCTGTTACGTTGTTCAGTTTTTATAATGTTCATAGAACTGAATATTCTTTCCATTTCTGCATTTTAATGCGGTAGGCATAGAACAGTCATTGCTAGCTGTGAAATCAAAGAAAAAGGATTCTCCCCTGCGGTATTTTCATTCTGCAAAACCTCACTCCAAAATAAAACAGTGTTAGTAGAGTTATTCCACCTAATGAAGTTGATATTATGCCATTCTTGCAGCATACCGTCTATGAAATCGCTACTAAAACCCAGTTATTTGGCTACATCCGCTACAGCATTATTTTTATTCACTTTTAGTGTTTCTTTAACATTCAGCATTGACATTTTCTTCAGGATCGTAACTTTACTTGGCAGTCTTTGTTGAATTTCTTTTATTAGTTTCAGGCTAAACTGAATGCATCTCTTCTTCAAATAAACTTTATTTTCTTCAGACAAACTTGACTCAGACAATTTCTATAGTTAAAATCTTAGTTTTGTTAATGAAAATACTGGCCCAAAATAGTTTTGAGTCGTCAGTACTCCAAAAGTCGCCAGATAAGTCGCTAAATAATTTTTGTCGCTAAAACGTTTTTTTTTTTTTTGTCGCTAAGACGAGGGCAAAAGTCGCCATTTCTAGCGACAAAGTCGCTAAATTGGCAACGCTGGCTGATGGGAGCGACCCTAAAGGCATTTCCCATTCACAGTCGCTCCCATCAGCCATCGCGTCGAGTGTCAAATTTGTTTAGGCGATTCATACGTACGGCCAGATTTAGTTCAATGTTGTTCTTGCCATTATAATGTTTACAATTTATTTCAAATTGCTTTAAGTGTTTCCAGGAGCATGTGGAGACGATCCCGACTCGACTTCCAAAGCTGACGTCTTCAAAACCAGCGGCTAATCCACTTCAGTTCATCAAAGTTGGTCCCTGTGACTTGTATCGATCAGCGCAGGAGCAAATTCGAAAAGTAGAAGAAGTGAAGAAAATAAAGGAAAAGCGAGATGAAGCTGAGGATTGGCAATCGGTAACTTGTAGGATAAACAGTACTATCATTTTCAAATTCTTAGTTTCAGATTATTTGTTAATATATTAAATGCTTTCTATCTGGAAGAGGTGGTTTTATGTTGTTAGAAAAGTAATTTTTATGTTGACGGAATCTTTCGTCGGTTCTTGGTAGAAAACATTGTAAGAAATGAGAAGCACCAGTTTGCTTTTGTTCTACAGAATTACTTTTATTGTGTTAATCGGTTTTCGGCTTACAAAGCCTGTATCAGACATTTACTGAGTATTGTCACCAAAGAAGTTACAACGTTTGCAAACATTGGTCAAGAAATTACACGTCTAGATTGAAGTAGAAACATACATTAAGTAACATCTTTGACAGTGTGGTGGCAATGCAATGAAAAAGTAAAAAAATTTAACAGTAAACAAATAAAAATGGAGTAGACAGAAAAAGCTTAACACAAAATAGGAACAGCAACTCCATTCTCTCTTGACTCTTGTTTCCGTTATAAATTACTCTACAATCTTCTGATGTAAAGTACTATTTCCAGCCCACCTCCTCACATAGTTCTAAAACTTGGCACTTTTTCATAGTCTTTTTGACTTCATCTTGTTTCCATATTTAATAGTATTCGCACATTCCATGTACCAATGTTCAATTTATCTTTCTCTTCTTTTTATAGTCTTCCTACTTCTTCTCTGCAAGGATTTCATTCAGTGATGACCTAATAAGCCTCGCCATTCCTCCTGCAGGACCATGGAATGATATTCGTGTGCAGATTGGCACTGACAAGTGTAAACATGATCAGAGGGGAAACTTGTGAAGGCGGACCACACTCATTTAGATGAAGATCTTAGTATTGAAAACCTAGAGTCTGGGGAGACTTAAAATAACCTTTGATAGAGGAAAATAATTCACTTTGTTATAATATAACTTTCTGCTGTCTCACAAGATTTTCTTTTGTTTATTTCTTGTATGATACATCTGGGAAATGATTCCACTTCAGAAACAGAATTTATCTAGTTGCATCAAATAAGAAATAAGAGAACTATGAGTGGCAGCAGAAAAACTATTTTATAACAAACAGAAGCATTGTATTTACAGTAACAGTCTTTTGCCAACCATTTAAATGGGAAATCTGTACAGTGGGATGTAATTAGATTGCAAAAGAGACAGTGAAGAAAAACAGTATTTCAAGAACACTGCAGGGGGGAAATTTGCTCTTACAAACTGAACTGAAAACAAAAAACCAAATTACAGCTGTAGGATAGACTGAACCCAATATGATATTTTATTTGGTAATTTGCTGAACGAAGGGAAAAACTCGATCTAAAACCTCAACCTCAAGTGGTGGAGGCCATGCTTCAGGCAGCTAATGTAGGTTGGGACCAACTGTCTCTCAGAAAAAGGAGCCATTCTCTGTTAAGTGCCAGTGGTCTGCTTGGAGGAAAGATGAGTGGATAGAAGAGGTAGGGTACCCACTTTGCCTTAAGATGGAAAACTACCCATGAAGATTGCTGAGTGACCAAGGTTAGTGGTATGGAGGAAAAGCAACAGGAAACTACCACATTAAAGATCCACCTGGATATCCCACTTCTAGCAATGATGTATCTTTACTGAACGTGGGTTTCAGATCCCATCATCCGGCAGGAGGAATGGTGAGGCTTATTAGGTCATCACTGAATGAAATCCTTGCAGAGAAGAAGTAGGAAGACTATAAAAAGAAGAGAAAGATAAATTGAACATTGGTACATGGAATGTGTGAATACTACTAAATATGTAAACAAGATGAAGTCAAAAAGACTATGAAAAAGTGCCAATTGAGTATTTTAGAACTATGTGAGAGGAGTTGGGCTAGAAATAATCACTTTACGTCAGAAGATTGTAGAGTAATTTATAACAGATACAAGAGTCAAGAGAGACTGGAGTTGCAGTTATATTAACAAAGAAGTGGATGCATAATTTAATGAACACATACTGTGTGAGTGGTAGTATATAAATTGAAAAGGTAAAAGCTAGCCCAGTTGATATAAAAATAACTCAAATATATATATACAAACAGTAATGATTAACAAATATGAATTATTCATGACTCCAGTGAAGAATTGATGGAAATGATGCATCAAAAACAATGTTATTCTCATGGGAGATTTAATGCACTGGTACCCATATAAGATAACTACAAGTATGCTGTTAAGTTTGGATTGGGAAGAATCAATTCAAGAGTTAAGAAATTTTTAGAATTTTGTGAACATCATGAGATGATTTTAACAAACACATATTCTGAAGCTCCAGAGAGAAGGTGCTACATGTGGAGATAGTGGGAGATAAGTGATTGATTATATAATAGTAAAGCAAAGGTACAGGAACCAAGTAAAATATTCACAGTTGCCCAGGTGCTAATAGAGATAGGGGCCATACAAATATTGTGGCAAAATGCAATGTAGGATTTAAGCAGCACCAGCTGAAATACCTAAGGGAAAGGTAATATATAAATTGAAGGTTACAGAGGCTGCATAGGAATTAAAGCATGCAACGATGGAATCTCACAGGGTCAAAAGGAGCTGGGATGCTTTGGTGTCAAATATAACTAATACAGACACTTTAGGAATTAGGTAGTTAGGACGGTGAAAACATTGGATGACCCCAGAAATATTGGAATTTGTTGACAAAAGGAGTAGACTAAAAGAGAGCCCTGATCAATGTAACACTATCAGAAACAAGATACCAACAATGTGACATTCAGAGAAAATAAAGTCTGGGAAAAATTAAACAAAGAAGTGAGTGGCCATTTTAAATATGGTTAACAGGATGAAGCTTACTTAAAGGTTAAACTGTTGCAGCATAGACAGAGAACCAACAGTAATTCTGTGACAGATAAAAATGGTAAGCTGTCTTTTGACACAGATGTGACATGACATGTGAAGAGTTTATTGAAGACATGTACAGTAACACTAAATTTCCTTGCAGTAAATAGATGAAAATCAAATGAAGCAATGAGTGTACATTACATCCCTGCAGAGCTCCTACAGCAAATAAGTGTCAACATTAAAAGCAAATTGTTTAACCTGGTATCTAAATGTTACAAAGAGGATATGTACCCCACCAGACTTCACAATTCTTAGAACTGTTGCAGACAGTACAAGTTCTGTCATGTGCATCAAAAGTATTACTGTGAATGATTAAAGAGATGATTAAAAAAAACAAATTGGAACTTAGCCAATGATCAGTTTGGCTTCAAATTACCACAAGGAATGAGCGAAGAAATATTGGCACTATGTCACTTTCTGAAGAAGATTAGAAGGAAACCGAAAAACATATTCACCACTTCTTGACCAGGAAATGGCATTTGATATGATTAATTGTAAGTTTATATTTAAAATGATGTGCAAAGTAGAACTTGACTGTAAAGATGGGTCATTGTACTTTAGAGCATGTACAAAAGTCAAAGTAAAGAATTGAATATTGTTTGTGTTGTGGTCTTCAGTCCTGAGACTGGTTTGATGCAGCTCTCCATGCTACTCTATCCTGTGCAAGCTTCATCATCTCCCAGTACCTACTGCAACCTACATCCTTCTGAATCTGCTTAGTGTATTCATCTCTTGGTCTCCCTCTACGATTTTTACCCTCCACGCTGCCCTCCAATACTAAATTGGTGATCCCTTGATGCCTCAGAACATGTCCTACCAACCGATCCCTTCTTCTGGTCAAGTTGTGCCACAAACTTCTCTTCTCCCCAATCCTATTCAATACTTCCTCATTAGTTATGTGATCTACCCATCTAATCTTCAGCATTCTTCTGTAGCACCACATTTCGAAATCTTCTATTCTCTCTTGTCCAAACTATTTATCGTCCATGTTTCACTTCCATACATGGCTACACTCCATACGAATACTTTCAGAAATGACTTCCTGACACTTAAATCTATACTGGATGTTAACAAATTTCTCTTCTTCAGAAACGCTTTCCTTGCCATTGCCAGCCTACATTTTATATCCTTTCTACTTCGACCATCATCAGTTATTTTGCTCCCCAAATAGCAAAACTCCTTTACTACTTTAAGTGCCTCATTTCCTAATCTAATTCCCTCAGCATCACCCGACTTAATTAGACTACATTCCATTATCCTTGTTTTGCTTTTGTTGATGTTCATCTTATATCCTCCTTTCAAGACACTGTCCATTCCATTCAACTGCTCTTCCAAGTCCTTTGCTGTCTCTGACAGAATTACAATGTCATCGGCGAACCTCAAAGTTTTTATTTCTTCTCCATGAATTTTAATACCTACTCCGAATTTTTCTTTTGTTTCCTTTACTGCTTGCTCAATATACAGATTGAACAACATCGGGGAGAGGCTACAACCCTGTCTTACTCCCTTCCCAACCACTGCTTCCCTTTCATGTTCCTCGACTCTTATAACTGCCATCTGGTTTCTGTACAAATTGTAAATAGCCTTTCGCTCCCTGTATTTTACCCCTGCCACCTTTAGAATTTGAAAGAGAGTATTCCAGTCAACATTGTCAAAAGCTTTCTCTAAGTCTACAAATGCTAGAAACGTAGGTTTGCCTATCCTTAATCTTTCTTCTAAGATAAGTCGTAAGGTCAGTATTGCCTCACGTGTTCCAGTGTTTCTACGGAATCCAAACTGATCTTCCCCGAGGTTGGCTTCTACTAGTTTTTCCATTCGTCTGTAAAGAATTCGTGTTAGTATTTTGCAGCTGTGACTTATTAAGCTGATAGTTCGGTAATTTTCACATCTGTCAACACCTGATTTCTTTGGGATTGGAATTATTATATTCTTCTTGAAGTCTGAGGGTATTTCGCCTGTTTCATACATCTTGCTCACCAGATGGTAGAGTTTTGTCAGGACTGGCTCTCCCACGGCTGTCAGTAGTTCCAATGGAATATTGTCTACTCCGGGGGCCTTGTTTCGACTCAGGTCTTTCAGTGCTCTGTCAAACTCTTCACGCAGTATCATATCTCCCATTTCATCTTCATCTACATCCTCTTCCATTTCCATAATATTGTCCTCAAGTACATCGCCCTTGTATAGACCCATATTAATGATAGCAAGAAAGAAGCATAAAATCAGAAGGAGAATGAGACAGGGGTGCCCTCTACTATATTACTTATTTAATATGTTCATCGAGCAGACAATAACAACAGTGAAAGAAAATAAGACTGGAATCAAAAGCAATTGTATAAATTTGCAGCAGATTTACCAGTGACACTATAATAGTGGCAGACTCGGGGAAGCATCTAAATAAAATGCTTAAGGCCTTGAATAAAGAAATAACTAAGCTAAAAATATACTGGCTTGATAAAAGTCACAGTTATAGACAAGAAAGGAGGTGGAGGTAAGACACGTGAGAAAAGGAAGTGAGCAATTCAAGGAAGTAGCAGAATTTTGTTGCCTTAGTAGCAATGCGGAAGAAAACAAGCTATGTCTCAGTGAAATAGAGGAATACCACTGGCCAAGAGCATCTTCCAAAGGAACCACCACCATCTGCTGAACAATCACATCAGCTACCACACTAAGAAAAGATTTGTAAACATGTTTGTATAAAATTTGCTGGGCACCTAATCAGACATTATTATTATTATTATTATTATTATTATTATTATTATTATTATTTATTTTGAGATGCTAAAGTTGCTTACTGTATATGGTGTACTTCACTGAATAGCTGACCTTGACAGAGGATACGTGACACTTAAGGAAGGACGACAAAGTCTGAGGCAAATAAATGTGTATTACAGTGCTATAATTGGATTTGTCAGGCATAAAATCCAGCACATACATGGTGCACTAATGCACAAATAATAAAGTCTGACATGGCAAATGAAAAGGTATCATTGCCTAGATTACGGAATGCTGAAAGGGAATTCAAACAGAATGCAGAAGGTACTCATACTGGCTCATTCCCACAAAGTAACCTCAAAATGGAAACTGAGAATAAGCTAAACAAAACCTGGGTCTGCATGTTGTTTACCAAAAAACCCTGGAGAACTGAAATATTGACAGATAAGATGCACATGTGGCAAAAGAAGAAGATTAAGAGCTGAGTCAGAAGCTCTCATAGTGGTTGCACAAGATCAGTCCTTAAAGAGGAGAAAAGATGAATGTATAAGGAAAAGCACCCAAAATTATAAATGTTAACTTTGTGGAATATACTTTGATCCCACAGGCCACATGATACCAGGCTGTTCCATCTTTGTGAAGAATGAATACTTAGAGGCACAATCAGTTGTGCTCATACAGTCATTAGTAAATACTCAGATCTCGCAACCAAATGGTATGACCATGTATGAAGCAGCTAAGACAGCTGGCCTTAATACTGATCCACATGATCAACAAACATGTACTGACTGAATGGTAGCAGCTAATAAGCCTGACATTGTTGTATATCAACCAAATAAAAAGATCATGCCCCTTAGTTGATGCTTCCATTCTGTGTGATGGATGATGATAATGACGACGACACACGCCCGGTCCCCAGGTAGAGAAAAATCGCCAACCCGGCTGTGAATCGAACCTGGTACCCCATGATCCAGAGGCAGCAACACTAGCCACTAGACCACAAGCTGTATCGTTGATGTTCTTGGATCAGTACTACGTAACCCAAAGAGCAGTTTGTCTTAGAACCCTAGAGCACAGTAAAGACACTGAAATACTAGGTACAGTACTCTTTGGAACAGTCCATCTCTCGGATGAAGTATTTTAAAATTGCCAAGTCACCAGACCTACTCTTGAGAAAGCTGGAAGTAACTTGGAGTAGACTTAGCTGTAGCCACTATTGTAATTTCTGTTGTGATAAATAAATTTGTTGTTGTAACTGGTGAAAATTGGTGAATAATACAGGTTGAGGAAGACTAAGAAATCATTCATAAACAGCATATCACACTGTCTCAAAGACATCTAGAACTTAGAGGCAAAAGTCAGTCCCATGTGTCATCTAATGCAGAAAGGACAAAACTCCAAAGCTCAAACTGACCACAGAAAACAGCTGGCTCCATTGAACACTATTAATGCTGCTCTTTCTGTTATTCAAGTAACAGTAAGTGAGTAAGTGAAGAAGTGAAACGGCTCACATATGATAAAGCACCAACAAAACTAGAACAAGTAAGGTCACTGCAATGAAATCTTGCCAAACAATTAAAACCAAAGTGGAAGCTCGAACTGGGACTGAAAAATAAGTGTGATAGCTCGTGTAAGCAACTTGAAGAACATGAAAGAGCATAAGTTGAATGAAAAAAGAACAAAGGGGATCTTAAAATAAGTACTGGCTGAATACAAGAAAAAATTGAAGCTTTGGAAATTGTGAAGCAACAGCCAGAGAAATTGGAAGATCATAGACCAGGACCATCCAGTAGCTGCAGTTTCCAATCAAACAAGGAGCAGTTGTTACAGAGACTTAATCAGCAAGCATATATACAAATTGAAAACCAGAGAAGTGGCCGCAACCCAGTGCTGGAAAAATGTCTGTAGAACTGAAAAAGAGCACAACAAACCTACAGAGAGAACAAAGGACTTAGAGAAGAAATTTTCTAAGAACAGATTGCAACACCTAGAGATAAAAACAGAAATGAGCAACTAAAAGACTTAAAGTCAAGAACAGGACATCTCCTCACAATGATCAACTGCACAGTTACTGGCTCAAGTACCTAACAGGTCTGCAGGTGAAAATGGCCAAACTGTTTAACATAATGTTGCAGACAAAAAAGGTCAGTGAATGGCTAAGAGCTATAAAAATGTATTTAATACATGATGACACAGCTAAAGCGACAATAACACATCTGCTCACAATGATAAAATTGCTGAGAGGCATCACAGACAGCAACAGAATTTCTGGAAGAAAACATCATACTACTTGAACAAAAAGATAACAAACAAAGAAGCAGGAGCACAAGAAACCAGCATATGATAAACAAAATTAGTCTGGAAAACTGTAAAAGCTGGAAAACAAATCTAACTAGAAGCTGAATTGACTACAAAAAAACCTTAGATCACTGCCACGCAGTTGGATCATAACATGCGTGGAAACCTTCAGGGTCAGAACAAATCAGAAAAAAAACCAGAACATGCTGTGGAGCACTAGAAAACGGTAGTACCCGTCGGTGATGAGTCACAGACTAGTTAACATAAAGAGAGGCATTTTCCACAGGGACTCACAGTCCCTAGTACTGTTAATGATCACTGTGATCCCACTGTCAACTATTGTACAGAAAGCAAATCTGAGCTATCAGACAGGGAAAAATTCTCAGATAATATCCCATCAGCTGTACATGGATGACTTGAAACTCTATGGAAGATGTAAAATTGAAATACAGCCTCTAAATAATACAGTCTGAATTGTCAGCATGGATTTCAGCTTAGACATATGCGCCACACTGACACTAAAGAAGGGCACAATCTCAGAAGGTGAAGGCATCGAAATGCCAGATGAGACACCCAACAAGTGACACCAGCCAGAAGCCTACAAATGCATAAGTGCTTAAGAATTGGAAAACATGAAGCATCGGCGTTTTGAAAAAAATACGGTCAGCAGAGAGTACATGCAAAGCATCAGATACATTTTGAAAAGCAAACTACATGGTGGAAACAGTACCAAGGCAGTAAACGCCTGCCTGCATAGCTGAGCATGTTACCATGCCACTTCATGGAGACGACCCTGTCTTGAATCGAATCCATCTCGAGGATTAACAATCAGGGGCAGTGAGCTGACTGCCTGGATGTGGTTTTTAGGCAGTGTCCAACATCCATTTAGGTAAATACTGAGCAGGTTCACATGACCCCCTCTCAGATACACGCTATGAAAACATTAGGAAAATGTTCTCACACTTGAACATTAGGTTTTCTCTAGATGTTGACAGATAAGCTATGCAGATTCCGTCCTGGGGGAAGTGGTGGTGTCAGGAATGGCATGCAGCCACCACTTGTCACTAACAATCCCTCAACCCATATAACAATACTGACTCTGTTGAACACTGGAAAAACAAGAAAGAAGAAAAACAGCTACTGTCAAGGGAATCAATATTCTAACTATATTAGTCACCAAAGACATTGCAGGCATTTTGAACTGGACAAAACTACAGCTCAATAATTGGGCCAGGAAAACAAGAAAACGTACAATAATTCACAATTCAGCCTTGCAGTGAGAAAAAAAAGCTGTACTAGCCTGCAAACACAGAAGAAAGAGGACTCTTGCAAATGAGGCAGTGTGTGGAAGAAGGTAAGCATGCAGTAGCAGACTGTGGGAAACATAGCAAAGACTCAGCTTTCAGTTGTTGACTTCAGTGAATATCAGACCAAGAATTAATACCAGACACTTTCAATCCAGTGCCAAATTGACAGCTCCTGCAATAAAGCACTGCATGGGGAGTTTTCGAGGAGACCAAACACAAAACAGATATGGCAAAGACTTAGTCTTGGCTGATCAATGGAACTGTAAAGAAGGAAACTGAAGGACTTTCTTTTACTGTGAAGAAACACATCATCAGAACTAATGCCATCAAAGCCAGAATTAAATAGTCAGAAGAAGATTCAGAGTGCATACTATGCAAAGGAGCCGACGGAATGACTGAGCCGTTCGTTCACTCAGACTGATTACAAGCAAAGGCATGACACTATGGCACAAATTAAACACTTTAGCTTGTGCCCAAATTACCATTTGCTGTGGGCAAATAACTGGTGGGACAACGAGCCAGAAAAAGTTGTCAAAAATGAGAATGGTAAATTACTACAGAGCTTCAAACTTGAGACACATCAAATGTTGGAACACAATATGCCAGACATCATAATTGTGGAGGAAATGTGTGTTGATCATTGAAATTGTGATCGTAAGTGGGAGCTGAACTGACAAGAAATGACTTAAAAACTAGTCATATAGAAGGACTTGAAAATCAAACTACATCCACTCTGGCATAAACCAGTGAAAGTGGCTCCAGTGGTTCTCGGCACACTGATAGCACTGCCAAAAGATCTTTGTGGGCACTTAAAAACCATTGGCACTGATAAAACATCCATCTGTCAGACTCAAGACACTGCTTCTGGGGTCTACATGAATTATCCTCTGACACATCATGCAGTTCAAAGTACTTGGAAAGTGTCAGACTAGTGATAAAACATGAAATCTTGAATAACACTCTCATTCTCAGTGTTTTTGGTGGTGGTGGTGGTGGTGGTGGTGGTGGTGGTGGTGGTGGTGCTGTGTGAAAGACTGAAATAAGATTTCAGCACTGGAGCATGTGTTACCCTCCCAGTCCATATTCATCCCCCAAACTCAATGCTGGTGCTCTTCATAGATCATGTACATTTTTAATCATTCTCATACCAATAATTTGCTTTAACCAACTAACATGATTTTGAAAGTCTCTTGGAAATATCTAGTTTCCTTATTTACTGTTTGGCACTGTTTACAGAAATAAATTACATACTTGCTTAAATTTCAGAACCTTGACAACTGGAAGAACAGCCGCAGAAAACGCCAAGAACATATTATTGAGAGAGTGGTAGAAGTTAAGAAATTTGAGCTGGAAGAATACGATCGAAATCGAAAACGCAGTAAAACTTTCAATGAAATGATGGAAGAACGGTTAGTAAATATCAAGCTTGTCATTCTGTTGAGCAGAGTGTTTTTATTACTTATAGTGTTTACAATATCTTCCACAGTTAATCATTACTGACTTTCACATCATTCATACATACTCTGCATTGCCACTATGCGATGCATGGTGGGGGATACCTTGTATCACCACTAGTTGTTCCCTTTACTGTTCCACTCACATACATAGCAAGGGGAAAACATCACTCTAGAAACATCTGTATTGCCCCCCCTAACTTCTCTTATCTTGTATTCACAGTCCTTAAGTTAGATCTGCATTAGTGACTGTAGAGTAATTTAGCAGTCAGTCACAGATGCAGCTTCTCCGAACTGTATAAATAGTGTTGCACAAAAAGAACGTCTTCTTGTTTCCAAGTATTCGCATTTGATTTGCGAGGCATTTCCATCAAACTAGTGTATTGATGAAAAATACGGTAACAAATGCAGCAATAGGTCTGTGAATTGCTTTGTCTTCTTGAATCCTGCCTGGTGGTGATCCTAAACACTCAAACAGTACTCAAGAATAGGTTACACTAACATTCTGTATACAGTCTCCTTTACACTTCAGTAGAAATGTCCCCTTCAACCAGAGTTGACCATCTGCCTTCCTTACAGTCGACCTCTTGCGCTTTACCATTTCATATCACTTTGCAACATTATGCCTCAAAATTTAACTATTGTGATTGTGTCAAACAGTACAACACTAATACTGTATTTAAACATCACAGGATTGTTTTTCCTACTCATCTGTATTAAGTTGAATTCTTCTACATTTAGAGCAAGCTGCAATTCACCATACCAAATAGAAACTGTCCAAATCATCCTGTATCCTCCTACAGTCACTTGATAATGAAACCTTCTTGTACACTACAGCATCATAAGCAAACAGTTGCAGATTCCTGTTCACCCTGTCTATCAATCAGTCATATCACATTTCCCTGGGACACTCACGATGGTACCCTTGTCTCTGATAAACACTCAGCATCTAGGATAACATAGTGTGTTCTGTTATTGAAGAAGTCTTTGGAGCCTTCAGATGTCTGAGAACCTAATCAGTTTACTCAGGTCTTCATTAACAATTCACTGTGGGGGCATTTTGTCGGATGCTTTCCAGAAATCTACAAATATAGAGCCTGTCTGCTAACCTTCAACCATTATTCAAGGATATCATGTGAGAGAAGAGGAAGTCAAGTTTCACAAGAGCAGTGCTCTCTACATAGTCCAGGCACATTACTGTGACTGCTACCAATATTCAATGTCAGCGTGCAATAACCACTCACAGACAACAGGTGGCAGCACTAGCAGAGGAGGGTATATAAAGAGACAGACCCAGTAAACAGTGCAGTCATTGTAATCCAGAAATGAAGCCGTTATCTGGTATGAACATTGGCATTCAGGCCAAGCGTGTAAGCATTTCCAAAATGGGTAAGTTTTTAAACTGTTCATGTGCAACCATGGTTACGCTAAACTATGAATTGCAGAATAGCACTATAAAAAACTGGTGCCACAGCAACTGTGGTGCACCACAGGCCACAGGTGACAGATGAAAGACAGCTGCAGAGGTGTCTACATGCAAATAGATATCCAACTGTTGAACAGCTGACTGCCCAGATGAATCGAGAAGCTACGAACAGTGTCACGTCAATGACTGTTCAGCAGATGTTGCTGCATATGGGCCTCTGCAGCAGGCACCTGGTTCATGTACCCATGTTGACTGCTGTTTATCAGGGATGAAGGCTGGGATTTACATGCCAGTACCACAAGTAGATATCCACTTAGTGGCAACAGGTGGCCTTTCCAGGTGAATCATGTTTTATGCTCCATCAGACTGAAACCAAACACCTTACAACAACTTTTGGAAGGGTCCAGGGTGAAGGAGGGAGTGTTACTGTCTGGGGAATGTTTTTGTGGCATTCCCTCAGTGACTACATAATTTTGGAAGATACAGTGGCTCAACACGAGTGTGCATCTATCCGTGGGGGCCATGTCCACCCCCACATGCAGTTTCTTTTTCCTCAGGTTGATGGCATCTACCAGCAGGATAGTGGAACGTATCACACAGTTCTGTGTGTCCGTGCATGGTTCATAGTGTGCCAGGGGTAGTTTACCAAAGTCCCCCGGCCCCCAGACTCCCCGGCTTTAAACCCAATCAAGAATCTGTGCGACACTCTTGATCGGCCTGTTAACAATATGGATCCTCAACAGAGAGACGTAGTGCAGCTGGCCACGGCACTGGAGTTGGCATAGCTGCACATCCCTGTCAGTACATTCCAGACACTCACCGACTCGCTTCCTGCACATCCACACTGCAAAAGGTGTATTTGGGCTTTTGACTGGTGGTTAAATTAATGTGATTGGACACTGTGTAAGTTTGTAGTAATTTTTGAATAGAAGTTCTCCTCTCTCAGTGAAATTTATTGTGATTAAATGTTGAATATGCTCAAGAATTCTGCAACAAACTCATGTTAATGACACCAGTTTTACATACAGGAATCGCCTGTACTGTGCAAGATATTTACAATAAATGCAAAGAGATCTTTCGCAAACATGTGACAGTGGAAGCTGTTCTATGCTTGTTAGATAACTTTTTTATACACACGCCAGTGTCTCCTAACTCTTGCCTGTCGACATTTCTGCATTCTTTTGTGAACCAGGAGTGAAACAGTCTGTTTCCTCAGGATTTTAAATTTTATTATTAAACTATGGCAGCTCTTCCCTATCCTTAATCCTCTTACATGGCACAAACATCACTGTTAAAACTCCCATGATTGCTCTGCGTCCATAATAGTTACAACTAAGTGATGCCAATCCATTGTCTAAGTAAGAGGCTGACAACTACTTACCTGATCTTCCCAGCATAAAAATTCTCTTAGCCTCCTTGATGGATTTATTAACTTCGATAACCATTGTCGCTATGATATCGTAATCACTAATCCTTGTATATGTGCTGACATTGACAGAAAGGTAAGGCCTGTTAGTAGCGACAAGGCCTAAAATATTTCAATTGCATGTGGGTTTGAAACTAGCTGTCAAAGTGGCCAGAGCTGCTTCAGTTGACAGTCCATACCACCTGCACTGGATCTATCGATACCAGAGTTCATACTCAGTAGGCTGAAATTGCGTCTGAGTAAGATTGCATGTTCAGGGTACTTTCACACTCCTGAGCATAGACTTCCTGTGAAAGATTCTGAAACTCTTACAGCATAGTCAGATGGCCAGCAAAAACCTCTGATTATTAACTTGAGTTCCCATAGGCTGATTACTCACATGCAGAGTCAATTTCGAACTCCATAGAGACACAATTTTTGTTAATTGCTATGAATGGGCTTCTCCGTATGGCATCTAATCTGTTTTTTCAGTATATGTTCCATGCCTCATTAAATATTTCAGTTTTATACTTTGTTTCATCCAGGTCTCACTTCAGACTATAATTTTAGTGCAACAAATTTCCTGGAGTGTGGTAAATTCAGAGACTGAAAAACAAATACTTTGCAGGTTAGTGTTAAAATTTTGATGTTCAGTGTGTCTTTATTTTGTATGCGACTTGATTTCACTCATTGTGTGTGTCAGCTGGGCATCGGACAACCTCAAACCTCAAATTAGCCTTAAAAAAGGTGTACTTCAGAAGTACTCTCCTACTAGTGTGGCTGCTTCCTGTTATTATGCTACTGACCCTATTAAGGGGAATCCTATACTTCTCGACCTCATAATGCAGGTCCTGAAATCTGCAGCCAAGACTGTCACACAATCAATGGAGCCTCTGGTTGAGAGCCCACTCAGCTCCAAACGAAAGGGTCCTGATAAATTCGGAGTATTATACTGCAAATTGTAAGCTCCTCTGGCACGCCCAACCCACCCATCATTTTGCTCGATAATGCATGGGCACATACAGTGCAAGCTGTGGCTATTCTGTTCAGTCAGTGGGACTGGGAAGTACTGTACCATCCACCATACTCCCCGAGCTTAAGTCCTTGTGACTTTGATCTTATTCCAAAGATGAAGGAACCACTTCATGGCATTCGCTTCAGAACTGTTCCAGAGATTCGGCAGGCAGTAGACCGCTCCATTCACACCATCAACAGAACAGGCTGTGCTAACGGTATACTACGCCTTCCACATTGCTGGCAATGGGTTCTACACAACGCTGGTGACTACTTTGAAGGACAGTGACAAGTGCAAACATGTGACTCTCTCGTATTGTTGTGAATAACTAGTTGCCACTATGGAAGTATGTTTTCATTTCACTACGCAGATAATAACTATGAAATCTACTTCCTTATTTATATGTATCAATCAGACTTGGTACTACACACATCAAAACAGGTTTTGCATCACCTGGGTTCCCAGAACTCCTGAAGATAGACGTTGACTGTGGATATCGTATCACAGACACAGTCCCTTCGACTGTTCAGAGATGTCATTAAACCCACCCAAAGATGTAAACAAACTTTTTTGGCCAGTGCCTATTAGACTGAGGGGGTTCAACAGCAGTTCAGTTCAGTTCATGTCATTCAATCAGGAAGCAGGTACATGGCTCGTGTTGTCTGTAGTTCAACCATGCCTAGATGGTCAATACTGCAGTTCGATCATGTCCGCATTGTTACTTTGTGCCGGGAAGGGCTCTCAACAATGGATGTATCCAGATGTCTTGGAGTGAACCAAAGCAATGTTGTTCGGACATTGAGGAGATACAGAGAGACAGAAATTGTAAATGACATGCCTCACTCAGGCGCCCAAGGGCTACTACTGCAGTGGATGACTGCTACCTATGGATAATGGCTAGGAGGAACCCTGACAGCAATGCCACCATGTTTGACAATGCTTTTTATGCAGCCACAGGACGTCGTGTTATGACTCAAACTGTGCATAATAGGCTGCATGATGAGCAACTTCACCCACGACATCCATGACGAGGTCCATGTTTGCAACCACAACACCATGCAGAGTGGTACAGATGGGCCCAACAACATGCTGAATGGACATCTCAAGATTGCTATCATGTTCTTTTCACTGATGCGTGTCACATATGCCTTGAACCAGACAATCGTCGGAGACGTTTTTGGAGGCAACCCGGTCAGGCTGAATGCCTTACACACACTGTCCAGTGAGTGCAGCAAGGTAAAAGTTCCCTGCTGTTTTGGGGTGGCATTTGTGGGGCCGACGTATGCTGCTAGTGGTCATGGAAGGCGCCGTAACATCTGTGCGATGAGTGAATGCCATCCTCTGACTGATAGTGCAACCATATCGGTAGCATATTAGTGAGGCATTTGTCTTCATGGATGACAATTTGCACCTCCAGCACGCATATCTTGTGAATGACTTCCTTCAGGATAATGACATCGCTCAACTAGAATGGCCAGCATGTTCTCAAGACATGAAACCTATGGAACATGCCTGGGATAGATTGAAAAGGGCTGTTTATGGATGACATGGCTCACCAACCACTCTGAGGGATCTACACCGAATCGCCATTGAGGAGTGGAACAATCTGGACCAACAGTGGCTTGATGAACTTGTGGGTAGTATGCCACGACAAATACAGGCATGTATCAATGCAAGAGGACGTGCTACTGGGTATTAAAGGTACTGGTGTGTACAGCAGTCTGGACCACCACTTCCGAAGGTCTCGCTGTATGTGTGGTTTTCATGAGAAATAAAAAGGGCAGAAATGATGTTTATGTTGATCTCTGTACAGGTTACGGAACTCTCAGAACTGAGGTGATGCAAAATGTTTTTTGATGTGTTTATATGCTCATTAAGGAGTCTGTCTTTACTTTAAAGTGTGTACACTTGGACTATGCATTACTTTAGTTTTACTGTTCACTTATGTTTTGAGGTTAAGTGCTTCATACCAGTACTCTCTCACCTCCTTGTGATGTCTATTTTTACTGCCAAAATCTCCACACAGGATTCTACTTTTTATCAAATCACTAATACCTTTGATATGTTTTGAAATTTCCACATGTAGTACTAGACTTTCCATTCCACTTACCAGGTTAATTTATCCTGGACAACTTGACTGACACAAGAGGACTGGATTCTAGAACTGTCAGTTTGATTGAACTTACTTGGTAAGTCTGAAAATAGTCAGACTGCAAGAAGTACACAAATTGTGTTGCATCTCAAACACCTGTTAGTTATGCACTCATTACTTTTCAGGTAGTTCACTTTGATTTCTTTAAGCACTTTTCAATAGTATACATTTGTTAGTTAGTTACTAGTTAGTTACATGTTCCATGAATCATTTTACTCAGTAGATTGTCATGATGTGGAACAAGTCATTTTACATTTACATTGTAAATTAATTTTTACATACCACTATATTCTGAACATTTCTAAGCTCTATATTTTTAATTATTGTTATTATTATTATTATTATTATTATTATTATTATTATTATTATTATTATTATTATTATTACCAAAAATTATATATAGATGTGAGTTGGTAATTTCTACCCACCACCTTTTACACATTACCATAATAGAAATTTTTCTACATGATAGGAAGAGTTGTCAAGGAGAAACTTCCTCAGTTTGTTATCAAATTGTAGTTTGCAGTCTGTCAGACATTTTATATCCCTAAGTAAGTAATCAAAAATTTTTGTTGCAGCATTGTGCGTCCCTTTTTGTGCTAAAGACAACCGTAACTGGAGTAATGAAAGTCATTTTTCCTTCTGGTATTGTAATTATGTACCTCATTGTTTCTCTTGAACTGTAATGGATTATTTACAACAAACTTCATGAGGGAATAAATATACTGTGAAGCCATAGTCAGAATACCCAATTCCTTAAACAGAGGTCTAAAAGTTGATTGTGGGTGAGCACCGCATATTATTCTTAGAGAACATTTTTGTGTAATGAAGAGTTCCTTTTTTAAAGATGAGCAACCCCAGTACATTATTCCATATGACCTTATTGAATGAAAATATACAAAATGTGTCAACTTACTCATTTGTCTCTCCCCAAGATTTGCAATGATTCTAAATGCAAATTTGGATGAATTAAGCTGTCGTAAGAGTTCCAAAATGTACTTTTTCCAATTTAAATGCTCATCAATATAGATGCCTATGCATATGTTCATATTATTAATAGGGATAGCATCACTTAAATTCAATGATTTGAAATGCTGTCCTCATATTATTAAATTCAGCATACCCAGTTAGTTATGAAATAAAACTAGAAAATGTTCATAAACAATTAACATTCCCATAATGTTTGGTTGAAACTGAAAATTAAAAATTTTAAAGAGAAAAAAACTTAAAACTGTTCAGAAAATTCTGATAAATATCAACAAAAATACATTAAAAAAGCCGGCCGCGGTGGCCATGCGGTTCTAGGCACTGTAGTCCGGAACCGCGTGACTGCTACGGTCGCAGGTTCGAATCCTGCCTCGGGCATGGATGTGTGTGATGTCCTTTGGTTAGTTAGATTTAAGTAGTTCTAAGTTATAGGGGACTGATGACCTCAGATGTTAAGTCCCATAGTGCTCCGAGCCATTTGAACGTTAAAAAAATACACGTCACTTTTCCTCAAAGAGAAGAAACAGGATATAAACTGAATGACATTTTTATCTGTGATGCCATCTACAGTCCTTTATTTGCTTCCAAAACTTAAGGTCTGTTCATAATAAGGAGCGAACGAATGCTAATTAAGAAACATTCACAATTACGAAGTCCATAATCAAACAGGGTAGCTACTTTGTTGGCAAGTCTCCGATGAGGTAGCCACCATTATTTTATTCTGCTTTTCTTTAATGTAACTGCATGTTACCTCTGAATCTCCAACAAAAACTCTAATTGTAATTACTCAAATTACTATCTAAAACTGTGGTAGTCCTCTGAATTTCATGCAACTAAATTGAAAGCTGTTTAGATCATACCTTGGCATAGTCTAAATAACTCAATGTAGCACACTTTTGTCCCACAGAACTAATCGAGGGCGAAAAGTAAGTCTTGTCGTGTACAAAGATGATGATGATAAAGACTTGAGTGATTTGGGCCTTGGAGCAAATTCTGGCAGCAGAAACAATGACAGTGATGATAGTGAGATTCAAAGCATGGTGAGTTATTTACTAAATGAAAATAGGTACATATTTTTTGTCATATAACTTGTTTCTGTGAAAATAATTCAAGGAAAAATGTATAGTACAATAAAATAAACATGTTCATAAAGATTTTTCTGTATAATTAGCAGAATGTTCATGTGATTTAAGATGTATATACATTTTTATAAATTTTGGAAAGAGTGACATAAGAGAGGGAAATCTAATTATCAGCATTGCACATCAGATTAAATTGAAGAAATAATGTGTCCAAAACCTCTTGTGAAGGAACAAAAGGTGGAAGAGTAATAGTAGCAATGAAGCATAATAACAATATGGCCTTATAAAGCTAGATGCTGTTGTTTAGGTGAATTAGTAAATATTAGAAACCAATAAGGACAGTTAAATACTATAAGATGACTCAAATATCTCGGGGAAAATTTAATTATAAGAACTAAAAGTATTGTTAGGCAGCATGTAAATAAATGTGTGATGTAAGTTCTAAAAAAAAAGTCCACTTGTTTACAGAAAACAATTCATTACTGCATTTTTAAAGATTTTTCTGTATTTTCTTGGTTTTCAGCCCGGAAAAGAGTATGCTGCAGAGTCCCAGAGGGCCACCATCCAAACAAACAATGCAAATGATGGGCAGGATACTTCATTAACTTCGCAAGAGTCTCAAGAATTCACATATGAGCAAGCAATTCAGGGTTATGTTAATTTTGCTGAGACAAGAGTTAAGTCAAAGAATAGTTCCAGAAATGAACATCATTCAGTGAAGGAAGCAAACTGCAGTTTGAGGAGTGAAGAGAGACTTAATGATGATGGAAAGAAAGAAAAAACGCCACCTCCTGTGGCTCCAAAACCTAGAAAGTATTCATTAAAGTCAGAAGTTCCTATGACAGACAAAAAGAGCTTGGGTGCTGAAGGTAATGGTTGCATTTCTGATAGTACCAGAAAATTATCATTGCCACAAGTAGATGTTCTGAAAAGAAGGGAAGTCTTTGAAAAATCTTCAACTTCAAAAGATCATTCCTCAAAGAACAAACCAGCAGAATTAATTGATACTAAAACAGTCAAAGAAAGATTGTCATCTCTTGGAATAAATTCTTCTGGGCTGAGCAGTAGGAAGAAAAGTTCTGAAACAGAAATAAAAACATCTAGACAGCTGCAGTTGCAAAATCCTAGAAAACAGCCATCCGAATCATACATAAATGTTAATGATGATGGCAAACTTGAACAAAATGGTGACAACAATTTTGGAGAAAAGTGCTACAGAAGTGATTCTGAACTTTTAGAAGAGAGTGGAAGTGGTCTGAATTCGTATGATATGAATGGTAATAACTCAGATAATTCTCTGAAAGAGAGGTCCCTGAATTCTGCTACAGATGCAAGCACAAATAACAAATTTGAAATAATTGCAGATACTCACTCGAAAAATGAAGGTTATTACAGATATGAGGCTGATATTTCAGATAATAGAAGAACTATAGATGATGCAGAGCAATGTTGGATTCAGTCAGATAACACCAAGCATAGCAGACGAAAATTTCATCGTTCTTTAGACAGTTTGGACAAAAAATATTGTGATGATGTTGGTTCTGAGCTGCTTGAAAGAGTTCAAAGTTTTGAAGGCTTAGAACATTGTAATAGTGTCAAAGATTATCCACTGTCAGCATCATCAATAGAAATGCTTGGCTCTTCTTCAAATGGTGGTGATACTGATCGTGAAGACAGTGGCATTCACACAGCAGATGTCTCTTGTTCTATCAGTCAGACAGATGAAGCTGCAGAGTATGGAGATCCAAGTGCAGAAATTTCAAATACTTTCTCTCATTTATTGTTAGATAAGACTGCGGGTAATTCTGATGACCATGATGTAAAGTGTGTTGCTGAAGAGCAGGCATTTTCACATTTTGCCGCATCTGGTGCACAAGAGCCAAATGGGACTGCAGATACATCAAGAATATCATTGGAAACCTATACTTCTTGTGAAAGAGAGGAAGTTTTGGTGTCACATGTGAGTACTGATGTAAGTTCTCAATCACTGGGTGGTATGGAAAATTCTGACAGCACTGTTTTACAAACAGATGCAGGAAACTATTCGTTATTGCATGACAACTCTATATGCACTCAAATTGTGAAGGGTGATGGGTATAACTGTCCTCAAAAGCTACAGTTAGATGTTGACAGCTGTAAAGAAATTTCTAATCCCTCCACTGTCTCTGCCAAAGATGAGGAGTTTTTGTCAGATACTGGTAAAGAAGAAAGGGGTATGCAACTAGCAAAATCCACTGTAGAGTGTGAGGAAAGTGAGATGGTATTGTTTGATCCACAGACAAACAGTATGAAAGTTAGCATCAATTCATCAGAAATTCCTAGTTATGAAACTGAGGAATCAACGAAAGCTGTGTTGACACAGGTTGCTCAACCCATAACTAATGGAGAAGATAATGATCAGGAAATACAGAAGCATGAACAATTTCCTCCAACCCTACTGAAGTCTGATAGTTCAGGCATGCACTTGCCAGTGGAATTTACAGAATCATCTGATACTTGTTGTACTGAGAAGGGAGATACAAATGTGAACAAAACATTATCTGATGAACTTAATAATGAACACACACAAAGTTCTTTAGCACAATTTAACTTAGAACAAAAAACAATTTGTTTGAAAAGTATTGAGGATGAAAGTGTTTCTGAGAACATGTCTGTGTCAGACAAAAATATACTACTTCCAAATATAATTAATGGTAAACAATGTCATGAAAAAGCTGATGATGTGGAACAAGAAGAGATAATTAATGTTTTGACAGAATCCTCTGACAGAAACTCCCTTCTTGATACTAATGCTATAGATGCTGACAGTAGTAATACGGTGGTGGCTGTTGCAAGAGTAACGGAAGAACAGAAAAATGAGCAAGATGAAAAGGAGCAGGATGAGGTGCTAGTACAGAAAATTGAAGCTAATGATGTAGAATTAGAATATGGTGATGGAAAATGTAGTGCTGCTCTTTCTGCCTGTATCAGCACCAAAGACTCGTCTATCGGCACTAAAGAATCCAAGGTTAGAAATGCTTGCTTCTGCAAACTAAAATTTCTTTCTTTCTATCCTATACAGTAGACTTACTTTCTTGCTAGAAAAATGTCTAAAACCTTCTGTCGCACTGTAATCTGATCCTTACATGACTTCCAATGTTGTTTAAAAATGAAGGTAACACTGCATTAATTTATTTATTTTTGTAAAGGCATTTGACTGTTTTAGACTTCTACTGCCACCTTCTTCTTGTATGATTTGCCCCACCACAATCAATATTGTATGTTAAAGGAGAAATACTTAAGTTAAGAAGTTAAGCACCAAAGGAAGACTCCCCACCCCCACCCCCCAGGGGGCTCACCAGTCTTTGGCAGGTTTGTGCTTGGCCACCATGGGGCTGCAGCCTTTGCAGCACCTTTCCCTTCCATGCTACATGTCTATCCTCTTGCTATTCTTTTTCCCCTCCCCTGGGGAACATGTCTGGGGTGTTATTGGGAATTTTCCACATTGTCAGTCATTATTGACGTAAGAACAGTCTCACCATTGTCTGTCGTTCCCTTTTCCTTTCTTTGTTTCCCTTCTCCTCCCATTCCTCCACTTTGGCATCAGAGGTTCCTCTTTTTCTTCTTCCTCCCTGACGACCAGCCCATGTGTCTGACTCATAACAGGTGACTGGGTAACGAGTAATTTCCATCCCCGGGTTGATAGGTGAGGTTGGCATGTACCCTTTGGTACGAGCTAGGCCCAGGGAGGGGCAATTGCCTGAGCTGGTACCTTCCCAAATTGTCGATTGGCCCCTCTGTCAGGTGTTTGGGAGGTGTGACCTGAGGTGTGAACAATCACCTAAGGTGGGTGTGCTCCCTTGTGAAGGGGGCCCCAGTTGGAAGGAGCACACCATCGGACATGCTGGCAGTCGTGGGGAGTCATGGGGGATTTTCTTGCAATGAGCCAACCATCTTCACACTCAACATCTACGAAACGTAAACGGAATGGGAATGAGGCTGACAATTCGAAAGACCCTTCCAGCTGCACCATGGTTCCTCGTGGTTTCATGTACTGAAAACAGTCAGTCCTTTGCAATGGTAAATCCATTTATTATTCAGAAAGGTGTCAATGGCATTGCTGGCCCTGTGAAATCCTGCTCTCATTTATGGAATGCACTTTGCTTTGGGAGACTACTTCTGATTCTCAAACACAACTACTGCTTGCCGCCTTGCATCTCCACGATATCCTGTTTGTGTCAAGGCCCGTAGAATTCTGAATTCTTCCCACGGTGTTGTTTACACTAGGCTGCTTGATGACCTGACTGAGGCTGAAATCCTATCTTACCTCTCTGATCAGGGTGTCATTTCTATCCATTGGGCGATGAAAAAGGTAGATTCCTCCTTAGTGCCCACTGGCACCGTTTTTCTCACCTTTGATAGGGTGGTGCTTCTGTCAAAGATCAAAGCAGGCTATGAGATTATCACAATCTGACCGTACATTCTGAACCTGATGTGTTGCTATCAGTGTCATCGTTTCAACCACACTAGAATGTCTTGTCGACACCCAGCGAAATGTGTAACGTGCAGTAGGGATGCACATGGGGATGATTGTCCTCTTCCTTCTCCCCACTATATCAATTGCAATGGCAGTCATGCCATATCCTCTCGGGATTGTCCCATGTATCTCGATGAACAGGCTGCCCAGGAGATCAGGGTAAAGGAAAAAGTGCCTTACCCAGTCGCTCGCAGGTTATTGGCTAGTTGCAAACCCTGCGTTCTCCTGTCTGGCACTTATAGTTCTGTTCTTGTTACCTCTCACTCCATGAAGGATGTCGTCACACAGACATGTGATCTCAAATTCAGCTCTGAGGTTGTGGGTTGTGAAATTACCTAGTGTCAAGGCATCATGATCATCATCGTAATCCCCACCCCCGTCCAGCAGTGCATCAAGCCATCAAACTCTTGCCTCAAGGGGTGAAGCCACCAGCTACACAACCGGTAGGCCAGAAAGGACAGGAGTAGTACCCCCGTGAAGACTTCCTGCTTCCCTCCAGCCAAACAGCAACAGCAGCACAAGCAAGTCAGTGTATCTGTGGACCCAGTGGAGCAGGATCCTCCTGCTTCTGTGCCCTGTACCAGTGAATCTCCGCAGGCTGTCACTTCGCAGCTGCCGAGTTGACGCCCCTTCATTTCTTCCTCATCATGACTCTCCTCCAATGGAACATTCATGGCCTTCGGTCCCACAAAGAGGATTTACGGCCGCTTTTAGCACCACAGCATCCCCTTTTACTCTGCCTTCAGGAAACAAAATTGTGTCCTCAAAACTGCTTTGAACTTTCACATTTCTTCCTGGTTTGTTTTGACCTTCCCCCTAAGGTCAGCATTCCATCTCATGGGGATGTCGTGCTGCTCATACGGGATGATGTTCATAGTCAACCCATCTTCCTGACTACCCATCTTCAAGCTGTTGCAGTTCACCTTTTCCTTCCTCACCTGACTTTTTCCCTCTGTACCATTTATATCCCTCAGTCAATCGATGTCACCAGGGGAGACTTCCTTTAGCTTATTGGGCAGCTATCTCCACAATTTCTGCTACTCATTGACCTTAATGCACATCATCCCCTTTGGGGTTCTCCTAGAACCTGTTAGACAGGTGTCCTCCTGGCTGACCTTCTTAACCTATTCTACCTTAACACTGGAGCACTTGCATTCCTTTCTGACTCCTCATACACGTATTCCCACTTAGACTTATCTTTCTGCACTGCCCAGCATGCCCATTGTCTTGAGTGGTCCGTTCTTTCTGACACCTACACGAGTGACCATTTCCCATTTGCTGACACCTACCCCACATGTGTGGACACCCAAATGGCAGCTTACTAAGGCTGACTGGCAGATTTACTCCTCCCTGGTGACCTTCGAAGAACAAGATTTCCCTGGTTGTGATGACCAGGCGGAAAATAGCACAAACATTACCCTTTCTACTGCAGACCATTCCATTCCTCGCACTTCCTCTTTGCCATACCGTGTCCCAGTCCATTGGTGGACTGAGGCATGCCATGACGCAGTTCGTGCACGGGGAGGTTTTTAACCGTCCCCCCATGATGGCAAACTGCATTCGTTATAAACAGATGCATGCAAAGTGTCTTCATGTTCTCTGGTATAGCAAAAAAGCTAGCTGGATTTCATTCACTATTCTTCTAACAATTCCACCCCTTCCTCTGTCATGTGGGCCATCCTCTGACGGCTCTCTGGAACCAAGATCTATTCACCAATTTCCGGCCTTATAGTGTGGATCCTGTTGCTATCTCCAACACCTTGGGCCACCATTTCGAGGAAATTTCGAGCTGTTCCCACTATCACCCCGCCTTCCTCCACTGGAAATGAGCATAGGCAGCTCAGGTGATATCTTTCTCTTCTCAAAATTGTGAGTGCTACAATGCCGCCTTAGTATGAGGGAGCTAGGTCATACTCTGTTCATCCCAATCCTCCACCCCAGGGCCAGATACTGTCCACATGCAGATGTTGCAGCACTCTTCTTTTATGGGCAAGTACTTTCTGCTTAATACGTACAACTGCATCTGGGCAGAGGGCAACATTTCTGGATGTTGGCATGAAATGACTGTCATACCCATACGTGAGCCCAGTAAGGACAAAAATCTTCCTTCTAGCTACCACCCAATCTCTTTCTCACCAGCTGTGTTTGCAAGGTGATGGAAAGTATAATTCATCCATACCTGGTATGGTGAATCAAGTCTCACAATTTACTTACGGCTGCTCAGTGTGGATTTTGGGCGTGGTGTTCTGCATGAGATCATCTTGGTACTTCATCCACCCATGTCATGAATCGTTTTCTGCAGAAATCCCAGACTTTGGTCCTGTTTTTCAATTTGGAGAAGGCCTACAACACTTGCTGGAGAACTGGTATCCTCTGTACTTTTTACATGTGGGGTTTTTCTAGCTGCCTGCCCTATTTGTTTCACGAATTCTTAAAAGGCTGAGTCTTCAAGATGTGTGTGAATTCTGCCTTGTTGGACACCTTTATCCAGCAAAGTGGCGTTTCTCCCACCGGGCATCTCTGGCTCCATTTTTATTGACGATTCTGCTATCTATTGCAATTCTCCATGAACCTGTCTCACTGAGTGTCATCTTCAGCGATGTCTTGATTGTTTTTACTCCTGGAGCATTGACAATGGATTTCGTCTTTCCACAGACAAAACCATCTGTATGAATTTCTGGCACTGCAGTTGGTTTCTCCCACCATCTTTACACCTTGGGCCTGTTCCTTTCGTTGAAACTATGAAATTTTTGGGGCTCTTAGTCCTCCCATGTGTCTTACTGGCAGCCCAATGTACACGGACCCTCTGTGTCCTACGTGTCCTCAATTGTACTTCCTGGGGTGCAGATCGAACCACCCTCCTCTGTTTGTACTGGTCCCTTGTCTGTCTGATCTAGACTATGGGTGCTATGTTTATGCATCTGCACATCTGTCCCTCTTACTCCATCTCAACTCTATCCACCATCATGGCATCCATTTGGCCACTGGAGCCTCTTAAACTAGCCCGGTTTAGAGTCTGTTTGCTGATGCTGCTGAACTACCACTGTCATATTGTTATGACTTCCCCCTCAGCAGGTATTCATGCTGTTTGTCTACCGTGTGTGGCCACCCATCATATGCCTCTTTCTTTGATGATTCGTTTGATCGGCAGTATGGGGCACATTCCTCCTGGGGTCCACTTTCGGCATTTGCTCTAGCGGCTTTAACTTCACACTACCTGCAACTTTTCTGGTGGGTGTGAACCCTTCACCAGTTTGGCTTTGTGAGGGGCCCCATGTTAACATTGGCCTTCATTGGCTTCCTAAGGACACTACTCCAGCCTCAGTCTATCGCCTTCAGCTTCACAACCTTCACGTGGAACTTCGCGATAGTACCTTTGTGTACACTGATGGCTCTCAGACTGATCACGGTGTTGGGTGTGCCTCCATCATTGGCTTGGATATCGGCTTCCAGCACACTGCTCAGTATTTAGAGCGAAGCTCTTTGCCCTGAATTAGGCCACGGAGCAGATCTGGTGATGTAGACTTTTCAATTTTGTCCTCTGCTCACTCTCTCAGTGGCTTTCAAAGTCTATGTGCGCTGTACATCACCCATCCCTTAGTGCAATGGATCCAGGAAAACTGTCACTTGCACACTCTTGGTGGAGCCACTGTGATGTTTATGTGGGTTCCTTGTCATGTCGGTCTGCCAGGAAATGAGGCTGCGGACACTTTTGCCAAGGCTGCAGTCCTTGTCCCTCTGCCCACTAATACCCATATTCCCTCTAATGATACCTATTTTGCCGTCTGTCAGGAGATGGTGTCCCTTCGGCATCGCCATTGGTCCTCCTGTCATGGGAATAAGCTCTGGAGTATTAAGCTTCTCCCAGCAGCTTGGATGACCTCTTCTCGGCCCTCCTGCCAGGAGGAGGTCATTTTAACTAGGTTGCATATTGGGCACTGTCTTCTTAGCCATCGTCACTTTATAAGTGGCACTCCCTCACCACTTCGTAGCCATTGTGCCCAAGTTTTAACTGTCTGCCACTTCCTGATGGAATGCCCATTTTTTAATTGTTGCTTGAGTGTGGCGTCTGAGTTATCAGCCATTTTAGCAAATGTCTTGCGGGGTGTCGACTGTGTTGTACTTTTATCCGTCAAAGTAATATGGTGAAGGCCATTTAATTTTTAGCTTTGGACCTCCATTTCTGTATGGTGTCTTGTAGTCGTTGGTCGATGTCCCTGTTATTAGCTGTCTTTTTCTTACATCAGTTGGACTTGACATATAGTCATTTTTTAACTCCTCTCTGTCTTCGTGTTCTATAGTTTTGACTTGGGCGTGTATGACTAGTTGTTTTTACAAAACAAAACAAGACAGACAAACCAAAGGAAGAATAGATGAGATAAAAATCAATATCAGTAACTGGGCTGGAGGTACTCTGACTATACTGAAATACTGGTCACATTGTTATGGAAAATTTCTCCTTTTCATATGGTTTTATGGTGTTTAAATTGCTTCCCATATAGATGGTCACTGTTTGATAATGCTTAAATGTAATATGTGAAATGTTATGTACCTGTGGTCAATTTAACTATGAACATCACTTGAGAATAGTTTCAATACAAGTTTTGACCAGTTTTAATATTTCAGGTGATCCAAAGTTACATTACATTTGCTCCATGGTCTCCACATTAATGGGCTATCCCGCTGTTTACCACAAAGTGCACCAGTAGCACAAAACATTGCATAAACTCCATAAACCAAATGAGTATGAGCAGGAGGTGCTTGAAACTGAAATTAATTTCTTAATAAAATTATTGTAACATGACATGTTGATAAAACACATAGAAAATATACAATAGTTGTGTTTTGGCTTAAAGGACGGAGTTCTGGCTGGGTTAGAATGACTTACTGAGATGGCACAGTGGTTGAAACACTGAAATCACTTTTGGGAGAATAGTGGTTCAAATCCATGACTTGTAGTTCTAATTTAGGTTTTCACATTTTCCCAAAATCCCTTATGACAAATTTTTGCTAAGGATGTGGTCAATTTCCTTGTCCATCCATCCATCCATCCATCCATCAGTCTAAATGTACCACTGCTTTTTCATTCTAATCTTAATTTGATTTAAACAGGGAGACAAAGCAAGTCAGCCCACTGCTACCCACACCGAAACTGCTTTTTTGTGCATTATCTCTCCCTGTCATTCTGGTAAAGCCAGCCAGTATCCTTGAAGTTTAGTGGGAGCCCCTTTACTAGGATTGCACTCTTAGTTTGGTTGTATATTTTATTGGATGAAAGCCATGGGTACAATTTTGTATTTTTATTAATTCTCCAGTTATTGATTATTTAATCCAACATAACAGAGTAACAATGTGACATGGGGAATGAGTTGGCTAGAGGAACTATGGTAAAATAATGCTAAACTAATACACTATGGTAGGTGCTGGTGAGGTTAAATTAAATGCTTTTCTGGTTGGTAAAACCCATTTAGTGTTAAAAAATGACTTTCCAACTTCAGACGCAACTGCTGTATAGTAAATATGAGAGAAACTACCACTGGAATAAAAATCAAAAATGGTTGGAGAATAAAAGTATATTCCTGCTGTGGAGACTTTGCCATGCAGACTTTTAATCCTTAAAGATAATTTTCTCTTTAGTTGTCATTGGCAGAAAGTCTCTACAAAAAATCTTAAGTTAATGAAGAACAGACCTGATATACCATAAAAGGTGGACATCGGGGGGGGGGGACTGATTATTTTCTTTCTAACAGTTAATTTTATCTGAATTTTTATCTATTGAATCCATGTAACATCTTGTTTATTTCCCCATCATCATCATCCCCCCCCCCCCCCTCTCTCTCTCTCTCTCTCTCTCTCTCTCTCTCTCTCTCTCTAATAGCATGACTGGATCGTTGGGGGAATGCAACTTTTCATAAGCTTAATGGTGCCTATGCCTTTGCATGATGTTTGTGTGCTAGCTATTACTGCAAATTGTAATACCTTGCTTAAAAATACTCACTACATTAGTTTCTGTATGTGTGTGTACGTAAAAAAAAATATGGAAAAACTTTTGGAAATAAAAAATTAACCACAAAGTAAGAGAGGAAGTGTGTTTCTAATTCAGTTGAGACTGATTTCTAAGCTGGTGAGGATATTCTTATCTTCTCTCAATGTGAGTCTGTGATATCACTATAAGTGACTAGCCTCCAGCAACAAATAAATGATTGATGAAACAAATTTTTCAAAAATTTGTAGCATTTGAACCTCAGATTGTATACTAATTTTTTGTACTGATTAACCAAATACACGTTTGCCTGTGCAAAAACTGCAGCTTATTTGGTTACTATGCAGAGATAGCTACACTATCAGAGATTAGATAAAATTCTTGTGTTTAAATATGTGATAACATGATAAGGATCTACCTTGCCTGCTGTCAGTATCTCAGTTGCTCCTGCAACATGTACTCCTCTGTTGTAGAATGTGATGTTTATAGTGATGGAACAATCAACATTACTCGTTATTTTTCATGTAATCTTCCACAGGAGGAAATGAGGGATCCTGCTTGTGGTTATGCTGAAGGACAGAAAGATGATGCCAGTCATGAAAACCAGAAATTCCTCACTTCTGGCGTGCAAAGAAATGATAAAATAGCTGAAACTATGCTCAATGATAGAGTATGTGTGGCATCTTTTAATGAACTGAGTAATGTTGTGTATGAAGATCATCCAACTCAGAAGCAACCAGATTTGCAAGAAGAACCTGTCAAAAGTTTTCTTACAACAGAAATAGTTACCAAAGACTTAAAAAATTTAAGGCTGTCAGAATCTCCTGAAAAAAAGTCTGAGTCTTTTGCCAGTACCACAGAAAAAATGATAGAATCTCCTATTACAGATACATCTCAAATAATACATCAGGTGAGTGAAAACGTTTTGCTTGTCAGTTTTTTATTTGGCATAAATAACCACTCAAAAATGTGGATGGCTTGCAGAGAAATATGAATGACCTTCAGTGTGTTGAAGGCCAATGTAAATAAAATATTTGTAGCAAATGTTGTGTATAGCCTGTTGTTAACTTCTTTTGATATTTGAGCAGATACAGTAAATATATTTGTATATTTTGATGAAATTGTACGGTTTCTCAACATGTTCATAGAACACCTGAATCACTCTGATTATTATTGAATCACAGAATCAAAAATTACTATACCCAAGGACAATTTGATTGTAGCTCCCCTCTCCTTCTGAATATGCAACATATTGCTATGTTGAGACTCCCTGTTTATTTCATTACAGTTCATTTTATTCTAGTTATTTTACTGCGAAAGACAAATTGTTTACTTGCTGGTAAAGAGGAGGATCCTGTCCAGATATAGACAGCCAGTAAATCAAAATAATTGGGACCAGTGTTTTTTGCATTGACCTCCTTCTGTAAAATATTCTGAGTTTGTGACCTACAATATTAGAATAAAGACTTAAGCTTTGTATGGTAACCTCCTTCTTCATAAAGAACAACTGCTGTTATGCTGCCAGAGATCTTGTCAGTGTCCATGATGCTAGTGGCACCTGCTATAATGTAAGCAACTCACAGAATTCCTCTGTGGCCTCTCAGTATTGAGAACTTGTTTCCATGCACCACTAATTTTTTGGCTGCTGTCCTGGTTAAGACTTCTTCTGTGGGCAATGTCCCAGTACTATGGTGTTCAGAACTACATTTTGTGTAATTAAACATAATTTTATGGTCATTTATGTGACTAAGAATGTGGTCAGATATCACTGATTTTTGTAAATCAGTGATTTTAATGTATTTGGCATTCTGCAATGGATGCAAACTGGATTGATCAGTATAGTTGTTCTGATGCTGAGGAGAGGTGTTGTAAATTCTAGGCATCCTGAGGTAAGACTGTCATTAATGAAGTTCAGCTACACTCTTATCTTCTTAGGCAGCTGAAAAATCATGTCATTTGCCTTCTCTGGCTGGGATGCTAAGATTGGTTGTTCTTTATGAAGATGAAAACTGTTGCCATCAAGAGCTTGAGTTTTTATTCAGATTTGATGTGGTAGGAATATTGAATATTCGTATAAAATTTGAAAAACAGCTTAAACGTGTTACCTTCCACAAACGTGTTACCTTCCACAAACGTGTTACCTTCCACAAACGTGTTACCTTCCACAAACGTGTTACCTTCCACAAACGTGTTACCTTCCACAAACGTGTTACCTTCCACAAACGTGTTACCTTCCACAAACGTGTTACCTTCCACAAACGTGTTACCTTCCACAAATTTGTGTACAGTACTAAAATATGATGTGGTTCTGTTGGTCGTATAAATCAAATAATGCAACTCTAAAACAGGGTAATTATCCAAAATAATAAACTAGAATAATGATTCCTTTCGTCTTAGTTACACAAACAGCCCCCCCCTCTCCCTTGCCCCCTCCCCTCCTCCCCTCCTCCCCCCCCCTCCACCCTCCCCCCCCCCCCCCTACCTGACCTGTTCTGGCATTCATTCTATCTAATGTATAGCAGTTTGATATCAAACTGACTGTGTCAGTCACCTGAGTCATGATAATGTACCGGAACACCACTACACAGTTTAATTAGTACAATGAAATAGAACACTTATTTATTGCAGCATACATGTAAACCATATCATCTAGTTCAGGTTATTCACATACGTGAATCTGCCCGGGCTAATAACTAAGTTCCATAACACAAGTCACTTCCAGAGGTACACCTGTCCAGAGACAAAGTCTGTTATCAACAACACTATTCCAAGAAATGTGCAGTTCCTATCCTTGTGGACTGTTCACTGTAGGTGGCTTAATCCAGACAGGCAGCTGCTGTCTTCAGACTATTGCTAAGCTCGAATTCTAGAATCTCTCTCGACAAACTCTGGCTCATAGTTCCTGCCGCCCAGTGAAGAACTGCCGCTGACTCAATGGGCTGTAAACTGTAAAGTGACACGTGTTAATGCCCTGAATCCATGCAATTGACTGTTGCAGCTTGCGATAACACTGGACCCACTCATTTGCTGTCCAAGTGGGGTAATGTCATTATCTTGCCCGGCCTCATGTGGATGCAGGCTACATTGGCATGCCATAAGAGATGAAAGGGTGGGCTATCTGGCAGTAGGAGTGGTGTGGGATAGAAGACTATCCCATACTCAACCCTCTCACCCTTTTTGGGTGGCATCTTGTCCCATTCTCTAACCCAGCATTTCCACACTTATAGTGTCTGCCTAATTTTCTTCATTCTTCTGTTTCCTTTCGTGTGTAATTCAGGGAGAAAGATCATGAAGATTTGAAAATTTCAGTATCCTCTTTTGTATCCACATATCACTATTAAACAAATGTGTGTGTGTCACACACACACACACACACACACACACACACACACACACACACACACACACACACACACACACACAAGAACTTAATGTCTGAGTTAAATATCAGTTTTTTTTCCTACCAGATTCCACCACTAAATCTTTCAAGTGAAATTGAAATTGTGGCTGGTCTCACGTTTCCACTTGGCCCTGTAACAGCAGCAGAACCACCAAAGGAAAAGCCTCCACCCCCGCCGCCGCCTCAGTCTGATAGTGATGATGAACATGTACAGAGAGTGAGTAGTGAACTATACTTAATAGTAAAAATGATCAGAGTCTTTAATTATCTGTTTTGTCTTCTTTCAAAACTTTTCCAACTTAAAATCCTCTTGTATTCCTGAAGAAGGAAGATGTTCTGAAATCTTGGTACAGTATTTCTCTACTTCAAAGTATTTCATTCAGCAAGTACTCAGCATTTTGCCTCCTTAAGGTAAGTACTAGCCAGAGTTTCTGTTGTATGGTAATTTTAATCAGCAATGGAAACTCCAGGTAGAAATATAAATAATGTAGGAAAAGATAGATTGCTACTTACTATAAAGAAGAAACATTAAGTTACAGGCACACGATTAAAAGATACGCACATAAAGGTTTCAACTGGTAATTTCATGGTTTCTGCAGCTGAATTTTTCCCCTGGATGCAATTAATATTCAGTATATAACTCACATATTTGCTTTGTTCAAGATACTAAGATTCTGTAATTTCATTTAGCTCTAGGTTCACACTTCTGATATAAGCACGTGTAACTTGCTTTTAGATGTATTCCTTTTATACTTGCAATTGTTAATTAACTGTTTGAATTTTAAAATATTCTTCAACAAGACATGCTATATTTTACCATATTATGACTAGGATTGTTACCAAATGCATATTTGCTTTTGTCTACAGCAGAACTGGCACACAGGACCGGTTGATGAGTGTTAAAACGGTTATCTCTGATAACAATTGCAGACAGCCAACTAACCAAGATTGACTTGAGCTTGTTAACAGAAGATCTATGACCCTGTTTATTGTATTGCTTAATTAACTCACTCTGTTGACCACTGGTGCCTTGTAACTTCATTATGTTCTGTTCAACTTTTATCAGCATGGTTTATATTGATCAGAAATATGATTTAGATGCACTTCCGTAATTATCTTTACCACCATCTTCATCAGGTCACATTGGCAATTCATTATCTCAAGTCTGTACAGTGGCAGGTAGCAATGGTCATCTACGGGCATTCAGTAATCACCTGAATACTAATATGAGTAAGGTTCAAAGTGTGTATGTTGCTTAGCACAGCATCCCAGCTGTGCTCAAAATGGTCTGTATTAGATGTCCATGCCTGCTACATATGTCGTCACATCTCTGGAGCCATCGGTGTAACAATTCATCGTGGTTTTCAACTTAGGAACATCAACTTCTTGTTGAATGAAGAGGCATCCATTAGGGCAAAAAGCACTGCGCTGTATTTTTCTGTGCACTCCTGCCATATTATATGATGATGTAAACATGCTGTACCAGTCTCTTGTATCAATGTTTGAAATTACTTTTATTGCTAAGTAAGAACTGCAATATTTATGTTCTAACAGTTTATAATGCTGCAGCAGCATGGGTTCCAAACTTTAATCAGCAATGTTATGAGAAACATAAAGTTCTCGTAGCAAATTTGAAATTTGAAGAAGTTGCTGCATAGTAGTTACATATTTGGAATTTCTTCAACTGATATTTTGGCAGTGTACCATCGTCGTTATGAAGAGAAATTTGAGACTGATCATTATGTTTGCTAGATAATGGCTGAAAGGTATATGTTTAGAATGTCTTGCTGAAATACTTCACTGTACAGGTTTGTTGCTAATATTTTTTATGTGGCATGTAGAAGAAAAATTTTCATATGGTGGAATGAAGAAACCAAATTTCTGAGAAGTTCCGCCATAAAGTAAAATGCCAAGATCATTAACTGCACAAAGTTCTTGTACCTTAGCTCAGAAAGGTGAATCTGACTTAGTTTGAGTCTTTGAACAACAAAAAATTTCATGGGCTTAGGTTGCCAAACGCATTTGACAGAAGTTTTACATGTAAATAATAGATTTCAGCTACCAGTTGTCCTTTTGAAATTTTATTGACAGATGTAGATTTCAGCTAGAAACTAGCCATTCTCAATGCTAAGAATACAACACATACAGCCGGCCGAAGTGGCCGTGCGGTTAAAGGCGCTGCAGTCTGGAACCGCAAGACCGCTACGGTCGCAGGTTCGAATCCTGCCTCGGGCATGGATGTTTGTGATGTCCTTAGGTTAGTTAGGTTTAACTAGTTCTAAGTTCTAGGGGACTAATGACCTCAGCAGTTGAGTCCCATAGTGCTCAGAGCCATTTGAACCATTTTACAACACATACATAGTTAGATGATGTCATAAAAAAGTTGTAATTAATGGCTTAACTCATATGGTTTGTATATTACATACCACTATCATTTTTGATCAATGCATGTAATGCCTGTTGGTCAGGCTTCATCCACAGTTAACTGAACACTAATGTTTGTGGAAGGTGGGCTGTGTGGAGAACACCTCGGTTGGTTACATGGCGCCATCTGTGTGAGCTACATATAAACTTCAATGGAAGTAAACCACTTCAAATTTAATTACATAAAATGGAACATAAGTAAAATTCTTACATTGTTGTCTGACTTATTTCCTATTTATCATCAAGTAATAAAATTTCCATGTTCACTCCTTGTGAGTCCATTATTATTATTAAGACATTTAAATTACATCAGGTGGGTAAAACATTTTTTAATGTTTAAAAACATTTTTTAAATTTATGAAACACTGGAAGACACGTGCTGTATACATCTATTGGTTGATATATTTAAGCCATATTTATTTTTATATTATGTCTCCCTTTATTAAAACATAATAAGTATATTGTTAGTCATATTTAGTAAATAGTTCGTAGATGGCGCCAAACATCAGTCAGATGCATGGTTGTCACAATTTGGTTATTCCGCTATAGACATAGAGGGTGCTAACCTCTTTCTTCCTTAAAGCCGATTTTCCTTGTAAGTGTAAAACAACCAGTATATGGAATTTCTGTTAATAATACTGTTTATGCATCTCACCTGACATACCATGGAAGAAGTTCTGTTTGGTTCAGAATTATACTCATTGTACTCGTATAGTATAATGCAAATGGTTGCTACATATTGACAAGACGGTAGGTGTTACCTCATTCCCCCTGGCTCAGACCCTACAACAGTTCCCAGCAGTAAGTCCTCAAACAACTCCCAGAACCGTGCATTTTTCACAACAACCTGATCATTAATCAAGTTGATGCCGGTATTTTTGTGACGGCAGAATTCTGAACTAACAGAACAGTCACTGCGTGCAACAGCCTCTGAATGGAGGGTAACCTGATGAAGTTTTACATAAAAATCCCATACAAATTTAGGAAGATTCTAGAGTAACCAGACAGTTTCACCTTAGTACACCGTATAAAATCATGGAAATATCTCTGAATACACATAATGAAGTTCATATTATTAAAGATGACATGACACGTCGACGGCTTGCATACTCAAATGTCTAGTGATTTGTTTCTGTGTAGGCTAGGATCATAGGTTGAAGAGGAAATAGCAACAAAACTTGAACATGGATTGCACACTGCACCCATTTGAAATGTTGACTGATTAGTTGCTCTTCCATGAACTTAGCACACTTCTAATTCAACAAAGGTGCACTGTAAAGTTATCTACTTTGTAACATGGACTAAGTGAAAATTTACTCAGTGTTAAAAATTTTATGTAGCTAGTTTTACGTTTTTGTTCATTTCTAGGGCAGAGGGCTTCAGAGGATTGACTCCACTAAGAGAATAAAAAAAGAAATCAGAAGAAAACGCACCAATTTTTTGGGTATTGAGGGGAATGCTGATGACAGTTACTTGGAGCCAGGTAGGTAGCACTTAAGTTACTCAATTTTATATCGGAATATCTTTCTTACACTTGATTCATAGTAATGATAGAAAAGTTGCAAAAATGTATTGTTGCAGATGTTAAAGTGAGCATTTCATTACAAAAAAGATATAATGGAGTTTGCATTAAGTATTCTTACCTCAAGAATGCTCTGACAAAATGGAAATCAGGATCTTGACTGTAATTCCGAAAACTTAACACATTTATGTTCATCACAGTGATGTATTATATGCCAAAATATTACTGCATTGGATGTTACGCAATAAAAACATGGTAAATGCCTAATTTACTACATTTTGTACCCTCAGTGTTGACACTTTATCTTATGGTAAAAGAAGATTCATAATAAGACAACCCCCCCCCCCCCCCCCCCTCTGGGTCTGGGGTAAGAATAGGCCCAAGGTATTCCTGCCTGTTGTAAGAGGTGACTAAAAAGACCCGCACACATTTCGGCCTTTCTGATCATCCCCTGTAGGGTTTGATGTCCATTTTTCAAAATTTTCCCGAAGAGCGAGCCAATTGGGCAAGGGCGCCTTACATGGTGCACAGTATCCATCGTGCATTGAGATTTGTAGCCCACATTCTCGTCGTGGCATTGCAGTCCTGCTCATCTCTTGAGCAAGGACACCTTCCTGGGTGTGTTCCTCCACCCACTATGCAGTGTCATTTTATGTGCTGATGATGACCATAGACTTCTTTGTACCTCGTATCCAGTATGGTAGCCAGTCCCTTGTGGTGGGGCCACCATGTACCCTGTTGGTTGTAGCCCCCCCAACAACACAGGTGTCGCTCTGCTGGTGTCTGCACTATTAACTCCCCATGTATGCCAAGGAGTAGATGCCCATCACCCTGGAGCATTGGGACTCCCGGGAATGGCCATCCTGCCAGGTGGCCTTTGCTGAAGCTGGGTGGTGCCTGTGGAGAGGGCCCCTGGCCAGAGTGGGTGGCATCAGGGCAGATGACACGCCATGAAGCGTAGTACATCATCTCTTGCTGGTCATCCACCACCAGCAGTCTCTAAGCAGGCAAAGTCTAACTTCAATGCTAAGAAATATGACCCCAAGTCATTCCCCTCCCTGGCCACACCATGGGAGGAACGCCAGGCTAAGGATGGCAGTGAAGCTTATTCGCCCCAGTTCCTCGTATGTACGAGAGTTGATGGGGAATGTCCATGAAGCCTCAGTTTTTTGTGGAGCATTTGGAGGACAAGTTTGGGGAGGTGGAGGGCCTGTCCAAACTGTGCTCTGCGTCAGTTTTGATAAAAACAGCATCCTCTGCCCAGTCACAGGCATTACTCATTTTTGGCAAGTTGTTGGATGTTTGTTACCATCACGCCTCATAAGAGCTTAAATATGGTCCAGGGTATTATATTCCACAAGGACCTTCTTTTGCAGTCTGGCGACGCGCTGCATGCCAATTTAGAGTGGTGAGGTGTTTATTTTGTCTGGCACATCGATCGGGGTCTGAGGGATAACCAGGTTGCCACCGGTGCCTTCATCTTGGCCTTAGAGTGTGACACATTGCCTGAGAAGGTCAAGGTGATGGTCTACCCCTGTGATGTCAAGCCATATATCCCTCTCCCGATGCAGTGCTTTAAGTGCTGGCATTTCGGTCATATGTCTTCCCGCTGTACTTGCAGTGTCACATGTCGAGATCGTGGACGTCCATCACATCCCAACACCCCATGCATCCCACCTCCCATTTGTATCAACTGTAGAGAGCATCATTCATCTTACTCTCCAGATTGCAGGATTTTACAGAAGGAAAGGAAAATCATGGAGTATAAGACCCTGGACTGACTGACCTACACTGAGGCTAAGAGGAAATTTGAGCACGTACATCCTGTGGCTATGACCTCCTTATGTGCCACTGCTACGAGAACAATTTTCACCCCATCAATTCGTGGAATTCCTGTCGCCTCTCAGAACTGCGAGACTACACCTGTCTCCTTGATGGTGGGGGGCAGTTCTTTCCTTGTTGCTCCCGCACCACCTACTTTAGGAGCAACAGCCCCCCAACCATTGAGGATTTCAGTCCCCACTTCTGACCCAGAGAGGTGTAAGGCTTCTTTGGCTCCTCTCGCTAGGAAGGGGTGTCTTGGGTCACTCCCTTCCCAGGTTACTGCTAGCGAGAAAGATGACACCTGCCAGCGGCTGATGAGCCCAAAAGCAACTTGTCATAGGGCTTCGTGCTCATCCTCCATCCTGTAGACTGATTCAGTGAAGTCCTCCCAGCCAGGGACACCCAAGGAACAGCACGAGAAATCGAAAAAGAAAACCCCTAAGAACAAGGAACTTGCAGTGACACTTACACCACCACTACCTACAAGCTCTGCGTCTGAGGATGGGGTACAGATTCTGTCATCCGCTGAGGACCTGGATCTCGCCGAACCCTCAGACACAATGGATATAAACTGCTCAGGCAAAAGTCAGTGGCAGCAGGTGACCCTGAGGTGTAAACTGCCTCATTGAATTTTCCGTGCCTTCCCAGTCTCACGATGATTTCATCCTCCAGTGGAATTGCGGCGGTTTTTTCCATTGCCTGGCCAAGCTATGGCAAATGTTATGCTCTACACTTGCTTTCTGCATTGCACTCCAGGAGACATGGTTCCTGGCAATGTGCACCCATGCCCTCCAGGGCTATAAGGGATATTACAGAAACCGTGATGACTATAATTGAGTGTCAGGTGGAGTTTGCATTTATGTACTAAACTCAGTCTGTAGTGAACCTGTGCCTCTTCAAACCCCCTCCTGGAGCTGTGGCTGTCAGAATGTCGACGACGCAGGAAATAACTGTCTGCAATGTATATCTTCCTCCGGATGGTGCAGTACATCTGAATGTATTAGCTGCACTGATTGATCAACTCCCTAAACCTTTCCTACTTCTGGGAGATTTTAACGCCGGTAACCCTCTTGTGGGGTGACGCTGTGCTTACTGGTTGAGGCAAAGATGCCGAAATTTTACTGTCTCAGTTCGACTTCGACCTCTTCCTCATAGATACTGGGGCTGCCACTCATTTCAGTGTCTTGGGGTGGTTACTCGGCCACTGATTTATCAACTTGCTGCCCAGGACTTTTCCCATCTATTCACTGGAGAGCACATGGTGGCCTGTGTGATAGTGACCACTTCCCCATCTTCCTGTCACTGCCCCAGTGTCAGGCCCATGGACACCTGCCCAGATGGACTTTAAACAAGGCAGACTGGGAAACTTTCACCTCTGATGTCACCGTTGACTCTGCCCCACATGGTAACATGGATGTGATGGCTGAGCAGGTGACTACCACAATTGTTTACGTAGCAGAAAATGTGATCCCTTGCTCTTTAGGGTGCCCCCAGCGAAAGACAGTCCCTTGGTGGTCGCCAGAAGTCGCTGAGGCAATTACAGACTATCGGTGAGCTGTACAGTGACATACGCAACACCCTGTTCTAGAGCAACTGATAGCTTTTAAGCGGCTCTGTCCCTGTGAATGCCAGCTTATAAAACGACTGAGACAGGAGTGTTGGGAGAGGTACGTGTCGACCATTGGGTGCCATATGTCATCTCCAAAGTCTGGACAAAAATCAGATGTCTATTTGGGTACCAGACCCCAACAGGTGTCCGTGGCATTACCATCAATGGCGTGCTATGTACCGATGCAAACGTGAGTGCCAAGCACTTTGCTGAGCACTATGCTTGAGCCTCTGCATCAGAGAACTACCCCCCACCCCCCTCTCCCTCAGCCTTTTGCACCCACAAACAGCGGATGGAAAGGAAAGTTCTCTTGTTCACTGCATGCCACAGTGAACTCTATAACACCCCATTTACAGAGTGGGGTCTCCTCAGTGCACTTGCACATTGCCCTGACACAGCTCCTGGGCTGGATCAGATCCACAGTCAGGTGATCAAACATCTCTTGTCTGACTACAAGCACTATATCCTCATCATCTTCAACCGGATATGGTGCAATGGCATCTTTGCATCACAATGGCGGGTGGACACCATCATTGTGGTGCTCACACCCATCAAAAACTCACTTGATGTGGGTAGCTATCAGCCCATCAGTCTCAACAACATTGTTTGTAAGCTGCTGGACGTATGGTATGTCAACGGTTGAGTTGGGTCCTGGAGTCCCGTGGCCTACTGACTCCATGTCAGTGTGTCTTCCTCCAGGGTTGCTCTACCACTGATGATCTTGTGTCCCTCGGGTCTGCCATCCAAACAGCCTTTTCCAGATGCCAACACTTTGTTAGCATCTTTTTTGATCCATGCAAAGCTTATGACACCACCTGGTGACGTCATATCCTTGCCAAATTATACGGGTGGGGTCTCTGAGGCCCGCTCCTGATTTTTTATCCAGAATTTCCTGTCGCTCTGTACTTTCCATGTCAAAAGTTGGTGCCTCCCATAGTGCCCGCCATATCCAGGAGAATGGGGTCCTGCAGGGCTCTGTATTGAGTGTATCACTATTTTTAGTGGCCATTAATGGTCTAGCAGCAGCAGCAGCAGCAGCAGCAGCAGCAGCTGTAGGGCCGTCCATCTCACCCTCTCTGTATGCAGATGCCTTCTGCATTTCATACTGTTCCACAAGCACTGGTGTTGGTGAGCGGTCCCTACAGGGAGCCATCCACAAGGCACAGTCATGGGCTCTCGCCCACAGCTTCCAGTTTCCGGCCACTAAGTCGTGTGTCGTGCACTTCTGTCAGCATCATACCATTCATCCGGAACCAGAACTTTACCTTCATGACAATCCACTCACTGTAGTGGAGACATATTGATTCTTAGGACTGGTTTTTGATGCCCGATTGACTTGGCTACCTCACCTTCGTCAGCTTAAGCAGATGTGTTGGCAGCACCTCAATGCCCTCCACTGCCTAAGCAAAACCAATTGGGGTACAGATTGCTCTACTCTGCTGCAGCTCTACAAAGACCTTGTTCAATCCTGCTTTGTCTATGGGAGTCTGATCTATGATTCGGCGGTGCCCTCAGTGTTGCGTGTACTCAACCCAGTGCACCATTGTGGAGTTCGCCTAGCGACAGGAGCTTTTAGAACGAGTCCGGTGACCAGTGCCCTGGTGGAGGCCGGAGTCCTGAGTCCTTCCATTGCAGATCCAACATACGCAACTGTTTGCCAGTTGCATTGGACACATTCGTAGTTCTCCTAAGCATCCGAATTACCGTCTCCTTTTTCCACCTGCAGCAGTTCATCTCCCGCATCAGCAGCTCAGGTCAGGGCTAATGATTGCGGTTCGCATGTGATCCCTTCTGTCTGAACTGGAATCCTTCCCTTTACCAGATCCCATCCATTTCCATCAACATACACCTCCATGGTGTACACCTAGCCTGCAGATTCGTCTGGACCTTTCACATGACCCTAAGGACTCAATTACTCCTGCTACTCCCTGCTGTTACTTCCTCTCGATTCTTGACGTGTTCTGGGGCTCTGAAGTGGTTTACACCAACAGTTCTATGACTGATGGTCATGTTGGCTTTGCCTACGTCCACAGAGGCCATTTTGAACAGCATTTCTTGCCTGATGGCTGCAATATATTAACTGCAGAGCTGGTGGCCATCTCTCGTGCACTTCAGTATATCCGTTCATGCCCCGGGCAATCATTTCTTCTGTGTACTGACTCCTTCAGTAGCCTACAAGCTATCGTTCAGTGCTACCCTCGCCATCCTTTGGTAGCCTCCATCCAGGAGTCCATCTGTGCACTTGACTGGTCCCGTCATTCAGTCGTGTTTGTGCGAGCCCCAGGACACATCGGCATCCCAGGCAACGAACTTGCTGACAGGCTGGCCCAACAGGCCATGCGGAAACCATTTCTGGAGATGGGCATCTCTGAACCTGACCTGCGTTCTGACTTTTGCCACAGGATTTTTCGGCTTTGGGAGACGGCATGGCATAACGGTACACACAACCAACAGTGCGTCATTAAGGAGTCTACGAATGTGTGGAAGTCTTCCATGCAGGCATCTCACAGGGAATCAGTCGTCCTCAGCTGGCTCCGCATTGGCCATGTTTGGACGACCCACGGTTACCTCCTGCGCCATGAAGACCTACCTGAGTGTCGGTGTGGCACCCAGTTGACAGTGGACCATATTCTGGTGCACTGCCCACTTTGACTGCCCAACGATGAAATCTTGGGTTACCCGACTTGTTGCTGCAGTTTTATCTGACAACGCCTCATCGGCTGATTTATTTTTACATTTTATTCGTGAGGATGGGTTTTATCATTTTCCATCCATCCATCCATAATTAGACAATCCAATTTTAAGTTCTCAATAGTGGGTCTACCTATCCCCAAAACCTGGCACTTGACTGCATCGTTAACTGTTTTCTATGGGCATACTACTGTTATAGATGATATATTTGTACAGTACCAAAACAGAACAATTGTCCTTAATCAAAATTTAAAGGGAGCCCATGGTTACAACAATTAGTTCATAATATTGACAGAAAAATTATTTGCTCCATTTGTCTGCTGTAGTGGGTATAGAAATATAAGAATTCCCATCTTATTTCAAATAAAATTGTGGAGTACTGGGAATATTGTGAGAGGCTGTACACAACAAAAGATGGTCGGTGCACTGTGCCAGTGTTGTGCTGAACTAAAACATTATTTACCCACATGCACCTTGGTGCATTCAACATTTTCTATGGGAGCATACAAGAGAAAAGCTGTAATTACTGTAGTGATTATGTTGCAATGCAGAAGCAAGGTCTTCGGTTTCCTTTCTGTGCATGAACCTAGGTAAACATAGTTTTGTAAATAAACTGCTACTCATACTGTTCATAATACATTATCCTTTGGTAGTTTCTGATATATTCAACAGATCCACTGAGAGAGTCTAAAGTGTTACATTATCATAGTTTCTAGATAAACAACAGCTGGTAAATGAACCAATGAATGGCTGAATGGGTGATTCATTTGATCATTTTCTAGTTTGAATCATTAGTCTTAGGCTATTTATTGAAAAGCAAAGTACTTCTGTTAGGATATTTTTAACCAATTAACTGCTGCAGAAGCAGCTGCTGCATGCTGTCTTGAGTTCTGTCATTATCAATTTTGGGCCACTTGTGCAGAGTGTCTTGTGTGCAGGCTATTACTAGTATTACTAGGTACAAAGTTAGCTGAGCAGCCGTTCTTTCTCAGCTCTGAATATCTTTTCTACTGCAGGCAGTGATTACGCTTGTCATTAGAGTTTCGCAACTGCTGAGACAAAACTAAATACACAGCTCATAACAAATGTTCAGACCATTAATTCCTTACCTTCTGGTTTTGACATTACAGTAACCAGTTTTTGGAGAACCTTCATAGATCTTAAAACTTTTTTCACTAAGAATTATATGTTCGTTAGCAGTTTCCTACACAATTTTAATAACCTGTTATGAAAGTGATTTGTAATCACCAAATCATTTCAGTTGTTCACTATTCTTTCTCTTATATCTAATTGTAGAATTTACTGTTCTGTGTCTATTCCTAAGGGCTGTAGTTCAAGAAATAAACAGATGTTTTAATAGTTATGTGGCTAGTTTTTGGTTCATGATAGACTACTGTGCAAATAATTGTGTTTCTGATGCTGGCTGTGATGGGACAGGACTTTGTGTTGTTCTGCAAAGCATTCTAGTGTTTCATACAGTGCAAAAGATAAACAGGCAATATATTACATTACTTTACCACATCAGCATTCACTGTGAACCACAGTAATAACCAATGAATGTTACCTGTTCAGTAGCTTTGTTCCTTAGACTGTAGCAGATGGAGTGCTTAGTCACAGGATGAGCACACATTAAGTATCTATAACACACACTTTGTGTAAACTGTAAGGTGACAAAACTTTCATCATCTTGTTCTGTAGCTTATCAAACACTGGCTTGGTTCAAATATCTTCCTGTGACCCAGACAGACCACAGTCTGCAACTGAGTTACCAGAGATTCTAACGTCTTTCTGTGCTGATTATTTCTGGAGTTCTGGCTGTGATGCTCAAGTTTTTGTTCTTTCAGGTACCCCACAAAATAAATACCATAAAATCTGAAATATTGAAACTTTCCTGTCATTCTGCTAGCACAGTAATTAATGCATAGAACACTTTCAAAACTAAAACATTTATAAGTCAGCATAGTAAATAAGTAATGTACTAGTGTGTTTCCTGTAAGTGGGCACAGTAACTTGTATATAGGAAAACTTCAAAGCCAATATGTTAAGCTGTGTACTTTGTGTTTATATATGAATTGTTTCCTATCAGAAATAGACAATTACTTCAGTATCTTTCACAAAATATTTGTTTTGGAACCTGAAACAAAAAGTGCCTGGACTTCTTGTCGCAGTAATTCATCTTTTGAGAAGGTTCAAAATCATTATCTGAATGCTATTTATGTGCACTACATGTATTTTCCATCTTATGTTTTGTTATAAATTTCAAACTGGCATTGATCAAGTTAAATGCTTCACTGTGTTTGGTTTTTGTGTATTATATGTTGTTGTTATTTCAATAATTTTAATAGTACTAGCAGATTTCCAATATAACTGATTTTTCTCAATATTTTCTCCTGTTTTAAATCACAGAACAAGGTACAAAAGGTGATGGTTGATTCCATGTTTGTTTGAATCTGTATCTGGCTTCTTCGAGATGTTGTTTTGAGAATACAGTGCATCTATGCATTAGCATAATTTTCCTAGAGTCTTTCTGTCATACAACATTTTGAATATTTGGAAAATACTTCCCAGTATATAAGAGAACATGCTCATAATTAGGACTCATTAATCTGTCAGATTTTCTAAAAGTTTTGTGAGTAGATGAAATTATGTTGTCAACACATTTCACCCAGTTACCATTCAGTTGAGGGAATGAGAAACCAAATTTTTCTTCAGTACATCCTGCAATTTTGATGTGTTACACCTGTTTCTAAAAACAAAAGCACAGGCAGAGTGTTCCTTGGTTGTGCAACTTGAGGGATGTCTGGACAAAAACGATTTTAAATGTAAAAACTGACTTCGTATGCATCATTTGAAAGATAAACACCTTTTAAAATACAATAAACTTTAGTCAGTGAAAAGCTTGTGCTAAAAATAAAATTCACTGTGGATGTCTTTCAAACTATGCTAACAATGTTTCTAATTTCAAATAAATGTTGTCCACATACTAGCAGATTTGCTACTGAAGTGAAGAATTCTCAAAAGGAACACACAACAGATGGGCGAGTGTTAAGACATTCACAGCAACTTGTCAAGGGTACTGTGTTGTGTCTCTTAACATTCCACTGTAGTTAAAAGGAGATAAGATATATTTATACTGTTAAAGTCCAAATCATGGCACACACACCTTGAAAGGACAATTTTTTTTGTTTTGACCATTCTGAATAACACTACACTTTATCAGACTATATTTAAATAACCTGAGAGGCACAGCTACTATTGCTATATTTTTTTCTGACTATACCCTGTTGGTGACTTTCAGAACATAACATTACTTGGTAGTACAGTATGTTTTACTTCTTTTTTTCTCCACCCTGAGTATTCCCTGTGTACCATCTCTTATCTTCAGTAGTTTTTACTCGACTTTGTGATAACAACCATTTGCTGCCTGTTGCTTTGAGAACTTTGTTCTTTATTTAGGCTTTATTATTCATGTGCACACATTTCTCTTTTTCTGTTCACACTCTATTAATTTCACTTTTTTGTCATCATTCCTGATAACTTATTTCACACTAAGATTGTGTATTTCTTTTTCATTCTGTGGTTTGGTTTCTTTTGTGATCTGGGGTTTCTTTTTTAAATTTAACCCACATGGATAGTCTCTTTCACACTTAAATTTTTTTCTATGTATGTACTATTAAATTTTTATTGCTGTTTCTTCCTCTTCAAGGCACAAGGGATAAAGTTAAAATTGTGTTAAGTAAAATAAAGTTTCTTCCTGCTTCGCAGTTAAGCTTTTTCCTGGTCTGTGACTGCTTTTCTTAATTATTTAATGCATTCTACCAACTGCCATGCATTTCCACTATTGTAACAATATAGTGAGTCTTATATAAAGTATGACAGGCTTTAGGTCAAAATTTAAAGATCTTCTACAAGGACAGTAGGAAGAGAGAAATCTGGATAGATAGTTGGCCATGTATTCTAAATACTTATTACACAAATTGAGAGTAATTGTGCACAAGACTAGAGCTGCAAATTCTACAAAATATTCTCTCTTCATAAATTTTACCTCAAAAATTTTGTTTCAGAACTAAAAGTTGCACCACCTCCAGATATGACAACATTTTTGATGGAGGAACAGCGGCTACAGAAACAACTATACAGACAATCAATCTGTTCAGAATCAGACTCAAACCTTGGTGAGACCACTGACAGTCGCGATTCTGGGGTTGAGCTGGAGAAAGGAAATCCTGATGATATATGGGTTCCGAAGCCATCATCAACACCTGATGTTCTATCATTAGAACACAGCCGTCAGAATAGTGAGGTTAGTCTCTCTCTCTCTCTCTCTCTCTCTCTCTCTCTCCCTCCCCCCCCCCCTCCCCCCTCCCCCCTCTCCCTCTCCCCCCACCTCCTACCCCACCATCCCAACCCCCAAAGATATTTGTTAATGCAGTTAGACCTCATTTGCATTTACTACATTTCATTTTGTTATTTTATTTCAGATTTATGGAACTGCAAGTATTGCCTCAGAGGATGATGAAATAGCCAAAAAAGAAAGAGAAATAATAGAAACTCTGGAAAAAGAAGAGCAATGGCAACACGGACATAGTCCGCATAATCATGAAGAGAATATTGGTTTGTGCCAACTTAAGCATATTACTTGTTCTGTTAAATTCTGTTTAATTGGTGTCATAAAATCCCATGCAATTCTATCCCTATCATAACCTATATTCAGAAATAGGTGAAAAAATTTCTGAATGTACGAGGGCATAATACCAAAACTGTCGGTACCATTATTTTCTGTTCATAGCACACCATTCTGTTGGCATGGGCAGTATCAACAACAGGTTCATTTTTGGAAAGGGTTCATCTAAAGCAAAACACAATTTTTATTTTCATTTTAATTTCCCAGACATGTTTCCGTGAAGTTTCAGCATCATCAGTTTTTTATCATCTTGCTGTAAAACAGGAAAAATGCTTTTTACTACTTGTACACACAAAACTTCGAGTTTTTAAGACGGTATTTATATATTTGAAAAAAGAGACTAAGTTCTGTATATATGTCTTGTTGCTATATGTTGTGGATTTCCTGGATGCAGTTTTTTTGTTTCATAGTTGGTCGTCTACTTCCATATGGAACTTATTGTAGAACAGTCCTTTACTTTCCAATTTTACAAATGGGCACATTATGGTTGTACCTACCATTAACTAATACTATGTAGAAGATTGTGTGTGCGTGTATGCCCGCTTTTCATTTGTAAAATTTTGAAGTAAATAACTGTTCTACAGTAATTTCTATATGGTTGTAGATGACACGGTGAAATTAAAAAAACTCCATTAAATAACTTAAAATCCAGGAATTCCACGACATACGGCAACAAGGTATATATACAAAACTTCGTCTATTTTTCAAATATGTAAATACTGTCTTAAAAACTCAAATTTATGTGTGTACAAGTAGTAAAAAGCTTTGCTCCTGTTTTATAGAAATACAATAATAGAACCTACTGATAATGCTGAAACTTCAATGAAACATGCCAGGGGAATAAAAATAGTGTTTTTCTCAAGGTAGATCCCCAATAAATAAATAAATAAATCTCTTCATAAGCAAACATGGACAGAAGAGCTTAAACCTCAAGATGAGTATCAACAATATATGTTCACAGCATTATTTGTGCACACATAAGTTTTTTTACAGTATTGTACAATTATTTAATTTAAACTTGTGTTTAGAAGACCTTGAGGACCAGAGATATGATGTTCATATTCAAAGGACATGTACATTAGTATGTTCTACAGAAATGATAAACATTTCAGTCACCTCATTTCTGCATGGGTCCTGTTGTCTCGTAGGCACAGGGTCTGTCATGGGCCCTGATAACTTTTCCATGTATGATGGCATCAATGCATATGAGGCGGGAGTGATGTCTTGTCATATAGCCATCTGCTCTGCATTCACCTGGTTTCCAAGTTCATCTGTGGTGGTTGGCATTTGGGTCACAATGCTGCACCTGTTGTTTTGCCATATCCCTCACATTTTCAGTTGGCGACAAGCCTGGTTATCTGAAAGGCCAGGGAAAAGGTGGACATCCTGTGACACCAAGGAGGAATGTGTTTGTGCAGCAACATGTGGTCATGCATTGTCTTGCTAAAAATGGCATCTATGGTGTTACACAGAAAGGGTATGACTACAGGTTGCAGAATGTCATTGACATATGTCACACAGGTCACAGTGCCCTAAACACACACCAACTGTGTGATTTGTGGTTGTACTCAAAGCACTCCACACCATAAGACCTTGAGTTGGCACCGTGTCTTGTATGAATGCCTTCACTGTGATGTTGCTCCACCACTGTGTGGCAAACCAAAACGAAGCCATCATTTTCAGATAGACAAAACCTGGGTTCGTCTGAAAACACAGTCTGATGCCATTCTTGTCCCTAGTGTCATCATTCCATACACGATTGCCGTCTAACATGTTTCTGCACATTCATTAAAGGTAGATGGAGAAGTGGATGAAGTGCATGTGACCCACACTGTAATAAATGGTGATGGACTGTCACCCCTGATAGTATACGTTGTGTTACACTGTTCCGTCAAAGCTTAGGAAGATGCAGATCTGTCCTGCAATGCCATGCGAATGAGATGTCGATCTTCTCTGGGAAGGGGGTGCGACATGATCCATTTTGTCATGTTCCGTGGTCTTCCATGAACCATGCTGCACTGCCAAAACACTTTGTTGCACATAAGCAACAGTTTCATGGATGGATGCATCACATTCTCTCATGCCAGTAATGCGCCCTCTTTCAAATTCACTGATTTGATGGTCCAGTTTGTGCATGCATCTGCATAGTGACAATGAGGACTGCAGGCACATTTTACCAGTAGGTGGTGTTGAGCTGCAATATCAATGTTGACCTTGAACCTGCAGGTTGAAATGGTTCAAATGCTAATCATTTCTGCAGTACATACTGATGTACGCGTCCTGTGAATATAAAAGTCCTACCTGTAGTTGTTCAAGATGTTCAGTTTTTTTTCTGAACACGAGTGTATATGGGTAGGCAATAAATGATGTCATAGTGTAAGAATTGTTTTTATATGTAGTTTTGTAATACATTTGTTGCTAGGACAGGAGTGTCACATTATTAGTCTGGTTAGTTCAAAGTTATATGGGCATTTAAGAATAAGAGACAGCATTTTTAAAATTGTCTCCATTCAACATCTTATGATCATGTGGTTGGAAATTATGAAAGATAGCTCCTTTGACATAAGTTTTTTCCTGTTAACATTAATCTTCTGATAGTCATAAAAAATTCTGTTTTGTGCCCCATATCATGGTTGTGAATTTGCATCTTCCTATTTGTGACCTTCGTGTCTTCTTTCACTGACATAATGGTTTGTAGTTATATGAGGGTAATTCAGTAATCAGACAGAAAATAACTTTATAGCAAAAATTGATTATTAATTCAGTACAGCTTTTTGATCTATTGTTCCATTTTCTACACACTTTCCCAATATTCTTAAGAGGGAAAAAATGTTTTGCATTGATTTCAAAGCCAATTTTGTACTTTTCCTTTATCTTTCCATTCCCATGGAACTTAATGCCATACAAAGCCTCTTTCATCAGACCAAATGTAAAAATCTGAAGGTGCAACAGCAGAGCTGTGAACGTGAGGTGGTAGGACCTCACAACCCACTTTGTCAATAGTTTCTGGAATCAGTTGTCCTGTATGAGTTCGAACATTCTCTTGAAGAAATACACAGTTCCTCTACCATCCTGTACATTTCCTGTTCAACATGGGCTTGATTTCATTCACACTCATGCCTGAGTAGTATAGGCTATTGTTCATGTGTTACTGCTGCAAGCAGATGATTGCATTTAGAATTTCTTACGGACGGAAGATCCAGGGTCTTTCCACTGCTTGCTTTGATGGCTCAGTCTCCAGTGCAGACCGATGTATCAAAGTTCCATCACAAGATTAAAACCTGTTCAAAGAGGCATCACTTTTGCTATAGAAAAGATTTTTGGGTTAATTGGAAATGGGAAATCTTTGTTCCTTGTGATGAACTGTAACCTCCCTGGGAATCCATCTTGCTAAAGTCTGATGGTAGTTCAGTTTGTTTTGAATGAATGATGGAATGAGCTGCACCAACACTTAGTCAACATATTTCAGCATTTTGCTTAACTGTAAGTCATAGATATTCTTCAATAAATGAATCAAAACACACTAGCAAATCCAAGGTCGATACTGCTACCAGTCGCCCATAGTGGTGCTGGAGGTTATGTATGTCTCCCACTTTTAAACTTTACTACCCATGTATCGAAAACCACATGGTTCCTGCAACTACTTCTCTATTCTTTGTTCGTATGAGAGAATATTTCTGTTAGTTATACACTTCCTGAAAGTAAGAATTGGATCACTGAACACTGTTCTTCAAAAACACTTTGTCAGAGTGTACAAATCATTGTAACTAAGCCCTTGGGCATTATGTTTATCTAAATGTTCATTGAGCCAATGAATAAAACTCTCTTCAGGGTTACCAACTAAAATATTAAATTCCTCACATTGTGTGTTGCATTCACTACCTACACTGATCAGTTAAAATGTAATGGCCAATTGCTTAACAGCATGTTGATCCACCTCTGAAAAGCATTACAGCAGCAATTTTGTGCAACATACATTCAACAGATCCTTCATAGATGTCTGAGAGTATGTGGCATCAGATGTCTATCCACAGGTCACACAGTTCACATAAATTATGGGTAGGTGGTGTGTGGGGATGCTAACTGGTGCCAAATAGTGTCCCAGATGTGGACCATCAGGTTCAGATCAAGTGAATTTGGTAGTAAAGAAATATTGCATTCACTATTGTGCTCCTCAAACCACTGTAGCAAAATTCTGGCTTTTCAACATGGACAGTTATCCTGCTATAAGATTCCATCACTGCCAGAGAGGACAAACATGAAGGAATGTGGGATATATCCAATAATGTTCACATAATATTCAGCTGTCATAGTGCTTTTGTTACCCCAAGTCCCATGGAAGTCCAGTTCAGTACCTGCCATAGCATAACAATGGTCCCACCAGCCTGCATCCACAGTGCAGTGCTCATTTCAAGCAGCCAGCATACTGAGGAGCACAACAGTGACATCTTGATAACAAAGTTCAGCTGATCTGAACCCAGTGGAACAAGTCTTGGATGCTGTGTGGTGCCAGTTATGTTCTCACAAACCACCAGCCGCTAAATTATGGGAATTTCCGACCTGTGCATAGATACTTGGTGTCTGCATGCCTTCGGAAATCTACCAAGGATTTATTGAGTCGATGCCATGCAGAGTTGTGCTGTAGTGCATTCTGAAGGTGGACCAATACACTTTCAAGCAGGTGGTCATAATGCTTTGGCTCAACAGTTAATCATTTTTGTACACTGTTTCCTACCTTTTAAGCGTGTTTATAGTGATAGCACAAGTTTTTCACTAACACCACCTATTACAAATATTGATTGGAGTGCATGATGATGTACTCTGTCAAAAGCTTTGAGGCATCCAATAATACTCTTGCTGTTTCAGTTTATTTTTTCAAGTAGTGGAGAGCCTGCACTCCTGATGATATGATACTCTGACCACTCCTGAAGCCATACATTAAACAGCCTGTTGCATCACTACTGTAATGTTCTAAGATGCTTTTTAACACTAGTTTCTCAATACATTTGCAGAAAGTTAAGATTCAGACTGCAGATCTGTAGTTTCGAACATTCTTTTTCCCCTTCTTTGTGCAAACATTTGACTGCAGCCAGTTCCAACTATTCACAAAACACATCTCTTCAGGAATACAATTTATCAGACATGCTAATGGTTTCACTAACTCGGGTTTACATTTCATCAGTAGAAAAGGAGAAATTTGATCTGAGCTTAGTGATTACTTGTTTGAGGCTAGCAATAATCCACAGAATATCATCAATGGCTACTGCAAGTAGTGTACAGCACTTCCGTTTGCTAATAGTTTCACATGTATACTGTACATACTGTTTCATGCAGACATCACTTTCTCAACATCATTAAAAATACCATTAACTTCAAGAGGTTGATTTTTATGATCATCACTTTTTATGATGAGGTGACACTGTTTGCATCCTACCAGAACTTAGATGAAAACATTCCATTTATTATTGACCGTAGTAGTAGTAGTAGTAGTAGTAGTAGTAGTAGTAGGTACAAGTACATCTACATCTATGTGCATACTCCGCAGTCCCCCCAGGGAGCTCGTGGCTCTTTCATGAGTTGGCACAAGGTGCACACGGAGCCCCGAGCTACTGCATTCCATTCTTCCTTCCTGGACTGCGTTTCCTTCCTGTACCTCTCCCTCTGTCCCTCCCTCATTCCCTCTGCCCCCTTCCTCTCTCTCTCTCTCTCTCTCTCTCTCACTCTCACTCTCACTCTCTCTCTCTCTCTTTCGTGTGTGTGTGTGTGTGTGTGTGTGTGTGTTTTCCTTACTTAGGTTGACCTGGCTTAAATTTTCTCTCCATTGTGTTGGCTACTTGGGGAAGAACTCCCTCTCTAGCATGATTCCTTTCCCTCTTCCTTCCCCTCATCCTTTCCCACTGTGGCTCCCCCTCTGTCCCACTAGGTCACCAGCACAGATAGCCAACCTGTGTGATAGGGCTGTTATGTGCCCATCTGGCTGAGCCCCCTGACAACACAGAGATCACACTTCCAGTTACTGAATGTGTGTGTGTGTGTGTGTGTGTGTGTGTGTGTGTGTGTGCGCGCGCGCGCGCATTGGTTGCTTGTCATTCTGGAGCATCAGAACTTCTGGCAATGTCCACCATGCCAGATGGCGCTTGCTGTGGCTGGACGGTGCCCATGGAGAGAGCCCCAATTGGAGTGTGTGGTATTGGGGCAGGTGCTTTGCATATGATACACATTAAGCCTCAAAAAACTGGCTGTTCTTCTTCGGCCAGCTTTTTGATTGTCAGTGAATCATTTAATGCTGTTTCTTATGAACCTGCAGCTTTCCCTTCCCTGCCTACATCATGGGAGGAAGATCAGACTCGTCAGCTTGGTCTGAAACACTTTCAACACTACCTAGTGTGCACTAGGACTGACAGTGACATTTTACCACCACCAAGCAGTTATTTTTGTGAGAAATATTTAAAACAAGTTTGGCTAAGTGGAATCTCTCAGTACGCTGTGGTCGGGTTTACTGTTTATCGAAACTACATCTGCCACCCAACTGCAGCCCTCCATATTTTTGACCATCTTGGCTACATTCTGGTGTCCGTTACTCCTCACCAGCCACTGAATGTGATTCAGGGAGTCATTTTTCATAGGGACCTTATCCTTCAAACTAGTGAGAAACTTCAAACCAATCTGGAACAATAGTGTGTTCATTTTGTTCAGCGTGTTTAGAAAGATTGTACGGAAAATTGCACCACTACCAGCACCTCTATTCTGGCATTTGAAGGAGATACCATCCTGGAGAAGGTCAAGGTGATGTTCTATCAGTCATGTGAAGCCATACATCCTACCACCAGTGAGGTGTTTCCAGTGTTTGCAATTTGGACCCATGTCTTTCTGCTGATCATCACATGATGACCTCTGCAACAGTGACCACTTGCTGTTAATTTTCTCATTCCCATCACACCTGCCAATCGCCAGGCTACCCATCCAGGCTTACCATCATGCTTATTGTCCTCTGTACATCTACCAGGTCAGTTTTAAACCTCCTTTGTCAGGTTGTGTTTATGAAGTCATTAGTGATCTGTTGAGCAAGATAATTCGTGCTGCTGGCATTGCCATTCCTCGCTCAATGGGCCCTGTTTTGCACCGACCAGTTCCTTGGTGGAGCGCAACCATTTTCCACCACCACTTGTGATTACCATCACAGCCTGGAACATTTTAAGCCATGTGGGTATCCCACTTAATGAACATGCTGATTGGCTGGGTGGGTGGAGGGGTGGCCACCAACCCTTCATTCTCTGTGACCTAACAGGTGGTGTTCCAGTACCAGAAAACCAAATTGTTCAATGCAATAAATTATTTAACTCCTTCCTTCAGTACACAAACCTCCTTCCACATTTCAACAGTGGAAATTGTCCTGCTGAGCTATGGTGCACTATTTATAGGTACTGAGTATTGTGATTACAGTGACATCTGTTAGCAGCTTTTTGAAGTATTTCATAACTTCTTTATAAAATTATGAAAGCTTTCACAATAAGCTCATCATTTGTTGCTTTTGTCTGTCAAGCTTAGTTTTTGAGATATTGGACTCCTTCATTTGATACCCAGTATTTCTTGTGTTCGGCAACTTCCACACGTGGAGCCAATCCTGTAATAAATGATTCAAAAGCATCTACTTTGTTGCCTAAGTCTTCTACATTATAGTGCACAAGCATCATGTGAATTTGTCTGTCTGAGCTGCAAATGAATCGCATTGTCATGTCGTAACCACAGTAAAGGCCAAACCAAAAAGCAAGGTCATCAGTGATGCACTGAAAGCACATTTATTATGGATGACAACAAACAGATAGGACACAATGGCCTCCTGTGCAGAGAATGCTGATGTTTATATAAACATTTCCAGAACACACAAACATAACAAACAAGAATTTCCAAAAAGCTTCTAGGGATGAGAAATACTAAACAACCAATATTTACTGGTGATAGGATTTGAACTTATGACCCACAGCACACCATCTAGGGAATCTAACCACTACTCCACATTGCATGCAGCAGAGCTTGTGACATTGCTGCTCCTTTGCAGCTTCAGAAATTCTCATTGGAGCAGACTACAGCATCCTTGATCTAGAGCTTGCCATTGATCCTCTGTATGGCAGTGCTTGAGGGTTTCCTCATTCAGATCATTTCACATTCTCCTGACTGTCATGAGCATCAAAGGGTGCCCCCTCTTGTCGAAGCTTTGGGATTGAGCAGTTGTCAAATGCCTTTGAGCCCTCTCAGGACAGTAATAGGGCTTCATAAGGGTGACATGGATAATGCCTTTTAGCTTTTTACCTTCTTGATGAAGGGTCATAATCCTAAATTGCATATGTAATATGTGATAAGCAAGAAAGAATACAATATTGCCCAAAGTAGCATTTTAGTAATTTTTCCTGTAGTATCACTTTCTGGACAGGCATAAAAATCCATAGCAAGTCCCCTGGGGTGTACCTCACTGGTCATACTTGGCATTACAGCACTCCATCTTTCTCCTGGGCATTAATTGACCATATGAGTCAGCTGTCCTGCTTCTTTGATTCTGGTGATTAGACATTTCACATAGTCTTCCTGAGTATCATCTGGTTGATACAGGAACAGTGTATCCATTGTCATTTCAGCATCAAGGCTGTGCAGCAGAAAGAATGGCATGAAGCCTGTCGTGTCATACTTTGCTGTTATTAGGAGCACCACAATGGGCACTACTGTATTCCAATCTCTCTGTTTGACATCAACATCCATCAAGAGCATATCTGCCAGTGTCTACTTAAAGTGTGCTGAGAGACCATTCATCTGTGAGTGTAAGGAATTTGTCACCCTGTAGGAGACTTTGCAATATGAAAGTACCTCTGATACGAGTTTCAACTGGAAAACATTTCTATGATCAATGATTATCACACAGGTTGCTCTGTGTTTAAAAATGGTGTCATCCACAAGAAACCTTGCGGTTTTTGGAGCTGTGGAGTTACCACAGCTTCAATAACAGCATAGCAGCTAAGGTGGTCAGTGCAGACTATGATCCATTGATTTCCATTGGTTGACTCTGGAAACCTCCCCAAGAGATGAATCCCAATCCAGTAGAATGATGCTGCTGCAGGTGGAATTGGTATTACATGGCCCAGAAATAATTGTGACATGTGCATTGATCACTGGCTTTCCATACAGTCGCTTGGCCGGAGGTAGGATGTGTGTCATTCTGTGTAGTCTTCATAAAACCTAGGTGATCAGATGTTGGAGCATCATGGAAATACTTCAACATAAATGGCTATAATGAGCTGGGATGATGATCAACCATTTCTGCCCCATTGCATCATATTTCCTCTTATACACTGTTCCACAATTCTTATTTGACTATTTCCTCCTCCAAGGCTTTTATGGTCGGTCTCTCTCTTGTCTCTCCTCTCCCCTCCCCCCCCCCCCCCTCCCCATTCCCCCCCAGCCTGCCAGGCTGTCCACATGTGTGCGCTTCTTTTAATTTCGCGCGTCACCCAACCACATCAGTCCCCACCTGCAGTCTCCATGAAATGGTCTTTTGTTCATGTCATTTTGGTGTATACCTTGGAAGAAATTGGATAATTGCACTTTCAAGGGTCTTAGAATAACTAATATCCTGTTGAAAAACACACAGTTATTAAATTAAGTTGTTCTTGAACAGGAGAAGAACTAACAGAGAAGCTGTGGCAACTAGAACAAGACAATTTGAGGCTTGAGTGGGAAAAAGAAGCACAGAGGAGAGAATTGGAAGAGACTGTACAAAGACGTGAGGAAGAAATGAGACAGAAGGAGAGAGAATTTCAGCGACATGAAGTAAGTGTGTGTTGTCCATATTTAAAGATTAATGTTAAATTAAATAACTTCCAATACACCTTGTATACTGAGCAAAAAGTTACATTTTATAATGTAGATACAGTAGGAAAAAATTTATTAAAAGTATTGTAGTGGTACTAAAATTTCAGTTCTATGTATGTTACTGGAAGCTGATACTGTTAAAGCTTCATGCTAAGAGGCTGCATTCATTAAGTATCTTCATTAGTTACTGAATAATTCGGAGAAACAATTCTGGCCCTTGGCACTGCAAGACTGTCATAACCATCAACTTCAATGGAGGATCGCTTTAGGAATATGGGTAAACAGATTCTCTATGCCATCTCACATCTGTGTGCCATTACAACTAGATTAAAATGAACATTGAGAAAGTTCACATATTTTCAACTAAAAATGCCAAAGCTCTGCTTAATATTATTCAGAATGATGAAAACAAATGACCACACTGAAACAAATTAAGTTCAGAGTAGTGTATGGGATGTTAAATTGGGCAACATATCCTCGATAACAACCACAATGTAATTTGCCTACAGCCAATCAGTGACAAATACATGGCAATTATCATATTAAATGGAAATGGTTGGGTGTGTTTAGTGATGCAGTTCTGTTCAAGCTACAGTTTTGTTGTACAGTGGTCGGTGTGTTGTGGTTGTTTTGTATCATGTCACTCCTTTCAGTATGGGAAGGACTTTAAATGGGGTGCACAAACAAGAAACTAGCAGTAATTTATATCCTTTACAGACAAGTCAGATTTAGTGATGCAAATGCAAAATAATGGTACGCTGAACATTTTGTAGACAAAAAGCTACCATTAGTCACATCCTTTGCTGATGGTAATCATTATAATTGTGTAACAGTGTGCAGTGTCCTTCTGTTTGGTATCAGTTAGTTACTCTGTAGCTTGTATTTATCTTTAGAGAAACATTTTGTTGTGCTGATCACCATCTAAAGGGTCTTCGTACTGTATGCTGCTGTAAGTGGTCCAAAGCTGTACTTCTAAAATAGTAGCTGCATCACAGCTGTGTAGTTCAAAAATCATAGGCTTGACAACCAGGCAAATTGGTGTGTGTGTGTGTGTGTGTGTGTGTGTGTGTGTGTGTGTGTGTGTGTGTGTGGACAGCAAACTTTATTGGTCTGGGGGAATGCCATAGTGCAGTTAGACTGTTGCAGCACTAAGCACAGTTCCTGAGAAGAAGGCAGCCAAAACTGTAAGCAAAGCTGGATCCAAAATGAGTTTTCGCTCTCTACCAGTGTGTGGGCTGATTTTCAAACTTTGTGGCAGAACATAGGACCTTTGCCTTTCATGGTAGTGTGCTGTGCCAGCTGAGCTATCCGAGCGTAACTCACTACCTTTCCTCACAGATTTACTTTTTCTAGTCCCTCATCTCCTACCTACCTAACTTCACAGAAGTATCCCTTCATACCTTCAGGACTTGCACTCCTGGAAGAAAAGTAATTGACCATGCATGGTTTGCCACAGCCTGGGGGCCTGCTTCCAGAAATAATTTTCACTCTGCAGTGGAGCATGTGCTTATTTTCAACTTCATGGTAAAAGTTAGGCTGCCAGAAGCAAAGCTGTGAGGGCAGGTCATGAGTCATTCTTGATTAGCTCAGGTGACTGAACGCTTGCCTGTGAAGTCCAAATGTCCCAGGTTTGAGTCTTGGTCTGGCACACGGCTTTACTCTGCCAGGAAGTTTCAAACCAGAGACGGATGTTTGGGTCACAAGTATTGTAACATTCACTACCGTTCACAAAAATATGACGGTCAAATCTGTAGTTAGTAGTCATAAGCAGACTGCCAAAGGTGTGCAGTATCATAATAAAATGCACAAACCTGACAGTCCAGAACAGCATATATGCGTCACCATAATGACTGAATCAGATAAACAAGAGACTGAATGCAGTAGAGACATAATTGATGTGAACTACATTAGTAATGTTAACGTAAGCCACAATGAACATGTGGTATATTCATGTGATTCATGGTGGTTGAACACTTGCGGGAATGTGCTGTTGTGGACAGAATCTCCATGTCAAGTAAATGCTGGGTACTCAAGCTGAGGTATCATCAATGGATCCAAAGAATTCTACATACCCCACCCCCTTCTTCCCAGATTTGTTGTAGTTTAAAAACACTCATTTTGTGCTACCTTTTGTGGGGAGGAAGAGAAATTAATGGCTCTGTCTCGACACCCACAGGAGTGTTATCATCTCCATCTGCTCTGTTATTGGAGCTACCAGTGGAACACTACTGCATACATGAACATGATGCCAGTAGTAGTTGACAGGTTGACATATCAGTGATTTGTAAAATGCCTACAATGACACTAGTGACATAAAAGGAAACTACTGGCTGTGGAGATGTAGTTGGTTCTGGGGGTAATAGCTACAAGTGTCCTGAATGTCAACTGAATCAAAGCAGCAACTGTAAGTGTGGAATCTCTTGACTTACGCCCTTTGGGCTGGTAACCATATATGCTGTCCCAGATAGGGGCATGTGGCCTAAATCTACAACAGCAGTGTTCAGCAGGCTCCAACAGTGTGGAAACACAGAAGTGTGTGGTACTGTTGTCTATACAAGATGTCCACTAGACCATTTTTATCCATATCCATATTCATGGCTTTGCATGTAGTGCTTTGTTAGTGCCCCTTTTTGCAACATGTTTCCCCTAAAGCTGTGTAGCTTGTGCCCCACTTCACTGTGTGATTGCGAGTGAAATGGGTCTAGTAACAAATACTGAATGCCGTTTTTCCATGGAAATAAGAAATATATTGGCCTGTAAATGAGGGACTGCCATAAAAGAAAAATACTACTGGGTAAGCCTCCAATCACAAAAATCTTTGTTAGGATGTGTGGCCTCAGTTTTTGTGAGCATCCTATATTTGAGGTAAAGAAATTTTAAAGCATGCATTGACCACAATGAGCCAGTCAAATTAAGGAAGAATACCTTCAGTGTTAAGATACAGTTATTGCCATAACTAATGATGGTGAGTAAGACGGCAGAGAAACAACTTGCTGCTGATTGCAGTACTGACAAAAAGATCAGGTGTTACAGTTCCAACTATTCCTAGTCAATATTTGTGGCAGTGAGCATGGTGATTCATCAGCATAACACCCCGATGACTGATGTGCAGTAACACTAATATGTGGGTATAAAATTGGTGGAAGAATGATGACACAATGCCCTGTGTGGTATGTTCTAAGGTGCAGTATCATATGCCATTTCCCCAATCTTATGGTGCAGACTGTTAGCAGTGTGAAGTGCCAGATCAACATTGGTTGGCATGTCACCTGTTCCATCGTATTAAATGAAATGTGCCATGAGCTAAAGAAAGGCATATTGAATGGTATTGCTTCAACCATTTGTGCCATTCATCACTTAGGTGGAAGCATATAACTTCACAAGAGTCAGAAACAAGTCTGGACAGACAGGAAGTTTTGAAAGGAATTTACTTTTGTGTGTTGGCTTTTTGCCATATACAGTATTAGATAATTCTATAAATTGAGAAAGAGGTGCATTATTCTAAGTATTGTGCAATCTTTTCTGGCAGTTGTGTGATTACACTGAACAAATGTATTAATACATTACAATGCCTCACCCGGAGAGACTTGGTGCCATAGAGATATAAATGAAATCTATGAATAGTTATAGCTAATAACAGTACTTCTTTTTCAATCTGGAAATAATTTTATTAATTTATAGGCTATTAGATACACTGAATTACCTTTTAGTTCTAAAGATTGGCCCATTTGCTGTGCAGAAGTGAATCTGTTGCAAAAATAAGCATCTTCCCAGGGATTTACGTGGTAAGATGTTGTGAGAGTTTAATTGCTTTTTCATCTGTTGGAAAATTTGATCACATTCAGAGGATCAAAAATATGTTTCCCCTTTCTTGTAGCTGATACTGTAGGTGAGCTGGACTGATGTTGACTTGACTCGCAACAATTACAACCATTTTAAGATGGAAGGCCAAGACGACTTGTGTATCAGCTCTACATGTTGCTGTGAGAGTGTTCTGCTCTATTTGCTTAACATGCTAAGTGCATATCAGTCATTAGTGACGGGCATTAATCTTTTTGTTCAGGTCATGGCAGTCACCAGTGACTGACAGTGTAAAATATGATATAAAACTAAAAAAATTACACTGTTTTAAGGAATTATTTAAATAAAAATTAAGTAAAACTTGAATAAATTTTATTACAGGATTGTATCATTAATGCATGTAAATACTTAATAATCAAAAACTTTTAGTGGAATTTATTGAAGCACAGTAAATGTACAGGGTGATTATAATTAAAGTTAAACACAGACCGCTGTAGAAATAATACCACTGGTGAGAATGACATCAAATTACAACAGGATATTATCGGAGAAGGGGGAAAATGTATGGCAGAAGAAAAATAAATAGTTACAAAATGTAGCAATAGATGGTGCTGTAAGCATCATAATTTAATAGTGGTAGTCTGCAAATGACAAATCATATAACAATACCTAAGGAGTATGTTTGACATTAAACAAATAGTACTACTCAGTGTGCATGGGAGTACAGTTGTGATACTGTTAGTTATGTAAGCCCACCCACCGCAGAAAGTTCGTATCACAACGGATGGGGAAAATCAGTTTTTAATTGCCCTGAGGCCAAAAACCACATAAAAAGCATCAATTAAAATCAATTTGGATTATTAATTTCCACGTGACTGGTGCAAAACATGTTAAATATGCTGTCCACCATTTTCTGCAACAAGTTGAAATGAGAAACAGCATGTTCCACAACTGATCAAAGTGTTTCTGGGGTCATGCTCAGAATGTGTTGCTCAATGTGTGCATTCAGTGCAGATAAGTTTGCAATCAGAACACTGAACACAACATCTTTCAGATAGCCACACAGCCAGAAGTCACATGGATTTAAGACCAGGTGATTGGGACAGCCAGGCTGTTAGGAAATGGCGACTGATAATTCTAGCATTTCCGAAATGGCGCTTCAGCAGCTGCTTAACTGGATTTGCAATGTGCGGAGGTGTGCCATCTTGCATAAAAATGATCCAATCCATGCTGTTGGAGAATTGGAATGATGTGATCATGCAAAAGACACTCGTAGTGCTTACCAGTGACTGTACAGGTAACAGGATCGGAAGCAACCGTCTCTCCGGAAAAATATGGCCATATGATAACTGATGCCATAAACCCACACCACTCGGTGACCTTTTCAGGATGAAGTGGTCCTGGTTGATCTGCATGTGGATTTTCCATTGCCCATTTTCGACAATTCTGTGCACTGACATATCCTGTCAGATGGAAGTGGGCTTTGTCTGTCTACAGAATCTTCCATGGCCAGTCATTGCCCACTTCCATGCGAACAAGAAATTCTAAAGCATAGGTCTCTCCTGCTGGCCGGTCAACAGGAAGCAACTTGTGCACATGGGTAATTTTGAATGGATAGCAAAGAAGGATGTTTAGTAGGATTTTACGCACCGTGCTCACACACATGTCCAATGTTCGGGCAATTCTCCTTGCACTACACGTTTGCACGCCACCATTCGTCTCTTCCTGCATTTCTGTGGCCACTGCTTCCACTGACGTCAAATCAGTTCATTTCCTTCCTCTACCAGGTTGCATTGTTTTTGACTACTTGCCTCAAATTGCCCTGTCAGTTTGAATGTAATGTCCCCAGTAAAATAATATTTTATCACTAAATTTATTCACTAATTCTAAACTTTTATACTGTCTAGAAGTGGCTGTACTTTGGACAAATGATTGAAACCGTTACTATCTCTGTTGTCTGCAAAATGTATCATTCTCAATATTTCAAATTTACTTCTGAATATGATTTCCTTCAGAAATGTTTGCATATGTGCAGCATCATGGGACTAATATGAGTCTAAGAATGGTAGTCTAACCAACCTCATCCCTAGAATTAGTCCAAAAATCATTTTATTTCACTTTTGTTTGTCACTGTCCATTTGTCCAAGTGCCTCCTTTGGTTGATTACATCTTGAATCATGCCATTTGTAAACTTTCTCCTCCTCTTCTTCCTCTGATGACGAGAACACAGCTTTCTACCCCATTTTTAGCACTAAAGATTTCACTGTTACTTTCACACTCTTAGACCGACATCTTCATGTTCAAGGCTGAAGATAGATGTTGGTTTGCCCTGGACCAAGAACCACAGAGAACTGAATGAACATATGTGTCAAATGGTTCTACAATGTTTGTTTTGCTTTGTGATAACCTAAACAGATACCTGACAGCAAGCTGATTTTTGACAAAATCTTAAATAGTGACCCGGATGATAAGCAAGACAAAACAGACTTCAAGTTTAGCATGTTGAATGAATACCCATAAATCTTTAATTGTAGCTGTGGTAAAAAAAAGCATTGGACATACTACATATGTTTGCAAATATGCATTGAGCAAATGTCAATGTTAGAAGTGCATTTGTCATAGCCATAGCAAGTAGCAATGCCTTGCCAGTGCACATCTAAGCAGCAGGTGTGGCCTGACGGGGATTTCCTTATAACATCATGTAGCAGTCAACATGTTAAGATAAACTCTAAATATTACGTGCTAGACTGAAGAACCCCTTTGTTGTAGATTATTATTCAGGCCAGCTGTTTGTAGTGCGCTAAATAAAACCAGCATGTTTAACAAGTGTCCTTGGCATGAAGTTACCATTCTGTCTACCAAGTAATTTTGCAGAATGGTATGGAATAAACTAGCTGTTAAGGAAAATGTGGAAAGTTGCTGAGTCACTATCTGCAAAAACATGTAAATGCTTACACACTTTGAGTGGCACCACTTTGTTGCTGAACAACAGTTAATAATATTTTAAACAAACATCTGACAAGTCTGTGAAAAGTACTCACCCCATATCAGTGAAGTAAATGAAATGAATTTTACATGTGAGCTGTAGAATGTGAAAAGATTGCTAAATGAGAATTACTTGATGCTTTAGACTCGCAACGTGTCTTAATTTACTGTTACCTTTGTGAATGACCATTAAAGGCATGGTCAAAGTTCTGGCTGTGATTATATGACACAAAGGTTTGGTCATTACCTCATCCCTTAGACATTGAGACATGTGATGAATCTGAAAAAAATTGCAAAGTCACGTAGCAAAACAGAAATATGGCCTTCAGACAAAAAATCCAAATAAAATTGGGGAATAAATCACTTTGAATATTCCCAACCAATATCTTTCAAAGTTTCAAGCCATACATCATTTTATATCAGATGTTCATTTTTCTGAATTAAGAACCCAAATGCAGAAAGAAGTAGCAGAAAACTGCTGACTGTGACGTAGTGTCAATGTGTTGTATTCGTTCATTCATTGTTTTTACACCTATCTCCTTCCTGCCACCCATTCAGCAAGGACCAGAAGGGTTACCAGCCATGAGAGTACAGCCAGGCTCATCCGGTTGGTGAATGTGATCCTATATGTATTTGCAGATTTTGAAGTTGTCTCCTCCAAACACATCTGCATATGGTCTTTGGAAGTGTACACTAGCTGCTCTACTTCACTGTTTAATTGTGGCTGAAATGGTACGGACCATAATTTTTTTTTATTCAATTTCAGCCATGGAAGTTTTTACAGCATGCCAAAATGCACTGTAAGAAGTTCTCAGTAATGATCACTTGTTGTAGTTCAACTGTCAGTTCGTAAGTGGTTGCGGTCCTCGGACTGCCTGGAGATGCCACAGTCACAACCTTTGTGGGACAGCTGCCTGTTGCTCTGTGTACTGGGTACACAAGTGAATTATTACATGGTGGTAGTCTGTCAGTAACAAACAGTGACATTCTGTGTACCTTCATGAGCCTGCAATTAAGTAAGAAGGAAAAAAAAAAAAAAAAATGACGAAACCTTTCTGATTGACAGAAGTTTAGGCCAAACATTTTGCATGTAGTGCATTACTTGTTGAAGAATATCATTTTCCAATGTGGCCCTAACTACATTTTAAAATGCAATTGGAAGATTCGCTAAGCTTTCTTGTATTTCCATATCTGTTTGAAAATATGCTACTTCTGTCATACCGAAATCTGGGTTTGGATCTGGGTCCATGGGAAGTAGTGGCAGCAGTGGAAGTGTGTCCATGCGTTATACTGCTTATTTGTAATTATCTCATAGTGGTATGCACTTCAGAAGAGGGCCCCAACTTTGTGTGCTTTGCATTGTTTATTCTAAAAGCCATGGGTGCAGACCAATAATAGCTTAAGGTCAGTGATCAATTGAAATTTGTTACTTCGTTAAAATTTTGTGAATAGTTTTGTTGTGTAGATGTTAAAGTTTTGGTGGCAAATGTGATCAGATGCTCTGGCATGTGGGCATTTTAGTGTGCTGATATAGCTCACATATTGTACTCAAAGGTATCAGTTGCGAAAACGAGTTGTTTCCCAGGAATAAAAGTTGTCAGACATGACAACAACCTAAATTTAATCTTAAGTGCCTCAGATTCTTTGTCATATTCTGCTGTCCATTTAGAAAGAACATCTTTCTTCACACCCTACTTAATGACTGTTTTTATTCTGCTATGGGTGAGATGAGCCTTCCATAGTAATTGATTTTCCCCAAAAATAATTGAAGAAGTGCAATGTTTTGTACCTTTGTTGGCTTAATAACAAAAATATGCTATTTAGTCAGTTTAATAATATTTTTATACGTGTGACTTAAGTATTCAACATGAATTTCTGCAAGCTACATATTACACCCTCTTGCTTCAACTTAATAAATAGCATCCTAGAATCTGTGATTTGTTCTTGGGTAATTAGTGCAGGATAGAATGGTTTGTGTAAGCTTTTATGAATATCTTTAGATCACCATCAGTGCACTGGCTACACCAAAAGGGAAGTGCTTGTAGTGATATAGACAGTGGTGTGGACAGTATAGTATGTTTCTTATCAGTATCTTTGTGAGGCTTCATATAGTGGCAGCTTCAAATATATTTTGTCTAAATCTATACTGGAGAAACTCTTTATCTCCAGCTAATCTTGCTAGTAGTTCTCGATGAAGACCAGCATGGATTCCATTCAGGGACAATTGTCAAGATCTAAACCTCGAAAGTAAACATATGGTTATTTCTCAATTGTGTCGCATAAATTCTAAAATAGAGCAGAAAAATTGTGTTTTGTTTTATTACAGGAAATGTAATTATTCTAGTATTAGAAATAGTATATTGCCACGGAAAATGTCTAGTCTCACTTTCATATGGATTACTGATTATAGCAGATAGTAGTTTGAACACTGCAGTGGCTTACTGAACAAGTTGATCTAATCATAGGTACCACGTTATTAATAAAGAAACAATGTTCATTTAAGCCTGTTAGTTCTTCATGCCTTCAGCAGTTGCTGTACAAGAGTACTGCTGACATCCTGTTTTTCAACACTGTCATCAATTTTTCCACGGAGTGATGTAAATTGTAAGAGGTTAGTATACTTGCGAGCACTTGTGTGGAGAATGGGGTCCTGCAGGGCTCTGTATTTTTAGTGGCCATTACTGCTCTAGCAGCAGTTGTCGGGCCATCCGTCTCAACTTCTCTGTATGCAGACGACTTCTGCATTTCGTACTCCTCCACCAGTACCGGTGTTGCTGAGCAGCGTCTACAGGGAGCCATCCACAAGGCACAGTCATGGGGCTATAGCTCACAGTTTCCAGTTTTTGGCCACAAAGTCATGTGTTATGCACTTCCATCAGAATCATACCATCCATCCAGAACTAGAACTTTGCCTTAATGATGATCCACTCACTGTAGTGGAGACACATTGATTCTCACGACTGGTTTTTGATACCCAACTGACTTGGCTTCCTCACCTTCTTCAGCTTAAGCCAAAGTGCTGGCAGCACCTCAATGTCCTCCACTGCCTGAGCAACACTAATTGGGGTGCAGATCGCTGTACACTGCTGCAGCTCTACAGAGTCTTTCTTCAATCCCACCTTGACTGTGGGAGTCTGATTTATGGTTCGGCGGTGTCCTCAGCATTGCATTTGCTCAACCCAGTGCACCATTGTGGTGTTCACCTTGCAACAGGAGCTTTTAGGACAAGTCTGGTGACCAGCCTCCTTGTGGAGGCCAGAGTCCCTCCATTGCAGGTTAGGCATGCTCAACTGTTGGCCAGTTACTTTGCACACATTCATAGTTCTCCTGCGCATCTGATTCACCATCTCCTTTTCCCACCCACACTGGTTCATCTCCCACATTTGTGGCCCAGGACAGGGCTTCCTATTGCAGTTCATGTTAGATCCCGTCTTTCTGAACTAGAGTCCTTGCCTTTACCACCTATACTTGAGGTCCATTCACGTACACCTCCATGGTGTACACCTTGGCCACAGCGTTGCCTGGACCTTCCAGATGGCCCTAAGTACCTGGTTAACCCCGCGGCTCTCCACTGCCAGTTCCTCTCGATGCTTGGCATGTACCGAGGCCCCGAAGTGGTTTACACTTACGGCTCTATGGCTGATGCACAAGTCAGCTTCACGTATGTCCATGGAGGACATACTGAACAGCATTCCTCGCCCGACTGCTGCAGTGTTTTCACTGCCAAGCTAGTGTCTATATCTCGTGTTCTTGAGCACATTGTTCGTGCCCTGGGGAGTTGTTTCTTCTGTGTACTGACTCCTTGAGCAGCCTACAAGCTATCGACCAATGCTACCCTTTTCATCTTTTGGTAGCGACCATCCAGGTGTCCATCTATGCCCTGGAATGGTCCAGTCATTCGGTGGTGTTTGTCTGGACCTCAGGTCACGTTGGAATCCCAGGCAATTAACTTGCTGACAGGCTGGCCAAATGGGCTACATGGAAACCACTTACGGGGATCAGCTTCTCTGCAACTGACCTGCGTTCAGTACTATGCCACAAGGTTTTGCGGCCTTGGGAGACGAAATGGCATAACCTCAGCACGCACAACAAACTGTGTGCCATTAAGGGGACTATGAATGTGTGGCAGTCCTCCATGCAGGCCTCTCACAGGGACTCTGTGGTTCTCTGCCAGCTCCACATTGGCCACGCTTGGGTGACACACTGATGCCTCCTGTGCCGTGATGACCCACCTCAGTGTTGGTGCAGCGCCGGGCTGACAATGGCCCATACCTCAGTGAGCTGTCCTTCTTTGGCTGCCCTGCTTTGGATTCTTCAGTTACCGGACTTGTTGCCATTAATTTTAGCTGATAACGCCTCATTGGCTAATTTAGTTTTACGTTTCATACGCGACGGTGGGTTTTATTATTCTATATAAGTTTCAGCGCATGTCCTTTATCCCTTTGTGTTCTCCACTCTAATGCTTATAGGGTGGATGTTTTGATGTGTTGCAGAGTGGCTAGCTTTTCCTTTTTAGTCTTGTGGTCAGCCAGCCATTGTCATCTGCTATCTTGTTTTTGCCCCTTCCACCTGTTTCTTGCTTCTCTGTGTGGTTTTCTTTTCCTTTTTTGTCCATAGTAGTGTTGGTTGTCCTCCTGTCATTCTTCTGGTTCTTCCTTTCTTCTTTTATTGTGTTGTACATCTCCTTTCTTTTCTTCTTTCCCTTGTGTAATTATTTTACCGGGAACAGGGGACCGATGGCCTCGCAGTTTGGTCCCTTCCCCTCCCTCTTTCAAACAAAACCAACCAACCAACCATCCTGTAGAAATATCTTGTGTTGTAGATATGGAAGTTGTCCTCTATGGAGTCCAACTGTTCTTTCATGAATTTTCTCTTGGCTTGTCTGATAATTTTTGTTATTGTTTTTCATGTTTTGTTGAAAGCCTGTAAATTTTCTGGGGATTTTTTGCTGTTGTATTTCTGGTATGTAACTTTCCTAGTGATGATGCATTCTTGCAGTCGGTGTCCCACCAAGGGTTCTTCTTTGGAGGAATGAGGGCTTGTGCTTTTCCTTTGATTTTTCTGTGGGAATTTTGCCGGTCATTCATGTGTTCTTTTCTTCTGCAATCTTATTTGTGACAAATTTTGGTAAGGGGGTTTTCTGAAAGTTCTCTTTGGGGAGAATTTGACTTTTACACATGTTAGGTAATGATCAGAGTCAATGTTGGCTCCCCTGTGTACCTGCACGTTGTGGATCTCTTTCTGTACTGGGTACGAGATTGCCACATGACCAATTTGGAAGTCACCTAACTGGTGGACTGGTGAGTGCCAGGTTTTCTGTTTTATGGGATCTTTTCAGAGGGATGTCAACATGAGCTTGAGGTTGTTCTGTTGGCAGAGTTCTATGAGCCATGTGCCATTTTTGTTAGTAAATTTATGCAATGGATAATGTCCGACTGTTTCCCTATGTTGTTTTTCTCTGCCGATCTGTGCATTAAAGTTGCCCAGGTGGAGTTTGACATCACCTCTGGGGACTTTGGACATCACTTTCTTGAGGGTTGACCAGAATTGTTCTGCAGACTGTGGGTCTTTCTCATTACTCTGGTTGGTGAGGCGTGTACTTTGATCTGTGTGTACTTTTTGTTGACACGCTGAACCCGCATAGTCATCAGTCGGTTGTTAATAGGTGTAATTTCTTTTATGGATTTGACTATGGTCTTTTGAACCATGAAGGCCATCCCCAGTAGTGGAACACCTTTGGGAACGCACCTGTCCGTTTTGCTTTTGAAGCTGCGATATTTGCCGTAGTCCATGGTGTCTTCACCTGTGATGATGATAACATTATTATTATTTCTTTCTTGTCTCAGATGTTATGTCTGGTTAAAAATGGAAGGTGACGTGGACCTTGATCAAGCATGACTTCCTTTTAATTGTACGGTATATGTTACATTGCATTTAGGAACTTTCGGGTAATTGAACAAGTGTCAATAATTACAGATTTCTGTAGTTGTATATATAAGTTTGGATGTAGCTGTATTGCATTGATGTGCTGGTGGATATTGTGTGGTATGACTCCTGTAGTTGATAGTATAATTGGTATAATGTCAACTTTATCCTGATGCCACATGTCCTTGACTTCCTCAGCCAGTTGGATGTATTTTTCAATTTTTTCTCCTGTTTTCTTTTGTATATTTGTTGTATTGGGTATGGATATTTTGATTAGTTGTTAATTTCTTCTTTTTATTGGTGAGTATGATGTCAGGTTTGTTATGTGTTGTTGTTTTTATCTGTTATAATGGTTCTGTTCCAGTATATTTTGTATTCATCGTTCTCCAGTACATTTTGTGGTGCATACTTGTGTGTGGGAACATGTTGTTTCATAAGTTTATGTTGTAAGGCAAGCTGTTGATGTATTATTTTTGCTACAGTGTCATGTCTTCTGGGGTATTCTGTATTTGCTAGTATTGTACATTCGCTTGTGATGTGATCTACTGTTTCTATTTGTTGTTTGAAAAGTCTGCATTTATCTGTTGTGGTATTGGGATCTTTAATAATATACTTGCTGTAATATCTGGTGTTTATTGTTTGATCCTGTATTGCAATCATGAATCCTTCTGTCTCACTGTATATATTGCCTTTTCTTAGCCATGTGTTGGATGCGTCTTGATCGATGTGTGGCTGTGTTAGATGATACGGGTGCTTGCCATGTAGTGTTTTCTTTTTCCAATTTACTTTCTTCGTATCTGTTGATGTTATGTGATCTAAAGGGTTGTAGAAGTGGTTATGAAATTGCAGTGGTGTAGCCGATGTATTTATATGAGTGATTGCTTTGTGTATTTTGCTAGTTTCTGCTCGTTCTATAAAGAATTTTCTTAAATTGTCTACCTGTCCATAATGTTGGTTTTTTATGTCGATAAATCCCCTTCCTCCTTCCTTTCTGCTTAATGTGAATCTTTCAGTTGCTGAATGTATGTGATGTATTCTATATTTGTGGCATTGTGATCGTGTAGGTGTATTGAGTGCTTCTAGGTCTGTGTTACTCCATTTCACTACTCCAAATGAGTAGGTCAATATTGATATTGCGTAAGTATTTATAGCTTTTGTCTTGTTTCTTGGTGTCAATTCTGTTTGCAGTATTTTTGTTAGTATTTGTCTATATTTATCTTTTAGTTCTTCTTTAATATTTGTATTATCTATTCCTATTTTTTGTCTGTATCCTAGATATTTATAGGCATCTGTTTTTTCCATTGCTTCTAAGCAGTTGCTGTGGTTATCCAATATGTAATCTTCTTGTTTAGTGTGTTTTCCCTTGACTATGCTATTTTTCTTACATTTGTCTGTTCCAAAAGCCATATTTATATCATTGCTAAATACTTCTGTTATCTTTAGTAATTGGTTGATTTGTTGCTGCCAGTAGTTTTAGATCATCCATGTATAGCAAATGTGTGATTTTGTGTGGGTATGTTCCAGTAATATTGTATCCATAATTTGTATTATTTAGCATGTTGGATAGTGGGTTCAGAGCAAGGCAGAACCAGAAAGGACTTAATGAGTCTCCTTGGTATATTCCACGCTTAATCTGTATTGGCTGTGATGTGATGTGATGTTATTTGAATTTGTTTGGATATTAAGTGTGGTTTTTCAATTTTTCATTACTATGTTTAGGAACTGTATCAGTTTAGGATCTACTTTGTATATTTCCAATATTTGTAGTAACCATGGGTGGGGTACACTATCAAAAGCTTTTCGGTAATCAATGTATGCATAGTATAGCGACCTTTGTTTAGTTTTAGCTTGATATGTCACCTCTGCATCTATTATCAGTTGCTCTTTACATCCTCGTGCTCCTTTGCAACAGCCTTTTTGTTCTTCATTTATAATTTTGTTCTGTGTTATATGTGTCATTAATTTCTGCGTAATGACTGAAGTTAATATTTTGTATATTGTTGGTAGGCATGTTATGGGGCGATATTTAGCTGGTTTGCTGTGTCTGCTTGGTCTTCAGGTTTCAGATAAGTTATTCCATGTGTAAGTGTATCAGGGAATGTGTATGGGTCTGCAATGTAACTGTTAAATAATTTAATATAATAGAGGGAAACATTCCACGTGGGGAAAAATATATCTAAAAACAAAGATGATGTGACTTACCAAACGAAAGCGCTGGCATGTCGATAGACACACAAACAAACACAAATATACACACAAAATTCTAGCTTTCACAACAAACGGTTGCTTCGTCAGGAAAGAGGGAAGGAGAGGGAAAGACGAAAGGATGTGGGTTTTAAAGGAGAGGGTAAGGAGTCATTCCAATCCCGGGAGCGGAAAGACTTACCTTAGGGGGGAAAAAAGGACCGGTATACACTAGCACGCACATACACACATATCCAGCCACACATATACAGACCTATGTATATGTGCGGATGGATATGTGTGTGTATGCTAGTGTATACCCGTCCTTTTTTCCCCCCCTAAGGTAAGTCTTTCCGCTCCCAGGATTGGAATGACTCCTTACCCTCTCCTTTAAAACCCACATCCTTTCATCTTTCCCTCTCCTTCCCTCTTTCCTGACGAAGCAACCGTTGGTTACGAAAGCTAGAATTTTGTGTACGAAAGCTAGAATTTTGTGTGTATATTTGTGTTTGTTTGTGTGTCTATCGACGTGCCAGCGCTTTCGTTTGGTAAGTCACATCATCTTTGTTTTTAGATATGTTAAATAATTTAGTTAGATGTGAATGTGTTGAGGTGAATTTCTTTAGCCAGAAATTTGCTAATTTATCTTTTCCAGGGGCTTTCCAATTGTGAGTAGAATTAATTGCTTGGGTGACTTCATGTTGCATTATTATTATTATTATTATTATTATTATTATTAAAAAAATATTTTTATGTGTTGGTGATAAGTTAGTAAGAAATTTTGTTCATTGCATACAAAACTTGAATTATGTGGTGTCCAATATCATTGTAAAATATGATCTATGGACAAAGAAACTAAACTAAAAAGAAGTCACACTGCGTTGTAAAGTGCTTAAGTGAGAGTGATGTTTACACAGTGTTTGGTGTAATGGTGTTCATCTTTATTACTGGAACAGTTTGAATCTATTTTATTAGGGCAACACATTGAGAGTGGAGAATGAGATTTGTAAAACAATAGAGCACAGACAAATTTATCACTTTTCCGGTCACAATGTCACATCTCTCATTTGCTGCATTTTTCATGATAGTTTCATTGCCTGGTGATGCAGATCTCAACAACCGTTTCCTTAGATTATTTTAAACTGGTATGAAAGTACTCCCAATGTTAATTTACAGGCTGGTAGGTTCCAAATCATTCTCTCAGCCACTAGCCCTTCAAACATTCAGAATGCAGTGACGAGCATGTGTGCTGCTGTTTTGTATTTCTAATAATATCCAGATTTAGGTTTTCTGTGGCTTCCCTAAATAACTTGAAGCAAATTCCAGAATGGGTCATCTGAAAATGACGCAGATGATGTCCTTCCCCAACCTTTCCCCATCTGAGGTTCTCCATCCCTAATGACCTCATTATCATTGAGATGTTAAATCCTTATCTTCCTTTATTGTTATATCATGTTGTAAATATCCTGCAAGGTTCATGCAGTTAAAGTTCAGCTTTTTTCTTAATTGGTAAGTTGTCATCTTCAGACCAGTCTCTTCGCATAATCGGATACAAATTGACATAAATTCTCTTCTTGTGCGTAATTCCACAGTAAATAATTGAGATCCCAAGTACTGTGGAGCATAGTCCATGTAGTCAACATTTAACTGCAGTCGCAGATTTTTATAAACATGTCTCTTTGTTGTATGTTGGACATCAGAACTGCTGCAGTTCACGCATATCTGTGAATTGCATTTAGTGTTCATATTGTCTTTAAATACCCCAGCCAAGTGTGTACCTGGTGATGAGGGCAGCACTGTGCTCTACTGTATTGCGAAGGAAAGTAAATGAAACTATTAATCTGCTAAGGACAAAGTGCACTGCAAATAATGTATGAATGGAAAATATACAGAACAATAGGGAACATCATTCATCTAGACATGGTGTATCTAAAGACTTTCCAAAATGCGTGGTTTTTCTTTTCCTTCATGAACACTTCACCTGGCCAAGCTACAGGTTGAGTAGCAACATACCAATTGGATGTATGTACTACTAAAAGTCAGTGACAGTTCTGTCAGGGGTGACTGTATCAGCTTTTCTAATTTAGTTGTCATGAATGAATTACCTTACTATTTGTATAAAGATTAAATATAACACATCTGGGGAAAATAAAGAGTTCACATAAATTAACATTACATGGGACCCATGATACAGACATTCATATACTGGAAATACCAATCTGATTGATAAAGCTGGTGTATCAGAAATTTACATCTATTTATTAGGATGATTCAATAAATTAATTATCCCAAAAATATGCAGTAGAAATAAAACTAGATTGTTTGAGAGAATGTAATGTGTGTGTTCTACATTCTACAGAACATGCCAGCACTAAACTATATATACAAAGGATACACTTATGTAATTCATTTAAATTATTCATTTTTACTTAGTATTTTCTCACAATTTAAAGCCCTGTTGACAGTTCTAAGTGTTGACAGAGCTTCCTGTTACTAGCTTGGTTTCAATTTTTTTCTTTCTGTTTTATGTCAATTACATTTACATGATGGTGATGAAGGAAATCCATCAGCAGGAAATCAACAGCGATATGTGTTCATCACAACATCGTTATTGTCATTATTATTATTATTATTAGTAGTAGTAGTAGTAGTAGTAGTAGTAGTAGTAGTAGTAGTGAAAGTTGACCTAACAGAACTGATATCTTCACCAATTTTTATGGACTCTTGCAACTGCTAATAAGGCAGTAAACACACATGTATAGAAAAAAAAATTAGAACATTAATTCTGCAGTTCTCTGAGTTAACATTATTTTGTTTAGGCCATGCTACATATGGAACGAACGAGATTAGAGAGAGAAGCAGAAATCATTCCAAGGCATAAAGATAAATTACCACAACCACAACAATGGGGAAACAAAGGACGCCTGTCATTACAGGACATATCTGCAGTGAGACACATGCCTCAAAAGAACATAACTCAGTTTACTCCCAGGAGCATGCTTCCAGAGCACTGCCAATCCATGCCGGATCTTCAACAAAAGCGACCAGAACAGGAATGGAAACAACAGAATCCACCAAAGGTGGTCTCCACCCATCATTCTCAACCTGCACAGCAAGACTGGCAGGAAAAAGAGAATTACAGCAGGTAATAAATCGTATGTATGTGGCTGCAGTCACTGATTCACAGGGTGACCATGTACATTAAATTTCCTATTATGAAATGAAGTACTATACTCATTTAAATATTTTATATTCATAATTTGATGAGGTGAATGTCATAATTACAAATGTCTCTAAATGAAGCACATGAACTAAAATAATTAAAGATTGGCATGTAATGAATGAGGTTAAAATTGGTTACACATCAAGCTGAATTCATGACAGCCCAGTAAACTGAATCAAAATAATTGACACATTTATACTCAGTGTGATGACATATTAAAAATGTCCTGTGTTGTTTTAGGAAACGTTGTTTGAAATTCAACATGAAATTAATGGATCCAAGTTGTGTGAAGTTTGAAACTGATTTCTAATTCATAATGGTTTATCTTTCAAGGAGCAGCTGGACACCAGTCTTCAGTCCTGTCACACAACAGAAAGACTTCCAAAGTTCAGGAACCAACCATATCCAGGGACAACAAATGACACGACAGACTTTGCAAGCACTGAGTGCTGTGCCTCGCCCTCGGCTTATCCCGACTGACAACTGGATACAAGCAAAGAGGAAACCAGAAAGTAAACGTGGCACTTTCAACAGTCAACATTGGCTGATACAGGTAGGAGATTTCTTGTTGTTGTAACATGCATCTCTTGTGGCAGCTTATTATTTTTTATGGGGAAGAGGTGGTTTTCAATTTTTTATAACTTACACTGAACAGTGTATTGCATGCCAAACTGTTTATACCAGAGAATGTGTTTCTTTGGGTATTCTGTGGCTAACAGCAGTAAATGGTGTTGTAGATGTAGTGATACATGGAAATACAATCATAATAAATAAATAACAAATCGTTGAGTGAAAGGTATTGCTCATTATGTTAATTATGAGAATTAGAGGCACAAGGATTCATAACATGCTGGCAAGCATCATCACATTTTTGACAGTGATCGTAAACTAAATTATGGCTAATGCGTTTTTCCTTCTTTCCAGTGGAGTTACTACTCTACCTCTAGTAACATCAGAGTTAAATGTCTTGTTAACTCGAAGAACCTGATGTTGAGGTGCTTAACGTAGAAAGAATGTAACCTGGTTAAATGATTCCTGTTTGAATTAATAAAATGTCTGAATTTACATTTTATGTGTCAAAATTATTCATTTTGTGAAACAATTCAGAAAGTCTTAGAAAAACTATGGATAACAGTGCAATGTAAGCCTTGCCTTAAAGCAAGAAATTGTATTGTGATGCTTTCACCTGATGCCCTGATGCACAGTGAGCTTGCGCTCTCTCTCTCTCTCTCTCTCTCTCTCTCTCTCTCTCTCTCTCTCTCTCTCTCTCTCTCTATGGTGTTGAATCATACTCACAACTGTCTGTTTTCTAATAGGAAGCAGAACAAAGGAGGATCACTGAAAAACAACAGAGAAATGCGATGGCTTCCCAGAAAATGCCATCTCAGTTGTCTCAGCCCCTGCTCTGGATGCATCAGCAACCACAGCAGAAAAAACCTTTGCCTGATTCTGTTATAAACACTCTGACACAGAGGGTTCAGAACAAAGTAGACAGCAAGAAATATCCGAACAGAACACGGTAAGATTTGGTACAGTTCTAATATGTTCAGCCTACATTTTCTCTGTTTCATGTATGCTATTGCATAAGAAAGACGTGAATCTTAAATTTTTATGTTTCTTTAAATAAATCCACATAAAGAGAGGATTCACACTAATTCGTACTACATGGTTAAATTTGTATTAGGTAAGATAATTAACACTTAAAGTGAAACTAGTATATAAATACACCACTGCTATTCCACTGAAATAACTGTGTGTAATAGTTTTCCTTCTCCTTCATTGGTATAAATGTTTGCCACCCCATACCTCATGGTAGACATAAAACTACATAATAAATTGAGTAGATTTATTCATTGTTATTCCCAAATAGTACATGCTCACACATTTTTCATCGTTTTGCTGGAAAAACCCTTTTGTCACACAAAGGTTTAAGAAAAATGCTACAAGTTGTGCAACATTAAGTCTCCAGTGTCGTTTAAATTGCTTCATTGAAACAACACTTGTAAATGGTGGTGCAGTAAACTGTATGGAATATCTATGACAACAGGAAGCTGTTAGTTCTCCTTTTGTAGATGACTTAGTATACCACTGATGCAACTGAGGTGGTGGTGTTTGTTTGCCATCGAAACTAGGAGTACCAGATAATGGTATGTAGACAGAGCATGTAGAAATAATGTGCCAGGGGAGTAAATGTCACAGGGGAGTTAGTCTATGGCAAGAAATGGTGATGTATCACTTGATGGGATTATGAAGAAATGAACAAATAAATGGAAGTATATGATGTCACCCAGCTAAGCACTGAGGGAAGAGCTCTTAATTTATGATGAGAGTTGAAGAAATCAACCAGGATTAATAAGCAATGGTCTAGATACTCTTTGTGCAGCTGTTAATATCCATAAGGTGGTGATCCCCATCATGTATGAGCTACTCACACTGTAAGGAATCATTGTCCAAAGCCCCTTAGGAAAAATGACTTATTAGTTACAGAATACTAAATGACCATAATGAATCAAGGGCTCTTACAGCAAGAGATCAGCAAGTGAAGTGGTTATGTGAGTCCATTCTCAGAGGTAAAACTCGGAGATCTGTTGTGGGAATAGTTACACTGATCCTTAGCAGTATTCACATCTCTCAGCAACCTCTTTGGGTCCTGGCAGGTTAGTGCAGTATAAAAGAATATTGGGAGTAGTAGACCGAGAGACCCCCAGTGATAGTTGTAGGTTGTGGGATATACCCAGCTGTTTCTGCATCTGCCTGCACTTTACTCCAGGAAGTTCAGGTAACTAAACAATAACATAGACCTAAGAAATAAAGCATAGCCTCCATTTTTCTAATTAGTGTTAATTAATTACAGAACATCAGTTTGCAAAGATAGATTATTGAAGTGAAAAGAGGAATTAGATAAGACATAATGGTACATTGCAAAGTCATCAGAAATATGTCAAAACGTGAAGATCAAATATAATTAAAATTAGGTTATCTTGATCAGTACAGAACGACAGAGCAGAAGTGAATTTAAATGTAGGCTTTGTTGTACAACAGAAAATTAAATGTTATTGCAGTACTTAAATTAAATCACACAGAACAGCAAGATGTATGTAAAAAAAATTGACAATAAACATGCCATGAAAATTTTTCAAACCCATGCTCTAATATGCTCACATTCTGAAGAAGAGATAGGAGACCTTAGAGTTACAGAAATTGGAAAAAATTAAGACAAATCCCATTACAAAATGATGTTAGTTTTAATTTGGAAGGAGGTCAAAAAGTACAGAACACTTCTTCTGCAGGGAAACTTCATATTTGCACCAGAAATGGCAGGTACCATTACTATATTTTGCAGAGAAGGAAAACATGTTTATCATGCACATGCTTGCAGATGAAAACAAATGGAAAAGTGATTTGACAAGAACCAGATGAAACTAAAAATAAAGTGAATTAAATGTTACCAGCAATGAAGAAATGGCACACAATAGGACAGTCCTCAACCATTTTAAAAAATAAGGTAATCATAGGCTGTTAAGATGAAGTGTAAAAATACGTTCAAAGCAAGAAAGAAACCAACCATTCCTCAGGAAGTTAGTCAGAAATGGAGGTAATAAGAATGTATTTAAGAACAGTTAGATATTCAGATAAAATTATATATGAAGTTCAACATCTCAAAAAACAAAGATTATACAAATATTAACAAAAAGGACAATTTTTTAATAAAGATACTTAAACAAACACCAAAGGAGAAGCAGGTATGAAGAAGGTAAATTTTAATAAAATCTCAAATGGAGCAAGACAAATACACTATCTGATCAAAAGTATCCAGATACACCTAAGTAATTGGACTTGCTCACTAGATGTCACGAGAGGAAGAACTGCCTATATAACAGGAGGTGGGAAGTGTTGTGGTGTCAGTAGAGAAATAGTAACAGTAGACTGTTTTTGTGAGGAGAGCTTGGTGACTTCAAGTGTGGGCTAGTCTTTGGATGTCACCTGAATAAAATACACATCAGGGACATTTCAAACCTTCTAAAGATGTCAGAGTCAACTGTTGGTGATTGTGAAGTGGAAACACCAAGAACAACCTCAGTGAAACAAAGACCTTGCAGATGACATGCATCGATGTACAGAGGCCATTGAGGACTGTGGAGGGTGGTTGTAAAAAATTACAAATCAACACAATTAGTCGCTTGTGTATTCTGAAGTTATACCAGCAGTCCAGCTATCACAGTGACTCTCCGTAGGGAATTGGAAAGAATGAGGTAGAGTGGCCAAGCAGCTGCTCATAAGCCACACATTTCTGTAGTCAGTGCTAAGTGATGCTTGAGATGGTGTAAAGAGCAATCTCACTGGTCAGTGGATGACTGGAAATGAGTGATTTGGAGTGAAGGATCATACTATACCACGTGGCATTCCAATGGAAGTGTTTGTGTTTGGTCAATGCCTGGAGAATATTACCTGCCATCATGGGTAGTACCAACAGTGCAGATTGGAGGGAGTGATGTTGGTGTATGGGGGTCTTCTTTCTGGCTAGTGTGTGGTCCCCTTACTGCACTTCAGAAAATGCTGAATGATCGAGGATATGAACACATTTTATAGTATTGTGTACTGCGTATCGCAGACAAACAGTTTAAAAATGATACTTAGTGTAATCGTGAAAATGCGTGCTGTTGCAAAGCAGTGGACAAAAATAGACTGACCTTACCAGTCCCAATCAGAATCTAATGTAAGACGTTTGGGATGAGTTAGAACTTGGACTTCACTAAGACCCAGGTGTTCAACATTACTACCTTCTCTGGTTTTGGCTCCCGAGGAAAATGGGCTGCCATTTCTCCAGACATAGACACCTTATTAAAAATATTCGCAGCAGAGTTAGTCGTGAAAAAGGTGAGGAGTGGTCACATACCAGACTTATGTCTACTAATAGGTGTCCAAATAGTTTTGATCAGATAGTTTATTTGAGAGAAAAAGAGGACTATCAAGCTAAGCAAAAATTCTCTGAAATGTTGCCAATGTGATGTCAGAACGCACAATAAAAATCTGGTGACAGAAAATGCAAAACTCTTCATACTTGTATTGTTTTCAATGGCAGAAGACTGTATCAAACCTGAGGGAGACCTGCAAATGATGGATAATTGGTGCAGGGACAGGCAGTTGACAATGAACTTAACTCTTTATGAGAAATACGTAATGTATATTTAACTACATCAATTACTGCTAGAATGCTTTGTTGCGGATCAGTTCCTGGAAATAGTAACAACTATAAAATATGTAGGAGTAAAACATTTGAAATGATCATATGAAACTAATTGTAAGAAAACCTGTCAACATTTCATTTTCAAATTGCCATTTTTATGGCAGATTTAGATTCTATGCCAAAAAGTCCTGAGGATACATCTGAAACCATTTATTTCTATTCATGGTATATGGTGCTGTACTTCACAAAATTCAATTTTTTTAGTTTTTGGAATTAAGAACAGTCTCACTTGATTCTGTTTTACAGTTCTGATAAAAATTTAAACTTTCTGTTCACAACAGCAGATATTATTGTTAACAACTTAATTTAGTTTTGTACATTTGATTGTACAGTAGAACCTTCACATTTAGACACTTAAATGTCTGGCAAATCAACTACATTAAATGTAATGTCATTTTTTCTTCCCGTCGCAACCGAGTTTGGTGTCTATCCACACCATCAGGATGCTTGATTGCATAGTGTCCCTTCAAATCTCACCATCGTGGTGACTTATTTTGGAGTGTTCTTTCATACAGCCACTGTAATTCTTGTGCTGATTAATCTCATCCACCATGAATGGAAAACAAATGTTTCAGTTAAAACCTAGGTGTTTTATGGTGTAGAATACGAATCTGCAAGATTGTAGTCCATCTGCACCCACATGTTCACTGTATTGTCTTTGTCTGTTTCGTAGGTGCATGCAGAACCTTATCAAGTATGCCTGGCTGTGCCCTGCCACTGCAATCTGTCAACCAAAAAATTATTTTATTAAAGATATAACTTTCCTGAAATCATTCAGTCTCAGTACACTGGCTGTATATACATTTTACCTTTGTCTTCTCAAATTTTGTGTTCTAATTTGTAGGAATTTTATATTGCTCATTCATTTTTTAAGTTAGATTGAGATTTATTTAAGACTGGCTAGCAGCATTGCAGTAAAATACAGGTTCAATCCAATATGGCAAAGGAAAATGCAATATATAAGGTGTAACACCTAGTGGGTTGGAGGGGGGAGGTGGTATGCTGACTATATTTGAATGTGTTCCCTGGCTCAAAAGGATTAAAATCCTAAAAGCTAGCAAATTGCAAATTTGTGTGTGTGTGCACAGTCATGTCTAAAAGCTCAACATTCATTGTAAATTAGCCAATGAAAGCTCAGATATCTGCACCACCTCACATAGTTGGACCAGTTGATTCATCGGCCAGGCCACTTGGTCAGCAGGCTATTCATGACTCTGTTGCACCTCTTGTGGAGGAAAGGAGTGTGATGGCATTAGAGTGACCTCAGAGGCTGGGGTCTGTATGGTTTACCTGAGTATATTGTGAGATTGTGGGTAAGACAATATTGAGATAATTAAGAATGTAGCAGGTGTGTGTGAACTGGACTCTTGTCTGTGATAATACTTGTCTAAAAGCATTAACATGTCACAGTAAAATATTTTGTCGTAAGTGGCGCAATTAAAACTTGCTACTATGTTTCCATGTTTGGTAAGATTTAATCTGGCTCCAGCTTTGGAGGCCAGTCCACAAAGCAAACATGCAACCATTAAGGAGAAGCTTCATGATGAATGTGGACTCAAACAGTTAGCATCCTTCAAGGATGATATAAGCTGTGACTGGCAGAACATAATAGTTTTGCCAAATCATTGTTTTACTCATCAAATTGGTATTAGTATTTGCCTCAGCAAATAATGGTCTTTTATTACTATATAGGCTGCTAGATGTGTGTTGCAATCCAAAATATATCCAGGAGTCGTCTTGTAGAAGCCAGATCCTATGGCAATATGGAGTTAGATTTGTGTTCCTATGGACTTAATATTTCACATGATATATCATAAACTTGATAGTGTCAAGTATACCCATATTACGAGTAATGAAATGATTGTAATTGCAACAGCTATTCTGAAGGACTTAATCTGTCTCCAATACAAATGTCAACAATAATGCAGGAATGGTTTTCAGTACAGGAAAGGGTTTATTTTCTCAGCTGGCTGCCTCCTGCACCAGACTTCTGTCCCATTTATATATACACATTAAATGGACCATGTGAGAAAGTTGGGCTAATTACATGCCAAAAATCCTTGGTTGTCTGTAAAACATCAGCTTAGCTGTCTAGGAGGAGGTGGAAAAAATGTAGGATTTATTATGCACTTCATTAACTCCCTTCTTGCAGTGTGCTGATGGTCATTGAAGTTAGAGGCTTTTGAACAAAATATTAAGTGATAAAGAAACCACATTCTGTTCCCTTTTATTTATCAAAAATGTATTACTCAAAACTACAAATACTTCTAACATTAATTCCATATTTTCTGCAGGTTAAACAGATAAATGCAATAGCACCAAAAATATACCCTAAGTGTGATTCATAACAAACCCTACCATTACATGGTTACTTTGCAGCCTGTAGACAATGATACTGACCTATGAACATAGTATATGAACTATCGAAACATCAATGTATCATCTTCCACTGTTCCCCCTCTTGACTTCATCTCACAGTATCAAATGCCTTTCCTAGGTGTGTGATTCAGAGACGTGCAGAACAGTTACTTGGGCATTTTTAGGGGGTGCATTGTTATGCTGACTGCCAAGAAGGTACTAATCTTTCAGTTGTACTCAGAATTGCAAGTGTTCATCATCTTCACCAGCACCACTGTACACTTTCTAACATGATTGTCTCCTGTATAACATGGCAGATTGTTCAAATTTTATATGTGGACATTTATTTGTGGTCTCACATTTACTGTGAATATGCTTATTTTTTCAGGTAGTAAATCCTTGTTGTGTTGAAAAGATATTTTTCAAAAGTGGTGTAAGAATTGGAAAAAGTCAGCTTCACATGTATTGATAGCCAGAACTCCATTGACTCTTGCTACTGATTTTTTTCCCTAAGCTTGTTCTGGGATCTGTCCTTTTAAAACCAGAGACCTAGTATTTTCCAGTGACTGGTAATATATTAATTGTGCTTAAGACCCAGGTTTTTGTTTTGGGCAGCATAATAAGCTATTTTCCCTGTAATGAACTGAGGTAATGCCAAAGGACAATTTTCCAAAGGTGTTCACATATTCAACTACTTTTCTTTTTGAAGAGTGAAATGATCTTCATCTCAAGACAGGTTTCTTGTCTTGGCATGTTCAACTCTCTTGATATGCTGTTCAGTAATCACAAAAACTTCATTAAAATTGTGTTACTCTTTGGGCAGTCTTCAGCAGTATAAATATTCTCTGGTTTTACTATTGATTTCAGTGTTTAAAAATAGCTGTGCATGGAATATTTTCTGTACTTATCTGTGGTGGAATTTCTGTGTTAATGCCATTTGATGATGATGATGATGATGATGATGATGATGACGACGACCAAATGCTACACCAAACTTTTTGGCTGCCTCACTTCTGAGTAAATGTTCTGACAGCCAATTAAAACAGTTTCAGGAATAAATGGGTATCTCTTCTGCTTGATAACAACTTTTGTATAGCTAAATTTCTATAGATGTCTGTAGCTGGGTAGCATTTATGAAATTATAGTGTAGAGTACAATAATCTGTATGTAGCCATATTTTCATCAAGATACATCTACCGCCATGTTCCACACCATAGCAAGTAACAACTAAAAATTAGTTATCCTAGATTCTTGTTGAAGAACAACATAAATACCATCCTCAGTATCTTACCTCTGAAGCTGACATCTGAGCATCAGAGGTTGGTTTTCTGTAACTACTTTTGAATTTTTAATCGGCATGCAGGGACTTCCATTTTCACTGCGATAAACCACCATGAAGAAAGTATCTACATCTACACTGTTACTTTTTTTGTTGTTTCATTTGTGTCATTTAAAACTCTATATGAATTGTTTGTTTTTCTAGGGCACAAGACAGCCAAAGCAGAGAGCAGATTGCTGGTCACCATAATATTCTCAGGCCTAATGGTAATCCTGTAACAATGAACTCTGACCAAACTACTGAGAAAATGCTTAGTGTCAGTGGAAAGAAAAAATGTTCTCATTGTGGAGAGGAACTAGGTGAGTGCTTAAACGCAAATGACAAAATTGCAGGATATCCCCATTTACCAACACATTATGTTTCCATGACACTAAAACAATGACACTGATACTGGTTTGCTCCAGGTCTCCATGCTATTATATCCTGTGCAAGCTTCATCATCTCTGATTAACTACTGCAACCTACAGCCTTCTCAATCTGCTTACTGTAGTCATCTCTTGGTCTCCATCTACGATTTTTACACCCCACACTTCCCTCCAGTACTAAACTGGTGATCCCTTGATGTCTCAGAATATGTCCTACCAATCAATCCCTTCTTCTAGTCAGGTTGTGCCACAAATTTCTCTCAGCTCCAATTCTGTTCAGTACCTCCTCATTAGTTACATGATCTAACCATCTAATCTTCAGCATTATTCTGTAGCACCACATTTCAAAAGCTTTTCTTCTCTTCTTATCTAAACTGTTTATCATGCATATCTGACTTCCATACATGGCTACACTCCAGACATATGCCTAGACAAAGAACATCCAAACAGTTAAATCTTAATCAATGTTAATTAATTACTCATTTTCAAAAACACTTTTCTTGCCATTACCAGTCTGCATTTTGTATCCTATCTACTTCGACCACATCAGTTATTTTGCTGCCCAAATCGCAAAACTCATCTACTACTTTACGTATCTCATTTCCTAATCTCATTCCTTCAACATTACCTGATTTAAATTAACTACATTCCATTATCCTCGTGTTGCTTTTGTTTATGTTCATCTTATACACGCCTTTCAAGCCAACGTCTATTCCTTTCAACTGCTCTTCAAAGTCCTTTGCTGCCTCTGACAGTTACAATGTCATCGAAAAACCCCAAAATTTTTATTTATTTTCACTGGACCTTAATTCCTACTCCAAATTTTTCTTTGGATTCTTTAACTTGGGGGCAGACTATAACTCTGTCTCACACCCTTTCCAAACACTTCTTCCCTTTCAGACCCATTGACACTGCCGTCTGGTTTCTGCTCAAGTTGTAAACAGCCTTTCGCTCCCTGTATTATACCCCTGCTACCATCAGAATTTCAAAGAGGGGAGAGAGGGGAAAATCATATACTGAGCATTAAAATTTGCATTAGAAGTATGTGTATATTTGATGGCATGATTGAATTTAATAACCACCACCACCACCACCAACAACAACAACAACAACAACAACAACAACAACATTAGTACTACTACATTACCACCAGCTAATAAATTTTTGATTGTACATAACTGTGGAGGATTGAGCAGTTAAAGAATCAGTGTTTCATATACTGGAATCCAGGACTGCAAATACTTATTTTTAGATAGTATTTTCTTGGATGTACAGAGATGTGTAGATGAAAGATCATTCTGATAGTGGGGTACAGAAAAACAAATGGGATACTAAAAAGTAACAGTTAGGTCAGTAATAAGTACTCATTTTACTTCAAATTTTTTAGTTAAATGCAGTGTATTAATGGGTATTGTAGGTTACTTAAAATTACTATCATTTACGTACATTGATCTTGGAGTTATATAGGGAACATGATCTGATTTATTCCATTTTGGTGTGATACTTCTGTGAAATGAGTGAATGAAGCTGCAATTATCTTTAAAATTATCATTGGAACAAACCTAGTTTTCAGAAAAACATTCTGTGACTAGATACCACTTTTTATAAGAAGTTTTTCTTTAAGAACTGAAGATATATTCCAAAATGTATGCTATCATTTTATGTCAGATTATATGTTATATTTAATGTAATTTAGAAATTTAAGCACATACAACAGAAATTTCAGAGAAAATACAATGTAAAGTAATCCTGTCATAAATTTTCAATATCTTAAACTTCTTGATGATTTTGTGATCATTCAATTTCAGGCAGAGGAGCTGCAATGATCATAGAGAGTTTGAGACTTTTCTATCACATTGACTGTTTTAAATGCTGTGTGTGCCACATCCAACTTGGTGATGGACTTATGGGCACAGATGTCAGAGTTCGCAATAACAAACTCCACTGCCATAATTGTTATTCCAGTGAAGATGGTAAGTATTGGTAATATAGTGTTGAATTAAGTTACTGTGTTCATCAGTTAATTTGTGACCTGGAATGAAATAAAAGAAAACTCTTAACAATGAGTAAAGTGGTAGTTTTCTTTTGAGATTCTCTCTGGTGTCCTGCTGTCTGGTGAATGAAAACTGGTTTGTGTGAATTGCTCCTGAAAATATAGTACTTGTCAGTGATTCAGAGAATTGTTATCAATGGCCTAATTAGCTACTGAAAACTAACAAACTAACAAAGATGTAGCTGAATTCTATAAGGTACAATTCAGATGTAGTAAAGTAATACAAATTAACAGGCCTTCTGAGGGAAAAAAATCTGTGTTTCATGAGCATTTTCCAAGTGCAAAGTTTTCCTTTTTTTAAAAAAATTCTCCAAGTCACTTAGTGAATGAATGTTAAATTTGTCAAAGCAGTTGCCATTAATCTTCACTCTGATCTCTCGTGGAGTGTGATCTCTGGCACTATACACTCTGTGTTAATATCTGTTTTCTTACAGATTATATGAATAATACCTTTCCTGATAAGAGTGCTACCCTTACTAATATTCATCTCAGTCCTTCAGAAACCCATCATCATTGTTTCCAAATATTTATCATATTGCTTATTTAATTTTTATGGGTATAATTTTCACATACTCCCATATATAGCTTACTTTCAAAGTTGCACAGTTTATATTAAATCAGTTGTGTATTGTCAGCTGTATTTGTCTTCCTCAATGTGTACATCTCCAGGGATCTCAATGCTTTAAAGAATGTTCATTCTGCCATAAGCAGAACATGTAAATGCAGCTTTTAGTTCACGACCAGTTTAACACACACCATTTTTCATAAAGTTTACTTCCCACAGCAGTATTGGTAAAGTTTTTTATAGTTTACCCACCAAAAACCTCATATTAAATATCAAATGTTAGTTATTTTTATTTGCAAGGTAAAACGCCTTTCTCCAGCCTATTAATTTCTGACCAGGTTTGCTCTTTTTTTCCTGTTTTTCCTGTTTAGACATCAACCCAAATAATAAAATAAAATTTGAGACAGTTGTGATGTGACAGAAAATATAGAGATTCAAATTATTCAGATAATTTTTCTTAATAGCTTATGTTTATAATTTAGACTGATCCATTATCATTTTCTGAAATTGCATGTTCAGACTTGAGCATCAGAATATGAATTTGGTTCACCCCTGCCACAGTGGTTGTTCAAAACATATTCTTTTCAGCTCAGACAATTTTAACTTGGTTACAAGTGCAATTTAGATTTGATTGTGTCATCATTGACATGCAATGATTTTTGTTTAATGTTCCTATGGATCTTATTAGGTTTCATTTTGACCTTTTTTAAATAATTGTTGCTCATTTCACCATATATTATTTCAGTTTATAGTTCTTGCCACTTAAAGGTTCCATTCACCTACTATATTAACTACTTAAACATTTCATTTTTGGGTCCCCTCTACTCCTCAATGGTTTATTCAAAATACGAAGTGACAATATGACAAAGTATACTGTTCTTTTGAATCAGGTTTATACAGTGTCTCTGCCCCACAATTATAATTATAATAATAATAATAAAATTATTATTGTTATTTTATTATTATTATTTTATTTTTATTATTTTATTTTTATTATTATTATTATTATTACTAGCAGCATATGTAAACTTTGACGAAGCCAATTGTATGAAAAATACTGAATATTCTGTTCTGTTCTATTCTATTCTAATGTACACAAAGACCTGTTGCTTTCATAAAATAATCTGTTTCACTGTTTCAAAAGAAAAGCAAAACTAAAACCCCTTTTTTAGTAAAATTATAAAAGTTTACAATGTGATATTAATTTTAACGAAAAGCGAATAGGGAAAAATGTGGTGAGAACTACCAATTTAACATAAAGATATTTTAAGATAAAGCACAAGTTTGTGAATGAAATCTCTCCAATTTGATCTAGGTCATACATAGTTTAGAGCATGGATTTCATTATTATTTTGTATATCACATTTCATGAAATCCCCATTGTATGAGTGATAAAAGAATTGATTTTTTTTCATCATTTTGCAGGTGTGAAATTCAGCTGTGTATGAGAAGCTTCAAACAGTGATCAGTTTTGGTATTTCCTCATGTAAGGGAGGCCTGTAAATCACAAATAATGTAAATTCACAAATTTGTACAGCATTTTCTTCACCATGTTTATATTGTACACTATGTAAATTATGGTACATGTTCACAAATAAGTTAATGTTAACAAAGCAGCCTCTCTTTCTTCTTGTAAGAAGAGTGTTAAGTCTTTATTTTTGTGTGTAGTCGTGATGATATTAACACTGTAGAAGCTACAAAACTGGAATACAGAAATGTGATATTAGCCATATGTAACTATGTATCCAAGTGACTATGCCAAATGAAAGTATAATATTCTGAAACTGTTATTGTCGTTAGGTTCTCTTGCAGTTCAGTCACCAAATATTTGAGAAATATTTTTGTAAATTGAAATTTCTGAGTTGTATATTGTCAAAGTACTTTTTTCCATTACATACTGATGTTACCAAGCCTGATATTTTGTTTGGAGTATGTCTGGAAAACATTCTTCTAATTGTAATATGCATTAAACATGTGAAAAAATATTTTGTATTATATGGAGAGTGTACAGATATAGTAAAATTAGCTTTAACTTTTGTCACCTCAGTTGTTTTCATTGTACTAAATTGTACAGTACTGTTGTAAATTTGTAACATAAAAGAACTATATTAATGGTTTGTTAAATTTTTTTGTTATTATGTGAGTAATTTGTGTTTTCACCCAATGCTCTATTTTGAGTATGTCTTTGTATTTGTAGAGGTTAATATGGTGTTTAAAGGTAGTGATATTACAAATTATAACCTTAGATTACAGAGGAATTTTCACAAGTGCAGGTGTGTACTGTCAATTGGATATTGGTGAGGAGGAAATAGTATGGAAGAGGACAAACAATTAATACAGAATTGTCGCAGACATTTGATTTGAAAAGCAGTCTTGAGAGGAAAGTAAGATGGGTACATAAGCCCATAAAAATAACCAACATGAGAGATGAACAGTAGTATGGAGCTTGATATGGGAGTGAGGAGAAGCAGGAAATAGTTAGGGAACAGTGGCAAGACGTTGGAGAAGAGAGAGGTAACTTAAGCACAGGGACTTTCAGAGATTGAGGTCAGGAAGATAATGAGAGTGGAGGATGTATTGGATAGACAGTTACCTTCTGCTTCATTCACAGAAGCATGTGTTGAAGGAAAACAGGAGGAATTCAGATGACACTCGTAATAAAGCGTACATTATAGCTGACAGTTGTGGGGCGGCGGGTGGAATATTGTTATATGTGTAATGTGTTCCTATTATTTATTTAATGCTGTTGTTTGCCGTTCTCAACACTGGCTCTCTAACTACAATATTGGCAACCAGAAAGTGATTAGCAAAACGTGAAGCCTGTAATTAGAATTCCTAGTGCCCACTTCATCTGAGAAATACACTTATAGCTACAGCTTATAGCTCTGAGGAATTAGGAGATTGTCTGGGATTCATAATCAAAAACGATTCTCTTTAAAATGTTCACTATATTCTGAAAGTCACAGACCAAAAAAGAATCCACACAATCCAACTACCAGAGCAGTTTAGAGTCTAATGCGCTGATGCAACTATAACTGTTCAAATTAAAGGTTTAAGTGAATGCTCGCCATAATTTGATGATAATGTTCATCAAATGCCACGCTAAATAATGGTAGAATGTCTGTCCCGTTTCGGCACGTGAAAATACGACATATGCAAACTGAAGATAGATCATTAAAGTCATCCCAGAACTAACACTTCACTCGAAAACAATTTCATGGTTACGCATATCCCGAGTAACTTATTACGGCATCCGAGGCTGTTTAAAGCAATGATACCGACACGACACGACTCCCGGCACATGTAGTGCACTAATCAGCGTCTGGAGAGAACTGGGGCCTTATTTCCTGACGCAGAATTCTTATATATAAAGCCGCGGTGCGGACGGCTAAGGGAACGCCTGATTAAATCCGCTCTCCCGACTAGCCTCTGGGCTAGTAATGCACCACTTTAAGTTATTGAATAAATCATTGCTTCCTTTGCTGATGTCCGATGAAGCTCTCAATTTAAATGTGCAATCAGCACACAGGTAAGTAATCATAATAAAAGTCTGACGTGGCTAAGTCAAATATTTTGGACGAGAGAATTAATTTAATTACACTACACGCAGTAGACGAGCTCTGAACTTGCCCTTTGGAGATACGCTATCGCTATAGTTTTATAGTTATTCAGTTGAAACTTCTCACATCTTTATGATTATAGCGGATCTCCCTTCTACTTAAACATCCTAGCCTTATTTATTCACCTACTTAATCTATCTTGCTTCCTTAATTTTTAAGACAAAAACCAGAAAATCATTAATTTCAACTAAAATTTTAATTTGTGAGATCCAGAATACTGTTTCTACTAAATTATTATGAAAAAGGAATCTAATATAAATTTTTAAGTTTCTAGCTGTTTTCTGTTGCGCCTATGATTTTTACAGAAAAAATCCAAACTTCAAAAATGGTTAAATTTATTGAACTGATATTCAACACATATTGATTTAGTATTACTCCTGACATGCTAGAAGCGTTTCAGGTTATTTACTTGATTTTTAAAGTATTGCGCAATATTTATGATGTCAGAGCTAGTTACAGCGGACTGGCTGGCACACAATGGAAATACTGATGTGAATTTTATACGGCATGAGTAGGCTGCTTCCCTACACAGTGTTGTACTGAGAAGGATGGCCCAGAACTCTTCGTAAATTAAATGGACAGAAGACTATTGCTTTGGGTGAAGCAGAAAACATTTTTGGGAGTACATTCTTCATTTTGGAGGATGAAGAAAGATTGTGATATCCATGACAGAGGAATGATTTAAGTATTTCCAATCCAGGATTTGGGGGGGGGGGGGGGGTTATGTAATCAGGGGGATAGTCTGTTTTGGTTGGTTAGCTTGTAATACTACCTACTACTGCAAGGCTGAAGTTTGTAGTGCAAGAAAATGAGGAAGCAGAAAACAAAATGTGTGGTATGGGTGAAATATTTGTAACGGGGTTGAAATTCTGGTATCTATTAGTGACTGAAATGGTCTGACGTGGGGAGGAAGGAAGGGAGGGAGGGAGAAGATGAAATTACCAGTAAGTATAAGCCAAAGAAAAAAAATGAAATAAATCAAAAGCTGCTGCACATTTACAATATTTATTGGAAAACATCCTCAAAACACGGTCAAAAAGTACATATTCTTCAAAACATTCAGGAGATGTTGGAAGATGTCACATGTTAACTTAAGAGAGGGGGAAAAAAAAAAAAAAAAACTGTATGAATAGGTGGAATGCTCACAAATTCAGAAATCGGATAATTTCAGAGTTGAGTTGGAGGAGTAAGTGTGCATGCATGTAGAGATTTATACATAACTTTAGCTGTATCTACACTAACAATTACTTTGTGGCTAAACAATATTGTCAGTACAATATTAACATCGTGATGGCCACAAGGCCCCTGCTGGCCACAGCAAAGCCTCACACCTGATGTCATGTGCCAGTGCCTGCCAGCAGCCACAGCAGAGCTTTATATCTCATATGTAATACTGTGTGCCTGGTCAGACCTGCTGAACATTCATCACCATGCATGTGGCTGTCAATGTATTAAAAAGAACTGGAATGTGTGTTAAAAGCCTTGGTAAGGAGACAGTGTAGAACACAGTTGGCAGGGAATGCTGCTGGATGTGGTCGATTAAAGCGCAAATTTGATTAAAAGAAATCACAATGTTTAATCTTCAGCATTTAAAAATAACTGGGATGCAAGAATTGGCACTAAACTTGACTAGATTTCTGGTTAACTTTAGACAGGTAATTGAAGATCTAAAAGCCAAGAAACATTTAACAATACCACTTATGGTGATGCGTTATTATGAACTGAACTGTTGACAAAGTGCTCTGAACCTACATCAGAATTTTAGTTAAAATTATGTTTAACTTACCATTTGATTAGGCTTTCTGTATGACTAAAAATACAGAAATGACCAAAAGCATTCTGTAAGATAAATTGGAAGAAAGTGATAAACATTTGGTTGTGGTACAGCTGTGCTTTGGTATAAGAAATTTGGAGGAGGAGAAGGAAAAAAAAAATAGTGTAGTTTAGCAATTTACACAAGGTGTGATGAAAAAGTAATGGTAATTTTTTAATTTCATGGGATTTATACATCAATTTTCAAATTTTTTTTTAATCTTCTTGGTACACATGTTCTCAATGTATGTTGGCATTTTCAGCTGTTTTGAGTATTTAGTTTGTTGTTGATAGTTGAAAAGGTTGTATGTGGTTGTCAGTGCTCGGTGAATTTTTACTTTCAAAAAGATGGTTCGAAAAATTTTCAGTAAATTTTGCTTGAAAAATGGAATCAAGTGCAGCACCATATTCAAAATGTTGTCTGTGGCTTCTGGCGAATGTACAAGACAAGAGTTTGACTGATATAAATATTTGAAAGAGGGTCATGATGATGATGATGATGATGATGATGATGATGATGATGATGATGAACACAATGGCTGTCCTGGATGCCCTAGCACATCAGTTATGGATGAAAGTGTGGAAGACGCAAAGAAACTGGTTCTGGAAAATTGAATCACCATCAAAGGGGTTGCTGATGATGTTGGCATATATCCTTTCCCTTAAGCCAAGCAATTTTTTATTTTTATTTTTTTTCTGGGGGCATGAAAAGTGTAGCAGCAAAGTCTGTTCAGAAATTATTGAAATTCAACTAATAAAGGCACTGTATAAACATCACTCCAGAATTGCCGAGTGAAGTTGACAAAGATGCAGAACTTCTAAAGGTCGTTGTAAAAGGTGGGTATATGGATATGACATAAAAATCAAAGGCCCATTTGTCCCAATGGAAACTACCTGAAGACACAAGACAAATAAAATGCACAATTTTGAACACTTGTGAGGTTCTTATCACTGTTTCCTTTGATTATAGTGCATCATGAGTTCTCGCCTTATGGTCCTAACGAATACTACCTGGAAGTTATGTGCCATTTACATGAAGCACTCAGAAGAAAATGACAAGAATTGTGGCAAAACCACTTTGGGACATTGCATGATGACAGGGAAGAAAAAAATTTGTTGCCTCAGGCACCATATATGGCAGTCATGGCCCACTGTCACTTGTTTCTATTCCCAAGGCTAATGACAACCATGAAAGAATGTCATTTTGCCACCATTGATGAGATAAAAACAGAATTTCTGAAGAAGCCGAACACTGTAGTGAAAAGGGAGTTCCAGAAGTGCTTACAAGATTGTAAAAAGAACTGGAACATGTGTGTTACATCTGGGGCATTACTTTGACAGGGATGAAGTTGATGTTGATGATCAAAAAAAGTTTATTTAAGGAAAATGAAAGTTTCCATTACTCGTAAGAGTTCTCCTAGGGCAGTGGTTACCAACAGGTGATCTGCAGACTCCCAGGGGTCCGCAAGATGCTATTAGAATAAATATATTACTTATGATAACAGATTTTTTGTTTTTTGTTTTGGCTGCTTCCTGCATGAGCAGAGCTTTAGCGAATGCTAACTTCTGTGTTTAGTGTCTTCCTAGAACCAACTGACACCTAGAAAACATATAAAAAGACTCTTAATTTGGCCTTTTTTAGGTACTTGATACTGTGATATGATAAGGTACCAATCATGCTCGATGAGGGGATCCTCGAGAAAATTTTGTTGGGAACCCCTGTCCTAGAGCATATAAAACCACTGAATGAAAGATAAACTGAAATGATGAGTGCAGGGGAAATTTATCCATTTCCTGTTTTCCTCCAAAGTGCACACCATTAGAAGGAATTTTTCATTTTAATTCCTTAAATTGATGTTGGCGACAACTTTGTTTGTTGACACAGTGTCCATGATAACCAGGCCTACCTTAGATTTCTGACAGTGACACAACTAAGAACCTCCATGTAACTTTTGGGTAATTCTCATCTACATCTGAGCTGAAATGACTTGGTTATGACAGGGAAGCCAGACAGCGGGGACCAAACCCAGTTGCTTTCCTTAGGGAAATTATAGTAACACTGCCTTCCAAAACTGAATCATCTTGAACGCATTTTAACCATTCCTAGTACTAGCTCTCCAGCGCAATCCAATTTCAGCTGCATAGGAATTGTCGTTGCAGAATAAGAGGAGTAAAGCCACTCCACAAAATATAAATTACATCTTACTTAAACCAAGTATTTAGCCCTACCAAAACTGATTAATATTTGTGATTATATTTATGACAGTAAAAATAATTAACTTGTTTTAACACATTGACTGGCACACATTTAGTGACGGACCTTTCAGCACCTTACCAGACCACAGTGTTAGTTATGAGGTTCTGCTGTGGCTACTGGTGGGTACATGGCATCAAGCAAGCAGTTTTTCTGTGGCTGCTGGTGGCCACACAGCAGTCAATACATTAAGAATGGTCACAATATACACACGCTAAAAGAAATCTGAGCTTCCTGCTAAAAGCTGTAATGTGAACAATACTTGTTTATTAATTAGTTTTATAATTGAAAGACATTTCTAACTATTTCTCATTGAATTTATTTATTTACTTACATATGTATTTTATTATCTAGCCAGAGATAGCAAATGCTGTATAGATGCTGTCCAAATGAACATAAAAATTTTACATGAAATCATTACAAAGAAATGGGGCATCCAAATATACACACAAAGTAAGACATGCATTACATACATACAATATATAAGACAAAGATGATATACAAAATAATACAAATTTATATCCATATACAGTTTTGTCATTAAAACTCATAGACAGTTCTTGAGAGATATTTACTTTTATCTTCCTCAGATAGCAAATATTTTTATACAGCAATGATTAAGTAACAGTTTTACATTGAAGAATAGCTGCCCTTTATGTATGCAAATACAGTTAAAATGTTGAGGGGAAAGAGGACAATATATTTGGTTTTGACTTAAGACAAATATTACCAGGTAAATGTTATTGGTCTACATAGCCATTTTCTATAGTGTCACATTAGCTGCTGTAAGTAGGTTGTATATTCATTTATACATCAGCCCTACAATCTCTGTGAGATTACATGCATATTCAGATCACGTTTTGCCACACTCTTGAATACCTAGGGCTTCCAGTTTATCTAAAAGAATGTCACAATTGACAGTATCAGATGCTTTGGAGAGGTCTGAATCAACTTCTACACTGAAATTCCAAAGAAACTGGCATAGGAATGTGTATTCAAAAACAAAGATGTGAAAACAGGCAGAATATGGTGCTTTGCTTGGCAATGCCTATATAAGGCAACAAGTGTCTGGCACAATTTTTAGATCGGTTACTGCTGCTACACTGGCAGGTTACCAACATTTAAGTGAGATGAACATGGTGTTACAGTTGGCGCACGAGTGATGAGACACAGCATCTCCAAGGTAGCGATGAAGTGGGGATTTTCCTGTACAACCATTTCACAAGTGTACCGTGACTATCAGGAATCCAGTAAAACATCAAATTTCTGACATTGCTGTGGCCAGAAAAGGATCCTGCAAGAACAGGACCAATGACAACTGATGAGAATCATTCAATGTGACAGAAGTGCAACCCTTCCACAGATTGCTGCAGATTTCAATGCTGGGCCATCAACAAGTGTCAGCCTGTGAACCATTCAACAAAATGTCATTGATATGGGCTTTCAGAGCTGAAGGCCCACTTGTGTACCCTTGATGACTGCATGAAAAAAAGCTTTATGCCTCACCTGGGCCCATCAACACCAGCATTGGACTGTTGGTGACTGGAAACATATTGCCTGGTTGGACGAGTCTCGTTTCAAATTCTATTGAGCAGATGGACATGTACGGTTATGGAGACGACCTCATGAATCCATGGACCCTGTATGTCAGTAGGGGATTGTTCAAGCAGATGGAGGCGCTGTAATGGTGTGGAGTGTGTTCAGTTAGAGTGATATGGGACCACTGACATGTCTAGACATGACTGACAGGTGACACGTATGTAAGCATCCTGTCTGATCGCCTGCATCCATTCATGTCCATTGTGCATCGCGACAGACTTAAGCAATTCCAGCAGGACAATGCGACACCCAACATGTCCAGAATTGCTACAGAGTGGCTCCGGGAACACACTTCTGAGATTAAACACTTCTGCTGGCGACCATACTCCCCAGATTTGAACATTATTGAGCATATCTGCGATGTCGTGCAATGTGCTGTTCAGAAGAGATCTCCACCTTCTCGTACTCTTATGAACTTATGGACAGTCCTGCAGGATTAATGGTGTCAGTTCCCTCCAGCACTACTTCAGACATTAGTTGATTCCATGCCATGTCGTGTTGTGGCACTTCTGCATGCTTGTGGGGGCCCTACACAACATTAGGCAGGTGTACCAGTTTCTTTGGCTCTTCAGTGTATTATACTATTGGTTTTTTCCCTTCATGATTTTTTATTGTTTGTTGATATAGCACATTACTGTTGTTTCTGTGTTTTTACCTGCTTGAGAGCAATTTTGATTACTGTTTAGTAGCTTAAGGTCACTTAGATATTTGTTGATTCAGTGCTTCACCAATTGATTATAACATGCAGCAGCACGTTATTTACTCATGATGACAATTTATGTTTCTAGCTTTTTATCACTTTAACACTTCATGTTCATATGTTGGATGTATGTTCATGCTATAAGCAGCTCTTAAGCATTCTAGATTGCCTGGCTTTGTGAACTTCGAGCATAATGAATTTGCAAAATAATACAATTATTTTGCTGCTGCAACAAGCAGTGAAATAATTGTATTATTTTACAAATTTTGTTTTTTAATGTTTTTCACATATTATTCTTGCTCCAGTACTCATAGTACACAAAATAACTTAAGATTCAATTTCAGATGATCTGTCATTATTAAGAAATTTAGCCTTAGTGATTGCTTTTCATTATACCCTCTTGCGGTTGGTTGGTTGGTTGGTTGGTTGACTTATTTGGGGGGAAGGGACCTAACAGTGAGGTCATTAATCCCATCAAATTAGGGAAGGATGTGGGAGGAAGTCAGCCAAGCCCTTTCAAAGGAATCATCCCAGCATTTGCCTGAATCAATTTAGGGAAATCACGGAAAAAGTAAATCAGGATGGCCAGACGCCGGTTTGAACCATCGTCCTCCCGAATGAGAGTCCAGTGTGCTAACAACTGCACCACCTCACTCAATTCCTCGTAGTTCGTAACATACACTGAGTTGACAAGAGTCATGGGATAGCAAAATGCACATCTACAGATGGTGATAGTATTTCATAACCAAGGTATAAAAGGCAATGCTTTGCAGAGCTGTCTGCAGCGAATAGGCACTTGGTGCAGGGAGTGGCAACTGACCCTTAACATAGACAAATGTAATGTATTGTGAATACATAGAAAGAAAGATCCTTTATTGTATGATAATACGATAGTGGAACAAACACTGGTAGCTGTTACTTCTGTAAAATATCTGGGAGTATGCGTACAGAACGATTTGAAGTGGAATGGTCATATAAAATTAATTGTTGGTAAGGCGGGTGCCAGGTTGAGATTCATTGGAAGAGTCCTTAGAAAATGTAGTCCATCAACAAAGGAGGTTTCTTGCAAAACACTCGTTCGACCTATACTTGAGTATTGCTCATCAGTGTGGGATCCGTACCAGGTCGGGTCGACAGAGGAAATAGAGAAGATCCAAAGAAGAGCGGCATGTTTCATCACAGGATTATTTGGTAAGCGTGATAGTGTTACGGAGATGTTTAGAAAACTCAAGTGGCAGACTCTGCAAGAGATGCACTCTGCATAGCGGTGTAGCTTGCTGTCCAGCTTTCGAGAGGGTGCGTTTCTGGATGAGGTATCGAATATATTGCTTCCCCCTACTTATACCTCCCGAGGAGATCACGAATGTAAAATTAGAGAGATTCGAGCATGCACAGAGGCTTTCTGGCAGTCGTTCTTCCCGCGAACCATACGCGACTGGAACAGGAAAGGGAGGTATTGACAGTGGAACGTAAAGTGCCTTCCGCCACACACCGTTGGGTGGCTTGCAGATTATAAATGTAAATGTAGATGTAAATTTGTACTTGGGGGATTATTGTGAATAAATTTCCCGTGTGATTATGGCCACATGACTAGAATTAAGACATTGAACATGAAATGGTAGTTGGAGCTAAACACATAGGACATTCCATTTCAGAAATTGTTAGGGAATTCGTTGTTCTGAGATCCACAGTGTCAAGAGTGTGCTGAGAATGCCACGTTTCAGGCATTACCTTGCATCACAGACATCACAGTGGCCCATGGCCTTCACTTAATGACTGAGAGTAGTGGTGTTTGTGTAGATTTGTCAGTGCTAACAGACAAGCAATGCTTCCTGAAGTAACCTCAGAAATCAATGTGGACATATGATGAATGTACATTTTAACACAGTGTGGCAAAATTTGGTGTTAATGAGCTATGGCAGCAGACAACCGGTGAGAGTCCCTTTCCTAACAGCACAACATCACCTGCAGTGACTCTCCTTGGACTGTGATGATATTGATTGGATCCTAGATGACTGGGAAACTGTGGCCTGGTCAGATGAGTCCCAGTTTCAGTTGGTAAGAGCTGATAGGGTTTGAGTGTGGCACAGACCCCATGAAGCCATGGGCGCAATCTGTCAACAAGAAACTACCCAAGCTGGTGGTGGCTCCATAATGGTGTGGCCTGTGTTTACGTGATCTGGAGTGGATCCTCTGGTCAAACTGAACTGACCACTGACTGGAAATGGTTATGTTCTGCTACTTGGAGAGCATTTTCAGTCATTCACAGACTTCATTTTTCCATGACAATGTGCCATGTCACGGAGCCCAATTGTTCCAGACTGGTTTGATGAATATTTTGTACAATTTGAGTGAGTCATTTGGCCAGCCATACCACATGACATAAATACCATCAAACATTTAAAGGACATAATTGAGAGGTAAGTTTGTGCACAAAATCCTGCACCTGCAACACTTTTGCTATTATGGACAGCTATAGAGGTAGCACGGTTCAGTATTTTTGCAGGGACTAGCAGCAACTTGTTGAGTCAATGCCATGTTGAGTTGCTGCGCTACACCAGACAAAAGGAGGTACAACACAATATTAGGAGGTATCTCATGACTTTTGTCTCCTATTGTATTATGTAATCTGTAAATTTGTGTATGTTTCCATTTGTCTCATTGGTATTTGTTTGAGACAGCATTTCTGTCCAACACTCAGTACTTAGGGTATTTGTGAGGTCTACACAACCTTCTGTAGAAAAATTCTTTATTCCATGAAGTGTATTTTTGTTTCTTTCAATGACATTGAAGGAGCATTGTAATCTGATAACACTAAGATAGTATTTCTTATCTCCACTTCTACAGGTCCTACTTTTAACAAGTAGGTCCTACAAGTTCTACCCCTGTAGGTTATAAATGTGAGAAAATAGGTTAAAAGTACATAACAGATTTAAGAATCAATGTTTCAGCCTACTGTCATTAATAAGGTTTATATTAGTGCAGATGAATTTTTTTTTCAGCCTGGCCAGGTCTTCTGAGATCTAGATTAACTGGGCAATATTGGTTATCTCTGTCTGTGGTATGGGATCCCAGGTAGAGGAATATTAATGGGCAAGCAAGTAGCTAGCTTGTAAGGAACATGGCATGACAGCAATGGCAGGCTGAGGCAAGCCAGCAGTCAGCTGGGCATAGCTCTGATAATGTATACTGCAAGTACAGTTTCATCACTTACTCCATCAGTTTTATCTGAATATGTCAAGGTTAACCACTATTGTTTCAAGGTGCATATATACATACAAAACCCAATGGGGCAATTTAATTGCCAAATATTTGGTCACACTCTTGTAACTGTATTTACAAATAATCTTTTTTTAGCAAATACTAACAATTGCAGGTGCAGCTTGGTATCTAATACAATTTTATACAGGGAAAGTATAATTCCCCTGTAAAGACCATTAACTATCACTGTCAACTTATCAGAGGTTCCAGTTGCTTTGCGGCAGGAGATTACAATAATGAGATTAACATTACTGTCAGTAGCAGATGATGCTCCAGCTTTCTCTCAGAAAGGAAAAAGTTTTAAAACACACAAATGTAGAAAGAATAAATTGAAGCTGAAATGCCCTAAACCTAAAGCTATGTAAAGTTAGGGAAAGTTACGAGGGACTTCTGCAACTGATGTTAATATATAGCTTGGCAGGGAAGGGGAAGAAGGCTGTTAAATATGCCTTGTGGCAGCAGTGTGCAGGAGGTCAAGCAGTCAGGATTTTATAGTGGACATCCAGGGCTGCTGTTAAATGACAAAACAGGAAATTAAGTACAATGAGCAGGATATATTTCAATATACGGAGTACAAAGAGTGTGCCTATGGTTGGAAGTTAGCAGGTTTAGGCCAGTTTAGGAGGTCGAATAATTAATTAAAATGGGCAATGGAAGGGGAAGTGGTTCATGTTAACTTACGTTGATGGCCGGTTACGAAAGGCAGAGCCTCCAGCTCTGCCTTCCAAAAAGACATCTGTTCTGCTCGAGGTCTGGATTACAAGAGAGAGAAGCAAGTGTGTTCTGCTCCTCAGGATGCTCTGGTTTCCACACACGTGATCGGTATCCCGCGCACACTATTGGCTAAATCAATGGCGTGAATTTGCTAGCAGTTGCAGCAGAGGGCTCAGGGTGTCTCCTGTCAGCAGCTTTAACTGGACAGAACCGCCTCGGTTTTGAAAGGCAAGTGACTTGTGTCACGTAGACACGGCATGAATTACTCTGGGAGAAAACTTTTAAAGGTTCGACTGGGCCTTTGAAATAAATTTCTTAAACCAATTCCCTAAAATATTCCTTGACTGGCTGCCACCCTGTACAGCTACCAGCAACCCAGGAGAGTGAGTGTACAATTGAAAAGGTTGACACAAATGAAAAGGAATCAGCTAGTCCTTTTAGTCTACCTCAAAAGAAAATTTAAAAAATATATTTAAAAATTCTTGCCAAGAGTGGTTGCCATATTCCAGTGGAATGTTGTTGGGTCCAAAATATGTATGGGAGAACTGAAGTGTCTAACAAATGATAGGACCTGTTTGTCTATGTCTGAGGGAGATATGTTTAAGGTGTTCAGAAGTACCTTTGGTTAGAATTTACAGGCTACAAAAGGATGAATGAAGTAGTGACATAGCTAAGGATAGTGTGACTATATCGATTAATTAAACATACTGCACTGCTCCTGTCTACCTTACAATGTGGTCACGAGCAGACACAACTGAAATAACTGGGCTTGTCAGTAATGCAGCATGTTGGTGCACTTGTCATCAGATGGTAACCAAGAACAAGTTCATGCAGGACCTATTGTGGTATCACTTTGTCCTTACTTATAGTTCAGTTGTTTTATACATGTACTGTGTTGTGGAACTCAGTTTTCACCTGCCTCAGGTACCTTGTCATTCAGGCACCTATACAGTGAGAAGATGTATTATTTAGAATTCGAGGCATTTGAGGCACTAAATAGCAATTTCTAGGTCATTCTCCAACATTAGTCTGTCATTATATTCTGCTGCTCTTGCAGATACATTTTACTGAGAGTTTACACGTGATTGCCACTCTAACAATCAATTTTCAGTTCTTTGGCACTAAACCTTAAAAAAAACACACTATATGCAGCTCAGAACTTGTAATATTGTACGATGACAAGCAGATAGAAGATGTTGATAGTGTTAAATTCATGGGATAACAACTTGATAATAAATTCAACTTGGAGAAGCATACCAGCACTGAAGTGCCTAAAAAAAAAATCTCTGTTTGCATTGTGAATGTTGTTAGACATCGGTGAAGGCACTAATGTTTTTTATTTGCTTGATATTGTTTAGAAGGCAGGTGAACAGAAACATCGACATGTATGTTACACTATTCACATAACGCCTCATCCTGTGCTGGATTGTTCTCTGTTTCCCGATCGCGTCCGTCAGATAGAAAAATGAATTATGGCCACTTCGGATGGCAAACATTATGGCGTAACAATTCTTGTTCGAGTATCTAGTTCTCTTCATCGATACACCACGTGCGAGCCTTTGTCTGTTCTGTATGTCGGGCAAAATGCAGAGTTCGGACGAGGGGATTAGTGTAGCCTCAGTCTTCCCTGGGCACAGTTTACCTGACATCCTGCCACGCATGTGGTTGTAAACTTGTCATGTTTCACAACTGGCTACCGCTGTCACGGTGGTGGTGCTACCTTTAAAAGAAATTCAATATCATCTGTGCTGGACCTACGGTGCAGTTTGCTGTTCGTGACACGTTATCGAAGATTGAGCATTATTCCTTACATGAATATGTAGGCATGTGTTTAGTGTGTGGTGCAGCAGAGAATAGTACCAGGAAAGACGGAAGAATGTTTCTCTAGAGGTGTAATCGAAATTGCAAGAATTTTATCGATGTCGACGGAAACTTGGGAGAAATTGGTCTTCAAGTCACAGAAGGTTGACAGATTCTTGTCAGGTTATTTGTTGCACAGTAGAATTTGAAGAGCTAATAATTGATAAGATTCGTTAATAAGCTACAGTCACGTTGCCATGAAATGTACGCTTGAGAAGAGGAGAGTTGTGAGTACCAGTCTTCAGCTCATGTGACTAAACTATTTTAAACACAAAGTTCAGTTCAGTTAATGCATCACGTTGTTTTGCGATAAGCGAAACGGGAGTGTGTCATTTTGAACGGTTGCTATGAGCATAGGTTCTTTCTACAAGAAGTAAGTTGACAACAATCAATAACTAAATTTTCGTTTCCTGATCTCCAAGTACTCCGTTTAGAATCCCCTACCGTGGATATAATTTTGAGCCTATACGTGATACAGAGAAGATGTGTCATTGTATTTATCTGATTACCATGTTAGCCAACTTTGAAGTGTTGCATTATGAAGGCATTTCGTGAAAAACACACATGTTGACCACACTAAGGATTGACTGGAGTAGTCGTTGCTCAATATCAGTTGAAGAGTTTAGGAAGAAGCAAACTTTTCCTTTTGTCCAGTGTCCTCGGATTTTAAGTTCTGGGAGCCTGAACTTCTGCCTGTACGGATTTCGAGCAATGTTAGTTGACGATCAAAGAATATACACTAGAACCTAAATTTTATGTGGTAAAAACTAGACAAAAATCCGCACCATTTTGTGCGAATTCTGCGGTGAGTTAACAATAGACAACATTACAATTTCGTGCCTGCTTACTCGTTTCCGTGTTAATCGTCGAAGTGTACATGATTAGCCATGGTCAGGAGAGCAAAATACAGATGGTTTATGTTTAAAACTAGTGACAAACGCCCTTTAAGAAGATTGTCGTGTAGCACGTGCAGAACTTTTGAGATCACAGGGATTTCATAAACGGCAACATTCCGAATTCTCCTACAAAAAACTGCAGGATATGTCCCTTAATGGTTTATTTCTGAGCAGGAACAGATACGACTGGATTGTATTGTACTGTATGGAACTGAGAACCTAGAAACGACGGAGCACCAGACGAGTGTAACCACAATGTTAATTATGGTCGTACGTGGAGAAAGTGTCTGCACAGCAACCGCCGACATAGTGTAACTGAGGCGGAATAAGGGAACCAGTCCGCATTCGCCGAGGCAGATGGAAAACCGCCTTGAAAACCATCTACAGACTTGCCGGCACACCGGACCTCGACACTAATCCGCCGGAGGACTCGTGCCGGCCGGAAAGCAATGCGTTGACCACACGGCTAACCGGGCGGGCAAACTCTGCCTTAGCTGCTCGATGATGTTTGGTTTGTGGGGCGCTCAACTGCGCGGTCATCAGCGCCCGTACAGAGTCCCAATCTTTACACAGTACGATCCAGCAACTTTCACGAATGATGATTGAATGACGAGGAAACCACGAACACCCAGTCCGAGAAAATCCCCAATCCGGCCGGGAATCGAACCCGGGTAGTTGCTCGATGGCAGCTATTTCTTCTTCGTGATAACACTAGCCCGCAACTGAGAATTCTGTAACCGAAAAGCTGCATTTATACGGCTGAGAAGTGCTACCTTACGCTCGCTACAGTCCAGACGCGTCTTCCAGACTTCGACATATTCCCAATATTTATGTACAGACGATCAGAAGTATCACATGACACGCGAAATCTTTCATGACGCCGAAGCTATGACTAAAAAGCTGGAAGATTACATTCAAAGACAATAGCGAGATAGAGTAAAATACATATGTAATATGTACGTGGGGGGGGGGGGGGGGAGGAGGGAGAGGGAATCCATCACTTAGTAGTCCACTAGAAGGACTAGATTTGTCACATACACCTGCCACACTGAATAATTTCATCAGCTGGGGTAACAGCAACGCTGCATTTCCAACATGGCAGGTTCACAGATCCTCTCAGTACTTAAGTCCCACATTGCCCCACTCCTACATTTTCAGTCTCGACGAACGCTCTTCAGGTTATCTTGTTGTGTTACTAGACTCGGGGAAAAGGAATATGGAAGGGTTCTCAAGGTGTGGTACGTTTCAAGGCTTGATTAGCCCCTTCCAGCCATTGGCGCATTATCTTTATGAATGATGCTGTCTTTCCAAAGTAAAAGAACTGTCAAGCGTGAATTCTGACGATGGATTCTGAACCAAAGTGGCCGAGACTGCTTCCCACTTAAACTAATGGTCCTGCAGAATGTCAAGAGAACGTTTCACGGGTCATGATGGTGTTCACTGTCTTGCATTCCTCTTGCAACAGTCCTTGTGTTAGCTGTCCGACGTTTTCTGCCGGTCTCTCCGACGTCCAACCTCTCTACGAAGCATAAAACTTAACACGGACGATAGCTAAACATTGCCACTCAGTAGCAGCCCACTTTAGGGTCTGTCAAATCGTTTCGTTACTGCACCATCAATGACATGGATACACACACCACAACTCTTCTGCTTTGGAACCTCTTAGAGAAGAGTGAAGTTGCCTTTCGATTGATTTGGACGGTCAGCAGTTCCACAAGACAACAGGTCGGTGAAAAAGATACTATCACAACTAAACTGAATGAATATATTGTGACTGATGTACCACAAGTGGTAAGTAATTTTAATCTTGACTTCATAAATGTATCAGTTAAACTAGGATCAAATTGTTCATTCGAAGCAAGGGAGCATGTTACAAAATCACATTCCACAGAAATTTAAGCAACCATAAGTACACCAAGAGCCTTTAGGAAAAGAAATGTTCTGAAAAACAAAAGTTTATTTTGTTTTGAGACAATTTCATATACAATTCTGAATAGTTATTTCATCTTAATAATTCATGTCCTTAGCGGTACATATAATGCATCGCTACATCTGCCATTTTTTTCCAGATATCAAAAGCAGGCCACTGTCAACTATGTTTATGAGAAAGGTGCGAGACAGGTACAAAATAACTCATCCAGTTTTCTTTCCGACCTCATTTTAGAAAATATTCGAGCTAGTGATGTATTCAAGAGCGGTGTCAAACCAAACTACAAACAATTTTATTATCACTCCGTAGTGTGAATTCCAGAAAGACTGCTCAACTGAGAACGCTATTTATTCTCATGAAATATTACAAACATTAAATAAAGTAACATTGACATTTGGTATTTCTTGTGATCCGCCCAGGAACCTTCGCGTGGATCACGATTTCTCTTAGAAAAGCTCAAGGTTTGTGCAATTCATTGTTTGATAAACAAATAGTTGTTTTTGTTAAGTCTGATTCAAAGAATGCAGAAGGCTGATATGAATAGTTCATCAAGCCTGGAAAGACGAAATTTTAGTGACTGGAGAGAAATCACTTACGGAGTCTAATTCAATTTTGACAACAGTTTTACACTTTATTTATGTGGATGACCTTCCACGTAAAATATATGGTGATTCCGTGATGATGATACAAACGTGCAGGGATTATGGAGAAGGGAAAACGTATCAGTTTGGAATAAGATATCATGCTCCCGAAACGACAGAGTCTAAAGCGAAAACCGTTCCGATACCTCCGGCCATGGAATGCGTGTACCGGCACATTTTCTACTAAGATCGTAGGGTAGACAACCTTCGAAGATGTTAGTATGAACCCAGGCAAGAAAAAAAATGCCAAGTAAACATGAGCTCTAAAACGTGTACCATAAGAACTATACCTTTTTCCAGTTGAAGAGAGGTGTTTCACAGTAGCGAAGACGAAGAATACCTCACAATTGTTGAAGTATGCATTTTAAAGGCCATGTTTACTAGACTTTTTTTGTTTTGGTCCATACTACCAACTCCGAAGAGTGCTTACCCTACAATCTCAGTAACTGAAGTACCAGCACATGAATTTCACTATCAGATGTACCAAAAAGACAACTTTTGACTGTTGTTTCTATAGCAGGGTCCCTTACCTCAAACTGATAAATTTACTCTTCCAATCATCCCTAAAAATTTGCATCATCACGGAATCACCCTGTACATCAAGATGAGTTAATACTTCTGGCAAGTAATAAAATCATTATAATTAATCCTGTCAGAGGCGAAAAAATAACAAATTGATGGCCATGTGCCGGCCGGAGTGGCCGTGCGGTTCTAGGCGCTACAGTCTGGAACCGAGCGATCGTTACGGTCGCAGGTTCGAATCCTGCCTCGGGCATGGATGTGTGTGCTGTGCTTAGGTTAGTTAGGTTTAATTAGTTCTAAGTTCTAGGCGACTGATAACCTCAGAAGTTAAGTCGCATAGTGCTCAGAGCCATTTGATGGCCATGTACTTCAAGGAATTATTTAGAGGTTCTCTGAAAATGAACTCCCCCTTATTATGTAGGGGAAGAAACGAAGTTTCTGTACAACGAATGTAATAACACCAAAAATACACGCATTACAATAACGTAAGAGTCAGTAAATAGCCTAGAGTGCTCTAAATTTTTACTGCACATATTAGTGAAAATTTGTAACGAAAGAAATACATTACTGAGCTGATCGAAGAACTACATTAAGCAGCTTCTGCTCTTCTCGTCTTGCTAGCTTTGGATTGATTAGTTGACTAAACGACGAAGTCATCAATCCCTCGGCCAAGAGATAGCAACGTCAGCCAAGAATTTCATCGAATTCTGAAAGTAAAAGCTGAGAGACCCGGCGCTGATCGGGTATTTATTTATAGCCTTGCCCAAGACTTCGTTTGCGTGGCATTTATTTTTTTTCCTACAAAGCTTCTTTGTATACAACGTTTGGTAGTATGTTTGGAGACATGACTGAGGAGCTTGGTTGTTTCACTAACATGAGAGACAGCCACACGGTGTCAGTTGCTTTATACACAGACTGCTCCGAGGTTCATGGCCGCAACACGCAGCGTCGTAACATAAGCTCACAGGGAATTTTACACATTTATACAGAAACGGTATATTTTGAGGAATAAGCACGATTCAGGGTGTAAATAGCTCGCTCCCCTGCGCCACTTCAGTCAAAAGTTCCGCTCTACGATGTTACGTTGGAGAAAAGTTCTAAGTAAACGGTTGTGAGGAACGACATAATGCATGATGCTCTGTCAGAGTTATGTCATACCTCACTTTCAGAAGTAGTTTCCAAAGAACGAGTTAAAGCCTGATCTTCTCGAGCCACACCAAGTCTCACCTCATGATAGTCATTGGATTTTTGAGACCCCACAGTCCTCAGTCTTCCAGCTAATCTGATGTGTTCAGAGAGACTGTTTTCTAGATATTTTTATTTGTTGACAAAACGAAATTAAAATTTAATGAGTAGGCACCCAAATCATGAAGCAAACTCCAGACCTTTTTCCCTAGCGAAGAATATAAATAAAACCTGTCGAAAGAAGCAAAACAGTGTTCATTTTTTAATACACATAGCGAACTCAGTAAATTCATGTGTGTTAGCCAAGTACATTCGCTGTTAGTTTGCACTCGTAAATAAGATTGTGGCGCTTAATTCTGTCATTGAAACTTTGGTTCTATGACGTACTACACCATGATGATTGAACATCCAAACTACTAAGCTGAACAGACGATCTTAGGTAAAACTCTAAATTACTGTGTCACTTTCGTGTGTTCCAATTACGATGAAATCTAGTCTATATGTAATCCCAAGCTACACTCAAGTTACCTGCGAAAACACGATGAAAATTCGTCCAGTAGTTTTGGAGATTGACGTGTTCAAACGCAAAAACAGACAGACAAGAGTTTTACAATTTTTTATTAGCATTGGCGGTTGGTTGTCATGTACTAATGTGCTACGGCACACTGTAAATGTCACAGGTTATGCCATTTCGCTTCGAATGTGCGCTGTTATGCAAATAAAACGGACGAGAACGTGTTTTGTAGCGCGCTCTCAGCGGTAACTGGAAACCAGTGTCGAGTGCTGAAATAATGGTCAGCCTCACTACGATCAACGTAGAGTAGGGATGGAGCTGTCCGTTTTCGACTGCACATGCTCTGATGAAACATCATCCCTTCCTGTGCTATGAGAGCTGAAGTTGCTCACAGGACAAGGTCAGTATTTTTCTTTGATAGTGCATGTCACTTATTCTGCAAGAGTGGAGTTTGAGGAATTTTTTTAGGCATACTGGCTGTAAAACATTGCGGCCGAGTGGTCAAATGCATGACTGGCGGCTTGTCGGTTTGGGTTAGATTAATATTGCCAACATTTTTTTTCATTATATTTTATTCCTCTCAGTGAAACTATTAATTATAAAATTTGATTATATTTAAAGTTTAATTTCTATACATAAAATTAATAATGTTCTAATGTGTGAAATCTTATGGAACTTAACTGCTAAGGTCATCAGTCCCTAAGCTTAAACACTACTTAACCTAAATTATCCGAAAGACAAACACACACACACACACACACACACACACACACACACACACACACACACACACACACATACACACACACACACACACACCCATGCCCGCGGGAAGACTCGAACCTCCGCCGGGACTAGCAGCACAGATAAAATTAATATATTCAAGTTAGTTATGATTACACCCTTTTAAGAGTATGGGTCACTCCATTTTAGCACTCAGCTAAAATTTTGCACAAGCCGCCACTGATTATTAGTAAAGATATTACAGCGATGAGCCAAAACATTATGACCTGTTCAATAGCGTGTTGGTTTAATATGCAAACGCAATATAGCAGTGATTCTGCTTGGTATGGGTTCTACAAGTCCTTGGCAGGACTCCGGAAGTACGAGTATGACACCAGGTATCTACACACAGGTCAAGTAAATCCTGCAAATTACGGAATGGTGGCTCGTGGGCATGTAGCTAGCGCCCGATGTGTGTTCCAGTAGGTTCAGAATAGGCAGTTTTTCTGACCCAGACCTCAATGTGAGTTCAAAACTGCGACGCGCCGTAAGCTCAATTGCCCAGGAACGCTGTCTGACGGAATCATCTCGTTGCACGATAACGCCCGACCCCATACTGCCAATCTGACAAAGGCTGAACCATCCTCCGTACAGGTCGGGTCTATCAGCGTGTGCTTTACACACCTTTGGCGACCTCAAGAAAGACAGTCAGTTTCAGTCGGACGAGGAAGCGCAAGAGTGGGAGCGGTTGAGGAAATGGCTCTGAGCACTATGCGACTCAACTGCTGAGGTCATCAGTCGCCTAGAACTTAGAACTAATTAAACCTAACTAACCTAAGGACAGCACACAACACCCAGCCATCACGAGGCAGAGAAAATTCCTGACCCCGCCGGGAATCGAACCCGGGAACCCGGGCGTGGGAAGCGAGAACGCTACCGCACGACCACGAGATGCGGGCTACCATCACAAAAACTTTTCACCAGACAACGCCGGTCAAAGCTGTTTGTGTATGAGAAATCGTTTGGAAACTTTCCTCATGTCAACACGTTGTAGGTGTCGCCACCGGCGCCAACCTTGTGTGAATGCTCTGAAAAGATAATCATTTGCATATCACAGCATCTTCTTCCTGTCGGTTAAATTTCGCGTCTGTAGCACGTCATCTTTGTGGTGTAGCAATTTTAATGGCCAGTAGTGTATCTGTAGCGTGATAATCAGATTTAATGAACGTAGTCCTCAATTCATGAACTGCTAAACGATACATAAATGACAACACAGTTCACTGTTGTAATTCTGCAGATAATTGCATAGCAAATATTATCGTCTGCTATGCAGCACAAATGGCCATCAGTTCACAGGTTCTATTTGCTAAATTTAGTTAAGTAATATACTCGCTGCAATCCTGTTTCCACTGTCCTGAAATATAATGACCGTTAGTTATTTGAATTGGTAGGCACTGCACTGTAATTCACAAATATGCTGTAATCTGGCTAACAATGACCACTGTTAAAGCAGTGCTAGTTAGGCGTCATGAATCAACAGCTTGAGGATACTCTTTTCTAATTGTAGGACCGTCTGCCCATCTATGCTGTTGCACTACACCTTGATAATTCTCATATGAATATTGTGGTAGATTAGATGCATCTTTCGTATGAAACCATCAGGGATTAAATTTATGAATAAATTAAAAGCACTCCGTCTTCAGGCCACGAGTGAACTACCGGGACCATCAGATCGCCGAGTGATCTCAGTGGAGGATGCTGATAGGATGTGCGTGGGGTCAGCACACCGCTCTCCCGGTCGTTATGATGGTATTCTTGACCGAAGCCGCTACTATTCGGTCGAGTAGCTCCTGAATTGGCATCACGAGGCTGAGTGCACCCCGAAAAATGGCAACAGCGCATGACGGCCTGGATGGTCACCCATCCAAGTGCCGAACACGCCCGAAAGCGCTTAACTTCGGTGATCTCACGGGAACCGGTGTAGCCACTGCGGCAAGGTCGTTGCCTAATAAATAAATTAACAATTAATTATTACTAAATAATAATAATAAAAATAATAAATAATTAATAAACTCTGGGCTGACTGTGAGATGGTGCACAGAAAATCAGCCTCACGCTGAGCTTGGTAAATTCATTAGTATTTCGGATCCTCTCTGTCTGGAGGAAACTGCAAGTGGAGTAGCACTCCCACATAAGCCCTTTTCACATCCATCTGTAATGGACACATCCCTGGGGAGGAGTTTATAGTGCGCAACGCTATTTTTGTGCCACCAGTTGCAAAGTATTATCTGTTGAGACTATCTTAGAAAACATTATCTGTTGACACAGCCTTTTGCTCGACGAGATGTCTTTTATAAGGTGTCAGCCATTAACTTCTTCTTGAGTAGTTAGTGTAAAGGCATCATAATGCGTCAATAGTGATAATATTGCAAAGGATGCTCAGTGAGAGAACCGATGACATTCAAACAAAATGCAGTAATAGACATACGTTTGATTTTCATTGCTTTGAGTTAGAGTATGTAGTATTCTTACACTCGACTTCTGAACATTGCCTGTTGAATGAAACTGTCATACGAAGGTCAAATGGTCGCAGTTTATCACATATGTCAATTATCGAGAGTTTCTGAATGTAAAAAATCGCTCATGCAGGAACGATCTTTCTTGAAACAAGAAAATTCTTTCTTGATTTGATTTTTCCGATAACATTCGTCCAACACACGATAAAATGTTTCAAGCTGTGTCCGCTGCCTTCACCTCTCTATTAAACCCAAAATGAACAATGTGCCGCAAATATTAGACCTTTCCCACGTGTGACTATTTTATAACGCTTAAACAACGTTCATAAGACTGAAGTATGAAAAATACAATTCGTAACTGCAAGACAAGTACTAGGAATTCAAATAAGAAAATGGTAACTGATAAATACACTCATAATAACCTATGCATTCTGTGTAACTACACGGTGTTCACTTGGTTTATCGAAATTATTTCGCGCGGAAAATCATACTACAATAAGCAACAAGTGATTCTTGAGCTCACTGGAGCTCAGTCCGTCAGTTCACCTGATGATGGCGACATGTACGATCGCTGAAATATTGTGCCCGTCGGACACTGTAGACCGGCAGTACACCCGTGGATATTTTGATTAATAAGCAACAAGTTTATGATTACCAATGCGAGAGCAGAGACATGCTTCAGATGCGCCATGTTCAGCTGGTGGGATGGCGGCCGCCGTCAAGCTGCCGGTGGCAGGTAGTCTGTTGCCGGTTGCCGCTGTGATGTGCGGACATTTGTCACGTCGGACATTTGCCACGATTTTACTTGCTCCAAAGGGTTGCGTTCCTTGTTTCCTCCTCCTCCTCCTCCTCATCCTCCCCATCGCTTACTGAGCCTTTCCGCTGGTTTACTTAACATAGAACCAGAATCTCTTTGGATTTTCCGCCACATGTCTAGAGAGAGTTTCGTTGTGGAAACTATGAAGTGCATCTCGCATTGAAATCCGCACCAAATTTCGAGCCTAAGTAAAACTTCGCCCATCTTGGTGATTTTGCGTTCGTCTAAATTATACTTGCCTTTTTCGGTGCTCCTGCAGCACCTTTCTGTCGTGTTTTGTGCACCATGGGGGATCAGTTCCGTCTCTTATTAATTTATTTAGTATGAATCTCTCGAGTGCTGTTAATACTATTTCACTGAAGTTAAGCCACATATGGTTTTCACTTACATAGTTTGGAAGGATTGGAGACTGTCTCTTAGAAAGACGTCAACCGAATTTTTAGTTGCTTTTATAAACAGATATATTTCGCGTTTAGTTTTGGTGAAGTTCTTTGTTACGGAATTGAGCCTCGCTACGACTGTGTTCATTAATCCCTGTATCCGTCGTGATGCTCAGCATTATTGGTGGCTAGGAGGTCAAGTGTGTTTTCGTAACCGTTTACAATATCAATGGCCTCGTGAACTCATTCTTCAAAATAATTTAAAAAAACATTTAAAACAATTACGGAAGTTGTTTTCTATCTACAATAGGGTCTGAAAATGTATTTTTGTCAACATACGGAAGGTAGATTGAAGTCACTGCCAACTATAATTGTATGAGTAGGGTACCTATTTGTGATGAGACCTCTGCCCATACTAAGTCACAGGAACTATCTGCTTCAGTGTCGCTTGTGAGCTAGAACACACATTACATTATTTTCCCTTAAGTTGTGCTTCTTGTTTCTGTTGTAGTGCAGATCTTTACAATTACGGCTTTTCCCTCCAAAACCTAGGATGCTTTCTCTGTGACCCTGTAAATACCAGAGATAAACAATATAGAACAACAACGTACGTTACAAGCATAGCATTCTGTATTACTTCATTTCCTTATTTCTAACATTTTAAAATTATACGTCGACTTTAGATGACATGTCAATCATAGATGTTCTTATCTCTATTTAGTGAACGTATTTTCAGTCATGTTTCAAACATTGTCCGGCTACACTTTATTAACTAATGTTTCACCGCAAGGGAAATCGCATTTTAGAGAGTAAATTAATATGGAGGATGTCCTTCTTTTCAAACATTCACATACCCATTTCTTCTTTCCTTGTTGTCTTTTGGGCATGCAATTGTAGTAATTAAAGTAGGCACAAATGCAGTGATTAAAAAAGAAATGATTAGCGTACATTCGCATTCTCTTTACATTGTTCCTTTCTTGTTGCTCCCATGACAATGGACTGTTTCTATCGCAATCAGTAAGCGTGAATGGTAGCTACCGTACAGACAGAGGAATCTATATTTATACTTGGCAGAACTAATTACATACTGACATAATCGTCGGTATTATTTTCGTTTCCCAAAAGTTATAAATATTTCGATTTCGGAAAAGAAGCTCTGTATGATGTCGAAGAAGAAGGACCCTTACGTACTGGTTGTATCGAGTGAGATGTGGAGACGGCGGTTTGAAAGCGGACAGAAGAAGTACGAGGAAGGGCGTCCCTTACCTGAGGGATCGCTACCTGGCGAAGGGGCAAGTGTGGCAAATGTCCGGCGTTGCAAATGTCCGGCATTCGCCGCTGTAGGAAGAGGAACTTCTCGAGCACAGTGATGTTCTGACCTTGATGTTGGACGTTTTTACTGTTACTGGTGGGTCAAAAAGTGAAGCAAATTATCTTTCGAGTTACATCAGTCTGATACCTTTAGCAGACAGCCGAAATGAGGTTTAAAAAATTAAAGAAGGACTAAACTCGAACTCACAACTTTGAGTCAATATTGCGCGACGTTTGCCATTAGACCACGCACGGATACACCATTATAACAGCTCGAGCAAAAGACCACAATTCTTCCAGACACTTCCGAGCCTTACGGGGTTGGCAGATCAGACGGTCAATTTTTGTGCTGCCAAGTGTATATCCGCTTAAATCCACGACCGGTGGATGAATGTTCATTTGGAAGCTACGCTACTGGCCATTAAATTGCTACACCACGAAGATGACGTGCTACAGACACCAAATTTAACCGACAGGAAAAAGATGTTGTGATATGCATTCACACAATGGTGGCGCCGTACAACGTGCTGACATGAGGAAACTTTCCAACCGATCTGTCATACACAAACAGCAGTTCACCGGCGTTGCCTGATGAAACGTTGTTGTGATGCCTCGTGTAAGGAGGAGAAATGCGTACCATCACGTTTCCGACTTTGATAATGGTCGGATTTTAGCCTATCGAGATTGCGGTTTATCGTATCGCGACATTGCTGCTCGCGTTGGTCGAGATCCAGTGACTGTTAGCAGAATATGGAATCGGTGCGTTCAGGAGGGTAATACGGAACGCCGTGCTGGATCCCAACGGCCTCGTATCACTAGCAGTCGACACGACAGGCATCTTATCCGCATGGCTGTAACGGATCGTGCAGCCACGTGTCGATCCCTGAGTCAACAGATGGGGACGTTTGCAAGACAACAACCACCTGCACGAACAGTTCGACGACGTTTGCAGCAGCATGGACTATCAGCTCGGAGACCGTGGCTGCGGTTGCCCTTGACGCTGCATCACCTGCGATGGTGTACTCAACGACGAACCTGGGTGCACGAATGGCAAACGTCATTTTTTCGGATGAATCCAGGTTCTGTTTACAGCATCATGATGGTCGCATCCGTGTTTGGCGACATTGCGGTGAACGCACATTGGAAGCGTGTATTCGTCATCGCCATACTGGCGTATCACCCGGCGTAATGGTATGGGGTGCCATTGGTTACACGTCTCGGTCATCTCTTGTTCGCATTCACGGCACTTTGAGCAGTGGACGTTACATTTCAGATGTGTTACGACCCGTGGCTCCACCCTTCATTCGATCTCTGCGAAACCCTACATTTCAACAGGATAATGCACGACCGCATGTTGTAGGTCCTGTACGGGCCTTTCTGGATACAGAAAATGTTCGCCTGCTGCCCTGGCCAGCACATTTTCTCATCAATTGAAAACTTCTGGTCAATGGTGGCCAAGCAACTGGCTCGTCACAATACGCCAGTCACTATTCTTGATGAACTGTGGTATCGTGTTGAAGCTGCATGGGCAGCTGTACCTGTACACGCCATCCAAGCTCTGTTTGACTCAATGCCCAGGCGTATCAAGGCCGTTATTACGGCCAGAGGTGGTTGTTCTGGGTACTGATTTCTCAGGATCTATGCATCCAAATTACGTGAAAATGTAGTCACATGTCAGTTCTACTATCATATATTTGTCCAATGAATACCCGTTTCTCATCTGCATTTCTTCTTGGTGTAGCAATTTTAATAGCCAGTAGTGTATGTATCAATGTTTTGAGCATCCCATTCTTCTGCACCGAGTGGTGGCAGCTGTCCAAGTTTAGCTATAGTCGGCATGTCTTGCATATCTTGGCGTCAAAATGATTTCTTTTCGACCGTGGCTACAACCAGCAGATGGAAGGAGTAGCCACTGGGAGTCCACTTTTACCAGCTGTCGCCAATATGTAAAGTACCTAGGGGAAGGTGCCATACCATTTGCTTCTATATGAAATTATGACAAGAATTTTGAGATTTTCAAAACGAAGTTGATGACACGTGTTTGCAAGGTTTCTTCAAGATGTATGTGATAAAATCATAACTTTCACGTCCCGTAGTAATTTTGTTATAGGTTGAACTATAGAAGATCGTGGTAAGATGGTAAAATTTATCACCAATTTAATTAGATACAGGTATTTTATTGCCAAATAATACAAACCAAAAACTGGTAATGCAATTACCGACCATTCTACGGTTGATATTTACTGTATCACAGCACAGTCGTTTCACATATCTGCTTCATCTGTGCGTGTTTTATGAAGCCACTTCTTACAGTAAATGCCCTGAATCCAGTCCACTTAAGGGCTGTTTTTTCGTAGTAGTTTCTTCTACTCACAACACAGTCATTGTCTTCAGAAATTGGATTTACTTCTCTCCCTCGTTTGGTGGTTGGTGAACTTTTTTTTTGCCAGTCCTTTTCTGTTGCGATGCTTTCAAAGTTTGTAGCATTTCCTGGTCTGTCAACAGCCATAAAGTTTTCTTCCTCCTTTTCTCTGGTGTTTCCGAAATTGGCATCGGTGCAATCTTTTCAAATAAAGTAGAGATCCAGTCTTTAGCTGCAGCACGTGCATTAGATGCAACTTCTGCAATTATGGATTCATTAGGAGTGTTGCGCTGTGATGTCATATCCACCAAGAATGTTGGTTCTTTTAGAATGCTTCTGCGTAATCTCAAGGCATTGCCTGAAAATAAGTAAATGTGGCAAAAAGGTATTACGTGTGTCCATCTTATCCGAAGGAAAATACGGCGTATTTCCCAGGTATCGTGATGAGATGGAAGTTGAAACACGGGTTCCATTATGGCAGCAAACGGGACGTAACTGGACGCACACATAGTTCAAGACACAGAGTACGTGATAAACTTATTGTTAGAATTGCTACAAATGTATAGAAATCACTATTATTGTTTTTAAAAATATCTGATTTTATTTTACGGAGTAGATTTTAACACATAGCACAGTTTTTTGGTTCCCAGGGACTAAAAATGTCCGCTATAACAGCAGCTACCGCTAGCCACTCGAAACTTGGACTCGAGGAAGCAGCGGACGGCTGAGTGTTGCGCTCTCTTGACACAGTGAAGTAACACTAGCAAATACGCGTCATACACCGATTACCATCTTCCTCCGATTCGCTCTATGTGGAAGATTTCAAGGAGGAAGCTAAACCCATGTGTTTTTTGCAGTATGTAGACGGCATATGGAAGAATCAAGCTGAATGACTTCCTCATACATCTCAGTTGCATATACCAGAACATCAGCTTTACAGTGGACGTCTAATCTGATGGAGTGCTCCACTTTCTGGATACCCTGGTAAAAAGGAGAACGGAGGGCACATTGAGCTATAGTATGTATCATAAGAATATGCGCACCAACTTACAAACACGCGAGGACAGTCGCCACCACCCGAGGAATGGAGTGCTCAAACACTGGTACATTGGGGCCGGCCGGAGTGGCCGAGCGGTTCTAGGCGCTACAGTCTGGAGCCGCGCGACCGCTGCGGCCGCAGGTTCGAATCCTGCCTCGGGCATGGATGTGTGTGATGTCCTTAGGTTAGTTAGGTTTAAGTAGTTCTAAGTTCTAGGGGACTGATGACCTCAGATGTTAAGTCCCATAGTGCTCAGAACCATTTGAACTGATGCATTGGGCTGCAACCTCCCTGACAATGAAAGTCTCAACAAAGAACGGGGTTTCGGAAGAACAGCTACAAAAATTCGGAGAGCCCTACGTCCTACATCCACTGTACATCCGGCTAAAACAGAAGTGAAACCTGAGGAAAATTCGGTCATTGCGTTTATTTCTTTTTGTAGCGCATTATTCGGAAAATAGCACGAATTCTCCAGAAACACCAACTGAGGACAGTCTATCGCCCACCAGCTAAAACAGAGGCACGGCTTGATAGTGCCATAGACGACCTCGGACTACGGAAATCTGGGGTCAGACACCTCGCCAATGTGCAAGACATGTGTTGGTCAAACGGTGCGCACTGTCGGAGATCGTTGCCGAGAACGTCAATGACATACCAGACTGCAGCACCATAACGCGTCGGCAGTAGCAGAACTGTGTCTATTAGGATTACGAGGAATGGATTACGATACTAAGTTTCGGACACAAACGTCTAACTTCTGGTATTATTAAATAATCTGCCGAGATTAGAGTAAGAAAACCGCTGATCAGTCGCGGTAGTGGCTACACCCTTGGTAAGGCCTGGAAACACACAATTAGCCTGTTTATGAAGAGGAAGGAGATATCCCACAACGGACTGACTTCAGATGCAGTTGGAGGAACAGCGGAGGCGCCGCCAGCACGCATATCTGGGTGCGAACCGTAGACGGAGCAACGATGTCGACGGAAGGAATGGGTTGGGATGGTTGGGGGGGGGGGGAGGGGGGAGGTGCTGGGCGCAGACGGCAGGCACAGAGGCAGGTCGGAGGGTGGGGAGTTCAAAAATGTGTGTGAAATCTTATGGGACTTGACTGCTAAGGTCATCAGTCCCTAAGCTTACACACTACTTAACCTAAATTGTCCTAAGGACAAACACACACACCCATGCCCGAGGGAGGACTCGAACCTCCACCGGGACCAGCTGCACAGTCCATGACTGCAGCGCCCGAGACCGTTCGGCTAATCCCGCGCGGCGAGGGTGGGGAGTGGAGGTGGGTGATGGTCAGATAAAAGTGCTCCATCCAGTGTGGCAGAATTTTGGTCGAGTTCCGCGCCAGTGCAAGATCATTAACCCACCTTACACGTCATATGAAGTTCTGAGCTGTGGTCTTATTGTCTCACGTATTGACTCCTTGCTGTTTAAAGCGTCGTCGAACCCGAGGGTGACGTCGCAGGGCGCCACGATTTCACACCATTAGAAAGGAAGGTCGTACACACCTTTGAGACAAATTTCAAACTTATATGTCGCAGTGGGAGACAATTACGTGGATTCGAAAAAGTAATCCTTTAATTCTGTTGCGCAGTGTAGAAAAAGGCGTATGCCGCTCGGACTGAACTAAGATGAGAAAGAGAAAATTTCAAAGAATTGCAGCTCGTTTTTTTTACCATCACGAAATAGGGGAGCGAATGACACGGATGCGATAAGTGAGATGCGGCTCCAATCATTAAGACAAATGTGAGTTTCGTTAAGACAAAACCTTTCCACGAAATTTCAATCATCAGCTTTCGCTTCGTAATGCCGAAATATTTTGTTGACTCCCACCAACTTATGGAGAAATTGTCATCGTAATAAGACAAATCAGTGTTCGTGTGGGGAGATTCAGGTGTTCATTTTTCCAAGCGCTATTCCAGAGTGGGACGGTAGAGAAATAGTCTGAAAGCGGTTTTATGAACCCTCTGCCAAACACTTAGTGTGAATTGCAGAGTAATCGTGTAGATGCAGATATGGATGAAATGGATGAAAGTGACCATCCTGGCATCAGCTGTTATAGTTTTTGGGAATCCACATAAAACGTTAAACTCGATTATCAGATGGGGATTTGAAGCCGTTTCCTTCGACATACATATAACAATGTTTCAGCCTTTATGCCACCTGAGCCCCCCCCCAGCAAGATTCCGTAAACACTGCGAAACATAGGACTTAAAATTTAAAAAAAGGTTCATACCTAATAACGGGCTCCATTTGTAACGGGATCTTACTAACAGGAAAAACCCAACAGGTCTCATTGAAGAGGAAATGCGAAAAGAGTAAGTAGTGTCGGGCGTGTGATAGGTCCGTTTCTGTTCACACTATACAGAGTGATTCCATGATGATGTTACAAACTTTCAGGGATGATGGAGAAGGGTAAATGTATCAATTTTAGGTAAGGGACCCTGGTCCGGAAACGGCCGGGTCAAAAGCCATGAGCGAAAATCGTTCCACTACCTCCGATAGTGTGTATCAAAGACCCAGGCATCTGGAATATATCCGACTTGCTATTCGTGAACGGATGTGGATCCAACGTGATGGAGCCGCATCTCACTTTCGACTGAGGGTTTGTAAGCACCTGGATCAGACATTCTCTGAAAAGTAGGCAGGCAGAGGAGATCTTGAAACTTCCTGGCAGATTAAAATTGTGTGCCGGACTGAGACTCGAACTCGGGACGTTTGCCTTTCGCGGACAAGTGCTCTACCAACTGAGCTACCCAAGCACGACTCACGCCCCGTCCTCACAGCTTTACTTCTGCCAGTACCTCGTGTTCTGCCTTCCAAACTTTACAGAAGCTCTCCTGCGAACCTTGCAGAACTAGCACTCCTGAAAGAAAGGAGTGGTAGAGCACTTGCCCGCGAATGGCAAAGGTCCCGAGTTCTAGTTTCGGTCCGGCACACAGTTTTAATCTGCCAGGAAGTTTCATATCAGCGCACACTCCGCTGCAGAGTGAAAATCTCATTCTGGAAACATCCCCCAGGCTGTGGCTAAGCCATGTTTCCGCAATACCCTTTCTTTCAGGACTGCTAGTTCTGCAAGGTTCGCAGGAGAGCTTCTGTAAAGTTTGGAAGGTAGGAGACGAGGTACTGGCAGAAGCAAAGCTGTGAGGACGCAGCGTGAGTCGTGCTTGGGTAGGTCAGTTGGCGCCGGCACGGTAGCTCAGCGTGTTCGGTCAGAGGGTTAGCAACCCTCTGTAATAAAAAAAACTGAGCTAATCGATCAACAACGAACTTAAACGGATGTCGTACGACGTCCGCCCCGAGCTAATGCAACGAACAAAAGCGAACAAAATGAGATTTTATAAAAAAGTTCGTAGAGCACTTGCTCGTGAAAGGCAAAGGTCCCGAGTTCAAGTCTCTGTCCGGCACATAGTTTTAATCTTCCAGGAAGTTTCATATCAGTGCACACTCCGCTGCAGAGTGAAAATCTCATTCTGGAGGAGATCTTGTTTGATGGCCAGCACGTTCATCTGTTCTCAAACCACTTGATTTCTTCTTGGTTCCATGTGAAAAGTCTCGTGCACGAGACGCCTGTCCAGACCGAAGAGGATCTCCTGGGAAGAATTCTCGCTGTCTGCAACACTGTTCAGATGGCATCAGGGCTATTAGAAAGGGTACGACAGAACTATGTGCTACGATGCCATGCCTGCATTAACGCTTGGGGACGCCAATTTTGGACAACTATTGATATTGAAGTGGCTTGTGAAACTTATGTAGATAAATGGAATTCGTTATTACTGTATCGTAACAATACGAGTCCCTGACTACCAATCCATGCTCTGGCCTCTCTGAATCTAGTTACGTGCACCATAACTAATTTATCAACAGGGGAAATTATCTGAGGGTTTTGAAGAGTATTCAACGAGAATTTTGTACGTCATGATCAGCTTTTGGAAGCTCGGGTCTTTCGCCTGAGCACTACGGAAGATTAAGGTGGAACGTGAGTAGAGTTTCTCTTATATATTTCAACTCGATAGTTTCTTGCCTAGGGTCCTTTACCTCAGATTCATACGTTTACCCTTCTCCATCATCCCTCAAAGTTTGTAACGGAATCAGCCTGTATACATGGTGAATTACCAGGTGAATTAACTAAAATTTGTACCACAAATATTGCGGAAATGAAAAGTGCTATTGATGTGCGGTTTTCACAGCATAGATTGGAAGGCAGGAGCTGGTATTGTTAGCCAATCAACAGATTGTAACAATACTCAGTAAGTGTATGTTTTGTGCACACACACACTTTTTAAATGGAACCATGCCTATTGACATTAAGAAACTAAAATTAGGGTAAATTAGAGTATCAGTGGTGTTTGTTGCAGTATTCTTGGGCGAGTTGTTTACTAGATATTGTATTTTGAAAAGTTCCCACACCAACACTTGCACAATACGTGTGGTAATACGCACTAAATAACAACACAAGTTACGTGGATTCTGACCAGTAACGAAACAATTGCCCGTAACAGGTTGTGTTCAAAACAACCACTGACAGCGGCAATACATGCTTCCTGTCTTGTATGGAACGACTGCTGCACACGTGCTAGCATTTCAGCCGAGATGTAAGAGCAGGCTGCAGTACTACGTCATTGTATATCATTGGGTGTAGTTGGCATGATCTTGCAGACAGCGTCTTTCAGCTATCCCCACAGGAAAAGGTCTACAGGCGTCAAATCCGGGGAACAGGCCGGCCAAGGTACAGATTCTCTGGGTCAAATCCGACGATTTGAAAAAAATTTGTCAAAACATACTATAGTACTTCGTGCAGTGTGGGCTGGACCGCCATCATGTTGGTACCATAGGTTCCTCTTAGTCTGCAGAGGAACGTCTTCTAGCATCCGTGGAAGATGGTCTGTTAGAAGACTGCGATACATATGCGCATTCAGTGTTCCGTCTAAGAAAATCCGGCCTACGAGCTGATGGTTCACCATCCCACACCACACGTTTACATTCCATGGACGCTGACATTCCACCTGACGAATCCATCGGGGATTGTCAACAGATCAACAGTGCATGTTTCGGCGGTTTATCTGGCTATGATTGGTAAATGTGACTTCATCACTATCAAGATACTTCATACATCTGGAGTAGCCTGTCTTAATGCCTCAGTACAGAAGTTAACATGATTCTCATAATCATTTCCATGCAGCTCTTGATGGAGAGAGATGTGATAGGGACGGAACCTTTGTCAATGGACAATGTGTAGGACACTTTCCTGACTCATACCACTGCCTCATGCGACTGCCCAGGAGTTAACGTGCAGATCAACCGCAACAGCAACAAGAAGATTAATTTCTCTCTCTTCTGTCGTCACTTGTTTCCTTCTGTGAAGCTGTCTAGGTGTTATATTACCACTTTCATACAGCTGGTTGAAGAGGTTGATGAACAATTGCGGAGAAGATTGACATCTATTGAGTTATCTTGCCGCACACACCACATAAGAACGAACTGCTTTCTTCTTACACCCTCCCTCTCCATACACTATGAGCATGTTGGCTTCTTCTGCATTGGTAAATCCCATAGTCAACTCACGATCTACTGCTTGAACTGTCACACGCTGACTAGCAACATGCAGTGCACTCAAGGAACACACAAGTAAACTATAAGCAAACAACAACATCGTTCCTAGCAACTACGCAGGCTGAATGACACAAACAAGTGTCAGTGTCGCAACTTTTCTAAATACGATATCCCGTAACGACTCTCACAAGAATCCTGCAACAAACGCCACTGGCATTCTAATTTACCCCATTTTTAATGTGCCATTGTTCCATTTAAGGAAGCGTATATTTGCACAGAAATGCGCTTCCTAAATGTTATTACAGTCTGTTGATTGGCTAACAATACGAGTCCCTGACTACCAATCCATGCCGTGAAACCTGCACATCGATAACACTTTCCATTTCCACAATATATGCAGTGCAAGTTTTAGGCAATTCACACTGGTGGCTGTTAACATTGCCACACGAGGAAGGTGGCGTGTAATAAACGTAAAATTGGCATTAAGTGTACTACATGCTAGAATAAGCAACACACAACCACACAAAGGATTTCCTTCTTGGGGCCTTGGTCCTGCGTCACGCGGGTTCGGCCGTATTACTATTGATTTGGCAGTGTTAGTTGCAGAGGGTGGCCAGATGCCCTTGCTGCCGCCACCCCGAACCCCCTGGGACAGAATGAGTGTACTGCAGCTGTCAGTGTCTAGTGTAAGCCATGGAATAGTGCGAATGGGCTCAAATGTCTGCGAGTCGTGTAACTGAGGCGAAACGTGGGGACCAGTCCGGTATTCACCTAGCGGGATGTGGAAAACCGCCTAAAATCGACATCCAGGCTGGCCGGCATACCGGCCCTCGTCGGTAATCCACCAGGCGAATTCGACCTGGAGCTGGCGCGCCTACCCGAGTCCAGGAAGCAGCGCATTAGCGCTCTCGGCTACCCCAGCGGGTAACCACACAAAGGATGTAGGAATAATATTTTGTATATAAGAAAAGACTACTCAGTGGGATTTTCAATCACAAATCGCATTTGAGTGTTGTTTGTTTGTGAGAAGATACTGTTATGCCTCATGTTAAAAGGAGAAAAGTTTACCAGCACATATCAAAATTCGACAGCAGCAGAATCGCTGCTTATCGAAACTGCAGTTTGTCGTTCTGTACTATTGCTGCTCCCATTCGTTGGATCCAGAGATCACTGGTTGGATCCCACGACAGCGATGTGCATGTGGAGCCGATGGGTTCAGGAGGCCCATACTCAATGTCATAAAGGATATCAGCTGCCCGAGCGACTAGCGCCTGAGAGAACAGCGTAGGATCTTGCAGGCACGTCGCGCACCTTGAATCAGGAAATGGGCTTTCTTACAGCAAGACAAGTATCCACACAGACAGTGCAATGATGTCTGGAGCACCATAGACTGTCAGCACAGCAACCATTGTTACAGCTTCCCTTGATGTGGCAGCAAAGAGAGAAGCACACCAATAGTGGTGCACCCAATGGCAACACCAGGTACAGGATGGCGGCCTATCGAGTCTGGTACACATGATCATAATGGACACACACATGTCTCAATGCTCATAATACAGGCCAAGCACCTGGTGTATGGAGTGTCACAGGGTACATAAAACGATCACCTCTGGTTCACTCAGCCAGTAATTCAGACAGCAGGACTTACCTTTATAACTGTTGAGGCCGATGGCTGCGCTGTGTTTTCGAGATCTCTGACGTTATCTTCCAACCAGATAACGGAAGTATATATGTTGCCCATTCTGTCTGTGTTGGTCCGTTGCCCTGGTCAGTATGAGTACTGTAATCCCCAAATCCTCGAAAAATAAGCGAAAAATATACCAATTCGAAAAAGCAGATAAAAATTCACTTGACGCCTTCCTGAGAGACAATCTCCACTCAGTCCAAATTAATTATATAAGTGTAGACAAGATGTGCCTTAAATTCAAAGAAATAGTATCTGCAGCAATTGAGAGATTTATACCAAATAAATTAACAAACGACGGACTGATCTGCCTTGGTACACAAAACGGGTTAGAAAACTGTTGCAGAAACAACGAAATAAACATGCCAAATTTAAACAGACGCAAAATCCCCAAGATTGGCGATCTTTTACAGAAGCTCGAAATTTAGGGCGGACTTCAATGCGAGATGCCTATAACAGTTTCCACAACGAAACTTTGTCTCGAAACCTGGCACAAAATGCAAAGAGATTCTGGTCGTATCTGAAGAATGTTACCGGCAAGAAACAATCAATGCCTTCTCTGCACGATAGCAATGGAGATACTATCGAAGACAGCGCTTCCAAAGCAAAGTTAATCAACACAGTCTTCCTAATTGCCTTCACAAAAGAGGACGAAGTATATATTCGAGAATTTGAATCGAGAACAGCTGCCAACATGAGTAACGTAGAAGTAAATGTCCTCGGAGTAGTGAAGCAACTTAAATCACTTAATAAAAGCAAGTCTTCTGGTCCAGACTGTTTACCAATTAAGTTCCTTTCGGAGTATGCTGATGCATCCTTCATACTAAACAATCATATACAACCGTTCGACCGGCGAAAGATTGGAACCCAATGACTGGAAAGTTGCACAGGTCGCACCAATATTCAAGAAAGGTAGTAGGAGTAATCCACTAAATTACAGGCCCATATCGTTAACGTCGATGTGCAGCAGGATTTTAGAAAATACACTACTGGCCATAAAAATTGCTACACTACGAAGATGAAGTGCTACAGTCGGGAAATTTAACCGACAGGAAGAAGATGCTGTGATATGCTAATGATTAGCTTTTCAGAGCATTCACACAAGGTTGGCGCCGGTGGCGACACCTACAACGTGCTGACATGAGGAAAGTTTCCAACCGATCTGTCATACACAAACAGCAGTTCACCGGCGTTGCCTGGTGAAACGTTGTTGTCATGCCTTGTATAAGGAGGAGAAATGTATACCATCACGTTTCCGACTTTGATAAAGGTCGGATTGTAGCCTATCGCGATTACGGTTTATCGTATCGCGACATTGCTGCTCGCGTTGGTCGAGATCCAATGACTGTTAGCAGAATATGGAATCGGTGGGTTCAGCAGGGTAATACGGAACGGCGTGCTGGATCCCAACGGCCTCGTATCACTAGCAGTCGACACGACAGGCATCTTATCCACATGGCTGTAACGGATCCTGCAGCCACGTCTCGATCCCTCAGTCAACAGATGGGGACGTTTGCAAGACAACAACCATCTTCACGAACAGTTCGACGACGTTTGCAGCAGCATGGACTATCACCTCGGAGACCATGGCTGCGGTTACCCTTGACGCTGCATCACAGACAGGAGCGACTGCGATGGTGTACTCAACGACGAACCTGGGTGCACGAAAGGCAAAACGTCATTTTTTCGGATGAATCCAGGTTCTGTTTACAGCATCATGATGGTTGCATCCGTGTTTGGCGACCGCGGTGAACGCACATTGGAAGAGTTTATTCGTCATCGCCATACTGGCGTTATCACCTGGCGTGACGGTATGGGGTGACATTAGTTACACGTCTCGGTCGCTTCTTCTTCGCATTGACGGCACTTTGAACAGTGGACGTTACATTTCAGATGTGGCTCTACCCTTCATTCGGTCCCTGCGAAACCCTACATTTGAGCAGGAAAATGCACTACCGCATGTTGCAGGTCCTGTACGGGCCTTTCTGGATACAGAAAATGTTCGACTGCTGCGCTGGCCAGCACATTCTCCAGATCTCTCACCAATTGAAAACGCCTGGTCAATGGTGGTCGAGCAAGTGGCTCGTCACAATACGCCAATCACTACTCGTGATGAACTGTGGTATCGTGTTGAAGCTGCAAGGGCAGCTGTACCTGTACACGCCATCCAAGCTCTGTTTGACTCAATGCCCAGGCGTATCAAGGCCGTTATTATGGCCAGAGGTGGTTGTTCTGGGTACTGATTTCTCAGGATCTATGCGCCCAAATTGCGTGAAAATCTAATCACATGTCAGTTTCAGTATAATATACTTGTCCAATGAATACCCGTTTATCATCTCATTTCTTCTTGGTGTAGCAATTTTAATGGCCAGTAGTGTATATTGTGTGTCGAACATTATGAATTACCTCGAAGAAAACGGTCTATTGACACACAGTCAACATGGGTTTAGAAAACACAACTATCTCTTTATTCACATGCAGTTTTGAGTGATATTGACAAGGGGTTTCATATCGATTCCGCATTGCTGGATTTCCGGCAGGATTTTGACACTGTTCCACTCATGCGGCTCGTAGTGAAATTGCATGCTTATAAAATATCGTCTCATTTATGTGACTGGATTTGTGATTTCCTGTCAGAGAGGTCACAGTTCGTAGTAATTGACGGAAAGTCATCGAGTAGAACAGAAGTGATTTCTGGCGTTCCCCAAGGTAGGGTTATAGGCCCTTTGCTGTTCCTTATCTATATTAACGATTTTGGAGACAATCTGAGCAGCCGTTTTCAGTTTTTTGCAGATGACGCTGTCGTTTATCGACTAATAAAGTCATCAGAAGACCAAAACAAACTGCAAGACGATTTAGAAAAGATATCTGAATGGTGCGAAAAGTGGCAGTTGACTCTAAATAACGAAAGTGTGAGGTCATTCACATGAGTGCTAAAAGTAACTCGTTAAACTTCGGTTACACAACAAATCAGTCTTATCTAAAAGCCGTAAATTCAACTAAATACCTAGGTATTACAATTACGAACAACTTAAATTGGAAGGAACATATAGAATGTATTGTGGGTAAGGCTAACCAAAGACTGCGTTTTATTGGCAGGACACTTAGAAAATGTAACAGTTCTACTATGGAGACTGCCTTCACTACGCTTGTCGATCCTCTTTTAGAGTACTGCTGCGCGATGTGGGATCCTTACCAGATAGGACTGACGGAGTACATCGAAAAAGTTCAAAGAAAGGCAGCACATTTTGTATCATCGCGAAATATGTGAGAGAGTGTCAGAGAAATGATACAGGATTTGGGCTGGACATCATTAAAAGAAAGGCGTCTTTCGTTGCGACGGAATCTTCTCACAAAATTCCTATCACCAACTTTCTCCTCCGAATGCGAAAATATTTTGTTGAAACCGACCTACATAGGGAGGAACGATCACCAAGATAAAATAAAGGAAATCTGAGCTCGTACGGAAAGATATAGGTGTTCATTCTTTCCGCGCTCTGTACGAGATTGGAATAATAGAGAATTGTGAAGGTGGTTCGATGAACCCTCCGACAGGGACTTAAATGTGATTTGTAGAGTACCCATGTAGATGTAGATGTAGATGTAGATGTTCTCCAAAGCTCTCACCCAATTACGCGATCTGGACGCAGGTTGCCGGGAAACTGTCATGCAACCACTCGCCAGCCACTGCAAATGATGAGCTCTGGCTTAGCATTGAAGTAGTTTGGAATGACGTATCTGTATCTGCCATCCAAGCTCAGTTTAGCTTGATGTGTAGCCAGGTTAGAGCTATAGTTGCTGGCAGCTCTGTGTACCAAATTTCGCATCCTCTATACTCCGCAAATCACCTCCAAATTTAATCGCGCATTCTTTCTTCTACAGTTTAACACATAATAAGCAAAATTTCGCTATTTACTGCCTTTCCTGTCGTTGCAGTTTAATGATCAACAGTGTAATTGTTCTAGTATCAACCTGAGATCGTTCTTAGACAATACTGTTTATTCGTATACTGATATGTGACGCGAGCATTGCATGGGAAATTTTCCAGAGGAGAACTGTATCCAGCAGTGTGTGTCAATTGGATGATGATCATGATGATGATGATGATGATGAACATCTTAAGGAAATCTTACTTAATGTGCAAAGTCTTTTGATTAATCTAGCCACTCATCTGGAATAATTGTAAGTCCGAAAATGGTCCTATACTCTCTGGCAGCACAAGTCCGAACTGCCTAAAAGTCAGTTCTTCTTTCTAACTCACAATACGTGAATACACTATTTGATAAAAGGTATCCGAATATCTAATAGTGGTCATTAATATGAGGTGTGTCCACACGTCACCGTTGTGGCGGATCGAACTCTACTTGGAACACATTCAGTGAGGTGTGTGAATGCTTGTGAATGAACGGCAGGCCATTCTTCACCGAGAACCAAAACTAGAAAAGGTAATGATGTTGGACACTGCTATCTTGAGTGAAGTCGACGTTCTCATTCACCCCAGAGGTGTTCCACTGGGTTCAGATCGGGTCTCTGGGCATGCCAGTCCATTTTAGGAATATTGTTGTCCACAAACCATTTCCTCAGAGATGCTGTTTCATAACAAGGGGCGTTGCCCTGCTGCTACGAACAGTCATCGTCTCTGAACTGTTCTTCAACTGTACGCAGTAGACAATACTGTAACATGTTTTCCTATCCTTCCGCATTTCGCACTTTTAAGCGCAACAGGGGGATCTCACCCCAACCGTGAAGAACACCCCCATTCCATTACACCACCTCCTCCATACTTCACTGTTGGCACTACACACGATAACTGAGCGAGGTGGCGCAGTGGTTAGCACATTGGACTCGCATTCGAGAGGACGACGGTTCAATCCCGCGTCCGGCCATCCTTATTTGGGTTTTCCGTGATTTCCCTAAATCGCTTCAGGCAAATGCCGGGATGGTGCCTTTGAAAGGGCAGGGCCTACTTCCTCTCCCATCCTTCCCTAATCCGATGAGACCGATGACCCGGCTGTTTGGTCTCTTCCCCTCATATCAACCCAACTACACACGATAGCAGCTAATGTTCTCCATGCATTCGCCAAACCCATTTCCTTCGAGCGGATTGCTACATGGTATAGCATAACGCATCATACCAAATCCCTCGTTTCCAGTCATCCACACTGTCAAGTGGCAACGCTCTTTAAGTCACGTCAAGCGTTGCTTAGCATTGACTACAGAAATGTGTGGCGTATGACGAGCTACTCGACCATTGTTCCCCATCCCTGTCCGTCAGTACAAGTTTTCTGGTTGGTCCTCGGGATAGCTGTGGCTGTTTCTTTTCGTTCACACTTCACGATCACGTCACAAACAGTCGCGTTTGGCAGCTGTAGAAGGGTTGAAATGTTTCTGATGGTTCTGTTACTCAGATGACATCCGATGACCTTCGAAGTCACTGAGCTCTTATGACCAACCCATTCTGTCGTTGCGATGAAGAAGTGAACTTCAGCACTGGAAACTCTTCACTCCCAGTTTAAGATGAAGTTTTAACACTTTGTGTTTTACTTTATTTATTCAGTTTTTGTTGTTTTTTTTTAAATTATCGCACAGTACTAGTCCCGAATGTGTTGTGGCCACTGTTCAATGAGCCGGTACTTGCCATTGTTGGCCGCGTTTCTGATGTGTATGTTTGCAGATTTGGCAGTCTGTTGGTAAAACTTTCTGGCAGTTTCTCAATATCGTTCTTTCAGTCGTGGTACATCAGCGAACAGATGCAGTTCGTACTGTGGATAATCCTGAGGAAGGTGGAGGGTCAGTCGCTATCCCTGCTCTGAATTTGTTGCAGCCGTCGGACGTGGGTGTCTGCAACACTGCCCCAAGTAGCTACTGCATATTCGAGGAAAGATCATATGAGGCATTTGTAGATATCAAGACCGGCGTGAGAGGGTAGCGTCGAATGTAGGCTGAGAGTTGGATATAGGTCCCTGAGTCGTCCAACGGCCCTGTGTTGACGCCAAGTAGATGTCTGTCTGGCGCGAAGCCAAAGTATCTGGCAGATGATGCCCGGTTCACGGCTGTTCCTCTGACGATGGCGGTGGCAGAGATCCTGGCGCCACCCATTTCATAATGATGACGGCCTTCATTTTTTTGGGTTGAAAGCTAGTCACCATTGTGTCGCCTAGCTGCCGAGTTGATTTATGTGCATCTGAACTCCTCGTTACGGTATCCATGCATTAAGGCTATTGGTGCGTAAGGCTGTGTCATCAGCGTATAAGGCCAGATTCATCAGTGGTGTTGTGGGGATATCTACTGTATAAAATGTATACTGGATCAGGTCAGACACCGACCCATGCTGTACACTGGTGGCAGTGGGATACCGACAACACAATACTGCCCTGGCGAGTCCACCTCACGTGACGCCTAGTGGTCAGTTCTGCATTATGTAACGGTGTCCGTAAACTTGTCATCAGATAGTGTATATCCTGTTGTTGGGAGACACGCTTGTGCTTCAGATGTTAAGTCCCATAGTGCTCAGAGCCATTTGAACCATTTTTGAACATGCTTGTAGGTGGTGTATACTGAGAAGACTCTCTTCAGCAGAATATGGTGATATCTATATTCTACTAACTTTCCCAAGGCCTGTGACAATGACAGGGAACTAATATGGTGGGTGACAATATTAATTAATGTGGCTGATGTACTGGTATCACATACAGTCAAATTTAAAACAACCTAGGCATGGTTTACCTGGGTCTAATACGAGGGTAATCCCAAAAGTAAGGTCTCCTATTTTTTTATAAGTACATAGATCTGTTTATTTCTACAATGGTTTACATCAGTTTACAGCTCGAACATTTAGTTATTTTTCGATATAATCACCACTTCTGTCGATGCATTTTTGTAGACGCTGTGGCAGTTTTTGAATGCCCAAGCCATACCAGCTCGTCGCCATGCTGTTTCTGGACTCAGTTGTCACGGGTGACGAAACCTGGGCATACAACTTAACACCTGAGACCAAGCAACAATCACGCCATTGGCGGCATCCTTCTTCGCCAAAGCCGCGGAAATTCAAACAAACACAGTCTGCCGGTAAAGTCATGACAAAGTTTTTTGGGATGGGAAAGGGGTATTGTTGGTCGACTTTACGCCCACTGGGACCACAATTAACGCTGACAGGTACTGTGAGACTCTGAAAAAACTCAAACCGGCAATTCAGAACCGAAGAAGAGGAATGTTGGGCAACGGCGTACACATTCTCCATGACAACGCTCTCCTGCAACAGTTTCAGTGGAACACAATCACCCACGCACCCTATAGTCCTGATTTGGCGCCCATTGACTATCACCTGTTCCCTAGGTTAACAGAACATTTGGCCGCAAAGCGATTCAGCTCCGACGGCGATGTGAAAGAAGAGGTTCATAACTGAAACTTCCTGGCAGATTACAACTGTGTGCCGGACCGAGACAGGAACTCGGGACCTTTGCCTTTCGCGGGCAAGTGCTCTACCAACTGAGCTATCCAAGCACGACTCACGCCCCGTCCTCACAGCTCCACTACTGCCAGTACCTCGTCTCCTACCTTCCAAACTTCACAGAAGCTCTTCTGCGAACCTTGCAGAACTAGCACTCCTGGAAGAAAGGATATTGCGGAGACATGGCTTAGCCACAGCCTCGGGGATGTTTCCAGAATGAGATTTTCACTCTACAGCGGAGTGTGTGCTGATATGAAACTTCCTGGCAGATTAAAACTGTGTGCCGGACCGAGACTCGAACTCGGGACCTTTGCCTTGCCCGTGAAAGGCAAAGGTCCCGAGTTCGAGTCTCGGCCCGGCACACAGTTTTAATCTGCCAGGAAGTTTCATATCAGCGCATACTCCGCTGCAGAGTGAAAATCTCATTCAGGTCCATAGCTTTCTGAACAGCATGGCGGCGAGCTGGAATGACATGCCACAGCTTCTACAAAAATGCATCGACAGAAATGGTGATTATGTCGAAAAATATCTAAATGTTCAAGCTGAAAACTGATGTAAACCATTGTAGAAATAAACAGGTCCATGTACTTATAAAAAATAGGAGACCTTACTTTTGGGATTACCCTCGTACTATTGACTTACACATGTTCCAAGCGAGTTGTCAATTGATAAGAGTGGGCACAACTATGATGACACAGCAGCAAGGCACTATTGTCGCCCACATTTTACACAGAATTCTTGGTAGTGTGAACAATTGACCTCATGAGTCTGTCGAATAGGAAGCCCTAAGATGCAATGAAAAAATGTACGTTGCCAGACAAGGTCGCACTGTGCATCTCACCATGTGCCACTGTACCTGTGAGAGTGACCTTACGCATTGGAGCTTCACAAAGTCAGCGAAGATAGTGCACAGTGGACACTCCAGGGCCCACTGACATTACGATCCAACAGTATGCATGACTGAGGGAGGATCTGCAAACTAAAGACTGCTCTGTAAAGAGTGCAAGGGGAACAATCATTGGAAAATGTGTGTTTTATGGTGTGACAAAAGAAAGCGTTACTCAGGAGCAAGGAAAGTTACTACCAAATAATTCTATTGGTGGCACGACGTTATGAGTTCACCAAACAAAAATAAAGAAACCTCCAGGGCAAAATTTTGTAGAAGCTTAGGGGAGACAAGAAGTTTCTGTATGCTCCAACTGGGAGACATTTCGTTGTGATGCTTGATGATAGACACTTAAACACCTGCTGTAGGGTCACGTACTTCGCCGGTGATGACAGAGTTTTGGTATCAAACGCATGGTCCGGACCAACCCAGCCACATGCATGCAACATCCAGCATGTGGAGGTGCAGCCGTCTCACGTGGACTGCTTGAAAGCCGACAGTCGCTTGACACCACTACACCAGACACGCACAACCTGGTAAAGACAAGCACTGTTTGCCTCTCAGTCGTCAATAAGTAACTGGATAACCACCCTGGGATGATTAATAAGTAAATGGACATACACTACTGGCCATTAAAATTCCTACACCAAGAAGAAATGCAGATGATAAACGGGTATTCATTGGACAATTATATTATACTAGAACTGACATGTGATTACATTTTCACGCAATTTGGGTGCATAGATCCTGAGAAATCAGTACCCAGAACAACCACCTCTGGCCGTGATAACGGCCTTGATACGCCTGGGCATTGAGTCAAACAGAGCTTGGATAGAGTGTACAGGTACAGCTGCCCATGCAGCTTCAACACGATACCGCAGTTCATCATGAGTAGTGACTGACGTATTGTGACGAGCCAGTTGCTCGGCCACCATTGACCAGACGTTTTCAATTGGTGAGAGATCTGGAGAATGTGTTGGCCAGCGCAGCAGTCGAACATTTTCTGTATCCAGAAAGGCCCGTACAGGACCTGCAATATGCGGTCGTGCATTATCCTGCTGAAATGTAAATTATCCTAAGAACAAACACACACACCCATGCCTGAGGGAGGACTCGAACCTCCGCCGGGACCAGCTGCTGTCGCGATACGATAAACCGCAATCGCGATAGACTACAGTCCGACCTTTATCAAAGTCGGAAACGTGATGGTACGCATTTCTCCTGCATACACGAGGCATTACAACAACGTTTCACCAGGCAACGCCAGTCAGCTGCTGTTTGTGTATGAGAAATCGGTTGGAAACTTCCCTCATGTCAGCACGTTGTAGGTGTCGCCACCGGCACCAACTTTGTGTGGATGCTCTGGAAAGCTAAGTCATTTGCATATCACAGCATCTTCTTCCTGTCAGTTAAATTTCGCGTCTGTAGCACGTCATCTTCGTGGTGTAGCAATTTTAATGGCCAGTAGTGTGTTATGGTTTTTCAAACACGTTTGTGATGAAAGGATATTAATTGTCTGGTTTACACACTTCAGAGCAAGATGTAATATATAATTTTGTAAAGGGTATCTAACGGAGTGAAAGATACCAGTAAACCCACGATACCGTAAAGAAGCGAACTCCCGTGCATAAAAAAGTTTCATAGGTCTGACTGCTTTACAAATGAGTTCATGTATTAAATATTTGGCCTTAAGCGTGTAAGTGAGGATAGCTTTAGAAAAGCTTTGAAAGTATGCTTAAGGTTCGTTGGAAGTCGCTAACTACTCTCAATTTGAAATACTGGATGAATGTGGTCTGGGTAATTTGCACTCCATTTTAAGCAAAAGCAGTTTTCCACTGAGCTCATTGCTAATGACGTGACATCTCCTTAACTACGTGTCACACAATGATATAATTTTTCAGGTACATTTACTGATATGTGGAATACTTTCTGCAAAGTGAGATGCCAATAGAGTTTTCAGTAAAGAAGTAATACATTAAAATGTCATGCCTGATGTTGAACTTCTACTGCGCACTATTTCTAAGCAAAAGCTAGTTTTCGCGCGTCTAAATATCTATGACGTCCTATCTCCTGAACTGTATATCGTACGGTGATTTAATTTTGCAGGTACATTTAGTGGTACTTGTCTACAAATTGTGTTGTGAGTGTAGACGGTAGTAAAGAAGTAATAACTTTCCGTCATGTCTGATGCTAAAGTCGCACGGCATGAACAGAGAAAATGTAGTAAGCGATAAACTTCTTTCATCATTTTACGGCGGATGTCAGTGAGAAAAAGTTTCATAAGCATTCAGTACTATGTGTACAGTTTTTTGGAAGTCGCTAAGCTCTCTGGTTCTCAGTTACTAAAACTAAACTCTGCCAGAACAGGTCATGCAGTACAGCTTAAATTGGAGCTCCATGAGGCGCCCACTGTCACCACAAAGCAACAGTTTGGAACTAAAAGAATAATGTATAATGACAACATAAATAGACTAAACTGCATGCTAGCACATATAAAATGGTTTGAAAATAATAGCTTTTCATATGATAGCTTTGCTGCTGACTTCTATTACTGCCTTGATACCACATGCCCAGTTGTAATCACAAAAATGAAACAAACAAAAAATATAAACAAAAATATTTGGGTAAAGCTAGGGAAAAATTAAAACTACTCCATAGTGCAATGCTGAATAATAGAGAGATTCCTGAGCTAAAGGAAGCCTTCAAAACATATCAAGCACACTATAAGGACTTAGTCACACAGACCAGGAGCAACTATGTTGCAAATAAACTTCAAAACTCACACAACGTAACTGCTGGCATCTGGGCAGTCATAAACAGTTTTAGAACCTTCAATGACAAATCCTGTATGGACTTTACTATTAACCACAATGGCATGCTCATAAAAGACAAAAGACCGACTGGAAATTGTAAATATTTTTAATGAATATTTTTCTTCTGTAGGGGAAGCCATAAATGACAAACATAAAAACATGCACTAAAGTTTTAAAGGTAATACATGTGACTATAGTAGATATCTAGCCCCCACAAACTGTGCAGGAATAATGGGCATCATTAGCTCTCTAAAACCCTCTAATTCAGCTGGGCATGATGGCCTAAATATTAATGTTTTAAAAGCCTGTAGCCAAATGTGTCTGTACCTCTGTTTGTAGCAGTCAGCAATATAATAGAATCAGGCACCTTTCCAGACAGACTAAAAATAGCACAGGTAACACCCATTTTTAAGAAAAGTGACAACAAAAAAATAGAAAACTACAGACCAGTCTCAATCCTTCCTGTCTTTTCCAAAATAGTTGAGATAGTTATATACAACAGGATTAGAAACTTTCTTAACAAACACAACCTGATGTTTGAAAATCAAAATGGATTCCTAAAAGGTAAATCAACTAGCACTGCAGCAGCTCAACTAATTGAAGAGGTGTTAGGGGGTATCGAAAGCAAGGAACGTGTGGCACGTGTATACCTAGACCTGGAAAAAGCCTTTGATTGTGTGAATGTTGACATGCTATGAGACAAGCTATGGAACATGGGCATTAGAGGCGCTGATTATGACCTAATAAAGTGTTATGTGAGCAATAGAAAACAGTTTGTTCTGCTTAAAACGGAAAGTGGTGTCTCCAAATCAGGGATCACTTGCATAAAATATGGCATGCGCCAGGGCTCGGTGGTGGGCCACCTTCTGTTCTTGATCTATGTAAATGATATTAAATACTGTACTATAAATTCCAAAATTGTTCTTTATGCCAATGACATGTCCATTGTGTGTAAAAAGGAATCATGTAATGAACTAGAGGCCAAGTGTAAAAATGTGACAAAAGAAATTGTTCAGTTTTTTAATGAAAGCCACTTAAATGTAAGCACCAGTAAAACATGTTTGATGGAGTTTAACAGAAGTAGTTTGAATAATGAAATTAAATTATACATTGGCAACGAATTGGTAAAGAAAGAGTCTAGTGTAAAATTCCTTGGTGTAACAATCCAAAGCAGCCTGAAATTGGACACACATATTGACTTCCTAGCAACTAAGTTGTCAAAAAATATATTTGCAATCAGTACTATTAACAAGTTCTATAAAGACACTGTAGTCCTAAAAATTGCATACCATGCTCTTTTCTCCTCTCACTTGAACTACAGTATTGAAATTTGGGGGGCAACAACCGAAGCTAATCTAGATAAGCTACTCATTCTTCAAAAAAGGGGTGTGAGAATAATCTGTGGGGCAAAATATAGGGAATCTTGTGGCAACTTGTTTCCAAAAACAGAGGTGTTAACTGTTATAAACACATACATTCTAAAAGCCATATTGCTTGTGAAAAGACTGCACCCAAACACTTATTCATATTTCCACCAATACAATACTAGAAATAAGGAAAGATTTTACATTGGCAGCCACAGAACAGCACTTTATGAAAAGGGGCCTCAGTATGCAGGTATAAAATTAGCTAATGCACTGCCTAGTGCAGTCATGGCTCTTCCTACAATTAAACTGAAACATCAGCTTAAGAAATGTTTAGTAAAACACCCTTTCTACACATTAGAAGGGTACCATACTTATATGAAGAACAACAAATGCTTTGTGAAATCGTGTGAGTAGAAATTAGTAAACATCTTATTGTAATTTTGTTGTAAATTAATGACGTATTCAGAAGAATGTGTCTTGTGTATTGTACAAATAACTTTAATCATTACTGTTTCTTTGTACATGTGCAGTGTACCATTCGATGTTGAATAAAGCTATTATTATTTCTTTCTTGTCTCAGACGTTATGTCTGGTTAAAAATGGAAGGTGACGCGGACCATGATCAAGCGTGACTTTCTTTTAACTGTATGGTATATGTTACATTGCATTTAGGAACTTTCGGGTAATTGAACAGGTGTCAATAATTACAGATTTCTGTAGTTGTATATGTAAGTTTGTATGTAGCTGTATTGCATTGATGTACTGGTGGATATTGTGTGGTATGACTCCTGTAGTTGATAGTATAATTGGTATAATGTCAACTTTATCCTGATGCCACATGTCCTTGACTTCCTCAGCCAGTTGGATGTATTTTTCAATTTTTTCTCCTGTTTTCTTTTGTATATTTGTTGTATTGGGTATGGATATTTCGATTAGTTGTGTTAATTTCTTCTGTTTATTGGTGAGTATGATGTCAGGTTTGTTATGTGGTGTTGTTTTATCTGTTATAATGGGTCTGTTCCAGTATAATTTGTATTCATCATTCTCCAGTACATTTTGTGGTGCATACTTGTATGTGGGAACATGTTGTTTTATAAGTTTATGTTGTAAGGCAAGCTGTTGATGTATTATTTTTGCTACATTGTCATGTCTTCTGGGGTATTCTGTATTTGCTAGTATTGTACATCCACTTGTGATGTGATCTACTGTTTCTATTTGTTGTTTGCAAAGTCTGCATTTATCTGTTGTGGTATTGGTATCTTTAATAATATGCTTGCTGTAATATCTGGTGTTTATTGTTTGATCCTGTATTGCAATCATGAATCCTTCCATCTCACTGTATATATTGCCTTTTCTTAGCCATGTGTTGGATGTGTCTTGATCTATGTGTGGCTGTGTTAGATGATACGGGTGCTAGCCATGTAGTGTTTTCTTTTTCCAATTTACTTTCTTCGTATCTGTTGATGTTATGTGATCTAAAGGGTTGTAGAAGTGGTTATGAAATTGCAGTGGTGTAGCCGATGTATTTATATGAGTGATTGCTTTGTGTATTTTGCTAGTTTCTGTTCGTTCTATAAAGAATTTTCTTAAATTGTCTACCTGTCCATAATGTAGGTTTTTTATGTCAATAAATCCCCTTCCTCCTTCCTTTCTGCTTAAAGTGAATCTTTCAGTTGCTGAATGTATGTGATGTATTCTATATTTGCGGCATTGTGATTGTGTAAGTGTATTGAGTGCTTCTAGGTCTGTGTTACTCCATTTCACTACTCCAAATGAGTAGGTCAATATTGGTATAGCATAAGTATTTATAGCTTTTGTCATGTTTCTTGCTGTCAATTCTGTTTTCCGTATTTTTGTTAGTCTTTGTCTATATTTTTCTTTTAGTTCTTCTTTAATATTTGTATTATCTATTCCTATTTTTTGTCTGTATCCTAGATATTTATAGGCATCTGTTTTTTCCATCGCTTCTATGCAGTCGCTGTGGTTATCCAATATGTAATCTTCTTGTTTAGTGTGTTTTCCCTTGACTATGCTATTTTTCTTACATTTGTCTGTTCCAAAAGCCATATTTATATCATTGCTGAATACTTCTGTTATCTTTAGTAATTGGTTGAATTGTTGATTTGTTGCTGCCAGTAGTTTTAGATCATCCATGTATAGCAGATGTGTGATTTTGTGTGGGTATGTTCCAGTAATATTGTATCCATAATTTGTATTATTTAGCATGTTGGATAGTGGGTTCAGAGCAAGGCAGAACCAGAAAGGACTTAATGAGTCTCTTTGGTATATTCCACGCTTAATCTGTATTGGCTGTGATGTGATATTATTTGAATTTGTTTGGATATTAAGTGTGGTTTTCCAATTTTTCATTACTATGTTTAGGAACTGTATCAATTTAGGATCTACTTCGTATATTTCCAATATTTGTAGTAACCATGAGTGGGGTACACTATCAAAAGCTTTTTGGTAATCAATGTATGCATAGTGTAGTGACCTTTGTTTAGTTTTAGCTTGATATGTCACCTCTGCATCTATTATCAGTTGCTCTTTACATCCTCGTGCTCCTTTGCAACAGCCTTTTTGTTCTTCATTTATAATTTTGTTCTGTGTTGTATGTGTCATTAATTTCTGTGTAATGACTGAAGTTAATATTTTGTATATTGTTGGTAGGCATGTTATGGGGCGATATTTAGCTGGTTTGCTGTGTCTGCTTGATCTTTAGGTTTCAGATAAGTTATTCCATGTGTAAGTGTATCAGGGAATGTGTATGGGTCTGCAATGTAACTGTTAAATAATTTAGTTAGATGTGAGTGTGTTGAGGTGAATTTCTTTAGCCAGAAATTTGCTATTTTATCTTTCCCAGGGGCTTTCCAATTGTGAGTAGAATTAATTGCTTGGGTGACTTCATGCTGCAAAATTATCACTTCAGGCATTTGTGGTATCATCTTGTATGTATCTGTTTCTGCTTGTATCCACCGTGCATGCCTGTTATGTTGTACCAGGTTTGACCATATGTTGCTCCAGAAGTGTTCCATGTCTGTTATGTTTGGTGGATTGTCTATTTTAATGTGTGTGTTATCTATTGTCTGGTAAAATTTCTTTTGGTTTGTGTTGAATGTTTGGTTTTGTTTCCTTCTATTTTCACTTTTTTTGTATCTTCTAAGTCGTTTGGCCAATGCTTGTAATTTCTGCTTCTTTTCATCTAATTGCTCTATCACTTCTTGTTGTGAGATTCTACCTAACCTTTTTCGTTTTCTTTCTGACATTTCATTTCTTATAAATTGTGTTAGCTGTCCGATGTCTTTTCTCAGTTTTTCTATTCTGATCTGTAGCCTGTGTTGCCATGCTGGTTTTGTGGGTTTCTTCTGTGTGTTGGTTGGTTCTGATCTCTGCCTAGTGTGTATATTTAGTGTAGTGAGTACTCCTATATAAACCAGTAGTTGTAACTTTTCCATAGTTGTGTTTTCATTTATTTTGTTGTGTATCATTGTGTTGATAGTTTTTATTGTTGTTTCGATTTGTGGGTTATTTGGCGGTCTATGCAAGAATGGTCTAATGTCTGTATTTGTGTCTTGTGTTGAATAAAGCTATTATTATTATTATTATTATTATTATGAAGACTCAGTGATACCGACTGGCTGCCATGTTATCCTCAGCCCACATGCATCATATGGAGGGGCATGTGGTCAGCACACTACTCTCCCAGCTGTATGTCAGTTTACGAGACCAGCGCCGCTACTTTCAGTCAAGTAGCTCCTCAGTTTGCCTCACAAGGAGTGAGTGCACCCCGCTTGCCAACAGCACTTGGCAGACCAGATGGTCACACATCCAGCTCCCTAGCCCAGCGTGATAGAGCTTAACTTCGGTAATCTAACCGGAACCGGTGTTACCTCTGCGGTACGGCCGTTGTCGCCATTCTCACTTACTGGATGACTACAATAGGGTACTTGCACGCAGTCAATCATGCTACCTTAAGACCAAAACACAGTTTGCAATTGTAATACTCACAGGTCAGCACTTCACATAATCTGTGAGCAGTTTAACACAATTTTTCAAATGGCAACACAGTGAAGTAGCATACTTCAATAGGTGGACAAAAATATGCGAACACCACAGCCACAACACATTACCATGCCTGTTGTCATATAGGAAAACCCTTGGCATTCGAAACAGCTTCCAGTCACCTCGGAATGGATAATACAGGTCCTGTATGGTTTTTAAGAGAATATCGTACCATTTGTCCTGAAAAATAGTGACAACTTTAGGCAGTGATGATGAAGCTAAATAGCGATCGTGCACCCTTCTCTCTAAAGTAGACCACAAAGATCTGGTGACTGTGGTGCCCAGGGGAGATGTGAGAGTTCATTTTCGTGCTCACAAAACCAGTCCTGAGCTATTCGCCACAGTCTCCTTCAATCATCTTCCCTCATGATCATTCAACACACGCTTTTGTCCTCACTGTGACTTAGCAGATGATTTATTTCCGCTTGCCCTTTATGCAGTATAAAACTTTGATACAGTGTCTCTTGAAACACCAAACACTCCAGCTCCCTTGGTTACAGAAACACTCATCATACTATCACCAACTATTTTCCCACGTTTGAGTTTACTTAGCTCTGACATAATGTACTGACAATAACACAGAACACTGTTCTGACCATGATTGACACTTGCAGTGTATTGAGGGCCTTGCACAGATGCCATTCATGGACAAATACAACAGCATGACATGCAGGCTTGGCTAGCATCTGCATTTATGTTCAAGGATGCATTTCTCACTGTGTTTCAATATTTTTAGTCCAATCTCTACACTTTACGCTATAACTGCACAATCACGACTTACAACAACTAAATGATTTTTACATACTGAATGCTTGCTAGCCACTGACTGTGGTTTTATGGATGATGTCTGAAAACCCCAGTTGACCCAAAAAGTTTCAGGACTGGGTTAATAGAAAAAACAGAGAACAGTTAAGATGGCAACTATAACATTTTAGACATTCTATGTAGTCTCCCCTCAGTTGACTACAACAAACAGAACATTCATACCACCATGTGAAACTGTCAGAAAAGTCCTTCTTAGGGATACTGTTCAACTTGCATATCACATTGGCTTCAATGTCAGTTATGACTTCAAAGCATTGATGCTTCATGTGAACTTCTGCACTTTGTCATACTTTGGTAGGTTGGTGTTGATAACACCAGGTCTTGTCACCTGTGATGCTTTTTTACAGAATAGAGTTGCTCACATCTTGCATTTAGCCAAGTCATGGCAGGCATCCATTCATCATTGTTTTTGTTTTGGAGTCAAAGTGTGCCTGTCAAAGTTTGCGCACATCTTTCTCTGCTTCAAAACATTCTGAAGAATATATTGAGCACTTGATTTATAGACATTGCTCCATCGCAATTTGTGATACAACATTGTTGACATATTGTGGCTGCATATCCAATATTGAATGCTGCCTGCTCAGTCACTTAGTTATAGTACTTGTTCCATAGATCAAATTCACGATAAATGTTATGATGTGGAATGTGTCAACAGAACAAACATAGAACACTTATATGCAACTAAGTAAAAAATAAACAATAATTATTATATTGTTGCATACTGGCCATTTATGGTATTGTCATAAGTAATTATCTCTACTCAAGAATTCTTCTATGGTATAGAAGGAGTTGTTAAGCAGAAAACCCTTTAATCTACATTCGAAGATATTTTTGCTATCTGCCAGACATTTTATGTCCATGGGTATATTGTCAAAGAGTTTAATAACTGCATATTTGTTGCTTTCTGTGGCAGAGCTAGATTCAATAAAGGGTAATGCAGATCATTTTTCCCTCTAGTGCTGTAAATACGAATATCTTTATTACTCTCAAACTCAGATGGATTGTTGATAACAGATTACATAAATGAATAAATGTACTGTGAGGCCATGGTTAATATTCCAAGCTGCTTAATCCTCATTATTAAACCCTTACAAAATTTACAAACGCAGTAGAGTGTAACACGACATTTTGTTCTTAATTTGGAGCGCTCATACTGGTAATTAGCTAACAAATAACCAATAAATTGACTACCTTTAATAAAATGCGGAGTAGCAAACTTTATGATAGTTTAGTAGCAATGTTCTAGGATTAGAGGGACACCTGCAAGATGTATGTGTATGAACTCCACACATAATATCTTCTTTTGTGTGATGAATACTTTTAGCCTAAGTGAGGAGTTGCCATACAATATTATCCCATAAGACATCAGTGAACAAAAATACGCAAAATATAGTAACTTACATACTTCTATATCCCCAAAGCTGCTTGGTCTAATGCACGTTTGTTGTTTACAGTTGTCAGTTTAAGCTGCTACTATACAGTAGCTGTGTCAATGTTGCTTATATGCCAGGAATAAAAAGATGCACATATTACAGAAATTCTGAGAAGGGAAAGGACTGTACCATTTAATTTCAGACATTAACATAAAAAAACAGACAAAGAGAAAGTTTCAAAGATACAATAGATTTATTTAATCAGAATCTGTATAATTTAAAAATGGTACTACTTTACTACAGGGAAGTTTTAATATGCTCAGGGGTTCCCAAGATTTGCCAAGCATTTTCCAGACAAGGCCTGCCATTAGTGAAATTTTCTAAGTGGAATAATTTATAAACTGTCAGATTGTTTCAATAAGAGTATACATTTTTTGAAGTAGAAAAATCAGGGCTACAAAATTATACCAGTGGATGTTGGAAAGTTTTTTAAAATCAGGATATTCTGGAAAACAAACATTTTGAATATGAGTAACTTTTGGAATATTAAGTTTTTAGAAATTGTAAAACATTTGCTTGAATGAGAAGAATAAGAGCTTTCAAATAAACGAAGTCAATTTTAAAACAATTTCCATCAGGATAGAATTTTGATGATTATTTCTTTAAATAAAATGTTCCTGTATGAACTCCTTACACTATTGACATCAACAGACTGTAAATTATACTGTGTATAACAAAATTTAATGAAATGCAAATTTCGTAATTTCCTGTAGATCCCTATACGTTGCTGTGTCTATATGCATTATTAATGAAAACGGTTTCTAAAAGAAAAAAATAATTAATATTAGCAGCAAGAGTGGTATAAGATCATGGAGAATAATCCACCTTTTTCTATTACTGGCTGCAGACTGTGCCTGACGTTATTTGATGTGTACATTGAGCAAGCTGTGAAGGAAACCAAGGAGACATTTGTAACAGGACTTAAAATTCAGGGAGAGGAATTTAAAATTTTGAGATTTACCAATAACACGAAGTCCTGTCAGAGACAGCAAATGCCTTGGAAGACTAGCTGAACAGAATAGGCAGCATTTTGGTTAAAGGTTATAAGATGAACATGAACAAAAGCAAAACAAGCGTAATGGAATATAGTCAGATTAAATGAGGTGATGGTGAGGGAATTATTTTAGTAAATGAGACACTAATAGTAGTAGGTGAGTTTTGTTATTTGTGCAGAAAAATAACAAATGATGACCAAATTAGGGAGGATATAAAGTCCAAACTGGCAATAGCAAGGAAAGCATTTCTGAAAAAGTGAAATGTGTTAAAATCAAATATAAATGTTAGGAGGTCTTTTCTAGAGGTATTTGTCTGGAGTGCAGCCTAGTATGGAAGTGAAGTGTGGATGATAAACAGTTCAGTCTAAAAAAAAAAGTGAAATGTGGTATAACAGGGGAGTGCTGAAGATTAGATGAGAAGATACTGAACGAAATTGGGGAGGGAAAAAAAATGACAGAGCTTGACTAAAATAGGGAATCAGTTTGATAGGTATCATGGAATCGTCAGTTTGGTAATGGAGGGAATTGTGGAGGGTAAAAATTCTAGATGGGTATTAAGGCTTGACAACAGCAAGGAGGTTCAAATGGTTGTAAGTTGCAGTAGTTGTGCACAGATGAAGAGCCTTGCACAGGATAGATTGGTGTGGGATGAAGCCTCAAACCTGTCCTTGAAGTGACAACTGCAAAACAACAACCACTACCAATACCATCAACTTAGCTGTGGTCCAAAGTTGGTAATTCATGTACTTTAATTGCTTTCATGCAGCTACCACACCTAACCCTTTATTTTTCTTGTGTGCAGTTTGTTGCATTTTAGTGCACTGTTTGTAATGAACAGATATAATTAATGTAAATTATCTCCCTTGGCTGCTTAATAAAGCTATCATCTCATAAATGGCTTGCCCAAAGTGGGCCTAACAAGGAACACTACAAAATTTGACATAATGTAAAATAGTCCTTACACATTGGTAGGAAACTGCACTGGGATTCAGTTTCTGAGCCATCCATTGTAGAGAACAGTGTTGTTAGATAGGCAAAACAATGCGAAAGCCATGATTTGACCTCAGCTACTTCTGTGGCAGCTAGCATCTGCAGGCTTGCACCCTGTGAGACTCTGATGATACTATACATTAAACATCTTCCAGTATAGGATCTGTAAGTGTTAATACCTCACAACAGAATTCCGTTCACCATGAGTTGATTAGGTTGGCAAAAGGACATAAAATCAGCCTGATTTCCAGACTGTGTCAATGGTAACAAGCTGCCACTTGTGATCTAATGGCATCTTCTCATGTTGTATCATTCGTATGACCTAGTATCAATTGCAGAGTTTCCAACATTTTACATTCTTGCTTAGCCTAAAATGTAATGATTATTTGTGAAGTGACCATAACCAGTGAGGTCATTGGGATTCACACTATACAGAACTTAGAGGCATGTGGTATGGGTCATATCACTGATCATAACCCACTGTCAAGTCATTCATCAGTCTTGTTGATAAGGAGGCCCAGAATTAATTTAGATGTATTTGGATAGAGAAAGAATTGGATCACAGGCTCCATTTATGTCTATGTATTATAAAATTTGTTTTTAAATTGTCAGCTGAGAAAATTGATAAACTGAGAAACAATTTCATTACATTCACATTTTAAATAGTCAATTAAATGCCTTCATCTCTGTAGTTTACAACTATGAATAAAGCTAAATATTTTCTGCTCTGTTTCAGCTCTGCCACATTCCTGCTGGCTCCGAAAATATGTTTTCCTCTGCACAGCATGTGGAGGACTGTCTGTACTCTTGGGAATACTGTTTCTCACAGTATACTTCATGCTACGATCATACACTTCTTCACTGAATTACTTTGAGACTGTACCAACTTATGTACCAGCAACTATGGTAAGATGTAATTGAATGTGTATATAAATTTTTATCTGTCACATGGCTCCAGTTTGATCATAACATATGAGTGGAAGAATTTCACTAATAAATAAAATTTTAAACTAAAAAATAACATATGAACACAGTTTGTAGAGACAATTTAGACTGAGGTGACAAAAGTCATGAGATACCTCCTATTATCATGATGGATTTCCTTTTGCCCAGTGTAGTGCAGCAGCTCAGTGTGTCATGGACTCAACAAGTTGTTGGAAGTTCCCTGCAGATATATTATGCCATGCAACCTCTACAGCCATACATAATTGTAAAAGTGTTGCCATTGCAGGATGATGTGCACAATGTGACCTCTCGATTATGTCCCATAAATGACTGATGGTATTCATGTTGGATGATCTGGGTGGTCAAACCATTCACTCAAATTGACCAGAATGTTCCCCAAACCAATCACAAACAATTGTGACCTGGTGACATGAAACTGTTGTTTGAGAATGTGAAGTCAATGAGTGACTGTGAATGGTCTCCTAGTAGACAAACATAATCATTTCCAGTCAATGATTCACTCAGTTGGACTAGAGGACCCAGTCCATTCCATGTAAATACAGTCCAAACCATTACAGTGTCACCACCAGCTCATACAGTGCCTTGTTGGCAACTTGGGTCTGTGGTCAAGGGTCTGTACCACACTCAAAACTGTATCATCAGTTCTTACCAACTGAAATTGGAACTCATCTGACCAGGCCATAGTTTTCCAGTCATCAAGGGTCCAATGACATGGTCATGAACCGAGGTGGGGCAGTGCAGGAAATGTCATGTCGTGTCAGTTTTCTGCTGTCATAGCCCATTAACAGCAAATTTTGTCACACTGTCCTAACAGCTAAGTTTGTCATATGTCCCACATTGATTTCTGTGGGTTTTTCACACAGTGTTGTGTGAATAACTGATAATTCTGTGAAAGTGCTGCTGCTCTTGGTCATTAAGTGAAGGCTGTTGGACTGTGTGTTGTCCATGGTCAGAGGTAATGCCTGAAATTTGGTATTCTTGGCACACTGTTGACACTGTGAATCTCAGAAAGTTGAATTTCTTAATGAATACCAAAGTGGAATATCCCATCCATCTAGGTCCAATTACCATTCTGTGTTCAAAGTCTGCTAATTCCTGTTTCATGGCCATAATGACATGGGAAGCCTTTTCACATGAATTAGCTGAGTACAAATGACATCTCTGCCAATGCACTACCCTTTTATACCTTGTGTACATTACACTATCACCACCTGAATATGTACATGTCGCTATCCCATGAATTTTGTCACCTCAGTGTATGTTAGGCACTTCAGTTCACAAAAAATTTTTTAAAAATTCAAATCTTGATATTCTCAACAGTGTTGAATGTCCTTGTTCATCTGCAGTTCCATGGAAAACACATTTTGAGGAACAATTTTTGTAACTAGTGAACACACAATGTATTCACACCACATTCTGAGGTCCTGTTTTATTTAGTACTAATTCCACATGTCCTGGATTTTTATCATTTACCAAAACTAGTTAGGCCTTTCCTTTTTGTTCTCATTTTATTTTGATAGTATGAGATCTGAGAGCAGTTCTTTTGACAAACATTACAAAATAAAGAAGAAGCATATTACAAAAGCATAGCATTTCACAGAATTATTTATTTGCAGCAACACAAGAATCTTAACACTTAAATATGTTCTGCTGGTGGGATTTTATTTGGAAAACATATTATAGTAAGCATTACTTATGTCTTGACAGCTGGATGTTCCCATACAACAGGAAAACGTATTAACTTGTTTTTCAAGTCTTCAGTTGCAATGAGATGCCTTCCTTGTATTTAACACTAACAAAAAGCAAATTACTCAGTGCTTTAACATACATTTTCAAAAACTATGATGACAACTAAAGGAAAATTTTTATGGATAGCAAACTGAAGTGCTGCCAAAAGTATTATACTGCAATAACCAGTATAGTTGAGATTCTTCAGGTGGGACATCTCTCCATGTGAAAATGATTAAATAACATGAGAAAAGACAAAGAAACAGAATATAAGATGAGAAATTAAGTCTCAGAAACTTCTAGGTTATTATTTTTTGGTACATTTCGCAGATTGAACCTATAATCTGAAATACTGGCTACAGTTATGTTTCTTTATGCAAACGATTTAATTATTTTTTGTTAGATAACCTAATGTTTTAGTAGTGGCTGCAAGTGTCCATGGTCAAAACATATAATTAAGATTGAGCTATTTTTTCATATGAACTGAGAATTTAGTGATAATTTATTTATACCATTTTTGTCACTTGATTATGATTAGTGGAAAGTACACACAGAAAGTGTGTATTGATTCAATCATACATCAATTTCTTGATGTTTATTTTTGTTGGTAGGTTCTTTCACTGTGGAGAACAATAATTCATTAAATTTTACGTGACTGGTTACATCACATTTAAAATAACAGGAATATCACTTCATGCATAATGCAATACAACTAAAACAAGCTTCCTCTCTTATTTCTTTCCAGCTCATTGTCACTGGATTAATTGTGATGTGTTTGGCAAGTAGGAAGAATCGTTACGAATACCTGGTAAGCAAAACACTGCACTGAAGTACCTTAAATGGCAGGGAACTTTTCCTCCTTAGCACCAATTATTTGTATTAGAAACTCTTTAGAACTACTTAGTGAATATTATTAAGTGTACGTAAAGGTACTTATAAATGTACATTATTTATATTGATCTGCCTAAAGCTGTGAGTGATTGCAAACATACAAATGGAGCCTGTGCACATGCAGGCACATGCATGTATGCATGAGCACATTCACCCAAATCTAATTTGCATTATATGTGAGTGTGCTGCATTCTGTATAAGAATGAAAGTTGGAAACTTGAGTTACATTGTTCAGCATTTTGTACTGGTCTTCCCATTACTAATATGTTTCACTAAAAGATGAGTAGTTGTCACCATAACATAATTTGTAATTGTTTGTATCCCGTCCTGGTTTTCTGTTATTGTGACAATGTGTATGATTATAATTGTTTCATCAAGTCTTTTAACCACAAGAATTTCCTAGTGGAAAAAATGTGGCCTTTCAAATTCTGACAATTCTACGAAAATCATGTCATTTCTGCTTCAGTTTAACAATAATGGACAGCTCCCATTGTATTTGCAATGCTAGTGATGTGGATACATGAGTAGGTAACTAAAGAGGCTATTGCAGAAATTTATTGATGATATAGGGAATGCACAAACAAGTGTAGCCACTATGTGAAGTACTGGTACTAATAAAAAATATTTGTCTTTAAATGCTAATAATTAAATAACTGGGGAATCTCTCATTGTTGTCTTCATTTGTATTGTGAGCTACACACAGTATAAATTTAAATTCCAACTTTATGATACTACTGACAAGGGAACATGGCCTCATATTTTGTGGAGAAAAAAGTGCCCCTGCAAGATATCAGCCCCGAGCAGTTGACCCCATGCAAAAAGTTGGGCCATAGTTTTGATACTACGTAGTTATGATGTGTAGTTATCATGGCTGTCAGCGCTGTCTGTGCAGTGTGATGCATGTGTGGTGTGATTTTTATGTTTATAAACTTTGTGCTGTTAAAACAATTTTTGCGCTAGCTTCCAGGACTGCAGAATTCCTATTATGTTTCCTATGTTCTGTTTATTCTCAGGCCTATAAGTTTTATGTTTTGTGTACACTCTTTCTTCAACAAAGAATTATCATTGTCTTGGGTCATTTTAGTTACGGTAAACAGAGCAGTTTTGTTCATTCCTGACTAGCACATATATCTGCATTCATGATGCTCACGAGTTTCACTGTTTTGTCCAGATTCAACAATGAACAAAGTTATTATTACTTCAGAATGAAGGTGTCATTTGTACAAATTAATCATAACTCTATGTGAGATTTACAGTTGGATTGGCAGGATCACAGCTCAATGGCTAAAGTGATGACCCCAAAATGATCTGCCTGCATAATGCATGAATTTGACATGTTACTATCAAAGGTAATTTGTGAGATGATGGAATGCTTGGTAGTGATGAATCCCCCTGTGTTAAGACACACAGCTCGATTGCTGCCCTTCTGGTCTCACAATCCAGCCCTCTGATTCACACAAGTTGAAACTAGCTTCTTCTACTTGGGTATCACTGCGGAGTCTGTGAAGTTCACATTGGTCAAGTCAACTCGACCACTGCTATGTCACTGAGGTGCAGGAGAACCAACAGTTCAAGGCTAACTCCTTCAAGGAAATTATTTAAACAGCTGAATATTCTACCCCTACCGTGCCTCTATATACAGAAAAGCGTAATTAATGTAAAACGAAATATTAACAATTTCCAATCCAACTCGGATCTACATACTTACAACACAAGAAAGTGCAATGACATTCATATAAAAAGAGTTAACAAGGCTTTGGCGCAGAAACAAACAAACATACAAGGAAGCAGATTGTATAACAAACTACTGGTAAAGATAAAAGAAATAAAAAAATTGTCTTCATTTAAAGAAGCAGTATTCATATTTTTAATGACCAACTGCTATTATAGTGTAAAAGAATACCTGGAATAGTTTCATCCTAAACAACTATATTGATGTACTCTGTGCCAATAGTAATTTTTATCTGACTGTTGCTATGATCTAAATAAATAATATGTACAAAAGTGCTAGAATTGTATGTGTTATATCTAAATGTCAACTGTGTATTCCATGTAAAAAGTCTTTCTCATACATCAATGTAAATAATCAAAGTTGTACATGCTATTTCAATGTGGTCTGATGTTATGTAGTCCACTATGCACATCTGTATTTTGTATAGTATTGTTCACCCTATATATATATATATATATATATATATATATATATATATATATATATATATATATATATATATATATATATATATATATATACTATGTATTTTTTGACGAAATCCATGCAATGTAAATTGTCTCTGGATGAATAAACTACTACTACTACTATTACCACACCACCTGAAAGCAATTCATATGACTGGCTGAAGACATAGTTAATCAGAAAGTATCAGCTTCACTAGAAGAATGCCTCCATCAGGTTTTAACACAAGAGGGCATTGTGGACCACAAACCATCCCAGTACCTGCAGAGTAAGATCAATGCTGGTACAGATCCAGACAGCCTGCTATGAACTATTTGGAGTATCTGTTTGCTGTCTCCAATTAAGGGGATTATAGCATCTGAGTTAGATATCTCTCCAGATGCAGTGGTGGACCTGGTGGATAAAGTACAAGATGCTATGTCTGCGGCGCCCATCAATATGGTAACCATACAGTGCACAAGCACATGAACAACTGCATCGTGTGTAGACTATGATGCACTGACAGCTAAAGTGGACGTGTTGACCCAGCACATGAGTCAATAATTATCTCAGTATGATGCAAGTAGTGATCGAGGCTGGCCAAGTCACTGAGGATGCTCCACCACTTCTGCACCAGTCACTGAACCACAACAAAAATTTGTTGGTATCATAGTAAATTTGGAAAACAGGTGTGCCACTGTATGTAGGTACTTCATCTGATCTATGCTGCAGCATCTGTTCAAAACTGCCCAACGGACAGGTTTGAAATATTTAGTGGACACAGGGTCCAATCTGTGCATCTGCTCCTGTACACCCGCGTACCATGATATGCCGTTGTAGGCAGCCAATGTCGTTCTGACTAACTGTTATCAACAGTTTCTCCATAGCAACATATGGCATGCAGTGTTTTTAATTGCATTTGGTTCAAAGAAGTGTGGCCCATGGCAGCTTTATGGTGATTACAGAGCATTCAATGCCCATACAGTGCCAGATTGAGACCCGGTGCCATTACTCTGCAACTACAACCATGTGATGAGTGGCACCTGCCTGTACAGTGTGCACCAAGGCCTACATACAAATATTCTGAAGACAGCCATAATAACCTTGTTCAGCCTATTTGAGAGCTAGTTCATGATATTTTGCCTCCAGAAAGTCATGCAAACTTGGGAGAGATCCATCAGTTCTATGTTACAAGGGCTCTCCTTTTGTTTCGCCTACTTAGATGACATGCTGATATTTTCAGTCTCACTAGAACAGCACTGTCAACATATCGTTGAGGTATTCAGGTGGCTAGAACAGTATGAGGTGGTACTGAACATGATAAAATGATCTTCAGTCAACCGCAAGTGGACTTTCCTGGCCATCATATTTTCCCGTCTGGCTCCTTGCCACTACCTCACAAAGTGAAAGCCATCCACCAGATCTCTTGGCCAACCACAGTCAAAGAATTACAGTATTTTCTCAGAATTCTGCATTTTCACTGCTGCCACGTGCTATACCGACCCAGATCTGGAGGGGTGGGAGGGGGGGGCACAAACGAAGGTATCTGCTCTGGGCAGCAATTTCAGGGGGTGCCAAATTAATATTCTTGAAGAAAAAGAAACCTTTTTTTGCAAAGCGCCTAGCATCTAGCACATGTTGGTCTATCAGTTGTTCATACGATATTCAAATGCATCCATATTGGATTTTGAACATCTGTGAACACATTCTAAGTTACTATCTGAACAGATCATAAGTTAATTTTTGAATTTGTGCATAGTTTATGTGACATCTCTGCCAAGGGAATCCCCATAGCATCTAGAAATAAAAACTTTCCTACAGACAAAAGGGGTCAGGTCTATAAGAGCTGAGCTGAATAAACCTGCATGGGTGAATGCTAATCACTGTTTGTTTATGTGGTTGATTGGGTATGAGAATGATCAACATTGCTATAATTACTAGCGAAATCCATAGATTCAGACTACTGAATGGAAATTTTAAGATTTAAGAAAGATTACATATGAAATGAAATTTTGACAGAAAATTTTTGCCAGATTGCTACACTACTAGGCCCCAGTTATACAGTCCATGGTTAGCAGCCACTTAAGTTCTATTCTCAGAATAGCATGGAAATGTGTTGTATGAACACATATTAAAAAAAATTAAAACAAATGGAGAATAAATGCAGGATAACTAAACTGGTGATTCTGGCAGGGTTAGTGAAGCTAACCAGAGAATAAGTTTTGACAATGGCAGGAATATTACAGAATCACACAAATTGTATGGAAGAATTATGACAATTCCAAATTTATATAAAATTTTGTACTACTACTTTTTGATCTCATGCTTGATAAACTGGAGCATATGAATGAAATCTGAAACTGTTTCCTAACATAAAACTTTTTGCTTGTAGTAGGTCTATTAAGCATTTGATATTGGTACTTCATGAATTATATTCTATCATGTTATTTATGTAAATACGGTAGATAAAAATGACCATTTCTTCTGAAACAGTTTCGCTTATTTGGCATGTGTTACAATTGCTGCAATATTAGAAAGGCCTACTTCATTTTATCTAGCAACACTGAGAAAATAGACATAATCAAATTGAGAAACCACACCAGTCTTCGGTACTATTTGTATTAACAGCTTTTTCAGTATTAGACAATGACATTTTGATTTTTCATGTAGAAAAGTGTTTGACAAATGTTGATGAGATAAGAGGTTCTTTCACAGAAAGGAAAGCATGCTGTATAAAGCTGTAGCAAGATTACAGAGAGAGAAAATGCTGGGACATAAGGATTGAAAAAATGTCTACTGCCTTACCTGTCTCTTGTCTTTGCTGGTTTAATCTTTCCTATGAGGGTTTCCAGGAAGTAATACACTGCATTTTTTTCTCACCCAAAAACGATGCTAGAAATGCAAAACATTATGTATGTCTTATTTAAAGTCTCCTGAATGAGTGGACCAAGTTTTCATCACTACTGACAAATAGTGAAGCTGCTACAGTTTCAAAATGGCATCTGTAGGTGATGTATGTTACAAGCAATGTGCCATCATTAAAGTTCTCACTGCAGAGAAAGAAACTGTGGGGAATATTCACAAACACTTGTGCAAAATCTATGGAGCATCTGCTGTTGACAGAAGTACAGTTAGTCACTGGGCATGAGGTTGAGATCATCAGAAGGCAGTTTGTCGGAGCCCCACAATTTGCAATGGCTGGGGAGACCATCCACGTCCATCACACCTGACATATTGCTGCAAATCCTTGGGCTTCCACTTGCTTTGGCCATTAAAGGTTGCCATTTGTGGAAGACATTTTGAGGATGATGAGGAGGTGATTCACACAGTGAAGCACAGGCTCCAACACCAGGACAAGGATTGGTACCGACAAGGCATAGATGCCCTTGTTTTGCGCTCGAGAAAGGCTATAGAATGGGAAGGAGATTACGTGGGAAAATTGAATGTGTAGATAAAACATCATTCTTTCATATGTGTAATTCTCATTACATTCAATAAAGGATTGTTGAAGAAAAAAAATCCGTTCATTACATTGTGGGCAACACTCATATACTAAATTTTATGGCACTCAAAACAGAAAGTTGTTAGCTAACAGACAATAAAGAAAGCAAAGTTTCTGAAGATTTATTACTCTCCTGGTTACAAATAATCCCACCCAGTATTAATTATTAGTTTTTTTTAAGGGGGTTACAATGTCAGACCAGTCAATGGGAGCAGGAGAGGCACTATAGGACATTTTAATTTCCACTGTCCTGAATATAGGTTTCATGGCTTCCATTACAAAATATACATGCTTGAATTCCACAGAGTGAAATACAGTGATGTGAGATAGAAGAATGTTGTGTGAAGAGGCATAGCACTGCACTTTGGCACACTTAAGACCAAATAACATCTTCCATTTTCTTGAACATATATGTTTTATGCATCAAACTCTTCAGGAAGAAGTGGGCTACAAAGTGAACATATTTTTGAAAAATCAAATTTTTGTTAAATTTTGATGTCCTATCTCAAACACTCGAGGGGAAAGGGGGGAGGGGGGGGGGGGGTGCCACTATCAAGTTTTTGCCCTGTTCTGAAATATACTAGATCTGGGGCTGCTGTCACATGCAACAAAAATGCAAGGACCTGTAACAATAGTGCTCACATGTCATAAATCCAAAGGAAACACAGCAATTTCATGGACAGACCACATGACTGCTGTATTCCTAATTACTAATGAACATGCTTTATGGAATGATTCACAGTTATTTCACTATAAAGAGTTTCCAACACTAATACTATTTTACATGGAAGTTGTTGGTGATCAAATATTATTAAGCAACATGAATAAAAACCTTTTTACGAATTTTCTATGTCATAACTTGCCGCAACTAAGAAAGTAATCTCATATAGTCTTTGAAAACTGGATTATCCACACCGACAATTCACTATTATAACCATTAGGAGGCAAAACCACAACCTAATGGTCTGTCTCTTCATAACAGTTTATGTTGAACTGAGCTTTGTAAAGTCTGCAAATAGTACACTAGAAAATGATGGACTATATCAAAGCTCACATCATACAAAGTAAGACAGACACTGATCCTGGTGTTATCCTAGATTGTTATAAAATTATATTTACCATATGCTTGTTACATAAGTACTGCCAGTTGTGTCTGTAAAACAACCTGGGAAATAATGTACAAAGACTGTAGGAAAAGCAATATCATAAACACAACAGCACAGTACTAAAAGCAAATGATGAAATAATAAATGGCCTGAAAGAAAGTTGTAAGAAATTCATACAAAAGTGCAGTATAATGGGCACAAATTAAGTACAAGACTTCACACCCAATTTTGAAATTTTTTTGGAGTCGTTAGTCTTCTGATTGGTTTGATGCAGCCTGTGAGGGATTCCAATCCTTCACTAATCTCTTGATATCAGGCTAACACTTGCACCCTATGTCCTCAATTATTTGTTGGATGTATTCAAATCTCTGTCTTCCCCTACAGTTTTTACCCTCTACAGCTCCCTCTAGTACCATGAAGGTTATTTCCTGATGTTGTAATACATGTCCTGCTGATGTGTCCCTTATTCTTGTCAATGTTTTCCATATGTTCCTTCCTTCACTGATTCTGTGAAGAACCTCCTCATTCTTTATTTTATCAGCCCACCTAATTCTCAACAGTCCACTCTAGCACCACATCTCAAATCCTTTGATTTTCTCCTGTTCTGGTTTTCCCACTGCCCATAGTTCTCTACCATACAATTCTGTGCTCCAAATGTACATCCTCAGAAATTTCTTCCTCAATATTTGATACCAGTAGATTTCTCTTGGCCAGGTATGCCCTCTTTGCCTGTACTAATCTGCTTCCTATGTCTTCCTTGTTTTGTCTGTGTTGGTTAATTTTGGTTCCAAGATAGCAGAATTCCTTAACTTCATCTACTTCATGATCATCAATTTTGATGTTAAGTTTCATGCTATTCTCATTCCTGCTACATCTCATTACCTTTGTCTTTTCCTGGTTTACTCTTAATCCATATTCTGTACTCATTAAACTGTTCATTGAGTTCAACAGATCCAGTAATCTTTCTTCATTTTTATTGAGACTAGAAATATCATCAGGGAATCTTATCATTGATACATTTCATGCTTAATTTTAACCAACTCTTGATCTTTTCTTTTATTTCTATAACTGCTTCTTCATTGTATAGATTAATACCTGCATATCTGTCTTACACCATTTTTAATCCAAGCACTTCGTTCTTGGTCTTCCAGTCTTAATTTTCCCTCTTGGTTCTTGTACATACTGTGTATTACCCACCTTTCCCTAAGACTTACTCCTGTTTTTGCCAGAATTGTAAATATATTGCACCATTTTCTTCCAGTCTTAATGTTCCCCCTTGGTTCTTGTACATACTGTGTATTACCCACCTTTCCCTAAAGCTTACTCCTGTTTTTCTCAGGATTGTAAATATATTGCACCATTTTCTAGATTGATGACCCTATAAGCATGCCTTGATTTTTCTTTGGCCTTGCTTCCATTATCAACTGCTCTGTCAGAAGGCTTCTGTGGTTTCTTTACCATTCTTAAAGCCAAATTGATCATCATATAATGAATACTTGATTTTCTTTTCCATTCTTCTGCATAATGTCCTTGTCAGCAGCTTGTAAAAATGAGCTGTTAGTGTGATGGTGTGATAGTTCTTGCACTTATCTGCACTTGATATCTTTGGCACTTTGTGAATGATATTTTCTGAAAACCTGATGGTATGTTGCCAATTTCATAGATTCTACACACCAACTTGAGTAGGCATTTCCCCCAGTGATGCCTTACAGTCCAACATCTAATTTTGGGTCTGACCATGACATAATCCAGCTGGAACCTTCCCATTTCTCTGAATCTTTTCCATGTATACCTCTTCCTCTTGTGATTTTTGAACACAATATTCATTATTATGAACTGAAATTTATTGCAGTACTCAATTGGTTTTATCCTCTCTCATTCCTACTGCCAAGCCCATATTCTCCCATAACCATTTCTTCTGTTTCTTCCCTTGCGACTGCTTTCCAATCTCCCTGGACTATCAGATTTTCATCTTCCTTTACTTAATGAATTATCCATTCATAATCGTCATATACTTTCTCTCTCTCTCTCTTCATCTGTGGCTTGTGACATTGCTTTGTGCACTGGAGCTACCACTGTTGGCATTGGCTTGCTGTCAAATCTGATGACAACAACCCTATCACTGAACTCTTCAAACTTGAGATCCACAAACATTTGAAATGATGATAATAGATAAAATCTACACATAAATACTTAGTTTTTTTATCATTGTTACTTACAAATACTTTTATCTGTGGCTGTTATTAAGTGTGTGTTATTGCACATCTTGAATTACTTCATTTACAAATGGAAGTCAGTATGCTGAAAGAGTTGTTGCTGAAAGGTATATGAGAGTTAAAAAATGTAATACATTTTGTTATACCCTTAGGAGTCCCCTAACAGCCCTCTCCTACCTGTTGTATCCTTTCTTATAATGAAATACAATCTGTAATTTACAAACTGTTGTCTTGTTTTAGATCAAGCTGTGTGGGATATGTTGTTTTGTTGGCGGTGTGCTGTGTATTGTGGTGACCATTAGCACAACAGTTATACATATGAGTAGGCTCCAAACTCTACGTGAATGTATGTACACACAAAAGACACAGACCTGCACATGCTATTCTGCTTTGCTACAGTCATCAGACAAAACGGAGGAGGGTGAGTTCCTTTAGTTTATCCAATATTTTAAATTTTTTGTATTTGATTGAGTAATATTTTATTAAACTTAAATAAAAAATTTTAAATGGTTTTTGAGTTTAAGAAGATATATAATTAATTCTTAAGGTTTATTTGTATACACATTGTCCATTATGTGAAACTTTTTTTTTTTGAGGGGGGGGGGGGGGGGGGGGGGGGACTCTTCTCTTGTTCAAAAAAATCTGCATCATCCAGAAAAGAATGAGTAGAATCATTGTTAGACTGAGTCCAAGAATATCTTGTAACAAATTATTTCAGCAGTTGGGGATGCATACCATTGCTTGTTTTCTCTCATGTGCTTTGTTCTGTATCCAGAAATATCCACCACATACAAGAATGACATGTACTATGAATCTAAAAGAAGTATTAAGTACACTGGCACTGAAATTTTCATCTCTCTTACCACAGAAATGAAATACTTGAGAAACAAGGGATTTATTTTCTAACCAAAATTACAGCATTTCCTACAGTTCACTTTTGCTACTTTGTCAAAGTATTTGTAAATGTAATCTTATAAAATGAATAAATATCTTAAATGATATTGCATTTATAAGTGCTAATATAAGTATTATATAGGAAATTTTGGGATTGCTGATTCATTCATTTCTGTGTCCAGTTGGCATTTCCAGAACACAGTAATTCTGATGGCCTTGATATTTGCCTTGATCAAGTCTTGCATTGTGCAAGGTTGTTCCAGCAGAGGGCATATGAGCAAGTGATCCAGATCTTGTGTTGTTCTGCTATTGCGGGGCATGTCTCCACCACCTGGAAGGATGCCCCATTTTTACATTTTCGTCTGTCATTGGGGAACATCCACCTTAAGATGACTGTGTGATTTCCAAACATATCATTTCCTGGGGCCAGCTCGTCCTCTGCAGGGTTATCCAGTGGCAGATTGCTCTTTCAACTGGTGATACAGCTAGACTCGGGTGTTTGCTCGAGTGGCTGTGTCCAAGTGATGAAGCTCTTTCTAGTTTCAATCGACAGACTGCAGCTTGATGATCATGCAGTGGATGATGGATATCATTGACCTGCTTTGCCCTCTCAACATTGCCAGCAACAGCCCTTCTGACAGAGGGAGGAAACTATTCCAACAATCCTTGAACATATTCTGAGTTCAAATATAATAAATTTTCCTGAGGCTGAGAAGATCATGTCCACAAATCAGCATGGCTTTAGAAAGCACCACACATGCAAAACTCAGCTTGGCCTTTTCTCACATGATATACTGAGAATTATGGAAGAAAGGCAGAGGGGAGAGTCCATATTTTTAGATTTCCAAAAAGCACTTGACATGGTGGCCTATTCCAGGCTGTTAATGAAGGTATGAATAATGAGTGGCTTGAAGACTTCTTAAGTAATAGAAACCAGTATATTGTCCTCAATGATGAGTGTTCACCAGATACAAGGATATTGTCAGGAGTGCCTCAGGGAAGTGTGATAGGACTGCTGTACTTCTCTATGTACGTAAATGATTTAGCAGATGGGGTGGGCAGCTATCTGTGGTTGTTTGCTGATGATGCTGTGGTGTATGGTAAGGTGTTGAAGTTGAATGACTGTAAGAGGATACAAGATGACTTAGACAGAATTTCTAGTTGGTGTGATGAATGCCAGGTATCTCTGATTGTAGAAAAACTATGTTAATGAGGAGGAGTAGGAACAACAAAGACTTGATATTCAGATAAAGCATTAGCAGTGTCCTGCTGGACCCGGTCACCTCGTTTAAATATATGAGTGTAACATTGCAAAGCAATATGAAATCAAACAAGCATGTGAGAACTGTGGTAGGTAAGGTAAATGATCAGCTTCAGTTTATTGGGAGAATTTTAGGAAAGTAGGGTTTATCTGTAAAGTAGACTGCACATAGGACACGGGTGTGGCCTATTCCTGAATACTGCTCAAGTGTTTGGGATCTGTACCAGGTCAGACTGAAGGAGGACATTGAAGCAATTCGGAGGCAGTCTGCTATGTTCGTTACCAGTAGGTTTGAACAACATGTAAGTGTTATGGAGATGCATCGGGAACTCAAGTGGGAATCCCTGGAGGGAAAGTGATTTTTTTTTTTTTTTCTTTTTTTTTTTTTGAGGAAAACTGTAGAGAAAATTTAGAGAACTGGCATTTGGCATTTGAAGCTTACTGCCAAATGATTCAACTGCCACCAACATACGTTGCACATAATGACAATGAAGTTAAGATATGAAAAATTAAGGCTCATACGGAGGCATATAAACAGTTGTTTTTCCTTCACTCTGGTTTAAATGGTTCAAATGGCTCTGAGCACTATGGGACTTAACATCAGAGGTCATCAGTCCCCTAGAACTTAGAACTACATAAACCTAACTAACCTAAGGACATCACACACATCCATGCCCAAGGCAGGATTCGAACCTGCAACCGCAGCAGCAGCGCAGCTCCGAACTGAAGCGCCTAGAACCCCTTCACTCTGTCTCCAAGTGGAACAGGAAAGAAAATGACCAGTAGTGGCACACAGTACCCTCTGTTGTGCACCATACAGTGGCTTGCAGAGTATCTAAGTAGATGAAGATGTAGATTTACACAGGATTTGGACAGTCTCATTGACTAAAGTGTTCAACCAACTTTTTGAAGTTATTATCAAGCAGTCATTGTGTGTAATGTATACACTATGTGACTAAAAGTATCCGGACACCCCAAAAACATACATTTTTCATATTAGGTGCATTGTGCTGCCACTTACTGCAAGGTACTCCATATCAGTGATCTCAGTAGTCATTAAGACATCATAAGAGAGCAGAATGTGGCACTCCGTGGAACTCATGGACTTCGAATGTGGTCAGGTGATTGGGTGTCACTTGTGTCATATGTCTGTACATGAGATTTCCACACTCCTAAACACCCCTAGGTCCACTGTTTCCAATGTGATAGTGAAGTGGAAACTTGAAGGGACACATACAGCATGAAAGCATACAGTCCGACCTCATCTGTTGACTGGCAGAGAACGCTAACAGTTGAAGAGGGTCGTAATGGGTAATAGGCAGACATCTATCCAGACCATCACACAGGAATTCCAAACTGCATCAGGATCCACTGCAAGTACTATGACAGTTAGGCCGGAGGTGAGAAAACTTGGACTTCATGGTCGAGTGGCTGCTCATAAGCCATACATCACGTCGGTAAATGCCAAACGATGCCTCACTTGGTGTAAGGAGCATAAACACTGGATGATTGAACAGTGGAGAAACATTGTGCGGAGTGACAAATCATGGTACACAATGTGGTGATCTGATGGCAGGGTGTGGGATGGCAAATGCCCGATGAACATCATCTGCCAATGTATGTAATGCCAACAGTAAAATTTGGAGGCAGTGGTGGTATGGTCTGGTTGTTTTTCATGGAGGGGGCTTGCATCCCTTCTTGTTTTGCATGGCACTATCACAGCACAGGCCTACACTGATGCTTTAAGCACTTTCTTGCTTCCCACTGTTAAAGAGCAATTCGGGAATGGTGACTGCTTCGTTCAACACAATCAAGCACCTGTTCATAATGCAAGACCTGTGGCAGAGTGGTTACATGACAATAACATCCCTGTAATCGACTGGCATGCACAGAGTCCTGATCTGAATCCTGTAGAACACCTTTGGGAAGTTTTGGAAAGCCGACTTCATGCCAGGCCTCACCGACCAACATTGATACCTCTCCTCAGTGCAGCAGTCCATGAAGAATGGGCTGCCATTCCCCAAAAACCTTCTAGCACCTGATTGAATGTCATGAAGGCTAAGGGTGGGCCAACACCGTATTGAATTCCAGCATTACCAATAGAAGGCACCACGAACTTGTAAGTCATTTTGAGCCAGATGTCCAGATACTTTTGCTCACATAGTGTATGTATTACTCTGCTGACAGATGAGTTTTCAATTATAAGAGTACCAAAATTATCTTTCTAAAATGTATATTCAGTGGTAGTCTGGTGAAGTATATAGTGCTATATGAGTTACATTCAAATTTTATAACAAAAACATTGCCATATTCCACTTGCAGAGAAATATATGAATTTATAGAATGTGAATTCCCTGTCATTAATTACAGTTTCTTAAAAGGCTGAGAAACTTGACTGGATTACATTCTTCTTCAAATCTGCCTCCACAGTTTACTGAGTGGTTATAATTAAAGTGCAGTTAAAAAGGTCCAGTGTATTCTGTATTTATCATGTGGCAGAAAAACTTGATAGATATTCTAATGCATTAATGTGGACATGATTTATACTGGAAAAAAATTGGTTTCAGTTTTAGCCATCAGTTGCAGGTCTGGCACTGTGAATGCAAGAAAAGCATGTAGGAATGTTTCCATATGTAATGGATTAAGAACAGGATGTGAACAGGAACAGCCGAACCAATGAGAAAGGCATAACATTGATTTTACTGTTAACTGTCATATATACAGTTTGGTCAGTTTGTGGACAGGAGATGATGATGAGATGCTGCATCCATAGAGTCTACATCTACATCTGCATCCATACTCTGCAAGCCACCTAACAGTGTGTGGCGGAGGGTACCTTGAGTTCTCCCTTCTATTCCAGTCTCGTATTGTTCGTGGAAAGAAGGATTGTCGGTATGCCTCTGTGTGGGCTCTAATCTCTCTGATTTTATCCTCATGGTCTCTTCGCGAGATATACGTAGGAGGGAGCAGTATACTGCGTGACTCCTTGGTGAAGGTATGTTCTCGAAACTTTAACAAAAGCCCGTACCGAGCTACTGAGCGTGTCTCCTGCAGAATCTTCCACTGGAGTTTATCTATCATCTCTGTAAAGCTTTCGCAATTACTAAACGATCCTGTAACAAAGTGCACTGATCTCTGTTGGATCTTCTCTATCTCTTCTATCAACCCTATCTGGTACGGATCCCAAACGGCTGAGCAGTATTCAAGCAGTGGGCGAACAAATGTACTGTAACTTACTTCCTTTGTTTTCGGATTGCATTTCCCTAGGATTCTTCCAATGAATCCCAGTCTGGCATCTGCTTTACCGACGATCAACTTTATATGATCATTCAAATTTAAATCACTCCTACTGTGTACTCCCAGATAATTTATGTAATTAACTGCTTCCAGTTGCTGACCTGCTATATTGTAGCTAAATGGTAAGGGATCTTTCTTTCCATGTATTCGCAGCACATTACACTTGTCTACATTGAGATTCAATTGCCATTCCCTGCACCATGCGTCAATTCACTACAGATCCTTCTGCATTTCAGTACAATTTTCCACTGTTACAACCTCTCGATATATCACAGCATCATCCGCAAAAAGCCTCAGTGAACTTCTGATGTTATCCACAAGGTCATTTATGTATATTGTGAATAGCAACAGTCCTACGACACTCCCCTGTGGCACACCTGAAATCACTCTTACTTCGGAAGACTTCTCTCCATTGAGAATGACATGCTGCATTCTGTTATCTAGGAACTCTTCAACCCATTCACACAATTGGTCTGATAGTCCATATGCTCTTACTTTGTTCATTAAATGTCTGTGGGGAACTGTATCGAATGCCTTGCAGAAGTCAAGAAACACCGTATCTACCTGGGAACCCGTGTCTATGGACCTCTGAGTCTCGTGGACGAATAGCGTGAGCTGGGTTTCACACAATTGTCTTTTTCGAAACGCGTGCTGATTCCTACAGAGTAGATTTCTAGTCTCCATAAAAGTCACTATACTCGAACATAATACTTGTTCCAAAATTCTACAACTGATCGACATTAGAGATATAGGTCTATAGTTCTGCACATCTGTTCAACGTCCCTTCTTGAAAATGAGGATGGCCTGTGCCCTTTTCCAATCCTTTGGAATGCTACATTCTTCTAGAGCCCTATGGTACACCGCTGCAAGAAGGGGGGCAAGTTCCTTCGCGTACTCTGTGTAAAATCGAACTGGTATCCCATCAAGTCCAGCGGCCTTTCCTCTTTTGAGCGATTTTAATTGTTTCTCTATCCCTCTGTCGTCTATTTTGATATCTACCATTTTGTCATCTGTGTGACAATCAAGAGAAGGAACTACAGTGCAGTCTTCCTCTGTGAAACAGCTTTGGAAAAAGACATTTAGTATTTCGGCGTTTAGTCTGTCATCCTCTGTTTCAGTACTTTTTTGGTCACAGAGTGTCTGGACATTTTGTTTTGATCCACCTACTGCTTTGACATAAGACCAAAATTTCTTAGGATTTTCTGCCAAATCAGTACATAGAACTTTACTTTCGAATTCATTGAACGCCTCTCGCATAGCCCTCCTCACACTACATTTCGCTTCGTGTAATTTTTGTTTGTCTGCAAGGCTTTGGCTATGTTTATGTTTGCTGTGAAGTTCCCTTTGCTTCGGCAGCAGTTTTCTAACTCAGTTGTTGTACCACGGTGGCTCTTTTCCATCTCTTACGATCTTGCTTGGCACATACTCATCTAATGCATATTGTATGATGGTTTTGAACTTTGTCCACTGATCCTCAACATTATCTGTACTAGAGACAAAACTTTTGTGTTGAGCCATCAGGTACTCTGAAATGTGCTTCTAGTCACTTTTGCTAAACAGAAAAATCTTCCTACCTTTTTTAACATTTCTATTTATGGCTGAAATCATCGATGCAGTAACTGCTTTATGATCGCTGATTCCCTGTTCTGCGTTAACTGTTTCAAATAGTTCGGGTCTGTTTGTCACCAGAAGGTCTAATATGTTTTTGCCACGAGTCGGGTCTCTGTTTAACTGTTCAAGGTAGTTTTCAGATAAAGCATTTAAAAGAATTTCACTGCAGTCTTTGTCCCTGCCACCCGTTATGAAAGTTTGAGTCTCCCAGTCTATATCCGGCAAATTAAAATCTCCACCCAGAACTATAACATGGTGGGGAAATCTACTCGAATTATTTTCCAAATTATCCTTCAGGTACTCAGCCACAACAGCTGCTGAGCCAGGGGGCCTATAGAGACATCCAATTACCATGTCTGAGGCTGCTTTAACTGTGACCTTCACTCAAATTATTTCACATTTCGGATCTCCGTCAATTTCATTCAATACTATTGCACTTCTTATCGCTATAAACGCACCTCCCCCTTCTCCGTGTGTGGTGGGACCCTATCTTGAATGAAAACTGTTGAGTTCAATGCGTCTCTCTCCTGTAGGGTGGGTATGACATGTTGGTGAAGCACATCCCAGTAATGTTGGCACGTCTTTGGTCCTACAAGGCACAGTCATGGACTCTAGCCCATGGCTTCCAGTTTTCAGCCACAAAGTCATGTTTTATGCACTTCTGTCGGCGTTGTACCTTTCATCCGGAACCAGAACTCTACCTTACTGATGATTCCCTCACTGTAGTGGAGACATATCAATTTTTAGGACTGGTTTTTGACGCCTAATTAACTTGGATTCCTCTCCTTCGCCAGCTTAAGCGGAAGTGCTGGCAGCACCTCCGCTGCCTGAGGAACACCAACTGGGGTGCAGACCACTGTATGCTGCTGCAGCTCTGAGAGCCCTTGTTCAATTCTGCCGTGACTATGGGAGTCTGGTTTATGATTTGGCGGCGCCATCAGCATTGTGTATACTCGAGCCAGTGCACCACTGTGGCGTTCGACTAGTGGTGGGAGCTTTTAGGACGAGTCTGGTGACCAGCGTCCTGGCAGAGGCTGGTGTCCCTCTATTGCAGGTCAGGCATGCCCAACTGCTCGCCAGTTACGTTGCACACGTTTGTAGTTCTCCTGCTCAACCAAATTACCATCTCCTTTTCCCACAAATGGTGGTTCATCTCCCACATCGGCAGCCCAGGTTAGGGCTTACAATTGCAGTTCGCGTCCAATCCCTTCTGTCTGAACTGGAGTCCTTGCCTTTACCACCTATACCCAAGAACCATTCACATACATCTCCATGGTTTACACCCAGGCCGCAGCTTTGCCTGGACCTTTCGCACGGCCCGTAGGACTCAGTTCACCCCGCAGATCTCCACTGTCACTTCCTCTCGATTCTTGACATGTACCGAGGCAATGAAGGGGTTTACACCGATGGCTTGATGGCTGATGGTCACGTCGGCTTTGCATATGTCCATGGAGGACATATTCAACAGCATTCCTGCCCAATGGCTGCAGTGTTTTCACTACAGAGCTGATGGCTATATCTCGTGTTCCTGAGCACATCTGTTCAGGCCCTGGGGAGTCATTTCTTCTGTGTACTGACCCCTTGAGCAGCCTACAAGCTATCGACCAGTGCTAACCTCATCATCCTCTGGCAGCAACCATGCAGGAGTCCATCTATGCCCTGGAACAGTCCGGTCGTTCAGTGGTGTTTGTGTGGACCCCAGGACATGTCGGAATCACAGGCAATGAACTTGCTGACAGGCTGGCCAAACAGGCTACACGGAAACCACTTATGGAGATTGGCATTCCAATTACTGACCTGCGTTTGTTTTTGTGCCACCAGGTTTTCCGGCTTTGGGAGACGGAATGGCATAGTCTTAGTAACCACATCAAACTGTGTGTCATTAAGGAGACTACGAATGTGTGGCAGTCCTCCATGCGGGCCTATCACAGGGACTCTGTGGTTCTATGCTGGCTCCACATGGGCCATGCTTGGGCACAACTACCTCCTGCACCGTGAAGGCCTGCCTCAGTGTCAGTGCGGCACCCGGTTGACAGTGGCCCATATTCTGGTGCACTGTTCCACTTTGACTGCCCTGTGACGAAATCTTCGGTTACCGGACTCGTTGCCACTTATTTTATCTGACAATGACTTATCGGGTGATTTAATTATACTTTTTATACCTGAGGGTGGGTTTTATCATTTGATCTAAGTTTTAGCGCATGTCCTTTGTCCCTCTGTGTCCTCCACCCTAGTGCTCTTAGGGTGGAGGTTTTAATGTGCTGCAGAGTGGCTGGCATCTCGTAATCTGCTTTGTCGTTTTAATATCTTCTACCTATTTATTGTGTTTCTGTGGTTTTCTTGTCCCCTTTTGTCCATTTAAGTGTTTGTCGCCCTTTGTTCATCCTTGTGGTTTTTCCTTTCTCTTCGTTTTGTGTTGTCAGTCTCGCTTGTTTTATTCTCATTCTTGTGGCATTGTTTTATTTGGAACAAGGGCTCAATGACCTAGCAGTTTCGTCCTTCCCCTCTCTTTTAAACTAACCAACCAACCTGGCAAATAGAATTAAGTCATACCTTTGGTGCTATTCGTGGCACAAATGCCAAGACTGCCCACCCAGACAAGCACAGTGTTGCACTTGGAGCAAGAAAGGTCACGTACAATCCGTATGTTTGCAACGGAACAAACAAAAGAATTCTGCCCACTCACGTAATCAATGCAGTGTATTCAAAGCCTGCTGCAGTCATTAGCAAAACTAGCAAGCAAACACTTTCTTCAGTGCTATGCCAGTCCAACAAACTTTTTGTTCAATTGCATATAAGTGGGAAGCTTGTGAAATTTCAGTTGGACATGAGTGCCTCTGTTACATTGCTGAATCGTGACACATATGAACTGTTAGGCTCCCCACACCTTTCTAAAAGTAGCACACACCTCACAGCTTATAATAGACAAGTCATCCCTGTTCTCAGAAAATGTACTTTGCCTGCCATGTATCACTTGTGTACGCAAACTATGACTTTCATGTGCTACAATCATGCGATTGTGAGAACATATTTGGCCTTGATTTATTTTATTTTTTTGGTGTTAACATTCAGGAAACACTGTTGTCAATGACTGCATTCAGTGCCAAAGACAGTGTAGGTAGCTTGCTGAAAAAATTCCCTGAAGTTTTTCTGAAGCTTTATTCAAGGCTAACAATTTTGTTATTTTATTGCACATATTACTATGAAAGACAATGCTCAGCCGAAATTTTGCTGGGCAGAACTGTTCCCATTGCATTATGGGACAAAGTGTCCACTGAACTTAAAGAATTGCAAGATAGTGGAGCTATTGCGCCCATACAAGCTAGTCAATGAGCAAGTCCACTGGTTTTGCTCCCCAAACCTTCAGCTCACATTCGCCTCTGTGTTGACTTTAAATCTACAGTCATCCTACAAACCGTGATTGATAATTATCCATTGCCACCCCAGAGGATCTCACGAATGGATTAGGCACTGGTCATTACTTTTCAAAAATTGATTTGCGCGATGCCTATCTTCAAATACTAGTAGACGAAGCATCTCAAAACATGTGTCGTGAACATTCATTTGGGCTTTTTTAAATATTTGCATTTGCCTTTTGGCAGTGCTTCTGCACCCACCATTTTCCAACAGTATTTGGAACAGCTGACTGCTCAAGTACCAAACTGCTCAAACTATTTGGATGATACTGTTGTAGCAGGTCATACACCTGAAGAACACACTGAAAATTTGTGTAGTTTGTTTCGTGTGTTATCTGATGCAGGACTAGAGTGTACACTGGACAAGTGTGACAGTTTTAAACCTGAGTTGCAGTATCTTGGTCATGTCATAAACAGTCAAGGTGTACATCCTCTTTAGTCACATTTGTTAGCCATACAGGACCTGCCAGTTCCTCACAACGTCACAGAATTGCAGTCAGTCTTAGGGAAAATGAACTATTATGTTCAGTTCATATCAAATGCTACACAAATCGCAGCTCCATTGCATCAATTTCATCGTAAGAACATCCCCTTTGTTTGGATAGATGAGCGCCAAGAAACTTTTAAAAAATATAAAGATGTATTTCTCAGTGATACACTTTTATCTTGACCTACCTGTTGTGTTGCAAGTTGACGCTTCCGCTTATGGAAATGGTGCAGTGCTATGGAAATGGTGCAGTGCTTTTGCACAGATTTGGTGATAAAGACAGGCATATTGCTTTTGCATCAAAAGTGCTGTCCAGATCTCAGTGTAACTATTCACAAATAGAGAAAGATTGGCTATTGTGTATGGTGTCACCAAATTCCACCACTATTTGTATGGCAGAAAATTCTACTTAGTAAATGGATCACAAGCCACTGCAGTCCTCGTTTTATCCAATGAAGCTGGTTCCTGCACAAACTGTCCAAAAATTGTAAAGATGGCCTTTGTTGTTGTCTCAATAACAATATGAGAGAGTGTATCTTCCAACAGCTCGACATGGTAATGCAAATGCACTTTCACGTCTTCTGATTGACCCTGATACAGACTTTGATGCTTCTGCTGCATCTTGTTGTCACATCAATGCTCACAATTCTGAATTGCTTCAGTCATTTCCTCTGAATTATAGGAAAATTTCTCAGGCCATGGAAGCTCATTCAAATTTGAACATTTTGCTAAAATATATTCGCACATCTTGGCCTGACTCATTGCAGTAGCGCGCTGATACTTTGCATGTCGGCATAGCCTCGCTATACAGAAAGGAGTGATTCTTGTTCAAAATGACAGTGGACAGTCACATGTGCTGATCCCCAAAGCTTTGCAAAAAGAAGTATTGCAGTTACTTCACCAAGGACACTGGGGGATTGTTTGTATGAAACAGTTAGTATGTCGACACTGCACTTGGCTGGGTATGGACACCCAAATAGAACAGATTATGTCACAGTGCCATGCATGTGTTGAAAATCAGTTTGCTCAGCCACAAATGTTTTCTGCTTGGCCTAAGTCACAATCATCATGGCAATGTGTGCACATAGACTTTGCGGGATCTTTTTGGAACACTCGTTGGTTGATTGGGTTGACTTTTATAGCAAGTTTCCTTTTGCTGTGCCAGTGAACTCGACGACGTCACATAGCACTTTTTAGGTGTTGTCCTCAATTGTTTCCTTTGAAGATTTGCCTAAACTCATAGTGTTGGACAATGGTTCTCAGTTCACATCAAATGAATTTGAATCATTCTGTGAATACAGAATGAATGGCATACAGCACCTAACTAGTGCACCATTCCATCCACAGTCGAACTGTGAAGTGGAACATTTTATCAGAATCAAAAGAAGGCTGGAAGTATCGCTTTGAACTGCATGATTTTGTGTTTTATGGGGTTTTTAGCAGCAGCAGATGGTGGGTGCAAGGCGAGATCCTTTGTCGAATTGGCCTATGCATGTATCTCATTTCAGGCCCAGACGGATTGCAGCACCGACATCACAATAAAATTCGCCACTGCCATGTGCATAGTTATCCTTCTGTATCTCTTCCCCCAGATTCACAGATCCCGAGGACAGTGTGGCCACAGCAGTTGCCAGAAGGTGTCATCACAACACCACAGGACAACCTCATCCAGATGGAGCCTTTGCCACCTCTGCCTGCTCTCGTCCTACCAATGGAGCTGGACCCACAAATGCCGCAGTAGCCAACGCCTTCTACATTGTGGTATGGGCCTCAGGAGGTGGACATGTACCCTTCTGGATGTCTTCCGGGGGACATTGCCACCAGTGCACAGGCCAGATAGTGGGGTATGACTGGAAGTCTCACGTCCCCTGCAGCCACAGCTTCCAGTCCATTAGTGTGTCCACCCTGCTGCCTCCCCCACTGTTTTCGTGCTCCATATACAGTGACAGTCCATCACCTTGGTGGGGAGCAATGTAACGGCATAAAGTCAAGCACCAGCATGCTATTTGGGAATGATAGAAAAGAGGTGGCTGTGAGAAGACGTCAGCCAGTCGCACGCTGACTGACCCCTCTCCAGGATGACTACAAGACAATAGCAGGCCCTATGTGAAGAGGACATAAGTGCCGTGACTGACTGGTGATGCTCCAGTTGAATAGCCACTTCACGACCAGCAGCTGGATAGAAGTGTCAGTGCTCATTACTTTGCTTGTACACTCTATGTAACACAGACATGGGAACTGTTATACTGAAGAAATTGCTTATTTTGTATGTCACTCTTTGCTTGTGACACATCTGTGTAATTGTCAGATTTAAGTATTGTCTTTTAATTTTTTGTAATAAAACTCATTAATATGATTTGTTTGAATTGTTTTTCTAGTGAACTGAGTAGGATTCCTGGACTTCACATATTTGATGACAAACTTAGAGACATAATGAAATTTGCCAGTGATGGTACAGGTAACAGGACCTCCACAACCCATCTCCTCAGAAAAATACAGTCCTATGTAAACAATGCTATCAACCTGCACCATACTGTTCACTTTGCAGAATAAAGAGATGCCGGCTGATGTGGGAGCAGATTTTCCACTGACCATATTCTGCAGTTCTGTGTACTGACACGTCCTTAGAAGCGGAAATGGGCTTCATCTGTCCACAGAATGTACCATAGTCATTCATTGTCCACTTCCATGCAAGTAAGAAATTCTAGAACAAACATTTGTCTTACTGCCAGGTCAGTATGAAACAACTCCTGAACATGAGTAATTTTGTATAGCAATGCAGGAAGTATCGAAGAATTTCATGCACCATGCTCAAAGGCATGTCCAGAGTTTGGGCAATTCCCTGTGCACTGCATATTTTCACACCACTTCTCGACCCCTCCTGCAATGTTGTGGCCACACCTTCTACTGATGTTGGATCAATTGTTTTCCTCCCTGTTGCAAACTGCAGTTCAAGCAAACCTATCTTTATGAATTTGGCAATCATATTCTCCACATCCTTGGCAGACATTGGACCTGCACCTTTTTTTCATACCCTTGAGTGCCTGAAGTTTCTGCAGAACTACTGGTGTACGGTCAGTCACAAAAGAGCTTTACCAGCAGCAAACGATCCTGCATTGAGAGTCATGCAGAGCATCTCAGATACGAACTGGGGAACAGCTGTATACCTCCCATCTTTTATTTTGCATATTCTGCTGCTTACTGTGACACACAGTGGTAAAATTTTCGTTCAGATTTTTTTTTCCATAACATTTCATCCTCCTTTAATAATATTCCGTTCAAATTTGACGTCTTTCCAAGCACTGGTCCTTTTTTTTTTCTACAACTTTTTGTACTTGGAAGTTTAATTATAATCACTCTGTATAACAGATGCCATATTACATTGACAATTTTTCTAATTTTTTCAGCATAATATAAAAGTATAAAAATGTAAATACATTTCTAAAAATACAAAAACATGTTCAAATATAATATACAGAGGATGGTCAGAAACAGTCTGAAAAGCTTGCAGGGTGTCCCAGGATAGGTTGTGCTGAGAAATAATTATTAAGGAAAAAATTCTGTGTGTTGCACTGTTTCCTAGTTAATTAGTATTGAAGTTAGCCAATCAGGCTGTTGCATGTGCAAATTCAAGTGGCCCACCAGAGATGGTGTCACAAAATATGTTCTTCATTTGGTTTCCCCAAACCAAACTAGAGAGCTTTACAAAAATTGGAAATGGGATGGTAGTAAGGATTGAACCCAAACCAAAGGCTGAGCAGTCACATTCACTATCAGCTGCACTCTGGGAACAACTGACACTAATTGTAACTGGTGGACTGCTTGAATTTTCATGCATGATGCCTTGATTGGCTAACCTCAGTGCTATTTAACTTTGAAGTGGCACAACATATTGAATTTTTTTCTTAAAAATTATTTCTCAGCACAACCTGCACTAAAACACCATTACAAGCTTTTCAGACTGTTTCTAATCACCTTGTACAAGCCTTCATCATCTATGAACTTGAACACTAGTGTCCTCTGGTTTTATGCTGGCCTCAGAAAAACTACAGTCTTGGCACATACTTTGTGGTTCATAACTTGCTTTTCTTTTTTGTTTTATCATCTGTATGATGCATTGTTTTTGTGGAATTTGATAGAATTAAAGTACGATGTCCATGTGAAATGCGACCTCTTTAATTTCCTCATATTTGATGTTCCACTAATGTAGTATATTTCTGTTGTCTAAAGTTATCATATAAAGAAAACAACAATAAGTTACTAATAATGCTTTTGCTGATGTAGTTCCAATGCTACAGTTAGTTTTAGAAGCACATCTCTCTGCATATGTCCAAGGTGTCCTTTTGCATGATCACTGTGCAACTGTTTGGCCCGCATGTTTGCTGCAAATACAGCAATGGCGCTACTATATAATCTTTTCACTGGAATTGATAGTTCATGTCAATTTCAGTCTGAGCTACCTCATACACAGTTTTGCAAGCTTTCTTAGTTACTTTACTTGAATAATAAAACAATAATTTTCTTGTTAAAGTATAGACCAAAATATTAACACACATGGCACCAGCAAATTGAAATTCCTCCTACTTTAGTGGTAGGATTTATTGTTTGGGACTAGCTCTCCAGCAGTAGTAAGTACGTTATATTGTGCGCAGCTTCTGTTGAATTGAATTGAATTTTATTTGACCCTGTAAGATTACATTGTGTACAGTAAATGTATGTGTAGTATAGGACATGTCAAAGTATTAACATTCTTTATCACTTATTTTTCTACACCTTTAGCTTACATTTTTACATCACTGATAATGAGTAACAACATATACAAATTTAATGGCATAAGTATTCTGCAACACTGTAAAACTCTTTTTCAATGAGATAGCCTTTAAATTTTTTGGACAGTCATTATGAAGTACACTATCTTGCATGTTTTTGGACAGACTTCTTAGTAGTCTGATACCAGAGTACTGGGGTCCTTTTTCTAGCATTGCCAGTCGGTGGGGTATGCTCCGTACTTCATTCTTCCTTCTTGTATTGTGGGTGTGTACACTAGCATTTGTAATCCAGTCCTCACCACCTTTTGTGATGTACATTATTGTTTTGTATATATACAACGATGAAAAAGTTAAGATACCTAAATTCTTGAAACAGTTTCTGCACGTTTCAGAGGTCTTTCTTCTTAAAATGGTCCTAATTGCTTTTTTTTTTTGTAATGTGAACACTCGTTTTGTCTCTTGTTTGTTTGAGTTTCCCCACACAGTCACTCCATACTGTAAGTATGGTTCGAAAAGTCCATGATACACTGTACACAGAAGGTTCTTGTCTGAATACTGTGATAGCTGCATCATTAAGAATATGACAGAGCTCAGGTTCTTACAGACATTATTAATACGTTTTTTCCATTTCAGTTAATTATCCACAAGAATACCTAAGAATCTGCATTAATCAGCAAAATAACATTTGTTGTTTTTGCCTCCAGCTTTTCTCTTGTGTTTCCTGTGACCACATCCAGTATGTGTCTTCATATGTGGCAATTGTGGCTACATTACAATTCCTGTCCAGCAATGTCAACAGGGGGATACAGTTCAGTCCCAAGAGGGAAGAGTTTGGTAATGCACCAGCTCACCTATAACTGCCCAGCTTTCTGCTCGGTATCTTGTCCTGTACAGTAACTGTTTTAAATATATTTAGGGATTTCGAGAGCTCTTAAGCAGGTAAACATCAGAAGCCACCAAAGATTGTTGAATGGGCTTACAACGTTTTCCATTATAGAACTACATACAAGGGTTGGAACTTTAATGCTGGCAACTATTTATTTACAGCTCGTACAAAATAGATACGTGTTTCAAAGTTTTACTGGCCTTCAAAGTCGTCACCAGCATTGTGCATAACCCATTGCCAATGATGTGGAAGTTGTAGGATACTCTTAGCAGTGCCAGTTGTGTTGACCAACGAATTTGTAGCAGTTCTGAAGCAAATGCTGTGAAGTGTTTTCAGTTTAGAAATTGAGTTGAACTTATGAGGGCTTAAGTCAGGGGAGTGCAGTAGGTGGTATAGCACTTAGCAGCCCCATCAGTCAAAGAAATCAGTAACAGCTTGAACTGTACGTGCTTGAGCATTGTCCTGCAAAATGATGGTCAGGTCCTGCATCAAGTGTCATCACTTCTGCCTCTGTGCTGTTCGTTTTTGGAACACAACCTTTGACCAGTCAGAAGTAATGACACTTCCTGCAGGACCTGACCATCATTTTGCAGGACAGTGCTCAAGCATGTACAGTGCAAGTATGGCGAGAGTACTTAGTTGATATGACTATTTTCACATCTTTTGATTCATAACACGTTAAAAGTGCAAAATTATTTGCTATTGGCAGACTAGTGTTGTTATCATTACGATTAGCACGATGGAACTTTTTGGGCCTAATGAAGTTATCATTTTGTTCGGTTATGACAATTTCACTACACTCTGAATAGTCTTCTGTTACTTTATCAGACTACAGCACAACTAATATACCATATTTTAATAAGGCAGTCACACTTTCCTCTCGGTATTCCTGTTGCAAACATAGAATAACATGAAAATTGCAGTGCACATTTCCACAGTCACGGATTATGTTTCTCTCTTCTAAGGTATTTAAACATTTGCAATAGATCCATTTTTGGGACCACAAACATAACTTGACATCACATTTCATCTTATTACTATGTTTCACACACACAAGGTTTAAAAAGTCATAGTTTTCTGCAAATCTGGTAATTAGTACGCTTACACACACGGTCATGCAGAAAGAAAAAAAGGATGGGTGCAACACAGGTTGGGCGGTAAGAATTAGAACAAAACACGATAAATTTTTTAGCAGAAAAGTAATGTGTGTTATTTTTAAGGATATAGGGAAACAACCACTAACAAACATCCAGTTTATAAGAGAATTTAATGGATGTGCTATTATATCCTCAGTTTTTTTCTCTCGAAAATAGAGAGTCCATAAATGTCTTCTGATTTTGAGTAAGTTAGTATTGCTATTGCACTTTTATTATTGGTTACTTTTACCTCTTATCTTTTAGTGCCAGGAACTAAATCTTCAATATTTTGTAGGAAAAGAGTTTTCATGTTTTGAGTCATGGATGTTGTCATATTTACGATTGTGTTCAGCTGCAGCAGTGTTATTCATACTGCCAGCATGAACAAAGAATGTGTTGAAATCATCTGGTGTGATACCAGCATCACAGGAATTATTTTTGCTGATATCTTTACTTCTGCCCACATAAGTCCTGACAACAATTCAGGCTACTTTACATTTATTTTGCAACTTATTAATATAAACGTCATTAACATTGCACTTGCTTAATCTGACTGATTTCTGCCTTATATTTGTTCTTTAACTATATGTGGCTTGCTCTTTCTGCTCCACTATCCCTTGATTTGTCATAGGAAATTATTAACAAAGTTAATAGCTTTCGTAGATAGTGTGTGAACCGGTAACGCACAGATGTGAGACCATATATCCTGTCAGTTCCCTTATTTTTTCTCACTACTTTAGGGCAATTAGTTTTAAATATATCTGACAGTGCACTGACAGTTAATGTAAATGCATTTTCAATGTGAGTAGGCCTGCTTCCAAGCAGAATGCCATTCCAGTTTGTTGTCTTTAGCCAGGTTCTGGACTTAATTTCACTGGAATCAGATATAGACTTTTTAGTATTTAATTTAACTGAACACCTTTATGCACTGATATAATGTGTATTGAACAACCCTACTTGATAACTGATTTGTATCAACATTAGTAATTACATTGTCAAGGCAAGCAGTTTGTCTTGTCAAGTGATCGTTAATACAGAACAGGTCATGTGATCATAGCATACTGAGTGGTTAATGTGTATGTGTCCTTAGTCTTGTATCAGTACTCAAGCCACCAAAAATTAAAATTGTATATTTAGGCCATTTCTCAAAGTGTACAATCAGTTTCTGTAACCTGCACAGATATACCAATATCACTATCTGTTGTGCAGTTATACACGTACAATTGTAAGATTTTACATTGACAGAACAACACTACTGTTTCCAGTAAATTTTCTGTACAGTAATCATACACAGCAAGGGCACTGCAATGCAAGTCTATGCCACTACTAACATACACTGAGCACTCCCCCCCCCCCCCCCTTTTCACAGTTTTGTATCCATCTACAGTAAACTATTATTAAGTCAAACACTGGTTGTACATAATTATAACTGCAATTGATATTCACTTGCCCAGTGTTCATTAATCTATATTACTGTAAAAAGACAAATCTGGAAATGTACTTGACTGATTTACTTGAAATGTTTGCACAATACCCTAATAAATGCTTAGATGCATATAGGCTACATTTTTTAAATTGTATATGGTAATGGGAAACACTGTTAGCAGAAATCTCAAAAAGGTCTTGACCAATTTATTTCAAATTTTTACATGATACCTTTATAAACATTCAGAGAGACACAGGCCATATATTCTTTTAAAGACCAACTACCAGTTTTCTGTTAAAACTGACTGTGCCAAAGAAAATGTTTGCCATGCTCTGCTGTGAAAATGTATAGTTTTGTTTTCTTTCTCACAATCAGTTTCAATTATGATAGCTGGGCACTTAAACTGCTAGACAAATTATTTCTTCCATATATGTTCTACCTCATTATATATATTTTAAATGCAAACTGTAAACACAAAACTATACTGTTTTGTTTTATTCCTTGCAGTCTGTTTTCACAGGAAACAGGAACATTGTATTTATGGTTTATGATTAGAATACTACTATGGAAACTAAAATTGTAATAACAAGCAAGGCTCAAGCTCAGAGAGAGAAGGGGGAGAGAAGAGATGGCCATTGGCAGGGAGGGAAGAAATGGATATAGAGAGGACAGAGGAGGAGATGGACAGAGAGAGGGGAAAGGAGATGGTAGGCGACAGGAGGGGAGAAGGAGATTAGGATGTATGTCCAATTCCCATACATATTTAGCAATTGTGAAGCAAAACAAACATGCAGTAGCTTGTTTGCTTTCACACATAGACTGGATACTTCCTCTTTTTTTTCCGTATACAGCTTGATTATTTTCACACACTGACTGACAACTTACTTTTAGTGTCTTAGCTCGACTCTTTTTTACACACTGACTGGTCACTTGTTTTCAACAAATTCACATGCTCAGGATATGTCAACTTGCCGTTTATATGGATAGGTGGGAATGTTTAGTTTCTTTTCTACAGTCCACCTGTTACAATCTTTTGCACCAGAATATAAAACTCCCTTTTAAACCAGGAGAAGTAAATTATTTCTACCTGTAGTACTGTGTTTGTGAATTGCCGAGTTCATTAAAGTTTCTGTTGTCCACAAATACCGTTAGGGAATATGTGTATTGGCATTTAAGTATAAGAAGCCTGAAGAGGCTTCAGCTAGATCTTCAGTTATCAGCTTTAATCTTGATGACATTGAGTGCAAATAAATGTTTATTTATGGATGAACATAAACAAACATCTTTCCTCCACCGACCATTTGAATTTAGTGGACAAATGATGTAGAGAGTGTGTTGGATCCCACTCTTATATGACATTTGGGGTAAAAACAAACAGGAGAATGTTTACAGAACTTGGCAATGTTAACACAGCAGTAGGCCTATTGCTTTGAAATTTCTACGATTGTGGTGAGATGGCCCCATCTTCATAACCAAGGTTGCTAACAAAGTTCTGTGTGGTGGCTCTCAACTTGGATGCAAGTCATCCTGGTGGTGGAAAATTTTCAATGCCAGTATTTGGGTGACAAAGGGATGAGAGGTGATGGGGTAACGTTCGTGATCACATTTTGCGCTAATGTCCTGGATTACATTTGTACCTTCTTACACTGTCTCTTGATGTGAAGGCATGTGACACTTTATGTTCTTCAGATTTAGAGTTGAGCTCAGCAGCCGCAACGTACTTTTTGAGAACAGTAGGCCCATGGACCAGCACTGGGTTTCATCCTACCGCAAACCAACTCCATTACAACCTCACCGAGTGCAGTGACACTTGATTCCTACATCTGCTCTCCTGTGCTCATTTCCTGAGTGTGTTACAACTTTCATTTTGATGATGAACACAAGATTATCATCTGACATCTATACATCGCTTTGTTTCTGCAGCAGTTCAGTCGCCAGTCTTACCTGCAAGAAGTTTTACCCAAACTTATTTACCTGCAGTTGCAATGAAATTTACTGCACTAAAGTACTTCCAAGAAAGATATTTTCTTCAATATTACAACCAATTGTACAGCTAAACTTTTTAAATATATCCTCAAGTATTAGGCCTACACTTCAGCTAACATAATATACAAATTGTCAAATTTTTAACTGGAATATCTGTAAATCCCACTCTCTTCCTTGCACCTAATCAACCTCAACACATCTAGATATACATCTGACTGGATGTAATCAGTCTTAATGCATCTACTACATCTACAACCACATATAAGGAAATCATTACTAATTACTACAAGGCATAAGATTTTGTGGGATTGTATATGTTTCACAAGACAAATAGAATTTTCATTACCAGAACAAGTAACGCAAAACATTATCTATAATCTCTCTCAGATCACATTGGCAACTCGAGTTCAGATACTCACAAACACTTTGAATACTTACGCTTCAAGTTATCGCTGTTTTAAACAGAGTATGCCTACTCAGGCATTCCCTACAATCTACGTCTACAGGATGTTCTCTCCCAGGTAATGTAGATACTTAGACACGGAGGGAACTGCATCTGGAAAATCACAAGGATTATTATAGCTTTCCAGTAGAAGTGGGCAAAGCATGTAGACCTACGTGTTATCAAATATTTTTCACAACTGTAGGCCTATTTCAGGTAACTTGCATTATTTAATCACTGACTTCCTCTAAAATGTTCCTACATAAAAGGAGAGTAAATGCTTCAACACAATAGCAGATACAACATCAAGATTGAGAGAGAAGTATCACAGATAGTAAATGGGGATAACAGCAATTAATAAAGACAAACATTGACTTCTACATTTTTTGTTTTCGAAGTACACAGCAAAATTGATCTCTGAACTGTCAAACAGCTTTAAACTTGTTCTTCAATTTCTCCTTAACCACATTTATTCTTTTAGTACAGATAGTCTGTTTTCAATTTTTGAGATACATGTAAATCAAAATTGGTGCAAATTTACTTAATATACACTGTTCAGAAAAGTGGGCTTTACAAATTGTTATCCCTTCTGGAAATCAAGACAGTGAATAGAATTTGTATTCCAATTTGTCTGGTTGTCCACTAAAAATGCATACAAGTGACTGTGGACATCTGTTAAAAAGGATATCGGGCTGCCACTTCCATACAATAATTTTATGTTTAAGGTATCAGATGCCCAGAAATTTTTAAATACGTGATCCTCTGTGATTGCTGATGAAAACAGTTGTTTTACAGTCATCACAGTTGATTTCAGGTATTCCTCCCATGTTTTGCAAAATGTAATCAGCTACATACGTTAATGCTTGTCTGTCATTGCTTACATCGGCCTCTTCACCATCACTGACACCACTGCTGCATTATCAGCAAGGACACTATATAAAACATTTTCATCAGTTATGAAAACATCTTTTCTGGAGTCAAGAAAGCTGTCATGTAATTGCCTTAAATTGCATAATGGCATACAACTAACATATTCACAATTATGTAATGAATTTATAGGTAAGGATAAGTAACTGTTTTCAGTGTTGCTACGGACTGAAGGCAGGTTGGGATGGTGTTTGAAACACCGTGTTGCCTCATACTACAGAAAACATTCTCCAGTGGGTCTTGAGTAAAGGTCCTCATACTTAAAAAATTGAAGCCATTAAAAAAAATCTGCACTAAATGAACATCAGTGATTATTGTAGTTTGCCACCCACTTATGAAACTGGACATTTTGTCTTGCCTCTCCCTGTTCCTAACTGCAACACTTTCTATTTATCCAATTCCTTTAATACACTGTACCACATTTCAGTATGTGGTGCCCCTGGAGAGAGGGCACGCTTACAAAATTTAATACCTTGTGGATAATAATGGGAGCTGTCTAGTGAATTGAACAGGCAATCTATCTTTTCAACAAATTGTGCAGTGTATATTAACATCTGCAGGTAAAATATTAAATGCTACATAGGTCTCAATAACAACAGCAATTCTAACTAAGCTGGGCTGCATGTGTCGTAACTTCCATTTTAGTAAAAGAATCCTTAAAGTCAAAATGACTCCTCTGCAATTTTGGCAAGTCTTAAACATTTTGTCCTGATGCAGAAGAAAAGTCCTCTGAATAAATTCAAAACTGGCCTCCTTTTTAAACCCAAACTGAATTTTATTTCTAGTTGAGTATTTCTAGTATACTTTAATAGGTGTGGGACATCATAAATGACTGCAATAGGTAAAAAATGAAATGGACTGGATTCACTTGTTTACTGACTGCATAGTCCCTTCAGTGCTCCCCGGTTGGCTGCACTCTGATGACAAATTGTATGAACTGCCATCAGCTCTATTTGCAGTTGCTTATAACATAGATAATAAGAACTTTTAAAGTAGTACCTAGAACTGAGCTCTGAGTGAAGAGATATGCGGCTACCTGCCTCCAAATTTTGCATATGCCTCTGACCAGACTACCAACACATCATGGTCTGCACATATATTTGCCCTTCTTATATCGTGAAACCCACTGATTTGCTGCTTATTCACATCATAATAAAAAATTGTCTCCAAAGACACTTCATCAAGGAACAAAGCAAAATATTTATCATTGTTGTGCACTGCCTTGGCTTCTGCTTTTATTACATTCATCACTGCAGGACTCAATCCTGGCTTGGAAGGTGCAACACACAACAGAGGTTTCATATGAGTCACAGAAGGAAGGCAAAAATGAACTAACAAATACCTGTATGGGCAAGGGTTTTGCTTGTATAAGGACAGAGCAAATACCTTGTCTTCATATGTCCATTACCTAGCTCTTGTTGCTGCTATCGTACAAAGCTTTAAGCGGTTTTCATTCATTTTTCCCATGATGTAGCTTTGTTTTAAGTTCTGGTAGCCCTGTTAAAGCATTCCTATTAATCTTGGACTTTTTCGATTATCTGAGTCTTAAGTCTGCTTTTGAAACTCCACTAGCCAAAACTCCCTCCGCCTTCACAGCTTACAAGGACTACTCCACATCAGATGCAACTCTTTAGTTTGTCTTGGAAATCTGTAGAAATACATATTGTTAACTTTCTCCATTTAACCTACGTAACATGCAGATGAAAAACCCCGGAATTTATAGTAGTATTCAACGTCAATTTCTTGAGTGGATTATTCTGAAAGACGCAAAATTCCTTACTACATTCACTAGAAACAACTGTTGATGACATATCAGTCGTATTTAAAGAAACAAAAGGAAACCACACAAGTTGATTCGCGATTTCCATATAGCTATCACCGCTGTGGGGCTGTGTAGATGCTTTATTTGCGAAGGTTTCCACCATACTCCTAAGTTGAAGATGGGTGGGATAATCAAATGTAAACGATCTCATTATGGTACCGAGTCTTAGAGGATGCCTCTGTTAATTATACGGTTTATTATTTAAAACAGATACCAGCCACACGCATAATTTAAAGAATGTTATTTAAAGCACATCAATGCCGGTTTGGATTTGTCACAATTCCATATTACGATGTCTGTGAAAGATTTTATTACTTTTCTGCTATCGCTTCGTTCTGCAATCGTTATTGCGTACCACTATAAACAAAACGTTTTGCATTTGTGAACTTTCAACAGATTTTTTTTCTTTTTAACCGTAATAGGAACACACAAGACATGACCGTAAAGTAAAATAAAACATGAAATATGTCGTAAACATACTTGGTGTGCGTAAGTTTTCGGCACACTGCATGCTTTATTTAACTTAATATCATTCCATTTGTTTATATGTAGCTTAAAATGAAAAAAATTCTCTTCCCAGTTAATCGGATTTCGAATGAAGAAATTTTAATTTTAGGGCAGAAAATGTACACTGCGAAACGAGGCCTTAGCAGGAAAGTAAGAAAATCTGTAGGCGCCATCTTACACGGATTTGTGCTATCGCTTCGTTCTGCAATCGTTATTGCGCACCACTATAAACAAAACGTTTTGTATTTGTGAACTTTCAACAGATTTTTTTCTTTTTAAACGTAATAGGAACACACAAGACATGACCGTAAAGTAAAATAAAACATGAAATATGTCGTAAACATACTTGGTGTGCGTAAGTTTTCGGCACATTGCATGCTTTATTTAACTTAATATCATTCCATTTGTTTATATGTAGCTTAAAATGAAAAAAAATCTCTTCCCAGTTAATCGGATTTCGAATGAAGAACTTTTAATTTTATGGCAGAAAATGTACACTGCGAAACGAGGCCCTAGCAGGAAAGTAAGAAAATCTGTAGGCGCCATCTTACACGGATTTGTAATAAATCCGAAATCGGTGATGGTTTGATTCCAATAAACTTTTCTGAACCATAATTGTGGCTGGCTGCTTATTAAATTCTAAATTTTATAACTATACTGCAGCCATGGTTGCGGCAATGACTACTTACAACCTTCCCCTCGCAAAATCAGTCCCTAAACAACTTGAGTCATCCCTTTTACAGCTTTCTTTAATGGCCAACCCTCCTCCTTTATCCGGGCTTGGGACCGGCAACAGCTTCCGCAAATATACTCAACTCACTGTACAGAAGCTGCAGGCGGAGTTAAAGGGGGTTAACAACCATTTATCATTACGCATAACAAAGATAACGCGGCTTTGTATTGTAATTATCGTTCTGTATTTAAATTTCTCTCTCTCAAAGTGCGTGAGATACAGAGTCGGATATTTAAAGGAGAAAGAATGCCGAGACAAACGAGTGTGGAACCAATGCAATGAAATTTATAGCTCTTTTATTCCTGTGGGCGTAACGGTAGCAGTTCCTGGCATAAATAATTTACTTTTTGTCTCAAGTTTTCTACAGAAATAGTGTGGTACTTCAGTAGTTTAATAAAATTTTACAATGACAGCTCAGCAAGCACTCGTTACTACGTGTTTCGTAACGTCTGCACGAGATGGCAGCACGAGTATCCTCTATCTCTGACAACTAGCAGCAGTGATCTCCATAGTATAGAGATCACTGAGTAGCAGACGTAATGTACATCTGTGGTACAACTATATTTTCGCGGAGCTCATCGGATTTCAGGATATTTACCACATCTTTTAAATAAATGTTCGTCCAGATGAAACGCAAAGACAAGAACCACTGGACACGTCCAGCAAATTTTTCTATTTGCCTTTTTATTATTTATTTATATGCACGAATAGCCCTCCTTGAGGATACGATAAATGGACTGATTTGATTTGATTGATTTATTATTGGTCGATTTATTATTGGTCCTGTAGGTCATACAATTTGTACAACAAAGCACATCATGATATAGGACAAGTCAATTTGTAAAATTATGTTAAGAAGGTATACGACGAGAGATGACAGTAGTGGTACGTAACTCACATAGTAGAATACATATAGGATATATAGACAAAATATAAAAAAGGTGGTGCATACTTCACATAGCAGAATACATATAAGAGATACAGACAGAATATGAGTGACAAACAATAATTAAATTATCTTACTAAGTAGAAACATCTACAACTGAATAAACAGCTTATTGCAAATAATTAAAATTTTGTTTCAAGAAATTCATGTACGGAATAGAAACTGATTTAGTAGCAATTTCCTTAATTTAATTCTCATTATTTCTGGGTTTTTGATTGTTTTTATGTCTGTTGGGAGGTGGTTGTATATTTTAATGCCCATACATTTAACCCCATTCGCATATAATTGTGTGTTGTGGGCTATAATTTGTAACTGTGTTTTGTTTCTGATGTCATGCGTGTGGCGGTCTGCATTTCTGTCGAGGGCATCCAAGTGCTGTACTGTAAAACAAGCTAGTTCCAATATATAAGGGCATGGCAGTGGCAGGATTTTTAGGTGTTGAGATAGTGGTTTACAATGTTCAGTTCTTTTTTTACATTTCATTATTCTTACTACTTGTTTTTGTAACTTGAAAACTGTGAGAGACTCAGAGCTCTTTCCCCAGAAGATTAGGCCATAGATCAAGACAGACTCATACAGGGCATGGTACACCAGCTTCAAGGTATCTACAATGGCTGTGTCTTTTAATGATCATAATAGATAGCAGGTTTTACTAAGCTTTTGTGACAATGCCTCAATATGTGGTTTCCAATTTAGTGTGTTACTGATGGTAAGTCCAAGAAATTTGGTGTCCTGCCTGTTCATAATGTCATCTTTGCCGATAACTATAACTGCATTGAAGGGGGTTTTATTTTGTCTAGTATGGAAGTTCGTACTTACAGTTTTTTGAGTATTTATGAGTAGTCTATTTGCTTCAAACCACGATTGTAAATGACAAGTAGTTTCATTAACTGCATCTTGCAATGTGTCACCTCTACTGGTTATCAGGATATTTGTGTCGTCCGCATACAGAAAGGAACTGGCATTTGGTATGTGTTCTGGGAGATCACTTATGAACAATATGAAAAGAACAGGGCAAGGACAGATCCCTGAGAGACGCCATTTGTTGTATGTAGTATATCTGACCTGCAGTGCCTGAATGTCTCTGATTTTCTTATTTCTACATATTGCTTTCTTTGACTAAGGTAGCTATGGAGCTAATTGTGGACTACACCTCTAATCCCATACATATGGTCTTATGGAGTTTCATAAGCAGCAGCTTGTGGTCGACCATGTCAAAGGCCTTGGACTGATCAAGAAATATACAGACAGCAGGTTGTTTATGGTCAATGAAACTTGAGCACTTTTCTAGAAATGCATACAGAACATGTGTGGTGGACCTATTTTTCCGAAATCTGTGTTGGGAAGATGTGATTATGTTGTTAGAATTTAAACATATTTGTAATCTAGTTAACATACAGTAGTCAAATATTTTTGACAAGGCATATAGTATAGCAATTGGCCTATTGTTTGTCACGTCCGTTTTCTCTCCCTTCTTGTAGAGAGGTATAATTGTAGCAAGTTTTAGCTGGTCTGGAAATGTTCCCTCTAGAAATGAGGTATTTATGATATTTGACAGGGGTCCACTGATGTAATTTGAACACTTATGAAGTAAGAAGCAGGGTATCAAATCATGCCCTGCAGAATAAATCTTTTTGACTCTTTTTTTAATAATATCTTCAATTTCATGCGGTGTTGTAGGAGATAGGAAAAAGGAGTTCAGAGGAGTATTATTTTTGAAACAAGACTGTGCAGTGTTTGGAGAGTTAGTCAGGAGATTTGTGGGAGGAGAGTGAACAGTATGTAAAGAGTTGATTAGGAGATTTGTGAAACTTTCTGAAAAATAGTAGTTGAATTTATTGGCAATTTTATGTGCATTTTCAGTCTTTTGTCCTTCTATATTTAGTGTGATTTTATCCTCTATCCTTAACTTTCTACCAGTCTGTTCATTTATTATACCCCAGATGCACTAAAAAAGCTCATAATGCTAAAACAATTAGGTGCTCTTCCAACATTTATTGGAAGAGCACCTAATTGTTTTATCATTATGAGCTTTTTTAGCGCATTTTATAAATCTCCTGTATGTGTTTTTGTATTTTTTATAGTATACCTTGAACTCTTTGGATTTGCCACTGTCGAGTTTGCTAAGTCTCTGCAGCAGCCTCATCTTTTCTGATAAAGTTTTAATACCTTTTGTGACCCAAACATTCTGTTTTTTGTTAGTGATAGTCTTTGTTTTCTCTGGGAAATGGCAATTAAAGTAATATTCAAATATCTGCAGAAAATTGTCATATTTTTCATTTGTTGTTGAGGAAGTAAATACACTTTGCCAGTCTTCTTTCTCTAAGCTAAGTACAAAGTTGTTTATGTTGCTATCACTATAACTTCTACATTTAATAACTGTTTCTCCTGATGGGAGTACATTGAATGGTGGATTAAAATATATTGTTAGTGCACTGTGATCTGAAAAACCAACATTTATAATTTTTACTGTGCAATCAGTGTTAGTAGCAACCTGATCAAGACAGCTGTTTAATCTTGTAGGACATATAACTTTCATATTTAAGTTGAATGACATCATTAAATTTACTAATTGGGACTTTCAAGCAGATTCTTCAAGGAAATCAATGTCGACAGCTTCTTTGTGTTAATTTTCGTTACTTCCAGACTTCCTTCATCCTTCCAGATTGTTATTCCATTTATTCCTGAGTCCACTTTCTTCCGATTGCAGACCTCATCTTTTTTCCCATGAAATTCTGCCTTTTGGGTTGCTTCCCTAAGAAGTATTATGTTATCTATTATTGCTTCCCTAAGAAGTATTCTGTTATCTATTACATTCATTCTAAGTCCAGTGTATTTCATATCATTGTCAATTTCAGTGAACAGTGTAGGTTTGGATTTGTAGCTGGTTAGTAACTTGAAGGCCTGCTTCATTGGTCTCTTAGTATCCATTCGGTATATGTGCCCATAAAATTGTAATCTTCTTTTTCTCATCACATCAATTAGCATTTCCACTTTCAAATAGAGCTATTTATAGTTCTATATATTTTTTGTCATTTTATGTACAATACTCTGCTTTCCATAGTATCTTTCCTTTTGTACTGCTTGTTATCAGTTCTCCTAGGTACTGGTATTTAAAGAAGTTTGTTTTAGATGTTGTGTTGTGATGAGTTAAGATGTGGAAGGGTATCATTGATGTTTTTCATGAAGTGTGTTTTTTCATATGATACTTTAGCCCTATTTTGCCTGCTTCTGTCTGTAGTTCTGTGATTTGTTCTTTAGCACTATCTAGTGAGTCAGTAATTAATGCCATGTGATCTGCAAAAGTTATAAAGTCTGTGGTTATTTTATTTGGGTTTCTCCATCGTTTATTTACGGAGATACCGCGGTCAATCTTATAAGACATCACACACATCAATAATGTGTACTTAGTACCTATATATTGGTTTTAGTCTGTTATTTGATTAACATGGGATATGGGGATATATCACACAATATTTATCACCACTTTTTTCAGAATATTTTACGATATCGTATTTACTTATACATCTCGGAATGGAAGTGTGTGTATTTACAAGCAGTGCCATGCCTTGTATCGAATATATTGAAGTCTTCTGCCTTACTTACTAGCAATTCAACCACACACTTTAATGTCAAAGTAGCTTATGTTAATATATTTCACCATTTTGTTGAATATGCTAATTGCACTCATCAGTATTCCATCGTGCTCAGGTAGTTACTAACACATACTGTGTGGTTACCGAGTGGCCAACAGAAAACAAGATCAACAGCTGTAAATTATCAGTGTTTGTGGATCATGTAAGCAGGGAAGATACAGTCAAGCTAGCAGGAGTTGATGGCATACCCAGCAGAAACTTGCGGTTCTTCCTGCCAAATATTGCTGACCCCGTCACTTATTATGCAACTCCTCATTACAGACAGGCATCTTTCCTGATCAGCTAACAACATCCAAAGTGATTCCAATTCTCAAAGTTACTGGCAAACATAAAGTGATAAACTGTCGCCCCATTACATTAACAGCCTGTTTTTCAAAAGTATTAGGAAAATAATGTACATTAAGTTAATACAGTTTATAAACAAAAATGGATTATTAGCCAGTCCTCATTATGGTTTGCAAAGTAAGAAATCAAGTAAGATGGTAATCGACGAACATATAACCACTGTTTTAAAAGCCATTGATGAAAAACAACAAACAGCAGGTGTATTTTTAGATTTATCTAAAACTGTTGACATGGTAAACCACAGAACACTTATAAATAAGCTTTGAGTACTATGGTAGTATGGGATTAGCAATTCAATTCATTTATTCATTTCTCAGAGACTAAAAAAAAAAAAGTGTGCATTAGAAATGTAGATGGAAAAGTAAGAATACCTGTCAGAAGAACACCCAGTCAACTTTGTGGTACCTCAAGGGTATTTTAAACAATAAATTATGGCTGGATAACTCTGTGGTTCACCTTCTCACTACAGAGCATAGACCAAACAACATTTTGTTGATAGGACTTTCATATGGTTGCAAAAAAAGGACAATTTTTGTAGAGGGAAACATTCCACGTGGGAAAAATATATCTAAAAACAAAGATGATGTGACTTACCAAACGAAAGCGCTGGCAGGTCGATAGACACACAAACATACACATGAAATTCAAGCTTTCACAACAAACTGTTGCCTCATCAGGAAAGGGGGAAGGAGAGGGAAAGACGAAAGGATGTGGGTTTTAAGGGAGAGGGTAAGGAGTCATTCCAATCCCGGGAGCGGAAAGACTTACCTTAGGAGGAAAAAAGGACAGGTATACACTCGCACACACACCCATATCCAACCGCACATACACAGACACAAGCAGACATTTGTAAAATGTCAAATGTCTGCTTGTGTCTGTGTATGTGCGGTTGGATATGGGTGTGTGTGCGAGTGTATACCTGTCCTTTTTTCCCCCTAAGGTAAGTCTTTCCGCTCCCGGGATTGGAATGACTCCATACCCTCTCCCTTAAAACCCACATCCTTTCGTCTTTCCCTCTCCTTCCCTCTTTCCTGATGAAACAACCGTTGGTTGCGAAAGCTTGAATTTTGTGTGTATGTTTGTGTTTGTTTGTGTGTCTATCGACCTGCCAGCGCTTTCGTTTGGTAAGTCATATCATCTTTATTCTGAAACATTTTGTCAATAATTACTTTCTATATGCCTTAAATTCAGCTTGAATTATATTCAGGCCTGCAGGAGCCACAAAATACATAGGTATTCAGTCAATAAATTCCCCATCTACTGATTTTATAGTTACAAGCTCAACACTTGTAACCTTTAACACTGGATAAATCAGGGATTAATACACTGTTCTAGTTTAAATTTCTTTGATGCTGGGCCTATTAAATGGTTGCTTGATCAAAATGTGTCTCTCTCCTCTCCTCTCTTCTCTACCACATTAGGCCATGCATTGCAGTGAAAACTTTTGGGCTGTCTGTGTCTTCCATGCCGGGTGTAGAATACTCGGTGTTGCAACTGCCTAAATGTAGAAAACACACATCAGCTTTATGTGAGAAGAATGCACATTCTACATTGTGTGAACTCATGGAAGCTTCAGAGCTGAGAGACCTGGAAGGTACTTAATGCAAAGATATGTGAAGTTAATGTGTTATGTGCTGAGGAGTAATTCATCATAACATATTACAAGATAGCAGTTCTGAACTGAAGAGGGAAGTGTCTAAGCATAACGAGTTGAACATAACACTTGAGCTGTTACAACACTTACACTTCACTGCTACTTCAGGAGACCGGAACCATGTGGCTACCCATACTACTGCCCCCAACATCATGGCAAATGTGGGTGATGACCTTGGCCAACAGCTGCTGCAATATTTCCCAGTGCTAATGGACCCAGTTATTAGCGAAGAGCAAAAGAAGCCATACAACTCATCACCATATCTTAACAGCACCAGGGCAACTGGACACTGCCAGACCTCGGTGGTTAATCCCAATAAGTTACATGCTGCACAATTTGAGTTCGAGAAGGTGATTTCTAATGGATATGTGACACAATCTCACAGATGGTACAGAATAAGGATAGCTCATGAAGAATGTGTGGCAATTATAGGGGCTTAAATGCTTGCACCATTCCAGGCAGATACCTGGTTCCCATGTTGCCAAATGTAACAACAGTGTGGCGGACACTTGTGTTTTTTTTAGCATAACAGATTGTGCAAGGGCTTTCTCACAAATCCCCATGCCTCAAAACAATGAGCATAAAACTGCAGTGACAATCCTCTTTGCTTCGGAGGAGGTACAGTTTCTAGACTGTGCAGCCTTTCTCATGGGCATTTCACCTCTTCCTGAGAAGGTCAACAATAATGTGCAGATGCCTCTTGACTCCAACATTTAAAGGCCATAGATGATATCTTGGAATTTTGAACTGTTATAGGTGACACTTGTTACATTTTGCTGAGGTATATTCATGGTCAGAAAAAAACAGTACACCTTGAACGAGGTAGGGCATACATATTCACAAGACCTGTACATTAGTATGTTCTGCAGAAATGATTACCATTTGAAACACATTGGTCCGTGGGTTTGAGGCCAACACCGATATCATGGCGCAACACCATCCACTGGTAGAATGTGCTTGCGCATCTCTTTGTAATTATAAACCGAAGGTGATGGATCAATGTGACTTGAGCAGATGTGCAGGATGCCTCACAGATGTTTGCACAAACTGTACCATCAAATCAGTGTGTTTGAAAGAGGGCGAGGGCGCATTATTGGCATGAGAGAATGTGATGCATCCATCTGGGAAATTGCTGCTCATATAGGACCAAGTGTTTATGCAGTGCAATGGGTGCGTGCAGAATAGTTTATAGAAGGTCACAGAACACGACGAGATGGGTAAGATCGCACCACCCAGACCAATGGATTTCAATTTTGCTGACTATGGCAGAGAGGTACAAAAGGTGTCAGTCTCTTTCACCCAGGCCATTACCACAGACAGGAGTAGCAATTTGAGAGCCTACTGTTCAGAGAGCTCTGAGAATGTGCAGTTGCAAATATATTCAAACCACAAGCTGTCATCCTGCCAGTAACAGGGTAGCAGAGCGTATGTACAGCACATTGGAGGTGGTATTGGCTTGCTGTATGGAAGTCTCATTAGACGTACTGCCTTTAGTACTATTAGGGCTACATATTTTCCTGAAAGGGGAATTCAGTTGCTTGGCTGTTCAGCAAATCTATGGCGAGCAGTTATTAGTCCTAAGTGAATTTTCTCCTCCACACCTGACCATGAGCTATTGATTGGGCAGTCCAATGCATTCTTGCATAAACTGCTCTAGCACATGCAACAGCTCTTGTCAAAGAATCCAGGCTGACATTGTGACAGACACATTTTCTTCCATTGAGATTTAGTCAGGTATGATTTTGTGTGACTGAGAGATGACACTGTTAAATCACTACTCTCTCCACAATATCACAATATACTGGCTCCTTTAAGGTAATAGACCACAGTGATAAAACATTTGTGATTGATAAGCGTGGTAAATGGGATACTGTATCTGATGAGCATCTCAAGCCTGCTTACACACAAGACAATCGGTCTACAGCAGTGAGCGACCCATCAGAACTGTAACTCAGTGACAAAATTTACTACATGACACATCACATGTGAGATTATGCATGCCTGTTCCAGATTCTTCAGGAAACGAGGTGGTATTCGCACAGTCTAGCATGTAGGTATACTGTAGATACCTTCTGGTTAGAGGAGCTCCTGGGTTTTCTAATTCCTTTCAGGTTAGGGAGTTGAACTGTGCTGGTCAAATTTGTGATGGGATGCAGGACCACAAGAGCCACAGCTTTCCAAAAGCAGCTGATGTGGTGACCTTGATAGACAGAGCCTACCAAGGTTGAATGCAAATATTAAAATAAAATTTCTCCTGTGGTATATATATCACATTTAGTTGTGTTGACAAGGTATTTTGCCCTATGCAGAATGTATTTAATATCTATATAAAGTGTTAATCACTTACAAAACATGTACATATTTGAAATGGAATCAACTACTCCCACAATGTCCTCAATTTTCTTGCCTGAATCATCACTGCCCTGCTACTCACACATTTAGAAAAACATGAAAAATTATAGATGTCACTGTATGCTGGCAATTGACATGTTTTTTCTGTATAAATGACTGATTATTTCTATTCAAGAAATATGAGAAACATCTTTAATCTGCATTTGCATGAAAAAAAAATCTCCTACACCATACATTTTATTGCTATTGGTAGATTGCTGAGGATTTTTTAAGCTGCATATTTCACCTCCTTCTTCACCACAGTTATATTCCTTAAAGGGTAATGCAGATCATTTTCCTTTTAATGTTGCACTTGTGGATATCTTGTCACTCTCAAACACAGATGGACCGTTGATAAAAAATTTTGTAGGTGAATAAATATGCTGGGAGGCTGTGGGTAATATTCCTAGCTGCTGGAACAGACACCTGGAAGATGTATGTTTGTAAACCCTATACATAATTCTCATTAATGTCTTGTGTGCAATGAACACTTTTTGCCTAAGTGAGGGGCTACCCCAGAATATTACCCCATTGAATAAAAATATGTTAACTTAATAACTTGTGTATCACCAAATTTTGCAATTATTTTTATGGCAAAGGTAGCTGAACTAAACATTTCAGCTGGTGTACTATGTGGTTTTCCCACTTTATGTTTCCATCAATATGTACACCTAACTGTCTACCCTTTTCATTAATTCTTCTTGGTATACTAAATGAGTGATAAAATGTCAGTGGCTACAGGGTTAAAAAAAAAGCAGCATTTTAAGGGTAGGGAGGACAGCAAGAAACCAAATGTTAAGAGAGGTTAAGATTGAAACAAAGCTTCAGATTGAGAAAGAAACCAAACAACATACACTGATCAGTCAGAACATTATGACCACCTAACAAAAATCTGGTACGTCAACTTTTGGTATGTATAACAGCAGCAACATGTCATTGTTTGGAAGCAGTGAGGGCTTCATAGATCGCTGGAAGGAGCTGGCACCACATCTGCAGGCACAAGTCACATAAATCCTGCAAATTCCTGGAGGGGGGGGGGGGCAATGAGCTCTGATGCTACGTTCAATCACATCCCAGATGTGTTTGACTGGGTCCAGATCTGGTGAGCTGGGAGGCAGCACATTAACTGGAACTCGTCCCTGTGTTCCTTGAACCACTACATCACATTCCTGGCCTTGTGAAATGGCACGTTATTGTGTCGAAAAATGCCACTACTGTTGGGAAACATGGCTGTCATGAAGGGGTCTACATGGGCTGCAACCAGTGTGTGATACTCCTTGGGCATCATGGTGCCTTGTACAAGCTCCGCTAGACCCATGGATGCCCACATGATTGTTCCCCAGAGCACAATGGAGCTGCCGTCAGATTGTCTCTGTCCCATAGTATAGGTGTCAAGGAGATATTCCCCTAAAAGTTTACAAATTCGCACCCTCCCATCAGCATGATGAAGTAGGTATTGGGATTCATCTGACCATGCAACAATCTGTCACTATTCCAATGTTTAGTACCAATGGTCATGTGCCCATTGCAGTCATAGTTACCAATGTTGTGATTAACAATGGCACATGCATGGGTCATTGGCTGCAGAGGCCCATCATTAGGAGTGTTTGGTGCACTGTGTGTTCAAACACACTTGTACTCTGCACAGCATTAAATTATGATGTTAATGCTGCCACAATTCACTGCCTGTCCTGTTTGACCAGTCTCCCCAGCCTATGACTTCTGACATCTGTAATGAGGAGTAGTTACCCAAACCCACAAGTCTGGATGTGGTTTCACCACACATTGAAGACACTCACCATAGCACTCCTCAAACACCTGACAAGTCCTTCAGTTTTTGAAATGCTCATGCCAAGCCTCTGGCCCAAAACAATCTGCCCTCGGACAATCTCAGGAAGATCGCACACCTTCCCCATTCTACACATAGACAGCACAATCACGGATACTACATGCACCGTGCATATTTCTGACTAGCATTCATTCATCAGGTGATGCTGCCTTCACCTGGATGGGTTCATGTCGATGGTAGGTCAATGGTCATAATGTTCTGGCTGGTCAGTGTAATTCTGGCATATTGCATCAGCACAAACAGCTGTTGTTTCAAAACTTTTAGCAGTCAGCAGAAATTTTATTACCACCCAATTTCAACTCAGTCAGTGGGGAATATCAGCTATCTTTACGGCATCAAAATATTCGAGCACTAAATAGTAAAATTAATGTACTAATTATCTCCATTCATGAGTCACAGTCATCAAGCCCAGCTGACAAAATCTACCTCTCTGGACATTATATGACCGCTGGTATAGATGTGTTAAGTGTTAGGCACTTGATTTTGAATTGATGAGTAATCATGTACATGTAGATGTAAAAACTGACAGCCTGAAAAAAGCCGTCTTTCAAAGTGTAGTTGCATGAGTAGGACTAAAAAACAATGTGTTGATTAATGTTAACAATAATCATGTATAAGTATCCCATAAACTCACTCATTTCACGCCATTCTGATACAAGATGTTAAATTATCTACAGGGTATGTAAGTTACTAACTAATACTTTTTTATTTATTATGCATTTTTAAGCAGTAAAAAAAAATGTCTTTTGTGTACACACACACACACACACACACACACACACACACACACTCCTACATAAATAACATATGTGGTGTAACAGATATTTTAGATCCTTATTGTCTGTCAAGATACGAAATTGTCCATCATACTACGCATGATATACTCAACATAATATATAAGTTTAGTCTAAGTGAAATTATATCTCCTTTATTGTAAGTGAAATTATAATTAGTACTTAAGATCATCTTCAGGCCATATTTTGAGCCCTTTGATTGTACAAAATGCTTTTTCTCTAAGCCATTTCAGTGTGGTGTTTCTAAACATTCTCAGTGACACAGTATGTGCCTGCAACAAGTTAAATATTTTAACCCCCAATTGTCTGTAATTATCCTGAGCTTTCTTAAATCTAGCGACTGATATCAATCTGATCTTTTTGGCTTCCAAGTCTTTTCGAGCTGTAACAAAAGTGCTAGGGTATGGATTTACACAACATAATACAAGGCAAGTGATTTACATGTATTATGAAGAGTAAATGTCCAAACACAGTACCTTGTGGCACTCCCTGCCTTATATTCAAGAGATTTAACTTCAAATTATTGAACTGCACAATTTGTTTACTGTCACCCAGGAAGGATCTGATCAGGGAGTTCTGAGCCTCTAAAAATGTAACAGTAGTGTTTCTAATGGAATTCTATGACTGATAGAGTCAAATCCCTTACTGAGATCCGCAGGCATAGCATTAAAAAATTCTCTAGATTCTAATGACGGTAGTGTAAATGAAACAATACTGTCAACTGCTTCTACTGTTGACAGGCTGGACTTGGAGCCATATTGTGAGTCACTTAGAATATTTTTTACAGACAGCTTTGACCGATTTGGAGCTTTATGTAATTTTTTTAGTTTTCAGTTTAGTTTATTAGCATACTTTGCATCACTTGTGTGATATGGGAACTGTCACAATTCTTCAAATTAATACAACAAAATATAAAATTATTATTTTACAATGTTTTAAAAATGACACAATGAACTAATGCAGTGGAGTTAAACATCCTCTCTGAACAAGTAAATGAGGATTCGACATACATATAGTACACTTCAAGAACACACATTTATCACATCATTTACAGTAAAAAGAGTAAACAAATGAAATATAAAATTTACAATGAGAACAGCATGATTGTACTGATAATGAAGAAAATACAAGTGTCTGTTGGTGATTTAGGGATACAAAATATCCCTCCATGTTATAAAGACATTTATTTAACAGTTAACTTTCTAATTTCAGACTTAAATTGTCCCTCCTCTACGATTCCCTTGATGCAAATTGGCAGAGCATTATACAGATTTATTCCATAAAAACTCAAATGTTTTTCAGTTTTTGTTTTTCTTGCTGTTTCTACTGCAGATTCTTACTGGTACATATATCATCATTTTGGAAATCTGAATTTATATGTAAACTACTCAAGTGTGTTCTTGTGCATAGTACTCTTTTGAATACATACAAATATGGTGCTGTATGTGTTTTTAACTGCATGAATGAGGGCCTGCAGTGTGTTTGTGGAGAGCTGTGTGTAATAATTCTAATGGCTCTTTTCTGTAATTTAAAAATGTTTCTCAAATGAGATTTTTTTACACCCCAGAACATTATTCCGTAAGATACAATAGAGCAGATATAAGAAAAAATGCACTATCTTGCAAAATATGTGCTACAAGAGGAATTATTCTTAGTGCAAAACGAGCAGAACTGAGTTTTGAGGATATGCATATGACATGCTCTTTCCAGCTCAAGTCATGATCAATATACATGGCCAAAATTTTTGTAGACTGTACTTTCTGTGTTCCTGGTCACCCAATAATAAATGGTCATCCTTTTCATTTACTTTACTGTACTGGCATGCAATTTGTTTTGTTTAAATTAAGTGCTAACTTATTAGCATTAAACCACTGTTGCACATGATTCAGAACTTTTTCAGCTGTAGTGAATAAAGATTTTCTGTCATCACTTATAATTTTGTTTGTGTCATCTCCAAGTAACATAATTTTGTATGAACTGTTTGGGATTTTAATGTCATTATATAGATCAAGAAAAATAGTGGGCCAAGAACTCTAACCTGCAGGACACCTGCTTCCACTTTCTTAGCATGTGATGCTTTATTTTTACTTATTTTAAGGTGAGTTCCACAACTTAAGTTCTATCTTGGAGACAGGATTCAAACAATTTCCTCCCAATTCCTCCAGTGCCTATTGCCTCCAGTTTGTCAAGTATAATTTGATGGTTTACTGTATCAAAGGCCTTGGAAAGCTCTAGATTGATTCCCGCCACACTTTTGCTATTGTGTAAATTCATAACATACTCTTCTGTATAGGCTTGCATAGCTGTTTCTGTGTTGTAACCTGTTTGAAAGATATGCTGGCAATAATTCAGAATACCGAAGGTGTCAAGGTAGCTTATGAGTTGGATTTTTATCAGTTTTTCAAATATTTTTGAAAAAGATTGAAGGAAGGATATAGGTCTGTAGTTTCCTACCTTACATGCATCTCCATGTTTGAATAGTCGTCTAACCTGAAAGATTTTCAGCCTCTAGGGGAACACACCTTCACTGAATGAGAAACTGGCAATATCTATCAGTGGTTTTAAACTCTGTGAGGCAACTTTTTTTTGTGACACTGGCACTTCATCCATTCCTGCAGACATTTTTGATTTCAGACTATTACTTACTTTCAACATTTCGTGTTCATCTGTGGGACTTATTCTCAAACTGCTGACTACTTCATTGTTGTTATTTTCTCTTGTTTGATAAAGTTCTTGCTTAGTTTCTCAGGTACACTTGGAAAGTAATTATTAGTGTAACTTTATATCTTATGGAAAACTGTTTTTACTCAGTATCACAGTATCTTCAAAACTGAATTTGTAAATATACTGTACATCTGATACCAGGAAGCTCTCTCCTGAAAAATATGTACATACAAGTATTGTAAAAATGAGAGTGCAAAAGTGCCAAATTGCATTATATGTGAAAGATATCCCACTTAACTAAAGAAAATTACGTAAAATGCCCAAGTAAAGAATTTTCTGTTGCAAATTATGCTCAGAGAAACATCATAAAAATGACCCTAGCAAATAATACTCGATATAACAGTATTGAAATTTATGAAATTTTGTCCAATATCTAGGGTAAAATATATGTACATAAAAGATCTTGGGATGTAAATAAATAAATAAATAAATAAAGACAGACAAGGCTTCCATCTTTATTGTTATGTTATCTTTAGATTTAAGTACAATATCCTGTTGCTTACTGTCTCTTTCATTTCTCTTTGAACAATTTCTCATGGAGTTCTTGATTTATTGGCCGACTTCCTTATTAATCTAGCATTATTTAGTATTTTTGCTAGATTAATTATCCTTCTATACACTTTTTGTAGTTTGTTACTTTTTTTTAATTAGAATCAGTACAACCTTTCATTTCAGAGTCTTGGAAGAATTTTTTATATCAGATGTGATCCATGAATTTCTGTGTCTATGCCTATGTGAGTTGATTTTAACTAATCTTTTTGGAAAGAACATTTCAAAATCTGTCATGAAAAGATAAGAGAAAACATTGTATGAAGCAATACTGCATCTCAGGATTGGTTAGACAGTGTGATAGCAAACTGGCTACAGTTTTCAGTGGAGAAAATTGGTTTGTACATATGATGTACTGTTTTTGTATTTATCTTAACTGTGAAAACTTTAATGAGTGCATTGTGATCAGATATGCCTAGGTCAATATTCAAAACTTCTCTATCTGAGGTTTCTATATTTCAAAATAAATTTGCTATGAGACATTTTGAAGCATTTGTTAGCCTTTTAAGGTTATTTAAATTTGAATACAAATTCAAACTGTGTAAAATATTGTGTATTGTGGAACTGAATTTTAATTGGACTTTTTGCCAACACATTGGCCAAAAAAAAAAGGACCCTCCTGAACAGGCTACGAAGGCCCAACAGTACTGACTGGCCGCCGTGTAATTCTCAGCTTGTAGGCGTCACTGGACAGGGATATGAAGGGGCATGTGGGCAGCACACCGCTCTCCTGGCCATAGGTCAGTTTCTGAGACCGGAGCTGCTACTTGTCAATCAAATAGCTCCTCAGTTTGCCTCACAAGGGCTGAGTGCACCCCCACTTGCCAACAGTGCTCGGCAGACCGGATGGTCACCGATCCAAGTGCTAGCCCAGCCTGACAGCACTTAACTTCGATGATCTGACGGGAACCGATGTTACCACTGTGATAAGGCTGTTGGCACATTGTCATTAAAGTCCCCACATATAAATCTTGATGATTTCTCATCATGTGAGATGCTCAGCAGTGCCTCAAGCTTATTAATTAAAAAAATTTGTCACTATGGTGTTCAATACACTGACATGACCATTATTTTTCTCTTTTTTTCCATTCACTTGCATTGCTCTAGCCTCATTGTTCATATGCCACTGCCGGGAGTACTACATATTGCAGTATGGGTTTTTGCTCTCTCTGCTATTCTGTACCAATGAAAGAGGCGATTTGAAATGTAAACCACTGCTTGTTTACCATTCAGAAACTCCATGAGCCTTCAAGAAGAGCAAAATCCAGAAGAGGTTAAATGTGATGCGGAGATCAAACAACTACAAGTTTTGGGTGTCACGTGATCTTTTTTGTGATTGGATCAATGAAGTATCTGGTCCTTCGGTGAAAACATATTTGCTTGAGATGAATCTGCCATTCCCAATTCTTGCATGTTATGGACAATGCTCGTGCCCATTCTCAAGGCCTACGAGTCCAACTCCTTGAAGAATTTGAATTCGTCAAGATCCAATTTCTGCCTCCCAACACCACTCTGTTACTCCAGTCTATGGACCTGCAGATTATTTCCAACTTTAAGGAGCTCTGCACCAAAGCACTCTTGGAAATTACTTTGGGCTGACTGAAGCTATCAATCTCACTCCAGTGAGTTTTGGTAATATCACTTCAACATCATTGCCTGTGTCAAGATAATCTAAAAGTTGTGGGAAGGGGTTACCAAGCGAACTCTCACTTCTGCTTGGAAGAAGCTTTGGCTGGAGTGTATTGTTGAATGTGACAGGCATTTGAGGCAGTACCTGTGAAGCCTGCATTCAACGAGATTGTGGCTTTGGCCAAAAGCATTGTACTAGAAGTGGATAGTAATGATACTGATGAGCTTGTGAAAATCACAGCCAAGAAATGACCACTGAAGAGCTTATGGAGTTGCAGCATGTTTCACAGCAGGATGTTGTGGAGAGGAGTTCTTCAGAGGAGGAGGACGAGAAGGAGGAGGAGGAGGAGGCAGTAACAGCAAAGCAGCAGTCTTCTGATGCAATAAGAGAAATGCTGAAAGCATGGGAATCGGTTGCATTGTACACTGAAAATCAACACACTATTAAAGTAGTGGCTACGTGCACTAGAAATTTATTTGACGATTATGCTGTATCGCAATTTCTCCAAGTGTTGAAGCATTAGCAGAAACGAATGACTATAGATAGCTTCCTAGTAAAAAAGAATTAATTATGTTTAGTGGATAATAAAGTACATATACTGCCCTGGAACAAATTATGCTCGCTACGCAAGGTTCCACTGTACTACCAAGGAAGAAGTTAACGTTTGTAATTTTCTGTAATGTACTTCTTAGCGCTCTTATGACAAGTGTATCTTCATTTCTATTAACATCATTAGCGCCTCCTATTATTACACAGTTGATTCCAGGAGTCAGAAAATTTTCACAGAACTACCCATAAGGGATACCTGGTTTCATTACTCCACCAACTTTGAGCATAGCTTGTATGTTAGACATGGTGTCAGCTAAACCTTCTCCATGATTGCCTGAAAGTATGTAAATATCTTCTTTGTTCTTACCGATAATTGTTACGTTTGCATGTTCCCAGCATTATCTATTATTTCCTTGCTTGTTATTACAGCGTTTCGTAACTGAGTGATTTTTAGCCAATACATTTGTGGGAGTACTTCATTTGTTCTAGCATTTTCACATTTTTTGACTCACCACACGTTAAAAGTCCAAAATTATTTGCTACTGGGAGACTAGTGGTGTTCTCTTTACTATTAGCATGATGGAACTTTTTAGGCCTAATGAAGTTATCATTTTGTTCGGTTATGACAGTTTCACTACACACTGAGAAGTGTTCGATGACTTTTTCAAGTTTCTATACATACAGTTTAGCTAACATAAGATCATATTTTAATACGGCAGTCACACAGTCCTCTTGGTATTCCTTTTGTAAACATAGAATATCATGAAAATCGCAGTGCACATTTCCACAATCACAAATTACATTTCTCTCTTCTAATGTATTTAAACATTGTTGTAACCACAGACATAACTTGACTTCACATTTCACCTTCTTACTATGTTTCACACACACAAGGTTTAAAAAGTCATAGTTTTCTGCAAATCTGGTAGTTAGTACGCTTACACACACAGTAATGCAGTAAGTAAAAAAGGATGGGGACAACACAGGCTGGGTGGTAATTATTAAAACAAAATGCATTACATTTTTGGGCAGAGAAGTAAACGCTGTTATTTTTTAAGGATGCAGGGAAACAACCACTAACAAACATTCAGTTTATAAGAGGACATAATGGATGTGCTATTATATCCTCAGTTTTTTTCTCTCAAGAATAGACAATAAATGTCTTCTGATTTTGAGTAAGTTAGTATTGCTATTGCACTTTTATTATTGGTTACTTTTACCTCTTATCATTTAGAGACAGGAACTAGATCTTCAAAATTTTGGAGGAAAAGAGTTTTCATGCTTTGAGTCATGGATGTTGTCATATTTACGATTGTGTTCAGCTGCAGCAGTGTTATTCATACTGCCAGCATGAACAAAGTATGTGTTGAAATCATCTGGTGTGATACCAGCATCACAGGAATTATTTTTGCCAATATCTTTACTTCTTCCCAGATGAGTCCTGACAACAGTCCAGGCTACTTTACATTTATTTTGCAACTTATTAATATAAACGTCATTAACATTGCACTTGCTTAATCTGACTGATTTCTGCCTTATATTTCTTCTTTAATCATATGTGGTTTGCTCTTTCTTCTTCACTATCCCTTGATTTATCATAGGAAATTATTAACAGACTTAAAAGCTCTTGTAGATAGTGTGTGAAACGGCAATGCACAGATGTGAGACCATGTATCCTGGCAGTTACCTTATTTTTTCTCACTACTTTAGGGCAATTAGTTTTAAATGTATCTGACAGTGCACTGACAGTTAATGTAAATGCATTTTCAATGTGAATACGCCTACTTTCAAGCTGAATGTCATTCAAGTTTGTCATCTTTAGCCATGTTCTACACTTAATTTCACTGTAATCAGATTTTTAGTATTTAATTTAACGAAACACCTTTATGGACTGATAAAATGTGATTTATAAATTATAGAGCACAGCAATCAGTTGTCCTTTTTTTTGCAGCTTTTATTATGCAAAATCAGATTTTGGCTAGTGCCTAGCCATTATTAATGCACTAATTTCTGATCTCGGTGCATGGTAGTTCCCCGTTGTTTGGGCGTCAGTCACAGTTCTTTGAATTGGTAGTATTCAATGAACTGTGACTGATGCCCAAACAACAGGGAACTAACATGCATCGAGATTAGAAAATAGTTCACTGATAATGGCTAAGCACAAGCCAAAATCTGGTTTTGCATAATAAAACCTGCAAAAATTAGGATGACTGATTGCTGCACTGTATAATTTATAAACCACATAACAGTCACTGAGTGAACCCACTTTCTGAATGGAAGGTAACCTGATGATAAAATGTGTATTGAACAACACCACTTGATAACTGATTTGTCTCAACATTAGTAAATACATTGTCAAGGCAAGTAGTTTGTCTTGTTAAGTGATCATTAATACAGAACAGGTCACATGCTCGTAGCATACTGTGTAGGTTAATTTGTTTGTATCCTTAGTCTTATATCAATACTCGAGTCACCAAAAATTAAAATCCTATATTTATGCCATTTCTCAAAGTGTACAATCAGTTTCTGTAAAACCTGCACAGATACTTAAATATCACTATCTGTTGTGCAGTTATATAGGTACAATTATGAGTTTTTACATGGGCAGGACAATGCCACTGTTTCCAGTAAATTTTCTATACAGTTATCACTCACAGTAATGCAAGTCTATGCCACTACTAACATACATTGGTGGATGACAGAGGGGAGGGGGTGATAGAGTCCCTGTACATATTTAGCAATTGTGAAGCACTGCCGGGTAAATAAGTTTGGGTAAAACATCTTACAGGTAAGATTAGCTCTCTGAACTGCTGTAGAAAGAGCAATTTATACATTCAACATGATGATCTTGTGTTTGTTGCTTCATTCCATTTCACCATCAAAGTGAAAGTAGTCCCATACTCAGGAACTGAGCACAGGGGAGCAGATGCAGCAATCCTACATTGCTTCACTTGGTGAGGTTGCGCTGGTCATGGTCTGCTTTTGTCTTCCTTTGACCTATAACAAAGTGTCAAGTATGTATCTGTGTTGTGTGAATGACTTTGATGAGTACATGTACAGTGTACTGCTGAGTTTGTGTTTTTATGGACAAAGGGAAGCAAGAGGGTGAAACCTGATGCGGGCACACAGCCAACTCCTCCCAAATTGCACTGAGGAAGCTGCTGAGCTTAAATCCCCATCTGATGAACAGACAGTGTCACGTGCCCTCACATCGATAGACACTGTGAGAAGGTATGGAATTTAATCCAGGACACTGGCACAAAATGTGATCAGGAACTTTATGCCACCACCTATCATTCCTTTTCCAGCTGAATACTGGCAGTCAAAATTTTCCATCACCGGAATGACTCACATCCAAGTAAAAATCGACCACACAGAAGTGTGTTAGCAACCTTGGGTATGGAGATGGGGTCATTTCACCACAGTTCTAGAAATTTCTACGTGGTATGCCTACTGCAGTGTTAATATTGCCAATTCCTGTAAACATTCTCCTGTCAGTATAGTAATTCTGCCCCAAATGTCATGTAATAGTGGAATCAAACATACTTTCTACATCATTTATCCACAAAATTGAAATGCTCAGTGGAGATAAGGTGTTTATTTATTTTCATCCACTTATAAACATTTACTTCTGTCAATTTCATCAGGAGTAAAGCTGACAACTGAACATGTGATTGAAGCCTCTTCAGTGATGTGCAGATTATTACACTTAAATTAAGAAAATAGTAACTCACAACCAAAATGTAAAAAACACGACTGACTCTTCCAGCTTACATGATTAAACTCAGCAAAATATTGAGGATCTAAGTGTGCTACATAAGTCAACTAAATTGCAAATATTTAAGGATAAGTACAATCAAGTTAAAAAACAATTTCAGCAACAACTCTCAAATTTAAGAAAACAGATCCTAGGTAAGGAAATAGCTCAGTCAACAAATATATGGAAGACTTCATGGAATATAATAAATAGATATTGCAAAGCCACCACCAAGTTAGAGGCTCAAATTGTCAGAATCCAACATGAAGGAAACCTTATTAATGATCCAGATAAAATCTGCAATATATTTAATGAATATTTTATATCTTCAGCTGTGAATCCAGTTAATAACACAGGTCTGTCTTGGATGGTAAAGCCTTACCCTAGGCTGGCTACTGCTTTTGAATTTAAGGAAGTGAGTATGGAGGAAATAGGAAAAATAATAAATAACTTAAAGAATAAGACCTCATCTGGCTGGGATGGACTGAGTAGTATTATAATTAAAAAATGCAATAAGAAATTAGTCGGAAAAGTTACCTGTATGATCAACAGTAGTATTATATTGAAGAAAAGTGCAGTTCAACCTGTGCGTAAAAAAGGATCGATAGAAGAGCTATCAAACTTCAGGCCCATATCACTAATACCAACTTTTGGTAAAATATTTGAAATTGTTTTGTTGACACATCTTATTGATTATATCACAAGGAATAATTTACTAGCAGAAACACAGCATGGCTTCAGAAAGCATCACAGTACCATTACGGCAATTACCGAATTTCTCTACAAGGTGTATGATGCCGTGGATGAGGAAATGCAGACAGCAGGGATATTTCTAGACCTTACTAAAGCATTTGATTCAGTGAATCATGAGCTACTACTAAGCAAACTGGAAACTTACAATATAAATGCCACATCCATACAACTACTGATCACTTATCTAACCAATCATAAGCAGTGTACAAAGCTGAGTTATCAAATTAATGATCAGATTAAACATTTCCAATCCAGTTATGAAACAGTAAAACAAAGTGTACCTCAGGGCTCAGTAATGGGCCCTTTCCTTTTCCTGGTCTACATTAATGATTTAGAGGCACCTCTGTACCCCTGGTTAGTAAGTTATGCAGATGATACCTCACTTTTGTTCTTTTGCAAACAAATGAATGACTTGACATTAGCTGCAAGTGATGGCTTAAGTCAAATAACTTCTTACTTCCATGATCAAGGTCTAAAAGTCAATATTAGCAAATCCCAGCTATTACCATTTAAACTTGGTAATTCATACCAAACCTGTATTGATAATATAAATGGCATCAAAAAAGTAGACAATGACAAATGTAAATTTTTGGGGATATACCTAGACAAAAATCTTAGATGGGTAGACTATATCGATTTTGTATGCAATAAAATCAGCAGTTCACTGCACTTAATTAGCAAATTATCAAAATTTGCCTCTGAACAAACATTAAAACTGCTTATTATGGACAATATTTTCATATATTAACTATGGAATAGAGGTATGGGGATGTGCTGCTGATAGACACATGAACAGAGTCCTAACACTGCAGAAAAGAGCAATCAGGACCATGCATCGACTAGGAAACAGAGAGTCGTGTAGGGAAACCTTTGTACAACATAAATATCTTAATAATATATTCCTTGTATCTGTACAAATTAATAACATTCTTTGTGGACCATAAAAATAATGAAACTAAGTGCTCTGATGTGCATACCCATAACACAAGACAAAAAGATTGCTTCTTCAGAAACAGAACTAAACTAAAGACAACAGATCATAGTCCTTGGATTAATGGCCAGATATGGTTTGACAAACTGCCAAGTGCTATAAGATGCCACAGAGGTAAAGTATTCAAAAGGGAATTAAAATAATTCTTAACTCTCAAATGTTTGTACTCATAGAATGAATACTGATATTAAAATGCAGCTATTCTTAAATGTAGGCCTAACTCTTCATTTATACGATGTACTATTCTGAGGTGATTGTAATATATATTATTTTTGTAACAACATTCTGTAAATTCAAATACCTATACTATGTAACAACTGTAAGTTGCATTATGAAGTAGTGTACCATATATTGCCAAGTGCATCACCCATAAAAGGCTTCTTGTACATGTGAATTGCAAATTCCTACTGTTTGTACAAAAATTGTATAAAAATGCTATGACATTTGCAAAAGTCACCAGTTGGTGACTACATGCAAAAAAAGACAAAAAATAAACAAAAAAAGTCAATATATGTATTCCCAAATGGTGTTTGTGGATAATAATAGGTTTAGGATGAACTTAGCAGTTCACGGCCACAGTACTACAAGTGGAAATGATTTCTCCCTCTTGGTTCAAAATGGAGATTTGTATTCAAGTGCAAAAGATTGCAACAGGATGCCAGTGGACAGCAAGAAGAAAACTGAACATTCCCATGTATCCATATAAATGGAAAGTTGACATATCCAGACCACGTAGAGCTTTTAAAAGCAAGTGACCAGTCAGTGTGTAAAAATAGTTGAGATAAGGCACTAAAAGTAAGTGGTCAGTCAGTATGTGAAAATAATCAAACAGTGAAAGTGAAAGAAAAAATTACAAGTACCCAGTACATGTGTCAAAGCAAATAAGCTACTGTATATTTGTATTTTAGAACAAGTAAAGTTCCAAGGAGCAGCAGTGATTTTTTTATGGCAGGCACTGGGGAAATCACTTTGTCACTGCCATTTCTGTCCAGTATGATCAAGAAGCTAGACACAGATGTAAGCATGTAATCTGCTAGTGAAAGAAGAATGTACAAACAAAGTTAGTAAACTGATGTTCTGTTATAGAACAAACGAGACCTACTCCTCTTTGAGGATGACTCATTATTTGTACAGATAAATATCAGCCCTTGAAAAGTAAAACTGATGACCTCAGGGTTTTGTTAGGAATAAACTAAATTATGTACTAGTGAACCTGGCAATGTTTTATAATTCCTAAACATGTATGGGAATTGGATATGGATCCTAATCTCCTTCCTCCGCCCCCTCCTCTCTGTTCATCTTCTCCCTACTTACCCCATCCCACCATATCTATCTCCTCTCCCCATTTCTCTCTGACCTCAAGTTTTGTTTGTTACTAAAAATTCAGATTGAATAGTAGTATTCTATTCATAAGCCTAGAAGCCATGAATACAACATTCTTGTTTCCTGTGAAAACCGACTGCAAGGAACAAAACAGTACTTTGCTGTGTATACAATTTGTGTTTAAAAATGAATATAATGAGAAACACAGTATAAGGAAGAAACAGTGCATCTAACAGTGAGAATGAAAACAAAACTGTACATTTTCACGGCAGAACACAGCAAACATTTTTTTTCTCACAGTCCATTTTAACAGAAAACTAGTATGTTGATCTTTAAAAGAATATATGGCCTATGACTGTCTAAATGTTTACTACGGTACCATGTCAGAATTTGAAATAAACTAAACAAAAGAACTTCATGAGATTTTTGGTAACAATGTTTCCCTATTATATTTGTATGTCATTTATATATTAAAAATATTTAGCCTACATACATGAAAATGTTTATTACAGTAATATGTAAAAGTCTGAAGGAAATCAGTGAAGAACATTTTGAGATTTCTACTAACATTGTTTCCCCTGATGACATGTATTAAAAAAGTTTGTAACCTCTTTCCATCTAAGTGTTTATTAGAGTGTTGTGCAAATATTCAAAGTAAATCGGTCAAGTACATTTCCAGATTTTTGGGAGCAATGTTAAATGATGACTTGTCTTTATACAGCGTGTTCTCATAAGAGCGCGCAAAAATTTAACAGGAAATAGAAGATGCTCCAGTGAACAATTTGAGGTGGGGAACCTTGGGTCAGAAGAGCCAGCTGAAGGAGGTAATAGGAATAAAATTACATTACTGTGTACGTTTTTACTTACATTTGTTAACTGCAGAAGCCATCATTGACACAATGAATGTACCATTTGTAATGTATCTTAGAAAATGTGCTAAAACTGATGGCCATGAACCTCAATGCAAGCATGACAAGATTGTGACACACACTGACAAGTATCTCCGGTGTGTTTCGAATCACATCACAAGCAGTTACAATTCTGGAAACTAATTCCATCTCTGTATTGACTGGGGTCTCATACATAGGTGACTTTAGATATCCCCATAGGAAATGATCAGTGGGATTCAGGTGAAGTGCTCTTGCAGGCCACAGAACAGTACCTTCCTTTCCAATCCAGTGACCAGGATATACTGTACCAGTACTGCTCCATCGTATTGTACTGTACATCTCTGTATAGCACTGAGAAATGAATGAATCTGTTGTTGATTCACAGCACGTTCTCTCAAGGGACAATGTAAGTATGATACAACAGAGTCACCTTATGGACAAGTAAAGTAAACTAAACCTGCATCATGACTTCCTGGTAATCAGATTCATCCTCCTCCTTTCCCTGTAAGAAGTAATGAATATACATGTAAATAAACAGAACAGTACATGAACGCATGTTAGTTGCAAACTTATAATTGTGTCTGTATACTGCTCAACAGATTGTGATATTGAAGTATTTGTGCAAGCTTTACAGAAAATGATTACACACCTGAGAAATGTCCTAAATAAAGGACTTAAAATTTTTGATGATGTAAATACTGATGTAAGGCTAATGACACTTAAACAACTTAACCTTCTCAGTATGCTAAGATCACATGCCCTGTTCCATATTAATGATAACTAAAGAGGCCAAATGGTTGCCTTCATAATGTAATTACTAATGTTGAGACAAATCAGTATGAAACAGGGTTGTTCAATACACATTTTATCATACCATACAGGTATTCAGTTACAATTAAAAACTAAAACGTCTGACTCCAATGAAATGAAGTACAGTAGGCTTCTGAATATGGATGTAATGTTGCTAACCTCTTAAGCAAGTACTTTGTTTATGTTACTGACAACTTGGGGTTATCAGGTTCAGTAAACAGTGCAATGGAATATCTGACGCCAGTCATTGCAAATAACTTCACTAAAATAGAAATGACACTCACTTCTCCTGAAGAAGTAACAGCTATAATAAAATCGTTAAAATCAAAGTACTGTAGTCATTATGATAACATATCAATGAAGTTAATCAAAGAGTGTTCATCTGAGTTGAGTGCTGTCTTATGTTATTTGTGTACTCAGTCTCTTATCAGTTGAAAATTACGAGACTGGCTAAAATACACTGAAGTTAAGCTTCTTTACAAGATGAGGGATAAAGAGATACGGGCAAACTATTGATCACTTTCACTTTTGCCAGCTTTTTCAAAAATATTTGAAAAGGATGTGTGCAAGCATCTTCTCAATATACTGACAGTAAATAATATATCCCCATCACAGTCTGAGTTCCTTATGGGTTCCAATACAGAGAAGGCTATTTACACATACAGTGAGAATGTACTTAATTCATTAGATAAAAATTCAGAGTCAGCTGGCATTTTCTGCAACCTGTCAAAAGCCTTTTACTGTATGAATCATAACATTTCCTTAAGTAAATTAGAATACAGGGTGCCCATTAAGTTCCTTTACAAATTCAAAATTTTATTACAACGGCAGTTGTAGAAATATTTTAACAACATTCCTTCTATTGTAATCAGTGTTTATAAAAGTTTTTTTCACGGTGTTTAATAGCCCTCTATATGGGCACCTTTAGTTGCATGAAGCACATCAGGACAGTACTCAATTTCTTGCCATGTTTGCTGTAGCATAGTGTCATGAATGGTGGCAATGGCATTACGAATCGTTTGCTTCAAGTCAGCAATGTCCCGTATCCGTGTTTGATACATGATATCTTTTGCATACCCCCATAAAAAAAAGTCCAAGGGAGTGATATCTGGTGAATGTAGTGGCCAAGGAATTGGCCCATCCATCCCAATCCATTTGCCTGGAAATGTTTCATTGAGGAACTGACAAACATGCAGTCCCCAATATGGTGGTGCACCATCTTGCTGGAAAATGGTAGTGGGTTTTAAATCAGTCAGTTGTGGTGCTTCATATTCGGTCAGAAGGTCGAGGTAAACATCTGCAGTAATTGTTGACTTATTGAAGAAAAATGGACCAATTATTCGGTTGCACATGATTCCACACCACACATTCACTTTTGGACTATCCCAGTGAAGCTCCCTAGTCACATAGGGGTGTTCATCCCCAGATTTTCACATTGTGTCTGTTTAATGTCCCAGAAACATGAAAAGTTGCCTCATCACTGAAACTAACTCACTTGAGGAATGCTTCATCCTCTGAAAGGCATTCCAGCATGTTGAGTGAAAACTCTGTCCATTTTGGCTTATCATTTGGCTCAAGTGTCTGTAACAGTTGCTCTTTGTAAGTGTACAACCATAAGTTCTTGTGGAGGACCTTATGCATTGTTGAACGTGGTAGTTGCAACTGTCTAGCAGGAGTGCAGATAGACTTCGTAGGTGAACGAGTGAAAGTGTTTAAAACGTGATCGATGTTTTTCTCAGATGTTCTTGGTCGCCCGCTCCTCCCTTTATCTAACACTGTGCCTGTCTCCATAAATTTTTTGTGCCATGCACAGATTGAAGGGCGCAGTGGTGGATCTCTTCCATACTTCGTTCTGAAATTTCATTGAGTCTCAGTTAACCAGGACACACATTGTACCTTGCCTTGAAGAGTTGCCATTTTGTAGAGGTTCAGTTCCTTCCATCTACAGAGTACCAGAAACACAAAATTTTAGTATATATAAAAACTTTGGTAAACAGTGATTACAATAAAAGAAATTTTGTTAAAATATTTCAACAGCTGCTGTTGCAATAAAATTTTGAAGTTGTAAAGGGACTTTATGGGCACCCTGTACTACGGTGTCACTGGCAGTGCTGCAAAATGGTTCGAGACTTACTTAGCTAACAGGAAACAAAGGGCGCCATTGCAAAGTACCTGTCGAGTAAGCAATCAGCCTTCATCTGATACGGAATTAATGACAGTGGTGTTCCTCAAGGTATGTCCACCACTCCCATTTCTGCTACAGATCTGGAGCCAGATCCAGATCCAAAACCACAACAACTAGGAAACAGTATTCTACACACATTTGTGATGAATACTGGTGCTAGTGTTATAACAGCTTTAAATGTTCCACCTGCTTCTCCTGTAACTTACGAAGCCAAAGAATGCCACAACTCTAACTGTGATGATCATAATCATAACAGTTTGATATGGTTCACGCAATTTCACATGCTTACCGATACTACATCTCTCTGGTACATGAGTTTACATACTTAGTTGTTGACCCACCTTTCAGTTCTCTGGAAGTCTCAGTGTCTTGCACCCGAACTTAATCACGCACACACACACACACACACACACACACACACACACACAGCAGGAAAAGACAAAGAAAAGAAGAAAGCTGTCAAGCAAGCAGTTGACAGCACATGCATACAGCAGCTATGTTACAACTTATCTCATTAAATTGAAGCTACCTTAAAATAATTCAAATAGAATAATCAATAATGAGAGTGACAGGCTATGTATACACAACTCAGAGCCAATATCAGTTAAATTAAATAAATCATATTAAGATGGGACCTCACCAAAACCACAAGTGTTTCAAATTGTACATAGGACATCCCACATATGCAGCAGCTTTCTTATTGTACAGTCTTCTAGGTGTGAATATGCTGATGATAATTTATCGTCGTCCAACAGTCCTCGGGATCCATATGTTAAAGTAAAATCAATAGAGAAGTATGGCATTGGTGTGTACACTGCCCTTTGGGTTGTTAATCAGTCTCGAGAATGACTATAAGACATTTTCCAAAACTGAACATCTGATTAGCAATAGCGATTTCGACCTTTGTTTGTATGTATGAATTTGGTGGTACTTCACACAGAACATTTTACATTTATGCTGTAACTTGGAACTCACAGAACAGGTGTAGTTCTCACATGTCTTAGTACTATCCATTGAAATATCATGTTTAGGGTTCCTCATTTCTACTGCAGACTCTAATCCACCACATCTTGGAAGCTGGACATTCCGTACAAATATATGGTCAGCTGTATAATTTTTGAACTGGTAGACAATTTTTCCTCTTTCTACAGTGAAATATATTCAGATGAAAACGCTTCCTACTGAATCAGATGTATGCACACAAGGTGAGAGCACAAGACATACACAGTGTACATGTATTGATGATGATTTATTGCTACCTAAAACTCCTTAAACATACATTCAGCTAGCATGTTTCACACACTATGGTCAAAGACTTTAAGAGGGTGAAATTACTATGTTGGTCACCAAATACAACAGCAACTCTGTGATACAAGTCATTTATAGGTTTCTGGAAGCATGTAAAGAGAATTGTTTATGAAAGTTAGGCAGCAGTAGCCGCCCGAGACACAAGCAGCAACATGGATGTAACCGATTTTGTGACTTTTACGAGTTCCTAACCAGGAGAGAATTTTATAATATCATCTGTGTGCTTTAATAGTTTAGTTTCTTGAGATTCTGCATGTTTATGTAAAATCTAATAGCCACAGTTCTCATGTTTACATTTGCATTGGAAAGTAAAGCAATTTTGTGGCATATTACAAGTTCCTAATCAGGGACGAATTATTTAGTTTCACCTGAGTGCTTCAGTAGTTAGGTTTTTGAATCTCTGCATATTAATCTAATTTGCTGTTGTTGTTGTGGTCTTCAGTCCTGAGACTGGTTTGATGCAGTTCTCCATGCTACTCTATCCTGTGGAAGCTTCTTCATCTCCCAGTACTTACTGCAACCTACATCCTTCTGAATCTGCTTAGTGTATTCATCTCTTGGTCTCCCTCTATGATTTTTACCCTCCACGCTGCCCTCCAATGCTAAATTTGTGATCCCTTGATGCCTCAGAACATGTCCTACCAACCGGTCCCTTCTTCTTGTCAAATTGTGCCACAAACTCCTCTTCTCCCCAATTCTTTTCAATACCTCCTCATTAGTTATGTGATCTACCCATCTAATCTTCAGCATTCTTCTGTAGCACCACATTTCGAAAGCTTCTATTCTCTTCTTGTCCAAACTATTTATCATCCACGTTTTAGTTCCATACATGGCTACACTCCATACAAATACTTTCAGAAATGACTTCCTGACACTTAAATTTATACTCGATGTTAACAAATTTCTGTTATTCGGAAATGCTTTTCTTGCCATTGCCAGTCTATATTTTATATCCTCTCTACTTCGACCATCATCAGTTATTTTGCTCCCCAAATAGCAGAACTCCTTTACTACTTTAAGTGTCTCATATCCTAATCTAATTCACTCAGCATCACCCGACTTAATTCGACTACATTCAATTATCCTCATTTTGCTTTTATTGATGTTCATCTTATATTCTCATTTCAAGACACTGTCCATTCCGTTCAACTGCTCTTCCAAGTCCTTTGCTGTCTCTGACAGAATTACAATGTCATCGGCGAACCTCAAAGTTTATATTTCTTCTCCATGGATTTTAATACCTACTCCGAATTTCTCTTTTGTTTCCTTTACTGCTTGCTCAATATACAGATTGAATAACATCGGGGAGAGGCTACAACCCTGTCTCACTCCCTTCCCAACCACTGCTTCCCTTTCATGCCTCTCGACTCTTTTAACTGCCATCTGGTTTCTGTACAAATTTTAAATAGCCTTTCGCGCCCTGTATTTTACGCCTGCCACCTTTAGAATTTGAATGAGAGTATTCCAGTCAACATTGTCAAAAGCTTTCTCTAAGTCTACAAATGCTAGAAACGTAGGTTTGCCTTTCCTTAATCTTTCTTCTAAGATAAGTCGTAAGGTCAGTATTGCCTCACGTGTTGCAACATTTCTACGGAATCCAAACTGATCTTCCCCGAGGTCAGCTTCTACCAGTTTTTCCATTTGTCTGTAGAGAATTCACGTTAGTATTTTGCAGCTGTTAGTATTTTGCAGCTGTAACTTATTAAATCTAATTTATTAGGCACAATTCCTGTGTTTTTGTCAGGGTCTGCAGTAGAGTTGCACAGCACATGCCGATAGTCTGTTTATCTGCATGGTTCAGTTTTCCATGATCTTTGATATGGACAGGGACTGCGATTGTTGAGTGCTGATGCGAGCCAAGTTAATGACATTTCTCTCTCTGCTTCGGGCTGTGATGGCTTTGGTTACACAGCTTGAGGCTGCAGTGGATGGGTACAACTTTTGTGGGCCGGCCGTGGGAATCCAACGGATGTCCAGCACATCTGACTCCTCCAATCAGTTCTTACTGGTGGCCAGCCCAGTTACTACTCACACTGAAGTTGACCCTTTACCTGTGATCGAGTGGAAGGTCGCCCTGCGGTGTACCAGGCAGTGAAAGACTTCCCAGGTGGCTGCACATAAGGCCTCCCCGATTTTTCTGACAAACAAGTTCCAGGTGCTGTCTGTGGCTGACACTGTCACTGAGCCAGATGCTATCGCCTGTCCTGTTTCAGAGGAAACCTCTCAGCCTGAAAGATCCACACAATCACAGAGGGTGAGATTATTGATAATTGGGAGCTCCAATGTTAGGCGTGTCATGGGGAACCTTAGGGACATGGCTGCCAAGAAGGGAAATAAAACCAATGTGCACTCTGTGTGCATACCAGGTGGTGTCGTTCTAGATGTGGAACGGGTCCTCCCAGATGCCATCAAGAGCACAGGGTGCACCCAACTGCAGGTGGTTGCTCACATCGGTACCTACGATGTGTTTCACTTTGGATCAGAAGAGATTTTCTCTGGTTTCAAATGACTAACAGAAGTGGTAAAGGCTGCCAGACTTGCTTGCAAGATGAAAGCAGAGCTGACCATTTGCAGCATAGTCAACAGGAACGATTGCGGACCTCTGGTACAGAGCCAAGTGGAGGGTCTGAATCAGAGGCTCAGACGGTTCTGTGACTATGTAGGCTGTGTATTCCTCAACTTGCACCAAAGGGTGGTTGGGTTTCAGGTTTTGCTGAATAGGTCAGGTATCCACTATACGCGGGAGGCAGCTAGATGGATAGCAGGGGCTGTGTAACATGGACTGGGCAGTTTTTTAGGTTAGAGGGTCTTGGGAAAACACATGGGCTTCAGTCACAAAGGGTGCAGGCCGAACACAGGAAGAATATAGATACAGGAACCATTGGCATAACAGTTGTAACTAGTCATAGTTGTGCTGGGAAAGTACCAGAGCTCTAAGTGCTAATAGAAAACACTGATGCTTAAATAATTATAGGCACTGAAAGCTGGCTAAAGTCAGAGATAAGCTCAACCGAAATTTTTGCGAAGAACCTAAAGGTGTTTCGTAAGGATAGGCTAAACACAGTTGGCGGTGGTATGTTTGTTGCTGTTAGAAGTAGTTTATCTTGTTGCAAAATTGAAGTAGATAGTTCCTGTAAGTTAGTACGGACAGAGGTCATTCTTGGCAACCAGAATAAAATAATAATTGGATCCTTATACTGACCTCCCAATTCACATGATACAGTTGCTGAAAGGTTCAAGGAAAACTTGAGTTTGATTTCAAACATGTACCCAACTCATACAATTATAGGTGATGGTGACTTTAATTTACCCTCGATATGTTGGCGAAAATACATGTTTCATTCCAGAGGTACACACAAAACATCATCCGAAATTGTGCTAAATGCATTCTCTGAAAATTATTTTGAGTAGTTAGTTCATGAGCCCACACGAATAGTAAATGTTTGTGAAAACACACTTGACCTCTTAGCAACAAATAATCGTGGGTTAATAATGAGCATCAAAACGGATACAAGGATTAGTGAACATAGGGTTGTCATAGCAAGATTGAATATTGTAACCCCCAAATCGCCCAAAAATAAACCTATTTAAAAAAGCAGATAAAAATTCACTTGACACCTTCCTGAGAGACAATGTCCACTCATTCCAAATTAACAATATACGCGTAGACCAGGTGTGGCTTGAATTCAGAGAAATAGTATCAGCAGCAATTGAGAGATTTATACCAAATAAATTAACAAACGATGGAGCTGATCCTCCTTGGTACACAAAATGGGTCGGAACACTGTTGCAGAAACAACAAAATAAACATGTCTAATTTAAACAGACGCAAAATCCCCAACATTGGCGATCTACAGAAGCTCAAATGCAAGATGCTTATAACAGTTTTCACAATGAAACTTTGCCTCAAAACCTGGCAGAAAATCCAAAGAGATTCTGGTCCCATGTGAAGTATGTTAGCAGCAAGACACAATCAATGCCTTCTCTGCGCGATAGCAATGGAGATACTATCGAAGATAGTGCTTCCATAGCAGAGTTACTAAACACAGCCTTCCGAAATGCATTCACAAGAGAAGATGAAGTAAATATTCCAGAATTCGAATCAAGCACAGCTGCCAACATGAGTAACGCAGAAGTAAATATCCTCGGAGTAGTGAAACAACTTAAATCACTTAATAAAAGCAAGTCTTCTGGTCCAGACTGTATACCAATTAGGTTCCTTTTAGAGTGTGCTGATGCATTAGCTTCATATTTAACAATCATATACAACTGTTTGCTCAACGAAAGATCCAAATCCAAAGACTGGAAAGTTTCACAGGTCACACCAATATTCAAGAAAGGTAGTTGGAGTAATCCCCTAAATTACAGGCACATATCATTAACATTGATATGCAGCAGGATCCTGGAACATATATTGTGTTCAAACATTATGAACATTTCCCGTTGGCTTTTGACACTGTACCACACAAGCAACTTGTAGTAAAATTGTGTGCTTATGGAATATCATCTCAGTTATGTGACTGGATTTGTGATTTCCTGTCAGAGAGGTCACAGTTTGTAGTAATTAACAGAAAGTCGGTTTCCAGATGATGCTGTCGTTTATCGACTAATAAAGTCATCAGAAGATCAAAACAAATTGCAAAATGATTTAGAAAAGATATCTGAAAGGTGTGAAAATTGGCAGTTGACCCTAAATAACGAAAAGTGTGAGTTCATCCACATGAGTGGCAAAAGGAACTCAATAAACTTCAGTTACACTATAAATCAGTCAAATCTAAAGGTCATAAATTCAACTAAATATTTAGGAATTGAACAACTTAAATTGGAAGGCATACACAGAAAATGTTGTGGGGAAGGCTAACCAAAGACTGTGTTTTGTTGGCAGGACACTTAGAAAATGTAACAGATCTACTAACGAGATTGCCTACACTAAGCTAATCTGTCCTGTTTTAGACTACTGCTGCACGGTGTGGGATCCTTACCAGATAAGATTGACAGAGTACATCGAAAAAGTTAAAAGAATGACAGCACATTTTGTACTACTGTGAACTATGGGAGAGAGTGTCACTGAAATGATACAGGATTTGGGCAGGACATCATTAAAAGAAAGGCGTTTTATGTTGTGATGGAATCTTCTCACGAAATTCCAATCACCAACTTTCTCCTCCAAGTGTAAAAATATTTTGCTGACACTGACCTACATAGGGAGAAAGGATCACCACCATAAAATAAGGGAAATTAGAGCTTTTACAGAAAGATACAGGTGTTCATTCTTTTCGCACACTATACGAGATTGGAATAATAGAGAATTGTGAAGGTTGTTCGATGAACCCTTTGCCAGGCACTTAAATGTAGATGTAGTTGTAGATGTAGAAATCCACATCCAATTATGACTTGAAAATTATGGTACATTCACATTATTCCTATAAAATGACAGTCAGCAATGGTAAATGTATGTGACGACACGGCGATATCTTACAAGAGTAAGACATTGCAACACAACATTTCAACATCAAAAACAGGCACCAGTGTGCGACACTAGTCCACAGCACACCCTGGATTTAATGCTGAGCAGAAGTCGGGAACACTAATCTTATTTTCCAACAGATAGTTGACAATGTAATCACAAAGCAGGTTAAGAAACGTCCCTCTCACACTGAGAATCTCCATAGGGATCCATATCTCAAGAGTCCAAGTCACACAGGTTCAACACACTTGAATGCTTAAAGTTACTTGAAAGTGGTCCACATCTGTTCTCCCATTGCTCCTTATGCAAGTGGAATTACAAAAGGGGCCAACTTAGCAGTGATGTAAGATATTCTCCACAATGTCTTATATGCAGGCATGCAGAGTATTCATTGTTGTTACTTTAAGGTTTAGGGATTAGCAGAAACAACATCAAATTATTTAACACCACGCATCAGAAACTGCACATCACACCTCTCCTTTGTGGTGAATTGTAATGGTGCTTGTACAGGAAAATGTGCTGTAATAGTTCATACAGACATATGTGTTGCTTTGACTCAGTTGGTATAGCACCACACTAGTGGCTGTAGATTAGTAGTAGTAGATCATTCCACAGATTCGAACAGTATACCCCATGGCAAATCGGTATTATAGATTCATACTATGCATTGCAATAGGCTCTTAACTAAGTGTAGTGGTAAATTCAGAAGGATTCTCAGCCAGCTGCACCACAGCGACTCTCACTATCTCGATGGTTGACATTATTATTTTTAAGTAACACTGATTTTCATCATAGGATGGCAATGTAAATTTGATATTGGTGGAAACAAAATGTTAAACAACATCTATATTTTTAAGTGGTTCCTCACATGAATTATAAGTGTTTTACATTGTAAATAGTACATTTAACATTTCCGGCAGATTTATCTCCATCACTCAGCCGTAGCGTCCAGCCCTACTAACTGTCAAGAATATATTGGCCAACTTGACCACCTTGATATAAGACTCAATTGCACTGGTGGAACTCACAGGCTGTTATGAATGAATGAATGAAATTTTATTGTCATTTAGCTATTACAGCAATTGACAAAGTTAAGTTACACATATACAAGTTATACAGCATATATACAAGTGTTCAAGATCAATATGTCACTATTGGTTTTCCGTAAAATACAATATTTAAAATGAAATAATATGAAAACATTGCACCATGAATCACTCAGTTAAAGAAATTATGCTGCACTCTCCAAACTGGTACCACTATGATATTTTACAGCAATAAAATTCCTGAAGTGAGTAGCAAGGATTTGCACCTAATCAACTGAATAATTTGTCTTTAAATAAATCAAATTGAGTTTCTACCACATTCTAGTGGCAGTTTGTTAAACATCTTCATACCCACCACTCCGTAGCTGTTCAGTGACTTGGATAATCTGTAGTAAGGTATGTCGAGATGGCTACTATTTCTGGTTCCGTGAGAGTGTACATCTCTTCTATGATGGTACTCTGATAAGTTGCTCTTTATATGCAGTAGAGCAGTGTAAATATACATGTTTATAACATTTAATATTTTTAATAAACGATTTATTGCAGCAAAATAGCCATTATATGAGGGCAGTTCAATAAGTAATGCAACACATTTTTTTCTGAAACAGGGGTTGTTTTATTCAGCATTGAAATACACCAGGTTATTCCCCAATCTTTTAGCTACACAACACTATTTTTCAATGTAATCTCCATTCAATGCTACGGCCTTACGCCACCTTGAAATGAGGGCCTGTATGCCTGCACGGTACCATTCCACTGGTCGATGTCGGAGCCAACGTTGTACTGCATCAATAACTTCTTCATCATCCGCGTAGTGCCTCCCACGGATTGCGTCCTTCATTGGGCCAAACATATGAAAATCCGACGGTGCGAGATCGGGGCTGTAGGGTGCATGAGGAAGAACAGTCCACTGAAGTTTTGTGAGCTCCTCTCGGGTGCGAAGACTTGTGTGAGGTCTTGCGTTGTCATGAAGAAGGAGAAGTTCGTTCAGATTTTTGTGCCTATGAACATGCTGAAGTCGTTTCTTCAATTTCTGAAGAGTAGCACAATACACTTCAGAGTTGATCGTTTGACCATGGGGAAGGACATCGAACAGAATAACCCCTCCAGCGTCCCAGAAGACTGTAACCATGACTTTACCGGCTGAGGGTATGGCTTTAAACTTTTTCTTGGTCGGGGAGTGGGTGTGGCGCCACTCCATTGATTGCCGTTTTGTTTCAGGTTCAAAGTGATGAACCCATGTTTCATCACCTGTAACAATCTTTGACAAGAAATTGTCACCCTCAGCCACATGACGAGCAAGCAATTCCGCACAGATGGTTCTCCTTTGCTCTTTATGGTGTTCGGTTAGACAACGAGGGACCCAGCCGGAACAAACCTTTGAATATCCCAACTGGTGAACAATTGTGACAGCACTACCAACAGAGATGTCAAATTGAGCACTGAGTTGTTTGATGGTGATCTGTCGATCATCTCGAACGAGGGTGTTCCCACGCTCCGCCATTGCAGGAGTCACAGCTGTGCACGGCCGGCCCGCACGCGGGAGATCAGACAGTCTTGCTTGACCTTGCGGCGATGATGACACACGCTTTGCCCAACAACTCACCGTGTTTTTGTCCACTGCCAGATCACCATAGACATTCTGCAAGCGCCTATGAATATCTGAGATGCCCTGGTTTTCCGCCAAAAGAAACTCGATCACTGCCCGTTGTTTGCAACGCACATCCGTTACAGACGCCATTTTAACAGCTCTGTACAGCGCTGCCACCTGTCGGAAGTCAATGAAACTATACGAGACAAAGCGGGAATGTTTGAAAATATTCCACAAGAAATTTCCGGTTTTTTCAACCAAAATTAGCCGAGAAAAAAAATGTGTTGCATTACTTATTGAACTGCCCTCGTAGTTATACATTAGATGACAATTATTTGAGAGTGAATTACAAGGATGTGTTGAGTGTCTGCGTTTATAACAGTTAATATTTTTAAGTTGATAAAGAGTAGTTTGCAGTGGGCCTGTTTATCACTGTTTGTGATAATTCGAATTACTTTCCTCTGAAGTACCAAACTGTCCTGAAGGTGTGAACTATTGCCCCATATTAAAAGCCCATAAGATATAATGCTTTGAAAAAAAGCAAAATAGGCTGATCTTACATAGGCCGCAGGTACATGGTTTTTTATATTCCTTAACAAATTCACCACTCTAGACAGCCTTGCACTAATGTATTTAATATGTGGTTCCCAAGTCAATTTACTATTATGACAATACCTAAGAACTTAACACTATCCATGAAGTCTTCTACTGGCAGAACTCTTAAACTAAATACAGTATTTTGAGTTTTACTCTCATTAAGCAGGAACCAATTGGCTCGAAACCATACTGATGCCTGTGATATTGTGTCATTTGCCACATTTGTCTGAGCTGATATTGAAAAAAGTGGTATCATCTGCATAGAGAATGGAGTGAGTATTTATGTAAGATGGTAGATCGTTTGTCATTAGGATAAATAGCAGAGGTCCTAATACTGAGTCTTGTGGCACATCGCACTTAACTTCAGCTAGCTGTGATCTCTGTTTACCAATACAAACAATTTCTTTGCATTTGCTGAGGAAAGATTTGAAAATGACGTCAACTTCACTGTTTGTGATTCTGTAATAAACTAGTTTGTTGAGGAGTGAAATATGCTCCACACAATCGAAGGATTTGCTTAAATCACAAAATGTAGCCTGAGCAAAATTTTTTCGTTCATAAGCATTAAGTACTTTTTTAATCAGGGAGTCAATGGCATGGACTGTGGATTTTCCCTTCCTAAAGCCAAATTGTACCACAGTAATAATGTTATTACATGTCAGATAATCAAACAACTGGGAGTTGATGATGGATTCCAAAACTTTAGATAAAATAGGTGTCACAGATATTGAGCGATAGCTAGATGGGCAATTTTTGTCTCCTTTTTGTAAATGGGCACCACCCTGGATAATTTTAATGCATCTGGGAATACTCCTTCAATTAGACATCTGTTTATACATTTAGTAAGAGGATATACTATGTGCCCAATTATCTTTTTTAACATATTACAAGAAATACGGGAGGACGACAGTTCAATCCCGCATCCGGCCATTCTGATTTAGGTTTTCCGTGATTTCCCTAAATCACTCCAGGCAAATGCCGGGATGGTTCCTTTGATATGGCACAGCCGACTTCCTTCCCCGTCCTTCCATAATCCGATGAGACCGATGACGTCGCTGTTTGGTGTCTTCTCCCAAACAACCCAACAACCAACTACAAGAAATACCATATATATTTTCACTATCAGAGGTCCTAAAATTATTTACAATTATTAAAACAACATCTGGTGTGACCTCTGTTAAAAATAATTTATCTTTCAGGTTGTAGTCTACATTATGATATTTAATTAGATCAGTTACAGTTTCTTGAGGCCTCCCAATGCTTTCCCTAATTTGGTTAACAGATTTTATACAGTAGTAATTAAATTCATCTACTGAAATTTCTACCCCAGCTTTCTGCTTGCTTTTGGTCACTGAATTTATTATAGTCCATGCTTTTTTGCATTTATTTTTTGATGACTCAGTGCTGACTACGTTACGTCATTTTTTGGCCTCATTTAAAGCATACTTATGTTCCTTTTGTGCTCTTGAGTACCTTTGTTTAGTCATATCAGTTTTCTGAAGTCTGTAAGAATCTCTATACAACAACCACCTCCTTTTCATATTGGCCAGTTGAGCAGTATACCATGGATTCTTATCCCTGTGCCTATTACTGTTTCTTTTAAGGTTAACTTTACATTTGCATTGAGGGCAGTTGGTCTCCAATATATTTAAGAAAGAATGAAAAAAATCTATTGAACAATGTATTGGCAGAGCCCTGAGCATTATTGTTAAACATATGTGACCAGTCATAATTACTGATTGAGACCATCAAATTAGACAATTTTTCTTGCGTTATTGGTCTTGTGATGACTATTTTAGGCTCTTTAAACTCCTTATAGTCCATATTACCTATTTTACTGAGTCATGGTCTGAGAAATCGAAGACAACCACATCTGAAGACAGTAACTCTCTATTTACATTTGTAATTATGTTGTCGAGACAGGCATACTGTCTTGTGGGTTTGCAGTTCATAAAATGAAGCTGAATTATTGTAACAGGTTTTTAAATTCTTTTACAGTGTGCATGTCTTTGTTTACATCAAATGTGGCATTGATGTCACCACCAATCACTATACTATATTTCTTCCACTGAGGTCTAAGAAAGAAATTTAGTAAAGTCTCAGGTTTTTCTAAAAATATTAATGGACTTCCATCTGGTGATCTATAAAGAGATACAATAGCAAGTAACTAGCACTGTACACTATGGAATGCCTGTGTGGTACTGAGAGTGTTGACGGCGATCATGAAAGCTGTAGTTTGGGAAGTATTTTGCTACAGTTGGGGTGTGTTTTTGGATATTTTGGTACAGTTTGAAGACATTTTGATATGTTGTATTTTGATGTAACATATATGGCATGAAATGTTATGCAGCCTCCACTGCTCAGTTGCCTACTTCAGATAAATTCATCAAAGTCCAAACGCCATCTCAATTTACTTCAGATTTATCAGACCACTTCAGTAGAAGTCTCTGCTATGAAAATTTATCATGTTACTCACATGAGACATTCTAAGAGAGTAAACCACTGAGCTGAGTAATGATATGATGTCACCCTACAGGTACCAACACGAATGGTTCTAAGTGTGGAATCTGTGACATCTTTGATGACATCAGAATGGTTGACCTAAGCATGTGGGCACAGTCCAAAATAATTGTTCCAACTCCCATGGTGCTGTAGTCATATAGTGGTCACTGATCCCTCTCTCATCAGTGACACTGTTGAAGAGATTGCACTGCCTCAAACCCACTCATTAGAGATACAGGTGCTAGACTTTTGGTCACTAGACATGTACAAACTTTCTCAAAGAACAACTCCAACCTGCCAGCTCTGACATGTACAACCATTCTCACAATTTATCTACAGACTGTGGCATGTCCTCCCAGTCACCATCAGATGACTTCATTGTGTCAGACTATGGTTTTATGCTGACCATGTCAGGAAAAAAGTGACTTGCAAACTCTGTGGCTTGTTTGCAACAGGAGCCAGCCCCGTCACTCCATAACTGTCACAATTTGCTGCAGTAATTTTGCTATGAGCTGTGCTGCATGCACAGTGGAGTCATGCAGCAACTCACCATTTAAAATCTGATCACCAGCAGGTATTTGTTATTTAGCATTTATCATTCCTAGAAAGTTTTCAAAATTTCTTATGTTTTTAGTGTTTGTATTTTCTGGAATATTTCAGATTCTTATATATAGCAGAGCCCTGCATTCATGAGGCAGTTCTGTTGTGTCTATATTATATGCTTTCAGTACTAAGTGTTGTACTTCATTGACGACTGTGCTGTTGGATTTGGACTTGATTGTGGTTACGATGTCACAATATGAAGCAGGTCAAGAGTGGCCAACATGGTTTCTAGCTGTTCATGAAAATGAACCTACTCCTTCATTACGATACTGCAGTGGCTACAATCTGTATCCATTTCAGTATATGAACTTAGATCTTTCCAGGACAAAAAGACATAGGGGAATGAAGTGCAAGTGTAGGTTGTTCATATGTAAAAAGTATATTAGCAACAGTGCAAAGACTTAGATGCATCTGTTGAGGGAGTCACTGTGTCTATTGTTGATAACATGGGATCTGAGATTACCTTACTGAAAGCTATTTAATGGTCACCAGTTCAAGCTGAATAATATGACAGCGGCTTATAGTATGATATCTGAAGCAGTTTTTGTGGGGCACAGCACCTAAGACTTGTTGGTTAAGTGACTACGTGTTGTACCCCGAGTTCCACCAGGTCACTGTCTCTTATGAATAGGGCCTGCAAATCTACCACTGACTTGCCAGTCACACTCAAGCTGACAAGTGGTGATACATCCTGTATTTCATGGAGAGCAGACAGTACCCATGGGAGAAGATATTACTTGAGGTACCTTTAGTATCTCTTGTATACACCTCTCAGTAGCCTGCCCAAGACACTCATTTGCTGCAGGTTTCAGTCAGTTGACAGCAATTAGGGCAATTCACAGCTGCTCACAAACAAAAATTAACTTGTCCATTTCCTGAGAACAACATTTGTAGTGTTATGTTTGTCTTAGTTCAGTTTAGTTTGTGTAGTTTTGTGTGGATAATTAGTATAATATGTCATATGAAGTGTAAAAGTCAGTTTACAGGCTGTTTAACATGATTAGTAATTAAATATGGCTGTATGCTTAAGTTTTACAAACAAGTTTATAGAACAGCAAAAAAATCATTTTAATAACAAAAGTAAGTATGCTATTGTTCTGCACTACACACAAAAAAGTTAATTGAGATTACTTTGATGGAATGTGAGTATAGGTCAAGAAGAATATTGTGTTGTACAATGCATGTTATGTTACAGTTTTACTCCAACCACTGTTTGGTGGTTGATTGTACCTGCTAGACTTTATCTGCTGTTGCTGGAGCCTATCAGCAATGGACTCTACAAAAGGCACTCACCTTCTTTACCTGGCAATGCTCAACTAAAACCCTCTACTGATTTTTAGGTACCCACCTTACTATTGCCTAAAATCAGGTTGAAACACATCACCTATGCTCTCCTACCAGAGTTAATAAAAATTAATCTTTCATAGCCTCCTTGCACTTGTGAAAAGAATGGGAGAGAACAATTTTGGAACTTAACAGTGTGTGCATTGGTTAACAATGTATGTATCAGTTTGTACATGATGAGGGCAACCACCTAGCAGACATGGAACCAGCTTAGTAACTCAACAGCACCAGAAATTCAATGAAAAGAGGATCTGAGAAATTACCATACTATCCCTGTCCTCCCAGTCATATCCAAAGTATTTGAGAAAAATAGCTGCATAACAGATAATAAATTTTATCACAAAACAATGAAATGGCAGGTATGTTCAGTGACCTTACACAAGTATTTGATTGGGTGGATCACCACATGCTGCTTCATAAACTAGACTGCTACGGTATCAGACAAAGTGATCTGCAGTGGCACCAGTCTTACCTGACAAACAGGAAGCGAAGGATAATCATAAAATATAATGCTATATATCATGCATCTCAATGGAACATAATTTTACAAGGAGTCCCTCAAGCCTCAGTCTTAGGGCCATCTCTTTTACCTTTTACGAAAATGATTTACGTCTCAGTATCAGTGCTCAGTTAGTCATGGTTACCAATGATACTTCAGTACTTATTGAAAAAGAAAATGCAAGATAAATCATGGATAGTGTCATGAACACAATAAACAACCTGAAATCATGGTACCAACAACATGGTCTTAGCATTCACATTTCAAAGACACTGTTCTCACAATTTAAAACAAAACAATCAAAAATCAATACAATACATAAAAATCAAGTTATGAAAGAAGCTCAGTACATCAAATTCTTGGATTAAACTTAGACAAAATCTAAGCTGGTGAGCACACATACAAATAGATTGTGTGGCTACTAAATTTAACAGCCTTGGTTTTGCAGTGGACATACTACCTGGGGTAACATTCTTAAAGAGCAGGAATGTGGTGTGTCACCATTACTTTGAATCCATGATTAGATATGGTTTAATTTTTGAGGGGAATTCAATGTCATGAATATTGCTATTTCAAAAACAACTCATTAGAAAATGTGTGGTGCCCATCCAAGAGTGTCCTGTTGCCCATTATTCAAGTACCTAAAATCTTCCCTATCTCTACATTGTACGTACTTCAAATTATTATCTTTTTGCACAGTAATCCTAAACTAAATGAAGAAAATCATTTCAAACAAATGTACAACACTAGGCAAAAATAAAATTTCATGCTTTCAAAACACCTCTTAAAACTCTACCAACAGGAACAACAATACATGGTTGAAAATCTACAAGGGGACATCTGAGTATGGAGATAGGTTCACTGAAGAGAAAAATACATGATCCTCTGGTCGAAAATGCTACTACTCAGTGGAGGAATTTCCTGTTTAATATCATAGTGTAGTGTTTAATATTGTATTTATAAATTAATGTGTGGCAAATTTAGATGCCAAGTACTGGTACATCATAAGAGAAACTATTTAATAATATTATTGTGTTACATACAAAACTGTGCTTGTAAAACCATGGTAGAGAATTAAGTAACTATCAATATCGTAAGACAAAAATTGACATGTGCCCTGTACAGTACAATCAGATTATCTATAAAATGAATGCTATGAGATGAATACCACACAATCTTCAACAGGTCAGTCATCAGTCAAATTCCATACACATTAGTTTAATTATGACCACACTGATGAGCTTGAAACAAATATCATATTCTTCTTTTACTAAATTATAAGTTTACTGTGGGTAGTTCTCATGTTACCTTTCTCACCACCATATTTTCTTCTCTAAAACTGGTCACACATGCTAAATAATTTTCACGTTGCATGACATTGCATAAGCAAAATATTTATTGATCTTCCAGTGTTTTCCAAACAATTACCTAAATTGAAGTATTTTGTTGTGTAAAGTTTTGTAATTGAATCATATATATCCATGAACACAGTAAGTAAAATGCGGAAATAACATTTGAATGGAGATTATACTGATGAGCATAAAACATTATTAATTAATTAATTCCTAAGAATTCTTCAAATTAGTAGAATTTGTTGCATTTTAGGTAAGATTCTAATACTTTCTTCCATTTATTTAATTGTGGTGACTGAGCTGACAATTGAAATCAATGTCAGAACTTGTTGCAAAATTTTCTATTTGTCATTATTATGAATGAGGAGTAACCCTGAAGAAGATAAATCCAGCAGGTGACTCTTTGTAGTGTCAGGTATTTGCAAATCCCACCTCATGTTACGAGGTGCATTCAAGTTCTAAGGCCTCTGATTTTTTTTCTCGGGACTGGAAAGAGATAGAAACATACGCATTGTTTTAAAATGAGGCCGCGTTCATTGTCAATACGTCCCAGAGATGGCAGCACTGTACGGCAGATGGAATTTTACTGCCAGCGGCGAGAATGAGAACTGTTTTAAATACTTAAAATGGCGACGTTTTCCTTACTTGAACAGCGTGCAGTCATTCGTTTTCTGAATTTGCGTGGTGTGAAACCAATTGAAATTCATCAACAGTTGAAGGAGACTTGTGGTGATGGAGTTATGGATGTGTCAAAAGTGCGTTCGTGGGTGCAACAGTTTAATGAGGGCAGAACATCGTGTGACAACAAACTGAAACAACCTCGGGCTCGCACAAGCCGGTTTGACGACATGATCGAGAAAGTCAAGAGAATTTTTTTGGGGGATCGCCGAATGACTGTTGAACAGATTGCCTCCAGAGTTGGCATTTCTATGGGTTCTGTGCACACAATCCTGCATGACAACCTGAAAATGGGAAAAGTGTCATCCAGGTGGGTGCCACGAATGCTGACGGACGACCACATGGCTGCCCGTGTGGCATGTTGCCAAGCAATGTTGACGTGCAACAACAGCATGAATGGGACTTTCTTTTCTCGGTTGTGACAATGGATGAGACGTGGATGCCATTTTTCAATCCAGAAACAAAGCGCCAGTCAGCTCAATGGAAGCACACAGATTCACCACCACCAAAAAAATTTTGGGTAACCGCCAGTGCTGAAAAAATGATGGTGTCCATGTTCTGGGACAGCGAGGGTGTAATCCTTACCCATTGCATTCCAAAGGGCACTACGGTAACATGTTTTGAAGAACAAATTCCTTCCTGCACTGCAACAAAAACGTCCGGGAAGGTTTGCGCGTGTGCTGTTTCACCAAGACAACGCACCCGCACATCGAGCTAACGTTACGCAACAGTTTCTTTGTGATAACAACTTTGAAGTGATTCCTCATGCTCCCTACTCACCTGACCTGGCTCCTAGTGACTTTTGGCTTTTTCCAACAATGAAAGACACTCTCCGTGGCCGCACATTCACCAGCCATGCTGCTACTGCCTCAGCGATTTTCCAGTGGTCGAAACAGACTCCTAAAGAAGCCTTCGCCGCTGCCATGGAATCATGGCGTCAGTGTTGTGAAAAATATGTACGTCTGCAGGGCGATTACGTCGAGAAGTAATGCCAGTTTCATCGATTTTGGGTGAGTAGTTAATTACAAAAAAAATCGGAGGCCTTAGAACTTGAATGCACCTCGTAAAATTCCTGGTGTTTAGTATTATAGAGAGAAGCCTATTGAAAATGAAACCTGCTAAATGGTGCACATCTTTCTGTCCATTGCTTGAGGATGTGTTATTCAAGTGCATATAATTTTTCTGTCTAGCATTCACTGAATGAATGTTGCAATGTTTTCTGAATGAGTCACTATTAGCAGCAACAAGTCTCATGATGGAATACATGTACATGGACGCCAGAGTTAGAATTCTGAGACACCAGAACAATAGCTTTTTATTTATTTATCTATTTATTTCTTTAGTCATCTGTAAACATATTAAAGTGTATGGATGTTGCCAGTTTGTGTACATTAACATAGTTATACCATTTTTCGTTACACCCAGTTTACAATTGGTACCTCAGATAAGTCTTTTTCTGGGCTAGGAATATTCTTGGTGAGTGCACAGAATCTCCCCAAAATATAATACTGTACAATATAATACAATGAAAGTAAGGAAAGTATACAAGAATGTCCTGAAGAAGTGTGTTCTGCAGTTTGTAAATATTGGAAGTATTTTTCTTAGTAAGTCTGTTTTCATCCATCATACATAGGTCTCTGTAGAACTGTACGCATCTTTCCCTTAACTTATCTCAGATGTTGTCTTATTTTTGTAGAGTTCCTTTGTAGGTTGACTTACTCAAATTCTGTCTCTGGGAATAGTGCCATGGATGTTTCTGTTCTTGTTCTCAGTGCCATGAATTTTTATCATTCCTCTAATTACTGTGGTTTCTGCCACATGTAAGAGATCTGGTGAAACATTCATGTTGCAGTATCATAATTTTATATTTATGAAATACTGGTCATTTGTTGCATAGATTCCATGTCAGTTTGTATATCTTTTGCAGTTTGAATACCCTTTCTGTATTGGAAATCATGTTCAGTCCTTTGGGTTGGGAGGTTTCTCCTTCCCACTTGTGGTAAGTGACCTATGAGGCTTCCCATATTGTGTTTTCAGTTATTCATTTGTTGTTGATGTAGTATTAGGCACTTACCCACCAATAGTGGTGTCTGCATTACAGTAAACAAAAGGTCTTTCAAAATACATTTATGGTACCTATAGCATATAGTGTTTTGTAGTACATACTATTTCTACTAGTGAAAAGCATATCCTGCTAAATATTTTGGAAAAAACTGAAATTTTCTCACGTTTTATGAAACATCTGAACATAATTTTGATCCCTTCAGATAATGAAGTAGGCCTACTCATTTGCTGCGCCCAAATGCACATTATTGAACTGACAGATATATTGTCTTAAAATATTTGCTGCACAAGATGTGTTGATATACAACAAATATCCCTGAAATGGCACTTAAACCTCATCACCCTGCACACCCCAAAGCTTTAATACAGCCTTTCTTGATGTTCCCATGGGAATGCAATCAAAGATATGGAAGCATTTGCGATATAACACTCTTTGTCAAGTTTTAAACTAGAATACTTACTTTCTAGTTTATAGTTATACTCATTCCTAGAGGGGACTTTGCTCCATCTACAACATTAACTTCAAAATGCTCAGTTAAGTCTTGATAACAGTTTGTTTTTCATCAAAGTGTTATCACAAAAGACATAAAAACCATCATGATGCAAAGCAACAATTTTAAGATTTTTACCTGACCATTAAATGAATGAACAACTTTTATGAGTATTCACATTAGCTAGGTCTAAAAGTACACTTTTTGCCTTTTCATTCCACTGTCTAGCTGACCATTTTAAACCATAGGTGATCTCAGATATTTTATTACCTTTTCATACAAAACCATTTGGTTGTTTTGTGAGAAGAGTTTTAGGATAAAAAAGATTAATTTTAAGATCAGGCTTTACCGCTAAACTGCGGGGAGATCTAAGAGTACTTTAGCTTACAAATGATGAAAATGTTTCATCATAATCTATACCAAACATTTGAGTAAATCCCTTTAGCAGCAAGTCTAGCATGATAGCGTGCTGCGCAATCTGCACCCCTTTTCAACTTACTTACACATTTGTTTTCTATACCTCCACTCTTTGGTGGATCCACCATTGTTCTGGACTCACTTTATTTCCTCTTCCATGGTCTTTATCCATTCTTTACTGCCACTCCTTAACATGGCATTTCCCAGGTTGAAAGTATCTTCTCCTGAACTAGAAGAATCACTTACAAATAGGTGAAATAATGTGGGTACTCCTTGAGTTTGCTTATGTGAACTGACCTTCTGATTTGTCCATCATCTTCTGAGCATTGGGGTCCATCAGCACCATCTCAGTCTTCTCTGTGGCTGCCAGTGACTTAGCACCTTGGGTACAGTCCAGGTCTTGATCAGTGTCTGCAGTATCACTCCCACCATTGATGACTTCCAATACTTCCTCTGACTCACCCCATCCAGCAAGCCATTCACTTGTCCAAAACACACAGTAATCTTTACTTTGAGCTGATGACCTGGTATCGTCCGGAAAAACAATATTTCTGCCTTTGACTATTTTCTAGGGGCTCTGTGGATCAGTTAGTCTGTAACTTTTGGTCATTTCACCATAACCGAAAAAAGTAAGTCTGTTAGTCTTGGTCTCCTAATCTCTTATATTTTGATATAAGGGCTCGACAACCAAATACTTTTAAATGGTAAAAAAAAAATATTATTGTCAAGCACACATGAGTTACACTTATCAAAAAGTCAGAAGGACAACATTTCAACTTGATGCCTCCACTCCGTAAACATGACTTAAGTCCTGTGTCAACTCTGACATGACCAAGTGTACTCTATCCTAAGAAGTTACTAAATTTACTAACAGCCAGAGCATGCTCAACTGACACAGGCTGAACATTTTTAGTTAATAGATGCCATTTGACTACTTCTACATCTACATTTATACTCCGCAAGCCACCCAACGGTGTGTGGCGGAGGGCACTTTACGTGCCACTGTCATTACCTCCCTTTCCTGTTCCAGTCCCATATGGTTCGTGGGAAGAAAGACTGTCTGAAAGCCTCCGTGTGCGCTCTAATCTCTCTAATTTTACATTCGTGATCTCCTTGGGAGGTATGAGTAGGGGGAAGCAATATATTCGATACCTCATCCAGAAACGCACCCTCTCGAAACCTGGCGAGCAAGCTACACCGCGATGCAGAGAGCCTCTCTTGCAGAGTCTGCCACTTGTGTTTGTTAAACATCTGCGTAACCCTATCACGGTTACCAAATAACCCTGTGACGAAACGCGCCACTCTTCTTTGGATCTTCTCTATCTCCTCCGTCAACCCGATCTGGCACGGATCCCACTCTGATGAGCAATACTCAAGTATAGGTCGAACGAGTGTTTTGTAAGCCACCTTCTTTGTTCATGGACTCCAATCAACTACAAAGTAGCTCACCCCTTATGAGCATCTTACATGTATTATTGTCAAAAACAATATTTACGCCTCTCTTAACCAAAGGCGACACTGACAAAAATTTCTGGGAAAAGCCAGGGACAAGAATAACATAACTGACAATAGAATTTCCTTTCCCTTCACTTACTAGTTAAACATTATCAGCACATTACAATATTTTGTTTGCAGTTTTCTGGCACAAAATCTCGAAACCACACCTTTATTGAAGTCAAGTCAGCGATCCACTCTTTCTCGTTGAAATCTGACACACAGTGCACAAAACAATGACTTGTTAACTTCCTTGGAATCCTTCTTTGAGTATGCGCCAGCTGGGGTGGCCGAGCAGTTCTAGGCACTACAGTCTAAAACAGCATGACCGCTACAGTTGCAGGTTTGAGTCCTGCCTCGGGCATGGATGTGTGTGATGTCCTTAGGTTAGTTAGGTTTAAGTAGTTCTACGATCTAGGGGACTGATGACCTCAGAAGTTAAGTCCCATAGTGCTCTGAGCCATTTGATCCGTTTTTGAACCTTCTTTGATGATCTGAATTGACCATAATTTAGGCGATTGAAACATTTTATTTTTTTAATTTCTTGTCTTTGGAAAACTGCTGCTCTGATTTCTTACAGTCCTTTGTGACTGAAGCACACTCACCACCATCTTTGTCCAAGTTGAACTATTCTTTCACACTTCCATTTAGCAGCTTTTATTTCGTGTTTTCCAGTGTGAAATTTTCATCTGCTGTACTGGATTCTATGCCCATCCAATAAGGCAGATAAACTTTTGGTAAACCTCTCGACAGAATGTGTATAATTAGTCCATTATCAACTGGCTTGCCCATGCTGCATAGTTTTTTTGACTAAATCCAGAATATGGGCAACCTAATTCTGACCATTTCCTTTACAAGCAGATAATAAGGTGTCCCACCTAGCATCCCAGTGATCCATTCATCTGGTTTTATTCTTATCAGCAAACAATTTTTCTAGGGTGTCCTGAGCTAATTTTGCCTTTGTTGTGTTTTCCATATGTGCATACAGAGATTTGTTGATATGCAAAAGAATAAGTGTCCATGTGTTGTTACTGACTATCTCTTTAGCTACAAATGTCTCAACTGCCGAATTATTAGCAGCTCTGGGAAGTGGAACTGTCATAGAGGAGTGGTGCACATGTGCCTCTTTGGATGCACACTTGTCTCAGACCCAGCATCAATTAAGAATAGGTCACTGGATTTCCTGTCCTTTACAAATAGTCGAGATGAGCCTGCAACTGCTGACAGTATTGCATTTCTGCTGCACTTCAAACGTTTTGAGTGGCCTGCATGACTGCGTGTGCCTATTGGCATTCATCAGTTGAGTTTGGGTAGAGACATGGGCTTGTGCATTGTCTTTCTGCCTCACCTAAGCATCAATAGGCCAACAATATTTTAAATTCTGTCATTTACTATTAAAGGCTTGAAAATGGTTGTTATTTTCCTGTCTCTGTAGCCTGGCATTCATCCTAGCTAACTTGTTCATACATGGCTCTTTCCCCAGCACTTCCGTTTGTGGCAAAGCAATGCATGAGTCCAGCCTCCTTGCCACTGCAAGTGTCAGAATGTGAAGTTTTGTGCCTCACAGCATAACCTCTTCAACTGCTGCACAAGAATTATTGCCTGTACATGCAATGGCGATAGCATGTGTCTTGTGCACCAAATCATCACTAGGACGCTCCGTGAAGATGGATAGAATAGAACTAACATTTTGGGCAATGTTTGTAAACAAAAAATCTTCATCCTCTAGTTAGATAGGAGCTTACAGGTCACCAGCATTTGCAGTAAACAATGTACTTATGAGGAAGAACCACTGGTAAAAGGATCACTTTCAATAATTCTGTGTAGTTGCTACTCTGGTGGTAACATAAAATGGTGGAGCACTGCCTCTTTAAAAACAACATATGGCTGTTGGTGGAAAACCTCACCCAAAAGCTCGATAACACTCAAATCCAGCTGTAATAGAACCAACGTAAATTGATTTGTGTTCAACATCAGTCCATGTAAATGAAAGATGCTCTCAGCCAATAGGAACAGAGTTTCCCCTCTCTCCCCTTCTTAAAACCCAATTGCCTCTCATTCCAGGTCTGTACATCATAGTTAAAGGATAAAGTGCTATTAGCAGGGTCCAGCCCCTGCCCGTGGCCAGAATAAAAACATAGGTAGACTGTTTTGTTTGAAAGTAAGTATATGTCTGTCAGTTATTAATAATAATGCTGTTGTTAATATACTTCTCTATACTTATGTTTTGTTATTTTTCCCAGCAATGCAATAAGTAACTGATCTAGAACTAGCAGAACTGCAAGTGTTGCCTACACCACTATATAAACAGGAGTCCATAGTCAGTCTTCCAGATTTATCAGACCTGCTACCACCACCACCACCACACTTGACACTACTGGAACTTCCTCAACTCGCTGAATCTCAGTTAAGTGCCAGCAGAACACTGCTATTTGCCAGTACATATAATTTGACTGCCACTGGCTCTAAAATGTGTGAATGTTGGCCTAACACCTGACAGTGACTTTGATCTAGTAATTTAAGTAGAAAACATTCAACACATTTTGATTTCAGTGCAGTATTAGTGATATGAATGGGACTATCTATGTGTCTATGTATCTATGTATCTATGTGTCCACAGCTCATGGTCTCACAGTAGCATTCTCGCTTCCCGAGCACGGGGTCCCAGGTTTGATTCCCGTCGGGGTCAGGGATTTTTCCTGCCTCAAGATGACTGGGTGTTGTGTCGTCTTCATCATCATCATTCATCTCCATTACGGTCGGAGGAAGGCAATGGCAAACCATCTCCACTAGGACCTTGCCTAGTAAGGTGGCGCGGGTCTCCCGCGTCTCTCCCCTACGCTCTGTAAAGAAGTATGGGACTCATCATCATCGTCATCATCTGTGCAGTATGATAGAGCATACAGTGAATAATATGGTGGTGGAGTATGATCCATCCCATATACATATCAACATCCATATGTTTGGGAGTAAAGTTTCAGTAGTTGATACATATAGAGAAGCTGTACCTGAATTAACATCAGGGACACATACATTTACATAAAACATTCTGATGTTGTGAATTTGAATGATCTATGCTGTGTATTAATGATTACTTTGAAGAGACTAAGCCATTGGTGTTGATATGTTGGAGCTGCATTCTATGATTTTGTAGAATATGTATCCAGGCATAGTGTAAATATGGGGCAACCAGAACAGTGTATAAATACCTGTATTCATCCAGTGCCAAAAGTGGGATGTGTTGAGCTTTTAACTATAAAATCACTAGAAGGGAATTTAAGGATTAAGTTCCTATGTATTATGTGGCTCCTGTAGGCCTGAATATGATTCAAGCCAGATTTAAGGAGTATAGAAAGTAATATCTAGCTAAATATTTCAGAAGTGAATGATTGTAAGGATGCTGGTGTGGAATGGTGTCATCGGCAGGGAACCTAATGATCACCTTTCCACTTGGCCTAATGTAAGCATGTAGGTTGCCACACGTAGCACTTCGAGAGATTTTGAAACATTGCACTACACATTGTGACATACCACCTAACGAGTTACACGAATTGTCACACGCAAGCAGCACTAATGTGGTATCACCACTAACGATGACAGACAAACCACAAATGTCATTAGGATGAATGTGGGTAGACAGCTTGTAAGTGGCGCCTGCTAACGGAGAGGTATGCTGAGCCGGTTGGGTGGGGAAACCGTAGCTCGGTGAGGGCGGTGCGCGAATAAACAGCTGATGGCGGTAAATCATAAACATTAACCTGCACCTGGGAAGTTAGCTGCCCAAGCGAGGAGGGGGATGAATGTGCGCTCGAATTAACACAGTTAGAGCTGGCGGGAGCGTGGACACTGTACAGTTTATGTGGCACAAAGTCACAAATGCACTCGGGCGCAAGAACTCTGTAGTGGCACCGACTAACCTTGTGTATTGCCGAGGCGTCGTCTGCTGCAAGTTGCTGCTGTGCCGAAGATAACTCGTTACTTAAGTTGTTGGGGCGATGGTGTAGCTCAAGTTGTTCCAAGCGCAGGTGTGTAGTATCGACACGCTCCGTGAGCCAGTTATTGGTCCATGACAAGAGCTCGGAGGAGGGGTTATTACACTTCCTAGCAAGGTGAACCTGTTTAGCAGTACTATTGACACTCGACGAAGCACACGGGATGTGTTCCTGAGTAGGGTGGTAGAACACTGTATTCTTGATGAGGTCAGGCCACAGTTTGTGGTGTCGTAGAAAGTCGATGCCCAAAATAGGATCGTTGATGTCAGCCACCAGGAAGGACCACTTCAGGTTGCACTCAGGCGAGAGGGACACTGCATATGAAGTAGAACCTAAGCATGACAAACTAGATGAGTTTACAGCACGTAGGACAGTTTTGTGTAGTATGATCTTTTCGACAGCAATTCGAGATGGAAGTAGGGAAACATCTGCACCCTTGTCGATGAGAAAGTTTATGCCAGAGTTGAAGTTGCGGATGTAGACTCGTCCATTCGAAGCATTAGTGTTGGACACAGAATGGAGCGTGATACGGCGCCTGTTGTTTACGTCGCAGGAGGTGGCACCGCTGCCTACCTGCAGATGAAGTTTGGGTAGGAGCACGGCGGTTTACAATTTCGTGCTTGTTCCCCTAATTTTGCATGGAAGAAACAGTATTTATGGGCGGGTGTCTGCTCCTGCGAGTGGTCAGATGGAGGCAGCCCAGAATCTTCCACAGAGTCAGATATGCTGTTGTTGACAGACTTAGTTTTAGTGGGACGTCCACGTTGGGGCCATGGTTGTGGTTGAAAACTGGCGTAGCTGCCGGACTGCTGGGCAAGGCGTTCACGTAGTAGAGCGGAGTAAGCTCAGCCGGTGGCGTGCAAGCATTCGCTATTTGGTCTATCTTTATAGGCAGAGATGGCCGTTTGAACAGACAGATGCAGCTTTTCTGTCCAAATCTCAGTGAGCATGGCGTCTGGCATGTCACATTCATCGGTGAGAAGTCGAAGGCATCGCCACAGCTGGGACAGAGATCTGTCGCCAAGGCATTCTTCATAGACAAGCTGTCGAACGTTTTCTCTTCTTGTCTTGGAGACACGTTCCAGTATTGCTTGTTTAGCTGTAGCATACTTCTCGTTCGGAGGAGGTGACTTAACCAGGTCATAAATTAAGTCGACACGGTCGTGGAGGTGGTTCGTGAGGCATGTGAAACGGGCATTGTCATCAAGTGCACAGACACTGAAAGTTTGCTCGACCAGGTTGAACCAGAATTCCGGGTGAGCAGGTTCGAATGCCAGAAGTTTTGGTAGATTCAACGAACTGGTGCTCGAAGAATGCGGGCTGCTGCTCACAGACGCTGGAGTAGGCAAGTCAAAGTTAACTCTGCGTCATGAGGGCGGTAGAGAGGAAGCAGACGTGCCGGCTGTTTTCATGGTAGCTGGAGGGGAAGCGAAATCTGTTAGCAGGAAGCCCAGCGTGTAGTGAAGCAGGACCGGTTGTTGCGACGGAAGGTCAAAGTGGTCACGGCAGTTGCTTGACAGGTTATTATGCAACTGGTCCTCCACATCTGCAGCGAAATTGTCCCTCACAGAATCACTGATGAGCTTGGTGGAACGTGACGCGCTCAGATTACTGCACTGATGAACACTCGGAGTAACAGGCTGGCGAATGTCATTCACATAGTGTTCAACTGGCGTGGAGTGATACACATGTGGAGCTTGCACATTCAAAAAGGTGTCCTGTTGTGGCACAATATGAAAACTATGCTCCCCACTATTTACAGTACTTGCATTAAAGTTCGGTATCAGTGTGTAGTGGTTTCTTGTACTGCTGTGCGGTGAAAACTGAAGCACTTCAGGGCTAACAAAGCTGGAGTTGGAGACCGCTGGCGTCATGTTCAAAACCACTGCACCTGACGAGGTCCCTGGGTTCTCGAGGCTATAGGACTGCGGAAATTCATGTTGGGCACTGACTACAGCTGGTGCGCTTGAATTTAGTTGCTGTTGCTGGTGAAAACCGGGCGGCAGTGGCGTGTTGTAGAAGGCCATTGTGTAGTGGACAAAGGTCGATGCGGAACGTGGAAGCCGGTGTGGTAGTCACTTTGTACTCGGTTTGTCGGATTATTCGAACTTCGGGGTCACCACTGAAGGAGATATCAAAATGGTAAGGTAATGACACAGTTCTCTCTTCTAATCATCAATACTTTTATTACACGACAAACGTACAGGTTGAAGACTAGGTTGGAACTGAGGTCCCGGAAGTATACAAAACAAAGCTCAACTCGAAGACATAGTACACAAATGATGTTCTGGCCTATCGATCCATGGATCGACGCCACAGCATAATGCGTCCTCGGCTCGCTACTGAAGTACCGCACACACATGCGTCAGCAGTGTGCCTGCTCCCCAGATAAGATTATGAAAGTCTCAGCTGGTCTCTTGGTGACTACTGCAGTTTTCTTTTTCACACTGTGCAGCAGTGTTGTTATTCAACAATATGCTTCCATTTTAGCAAGATGCAAATCACATAAACTGTATATGATCCAAGTGTCCAAACATTAATATGAGATATGTTTACTGGTGTGTGTAAACCAGTAAGTGAAGAGTATGTCAGCCAGTGCTCTCTGGCAGACTTAAAAAGATCCTTAAGTACAATTAACCTACCACAACACAATATTTAAACAAATAAACTCCTGCTACATGTCACATCTGCATCACCCCTACATTACTAGTGTGTGTAAAACCAAGCATGTTGTCCTATCAACAGAATTACTGTGTTTTGGATAAAATAATTTTGGGTATTGGGCCTCAACATTGTAACTACTAAAACAGCTAACTTGCCGATATTTCAAATGACTTGCGGCAGTCCTCTTCCGGGTGGTTCACTGCTGTATACTGGTGAATGTCTTTCTTTACATACTGTTATTTTCAGTTATCTAGTGGCTACCAATGTCTCATATCTGTGATGTCATTGGACAATTTAAAGAGATTGTTATGGCAGTGGCTGTATGGTACACTATTGCCTATGCCGGAAGGCAACTCTAGTAGAGATGACTGTATCAGTTTTCTGTTACCTGTGCCACTCTGGTAATGATTGGTCAGCAACCCTTGTTGGTGGTTGGAATGCAATAGCAAATCGGCAGCTTGTTTCCAGGGAATGGTGTTTTCCTGCAGTGAGGTTTTATGGCTGCATGGCAGTTCTCTCACGGTTGCTGTCTACACTGCCAAACCCCAGCCAAATGGTGCCGCTGGCCAGTGAACACACATGATCCACTGGGCTGGAATCGCTGGCAGCCAGACCCCAGGTAACTTGTAACCGTACTCTCTGTTCATGTTGTTAGTATGTTTAATTATTTCAGTAGCCTCTCTTATTTTCCATTGCTGCAAACACAGCTGGTGAGGAAGCACGCAAGGTTCTTGAAACTTGGTAGGATGGCCGCATTGCTAATGATGTTCCACTTCAGCTGACTTGTTAATCTGTCCCAGTCATATGTAACTTTCATGCTAGAAAATGGGAGTGTTAATGGGTCTCCTGGTTTCACCAACATAGATTTTGTGGCATTCACACCAAAGTTCATACACATGTGCAATGAGGAGAGCATTCACGGGATCCTTAGTGGGTGTCAACAAATCTTGCGACCACTCTGATATGTAGGTCTCATTCCTGCGTGATACAGAACCTTGCCTACATGGTCGCTGATGCCTCTCACATAGCAATAACTTATATCAGAATCTAATGATGTCATGTAATTTTCTGTAAGCATTACAAATCATGACCACGGCCCAGTATTCCAAAACACATACATAAAATAAGATACTTGAATGTTTAGGAAATGCTGCTATGCATCATTTAGCAAGAAATGTGTATCGTGTCCATATTATCCTCACTTCATTAGTGTGGTGTCACTATAACATTGCCTTAGTATAATAAACAATGGCAAACTGGAGTATTTTCACATAGTACACATTGATATTTACAATATTTTACCTATTTGTTTTCTCCATACTATTCCAAAGTCACATGCACAAAAAAACAAGGCTCGACAACAAGCATGCTGCAGGACTTAAAACTATTACTATGAATAACAGATAACAGCCTACAGAACATACTTTAACTACCAAATCACAAAATGCAGTTGGTGAATAGCTACACTACAGCAAAGTGATGGTCTACCTGGTATAAAGCTGCTGTTTCTGAATACTGAGCTGCTGTTGTCATCAATGTCAGCATCACATTTGAAACCTCTACAATGGCATATCTTGACTATTAAGGTGAGGTTATTCTGTATAACATAAAATCTAAATGCATATGGTTGTATGTTTATCCTCAGATTATGGCTTCAACACAGCAGAAAAGGATTGAAGATCCTCAATACAACAGTCTGAATGCAATGCTTTCACACTATAAATGATGTATATTATCTCAGTATTTCTCAAATATATATGTGCAATGTGGAACAGTCAAATGTCTTCTGTGTTTATTTATTTAGTCCTTTGATCATATGTAGTATGACGTGCAAGATGATATTGGACTTACGTCTAGTCATTACAGATAACAGTTTTCAAGATTATATATAGTTCTACATGTTATACATTACAAAAGTTGCAGATCTATACAGTTATTGCAGTTCAAGTATTCAATTACTGAAAAGAAGCAATTGGGCTGTACATATTCTCAAACAGTTCTTTCAAAAGCATTAACTTCTAGTATACAGGGTGGTCCATTGATCATGACTGGGCCAAATATCTCATGAAATAAGTGTCAAATGAAAAACTACAAAGAACGAAAATTGTCTAGCTTGAAGGGGGAAACCAGATGGCGCTATGGTTGGCCCGCTAGATGGTGCTGCCATAGGTCAAACGAATATAAACTGCGTTTTTTTTTTAAAATAGAAACCCCTATTTTTTATTACATATTCATGTAGTATGTAAAGAAATATGAATGTTTTAGTTGGACCACTTTTTTTGCTTTGTGATAGATGGCGCTGTAATAGCCACAAACATATGGCTCACAATTTTAGATGAACAGTTGGTAACAGGAAGGTTTTTTAAATTAAAATACAGAATGTAGATACGTTTGAACATTTTATTTTGGTTGTGCCATGTGATACATGTAACTTTGTGAACTTATCATTTCTGAGAATGCATCCTGTTACAGCGTGATTACCTGTAAATACCACATTAATGCAATAAATGCTCAAAATGATGTCCATCAACCTCAGTGCATTTAGCAATACATCTAATGACATTCCTCTTAACAGCGAGTAGTTCGCCTTCCCTAATGTTCGCACATGCATTGACAATGCATTGATGCATGTTGTCAGGGGTTGTCAGTGGTTCACGATAGCAAATATCCTTTAACTTTCCCCACTGAAAGAAATCCAAGGACGTCAGATCCGGTGAACGTATGGTGCTTCGACGACCAATCCACCTGTCATGAAATATGCTATTCAATACCACTTCAACCGCACGTGAGCTTTTTGCCGGACATCCATCATGTTGGAAGTACATCATCATTCTATCATGCAGTGAAACATCTTGTAGTAACATCGGTAGAACATTACATATGAAATCAGCATACATTGCACCATTTAGATTGCCATCGATAAAATGGGGGCCAATTATCCTTCCTCCCATAATGCCACACCATACATTAACCCGCCAACGTCGCTGATGTTACACTTGCCACAGCCATCATGGATTTTCCGTTACCTAATAGTGCATATTATGTCGGTTTACATTACCGCTGTTGGTGAATGATGCTTCGTTGCTAAATCGAACATCCCGTAATTTCTCTTGTGCCCAGTAGCAGAACTGTACATGACATTTGAAGTTGTCGCCACGCAATTCCTGGTGCATAGAAATATGGCACGGGTGCAATCGATGTTGATGTAGCATTCTCAACACCAATGTTTTTGAGATTCCCGATTCTCGAGCCCTTTGTCTGCTACTGATGTGCAGATTAGCTGTGACAGCAGCTAAAACACGTACTTGGGCATCATCATTTGTTGCAGGCCACGGTTGACATTTCACATGTGGCTGAACACTTCCTGTTTCCTACAATAATGTAACTATCCGGCGAACGGTCTGGACACTTGGATGATGTCATCTAGGATACCGAGCAGCATACATACATAGCACATGCCCATTGGGCATTTTGATCACAATAGCCATACATCAACACAATATCAACCTTTTCCGCAATTGGTAAACAGTCCATTTTAACACGGGTAATCTATCACAAAGCAAATACTGTCCGCACTAGTGGAATGTTACATGATACCACATACTCATACATTTGTGACTATTACAGCACCATCTATCACAAATCGAAAAAAGTGGTCCAACTAAAACATTCATATTTCTTTATGTACTACACGAATATGTAATAAAAAATGGGAGTTCCTATTTAAAAAAAACGCAGTTGATATCCGTTTGACCTATGACAGTGCCATCTAGTGGGCCAACCATAGCGCCATCTGGTTTCCCCCTTCAAGCTAGATGAGTTTCGTTCTTGTAGTTTTTTCGTTTGATACTTATTTTATGAGATATTTGGCCCGGTAACTATCAATGGACCACCCTGTATATTTTACAGTGTGTTCAGCTTAAAAGAGGTTACGTGACTTATTTTATTCTATAAGAAATATTTTTATTGGCAGACTTACATATTAAGTTAGTATAAATTGCAGCCTGTGTTTGAAATGTTGTCCATCCATTTCTATGCACTTGTGGACACAGTTGACTATGCTCCTGGCTACTCTTGTTAGCCTTACAATGTCAATTTTGTTGATGGCTTTTGTGATATTTGTCTTTAATTCCTGCAGGGTATGTGGATTGCTCCTGTAAACAATATCTTTTAAGTAGCCCATCAGAAAGAAGTCTGGACTACTAAGATCATGGTGGGCACAATCGTGTTGAAATGATTCTTTCACCAAAAAAATTCTGTAGTATCTCCTTAGTAGAGCAAGCTCCATGGCATGTAGTGCTGACAAGCTGCAGCAGCAGTCACACTTATCCTCTTGCGCTAAGGATATGAATTGTTGGATAATGTCTTTATGGATGGCAGCATCCACAGATGTTTTAAAAAATTCCTGTTGTTCATCACATTGAAATAACACTTCAGACACCAATTTTTGTGGGTGTAGGGGAGACTCAGTGAAAGTGTAGGGGGTGGCAGTACCCCAGGTCTGGTAGTTCTGGCTATTAACATACCCAACAAGACGAAACCAAGCTTTGTTTGTTAAAAACTCTTGTTCTAAAATGACGATGTTCCCTCTAATAAAGGTCCTGAACCATTGACAGCAGTGAACAATTCTGACATAATCAGCATTATTGAGCTCATGGAAAACCTCCATGTGGAATGCATAACATTTCAGTATTCTTCTCACTGCAATGTGGGCTGAACCAATTGAAATATTCTTTCCCTGGCTTACTTTACACAAAGATATACAGGGAAATGTTGTAACTGCTGCTTTAATATCCTTAATGACCTGGATCATGAAAACAGACCTTTGTCTAACACCTTTCTTGTTGAACACTGAACTTGTTTCACGAAATTTCTAAATAACACTTTCCACTGGTGCTTCCTTTTCAGATTTCTCCATGAACTTTCACTGACACACACACACACACACACACACACACACACACACACACACACAAATTAATCTTACACACACACACACACACAAATTAATCTTTGTTCCATAGGTCATGAATGTGACATTTTGTAATGATGTGGAATATGTCACTTTAACATAAGTTTTCTTTACACAAAATAATTAACTAATTTTTTTCTTTTTTCTTTTTTTATTTTTTATTTTTTACAGTTACTACGTTATATTTACGAATTCATCTATTGAGTAGAAGGAGATGTAATTCAGAAATTATTTTAATTTGCTTTTAAATGTATGTTGGCTATCTGTCAGACTTTTAATACTATTTGGTAAATGACCAAAGATTTTTGTGGCAGCATAATTCGCTCCTTTCTGTGCCAAAGTGAGATTTAATCCAGAATAGTGAAGATCATCCTTTCTTATAGTGTTGCAGCTATGCACTTTGCTGTTATTTTTGAATTGGGATGGGTTATTAATGACAAATTTCATAAGTGAATATACGTATTGCAAAGGTACTGTAAATATCCCGAGTTCCTTAAATAAATGTCTGGAAGGTGATCTTGGGTAGGCTCCAGCTATTATTCTGATTACACGCTTTTGTGCAATGAGTAATTTCTCTCTTAATGATCAATCACCCCAAAATGATGCCATATGAAAGCAGTGAATGAAAATAGGTACAGTAGGCTAATTTACTGATATGTATATCACCAAAATTTGCAATAACCCTAATAGCATAAATAGCTGAACCTAACCATTTCAGCAGATCATCAATGTGTTTCTTCCAAATCAATTTCTCATCAGTGCACACGCCCAGAAATTTTGAGTATTCTGCATTAGCAACGGACTTCTGTTTGTAGCCTAGATTTATCAGTGGTGTTATGCCATTTACTGTACAGAATTGTATGTAATGTGTTTTCTCAAAATTTAATGAGAGTCCATTTGCAGAGAACCACTTAATAATTTTCTGAAAGACATTATTTCAATTTGCTCAGGTGATTCTTCCTTGTTGGGTGTGATTACTATACTTGTATCATCAGTAAAAAGAACTAGTTTTGCATCTTAATGAAAATAGAGTGGCAAGTCGTTAATACATAATAAGAACAATAAGGGACCCAAGACTGAACCCTGTGTGACACCATTCTTGATACTTCCCCAGTTAGAGGACTCTGCTGATTTTTGCAGTCTATCTGTACTGTTAATTTCAACCTTCTGCATTTTTCCAGTTAAGTATGAATCAAACCATATGTGCACTGTCCCACTCATACTACAAGTCTTAAGCTTATCTAGAAGAATTTCATTATTCACACAATCAAAAGCTTTTGAGGGATCTCAAAATATCCCAATGGGTGATGTTCAGTTATTCAATGCATTTAATATGTGATCAGTGAAAGCATGTATAGCATTTTCTGTTGAAAAGTCTTTCTGAAAACCAAATTGACATTTTGTTAGTATTTCATTTTTACAAATATGTGATGCTACTCTTGAATACATTACTTTTTCAAGAATTTTGAATAAAGCTGTCAGAAGTAAGATTGGGCAGTAACTGTTAGCATCTGACCTATCTTCTTTTTTATGCAATGGTTTAACAATAGTGTATTTCAGTCTATCTGGAAAAATTCTCTGTTTCAGTGAGCTACTACTTTTGTGGCTGAGTTGTTGAGAACAAGCTTTTAGCACTCTGTTGGAAATGCCATCAATTCCATGTGAGCTTTTACTTTTGAGTGAATTTATTATTTTCCTAATTTCAGTAGGAGAGGTGGGTTGAATTTCAATTTTATCAAATTGCATAGAAACTGCCTCTTCCGTATACTGCCTTGCATTTTCTAATGAATAGCTGGATCCTATTTTCTCTACAACATTTAAAATGGTTATTAAAATGTTTTCTACTTCTGACTTCTTGTTAACAAACTTTTCATTGTTTTTGATAGAAATACAGTCTTCTTGTGCTGTCGGTTGCCCTGTTTCCCTTTTATTAATTTTCCAAATTGTCTTAATTTTATTATCAGATGTGCTAATCTCAGACATAATGCACATACTTCTGGACTTTTTAATAACTTTTCTTAATACAGTGCAGCAGTTTTTATAATGTTTCACTATTTTGGAGTCATTACTCCTTCTAGCTAAAAGATACATTTTCCTTTTCTGTTTCCAAGATATTATTATCCCTTTAGTAAGCCATGGCTTTTTACATGATTTCTTACAATTATATTTCACTGTTTTCTTAGGGAAACTGTTTTCAAATTTACTCACAAAGGTATCATGATATAGGTTAAATTTTAAATTAGCATCATGTTCCCTGTACACTTTATCCCAGTCTAACTGTTGCAAGCTTTCCCTAAAATTTTGAATTGTTAAATCGTTAATTGAATGCACTATTTTGGAGGACTGTTTTGCATTAATGTATGGAGCTATATCTCATACTGTAACTAGTTGTGCATCATGATCAGACAGACCATTCTTAACAGGAAAAGTTTTAATTTGATTAAATTTATCTTGGTCTATGAAAGCTTTATCTATCAGTGTGCTGCTTTCCAGTACCACCCAAGTAGGAAAATCAATAACTGATGTCAAATTGAAAGAACCAAGTAATACTTCAAAGTCAAGCTTTCCATCAGACTCTTTCAGAAAATCTACATAGAAATCCACACAAACAATAATTTGCTTTCTTCAGTCTGACAGATAGCACAACAAAGAATCTGAGTTTTTCAAAATTAGTTCAAAATTTCCCAATGGGGACCTATACACAGCTAAAATTGCCATTATTTAGTTTAAGCACACATGCACATGCTTCTATATGTTGCTCTATGCAAAATTTTTGAGTTTCCAAATTTCTCACACTATGACAGATTTTAACATATGTAATTCCTCCTCTCTCCATAGTGTCTCTACTTACATGTGCTGAAAGCTTATATCCACCTACATTTACCATTTCCATACCCGTGACTATATGATGTTCAGACAGGCATAGTAGACCTATGCCACCCTTAGTTTCTAAATCTTCTAAACAAACAAGAAGCTCATCTACTTTGTTTTTTAATCCCCCTGATATTCTGATGCAATATACTAACATTATTTTTCACTGTGGTTTTATGTTAATCTTGTGACATACTAACATTATTTTTCACTGTACTGTTATGAGAATCTTGTGATATTTTAACATCTCTAGTACCTGCCCCTCTGAAGTTCTCATTAAGCTTAATTTCAATCAATGTATGATGATTGGACACTGATCTTAGTTTCAGTGCCCCCCTCCCCCTTAAAGATTTTGCTATCATCCCATCCAGTTTAACCTTACCTTTCCTATTGAGATGCAGGCCAAGTCTTGTGAAGTCCAACCTATCAATACCATCAACAGGAACCAAACCTATGCCTGACAAAGTAGCCGCCCTAAGCAGCTGATCTAGCTCCATATTGACCCTCCTGACAGAGCTGTTCAATTGGGGCCGATCATACCGCATGAAAGCAGGAACCAAGCCAACATTTGTATGGTTCATTGCAGATGCTATTTTTACAAGGTCATGCTCAATATTGTAGCCCTGATCCCTATCAATACTGTTTCCCGCTCCACCCACTATCACAACATGATCCAGCTTTGTAAAACCCTTGCACAATGATCCTGCATCCTCTGTCACTTGGCTAAGACGTGCACTGGACTTGAAAATACTTGTGCCCTGGTACCTGTCACCTAATTTTTCCTGCAAGATCCAGCCCACACCTCTTCCATGGCTACTACCTAACAACAGAACTTTCCTCCTACTTTCTACTTTTTTGCAACAGTTGGTGTCCTAGTGAAAGTCTCTTGAGTGCTGAATACACTTACATCTACATACTTGAGCCTCTTCCTTAGTTGACTGAGGTAGGAAGGCAAATCTATTGTTTGTGCCAATGATGAAACTGTCATATACTGTTCTCTTTCTGTGGCCTCTGTTCCTTGCTACCATTTCCCACCTGTCTTCACCATTCTTCCCCCTTAACCTCATTAGTTCCTCCCTAGCACTATCCAGTTCAGCCTGAAGGGCTCTAATCTTCCCTTTCTGTTCCAATATTTTCCTATCCCTTGAACATAATCTGTAGTACCATGGAAGAGACCCATTTACTTCCCTGATTCCCATGCCACTACATTCAACCCAATGTAACCATCTGCTGCAACAGCTGCACAGAACCCCAGAAATGACTTTCCTATGGCAGCTCAAACACTTCTCATTCATGGTTGTTTACAATATTTTTACAAAATTTATCTGGGCAATAACAATAATATTCTATTAACTACAAATCTCACATAACAAGATTTCATCACAGAAGAAGTTTCAATCACAAGTACACATTCCTTGACAGTTAAGTGCAGTTTAAGAAACATCATACATGATTACACAACCTTGTTCAAAAGCTAGTCCTCAACAATCACTTTTTCAACTTAAGCGTGCAAGCAAAAAATAACCCTTCTGCTCTAGCTTCAATCATACCAACAATATGAACACTATTTCACCCATCTCCAATATATGCATTTCAAAAACAATATTCATTCAATATAAACTAATGAAAGATGGGGCCCCTTTTAAGTCAAACACTCTGTATATCATTTGGCAACTTATTGAATAGTTTTATTCCATGTAGCATGTAACCTTCTGATACAAACTTGTATGGGCTTTATATAAATGCAAGCTACCTTTTAATCTGGTGTTGTGATTATGAAAATCACATTTTTTTTCTAGGACTGATATCATTTCCAATTAAATTTATTAATATAAATTAGTGTGTCAAGAATAAACATGATTGCTAGTGGTAGCACTTTCAGTATTTTAAATATCAGTTTACATCTCTCTCTCTCTCTCTCTTTGGGAGGGGGGGAGTCTGATCGTCCCCAAAACTGCTGGTCAATTCCTTCAGAATATGAGTCCATATTTTTTTAGATGTGCATTAAAATATGTATAATATGCAGATATTGGAGTCTATTCATTTATGTATTCTTTTAGAGACCTTAAAAGATGGCAGCCTGTACTCTGCTTGGCATTAATGTGTTCAGTATGTTTGTCCAATTTTACGTCACTTTGATTTCAAATGCCAAGAAATGTTGTTACTTCTTTATTTATTTTATTTATTTATTTATTGATGATGATATCTGGATAATGCAGGGTGGTGTTTTGAGAGTATTGGAAATTTAATGCTAATATTTTCCTGTTGTTTATTATAAGCTGGTTCATTGTTGACCATTTACTTTCTTGATTTGTAACAGAGTTTACTTCATGTTGAATATCATCATTGCTGCTGTTTTTACTAATATAATTGTGTCATCAGCAAATTGAATTATTTTGTCTGATTCAACATGGACATTCAGAACAACAATATATTTCAGGTAAAGAACAGTTCCCATTACTAACACTTGAGGTACCACACAAGTGGCTGGATCTTCCTCTGACAGGTATTCTTCCTTTTTCATCTACATGTCTAATGCTCACTTTTTTCTTGGGGTTACTGAGAAATGAACAAATATACCCATTTCATAATCCTGTAATGCCATAGTACTCAAGCTTATTTAGAAGAGTTCTGTGGCTTAACATGTTGACAGCTTTATTTAAGTCTAAAAATATACCTGTTGTTTTCTGTTTTTCATCAAAATAAAACAGTGGTTATGGATTCATGGATTACTGTCTTCGTTGATTTCTTACTTTGGAAACCATGTTGAGAACCAGTTTTGTTTATATAGTTTATTAACTTTTTATACATCATTTTTTCCAATACTTTTGAAAAACAGGATGTAATGTAATGGAGCGACAGTTAATCACTTCAACTTTGCCACCAGTTTTGAATATTGGAATAACTTTAGATGCTTTTTGCTAATTAGTAAAGATGCCCATCTCTAATGAGCAGTTACATAATGAATGATGGGGTGGGTAATATTTTGGGGGGAGAGCTGTAAGATTCTGGTGGGTATGCTAGCAACTCCTGCTCTGAACCACATCTTGTTTTTAGATCTGTAACAGCCTTGACTATATCCTCACTGCTTTCATGATCCACAAACACTGATAACTTACAGCTGTTGATCTTTTTTTCTGTTGGCCACTTGATAACCACACAGTATTCATTGGTGACTACCTAAGCACAACTGGAAGACTGACATTTGCAGTTAGCATATTCTGCAAAATGATGATAAATATTGACATAAGATACTTTAACATTACAGTATGTGGTTGAGTTGCTAGTAAGTAAGGCACAAGACTACAACATATTCATTACAAAGCATGGCACTGCTTGTAAATACCCACACTTCCATTCTGGAATATATAAATACATAAGATGTCATAACATATTCTGCAAAGTGTTCAAAAATGTTAATCCTCTAGGTGAATCATGAGTGACAACATGATATTCCCCAATCATGTAATGTGGACTTAAAAGTAGTAATGTTACATATTATAATTTTAGCATTCATAACCAGAAGCGATGTCATAATCTTGTGATGAACTTTGAATACATATATTGTGGTTTGCAAGGATTGAGAAATAGTCGCTGTCATCTATCTGTAACCTATGCTTATACCACAGTACTCCTTTGCTATGTACAGTATTCTCTGCAAGTATGGATGTGAAGTGCTGGAAAGTGGTGGTAGATATTCCATGGTATAATCTGCAAAAATGAACATAACAAATAGACACCTATCGTATGTTAAACAAGTAACACACTACAACCAGTTATTACCGGTACCAAGTATACATTATCAGTGTATGTGATGTCATATAAGTTTGCCTCTAGTATTATTGTAGATAAATGATGGAGAAACCTGAGTAAAATCACTATAGATTGTCTGGCTTTTGCAGCTGATATGGCATTAGTTACTGACTCACTGGATAGCAGCAAAGAACAAATCACATAACTACAGAAACAAGCAGGCAAAACAAGGTTAAAAATATCATTTGGAAAAACACACTTCATGAGAAATACCAATGACGCCCCTCCAGATCTTAAAATTAATAACAACACAATATCTAAAACAAACTGTTTTAAATACCAGTACCAAGGAAAATGGATAACAAGCAATGAAACAGGCAAGATAGCCATAGAAAGCAGAGTACCTTACATAAAATGCATAAAATGGAAAGGGCACTTCAAATTACAAAAAACATTATAGCAAAAAAAAAAAAAAAAAAAAAAAAAAAACATTTAAACTAACAAGGCTTGGGGAGATAGAAAAACTGGAAAATAGTTGAAAGAGGAATTCTAAGGAAAATATTGGGACCTAGAAGTAATAGTTATGTAAAATACAAATTAAGATAAAACACAGAGTTCTATTAGAAAACAGAAACCCGTAATGAGGAAAAGAAGACTAGTTCAATGGGCACATATGCCGAATGGGTAGTGACAGACTAAGCACGCCGGGCTTCAACTTACTGAACAGTTACAAATCTGAACCCATGTGATTCACCGAAAATGAAAAAGACATAAAAAAGGCTGAAATAAAAGCATGTTGAATAGATAACAGAATACGTTTTAGAGAAGCAACACAAAAGGCAGACTTTCAGGAAAGAAAGAAGTCTGAAAAAGGAAGAAAGTGGACCGTGGGAGAGAAGGAACGACACTCTTGGAGAATAAAAGAACTCTGAAAGTGACAAAAATTAAACACAAAGAAGTAAATCCAATGCTGATTTATCATACCCAACAAAAGGTTTATTCTCATCAATAAATAAATAAGTAAATAAAGCAGAAAGTCAAAAACTTGCTTGACATGTGCAGTATGTCTTGATTTTCATTTTATCTCAGCATACATTTATTAAGAGATGTGATAAAAATACCAAAATCCAATAAGCAACATGAAAATCATAGATAACAAATGGTCTATGGATAAAATATAGTTGCACCAAGGAGGTTGGAATAACTACCTTGAGGTGATGTGGCTCTCGGACCCCGAGGAATCATGATGTCATATCATATCATGATGTTGTCTCACGCTAGCCAATATCTCTGGTAGTTTTCAAACCATGGCTATTCTTTGAGCCAAGCATTTCTGTGGTGATGGCTTGTGTGTTGTGGGTGTATGTATAATGGCGGATTTTGTCTTTTATGTGAGATAAAGCATTTCAGTTACAGAAAACTTCGTATCATGCACTTTTCCTAGTGTGTTTATATAGAGCCAAATACGGAAGGTATGATGAAGTGCCTGCAGGATGACTGCAGTTTTCTTTCAACATCTTGGCTAATTTGAGAGCACTTATGCAGCCTTTTCAGTAGTTGCAGGGGCAACGGTCTGGATGATTGACTGATATGGCCTTGTAATATTAACCAAAACGGCCTTGCTGTGTTGGTACTGTGATTGGCCAAAAGCAAGCCCTAATTTTTCCTGAGGGCTGTATGGTTAAATGATGATAGCATCCTCTTGGGTAAAATATTCTGGAAGTAAAATAGTCCCCCATTTGGATCTCCTGATGGGGACTATTCAGGAGGACATCATTATCAGGAGAAAGAAAACTGGCACTCTATGGATCGGAGCATAGAATATCAGATCCCCTAATTGGGCAGGTAGGTTAGAAAATTTAAAAAGGGAATTGGATAGGTTAAAGCTAGATATAGTGGGAATTAGTGAAGCTCAGTGGCAGGAGGAACAAGACTTCTGGTCAGGTGAATACAGGGTTATAAATATAAAATCAAATAGGGGTAATGCAGGAGCAGGTTTAATAATGAATTAAAAAATAGGAGTGCTAGTAAGCTACTATGAACAGCATAGTGAACACAATATTGTAGCAAAGATAGACATGAAGTCCACAACTACCACAGTAGTACAAGTTTATATGCCAACTAGCTCCACAGATGACGAAGAGATTGAAGAAGTTTATGATGAGATAAAGGAAATTAGCATTATGCATTAAAGACACTAAACTAACAGACTTCGTACGTTTTTGGTTGAAAGAGATAAATAAGTAATATCTCCAAAAACAAATAAGTTTTACATTCAGATGCCAGGAACACACTTGGAATCTGTCCTTTTAATTTATTTTATTTTATTTTTTGCATGCATGGCCTTTTTGTGTCCTCTCACTAGTTTGACAAGTACATCTGCTTTACTTAATGAGATGAGGATATTTATGGCTTCAAGCAAAAAAAGAAAAAAAAAAATGTGGTGACAATGCAACCTGCAAACTTAGTTAATACACAGGTTGGAATTAAATCTGTAGATATGATCCATGAATCCAAATACAGTTTCAAGATTATCCACCAAACTTTACAATCCTAGGAAATAAGTACAATGATTTGGACGTCATGGCATGTATTGATAAACCAGATGTTTCAGTTATTACTGAGCACTGGTATACCAAAGAATAAGCTTATTATGCACCCATTAACAAAGAATATCTGCTTATCTTTCAGTAGGGAGATAAAGCCTTATGGTGATGTTTCAATATTTGCAAAAAGTGGTAATAATTAGTGCCCCAAAGATGTAAGTTCTTTAAGTGTTGAAGGTGTCACTGAACTTTATGCAATAAACTATAGATGGGAAAGAAAACATAATTTTGGATATAGATAGACCTCCATCTGTGAGTATAGATATTTTTTAGCTAATCTCTATCAATTGCTTGTAGAGAGATAGTAAATACTCTAGGAAAATGGCTGGGTAAATATGCTGATAATTGTTCATGGTCTAATCTTATCTAACAGGAATCAATTTTTACTGGTAAAATGGTGAGTGGCACACACAGATCTAACATTGCTGATACGTAATACAGGGTACCCAGGGCTCTGTTCTGGGATGCCTTCTTTTCTTGATTTATGTAAATGACTTAAAATACTGCATCCCAAATTCAAAAATAGTTCCGTATGCTGGTGCTACATCTACTGTGCACAAGCATAGAGATCGTAGGCAACTACAAATACTAAGAAACTGTATTACAAATGAAATAATGCTGAACTCCAATGAAAGTCATCTCATTATGAGCACTAAGATAACAGCAGTAATGGATTTTAACCCCACAAGACATTCAGTTGCCCACTGGAACTGATATTGCCATAAAAAAAAAACTACCGGGTGGTTATAAGTTGTTTGGTTGGTTTGGGGGGATTTAAAGGGACCAGACTGCTACGGTCATCGGTCCCTTGTTCCAAACTTTCAAACACACACACAGAATAAAAAAAAAAAACAAACAATGGAAAAGACGACAGATGACACAGGTCAAGGAAGACTTAGACAGAGACCAGACAAAAGAAATTAAAATCACACAGAGTGTGACAGTGGTTGGCCGACAAAAAGGGGAAGGCCAACCACCGAGAGACACATTAAAAACTCAGTCTAAAATTGTAGGTGAAAGGCCAGACTCAACACATAAAAGGACAAACACTTAGATTAAATGATAAAAGCCCCCTGCCTGAATAAAACGCAAAACTAAGCCTGTCATGGCAGTGTTATCTGTTAAAGGGGCAGGGAGCGTATCAGGCAGTGCAAATGTCTGCCTGACCACAGATAAAACTGTACAGGCCAACAAAATGTGGACCAACGTCAAGGCCACCCCACAGCGACAAAGAGGCGGGTCCTCACGATGCAGTAAATAACTATGTGTCAGCCGGATGTGGCCAATGCGGAGCCGACAAAGGACAACTGAGTCTCTGCGAGTGGCTCACATGGATGACCACCACACAGTCATCATCTCCTTGATACCATGGAGTTTATTGGGTGTGGGCAGATCGCACCATTCAGCGTCCCAAAGTTCAAAAACTTTGCGGCGTAAGATCACTCGCAAATCAGTCTCCGGGAGGCCAATGTCCAGAGATGGTTTACTGGTGGCCTGTTTGGCCAGGCTGTCAACATGTTCATTGCCGGGTATCCCAACATTGCCCGGGGTCCACACAAAGACCACAGAGCGACCGCAGCGGGCAAGAATATGGAGGGACTCCTGGACAACCATCACCAGACGAGAGCGAGGGAAGCACTGGTCGATAGCTTGTAAACTGCTCAGGGAGTCGCTACAGATAACGAAGGACTCACCTGAGCAGGAGCGGACATACTCTAGGGCACAAAAGATGGCAACCAGCTCAGCAGTGAAAATGCTGCAGCCAGCCGGCAATGAATATTGTTCGTAATGGTCTCCTAGAGACAGAGCATAACCGACACGACCAGCAACCATCGAACCATCAGTGTCATCAACGCTAGAGCCCTGATACATGGCGAGGATGGAAAGAAAGTGGCGGCGGAAGGCCTCCGGATTGACTGAGTCCTTCGGGCCCTGTGCCAATTCGAGCTGAAGGCAAGGGCGTGGCATACACCATGGGGGTGTATGCAGAGTTGCCCGGAAAGGAGGTGGAAGAGGGAAAACCCAAAGCCCAGAGAGAAGCTCTCTGACGCAGACCGCGATTGTACAACCTGACCGGGGCCGACGTTCTGGGAGATGGACGACCGACTGCGGGAACAGGAGATGATAATTAGGATGCTCGGGCAAACTACAGACATGTGTAGCATAAGCGGCCAGTAAACATTGGCGCCGTAACCACAATGGAGGGACCCCTGCCTCCACAAGTATGCTGTCCACAGGGCTGGTCTGGAAAGCATCAGTGGTAAGTCAGATTCTGCTGTGGAGGATTGGGTCCAGCACCCGCAATGCACATGGGGATGCTGAACCATAAGCCAGGCTCCCATAATCCAGACGGGACTGGATTAATGCCTGGTAAGAGGATAGAGTGGTCGGTGCCCAAGCTGGTGTGGCTCAAGCATCGCAGAGCATTAAGATGCCACCAACACATCTGCTTAAGCTGCTGAAAAAGCGATGTGCCTCCACCACAGCAAGAAGTTCGTCGGCAAGATAAAGCTGGGGCTCCGGGTGAACTGTTCGTCGCCGGCAGAAATGCATAACGCAGGTCTTGGCAGCCGAAAACTGGAAGCCATGCACTACACCCCAAGACTGCAGCTTACAGATAGCGCCCTGCAGCTGACGTTCAGCAGCTGCAATGACAATGGAGCTATAGTAGAGGCAGAAGTCGTCAGCATACAAAGACGCTGAGACAGACGTTCCCACTGCCACAGCGGGCCTGTTAATTGCAATTAAAAACAGGCAGACACTTAAAACAGATCCCTGTGGTACCCCGTTCTCCTGAACTCGGGAGGAACTATGGGAGGCCGTGACTTGCACGTGGAAGGTTTGGTGCGACAGAAAATTTCGGAAGAAAATCGGCAGTGGATCCTGAAGACCCCAACCATGAAGCGTAGAGAGGATGTGATGGCGCCATGTCATATTATACGCCTTCCACATGTCGAAAAAGACAGCGACGAGGTGCTGACAGTGGGTAAAGGCCATACGGATGGCTGACTCCAGGCTCACCAAATTGTTGGCGGCAGAGCGACCTTTACGGAACCACCCTGAGATGGAGCCAGAAGGCCCCGAGACTCGAGCACCCAACTTAACCGCCGGCTCACCATGCGTTCGAGCAACTTGCACAGAACGTTTGTGAGGCTAATGGGGCGGTAGCTGTCCACCTCCAATGGGTTCTTGCCAGGTTTCAAAATGGGGATAACAATGCTTTCCCGCCATTGCGATGGAAACTCACCCTCGACCCACATTCGGTTGTAAAGATCGAGGAGGCGTCGCTGGCAGTCCACTGAGAGGTGTTTCAGCATCTGACAGTGAATGCGATCTGACCCGGGAGCTGTATCAGGGCAAGCAGCTAGGGCATTGCGGAATTCCCACTCAGTGAATGGGACATTGTAGGATTCAGGATGGTGGGTGTGAAATGAAAGGCTCCAATGTTCCAACCGCTCTTTAATGGAGCGGAAAGCCAGTGGGTAATTCACAGATGTGGAACTGAGAGCAACCTGGTCTGCTAAACGGTTGGCAAATATGTCGGAGTCAGTACAAATTTCCCCATTCAGTGACAGCGCAGGGACACTGACAGGGGTCCGATAGCGACAAAGGCGTCTAATCTTTGCCCATACCTGTGATGGAGAGGCATGGAGGCCAATGGTGGAAACATACCAGTCCCAGCACTCCTGCTTGTGTTGGTGAATGATGTGGCTGGCCTGCGCACGGAGCCGTTTAAAGGCGACGAGATTTTCTAAAGATGGATGCCGCTTGTGATGCTGGAGCACCCGCCTGTGATCTTTAATTGCCTCGGCGATCCCTGGCGACCACCAAGGCACAATCCTCCGCCGAGGGGACCCAGAAGAACGGGGAATAGCAGATTCTGCGGCAGTAACAATGACGGTGGTGACCGAGTGAACCACCTCATCAACGGCGTCATTAGAAAGAGGCGCAATAGAGGCCATGGAGGAGAACAAGACCCAGTCAGCCTTATTCATAGCCCATCTGCAAGGGTGCCCAGATGAGTGACGCTGTGGCAGTGACAGAAAGATTGGAAAGTGGTCACTACCACACAGGTCATCATGTACACTCCATTGGACAGATGGTAAGAGGCTAGGGCTGCAGATCGAAAGGTTGATGGCGGAGTACGTGCCATGTGCCACAATGAAATGTGTGAAGGCACCATCGTTTAAAAGGGAGAGGTCGAGCTGTGCCAATACTTTCTCAATGGTGGCACCTCGACCTGTTGCCACTGACCAACCCCACAGAGGTTATGGGCGTTAAAGTCGCCCAGTAACAGGAAAGGTGGCGGCAATTGGGCTATCAGCGCCGCCAGGACATGCTGCAAGACATCATCATCCGGTGGAAGATAGAGACTGCAGACGGTAACAGCCTGTGGCGTCCACACCCGAACAGCGACAGCCTCTAAAGGTGTTTGTAGAGGAACAGACTCGCTGTGAAGAGAGTGAAGGTCATAGATGCAGACGCCACCAGACACCCTTTCATAAGCTGCCCAGTTCTTATAATAACCCCGATAGCCACAGAGGGTGGGGGTTCGCATTGCCAGAAACCAAGTTTCTTGAAGAGCAATGCAGAAGAAAGGGTGAAGGCTGAGAAGTTGTCGGAGCTCAGGAAGATGGTGGAAGAAGCCGACGCAGTTCCACTGGAGGATGGTATTGTCCATGGCTGAGAAAGGCGTGAAGGGACTGGGGATGCAGATTACGCCGCTGGGTCACCTGCTGCCTCTGATGGAGCACCTGTGCAAGTGCTATCCATTGCGTCTGAGGGACCATGGAGATTGCGGTCCTCAGTGGACGCAAGAATCTCCACCTCATCCTCAGACACAGAGCTTGTAAGTAGCGGTGGAGTAGGTGCCACCGCAGGTGCCTTGGTCTTACGGGTCTTTAATGTCATTTTCTCTTGCTGTTCCTTTGGTTACCATTGCTGGGAGGGCTTATTGGAGTCAGTCTCCGGGACCGAAGATGATCGCGAAGCTCGATGACCAGCAGCCTGTGGCTTCTTCAGCCACTGGTGGGCGTCTGCTGTGCCGCTGGTAGGAACCTGGGAAGGGAGTGACCCAAGGGATCCCTTCCGAGTGAGAGAAGCCGAAGAAGACTTACGCTTCTCCGGCTTAGAAGTGGGGACTGGTGTTCCCGGTGGTTGAGGGGGTGCTGCTCCCGAGGTAGGTGGTGTGGGAGCAACAGCAAGAGAAGTGGCCCCCATCGTCAAGGAGGCAGGTGAGGTCCTCTGACTCTGAGAGCTGACTGTATGTGGTGCAGCTGATGGAGCTGGAGCAGGAGTGACAGTGGCGGCATAAGATGATATCATGCACACGGGATGAAGCCGTTCAAATTTCCACTTAGCCTCAGTGTAGGTCAGTCTATCCAGGGTCTTGTATTCCATTATTTTCTGTTCCTTCTGTAGTATCTTACAGTCCGGCAAGCAAGGGGAATGGTGCTCTCCGCAGTTGACACAGATGGGAGGCGGGGCACATGGAGTATCAGGATGGGATGGTCGACCACAATTGTGACATATGAGGCTGGAAGCACAGCGAGAAGACATATGGCCGAACTTCCAACACTTGAAGCACCGCGTTGGGGGAGGGATGTATGGCTTGGCATCACAACAGTAAACCATCACCTTGACCTTCTCAGGTAATGTATCACCCTCGAAGGCCAAGATGAAGGCACCATTCTACAAAGAATTGAGGCTTCACGGACACAAAGGATTCCCCCTCAGTTCTGGTACAGACGAGATGCCAGGGCGAATACGTTTCACTGTCATTCATAGCCTTTCGTTCCTCCCATGGTGTGGCCAGGGAGGGGAACAATTTGGGGTCATACACATTAGCCTTAAAGTGAGCTTTTAAACGCTTAGAGACTGCTGGTGGCTGGCCACCAGTAAGAGAAGATGTGCCATGCTTCATTGCGTGTCATCCACCCTGATGCCACCTACTCCGACCAAGGGCCCTCCCCACGGGTGCCACCCAGCCATGGCAAAGGCCACCTGGCAGGATGGCCATTGCCGCGAGTCCAGATGCCCTAGGGAGATGGGCATCTACTCCTTGGCATACGTGGGGAGTTAATGGCGCAGGCATCAGTAGAGCGATCCCTGTGTTGTCAGGGGGCTACAACCGACAGGGTACACGGTGGCCCCACCACAATGGACTGGCTACCATGCTGGATTTTAGGTGAGATGTAGGCCATGGTCGCCATCACTGCAGAAAGTGGCACTGCACAGTGCATAGCGGAAAGTGCACGCAGTAACGTATCCGTGCCCAAGAGATGGAGAGCAGGCAGGACTGCAATGCAATGACGAATAAGCTGGCGAAAGTTCTCAACGCAAGATGGACACAATGCACCAAGTAAGGCGCCCTTCCCCAGTCGGCTCGCTCTTCGGAAAAATTTTGAGATATCGGGCTCAAACCCAACAGGGGACCATCACATAAGGTCGAAACGATTGAGACTCCTTTTAGTCACCTCTTACGACGGGCAGGAATACTGCGGGCCTATTCTAACACCTGAGCCCACAGGGGGGCCGGGTGGTTATAATTAAACTTTCTATATTTAACACATTATAACATGGCAACTAATTACTGTATGAGAACCAAACATGGTAGCATTAACATCAAGGACATGGGGAAGAGAAGTAATGCAGAATTAATTCAACTGAAAGTATTTATGCTGGCTACCTCTCTTGATATGCTGCTGCACTTCACATCAGCAAATGTGTAGATGTTCCCTGGTAAACCTTGTCCTTCAGGTAGCCCCACAACCAGAAATCACAAGGAGTGAGATCAGGTGATCATGCTAGCCAAGCATTTGGAAATGATTGGCTGATAATTTGATCGTTTCGAAGTGTGTTTCGGAGAGGCAGGTGAACTTCACGTGCTGTGTGTGGTGGGACCCTATCTTGAATGAAAACTGTTGAGTTCAATGCGTCTCTCTCCTGTAGGGTGGGTATGACATGTTGGTGAAGCACATCCCAGTAATGTTGGCACGTCTTTGGTCCTTGAGCATCAATCTGTTCAAAAAAGAATGGGCCAGTGGTGAATGTAACCGTAATGCCACACCACACGGTGACACATTCACCATACAGAGGAACTTCCTGCACAGAGGCTGGAGGTGAAGATCCCCACACTTGGCAATTCTGTGTGTTCACCTCACCTGTCAGAGAAAAATGAGCTTCATCTGTCCATATGATGGACAGTTCTTGCGAGAAAGTGGAGAACAATGTTAACATGTTATTGTGCATCCTGTGGTGCAAGTTGCTATGTGATGTGTATCTTGTATGGCTCCCATTTGAGAATGATTCAAAGCACCTTCCATACGGTGGATCATGGGATGTTCACCTGTCATGACACAGCACGTGCACTGCCTGATGATCGAGAATTGTGTGCAGCATTGTCTGCCATAGCAACAGTAATTTCATCAACCACCTGTGTTGCAACTGGTCATCAGCCTCTTCCTGGAGTGACACCCATTTCTCCAGTTGATTTGAACTTCTTCATTATGCTCCGTGCAGCAGGTGGAGAAAGAGGACCCTTCTGTAATCCTTTCAGCCAGGTATATTCTCAAAGTACAGCTATAGCATTACTGTTGTTTTGATAATAGAGCTTCACCAATAATGCCCTGCTCCTTTTGTCCAAGCTCATGTTGATGCACTGCGATTGGCAACATGTGTGAGACTATGAATCACGATGACTGATCATGGCACCTGGTGGCCATAGTTGAAACCAGACTGTGGCACTGTGACTCATGGAAATCATACGCCCCATACTTTGGATGTTAATGCTACCAAGTTTGGTACTCATACAGTAATTATTTTCCGTGTTATAACAAGTTAAATAGGGAAAGTTTAATTATAGCCATCTGGTACATAAAAATTCTGGGAATAACAATGCTGGGATACGCATGTTCACTCTTTGGCAAGCAAACTGGCTTAAAATATATTTTCAATCAAATATTTAAACAAATACCCATGTACTACAGGCTGCTTATCATATGTCAATGTGTTCTAGTATAAACTACAGAATAGAAGTATTCAATGCCACAACACAAGCAAATCTTCATAAGCTTTTAAAGTTACAGAAAAAGGCTGTAAGAATAATTTGTGGTGCAAAACCAAGAGACTCATATTGTGTCCTTCCCTGAAGTTGGTATATTAACTTTATAAATATGTACACTGATCAGCCAGAACATTATGACCACCTACCTAACACCCCGTATGGTCGCCTTTGGCACAGGTAACAGGGGCAACGCATCATGATATGGAAGCAATGAGCCATTGGTGGGTCACTGGAGGGAGTTGCCACCACACATGCACACCCACAAGTCACCCAATTCCCAGGGGGTGGGGGTGGGGTTCTATGTGCTCTGATACCTCATTTAACCACATCCCATATATATTCAGTCAGGTTCAGATTTGGCTAGTTAGGGGCCAGCACAACAATTGGCACTCATCACTGTGTTCCTTGAAACACTCCATCACACTCCCAGTGTTGTGACATGATGCATTATCTTGTTGAAAAGTGCCTCTACCATTGGGAAACATGATTGTCATGAAGGGGTGCATGTGTGCAACCAGTGTACGATACTCCTTGGCCATCAGGGTGCCTTGCACGAGCTCCACTGGACCTATGGATGCCCATGTGGATGTTCTACGGAGCATAATGGAGCTGCTGCCAGCTTGTCTGCATCCCACAGGACAGGTATCAAGGACTGTTCCCCTGGAGGACGACAGATTTGCACCCTCCCATCAACATGACGAATGTATCAGAATTCATCAGACCATGCAATGTTCCGCCAGTGCACTAATTTTTGGTGCCAATGGTCACATGCCCATTTGAGTTGCAGTTGCTAATGTCATGGTGTCAGCATCGCCACATGCACGGGTGATCAGCTGCGGTGGCCCGTCATTAAATGTGTTTGGTGTACTGTGTGTTCAGAGAAACTCACACTCTGCCCAGAATTAAAGTCTGATGTTTGTTCTGCCAGTTTGCCACCTGTCCTGTTTTACCAGTCTACCCAGACTACAATGTTCGACTTCTGTACTACTGGGGGTGGCTGCCCAACCCTATGACATCTAGACTTGGTTTCGCCACATGTTGAAGACACTCACCACAGCACTCCTCGAACACCCAACAAGTCGTGTAGTTTCTGAAATGCTCAACTTGAGCCTCTGGGCCATCACTATCTGAATTGGTCAAACTCAGACAGATTATGCGCCTTCTCCATCCTACATACGGACAGCTTTCTCACTGATACTACAATGCACCATGAGTGTGTCTGAATAGCAGTCATTCCTCACCAGGTGACGCTTCTATTGCCTGGATGGGTTTATATTGGTAGTAGGTCAGTGATCATAATGTTCTGGTTGATCAATGTAAATTTTTAAACTGATTATGTTGCCCAAGCACTTAATCTAAATGTAAACTCTGACCTGAACAAACAGAATAGCAGAAACATAGATCTGTTTCATCTCATAAGCCACTGAACTGCACTTTATCAGAGAAATGTACTATATGCAGGATTGGCACTTGTCAATTCATTAGAGACTTCAGTAAATCACTCCCCACTCCAAAATTTAAAGCCGAACCAAAAATAATATTTATTGCTAGCCCATATTAACCAATAGATGAGTATTTCTGTTTTGCACAGAATAAAGGCAATTTCTTATAGGCTTCATTATGTATGTTTAGCATCATTTAACATAAATGCTTTATCATCCAATTTTAAATTATTTCTTAACTAACTAATCTAAAATAGATCTTAGTTGAAATCAAACATGAAAACTCCAGGTTGGAATATCAACAATATAAGGAAAAAATAGAGTGCTGCTCACCATAAAGGTAATACATTGAGTTGCAGACAGGCACAATAAATGAACATTATCTTCCTGCCAAAGCCTCTACATACCACACACACACACACACACACACACACACACACACACATTTTCTTTTCTTTTTTTTTAAAAAAGGCTTTGGTTTAAAGTGTCCTTTCATTATGCCTGACCTCTCTGTAACAGAACATGACATATACAGTGACTAGTAATCTATCTTCTCCTTATATTGTTGATACAGATCTTAGCTGCTAAGGGGAAATGCTCTCTCCCTTCAAATAAAGCCTGATCTATAACTAAATTACTTGTAGACCTGTGTGCCCTACTGTCTCACAGTTTGTTTTAAAAAATGTACATATGTGTAGCCTTTTATTATGAACTGACAAATTCAGCAGAATGATCCTTGTATCGTATGAAGCTGAGTAAAGTTCTTGTCATTATTATAATTATAATTGTTATTGAAGGGAACCTGTTATCCAATGTCACATTTCTAAATGATGAAAGCATTTTGAAAAATCACTGTAGGTTGTCTGTTTTATCATGGAAGATGCCTTTATTGCATTACTGGCCAGTTTCAGTCTTTCAGCAATTTCAAATTATAATGTTAGTGATGGGTGTGTCACAACTGTAACCAGTTTCATGCTATGTGGACACATACATGCAATAGCTCATATATGTAAAACATGTTTGTTTTGAGAGTTCTCTGTAAAGTGATCGTAACCACAGTATTAACTCAGTCCATAGAATTTCTGGGAGCGCTGTGACTAAACTCTTTAATATTTCAATGGCTTGTATGAATCATCTGCTACGTATTTTTAAGTACACTAAAGATAGCAAAAAATTATAAAATTATTCAATTTAAAAAAGTAAAAATTGAAACAATTGTTATTGAAACTTTCTTATTAATGCATTTCAGGCAATGCCCATCTTCAGAGTATCTGTCAGAAAACATCACAGCTGCCAAACGAGTGCAAATTATGTATGACACATACAGGTTCATCAACAAACAAGTCGACATACCACAGAAAAACCTTACTTCAGAATATCATGTCAAATATTATGTACTGTAACACTGGTGCTCAATTGAAGTGCTATGCCATTACAAAATTAGCTATCATAACATACCACTAGCTAGTATTATTGTAGGGATGCTGGGATATTATGTCAAATTTTGATGGACAGTTGTTAGCAAAATCAACTATAAAACCATAAAATAACTGTAAACCATGATAAATGTTTTTTTTTTTTCCTTTATGAAAACTAAGAATCATAAAAGTGCGAAAGATCACATTCAAACAAACATTCATCAATTGATACATGTAGTATGAGCAAGGGATGATGGGGTGGGAAGGGAAGGGAAGGGAAGGAAAGGAGGACAAGAGAGACACAGTGGGATGAGTATAAAATAATTGCAGGTTATATAAATGACAGCCAGCATTGGCAAACTTAAAATATGGAAGGGAGACCTACTGTAAGTCTTTAGATGTTGCAGAAACACATAATAAGGGAAAAGTGATTAAATTATTGCAGCTGTATATATGTGAGCAGGTAATGTATTCCATATAATATTAATTACAGGGAGGAGATTAGTGTTTAACGTCCCAATGACAATGAGGTCATTAGAGACGGAGCACAAGCTCAGATTAGAGAAGGATGGGCCAGGAAATCGGCTGTGCCCTTTCATGGAAACCATCCCGGCATTTGCCTGAAGCGATTTAGAGAAATCAAAGAAAACCTAAATCAGGATGGTCAGACATGAGTTTGAACCATCATCCTCCCAAATGCGAGTCGAGTGTGCTAACCACTGTGCCACCTCGCTCGGTAATATTATTTACAATCGATGAGTAAGTCGGAATTTGAAGAAGCATGGGTGGATACACTCTGGAATGGGTAGGAGGATTGTGGAGAAGCATAGGGCACTCAGAAAATTTATCTTTATTGACTTATAATGCCACTGCACTAACAAAATCATAGTACAATAAAATATCTTAAAATTTACAAACACCAAAAATGCAATGAAGAGCAGCAATAGTGTTCACCAGGCCTTAGAAGGGATCATGTACAGCACCATTAAATGTAGGAAAATGACATGTGTTTGAATACGCCATGAATAGCAATAAAATTATAGTACTGTTTTTCATATTTACTAAGAAATCATATATTCTGTCAGTGGTTAAAAAACACCACGTCAGTTTATTTTTACAATGATTACTTGTGGGATGCACAGGGGAGAGGAGGGGGGGGGGGGGGGGGAGGAAGGAAAAAAGGTGGAGTTGATTGTGCATGATTAAATGGAAAGTGACCATGCATGATCAAAGGAAGACATAAATTGAAAATAAATTAAACTTAAGCTATGGGAGGAAAGGGGAGAGAGGGACTTAGCACAGGGAGGCACATGAAACAAGGGCAGAAGGGAATGGTACCTTCATTTGATTGTGGAACCACAGGCCAGACAGACACCATTTTACTGTTCCTGGTACTGGTGACTGCAAATGCCAACACTAACAAGTAAATGTAGATGCCATCTTATAATGACTGGTGTTGATAGTCATTAGGTGCTGGCTGCAGTAATATGGTCTTTGTGAAACCAATCTGCCCTGTGGTTTTGCAGTCAGGTGAAGGCTTTCTGTTTTCTCCCTGTATTTGGATATTGTTTACTGTTGTGTATAATTAATGACTTATTTTTTTATCTTCATGGAGTATTAATGAAATGTTGTATGTGTTTGCATATTCAGCCAAGCATGAGATTGTTTGTAATGTTTGAATTCTTTGAGATAATATGTAATATATATATTGGCTATCTAACAAATTACCAGATGAAAGCAGGCTTGCTATTAATTCATAAAGTACACTGCTATAAAAATTGCAGTTATGCATTAGGACATGTGGTCCGCAGTGTTATCATAATATTGTGATATTATCTACTATGGCTTTGAACACCTCATCACCCCAAGCCCTCACCCTCACCCCTTTATTTCCTATTTAGCTTAGTTCTTCCCTTGCCCATGCCTGCTCACCTTTTCATTACTCATGCAAAATCCAACCCATCCCCACCCCCACCCTAATGCACTGTGTGATTAGGTCAAATCTGCCAAGGAAACCAAGGCCTGATACGATTCAACCAACCCATGTGGTCTAGCACATAGAACAACTTTCATTCTGTGGTGTAACAATGAGTAAGATGAGTAGAGTCTAAACTGGCCAAGGAATCAGACCGCTCTTCTAGCCAACCAGGAAAATTAAAGAAACATGATCTGTCAAAAATACTCTCAGCCTCAGAGTACCGGAGATTTATAACATTCTTTGCAAGTGCAGCATCTGTTATGTAGGGGAGTCTATACAGACTGTTGCTAATTGCTGTGTTGAACATTGCCACCTTAAATACAGAAACACTAAAAACAGCAGTTCCCAAGAACAGTCTAATGAAGAAACAGAAGACTGTCTGTACAGACAAGGATTCAGGCACATTATTCCAACTGTTGGGTGTCTGCGATTAGGGAAGCAGTAGAAATTAGACTGTATGGCTGCAACTTCAAGAGACACTGGTAAAGCACTTAGCAATTTATTTATTTGTTTACTGTCTTTTTTAGGCTTAGCTAGATACAAGAACAGATCAAATGCCACACATAATTTAATATATATGAATATAAACATATTTTTGAAAAATTCAAATTAAGTAGTATAACTAAAGCAATTCACTTGAGAAAGAAATATTGCAGAGGAAAACTTTATATATTTCTATATCTACACACATACTCTGCAAGCCACCATGTGTAGTGTGGCAGAGGGTATCTTGGACCACTACTAGTCATTTTGTTTTCTTGGAGTTTTCAAATTGACATGGCTTGAAAACCAAGATTTTATTCATTTCCTTTCCTGTTCCAGTCACACATAGAGAGAGGGGAAAATGACTGTCTAAATGCCTCCATATGAGCCCTAATTTCTCTCACCTTATCCATGTGGACCTTACGTTAAATGTACATTAGTGGCAGTAAAATCGTTCTGCAGTCAGCTTCAAATGACAATTCTCTAAATTTTCCCAACAGTGTTCCTCAAAACAAACATTGCTCTCCCTCCAGGGATTCCCATTTGAGTTCCCAAAGCATCTCCATAGCACTTGCACACTGTTCAAAACTACCAGTAACAAATCTAGCAGCCCACCTCTGAATTGTTTCAGCGTTTTCCTTTAATCCTGGTGGGGATCCCAAACACTCTAGCAGTACTCAAGTATGTGTTGCACTAGTGTCCTATGTGCAGAGTCCTTTACTGATGAACTACACTTTTCCAAAACTCTCCCAATAAACCAAAGTCAACCGTTAATACCTTATGTACTACTACCCTTACATCCCCGTTCCATTTCATATTGTTTTGCTACATTATGCCAAGATATTTAAACACTATAACTGTAATGCTATATTTTGAACATAACACAATTGTTTTTCCAACTCACCTGCATTACATATGTTTTTCTACATTAGAGCTAGCTGCCATTCATCACACCAACTAGAAACTTTGTCTAATTTGTCTTGTATCCTCCTAAGGTCACTCAACAAAGACACCTTCCCATACACCACAGCATCATCAACAAACAGCTGCAAATTGCTGTTCACCTTGTCTGTCAGATCATTTACATACACAGAGAATAATAGCAGTCCTATCACACTTCCATGGGGCACTCCTGATGATACCCCTGTCTCTGATGAATACTCGCCATCGTTGACAATGTACTGGGTTCTGTTACTTAAGAAGTCTTCAAACCACTCATATATCTGCATACCTATTCTGTATGATATTCATCATCTGATATGAGTGATGGTGCTGCAAGCTATGTTGGACAGCAACACAAATATAGCCTACGAATGCAGAGAACGTCACATTAGCATATGCCATATGGTGATGGAGGCTGTTATGAAAAGCTTTGGATTTTATACAAATTTGATGTGACAAGTTAACAGAAATTTTTGGCCATGTGAGTAAAGTTATTGTGTAAAACTAATAGCTCAGCATCTTACAAAAACTCTTCAGGGTCCTTGGAAGTCTTAGACTTACATGTCAATATATTTACTCCCTAATAATACTTGTTGTTAACAATAGGGGTAAATTTACTATGTTCAGTGAAATGAACTTGCAAAATACTGGAAGTAAAAATAATGTCCATGTAGACTGTGCATCTCTGCCTATGATTCATAATGGAATTTCACATTCTGATACAAAAGTCTGTAACAGGTGCTGCTAGACATCAGGCAGAAAACTGGAAATCCTAAGATATTAAAGAAATACAATGTAAAAAATTATCTTATTAGCTTCTCCTTCTATAATTAATTATAACAAGCATAATGTTTTGACTCAAGGATGCATATGCTGTTTAACACTAAGGTTCGATTTAAATAGAATTTTAATGTTACTGTTATATGTAAGGCTGACAGTACTCTTTGTACAATTACGAAATGCTTTGTATAAAGTATATGATAAAAACAGAACGTGAACAAAAAACTATTTTTAGCTTTCAGGACCATTCATTACATCCTCTGGGAAGATGGATATGGTTTGCAAGATTGGGAGTGAGGGAGACATCACTTAGACCACTCATGTAGAACACTTGGGTGACTCATTCATGAGTACTGCTTCAGCGTTTGAGATCCCCACCAGGTCAGATTAAGCCAATACATTCAAGTGACTCAGAGGTGGACTGCTAGATAGGTTACCAGTAGGTTCAAACAATGTGCAAGTATTATGAATAAGTTTGGCAAACTCATATGAGAATACCTGGAGGAAAGACAATGTTCTTTTTGTAGTACACTAATGAGAAAATTTAGAAGATATAAGGAATCAGGGCTCTTATGGGGACATATTGATAGTCTTTCTTATCTCACTCTATTTGCGAGGGGGACAGGAAAGGAAATGATTTATATACAAGGTACTCTCCACCATGCACCATACACATGCATATTACGGACAGATACCGTACACAAACTGGAAAAATGCAAGGGGCATTCCACTGCGTATCTTTTACCATCTTTGATTCGTTTTTCCGCATTTGTTACTACTGGTATGGGTGCAAAAACAAATTTGTACTGCCAACATCTGAGTGGTAGTTCATTAATAAGCTGCACTTAATATGTTAAAAAGCATTTAGAGACATTGTTCTGAAGGCGTAATATATGTTATACTATAAATCACTCTGCCATTCAACTAATAATTCTTAATCAATTGGTGTAAGTCCATCACGTATGACCCTTATCTGTGTAACTATGACAACGCTACGGATTAGTATGTCACCATAATCGAGATTATTCACATTCGAGCCTTGTTTGTACATTTAATTCTCATAATGGAGGCTTCATTCAAGCAATCTGTATTGACTTGACGGTCAAAATAACAGCTGAGAGCAGGTCTGTATAAATGCTGTGGCCAACAGGTAATGACATCACTTATGTCAATTGAGCTGCTTACAGGTATACCTCCATGGCACTTAACCTTGAGGTTGCCACTCACTCACTCACTCACTCACACACTCACTATACTGACGGGCCTGCCTTGGCCAGAGGTAAGGAGTTTAAGCTGGTTGAGCTGTTCCTCCTGAAGTCCTCTCTGTTGGGAATGTTTTTTCTTCATGTGTTGGATTGGCCTCTGGTTTCTGTGGATGCAGAAATTTATCTGCCGGCTGATTCCGGCGGCTTCTTCTTCTTCTTCTTCTTCTTCTTCTTCTTCTTCTTACTGCTTCCTGGCTGCCCGAATTCTATTTTCTTCAGGCGGGAGAAGTCCACTGGCGGCGTCTGTTGCTGGATGTACATGACTGCTTGCTCAGTCATGTACAGCCAGTCCTCATCAGTGAAGATCGGGTGTTTGTTTATTAGCTCCAGATCTCCACGCCTGACGAGTTCCCTCCTGTTCAGCTTCTGGTTCAAGGGTTTGCACCCCCAGTGGAACGGATAAGGTTTATGAGGAAGGGGAGGGATGTTATCTACCGTGAAAGGGTAAGGATGATCATGATGGGGGTAGCTACCGTCGCGCAGGGAATCTGTGATCTTGGTGAGCACCTCCCTCACACAGTTCTTGTTGGTGAAGGGGAGGCACTCAAACAGCTCGTTTTCTTCTTTTCCCTTGGTCTCCATTGGCACTCGTTTCCGCAGAGACAGGAGTGATGACTGCTTCCGTGGGGGCCGTCTCCTTGTTGTTGGTGGTTTTCCCCGACTGCATGACCACCTCCCTAGCAACCTGCGTTGCCGCGTCGACCAGGGAGGTGGTCGTTTGTGTTGCTGTGTCTAGCCTTGTACTGGTGGGGGTTGGTGCCGCATCCGGCATCATGCGGTACGCGAGGTACAAGGCGACCCTTAGTTGAGTCACCTCCTGACGCATCTCTTCTAGTTCTGCTCTCAGGGCCACTCTCTCCTCTGCCATGGCAGATTTGAGCACGGTGATTGAGTCCTTGTTGGCTTCCCGCAGCGCTTGGCGGATGGCGTCCACGTCATCTTGATGGCGCAGCCCGCTTTCCCTACTAAGGTCGGAGGGCAGGGTGTCCACCTTTTCTTCATGTTGGGCCACCTCTACGTATGTGGTGGCCAACTTCCACTGCTTCCACATCTTCAGATAGCTGCAGCTGCTTGCGTTTGCGGTGTGCGAGCCCCCGCAATTTATGCACGCTGCTGCAGTACCTCTTGGTTTGGTGCAGTTCCGTGTGTCGTGCGGTTGCCTGCACTTAACACACGCAACCATGCCGTCGCATTCCCTGGCTATATGTCCCAGCTTTTGGCACTTATAGCACTGTAATTGTGCCACAGGCTTCCACTTCTTCTTCTTGTTGCCACAACCGTTGCTCCTGACTGCATTTAACAGGAGCTCAACAGTAGCAGCAATCTTGCCTCTTAATCCATTCCTACTCCTCGGCATGGGGTTGGCTAGTGGCATTGGCGTGCATGAGCGACAGTAATGAAGTGAGCTGCAGAGAGTTGAGCCACATGTGTCGCGTGCATGCCGTCGTTTACATCAGAGATATAGAATAGATGTGGTGCCATCTCGTTTAGAAGTTAAGAAACACTACGTATCGGCTGATTGGTAAGCTGTTGTAGGTGCCTGTACTTGTACTAGTTTATTAAACCATTGATGTGCCACATTATTTATCTATGAAACTGAGACATAAAATAAAAAATCTGATTCAAGATATGCTATCGGTGCACTCACAGAAACAAAAGACTGATATATTTCACTGTAGTGGTTCCACGCTCGTACGTACTGACATTCTCTCAACGTATAAATTACATTCTGGTTTGAGTCCGAAGTGATGATTGCAACATAAATGAAAACTTCTTTTGTTCTTAGTACACTGTAAATTAAAGTGTGAATTAATCGTTTCTGGGTGGTAACACCTTTAACTGCACCTGCAGCTTCAGTAGAGTGAGTTGAGTACCTCTGCAGATGCTGTTGGCGGTCCCAAGACCGGATAAAGGAGGAGGGTTGGCCACTTAAGGAGGCCGTAAAATGGTGGATACAAATTACTTCGAGACTGTTTTTGTTAGGGAAAGTTAGAAGGAGCTATTGCAGGAAGCTTGGCTGCAGTACAGTTATAAAATTTAGAATGTAAAACAGCGACTAGCTGGAAGTATGGTTCAAAAAAGTTTATTTAAATCAAACCATCACCGGCTTCAGATTTATTACAAATCCATCTTAGATGGCACCTACAGATTTTGTTATTTTCCCGCTAAGGCTTCGTTTCGTAGCCATAGATTTTGTGAACTTATTTTATTTATTTATTTATTTAGCTTATGGCATATAACACATCATATAGAAAAGACATAAAAATCATAAGACACAGAAATAAAGAGTAGTCACAGTGTGTAACATATTGTTGTAGATATAAAAGTGTTTAAAAGTAGTGTATATAATAAACAAAAGTTCACAAACAAACATCCAGATTTGTGACATAGTCTATTGCGCTTTCAGTCGCGGTCAGAAACTCATTGGGGTCTCCTGCAAAACGTCTCAGAGGGCAGTCTTCCACGATGTGACGAATCGTCTGCCGGTCCGCACCGCAGTCACATCTCGGGGTGGTGATTTTACCCCACCTGTGGAGGCTGTCTGCACATCTGCTGTTATTTGTCCGAATTCGATTCAGGGTCGTCCAAGTTTTCCTTGGCAAATTGAATCCTGGTGGTTGGACATTGATGCATGGCATATTCTGCAGGTTTTGGGGCACAGATTCTCTCCACCGCATTTTCCAGAGGTTGCCATAATCCGGGTTGAGAGGATGCGTATTTTTTGCCTTTTTTAAAGAGGGGTGTCTTGAGCGCAATCTGTTCATCTCCAGGGCAGGAACATCCTTATGGATTGGCAGTTTCTCGTTGTTCAGCACTTTTCCATACTCGCGTAAGAGAGCGTTCTCTCTGCGCAGGTCCGGTGGGGGAATGTTGCACAGTATAGGTAGCCAGTGTAAAGGCGTTGGCTTTATTGTTCCTGATATCATCCTCATTGTGTAGTTTAGTTGAGCATCGATCAAGCCTGTGTGTTTACTGTTTAGCCATACCGGTGCGGCATATTCTGCTGTTGTGTAGACAAGTCCCAGAGCCAAAGATCTCAGTACAGCCGCGGAAGAGCCCCACGTGGTCCCACATAGCTTCTGTATGATATTATTTTGAGTTTTAAGTTTTGCGGCTGTATTACGTAGGTGTTCCTTGAATGTTAGGGTTCTGTCAAAGGTGACGCCTAGATATCTGGGGTAATTATTATGGTTTAGCTGCCTGTTTTCGAAATGAACGTTGAGCTTTCTTTTTGCTTGGGCATTGTCGAGATGAAAGCATGTCACCTCCGTTTTTGTCGCGTTTGGCCGTAATCTCCACCTTCGGAAGTAATCTCCCAGCTTTGTTAGATCCGCAGTTAATGTGTTTTCTGTTGCCTCCATTGATCTGCCTCTTACAGCTATTGCCCAGTCGTCGGCATATCCGAATTTTTGAGAAGTGGTTTCAGGTAAGTCAGATATGTAGAGGTTAAACATCAATGGCGCCAGAACGGAGCCTTGTGGTAAACCATTGTTGAGCTTCATTTGGTCACTTTTTAAGTCACCCATTATGACTCTGAAACTTCTATCTGTGAGCATGTTATCAATGAGGTTGGCCAGCTTATTACATGGTATGACCCGCAGCAACTTAAATATCAGACCTTGTCGCCAAACGGTATCATAAGCGGCTGATAGGCCAATAAAGGCTACTGATGTTTTGAGTTTTTTCTGAAAGCTCGCCTCTATATGAGTTGCTAGGGAGAGGATCTGGTCGGTGCAACTGCGGTTGGGTCGAAAACCTGCCTGTTCAATCGGTACCACTTCAAGAATTTTTCCGCCTATTCTATTGTAGATGATACGTTCCAACAGCTTATAGACACAGTTCAGCAGAGCGATAGGGCAGTAGTTTTGGGGCATGTCATTAGGTTTGCCTGGCTTTAGTATTGCTATAATCTTTGCTCGTTTAAGCTGGTGTGGGATATTACCCAATTCTAAAATATCTGTTAAGAAGTTTGCGAGCCATGTTCTAGTACATTTTCCACAGTGAAGTAGGAGTTCCGGGTGGATGCCATCGAAGCCGGGAGCCTTGCCACTTTTGATTTTTGACAAGGCTGCTGCAACTTCTTCCGCTGTGATAGGCTGGGAAAATTCGGAGGTAGGCGATGGCCTTTGTTTTAAGAATCTTAATTCACGTTTGACGGTCGTGGTGTGTGTTCTGTCCCTTGGTGCTCTTGAGGTTCTAACTATGTGTGCAGCCACATTGTTAGGGGTTATCGGGTGGGTGTCTTTTATTTTATGTTTACTGCCTCCCAGGTTACGGAGTAGGGTCCATGCTTGCCTACTGGATTTAGTGAAATCTAGATTCTCCACGTTGTCCATCCATTTTTCCCGTCGAGCTGCGTCTAAGCTGTGCAACAGTTCGTCCACGATTTCTTAGTTGTTGGTTTCTGTAAATTCCTGGTACAGGTCTTCGCATCCCTCATTCCAGCCAGGGATGTACTCTTTCCGGTAGCCTCTGGGTACATTCCTCTTAGCCGTGGCGATGACTGCTCCCACAAATCTGTCATAGTTGTCCCTAGTCGGGGGTATCCAACCTAGACACTTGTCAAGGTTTTCTGCAAAGGAGGCCCAGTCTGCCTTCTGGAAATTCCATCGTGGGCGAGGAAAGGATTTTATGATTGGGATGTTAATTCCGACTTTTAAGATAACAGGGCGATGCTGGCTATGTGGGAAATCAGACAGGACTTCACGAGTTGCGGCTAGCGGTTGGTTGTTTTTGTTTTTAGTGACAAAACATAAATCAGGGTTATAATCTCGTCTCCATGCTGCTGATAGAAATGTTCCGCGGTCCTTGGCGTCGAAAATCAGGTGGGTGTTAGTCTCCTCACTCCAGCTCATCAGGGATTCACCGTTCTGGTCGTTTCGTGCGTGCTTCCAGTTCTCATGGTGACTATTAAAGTCTCCTACGTAGATAGCAGGGTGGGGATATTCTTGGAGTACTTCTGGAGGCCATGGACAGCCGGGAGGCTTATAGATGTTAACTATAGTGGTCTCGCCAATTTTGACAGCAACTTCATGTATGTTGTTGTCTGTAGATATCTTACACAGGGAAGCATTTTCTATCTTATTTTGTATGTAGGTTGCCACGCCGTAATTGCGGTGATAGGTGGCTCCCAGTATCTCAAATCCAGGGATTTTTCCTCTAGAGGCCAGCAGATCTATGTTTTCCGCATGAGTCTCTTGTATCGCGACTACGTCGATTTTGTTCTGAGTGAGAACTCTCTGGAGAAATTCACATTTGCTCCTACTTATGCCTTCAATGTTTAGGTGGCAGACTCGGAGGCACGGTCCGAGTGCTCTAGTCAATTCTTCATTGTTCATTTGGTCGGTATCTTTCATGATGTGTTTACCAGGAGATCCAGCACAGGATTATCTGGATTATCTGGTTGCCTTTAGTGCTAGTTCATTTAGCGTTACCCAGGGTGCGCATGTAGTATTCTACTACGGACGTGAACTAGCCTTACACCACTTTTTGTGAACTAATAAAAAAAAAAAAAATCTCTGCCCAGTTAACCGAATTTTTAACAGAAAACTTGTAATTTTGTGAACTAAGATTACAAGTTTTCTGTTTAAAATTCGGTTAACTGGGCAGAGATTTTTTTTTCAACCTTCATATAAACAAATGCAGTGATATTAAGTTAAGTGAAGCATCAAATGTGCCAAAAACTTGTGTAAACCAGGTAAGATTTCGACAAATTTCATGTCTTATTTACTTTACGGTAGTCTTGTATGTTTCTATTACGGTTAAAAAAAAAAAAGCATCTCTCGTAAGTTTACTAATTTAAAACAAAAAAGTAACGACTATAAAACGAGATGTAGCAGGAAAGGAATAAAATCCTTTAGAGACATCAGAATGTGGATTTTTAAAAAACTGAAAACAGTAATGATTTGCTTTAAATTATCTTTTTCAAACAATACGTGTGGCTGGTAGCTGTTTTAAATTATAGACCCTATAATTAGAGAAGAAGCAACCTCTAAAGTTTGGTACCATAGTTGTAATAAAAAGATCGTTTACATTCTAGTATCTTACACATCTTTAACTTAGCAGCATGTTGGAAGCATTTGCAAATAAAGCAACTACTCCACCCTACAGCAGTGAAAGCTATATGGAAATCATGAATTAAGATGTGTGGTTTCCGTTTGTTTATTTGAATAAGATTGATGAGTTATTAACAGTTGTTTCTTGTGAATGCAGTAAATAATTTTGTGTTTTTCAGAATATTCCATACAAAAAAATTGACCTTGAAATACTCCTATAAATTCCCAAGCTGTTCATTTCAATATTACGTAGGTTCAACACGTGTTCCCAAAACACCTGCCAAGTGTTCATTATGTAGTTGCAAATATCAGAAGTGGATCATGTGAAACAGGTGTTAAGTGAGTTACCAAGCATTAGCTATGCTGTGGCAAGTGTTTATTCTACAGCTGTTAGTACAAGAAGTGAAAATATTATTAGTGGATTACCAAGCACTAGTTGCACTGATCTGTGTAATTCTTTGAGTGGTACACTTCATAAATTTTGTTTCCTCTCAAAATTAATCCACAGATAAGGGGTATACATGCTTAGCTGACACATCTTTTAATGAGGAAAGTGGAGTTGTGTGTAGTGGAGTTTCAAAAGCAGACTTAAGTCCCAGAAGATCTAAAATGTCTAAGATTCTTAGGAATGCCTTAACAAGGCTACCAGAAGCAAAGCCACATCATGGGAAAAATGAACTATAACACTCAAAGATTTGTATGATAGCAATGTTTCTTTTTTCACAGAAAACAATTTCAATTCTGTTGCCAGAGATTTCATTAACAGCCAATTAAGGAACTGCCATCAACCAGCAAATACTAGGCAATGGACATCTGACGACAAGGCATTTGCTCTGTCCTTATATAAGCAACTCCTTGCCTATACAAGTATCTGTCAGTTCATTTTTCCCTTCCTTCTGTGAGGCATCTGAAACTTCCTGGCAGATTAAACCTGTGTGCTGGACCGAGACTCAAACTTGGGACCTTTGCCTTTCGTAGGCAAGTGCTCCACCATCTGAGCTACCCAAGCACAAGTCACGCCCCATCCTCACAGCTTTACTTCTGCCAGTACCTCGTCTCTTACCTTCCTAACTTTACAGAAGCTCTCCTGTGAACTTTGCAGAACTAACTCTACTGATAGAAAGGATATTGTGGGGACATGGCTTAGCCACAGCCTGGGGGATGTTTCCAGAATGAGAGTTCGAGTCTCAGTCTGGCACACAGTTTTAATCTGCCAGGAAGTTTCATATCAGCATACACCCCACTGCAGAGTGAAAATCTCATTCTGGAAACATCCCCCAGGCTGTGGCTAAGCCATGTCTCTGCAATATCCTTTCTTTCAGGAGTGCTAGTTCTGCAAGGTTCACAGGAGAACTTCTGTAAAGTTGGGAAGGTAGGAGACGAGGTACTGACAGAAGTGAAGCTGTGAGGATGGGGCATGAGTCGTGCTTGGGTAGCTCAGATGGTAGAGCGCTTGCCAGCGAAAGGCAAAGGTCTTGAGTTCAGGTGTTGGTCCAGCACACAGTTTTAATCTTCCAGGAATTTTCAGAGCTGAAGATAGGTTTTACAGCTTGTTAGCAGGGTACAACCAATCAGAGAGCACTGAAGGGACTACCTAGTGAGAAATCCAGTGAATCCAGTCCAATTTAATTTTTTATGTATTGCTGTGATTTGTGACGTCCCACACCTACGTATTAAAGAATGCTATTAATAATTGACTAGAAACAAAATGCAGTTTGGGCTTAAAAAAAAAGGCCAGTCTTGAATTTGAATGAGGACTTTTCTTCTGCATCAGCAGAAGATGTTTACGACTCGCAAAAATTACAGAGGAGTCGTTTTGACTTTAAGGATTCTTTTATTAAAATGAAAGTTACGGTAGATGCAGCCCAGCTTAGTCATACAGTTGATTTTACCTGCAGAGTCAATATACTTTGCAGAATTTGTTGAGAAGACAGATTACCTCTTAGATTCACAAAACAGCACTCGTCATCATCCACAAGATGGTAAATCTTGTAAGTGTGCCCTCTCTCCAGGGTCACCACATACTGAAATGTGGTACAGTACATTAAAGGAAATTGAAAACTGGAAAGAGTTGCAACTAGGAACAAGGGGAGATAAGACAAAAATGTCTAATTTCATAAGTGGGTGGCAAACTACAATAATATCATTGATGTGAATTGGACAGATTAAAAAAAAAAGACTTCAATTTTTTAAGCATGAGGGCCTTCAATGAAGGCCTACTGGAGAATGTTTTTTACCATGTGAAGCAACATGGTGTTTCCAACACCAACCCAGCCTGCTTTCAGTCTGTAGCAGCACTGAAAAAATTATAATCAATAACATATCCCTATCTATAAGTACATTAGGTAATTATGAGGATGATAGTTGTATGCCATTAAGAAATTTAAGGCAATTACACGGATCTCATAATGACAGCTTTCTTGACTCCAGAAAAGATAATTGCATAATTGACAACAATGATTTATCAGTGTCCTTGCTGGTAATGCAGCTTGCAATGGTGACAGTGATGGTGGGGAAGCTGATGTAGGTAATGACAGACAAGGATTGACATTTGTAGCTGGTCACAGCCTGTGAAACATTGGTGGAAAACCTGAGATCAACTGTAATGACTGTAAAACATTTGTTTTCTCCAACACCCACAGAGGATCATTTACTTACAAGTTTAAGAGAATCTGATACCTTAAACACACAATTATTGTATGGAAGTGACAGCCTAGTGTTCTTTTTAACTAAAGTCCAGTCAGTCATATGCATTTTTAGTGGGCAATTTTGATTTACAAATATGTCAGAGATTGGAAACACACCATCTGTAATAAAAGAATGAATGTGGTTTAGGAGAAATTGAAGATAAAGTTTAAAGCTGTTTGACAGTTCAGAGAGAAATTCTGCTGTTTGCTTAAATAATAATAGTAATAATGTAGTAATTAGTTTTTGTTTTCAGTTAACTGCTTTTATCCCCATTTCCTACCCGTGGTCCTTCTCTTTTAATGTTGATGTATGTGCTTTTGTGTTGAAGCATTTACTCTTCATTTAAGATGTAGGACCATTTTAAAGGAAGTTAATGGTTAATAATGCAAATTTCATGAAATATGCCTACAGTTTTGACAAATTTTAGATAACAAGTAGGCCTACAGGCTTCGCCCACTTCTCCTGATGACATAGTAGCTAGGCATGGAATAGATGGTACCATTTTGTTGGTGGTAGTATAGAAATTCTAATCATCAAAGTGAAAGTCATTCGGAGGGTAATACTGCTGTTGGTATATCCTGAGTTTTTTTTTTTTTGTAATTACTACTGTGATGTCAGTCAGTTGGGAAAATCATGCACCTGCAGGCTGTCAGTCATAAAAAAATCAGCTATTTATACCACAGTTACTATTGTATTGTATGGTAGATTACATTTTTTGCACTTGGTGACAAATGCATACTAAGAGAGTTTCACAAACTGTTACCAATAGGCATGTGGGAGAGAAAATGTGTCACGTAAAAGAACTTAGTTGTTTGTTAATATGATCGGTTCCAAATTGAGAAAATATTGACATGTTTGGTTCACAGAGAAATTTTCATCTCAATGAAACAGTCCATTGACACTGTTAATTAGAATTCTTCTCTTGTGCTTTAAATTTATAGTAGGTCTAATGGGAAAAGTGTAAAACTGATATTTTAGGTGGTGATGAGAATCATAAACTACCACAAAGTTCATTATGACTGTGTGGGTTTGTCTTTGGAATATGATTTCCAGTCTCTTTTCTATGTTTACAGGTGCCTCAACTACATTTTAAGTAACATGGCACAGAAAGAATTCAGTGAGTCACTGATATCAAAACTGTAGTAAATTAGTCTCTTATACCATACATGTCTGAAGAAAAGTTTGTTTTCTAGTTTACGAGTGAGCTTACTGAGGATTGCAAGTGTTATGGAATAACTGCCCTCTCAACTCCTCTTATTGGTGGAAAAAATCACGGCCTTAAACTAAAATGAACATTGATATTAACAATAACAGATGAAAGCTATAATAATCATTGTGATTTTCAAGATGCAGTTCCCACTCAGGTGCCTGGCTGCCCTCCGCATCTATGTATCTACATCATCTGGAAGAGAACATCCTGTAGATGTAGATTGTTGGCAGTGCCTGGAGTAGGCCTGCTCTGTTTAAAATTGCTATAGCTTGAAGCATAAGTATTCAATTTGATTGTGAGTATTTGAACTCCAGTTGTCATTTGATCTGAGAGAGGTGATAAATAATTATGTAACATGTTGTGGGTCATTTGTTCTGAATAATGAAAATTCTGTTTGTCTTGTGCAACACATACCATCATGCAAAATCTTATGCCTTGTAGTTATTGGTAATGACTTCTTCATGTGTGGTTGCATATGTAGATGCAATAAGACTGATTACATCCAAGTAGATGTATATGTAGATGTGTTGAGGTTGATTATATGGAAGTGAAGAGAGTGGGAATTACAGATCTTCCAGTTAAAAAGTTGAAAATTTATGTATTATGTATGGTGAAGTGCAGGCATAGTAATTAAGAAAACATATAAAAAGTTTAGATGAACAATTGGTTTTAATATTGAAGAAAATATCTTTCTTGGAAATACTTTATTGCAATAAATTTAACTGCAACTGCCAGGTAAATAAGCTTGAGCAAAACTCCTTGCAGGAAAGATTAGCTCACTAAACTGCTGCAGTAATAGAGCAATGTATACATTTGAGATGATAATCTTGTGTTTGTTGCTTCACTCCATTTCACCATCAAAGTGAAAGTAGTCCCATACTCAGGAACTGAGCACAGGGGAGCAGATGTAGGATTCCTGTGTTGCTGTTCTTGGTGAGGTTGTAATGGAGATGGTCTGCTTTTGTCTTCCTCTGACCTGTAACAAAGTGTCAAGTATGTATCAGTGTTGTGTGAATGACTTTGACTATAACATGTACAGTGTAGTGCTGGGTTTATGTTTTTAAGGACGAAGAAAAGCGAGAGGGTGAAACCTGGTGTGGGCACCACACAGCCTACTCCTCCCAGATAGCACCGAGGGAGCCACTGAGCTTCACTCCCCATCCAACAAACAGACAGTGTCATGTGCCCTCAGATCATGAGACACAGTGAGAAGCTATGGAATCTAATCCAGGAGATTGGCATAAAGACTGATGGTCAGGAACTTTGCACCATCACCTTTCCCCACAGGGGGCTCACGGTCGTTTCGTGAGTACATGCATGGCGAGCACTGGGCCCCGAGCTATTGCAGCCTTCCTTCTTTCCAGGGCTGTATTTCCTTGCCCTTCCCCTCGTTTCCTCTCCTCTCCTTGCTTCTTCCCCTTCACCCTCTCCTCTCCCTCTCTTGGTGTCCTTGTTTGATTTGGCCCTGCTATCCTCCTGGTTTGTTGGCCGTGCAATTTGGTTTTGTTGCATAATCACCTCATGCTTTTGGCATTCCCTAGTCCACCTCTGGGGTTTGACCTTCATTACTAAATTTATATTCCATAGTGTGAGCCATTTGGGAAAGAGCACCTTACCTAGTGTCTCCGACGTGTGCCCTCCTAGTTCATTCCACCTTTTCCTTCACGTTGTTGTCTGATGCTAGAGTGCATAGCCAGCATGGTAGCCAGCCCATGTGGTGGGGTCGCTTTGTCCCCTTTTGGTTGAAAACACAGGGATCACACTTCTGATACCTGAGCTGTGTCCTCCTCATGTAAGCCTAGGAGTGGTTGCTTGTTGTCGTGAAGCATCAGAACTCCCGGCAATAGCTGCCATGCCAGACGGCTCCTGCTGTGGCTGGGCGGCACACTTGGGGAGAGCCCCTGATCAGAGTGGGTGGTATCAGGGCAGACACTATGCAAATGAAATGCATATGGGTCCAGAACTCTGGCCGTTCTTCTGCGGCCATCTCTCTGCATGGATCAGATTTTTTTAGGGCTGCTTCTTCTGCCCCTTTTGCCTTCCCATCCATGGCTACCCCTGGGAGGAGAGTCAGGCTCGTCGGCTAGGGGCGAAACCTTTACCCCGCTATCTGGTTTGCACCAGAACTGATGGGGATACTTTCACCAATATCAAACCTTTATTTTTTGTGGAACACATTGAAGACAAGTTTGGCAAAGTGGACTCTCTGAGCAAGATGTGGTCAGGTTCGTTGTTGATTAAAACTGCTTCAGCTGCCCAGTCTGCAGCCCTTTGTACCTGTAAGCATCTTGGCACAATTCCTGTGTCCATAACCCCCCACCACTCTCTGAATATGGTTCAAAGTGTGATTCTTCACAGGGACCTCATCCTTCAAACTGATGATGAACTGTGAGACAATTTCGGATGCCGGGGCGTTCACTTTGTTCAGCGTGTTCAGAAGGGTCCAAAAGACAATCACATTGATACTGGTGCCTTTATCCTGGCCTTTGAAGGGGATACGCTTCCTGAGAAAGTAAAGGTTATGGTTTATCAATGTGACGTGAAGCCATACATCCCACCACCTATGAGATGTTTCAAGTGTTTGCGTTTTGGACACGTCTTCCCGCTGTTCGCAGGCCCCTCTCTGTGGTGACTGTGGACGTTCACTCCATGAGAGGAGTTCCTGTGTTCCCCCTCCTGTGTGTGTTAATTGTCATGGCAATCATTCCCCATGTTCACCAGATTGCCCAGTTTATAAGAAGGAAAAGGAGATACAGGAGTATAAGTCCCTTGATCGTGTAACCTACACTGAGGCTAGTAAGAAGTATGCACGTCTTCACTCTGTGTCCATGACATCTAGCTATGCTTTAGTTACATCTTCTCCTCTTCCTCCCCTCTTACCCTAGTCCCAAACCCCTCTCCTCCCCCCCCTCCCCTGCGGCTCCCACACCCTCCACTCCAGGCACTGTTCCCCCTTCCTAGCCGGAGAAGTGTCCCACTTCTTCAGCATCTGCCGGTCAAGGGCGCCCCTCCCAGGATACTCCTTCCCGGCACCTTCCATGCCAAAGGTCTGCTACCATATGACGACTGTGAGAACCACGGTCTGTGGGCCCCCAGGTCACCCAATCTTTCTGTTCCTGATCTTGCTGCAGCATCTCCCGATCTGAAATGGAAAAGAAGAAGAAACATAAGACCCGGGACAAGGAGCCTCTGGTGTCCCCAGAGGTCCCATCCCCACCTTTGTAACCTGATTCTGACCTGTTGTTCATGGATGTCGCCCCCTCCTTGCCGGTGGCGGGTAGTGACCCGGCAGCATGACTGGTTATCCAATGGAATTGTAATGGATATTACCGTCACCTTCCGGAGTTGAAATCCCTTATTTTGTCTTACTCTGCAGCTTGTGTGGTTCTGCAGGAATCTCATTTTACTGATGATCACTCAACAACCCTCTGTGGGTTCCGTGTTTTCTTTCAAAATCGGGTCAGCCCCCTGCAGGCCTCTGGTGGCATTTGTACGTTGGTCCGTATGGACGTTGCTAGCACGTGGATTCCTCTTCAAACTACATTGGAAGCGGTTGCTGTTAGGGTCCACCCGGACTCTGAGGTCATGGTTTGCAATCTTTATCTCCCTCCTGACAGGACTCTTACACCTACTTCCTTAACTGCCCTTCTTCAGCAACTTCCTCCCCTCTTCCTCCTTCTTGGGGATTTTAATGCTCATCATCCCTTGTGGGGCAGTGGATTTCCATCTAATTGGGGTCTTCTCATAGACCAGTTTCTTGCAGACCACGACTTGTGCCTTCTTAATGATGGCTCCCCTACTCATTTCAGTGCCAGTCATGGTACCTTTTCTGCCATTGATCTTTCTCTTTCTTCTCCCTCCCTCCTCCTTTCATTACACTGGTCGCCACAAGCTGTCCTGTGACCACTTCCCATTGATTCTCTCACTCCCTTCCCGCTCCCCGATGGACAGGTTACCTCATTGGTCTTTCCAACATGCCGATTGGCCTCTATATACTGCACAGGTCGTTTTTTCTCTCTCTTTGTGGGGTTGTATTAATGATGTCCTATGTGACGTGTCTGACACGATTGTTCATGCTGCTAGCCTTGGAGTACCATGCTCATCTGGACCATTTCGCCACCGACAAGTCCCATGCTGGAGTACGGCCATTTCCATTGCCATCCATGATTGCCGTTGAGCTTTTCAACACCTTAAGAGGCACCCATCCGTTGCCAACCTTATTGCCTTTAAACGCCTTCATGCTAAAGCCCGTTATCAAACAGAGCAAACGGATGTGTTGGGAAAGCTTTGTTTCTTCCCTCGGTTCTATTGTCCCTATGTCACAGGTATGGGCTACACTTCGCTCTCTCCAAGGTTGCCATCGACAGTCTACCCTCCCGGGCCTTCACCTCCCGGATGGCCTTTGCACGGATCCTTTGTTTATCGCGGAACATCGTGCGGCCCATTTTGCAACAGCATCAACATCAGCCTCCTATCCGGCTACTTTCCTTCACCAGAAACAGTGGGCCGAAGCTTCCGCCATATGTTTTACCCCTTGTCAGTCAGAATCTTTACTGAATGGGAACTTCTTTCCGCACTTTCTTCTTCTCATGATATGGCCCCTGGCCCAGACTCCATTCATAACCAACTACTTCAACATCTCAGTGCTCCACAACGGCAACATCTTCTCAGGGTGTTTAGCCATATTTGGCTCCAGGGTGACTTCCCTTCTCAGTGGAGGGATAGCATCGTGGTTCCTGTCCTTAAGCCTGGTAAGAACCCCCTGTTTGTCGAAAGCTATCAGCCAATTAGTCTGACAAATGTTGTTTGCAAGTTACTTGAATGGATGGTAGCTCTTCGGCTCAATTGGGATGGTCTCCGATCAATCATTTACTTCACCTGGAATCCGCAGTTTGGCAGGCTTTTTCCCAGCGCCGCCATTTGGTTGCAGTATTTTTCGACCTTCGCGAGGCCTACGACACGGCTTGGTGCTATCACATCTTACACTTGATCAGTGGGGTCTTCGGGGCCCACTCCAAATTTTTATCCATCAGTTCCTGTTCCATCAGTCATTCAGGGTTTGGGTTGGTACTGTTTTTTGTTCTCCATGTACCTAGGAGAATGGCATCCCACAGGGTTCTGTATTAAGTGTACTTCTTTTCCTGGCCTCTGTCGGTCCTTTGGTCACCCTTGCTCTGTATGTGGATGTTTTCTGCATTTGGGTTAGTTCCTCTTCTATGGCCTCTGCAGAGCGGCAGCTCCAGGGAACTGTTGGTGTGCCTCTGCATGGACCCTCTCACATGGGTTTCAATTCTCTCCTTTAAAATCGTAGGTGGTCCACTTCTGTCGCCGTACTATGATCCACCCTGATCCGGAGCTCTATCTCGATGCAAAACTATTACCTGTGGTCCCATAGTTTCGTTTACTGGGTCTTCTTCTCGACAACAAGCTCGCCTGGCTGCCCCATATCAGACTTCTGAAGGTAGGACGTTTCCGTAAACTCAATGTCCTTCGCTTCCTTACCCACACCTCTTGGGGTGCGGACCGCTCCATCCTTCTCCGCCATTATCGGGCTTTAGTACTGTCTCGGACTATGGTTGTCAAGTTTATGGTTTGGCTGCTCCTTCCACACTGCATCTCCTAGATCCGGTCTACCATCATGGTATCCGTTTGGCCACCGGTGCATTCCCTACTAGCCCTGTTGATAGTCTCCTGGTTGAAGCTGGGATCCCCCCCCCCCCCCTTTTCTGTTCGGCAGCCCCAGCTTCTGGTTTCTTATGCAATTGCTGTCCGTTCCTCTTCCACTCATTCTTCCATTCTTAGAGATGTATGTTGGCACCAGCAGAATCATTCTGCAGTCAGCTCCAAATGCCAGTTCTCTAAATTTTCTCAGTAGTGTTGCACAGAAAGGATGTTCTCTTCCCTCCACAGATTCCCACTCAAGTTTCCAAAGCATTCCTGTAATACTCTCATGTTGATCAGAACTACTGGTAACAAACCTAATAGCCACCTCTAAATTGCTTCAGTGTCTTCCTTTAACTTCACCAAGCAGTGGTCCCAAACACTCAAGCAGTACTCAAGAATGGGTCACAGCAGTGTTCTACACATGGTCTCCTTAACAGATGAACCACTTTTTCTTACAATTCTCCCAATAAAACAAAGTCTGCCATTAGTCTTCCCCGTTACTAACATGATATGCTCATTCCATTGTATACTGCTTTGCAGCATTATAACTAGGAATCTAATTGACATGATTGTGTCAAGCAGTACGCTACTAATGCTGTCTTTGAATGTTATGGGATTGTCCAATCACCACACCAACCAGAAATTTTGTCTATGTCATCTTGTATACTCCTAGAGGCAACCAACAATGACACCATTCCATACACCACAGCATCATCAGCGAACAGCTGCAGACTGCTGCTCACACTGTACATCTGTACAAAATAAATGAAGTTCAATGGTGAGCAAAATAAACTAAGTCTAAACTGTCCTCAAAATATCTGGTATCCAAATTACACAAAAATTATTCACAGTCTAAACTGTGCAACTATTGTGCCACATATACCAATGAAGCAACTGCTACAAAAAAAATAAAGACTGCCCTCTCACTAGGAGCTCTTGCACAACACTGTTTACTCTGTGTTGCCCATATGTAGTGAAGGATCATATGAATACCACTGCAAATAGCCATAAAAGTTGCATTTTTGTTACTTATTTGAATCTGTCACACAAAACATGGCCATGTTGCAAGTCAATTGACATCATTTTTCCATCTGGCTAGGCTTCCAGAATTTTGACACAAGCAAAGGTATTTACATAATTTTAAATAAATTGAACCTTTTTTTGCTTTATAAGGTAGTGCACAAAAAAGCAAGCTTAATTTCGATGTGTGACTGTTCAGAGCACCGCCTTTCACATGGTGTCTAATACTGGGACTGTCTTCTCCATACTTTTTTGAACTGGCAAAATGCCAATTTTTCAGGCACAATTGAATGCACTACATCATGTGGCACATCCATTACTTTGTCTTACTGTAATTTCTTTTGCTGTATCAGGATTTTCCATATTAATGTTATCTAACTATAATTTTTAAACACATACCAAGGTAGTACAAGATATTCACAATATTGATTAAAAAATAATGTACTGCAACTGGATTCAAAATCTACATCAAACTATCTTTGAAAATGGTCTACTGCTCAGATACATTTGGCTTTTGTATAGAAAGTGATAAATTTTCTATATTTATGATTTTGATTGATTTATTTTGGGAAGGGTACCAAACAGCGAGGTCATCAGTCCCATCAAATTAGGGAAGGTTGGGGAAGAAAGTCAGCCATGCCCTTTTAAAGGAACCAACCTGGTGTTTGACTGAAGTGACTTACGGAAATCATGGAAAATCTTAATCTAGATAGCTGGATGTGGGTTTAAACCATTGTCCTCCCAAACGTGAGTCCATTGTGATAAGCACTGTGCCACCTCATTCACTTTATGATTTTCCATCTTTCTCTGATGTTTTGCAACTTCTGAACAAATTGTGCTATCATTTACAGCGTATCCTAGGTCTAGTTGTCTCTCTGAGATCTTTCCATGAGTAATATACTATCATTGAACTGTATTTATTTTGTAACTAGTGCTTTCTTAATTTGTGACTGGTGATTTCTTAATGTCCATGGGACCAAGCCAGGACAGGGAACATGGTCCAGATATGTCCCACAGGAATATCGGTCACTTACAACTGAAGCTGACCACCTATCTCAGTTGGTTTGGTTGTCTGCTCTTCATTTTAGACAGACACAAGAGAGGTCTTATTGCCTGCAGTTTTCATTGCAGCCACCTCCTCACTATTATTTTTTACTAACTGTCAGATGTTCCCATGCATTGCCACACACTCCCCTCTCTTGGACAGAGGCATTCAATGAATTCCAAAGTAAAGTTCTATGTACTGACTTGGCAGAAAATCCTAAGAAATTTTAGTCTTATGTCAAAGCGGTAGGTGGATCAAAACAAAACGTCCAGACACTCTGTGACCAAAATGGTACTGAAACAGAGGATGACAGACTAAAGGCCAAAATACTAAATGTCTTTTTCCAAAGCTGTTTCACAGAGGGAGACTGCACTGTAGTTCCTTCTCTAGATTGTCGCACAGATGACAAAATGGTTGATATTGAAACAGATGACAGAGGGATAGAGAAACAATTAAAATTGCTCAAAAGAGGGAGGCCGCTGGACCTGATGGGATACCAGTTCAATTTTACACAGAGTACGCGAAGGAACTTGCCCCCATTCTTGCAGCGGTGTACCATAGGTCTCTAGAAGAGTGTAGCGTTCCAAAAGATTGGAAAAGGGAACAGGTCATCCCTGTTTTCAAGAAGGGACGTCGAACATATGTGCAGAACTATAGACCTATATCTCTAACGTCGATCAGTTGTAGAATTTTTGAATGCGTATTATGTTCGAGTATAATGACTTTTCTGGAGACTAGAAATCTACTCTGTAGGAATCAGCATGGGTTTCGAAAGAGACGGTCGTGTGAAACCCAGCTTGCGCTATTCAGCCACGAGACTCAGAGGGCCATAGACACGGGTTCCCAGGTAGATGCCTTGTTTCTTGACTTCCGCAAGGCGTTCGATACAGTTCCCCACAGTCGTTTAATGAACAAAGTAAGAGCATATGGACTATTAGACCAATTGTGTGATTGGATTGAAGAGTTCCTAGATAACAAAACACAGCATGTCATTCTCAATGGAGAGAAGTCTTCCAAAGTATGAGTGATTTCAGGTGTGCTGCAGGGGAGTGTCATAGGACTGTTGCTATTCACAATATACATAAATGACCTTGTGGATAACATCAGAAGTTCACTGAGGCTTTTTGTGGATGATGCTGTGGTGTATCAAGAGGTTGTAACAATGGAAAATTGTACTGAAATGCAGCAGTATCTGCAACAAATTGACACATGGTGCAGGGAATGGCAATTGAATCTCAATGCAGACAAGTGTAATGTGCTGCGAATACATAGAAAGAAAAATCCTTTATCATTTAGCTACAATATAGCAGGTCAGCAACTGGAAGCAGTTAATTCCATACATTATCTGGGAGTAGGGATTAGGAATGATTTAAAATGGAATGACCACATAAAATTAATCATCGATAAAGCAGATGCCAGACTGATATTCATTGGAAGAATCCTAAGGAAATGCAATCCGAAAACAAAGGGAGTAGGTTACATTACACTTGTTCACCCACTGCTTGAATACTGCTCAGCAGTGTGGGATCTGTACCAGATAGGGTTGATAGAAGAGATAGAGAAGATCCAATGGAGAGCAGCGCGCTTAGTTACAGGATCATTTAGTAATCGTGAAAGCGTTATGGAGATGATAGATAAACTCCAGTGGAAGACTCTGCAGGAGAGACACTCAGTAGCTTGGTATGGGCTTTTGTTGAAGTTTCGAGAACATACCTTCACCGAGGAGTCACTCAGTATTTTGCTCCCTCCTACGTATGTCTCGTGAAGAGACCATGAGGATAAAATCCGAGAGATTAGAGCCCACACAGAAGCATACCGACAATCCCTCTTTCCACAAACTATACGAGACTGGAATAGAAGGGAGAACTAATAGAGGTACTCAAGGTAACCTCCGCCACACACCATCAGGTGGCTTGCAGAGTATGAATGTAGATGTAGATGTAGATGTAGACTCCAATTACACACACACTTTTGTGAATAGCCCAGAGGGCTGTCATTTTATAAAGGAGCGGTATACAGGCAACACCCAACAGAAGTCAATCAGTCATCATAATTACATGAGGATGAAAACAAGTCAGCTTGCCAAAGTATGACACTGTCTGGATGAAAACAGCCAAATATATACACAAGAAGAGTTCAGAACTTGAAAGAGAGGATACTTTAATTTTATTTGGTGGGGAGCCCACTTCATGCTGGTTACATGAGTGATATGACATGGAATGGACCTCATGACCACTTGAAAGCATTGGGAATCCATTCTATTATATGATTACTCAATTTCCACCCAGAAGACATAGAAACTTGTCAGAGCTTAGTCTAAGGAGAGCACATTTTGGTTGATGATATCTCAGATGTGCTCATTAGGGCTGATGTCAAGTGATTTGTAGCATAACCCCAGCTCCCTCAAAGACTTGGAGAGCTCTTCGAACAATTCTGGCCTAATTATGGAGTAATACAATGGTATATTATCTAGCTGGAACTACAGAGCACCTATAAGATGCTGTAGCCCATAAAATGGATGAACATGGTCAAATATGGAGGTTTCTGTGTTGTTCACAGATGGGAGACAATGGTAGATATACACCAAAGAGCCAAACAAACTGGTACATCAGCCTAATATCGTGTAGAGCCCCTGTCAGCATGCAGAAGTGGCACAGCATGATGTGACATGGACTCAACCAATGTCTGAAGTAGTGCTGGAGGGAATTGACATCATGAATCCTGCAAGGCTCTCCATAAATGGTGATCTATTCTGAACATCTCATTGCAAGGCAGCGCAGATATGCTCAATAATGTTCATGTCTGGGGAGTTTGGTGGTCAGTGGAAGTGTTTAAACTAGGAGGAGTGTTCCTGGATCCAGTCTGTAGCAATTCTGTAAGTGTGGAGTGTCAGTGCCCTGCTGGAATTGCCCAAGTCTGTCAGAATACACAATGGACATGAATGGATGCAGGTGATCTGACACGATGTGTACATGTCGTCTGTCAGAGTAATTCTAGATGTATCAGGGTTCCCATATCACTCCAACTGCACATGCCCCACACCATTGCAGAGCTTCCACCAGCTTGAACAATCCCCTGCTGACATGCAGCATCCATGGATTCATGAGGTTGTTCCCATACCCGTACACATCCATCCACTCAATACAATTTGAAACAAAACTTGTCTGACCTGGCAACATGTTTCCAGTCATCAACACTACAATGTCAGTGTTGATGTGTGCAGGCAAGGCGTAATTCTTTGTGTCATGCAGTCATCAGGGGTACATGAGTGGGTTTTCAGCTCCAAAAGCCCATATCAATGATGTTTCATTGAATGGTTCATGCCCTGACACTTGCTGATGGCTCACCATTGAAATCTGCAGCAATTTGTGGAAGGGTTGCTTTCTGTCACTTTTAACAATTCTCTTCTGTCCTTGTTGGTCTTGTTCTTGCACCATCTTTTTCCAGCCACAGTGATGTCAGAGATTTGATGTTTTAGCAGATTCCTGATATTCACAGTACATTCATGAAATGGCTGTACAGGAAAATACAAACTTCATCACTACTGGGGAGATGCTGTGTCCCATCGCTCATGCACCAACTATAACACCACATTCAGACTCACTTAAATCTTGATAACCTGCCATTGTAGCAGCAGTATCTGATCTAACAACTGCACCAGACGCTTGTTGTCTTATATAGGCATTGCTGACCACAGTGCCACATCCTGACTGCTTACATATCTTTGTACTTGAATATGCATGCCTATACCAGTTTCCTTGGCACTTTAGTGTATGATTGGCCCCATTTGATTCCCTGTGAACATCATTCACATGGGCATACTGGTGTCTCTTACTTGAACAGCGCCCAGATGTGTCACCTTGTCAGGTTGTAAACTCATCACCCGATGTCACCATGTGGCACTTCAGCCCAGGCAAACTTCTCCCATCCTTTGAGCATCAAATGATAATGGTGCTAACATCTGTGCTACATAACACGTAATGTGTAGAAGTGCTGATATGGGGCAAAAAGATGGTTCTGTACAGTATGGCATCTCACTACCTATTCCTTTCCAGCACTGAATTAGTAAATGATATGCTGCTCAATCCCAAGACAGAAACATGGCAGGGTTCAGTGTTGATTCTAGCAGCCATGTTATAGTATCCTATGGGCACCATGGTTACTCTGCAAGATCACATTACTGCTAAGGATTATGTAATCATTGTAGCTGATCAGGTCCATCCCATGGTACAATGTTTGCTCCCCAATGGTGATTCTTTCTTTGAAGATGACAGAGTCCCTCTTCACACAGCTCAAATCACCCAGGACTGGCTTCCTGTGCACAAAGATGAACTGTTGACTTCCCACTAACCACCATGGTCACCAGATCTCAATAGTATTGAGTCTTTGTGGTCTACTTTGCAGGGAAGGGTGCGTGATCACTATCTACATCTATTATCATTACTTGAACTTGCCACAATTTTGCAGGAAGAATGGTATAAGATTCTCTTGAAAACTATATAGGAGCTGTATTTAACCATTCTCAGATGACTGGAAGCTGTTTTGAATTCCAGAAATCTGCCTACACTGTATTAGGCATTGCAATGTGTTGTGTATGTGATGCTTCCATATTTTTGTCCACCTTCTGTACTTCCTTTGTTTTTAACAGAACACATTTCATCCAAAATTTTTAAACAGGCAATTCAGAAGAATAGATAAACAAGTGATATTTCTCCTGATATAATTTAAAAAACATTATTAATCTTTTGTCATTACTTTTATTTAAAACATACATTAGTAAGGTACCATAATCACATGATTTGTAAGTGTATGTTATGAGACTAATAAATTGCAATTCACAATTCACAATAGGCTATATGTGTGCTGTCCAGTGCAATAAATCAAAGTGTGCAGCAAGTCTGCAGTTTAAATATTTTCCGGTCTTTTGTTGTATCTTGTCTCACATAATGATTTTTCTGCCCTGCTCTGACATTAAAGCACCACAATACATTGCTTCAATTTCATGCATTTATCAGTTCTAGAGCTGGAGCATATCTGAGGATATTCTTTGTATAAATGGCAATTTGGCTAAGTTTGTAATTATTTTACATCTCAACAGGCTTTTTTTCATGTGGAGAGGTAACTGTAGATTTGTTTCTTGTGACTGTACATTTAAAAAAAGCAGTGAGGTGAGTGAGTGGTAATAATAGTGTAGTCTGGCATTTCAAAGATGTACGTTAGATGAGAAGTTGCAGATGAGAGGGCAATGAAGAATTTTAAAGGTGTAAATATCCATGAAGCCTTTTTACATGCAGGAATTGTAGTCCCCACACATTTGAAGCAAATGATAAAGAAAAAAGTCATTATAATGAGAAACTTCTAGTGTATAGGTGGAAAATTTGCCCCAATAGTGACCTTACCAAATTCCTGTCCTGTCACACAGCCATATTTTTCTGAAACCTTAACTTGAATACCAAGCAAGGTGGCACAGTCGTTAGCACACTGGACTCTCATTCAGGAGGACGATGGTTCAATCCCACATCTGGCCATCCTCATTTAGATTTTCCATGATTTCCCTCAATTGCCCCAGGAAAATGCTGGGATGGTTCCTTTGAAAGGGCACGGCCGACTTCCTTCCCCATCCTTCCCTAATCCGATGAGACCGATGACCTCACTATTTGGTCTCTTCCCCCAAAACAACCCCAACCCTTAACTTGAATAAATCTTCAATGGAGGCACCATTTATCCTCCAATGTTGCAAATTTTATTCAAACATGTTGTTGGCCGTGTGAAATATTCACAGCTGCTCAAAATGCATTGACAATATGCATAGCTACTCAAAGCCCACTGTCAGTTTTAAATCATCATGAATGGTTGCACATTGTAAATATGTTAACCGTCATTGTCACATTTTATCCACATTTATGTATGTTGTTATATTTCTAATTTCCTGTAACAGTTGATTGCAACTGCCATTCTATTCAATTTTTTGTGTTTACATTGTATTTGCAACGTGTTTACACTTGAAAACAGCTGCAGAAGCTGAAACTAGATGTTTATATATGACATAACCAAATGAGATCCTAATGAAATTTAGAGTATTGGTGAAAATAAATCACCTTTATTTAACTATGTTATGAAAAGGATAGATTCTTGCTCACCATAAAGAGGGCAAGATGAGTTGCAGACAGGTGCAATGAAAAGACTGTTACACACTGAGCTTTCAACCAAAGCCTTCTTTGGAAATAAAAGAAAAAACACACACATTCACACAAGAAGGCACCCCTCATGCACCAATCTACATCTACATCTACATCCATACTCTGCAAGCCACCTGATGGCGCGTGGGGGAGGGTACTTTGAGTACCTCTATCGGTTCTTTCTTCTGCTCCAGTCTTGTGTTGTTCATGGAAAGAAAGATTGTCGGTATGTCTCTGTGTGGGCTCTAATCTCTCTGATTGTATCCTCATGGTCTCTTCATGAGACATACGTAGGAGGGAGCAAAATACTGCGTGACTCCTCGGTGAAGGTGTGTTCTCGAAACTTCAACAAAAGCCCGTACTGAGCAACTGAGCATCTCTCTTGCAGAGTATTCCACTGGGTTTATCTATCATCTCTGTAATGCTTTAGCAATTACTAAATGATCCTGTAATGAAGTGCGCTGCTCTCTGTTAGAACTTCTCAATCTCTTCTATCAACCCTATTTGGTATGGATCCCACACTGGTGAGCAGTATTCAAGCAGTGGGCGAACAAGTGTAATGTAACCTACTCCCTTTGTTTTCGGATTGCATTTCCTTAGCATTCTTCCAATGAATCTCAGTCTGGCATCTGCTTTACCGATGATTAATTTTATATTCTCATTCCATTTTAAATCATTCCTAATGCCTACTCCCAGATAATGTATGGAATTAACTGATTCCAGTTGCTGACCTGCTATATTGTAGCTAAATGATAAAGGATCTTTCTTTCAATGTATTCGCAGCACATTACATTTGTCTGCATTGACATTCAATTGCCATTCCCTGCACCATGTGTCAATTCGTTGCAGATACTGCAGCATTTCAGTACAATTTTCCATTGTTACAACCTCTCGATATACTACAGCATCATTTGCAAAAAGCCTCAGTGAACTTCCGATGTTATCCACAAGGTCATTCATGTATATTGTGATTAGCAACAGTCCTATGACACACCACTGCAGCACACCTGAAATCACTCATACTTTGGAAGACTTCTCTCCATTGAGAATGACATGCTGCATTCTGTTATCTAGGAACTCTTCAATCCAATCACACAATTGGTCTGATAGTCTGTATGCTCTTACTTTGTTCATTAAACGACTGTGGGGAACTGTATCAAATGCCTTGCAGAAGTCAAGAAACACGGCATCTACCTGGGAACCGTGTCTATGGCCCTCTGAGTCTCGTGGCTGAATAGCGCGAGCTGGGTTTCACACGACCGTCTCTTTCGAAACCCATGCTGATTCCTACAGAGTGGATTTCTAGTCTCCAGAAAAGTCATTATACTCAAACATAATATGTGTTCCAAAGTTCTACAACTGATCAACGTTAGAGATATAGGTCTATAGTTCTGCACATCTGTTCGACGTCCCTTCTTGAAAACGAGGAGGACCTGTTCCCTTTTCCAATTTTTGGAACACTATGCTGCAAGAAGGGAGGCAAGTTCCTTCACATGCTCTGTGTAAAATCAAACAGGTATCCCATCAGGCCCAGCGGCCTTTCCTCTCTTGAGTGATTTTAATTGTTTTTCTATCCCTCTGTCATTATTTATTTATTGATTTATTTACTCATCAAGTTCCATAGGACCAAATTTAGGAGCAAATCTCCAAGGCCATGGAACTTGTCAGTACATGAAATTACAACATAAACCTAACAACAGATAAAAATAAATGTTCATGAGCCTTAAAAAAGTCAGTCCATAAGTTTAAGTAAACACTATCAGCGATACAATAAAAATTAGCTTAATTTTTCAAGGAACTCCTTGACAGAATAGAAGAAGTGACCCATGAGGAATCTCTTCACATTTGATTTGAAAGTGTGTGGATTACTTCTAACAAGGGAACCTCCCCATCGCACCCCCCTCAGATTTAGTTATAAGTTGGTACAGTGGATAGGCCTTGAAAAACTGAACACAGATCAATCGAGAAAACAGGAAGAAGTTGTGTGGAACTATGAAAAAAATAAGCAAAATATACAAACTGAGTAGTCCATGGCAAGATAGGCAACACCAAGGATAGTGGGAGCTCAGGAGCGCCATGGTCCCGTGGTTAGCGTGAGCAGCTGCGGAGCGAGAGGTGCTTGGTTCAGGTCTTCCCTCGAGTGAATAGCTTAATCTTTTATTTTCAGACAATTAGTATCTGACAATCTCTTATGCTCCTGAGCTCCCACTATCCTTGATGTTGCCTATCTTGCCATGGACTACTCAGTTTGTATATTTTGCTTATTTTTTTCATAGTTCCACACAACTTCTTCCTGTTTTCTCAATTGATCTGTGTTCAGTTTTTCAGGGCCTATCCACTGTGCCAAGTTATAACTAAATCTGGGGGGGTGGGAGGGGGGGGGGGTGCGATGGGGAGGTTACCTTGTAAGATGTTTGACTTCGAGTGGCAGCTTTTTGAAAATGGATGCAGCAGTATACTGCACATCTTTTTGCACAAGAGTTAAGGAAGTCCGATCCAAATGCAGATTTGATTTCTGCCGCGTATTAACCAAGTGAAAGCTGCTTATTCTTGGGAATAAACTAATATTGGTAACAAGAAACAACAATAAGGAATATACATATGGAGAGGCCAATGTCAAAATACCCAGATTCGTGAATAGAGGTCAACAAGAGGTTCATGAACTAACACCACTTATTGCCCAAACCGCCCATTTCTGAGAAAAAAATATCCTTTTAGAATGAGAAGAGTTACCCCAAAATATAATATTGTATGCCAATAGTGAATGAAAATAAGCATAGTAGACTAATTTTTGTGTCAAACGATCACTCACTTCTGATACCATTCAAATAGTAAAAATGCCAGTATTAAGTCTTTGAACAATATCCCGAATGTGGGCTTTCCACAACAGCTTGCTATCTATCTGAACACCTAGAAATTTGAACTGTTCAGTTTCACTAATCATACGCCCATTCTGTGAAATTAAAAGTCCGGTTTGGTTGAATTGTGTGTTATAAACTGTAAAAACTGAGTCTTACTGTGATTTAGCGTTAGTTTATTTTCTACAAGCCATGAATTGAGGTCGTGTACTGCACTATTTGAAACAGAGCCAGTGCTGCACACAACAGCCTTTACTACCAAGCTAGTGTCATCAGCAAACAGAAATATTTTATTGTTACCCATAATACTAGAGGGCATATATATATATACGGAAATGGAAAAAAGAACACATTGACACCGGTGTGTCAGACCCACCATACTTGCTCCGGACACTGCGAGAGGGCTGTACAAGCAATGATCACACGCACGGCACAGCGGACACACCAGGAACCGCGGTGTTGGCTGTCGAATGGCGCTAGCTGCGCAGCATTTGTGCACCGCCGCCGTCAGTGTCAGCCAGTTTGCCGTGGCATACGGAGCTCCATCGCAGTCTTTAACACTGGTAGCATTCCGCGACAGCGTGGACGTGAACCGTATGTGCAGTTGACGGACTTTGAGCGAGTGCGTATAGTGGGCATGCGGGAGGCCGGGTAAACGTACCGCCGAATTGCTCAACACGTGGGGCATGAGATCTCCACAGTACATCGATGTTGTCCCCAGTGGTCGGCGGAAGGTGCACGTGCCCGTCGACCTGGGACCGGACCGCAGCGACGCACGGATGCACGCCAAGACCGTAGGATCCTACGCAGTGCCATAGGGGACCGCACCGCCACTTCCCAGCAAATTAGGGACACTGTTGCTCCTGGGGTATCGGCGAGGACCATTCGCACCTGTCTCCATGAAGCTGGGCTACGGTCCCGCACACCGTCAGGCCGTCTTCCGCTCACACCCCAACATCGTGCAGCACGCCTCCAGTGGTGTCGCGACAGGCGTGAATGGAGGGACGAATGGAGACGTGTCGTCTTCAGCGATGAGAGTCGCTTCTGCCTTGGTGCCAATGATGGTCGTTTTCGTGTTTGGCGCCGTGCAGGTGAGCGCCACATTCAGGACTGCATACGACCGAGGCACACAGGACCAACACCCGGCATCATGGTGTGGAGAGCGATCTCCTACACTGGCCGTACACCACTGGTGATCATCGAGGGGACACTGAATAGTGCACGGTACATCCAAACCATCATCGAACCCATCGTTCTACCATTCCTAGACCGGCAAGGGAACTTGCTGTTCCAACAGGACAATGCACGTCCGCATGTATCCCGTGCCACCCAACGTGCTCTAGAAGGTGTAAGTCAACTACCCTGGCCAGCAAGATCTCCGGATCTGTCCCCCATTGAGCATGTTTGGGACTGGATGAAGCGTCGTCTCACGCGGTCTGCACGTCCAGCACGAACGCTGGTCCAACTGAGGCGCCAGGTGGAAATGCCATGGCAGGCCGTTCCACAGGACTACATCCAGCATCTCTACGATCGTCTCCATGGGAGAATAGCAGCCTGCATTGCTGCGAAAGGTGGATATACACTGTACTAGTGCCGACATTGTGCATGCTCTGTTGCCTGTGGCTATGTGCCTGTGGTTCTGTCAGTGTGATCATGTGATGTATCTGACCCCAGGAATGTGTCAATAAAGTTTCCCCTTCCTGGGACAATGAATTCACGGTGTTCTTATTTCAATTTCCAGGAGTGTATATATATACACATAAGGAACAGGAGTGGCCCCAATACTGATCCCTGGGGCGCCCCCCACTTGACAGTACTCCACTCAGACCTCACATCACAGCCATTTTCAACATTGTGAATAATGACCTTTTGCTACCTGTTGCTAAAGTAAGAGGTGAACCAATTGTGAGCTACCCCGTATTCCGTAATGGTCCAACTTCTAGCGCAGTATTTTGTGATCAACACAATCAAATGCCATAGTTAAATCAAAAAATATTCCAAGCATTTGAAACCTTTTGTTTAACCCATCCAGTACCTCACAGAGATAAGAGAATATATCATTTTCAGTTGTTAAACGACTTCTAAAGCCGAACTGTACATTTGATAGCAAATCGTGTGATATAAACTGAGCAATTATCCTCACATACATAGCATTTTCAATAACTTTTGCAAACACTGATGGCATAGAAATAGGTCTAAAATTACCTGCATTATCCCTTTCTCCCTTTTTATAAAGTGGCTATATTACTGAGTACTTTAATCATTCAGGAAACTGACCATTCCTAAAGGAAAAATTACAAATATGGCTAAATACAGGGCTAACATGTGCAGCACAGTACTTTAATATTCTGCTAGATGCTAGACACTCCATCATAACCATGAGAGTCCTTAATCTTCAGTCATTTAATTATTGACTCAATTTCCCTCTCATCTGAATCACAGAGGAGTATTTCAGACATCAATCTCGGAAAGGCATTTGCCAAGAAAGTTATATGATTTCCTGTAGAAACTAAATTTTTATTTAATTCACCAGCAATGCTCAGAAAATGATTGTTAAATGATGTACATACAGGTCTATTACACATGATTGAAGCGATTTCATAAGTTCACTGTAGCTCCATTTATTGACATATGGTCACGACACACTACAGATATGTAGAAAAACTCATAAAGTTTTGTTCAGCTGAAGCCGCACTTCAGGTTTCTGCTGCCAGAGCGCTCGAGAGCGCAGTGAGACAAAATGGCGACAGGAGCTGAGAAAGTGTATGTCGTGCTTGAAATGCACTCACATCAGTCAGTCATAACAGTGCAACGACACTTCAGGACAAAGTTCAACAAAGATCCACCAACTGCTAACTCCATTTGGCGATGGTATGCACTGTTTAAAGCTTCTGGATGCCTCTGTAAGGGGAAATCAACGGGTCGGCCTGCAGTGAGCGAAGAAACAGTTGAACGTGTGCGGGCAAGTTTCACGCGAGCCCGCGGAAGTCGACGAATAAAGCAATTAGGGAGCTAAACGTACCACAGCCGATGGTTTGGAAAATCTTACGGAAAAAGCTAAAGCAGAAGCCTTACCGTTTACAATTGCTACAAGCCCTGACACCTGATGACAAAGTCAAACGCTTTGAATTTTCGGCGCGGTTGCAACAGCTCATGGAAGAGGATGCATTCAGTGCGAAACTTGTTTTCAGTGATGAAGCAACATTTTTTCTTAATGGTGAAGTGAACAAACACAATGTGCGAATCTGGGCGGTAGAGAATCCTCACGCATTCGTGCAGCAAATTCACAATTCACCAAAAGTTAACGTGTTTTGTGCAATCCCACGGTTTAAAGTTTATGGCCCCTTTTTCTTCTGCAAAAAAAACGTTACAGGACACGTGTATCTGGACATGCTGGAAAATTGACTCATGCCACAACTGGAGACCGACAGCGCCGACTTCATCTTTCAACAGGATGGTGCTCCATCGCACTTCCATCATGATGTTCGGCATTTCTTAAACAGGAGATTGGAAAACCGATGGATCGGTCGTGGTGGAGATCATGATCAGCAATTCATGTCATGGCCTCCATGCTCTCCCAACTTAACCCCATGCAATTTCTTTCTGTGGGGTTATGTGAAAGATTCAGTGTTTAAACCTCCTCTACCAAGAAACGTGCCAGAACTGCGAGCTTGCATCAACGATGCTTTTGAACTCATTGATGGGGACATGCTGCGCTGAGTGTGGGAGGAACTTGATTATCGGCTTGATGTCTGCTGAATCACTAAAGGGGCGCATATCGAACATTTGAGAATGCCTAAAAAAACTTTTTGAGTTTTTGTATGTGTGTGCAAAGCATTGTGAAAATATGTCAAATAATAAAGTTATTGTAGAGCTGTGAAATCGCTTCAATCATTTGTAATAACCCTGTATATCTGACTTATCAGTAACAGAAATGTTTTTACTGCAAATTCACTTTATATCGTCGACCTTGTGCTGCTGACCTGACACTTCCTTCACAACTGATCATATGGTTTTAATTTTATCCTGTGAATTAGCTATTCTATTTTCATACCACATACTCTTTCCTTCCTGATAGCATTTTTAAGCACCTTACAATACTGTTTGCAATGGGCTACTGTAGCTTGAGTGTGACTACTTCTAACATTCTGATATAATTCCCACTTTGTTCTACATTATCCTTATCCCACTAGTCAGCCACCCAGGCTTCCCATTACTGCTAGTGCCCCATTTAGAATGTTCTAACGGAAAGCAACTCTCAACTATCATCTATTTTGATATCTACCATTTTGTCATCTGTGCGACAATCAAGAGAAGGAACTACAGTGCAGTCTTCCTCTGTGAAACAGCTTTGGAAAAAGACATTTAGTATTTTGGCCTTTAGTCTGTCATCCTCTGTTTCAGTACCATTTTGGTCACAGAGCATCTGGACATTTTGTTTTGATACACCTACCACTTTGACATCAGACCAAAATTTCTTAAAATTTTCTGCCAAGTCAGTACATAGAACTTTACTTTCGAATTCACTGAATGCTTCTCGCATAGCCCTCCTCACACTACATTTCACTTCGTGTAATTTTTGTTTGTCTGCAAGTCTTTGGCTATGTTTATGTTTTCTGTGAAGTTCCCTTTCCTTCTGCAGCAGTTTCCTAACTCGGTTGTTGTACCACGGTGACTCTTTTCCATCTCTTATGATCTTGCTTGGCACATACTTATCTAATGCATATTGTACAATGGTTTTGAACTTTGTCTGCTGATCCTCAACACTATCTGTACTTGAGACTAAACTTTTGTGTTGAGCCATCAAGTACTCTGAAACCTGCTAAACAGAAAAATCTTCCTACCTTTTTTAATATTTCTATTTATGGCTGAAATCATCAATGCAGTAACCACTTTATGATTGCTGATTCCCTGTTCTGCATTAACTGTTTCAAATACTCCAAGGCAGCACCCTGAAGATGGCTGATCACAGCCATCAACACATTCAGCTGTTCGTGAACAGTGGCCAGCTCCTCCTGCATCCATACACAGCAGTCACACATCCTATCCATCCTAAGAAATCAACAATTCACTGTATAGAGATAATCAACTTTTAACTAGATGGCTAATTCACTAAAGGCAGCTGCTAGCAGACTGAATTTTGGTTACTAGACACTTCATGTTGGAAACAATGAAAATAAGCAGTACCTGTCTCTGGAGTGTGTTCAAAACAAACATGAAATCTATGGAACACTATTATTAGTACTCGAAAATTAAAGCTTCCTAAAAGAAAAAAACACACAGAAAAAGAAGTGACAACTAAGAAAAACACAGTTAATACTTAAATTTACGTAGTTTGCTGTACAGCAGATGTGAAGCAGACAGCAGTTACAACAACAATGACTGCTGTCTCTGGCCAGAGTGGCCTGCTTGTATGATTGTGTGTGTATTTTCCTTTATTTCCAAAGAAGGCTTGGCAAAAAGCTCAATCTGTAAATATCTTTTCTTCGTGCCTATCTGCAACGTGATGTGTCATCCTTATGGTGAGTAGCAATCTATCCTTTTCATAATATTGTTGATATACCAAACTGGTCTTCTGATTGTTTGATTTCTCTGTCATTTAATGAATTTATGGCTGCAGTGCCCAGTATGAAGAAGATGTTTGTATAAATATACCTCTTTTCCTTGAAAAACCTTACAGGCGAAGATGTGATTGCAACAAATATACAGGGTGTTCTATTTGTTTTGACAAGCCCACACAACTTTTTGTTCAAAAGAAAAAATAATCATATCAAGCAAATGTTGTTTAGTTACCAGTGAGACATTAACCAGTGTGATGAACTGTCTTCTAACTTTGTATGTTACAAAGATATAAACAGAAGTACTTCTGTACATTTTGTATTCAGTACTCCAATTTCTCTACTCAAGACCTACTTAAAAATGTATCAGAGTGTACCACTCCTTAAACATGACAGTATTAAAAATAATCTAAAACTATTACTTTTCTGTACTAGCACACAGTTTTTACAGAAAACAAATGGAAACGCAAAGGAAATACACACTGATCATTCAGTCAACCATTTCCAGTTGTAAGCTTGCCTGAGTGTACACCAGCTAATAGAAGATAAAAATGCAGCTCACTTGAGGTGGTCAAGATAAATTGGACTGAATAACCAGTATACATTTTCCTTGTGTTTTCATTTGTTTACTGTGAACACCAGCAAATGGTTACATTAACCTGGATACCTGCACTGTGTCAAAGTCAATTCTGTGTTATGTTTTTAATACTCTGCATACACTGATATAATTCTGAACATGTGTCTGAATATTATGGTACAAATAATCGTCTGTTTCACTGAAGGTTGGCTAAACCTATCTGCATTTTTCATGTAAAGGGCAGTCAAATGAAAATGAGAGAGATGGAAAAAGTACGTGAACTGTTTATTATTTCAAAAATAATCAACATAACTGTTAATACATTTATTCCACTGTAGTACAACATGGTAAATGCCTTCATTTAAACATATTTGCAGTTGTGTGTGGAACCATGATTGTAACCAGGTGTGCACCTCTTCAACAGAAGCAAATCAATGGCCATAAATGCCTTTCTTCTGGGCTCCAAAAATATGGGGATCACATGGGAAGAGACTGGGGCTGAACTGAGGATGTGTAATGGCTTCCCAGCAAAACTTCTGCAGTGAAGTCAAAACAACCTTGGCAACATGTGGGCCTACTCACTTGTTATTGAGGTTGTTCTGACTATGCTTCAGAAGTTTTGCTTAGAAGTTACATGTCCTCCTTACAGTCCTGTCCTTTCCTCATGCAATTTTCATAATTTTGGAGCCCTGAAGAAAGACATTTGTGGCTACCACTTTGTTTAGCTTGAAGAGGTGAACTCCTTGGTACAATCACACTTCTGTAGACAACTGCAAACACTTTTCCATGAAGGCATTGACCATCTTGTCTCACTTACTTACTTGCTTACTTACTCACTGGTCATACCGGACTCGAGAGTCCATTACTGCAGCAACGTATTTTCGCCATCTGTCCCTGTCTTGGGCTATTTCCTTCCATTCACCTTCAATACCTAGGCTCTTCAAATCAGCCTTCACATTTTCCTCCCATCTACGCCTCAGTCTCCCCACAGCACGTTTTCCTTCTAGCTGCCCTACCAGTACTCTGCGCGCTGCCCTGCCCTCATCCATTCGAGCTACGTGACCCGCCCATCGCAGCCTACGTGATTTAATAATACTGATTATGTCAGGGCTTGAATAGAGTTCGTGAACCTCTTCGTTATGCAGTTTTCGCCACTCTCCGCTAATGCCACCCCTTTTTGCTCCAAAAATTTTCCTCAAAATTTTGTTTTCAAATACTCGAAATGGCTTTTCATTTTGCACAGTGAGAGACCAAGTCTCACACCCATACAGCATAACTGGTAGAATAATAGTTTTGTATATTCTAATCTTTAAATTCCTAGACAATATCCGTGATGAAAGTGATCTATTCAGTGAGAAGTAGCACGCATTTCCCGCCCGTAATCTCTTCTTCAGTTCGGATTCAATCTCATTTCTCACAGTGATGTCCACGCCTAGATACTTAAATGTGTTCACTTTTTCAAACTGCATGTCTCCAACTCTTAACGTTTCCTGATCTACTGCTGTTGGCATTCTAGTAGTAACCAGGTATTTAGTTTTGTCTTTACTTATCCTTAGACCTACATCTTCACTAGCCTTGTTTAACGCATTCGCATTTGCTGTTACAGATTCTTTCCTATCGCTAATGATGTTTAGATCATCTGCATATCCTAATATCTTAATATTTCCATTTAACTCCACACCCTCTGAATTATCTGCTGCCATTCGTACAATATATTCTAGGACTAAATTAAAAAGTAGCGGAGACAGGGCATCTCCCTGCTTAAGTCCGTTCTTTATTACAAATTCTTCTGACTTCAATTTCCCCATGTGTACTCTACCTTTTGTGTTTTTCAAGCTCGCTTCTATAAGTCTAACATACTTCTTTGGTATTCCAAGTTCCAAAAGAATTTGGTACAATTTTGACTGAAATACTGAATCATATGCTTTTGTAAAATCTATGAAGTGATTATGAACTGGTTTATTGTATTCTCATTTCTTTTCCAAAATTTGACGCAGGGTGAATATTTGGTCTATAGTTGATCTGTTCCTCCGAAAGCCGGCTTGGTAATCCCACACAATTTCATCTGCATATGGTGTAAGGCTGCTTAGCAGAATATTCGAGAAAATTTTGGAACATACTGGTAATAGCGATATCCCTGTATAATTACTACAATCCAATTTGCCACCTTTCTTAAAAATTGGGATCAGAATCAACTCCTGCCACTCTTCAGGTACCATCTCTGAGTTCCATACTTTAGTTAGCACTTTGTGAACTACTTCCACCAAAGGCCTTGAAGCCCTTCCTATACCCATTTATGTCCAGGTAAAGTTCCCTAATGTTTTTTGTTTTACTGTTTGTTTCCATTTTTGTAACTTGATTGTTCAAATAATCCTTCTTCTTTGCCTGTAGCCTACGACCAACTTCCCTTCTCAAGTTCAAGAACTCCTCTCATTTTCTGTCTCCCATTCTATCCCAATCTAATCGCGCTTTTCTCCTTTCCTCTACCAATTTCTTGCTTTCCTCATCAAACCACGGTTTCCTCCTGTTCTTCTTAATTTTACCTATTGTGACCTTCGCTGCCTCTTTGATATTATTCCTCACAGTGATCCACTGTTTATTTACATCCTCGTCTTGATCTTCGTGTGTCCTGAGAGCATCAAACCTTTTTGTAATTTCTACCATGTACCTTCTTCTAAAGTTTTCATCATTTAGCTTGTCAGTGTCAAACCTAACAAGTTCTGCATTGTGACACCTTGATGTTGCTGTAGATAGCCATTGGTGAACTTTGGCAACTACAAGAAAATGATCAGAATCACAGTCTGCTCCCCTGAAAGTCCTAACATTTTCTATACTAGTGTGCCATCTCCGATCTACAAGAACATGATCAATTTGGTTTCGGGTGTGTTCATCAGGAGAGACCCAAGTTGCTTTATGAATGTCCTTCCTCTTGAAATATGTGTTCTCAACAATCATGTCTTTTGAAACAGCAAAATTAACCACCCTTGTGCCATTATCATTCGAAATGTTATGCAAACTTTCTTTCCCAATTGTAGGCCGGAATGCTTCCTCCTTCCTTATCTTCGCATTAAAATCACCTAAGATTAATTTTGTATCATACAAGGAGAACTCATCCCACAGTTGATCTAGTTCTTCATAAAAGCTGTCTTTAACAACCTCTTCAGTGTCCTCCGTTGGTGCGTGTACATTAATTACTACTAGACTATTCCACCTGCCGGACAACACTATAACTGATAGTTGGTCACTAATGAACCTTATATCTCTGATTGCGTGAAGCACTTTTCCCTGTATTGCGAAACCTGTTCCAAAACTGTGAGCTTCCGCACCTCTATAGAAAAATGTATAGTTACCCCTCTTTATGCTACCCGCCTCCTGCCACCGAGTTTCTTGAATAGCTGTAATGTCTACATCATATCTATCTAATTCGTCTAATGTCTGGAATCTTCCTGGCCTGTTCAAACTTTTAACGTTCCATGTTCCCAACCTGAAAGTTCATTTCGGCCTGAATCTCTTTGAAGTAGGTTCTGCCCGGAGATCCGAATGGGAACCTAGTTTACCTCCGGAATATTTTACTTCAAAGGGACCCATGGCCACTAATGTTGCTGATTCTTGATGAATAGATTTGCTAGGAAGAGAAGAAGAAACAGGGATGGTTCATCACGCCATCGCCTGCATGAACACAAGAACTAAACACAAAAAAACAAATAGCAGTAGAAAATGATTACACTACCCATATGGTAGGCAAGTTAAACCAAAAACATGCAAACAGTACAAAAATGAACCCACCACACACACACACAAATCCTTACCCAGCACAGAACAACACAAAACACAAACAATGACCACATACAAGCCACAAAAGAGCAACAACACACACACAAAACAAAATGGCACATACTCACCTACAATAACAAGATTGTTCACAGAATAGGCAACATATTAAAGAAACAGGGACTCCAAATAGGATACCGGATGGAGAACACAAGACAGAAAAAGACCAGAACACAAGAAACACCCCTGGATAAATTTAACAGGTCAGGAATATATGAACTCACATGCAACACTTGCCAGTCAGTATACATAGGACAAACATGCAGATACTTCAAAACAAGATATTCAGAACATCTCAGAGCTTTAAAAAGCAACAGCTCCCATAGCACATTTGCTGACCACCTTATAGCCAACAACCACAATAGAAACAGACTTAGAATGCTAAAACCCAGCCACAGCCTATACAGCAAACTGACCATTGAGGAAAACTTCCATATAAAGAAGGCAATAGTGGAAGGAAAACAGGTCTTAAACGAATACACTACACTCTGCAAGGGCACACTATTTAACACATTAAAAGGAACTTTACAAATGAAAACAGCACAAACAGATAGAGCCTACACACACACACACACACACACACACACACACACACACACACACACACACACACACACACACACACACACACACGTACGAAAAATAAATACACTAAAATCTGCAAAGACGCACCATTTGCACACAAATAGGAATACCATATAAAAGACAACAAGGACAGCTAAGAAACACACACAAAGATAAAATGCAAATAAAATTCAAATTTGGCGCCAAACTCTCTGGAAAACAAATGAACACTGACTGGGCTGGGACACACAACAAAACACAATCACACTGTGTTCTGGTGTAGTGAAAAGCGTTTTACTACGTAATTTGTGAAAAATACTTGCTATAGTTACGTATGCATCACAACATCTCAGCATGATGCGGAGAATGGAAGTGCTTGTCACACGAAAACGTAAGTAAATCGAAAGTAGACGCGAAAAACTAAATTACACTCTAGAATATAGGTTAACTCTCAGCAAAAAACTTTCTCATCAACATGGTTTGGTTGCAGATGACAAGCTACCTGTAATAATTAACGCAAGAGTGGTCCAGTAAATTCATGCTCACCAAATGTAAAGGTATTTACAAAAAGAAACGATCTGTTGTTTGAACTAAAAATGCACTTAATTTTATAATCATGTAACAAAAATGTTCACATTGCAGAATAAATAAAAACGAAAACCCACAGATGATGGCACAGTGGTGCCGAAACATGTTTGGGTACTGAGAAAAACGGTGTTTTGCGTAACAGGCGGACCTCAAATCCCAAAAATGTTAACTGCAAACACGGCCAATACAAGGAGCTGCAAACCAAAGATAGATATGACTTTTTCATTCTACTTTCAATCAATTGGGACTTTTTAAAAGAGCTTAGTAATTGGTACTACATTATAAATCTATGTTTAAATAAATTAAAAATTACTTTTCTGTTTAAATTTATTGAAGCTCTTCTCCTTTTCCTGTTGGTTTACACCCACCACCGATAATTCTATTTTGGTAATGCTGAGGTGACATGAGGACAAATCATATAAGATACATTTTTTTAATTGTTTAGTGATTTACTCACTTGCTTTTAAACCATATACTGTAACTTATTGGAAGTATTTTCTTAGCAAGAAAAATGTTTCATCATTAATTAATTTTCTTTGAATTTTTTTAGTTAATATAGTTTCATAATATGAATCATCCTTGCAAATACTGTATGTCACACTTTGGAACACTCCACTTGTCACCCAGTATTATCCTGGTCTTGAATGTATCAATCAGCTTCTTCGCCAAGGCCATGACTTCCTAAAATCATGGACTGAAGTGTGATCCATTCTGTGTGAGATTTTGCCAGCCACACCTAGAATAGCTTTTCATCACCTGGTCTGTGGCTCCTACTCCTGTGACTGTCCCCGCTGCACGATTTGCCCTATGCACCCTCCTACCACCACCTATTCCCACCATGTAACTGGCAAAAATATACTATCACAGGGCGAGCCACCTGTGAAACAACACATCTCATATACCAGATGTTGTTTAAACACTCTTCAGCCTTATACAGTGGCATGACTACTACGCAGTTTTCAGTCAGGATGAATAGACACAGGCAGAGGGTGTATACAGGCAACAAACAATATCCTGTTGCAGAGTGTGCTGTACAACATGACAGTTGTGATCTCTGCGCCTGTTGCACCACACAGGTACCAGTTTCTCAGAACTCCACAGGTGGGAACTAGCAGTACATGTCCTTGGTTGTCGCGACCCACCTGGCCTTAATTTACATTAATTCCTTCCATCTCAGCATTTCTTTCCTGTAACTTGTCCTTTCTTCACTCCATTTTAGTTTTCTACATCTTCGATTTTCTGGCTTGTTTATTTTTTGCTGTCCTGCCTGCCACCTCTGTTACATACAATGCACTTAGCTTTTCACTTTTGTTAAGGCATGCATGATGTTTTCATAGTAACCTCTGTCTTGTGTATTACCCTGTCTTCCATCTTTAAGCTCCCAGATTTTCAAATCTTGCCCGTTACAGTCCCCAACAATCAGTCTTTCTTTCTCATCACGTCCTGTAAGTCTACCCTGACCCGAGGTTCTGGGTGACTTTTCTGAACTATACCCGTTTCCCTACATCTCTGCAGTCCTTTCCCTTCACCCCTCTTCCTTCCTCTTCAACTCTTCTGCCAGAAAATGGAGCCACTGGCCCCGAAAGCTTGTAAAAGTTAAATCCTGTGTGTGTGTGTGAGGCAATAACAGAGTTCAGTCAACTAATAACCGACTCATAGAGGGATGATCAACAAAAATATAATAAGTTGTCTGGGTAAGAATTTTAACAAGGAAAGCCTGGAAACCTAGATGGAGATGTATCGGGCTTAATGCTTTCATCAGACAAATATGAGGTCACAAGCATTAAGAAATGAGTAATGACTAAATCATGAAAGGATTCCCAGCAAAAAAGTCATCTTGGTAACAATTTTAACAATTACAGTCTGGAAACCTAGGCAGAGATGTACAGTGCTTGAAACTTTAGCGATATCAGTATGAGGTGACGAGCATTAAGAAACCAATAATTTCAAGCTGGCTGGTTGCAAATTGTGGGTAAAAATGTGACATGATCACGTACCAGCTATAAGCAAACAACCACAACACAGTATAAAGATGCCACCAGTTGACGAGCAGGACGGAGTTGATTCAAGAGTTCCTGACAGCAGATGAGTCTTGGGTGACCATCAACTGACAGCAGAGAATTATGCAAGGGAAATACGTGTATTCAATTAAGCTTGTCCCCTAAGAAAGACTTGCATTCTTGCCTGTACGTATCTGTGGGTAGTTTGTCTATCATGGCTTACTTCTAGCTATGACTATTGTCATTTACAGTGTGATGTATACAGGACCTGAGGGTTCAATTTGAGCAATAAGAAACTGGCTCCCTTTCATGATTCTAGTCTAAGTGATAGGGCAGGCAGGCTATTTGTTCTGGTAATTTGAGTGTCTAGTAAGCCTCATCTATGTTCTCCACTCATTAAAATTGTGACCCAGTGACTGTGCTCTTCAGCATGTTCACGTAAGCTCAGGAAGAAGCAATAAATTCAGACCAAGGTACCAAACCAGAAGCTCATTTCTTCATTTGTACCTCCCTAGCCTTATACCCGAGTTTGTATGCTGTCTCCAACCATAGAGACCTGATAAACTTCAGCTAAACCCTGAACCCTGTTGTCAACTTATTCCTTTGCATGAAGCCTGTAGTGTGCCAAAGCATTGGTGGATCTGAAAAATCCCACACCACTTGCTGTCTAACTGAGGGATTCATGTATGTATGTTGCAACCTCCATCAGGGTACAACACAACAATAATGCTTTAACAATGGCAAATTGATTGAATGTGTCTGCTCAGAACTGAATATGCTGGTCTGCATTGACGGTTTTCATTTGGTTGCTCCCACATACTGGTTTCACTCAAAAGACTGAATGTTTAGTCCAATCAATTCGTAAAGCTACAACCGACTGATTAAATTGTTTTCATTTGTTTGCTCACATAGAGTAGTTTTGCTCAAAATAATGAATGAATAATTCTGCTGACACGTGAAACTACAACCAAATTAGATGACTGTTTTCCAGTAACCAACTGAATCAATTGTTTTTTCATTTGGTTGTTCCTGTCACTAGGTCTTCCAATGCTGCAGTAGTCCAATGTGGTCTGACTACACAAATAAATAAAGTTTATAAAATTTCACTTTTGTTTATAAACTACTCTTTATAGCACAGTCACACCAGTATGTAGTCACACATACTACAAGCATTACTCTGAGACAGCAAGAGTCTCAATTAGTTTTTTGACATTTAGCTGGATGGAATGGTTTGTCCTCTTCTATCTTGTCAGCAAGTGATGCATTTTTACTAATGTGACATGCTGTCTCATACAATCGGTGCTTTAATTACTATCAAGAAATTTGTAACTCCATGAATCATGATTTACCAGTCTGTGCGAGTTGACTGAAGCGTCCAATCCCACCCGTCGGCTTTGACCTGTGACATAAGGCTGTTGTTGTGTATGACGTCACGATGGCGCGGAATTTAGTTAGTGAGAGTGGCGTGTTTGTAGGTGTCGTTTTGATGCGATCGGTGGTGCTCTCTGGTGGTGTGTTAGGTGATGTTTTTGGTTTAGTTTGCGAGTGTGGCATCGTGTGAATTTTGGTAAATTGCTTTTTTATGTCTTTGGTAGGTATGGATATGACTGACAGGGTCAACAGTTTTTGGTTGTCAGCTACGATGGGGGACAGTGCGTTGTCTCTAATAAAATTTCTTCAACTATTCGGATTTTTGAATGAAGTCGTGAAGTGTTCGGTATGCTGTGAAGAAATGAGGCTTACTTAAAGTTCCGGCGTCTCGGACTAGGAACGGCTGTATGTGGAGATGTTGTAAGGATAACAGGTCAAGGGAAGTGTTCGATCCCAATGTGTGGCTGGGAATGTTGGTTTTGGTATCGGGAGATGTTTTTGAGCTAGATAGGTCAAGGGAAGTGTTAGGTCCTAATTTATGAGATCGGGACCTGCTGTTGAGCAATATAGGTCAAGGGAAGTGTCCGATTCCAGATAATATTGTGTTTAGTGGTATTTGGGGAGTTTTGTGATGTTGGTTTTTTTCCTCGTTTTGCGTGGTTTTGTATGGGTGTGGGTGTCTAAATTTGTTTATATTTAGTTTGTCCCCACCCAGAAACCCCATATTTCCCGCGCCTGTCCCGTTAGTGTCAGACTTTTTGTGGAATGTGTGTATGTTTGCTTTTCGATGTATTTTCGTCCTCATAATGTGTACGTAACTACTTTATATGCGCCATATTGGAATCGTGGTTTATGGTCGTTTCCGCCATATTTGTGACGTCATGGGTCAAAGCAGACGGGCAGGATCAGATGCTTCCATATTTCCGTCTGCGCTTATTCCTTCAGACCTCCTCTAATGTCTACTGAATTGCTTACTTTCTGTTGAACATCCCAGCTGCGTACTTGAGGTTTCCTACATTTTTAAAATGTTTAGCAGATGCATACTGTGTTTTAGACTCTTTGTTGATGTGATTACTGCCATCTGAATTTTTACAGAATTCTTTCTTATATTTTCGTCTTCATACTTTGTTTCTTCCCCAGACATTATCCTTCTTTATGGTCATCAATGGGATGTTAAAACCTAATCTTCACTTCTTTTTTCTTATTTATATCATCTCCTTGTTTTGCGTTAGCCTTCTTCTCCTTGAGTGACAGGGAACAATTACTACTATTTCGATCTCCCATTCATTCTTTTGCATTTTATTCTATTCTGCCTGTAAGCAACCAGTCTTAGTACTTGCACTTTTTCCCTTTATATTAATTTCATGTGTCATCTGTTGGTGCCTGTTTCTTCTGTGCTTGTATTACGACAAACTGTTCTAGCTCAGTGACCATATTGTCTTGACATGCAGCGTCAAGTAAATACAGTATATTCCTACATAAATATAGAAGAGAACGTAGCTTACTTGTTTTAACTGTCCAAGTAATTAACAGTGTAAAGTAGAGATAGTGATTTTAATTGGATAGTTGTTTTATATTGTAAGGCAGAAGATGAAAGAGGTAAAACTTACCCATCAAAGTGCACATGAAAAGGAATTATAAGGTACAGTCTTCCACATTGAATTCAACAATACAGAGTATTCTGGATTGAGTAGTAAAATATGTACATATAGTAACAAAATATGTATCCATTGAAAGAACTCTATCTTCTCCAATAAAATGTTGAGCAAAATAAAACTGTGCAAATTCCTCCACTATCACATGAATGATATAAAACAGTGTGTTCCCATCTAGAAATAAACAGTCAACTATGAAAGAGCTTAAAATTGTAGAAAGGTACTTCAAAGAGACCAGGGCATAAATTGTGCAATTGCAGAATTGAGGTTTTACCATATGCTGAACACAGTTATATAAATACAAGTTGAATGGCTTTAGAGGTTTCCTAGAAATCTCTTAAGAGTTGTGCAAATTCCTCCCCCAACTGCAACAGGTTCCTAAGCACAAAGTAAAGGGGAGAATGATACCTAGACTACATTAATAAGATTGTTCCAGTGTTACCGTTGAACACGAACAGGATCGAGATCCATATGGAAGGAGCGAGGATACAAATGCAGGTAAAATCTCCTTGCATTTGTCTAAAAGAGATGTATTGCAACACTCCTGTGGAGAGTGTTTACACCATCCACAAAAAAGGATTAACTTACTTACAAGAGAGCTGTTAAAGGGTTAATAGCTTTACTTTTCTTGTTCTTCTTCTTTTCCCTTTACACATTTCTTCTACAGGGTCAGTATTTATAAGTGTTTGAGCAATGTTAGTGGTAAGTGTTGGCCAGATGCCCTTCCAAATGCCCCCCCCCCCCCAACCAAGATAGAATTGGTGTACCCCACCTACCACCTGCATCTAGATTTATGTTCAAGTGTAAGAATGTTTGCTAAAAGTTTGCATAGCATGTAGCTGAGGCAGAATGTGCATACCAGACCAGCATTTACCTCGTTGGATGTGGGAAACAGTCTAAAAACCACATCCTGTCTGGCCTACTCAGCAGCCCTCATCATTAATCCACAAGTCAGATTAAATCTGGATCAAGCTCACCACCTCACATCCCAGAAGGGCTGCTTTAATATGCTCAGCTACCTGGTTAGGTAATACCTTTATTAATAAAGTGATGAACATCATGTCTTACTTGTTCTCCTCATCACAGATTTGCAAACAATTTCACTCATTATACATGTTTATGAGAAGGTAACAGTATGCTCACTGTAGCTTCCTATAAGTTGTTCTGTGGATTGGCCCTATGAAAGTATGTGTCCTCTTCCCTTTTTGTCATCAGCAGGTCATATCAGACTTATGTTTATTTTCATACAACAGGTTGATTATAATTAAAGTTCCAGGTTCAAAATGCCATAAAAAAAGAATAGCTACTCAGAACGATGTCAAATTTGAATGGAATATTATCAAAGAAATGGGAAATTGTTGTGACTCACTGATCTTTCAAAGTGCCACCGCGCAGTTACGCGCGTCCTCTACATGTGGTGCTGTCTGCCAACCATGCAGCAGCAGCGCCACCTAAGCGGCCAACCAGCCAGCGACCGCTAGATTTGGACTCAGTTATGATTTGACTGTTAAAGTTTACACACGTCTTACTCTGTTTACTTGATCTGTGACTTTCATGTATTGCGTCTTCCTTGAAATATATTTGTTCAACTTGAAGTTATTACAATTGGTGATGAGGTAGTGATTTTTCTTTTCCATCATTGATCCACATGTTTCCATGGCTACTTTAGAGCAACTATTGCTAGGTCTTACAGAACAGCAAACGCTTCTCACAAATGCGATTCGTGATTTCGTCGCGGCATCAAATGCGGTGCGTCTCTCGCCGTTGTCTCTACCTACTTTTCCTCCTTACGACGAGATGGCGGCAGACTGGTCTGATTACGAAAAACGTCTTTGACAGCACTTCTTGGCATTTCATGTCGCGGACAAACAAACTTGTAAGTATCTGTTCGTTTAATGGATTTCACTTAAAATGTATCGGTTGTTGTCGCAATCGGCTCCTTTGAAAGATCCTGCGTCTTTGTCCTTTGCTGAAATGTGCTCACTTCTGTCCGCCTATTTTCAAAAGCATACGCATGTGGTAGCCTCTCGTGTTGCCTTTTATCGTTGTCAAAAACTACCAAATCAATCCTATCGCACTTGGGTTGCTGAACTTCACGGCCTCAGTAGAAAGTGTCAATTTGTTACTGAATTTCACAAAGAGTCCTACACCGATTCCATGGCACGGGATGCTATTATCCGATCGGCGCCCGACATAGAAGTTTGGCAACGTGCCTTCAGTTGGCAAATCCGACTCTAGATGAAGTCCTATCCATCGCTCAGTCTTTTGAAATTCCTCGCATTGCTGGAGCGCAAATAGAGGCCTGGGGTGACGTTGGGGGAATACAACCTCTGTGCACTGTTGACGAAGCGTGTGGCGTGTCCCCGCCGGCCGACATGGCCGCAGTATGCTCCCAAGCGCAGCCTCGGCCTAACCGTAAACAAACCTCTAAGAAACTACAGCAAAACCCACGGCAACTTCCTTCATGTCCGTGGTGTTTTACGAAACATTCACGAGAAGATTGTCCACAATGTTGGGCCGTGTGTCACAAATGCAAAAAAAAGGGGTCATGTGTCATCCATTTGCAAATGCGACCGCATATATGATGTTCATGAACATGACACTGATTCTGATTCTGTGTTGTCTGTCAATTGTACTTCTTCCCTTTCAGGGAAGTTATTCCTCACTGTCCAAATACTTGGTCAAGATGTTCGCATGCAGGTGGATACTGGTTCTGCTGCCACTATCATCAATTCTCAGACGTATCTTCAGTTGGGTTGTCCAATCCTGTCACCTGTCACTAAGCAATTACGGACTTACAATAAACAGAAGATTTCTCTCTTGGGACAATTTGATGCTGAGGTATCTTACAAATCTGTTGTTCGCACTGTTCCCATATTTGTGGTCGACCATAGTAACACGGAGAATCTTTTTGGTTTCGATGCCTTTCGTGTTTTTGGGTTCTCCATAGATGACTCTGTCAATATCATCTCTGATGCTATTCCTTATTCTCAACTGGATTCCTTGTTGACGACATTGTCGTCCCTTTTTTGTCCTGGGTTAGGCCATGCAAACGACTTTGAAGCTCATATCACGCTCAAACCCACTGCTCGGCCTAAGTTTTTTTGGGCTTGACCCATTCCTGTGGCCCTTCGTGATCAGGTCAAACGGGAGCTGGATTGTCTCACTGCTTCAGGGGTCTTGCTTCCTGTCACTTCCAGTGAGTGGTCCTCTCCTGTCATTTTCGTTGCTAAGCCAAATGGTGATATTCGTCTCTGTGGCGATTTCAAAGCCACTGTAAATGCTCAATGCCTTATCGACACTTACCCTATGCCTCGACCTGAAGAATTGTTCACTAAACTTGCTGGAGGCCAGTATTTTTCTAAACTTGACCTGTCAGAAGCTTATCATCAACTTCCTCTTGACGCTGCTTCCCGGCAGTTTCTGGTCCTTAACACGCCTTTCGGCCTCTATCAATACCAACGATTGCCATTCGGGGTTGCCAGCACCCCTGCTTTCTTTCAGCGATTCTTGGAACCATTATTGCTCACTGTCCCTGGGTGTATAAATTACCAGGACGACATTGTTGTCACTGGCTCCACCACTGACGAACATCTTCAAAATCTCCGCACACTTTTTCATGTCTTAGAGACAGCCGGTCTTAAGTGTAATCTTCAGAAATCAAAATTTTTTCAGGCATCTATCACGTACTTGGGGTTTCAACTCTCTCGGGATGGTATTCATCCGCTTCAGCAAACTGTCAATGCGATCAATGCTCTTCCTTGCCCTACATCTGTTAAGGAACTGCAGGCCTTCTTGGGGAAAATAGCATACTATCACAGGTTTTCACCATCTGCTGCTTCGGTGGCTCAGCTGTTGCATCACCTGTTGCATCTTTCAAAGTGCCGCCACGCAGTTACGCACCTCCTCTACATGCGGCGCTGTCTGCCAGCCATGCAGCAGCAGTGCCACCTAAGCAGCCAACCAGCCAGCGACCGCCTGATTTGGACTCAGTTATGATTTGACTGTTAAAGTGTACACACGTCTTACTCTGTTTACTTGATCTGTGACTTTCATGTATTGCGTCTTCCTTGAAATATATTTGTTCAACTTGAAGTTATTACAGAAATGTGATGGAAACAATAAAAATTTGTGAAAATTTTCCCACTATATGGTGCTGAAAATGTCATAACGTAAATGGATTCAGCTACAAATTACAAAATAATTGCAATATGATAGCTATGGTGTGAGTTCCACATTGAACCAACTGTACTGTGCAGTGTGGCATTTGACAGTAAAACAGTGAAAGTGGTCAAAAGACATCTGTCATATTTTTTCCTTCATTGTCGTATCTGATTTATTTACTTCATTAACAAAATCAAATGAATTTTCCTAATTTTTTTCTCCTCTTTGCAGTCTTGTATTAGGATTTGCAGAATACTTATATTTTTTTCAACATTTCATTCAATATACCTAGAATGGCGGAAGGGGTCAATTCGAACCCACTGTAATTTCCTTTTTTAATGTATGTAGATAATCCAACAATGGAGTGGCAACAGTCAGCAGTTATGCAGCGCATTTGCTTCTCAGTGTTGCAATTTGGCACATGGAAATTCCAGTCAACCATAGTTTATATCTTTTTTGTCCACAAAGCACGTTTTCGAACATGTGTCATCAGCGTAGACTTTCTGATGAAAAAGTGTTACATCTCTTATTTATTTATTTCTTACTTCATTGATCCAAGTGTGACAAACTCATGAGGGTATAGAGTGTGTCAGTAAACAATATATACATAGGTAGTATTAAAGCAGTCAATCATACTAAAGTAATATTCCATGTTTGCATTACACATATGTGGTTATAATGACAGATTACAGCAAACATTAGACACAGTAAGTGGAAAACAAAGAAAATTATGAAGTTGAATTGGAAATTGACTTCACTGATGAAGATGATAATTATGTACATGACACAAGTTTAGATGAAGACACACATAAATTTTCTCAGCATGTTATAGTCTTAGGTGGAGATTTCAATTTACCAGATATAGACTGGGACACTCAGATGTTTAGGACGGGTGGTAGGGACAGAGCATCGAGTGACATTATACTGGGTGCACTATCCGAAAATTACCTCGAGCAATTAAACAGAGAACCGACTCGTGGAGATAACATCTTGGACCTACTGATAACAAACAGACCCGAACTTTTCGACTCTGTATGTACAGAACAGGGAATCAGTGATCATAAGGCCATTGCAGCATCCCTGAATATGGAAGTTAATAGGAATATGAAAAAAGGGAGGAAGGTTTATCTGTTTAGCAAGAGTAATAGAAGGCAGATTTCAGACTACCTAACAGATCAAAACGAAAATTTCTGTTCCGACACTGACAGTGTTGAGTGTTTATGGAAAAAGTTCAAGGCAATCGTAAAATGCGTTTTAGACAGGTACGTGCCGAGTAAAACTGTGAGGGACGGGAAAAACCCACCGTGGTACAACAACAAAGTTAGGAAACTACTGCGAAAGCAAAGAGAGCTCCACTCCAAGTTTAAACGCAGCCAAAACCTCTCAGACAAACAGAAGCTAAACTATGTCAAAGTTAGCGTAAGGAGGGCTATGCGTGAAGCTTTCAGTGAATTCGAAAGTAAAATTCTATGTACCGACTTGACAGAAAATCCTAGGAAGTTCTGGTCTTACGTTAAATCAGTAAGTGGCTCGAAACAGCATATCCAGACACTACGGGATGATGATGGCATTGAAATAGAGGATGACACGCGTAAAGCTGAAATACTAAACACCTTTTTCCAAAGCTGTTTCACAGAGGAAGACCGCACTGCAGTTCCTTCTCTAAATACTCGCACAAACGAAAAAATGGCTGACATCGAAATAAGTGTCCAAGGAATAGAAAAGCAACTGGAATCACTCAATAGAGGAAAGTCCACTGGACCTGATGGGATACCAATTCGATTCTACACAGAGTACGCAAAAGAACTTGCCCCCCTTCTAACAGCCGTGTACCGCAAGTCTCTAGAGGAACGGAGGGTTCCAAATGATTGGAAAAGAGCACAGATAGTCCCAGTCTTCAAGAAGGGTCGTCAAGCAGATGCGCAAAACTATAGACCTATATGTCTGACGTCGATCTGTTGTAGAATTTTGGAACATGTTTTTTGCTCGAGTATCATGTCGTTTTTGGAAACCCAGAATCTACTATGTAGGAATCAACATGGATTCCGGAAACAGCGATCATGTGAGACCCAACTCGCTTTATTTGTTCATGAGACCCAGAAAATATTAGATACAGGCTCCCAGGTAGATGCTATTTTTCTTGACTTCCGGAAGGCGTTCGATACAGTCCTGCACTGTCGCCTGATAAACAAAGTAAGAGCCTACAGAATATCAAACCAGCTGTGTGGCTGGATTGAAGAGTTTTTAGCAAACAGAACACAGCATGTTGTTATCAATGGAGAGACGTCTACAGACGTTAAAGTAACCTCTGGCGTGCCACAGGGGAGTGTTATGGGACCATTGCTTTTCACAATATATATAAATGACCTAGTAGATAGTGTCGGAAGTTCCATGCGGCTTTTCGCGGATGATGCTGTAGTATACAGAGAAGTTGCAGCATTAGAAAATTGTAGCGAAATGCAGGAAGATCCGCAGCGGATAGGCACTTGGTGCAGGGAGTGGCAACTGACCCTTAACATAGACAAATGTAATGTATTGCAAATACATAGAAAGAAGGATCCTTTATTGTATGATTATATGATAGCGGAACAAACACTGATAGCAGTTACTTCTGTAAAATATCTGGGAGTATGCGTGCGGAACGATTTGAAGTGGAATGATCATATAAAATTAATTGTTGGTAAAGCGGGTGCCACGTTGAGATTCATTGGGAGAGTCCTTAGAAAATGTAGTCCATCAACAAAGGATGTGGCTTACAAAACACTCGTTCGACCTATACTTGAGTATTGCTCATCAGTGTGGGATCCGTACCAGATCGGTTTGTTGGAGGAGATAGAGAAGATCCAAAGAAGAGCGGCGCGTTTCGTCACAGGGTTATTTGGTAACCGTGATAGTGTTACGGAGATGTTTAACAAACTCAAGTGGCAGACTCTGCAAGAGAGGCGCTCTGCATCGCGGTGTAGCTAGCTGTCCAGGTTTCGAGATGGTGCGTTTCTGGATGAGGTATCGAATATATTGCTTCCCCCTACTTATACCTCCCGAGGAGATTACGAATGTAAAATTAGAGAGATTAGAGCGCGCATGGAGGCTTTCAGACAGTCGTTCTTCCCGCGAACCATACGCGACTGGAACAGGAAAGGGAGGTAATGACAGTGGCACATAAAGTGCCCTCCGCCACACACCGTTGGGTGGCTTGCGGAGTATAAATGTAGATGTAGATGTAGATGTAGCAGAAGAGGATTCATATGCTGATCTATGTCAATCATCACTTCTTTTATTACAGCAGGCACAGCTGTACATGTCTGCAAAGATAACTGCTAGCAATGGAACCATGTGAGGCATCGTGTTATAACTTCAAGTTGAACAAATATATTTCAAGGACGACGCAATACATGAAAGTCACAGATCAAGTAAACAGAGTAATACGTGTGTCACTTTAACAGTCAAATCATAAACTGAGTCCGAGTCTAGTGGCCGCTGGCTGGCTGGCCGCTTAGGTGGCACTGCTGCTTCATGGCTGACAGACGGCACCGTGTGTAGAGGAGGTGCGTAACTGCACAGTGGCACTTTGAAAGATCGGCGAGTCACAACACTTTCCCCCCCTTTGAAGTTTTTGCACAGGTCTTGATGGAGGTGGCCCGTAGATTGCTAACGTACATAGGTGTTGTTTGACTGGCCGTAAATTCTTGAGGAGGAGGCTTCCCGTACGGACGGAAGTGTCCCCAATGATAACGGGTCGAGATGACAGGAGACGTGGGGGTCGAATCTGCTGGGGCCCCGTGCACCAATCTGCCCATTGCGGCAAGTCCGGTTGTTATAACAGGAGACGTGGGTGATGTGTCCGCGTCCGTGGAAGAAGGAGGCGAGTAGCGTTGCTCCGACAGATGATGGTCATCTGGTTCCTGCATGGGCATGTCTCCTGTTGGCGTCAGTTCTTATGCTGGCACCGATATGATGGTGAGAGGACTGCGTTGTGAGCAATGAGAGATTCCAGGATCCCGAGCGTCAGGTAGAGCCAATGGTGGTGTAGTGGCATCCGGAACAGGCGTTGTCGGCACACGAGGCTGAAGCTGGTCCGAATGACGCACTGCAACACCCGTGTCCGTCTGGATTTCATACAGGCGTCGGCCACGATGTCGTAAGATGCGGCCAGGACTCCATTTTTGCCGCCTGCCATATCCCCATACCCATACAAGGTAGCTTGCGGTGAACCGGTCAAGCAAAGGCCCCCGCAGACGTGAAGTGGAAGACCGCAGAATATGAAGTAGCGTGCATGGCTGTCGGCTGTGTAAGAGCGCAGCCGGGCTGTGGTCGCCCATGGGGGTGAAACGGTAAGAAGCCAGAAATTGGAGAAGGGCATCATCAGCAGCAGAAGAAGTCAGGAGTTTCCTCATCTGAGCTTTAAATGTGTGAACAGTCATTCAGCCTCACTGTTTGACTGTGGATGGAACGGAGGGGCCGTGACATGCATGACGCCATGACGGGCACAAAAATCCGAAAAATCGGAAGAGGCAAATTGTGGACCATTATCAGTGACAAGAGTAGAGGGAAGGCCTTCCAAAGAGAAAATGCGAGCTATGGCATTGGTGGTTGCTGCGGTGGTAGGCGACGTGCAACGGACAATGAAAGGAAAGTTAGAGTAGGTGTACCTAAAAAGGTCCCGCGAAGTCAGCATGAATACGCTCCCAGGGCTTCTCAGGCGAAGGCCACAGTGACAAAGATGACTTCAGGGTGGTGGCCTGTGACTCACAAGGGCCGCAGGCAGCAACCATGTGTGCAATTTCAGAGTCGATGCTGGGCCAGTACACATGACGGCGCGCCAGAAATTTTCTGTGAGAGAGACCCCAGTGCCCTTGGTGAAGGAGGCGCAAGACCGAAGCACGCAAAGACGCAGGTACCACAACACACGGAGAAGCATTTTCGGTGGAAAGGAGGATAACACCATCCCTAGCCGTGAGGCAGTAACGCAAAGTGTAGTAGTTCCGCAAGATCAGAAGTCTTAGCGGATGGATGATCTGGCCACCACTTCTGAATACAGCGTAAAACCCGGGAGAGGGTAAGGTCAGAACCCGTAGCAGCCACCAGCCGGTCCCCAGTGATGGGGAATCCATCCACAACCCGCTGCTTGGCAACATCCAGGTGGAAACACAAAAGTTCGTCCCTATCAAATGCCAGATCAGGACCCATGAGAAGGCGAGACAGTGCATCAGCATTCGCATGTTGAGCCGTCAACTGGAAATGAATCTCATAATTACAACGAGACAAGTAAAGAGCCTAACGCTGGAGGCGGTGTGCAGCCTTGTCAGGAAGTGATGTTGATGGATGAAACAAGGAAACAAGTGGTTTGTGATCCGTAACAAGATGAAATTTGGATCCATAGAGAAAAACACCAAACTTATGAAGAGCATAAATAATGGCCAAAGCTTCTTTTTCAATATGAGAATACTTTTGTTGGGCATCCGTGAGCATTTTGGAGGCATAAGCAATGGGTTGTTCAGAACCGTCAGAAAAACAGTGCGCAAGGACTGCACCAACCCCGTATTGAGAGGCGTTCGTGGCAAGAACAAGATGTTGGCCAGGTCGATAAGCAGCCAGGCACGAGGCCTGTTTCAGCATAGTCTTCAATTTCTGGAAAGCCACATCGCATGGCGAGGACCAGTGAAAAGGCATGTTTTTATGCAACAGGCAATGCAACGGCTGAGCCACCGAAGCAGCAGACGGTGAAAACCTGTGATAGTATGCTGTTTTCCCTAAGAAGGCCTGCAGTTCCTTAACAGATGTAGGGCGAGGAAAAGCATCAATCGCAGCGACAGTTTGCTGAAGCGGATGAATACCATCCCGAGAGAGTTGAAACCCCAAGTACGTGATAGATGCCTGAAAAAATTTTGATTTCTGAAGATTACACTTAAGACCGGCTGTCTCTAAGACATGAAAAAGTGTGCGGAGATTTTGAAGATGTTCGTCAGTGGTGGAGCCAGTGACAACAATGTCGTCCTGGTAATTTATACACCCAAGGACAGTGAACAATAATTGTTCCAAGAATCGCTGAAAGAAAGCAGGGGCGCTGGCAACCCCGAATGGCAATCGTTGGTATTGATAGAGGCCGAAAGGCGTGTTAAGGACCAGAAACTGCCGGGAAGCAGCGTCGAGAGGAAGTTGATGATAAGCTTCTGACAGGTCAAGTTTAGAAAAATACTGGCCTCCAGCAAGTTTAGTGAACAATTCTTCAGGTCGAGGCATAGGGTAAGTGTCGATAAGGCATTGAGCATTTACAGTGGCTTTGAAATTGCCACAGAGACGAAAGTACCAGTTACTGTGAAACTACATTACTTTTTACCAACAGTAGGAAGCGCAGTTTTTTGCTTCATTCAGAAATTGTTCCCTAAGGCCACTCTGAGTAAACTTTCCTATGATCAAGTTGTAGATTCTCTAAGTATTATGACCAACAAGTGAATGTAGTGGCAGCTAGGTACCATTCTTTCATTACAAGAAAAGGTCAGAAAAAACTTATCGTCAGTGTGTAACAGATTTGATGGGTATGACAAAGAAATGCAAATTCAAATGTGCTTGTGGTGCTTTATATTCTGATGTTATGTTATGTGATGCGATCGTGTACAATGTAACTGATGTCAGACTTAGAGAACAGATTTTGAAACACTCATATCCATCATTTCAACACATGCAAATACAAGATGAGTATGATTCAGGTACCGTGTTTGCTGATAAATTTGAGCAGCCAGGTTGAGTCGTCCCTTGCTCGTGACTGGCTCTTTAGGCAGAAACAGTTCATGTGCACCATGCCATGTAAACAGCTCTCTAAACAGGTTAATAGATCCCCTGTGGGTCTGGGGGTGAGAATAGGCCCGAGGTATTTCTACCTGTCATAAGAAGTGACTAAAAGGAGTCTCTCACTTTTCGGCCCTATGAGTTGAGGTCCCTTTCTATAGTTTGACCAGCCACTTTCAAAATTCTACAAAGTGCAGGCCATATGAGGAATGATGCCTTATGTGGTGCATGAGTTATCCATAGTGCCCTTAGATTCGATCTCCTGAATCTCTTGTCATGGCTTTGCATCTCCACCAGCGATTCAACTATTTGGGTGTGGACACTGTCCGGAGTATGTCATCTTCTTCCATTGTCTCCTGTCCTCTTTCACCCTGTAACAATATTGGATTTCTCTGCACCCAATATCCAGCATGGTAGCCAGTCCATTGTGGTGAGGCTGTCATTTACCCATTTGGTGGTAGCCTTCTAACAACAGAGGGATCACACTGCTGATGCCTGAGCTGTAAACTCCCTATGTATGCTGAGGAGTAGATGCCTGCCTTCCTGGGGCATCAGGACTCCCGGCAATGGCCATCATGCCAGTTAGCCTTTGCTGTGGCTGGGTGGTGCCTGTGGGGAGAGCCCCTGATCAGAGTGGGTGGCATCAGGGTGGATGACCCCCAGTGAAGTGGACTAAGTCATTTCTTGCTGGTGACCATATGGCCCCAGCAGTCTCTGAGAAGGGCAGGGTTGAGTACAGTGCCAACAGGTATCACCCTAAATCGTTTCCCTCCCTCACTATATCATGGGAAGAACGTAGGGCTACAGAACGGACAGAGCCATATTCGTCTCGGTTTTTAGTCTGGAGCAGAACTGATGGGGTCTCCTTTCTACCTATGAAGCCTCAATTTTTCATTGAACACCTTGAGGATAAGTTTTGAGAAGTGATAGCACTGTCCAAGGTTCAAAACAGTTCAGTTGTGAATCAGACAGCATCCCCACCCCAATCCCGAGTATTACTCGCCTGTGACATGCTGGGTGATATTCCTGTTTCCATCACTTCCCATAAAAGCCTCAACATGGTCCACGGGATCATTTTCCATTGCGATCTCCTCTTGCAGTCTGACAATGAGTCCACATCAATTTAGAGTGGTGGGGTGTTCATTTCACCTGGCGCATTTACAGGGGATCCAAAGACAACAGGGTTGCTACCGGTGCCTTCATCTTGGCCTTTGAGGGTGATTCATTGCATGAAAAGGTCAAGTTGATGGTTTACTGCTGTGATGTTAAGCCATATGCCCCTCCGCCTGTGCAGTGCTTTAAGTGCTGGAAGTTCAGGCACATGTCTTCCCGCTGCACTTCCAGTGCCACATGTCGAGACTGCGGATGTCCACTGCACCCACGTACTCCATGTGCGCCTCCTCCCACTTTCATCAACTGTGGAGAGCACCACTCTCCCTGCTCACCAGACTGACCAGTACTCCAAAAGGACTGGAAAATTATGGAGTACAAGACCCTGGACCGGTTGACTTACACAGAGGTTTAACGTAAATTTGAAAGATTACACCCCATTCAGCTGATGTCAACATATGCTGCAGCTACATCACCATTGCTATCCCAAGTGCCAGTGGTTCCTCACTCTGTGCCACGAACAGTGGGCCCTCTAAGCCACCAGAATACATCTGCCCCCTTTGTGGTAGGAGGCAAATCTTCCTCCATTGCTCCCAAAGCACCTACTTCGGGATCAAGGCCCCCCTGAACGCAGGGGATATCGGTCTCTTCCCCCCTGCCAGAGAAGCAACAGCCTCCTTCGGCTCCTCTTGTGTTGTGCAGAAGGGGTCCCATGGGGCCCTCTCTCCCAAGGTCTCCAATTGTGCCACGACGGACACTCGCCAGTGGCTCAAGGAGCCAAAAGCTGCTGAATGAAGAGCTTCATGGTCTTCCTCCGTGCCTAAAGCTGCTTTGGAGACAGCTTTCCAGCAAACTCCTAAAGGGAAGCGAGACAGCAAGCAAACTAAGAAGAAGTTTGCTAAGAAACAGGACTCTCTGGTGGCCGCAGCACCACCACTCCCTATCAATTCTGCATCTGAGGATGCAGTGGAGATCTTAGCATCCCCTGTGGACCTGGATCTCACTGACACCTCATCCACCATCACAATGGCTACAAATACACAATTGGTGGCAGTAGGTGACCCTGAGACATAACCTGCCTCCTTGCGCTCTTCATGCCTTCCCAGCCTGACTATAAAATCATCTTTCATTGGAATTGCAGCGGTTTCTTCCACCACCTGGCTGAGCTACAGCAACTCTTAAGCTTTACGTCTGCTTTCTGCAATGCCTCCCAGGAAATCTGGTCCCCAGCATTACAAGAACCATAGCGACTATAACAGAGTGTCAGGTGGAGTTCGTGTCTATGTCCTGAACTCAATATGCAGTGAACCTGTGCCACTTCAAATCCTTCCTGAAGCTGTGGCTGCCAGGATAAGGATGACACAGGAAATGACTGTCTGAGACGTATACCTTCCTCCATATGGTGCAGTACCCCTGAATGCATTGGCTGCACTGATTCATCAAGTCCCTAAGCCTTTCCTACTTTTGGGAGATTTTAACGCTCATAACCCCTTGTGGGGTGGTACCGTGCTTGCTGGTCAAGGCAGAGATGTCGAAAATTTACTGTCACAACTCGACCTCTGCCTTTTAAATACAGGTGCCCCCCACACATTTCAGTGTGGCACATGGCACATATTCGGCCATTGATCTCTCGGTTTGCAGTCCTGGCCTTCTCCCATCTATCCACTGGAGAGCACATGACGAGCTGTGTTGTAGTGACCACTTCCCCATCTTCCTGTCACTGCTCCAGCGTCAGGCCCACAGATGACTGCACAGATGGCCTTTAAACAAGACAGACTGGGATGCGTTCACCTGTGCTGTCACCGCTGAATCTCCCCCACATGGTAACATCAATGTGGTGGTTGAGCAGATAACTACAATGATCATTTCTGCGGCGGAAAACATGATCCCTCATTCTTCAGGGTGCCCCCGGCAAAAGACAGTCCATTGGTGGTCACCGGAAGTCGCTGAGGCAATTGAGGAGCATCAGAGAGCTCTACAGAGGCATAAGCGACACCATTCCCTGGAGCACATCATAGACTTTAAACAGCTTTGGTCCCACATTTGCCAGCTTATCAAAAGACAGAAACAGGAGTGTCACCTTCCCAAGTCTGGGAAAAGATCAAACGAGTTTTTGGGTACCAGACCCAAACAGGTGTTCCCAGTGTCAACATAAATGGCGTGTTATCTTCCAACATAAACGCGATTGCTGAGCACTTTGCTGAGCGCTGTGCTCGTGCCTCTGCGTTGGAGAATTACACCCTCCCCCCTCCCCAGCCTTTTGCACTCTCAAACTATGGATGGAAGGGAAAGTCCTCTTGTTCACTACACGCCACAGTGAACCCAATAATGCCCCATTTACAGAGTGGGAGCTCCTCAGTGCCCTTGGACATTCCCCTGACATAGTTCCTGGGCCAGATCAGATTCACAGTCAGATGATTAAACATCTCTCATCTGACTACAAGCGACATCTTGTGATCTTCAACTGGATCTGGTGCGATGGCATCTTTCCCTTGCACTGACGGGAGAGCACCATAATAATACCAGTCCCCGAACCCGGCCAAAACCTGCTTGATTTGGACTGCTATCAGCCCATCAGCCTCACCAATGTTCTTTGTAAGCTGTTGGAATGTATGGTGTGTCAATGGTTGGTTTGGGTCCTGGAGTCACGTGGCCTACTGGCTTCATGCCAGGGCTGTTTCCGCCTGGGTCGCTGTACCACTGATAATCTTGTGTCCCTCGAGTCCGCCATCGAACGCCAGTACCTTGTTACCGTCATTTTTGATTTACGAAAAGCATATGACACCACCTGGCGACATCGTATCCTTGCCACATTATGCGAGTGGTGTCTCCGGTGCCCGCTTCCGATTTTTATCCAGAATTTCCTGTCGCTTCGTACTTTCCGTGTCCAAGTTGGCGCCTCCCATAGTCCCCCTCCCCCCCCCCCCCCCCCATATCCTGGAGAATGGGGTCCTGCAGGTCTCTGTATTGAGTATATCTCTATTTTTAGTGGCCATTAACAGTCTAGCAGCAGCTGTAGGGCCATCCGTCTCACCCTCTCTGTATGCAGACGACTTGTGCATTTCGTACTGCTCCATCCGGTACTGGTGTTGCTGAGAGGTGCCTACAGGGACCCATCTACAAGGCACAGTCATGGACTCTAGCCCATGGCTTCCAGTTTTCAGCCACAAAGTCATGTTTTATGCACTTCTGTCGGCGTTGTACCTTTCATCCGGAACCAGAACTCTACCTTACTGATGATTCCCTCACTGTAGTGGAGACATATCAATTTTTAGGACTGGTTTTCGATTCCTAATTAACTTGGATTCCTCTCCTTCGCCAGCTTAAGCGGAAGTGCTGGCAGCACCTCCGCTGCCTGAGGAACACCAACTGGGGTGCAGACCACTGTATGCTGCTGCAGCTCTGAGAGCCCTTGTTCAATTCTGCCGTGACTATGGGAGTCTGGTTTATGATTTGGCGGCGCCCTCAGCATTGTGTATACTCGAGCCAGTGCACCACTGTGGCGTTCGACTAGTGGTGGGAGCTTTTAGGACGAGTCTGGTGACCAGCGTCCTGTCAGAGGCTGGTGTCCCTCTATTGCAGGTCAGGCATGCGCAACTGCTCGCCAGTTACGTTGCACACGTTTGTAGTTCTCCTGCTCAACCAAATTACCATCTCCTTTTCCCACAAATGGTGGTTCATCTCCCGCATCGGCAGCCCAGGTCAGGGCTTACAATTGCAGTTCGCGTCCAATCCCTTCTGTCTGAACTGGAGTCCTTGCCTTTACCACCTATACGCAAGGTCCATTCACATACATCTCCATGGTTTACACCCAGGCCGCAGCTTTGCCTGGACCTTTCGCACGGCCCATAGGACTCAGTTCACCCCGCAGATCTCCACTGTCACTTCCTCTCGATTCTTGACATGTACCGAGGCAATGAAGGGGTTTACACCGATGGCTTGATGGCTGATGGTCACGTCGGCTTTGCATATGTCCATGGAGGACATATTCAACAGCATTCCTGCCCAATGGCTGCAGTGTTTTCACTACAGAGCTGATGGCTATATCTCGTGTTCCTGAGCACATCTGTTCAGGCCCTGGGGAGTCATTTCTTCTGTGTACTGACCCCTTGAGCAGCCTACAAGCTATCGACCAGTGCTAACCTCATCATCCTCTGGCAGCAACCATGCAGGAGTCCATCTATGCCCTGGAACAGTCCAGTCGTTCAGTGGTGTTTGTGTGGACCCCAGGACATGTCGGAATCGGAGGCAATGAACTTGCTGACAGGCTGGCCAAACAGGCTACACGGAAACCACTTATGGAGATTGGCATTCCAATTACTGACCTGCGTTTGTTTTTGTGCCACCAGGTTTTCCGGCTTTGGGAGACGGAATGGCATAGTCTTAGTAACCACATAAAACTGTGTGTCATTAAGGAGACTACGAATGTGTGGCAGTCCTCCATGCGGGCCTATCACAGGGACTCTGTGGTTCTATGCTGGCTCCACATGGGCCATGCTTGGGCACAACTACCTCCTGCACCATGAAGGCCTGCCTCAGTGTCAGTGCGGCACCCGGTTGACAGTGGCCCATATTCTGGTGCACTGTTCCACTTTGACTGCCCTGTGACGAAATCTTCGGTTACCGGACTCGTTGCCACTTATTTTATCTGACAATGCCTTATCGGGTGATTTAATTATACTTTTTATACCTGAGGGTGGGTTTTATCATTTGATCTAAGTTTTAGCGCATGTCCTTTGTCCCTCTGTGTCCTCCACCCTAGTGCTCTTAGGGTGGAGGTTTTAATGTGCTGCAGAGTGGCTGGCATCTCGTAATCTGCTTTGTCGTTTTAATATCTTCTACCTATTTATTGTGTTTCTGTGGTTTTCTTGTCCCCTTTTGTCCATTTAAGTGTTTGTCACCCTTTGTTCATCCTTGTGGTTTTTCCTTTCTCTTCGTTTTGTGTTGTCAGTCTCGCTTGTTTTATTCTCATTCTTGTGGCATTGTTTTATTTGGAACAAGGGATCAATGACCTAGCAGTTTCGTCCTTCCCCTCTCTTTTAAACTAACCAACCAACCTGGCAAATAGAATTAAGTCATACCTTCGGTGCTATTCGTGGCACAAATGCCAAGACTGCCCACCCAGACAAGCACAGTGTTGCACTTGGAGCAAGAAAGGTCACGTACAATCCGTATGTTTGCAACGGAACAAACAAAAGAATTCTGCCCACTCACGTAATCAATGCAGTGTATTCAAAGCCTGCTGCAGTCATTAGCAAAACTAGCAAGCAAACACTTTCTTCAGTGCTATGCCAGTCCAACAAACTTTTTGTTCAATTGCATATAAGTGGGAAGCATGTGAAATTTCAGTTGGACATGAGTGCCTCTGTTACATTGCTGAATCGTGACACATATGAACTGTTAGGCTCCCCACACCTTTCTAAAAGTAGCACACACCTCACAGCTTATAATAGACAAGTCATCCCTGTTCTCAGAAAATGTACTTTGCCTGCCATGTATCACTTGTGTACGCAAACTATGACTTTCATGTGTTACAATCATGCGATTGTGAGAACATATTTGGCCTTGATTTATTTTATTTTTTTGGTGTTAACATTCAGGAAACACTGTTGTCAATGACTGCATTCAGTGCCAAAGACAGTGTAGGTAGCTTGCTGAAAAAATTCCCTGAACTTTTTCTGAAGCTTTATTCAAGGCTAACAATTTTGTTATTTTATTGCACATATTACTATGAAAGACAATGCTCAGCCGAAATTTTGCTGGGCAGAACTGTTCCCATTGCATTATGGGACAAAGTGTCCACTGAACTTAAAGAATTGCAAGATAGTGGAGCTATTGCGCCCATACAAGCTAGTCAATGGGCAAGTCCACTGGTTTTGCTCCCCAAACCTTCAGCTCACATTCGCCTCTGTGTTGACTTTAAATCTACAGTCATCCTACAAACCGTGATTGATAATTATCCATTGCCACCCCAGAGGATCTCACGAATGGATTAGGCACTGGTCATTACTTTTCAAAAATTGATTTGCGCGATGCCTATCTTCAAATACTAGTAGACGAAGCATCTCAAAACATGTGTCGTGAACATTCATTTGGACTTTTTTAAATATTTGCATTTGCCTTTTGGCAGTGCTTCTGCACCCACCATTTTCCAACAGTATTTGGAACAGCTGACTGCTCAAGTACCAAACTGCTCAAACTATTTGGATGATACTGTTGTAGCAGGTCATACACCTGAAGAACACACTGAAAATTTGTGTAGTTTGTTTCGTGTGTTATCTGATGCAGGACTAGAGTGTACACTGGACAAGTGTGACAGTTTTAAACCTGAGTTGCAGTATCTTGGTCATGTCATAAACAGTCAAGCTGTACATCCTCTTTAGTCACATTTGTTAGCCATACAGGACCTGCCAGTTCCTCACAACGTCACAGAATTGCAGTCAGTCTTAGGGAAAATGAACTATTATGTTCAGTTCATATCAAATGCTACACAAATCGCAGCTCCATTGCATCAATTTCATCGTAAGAACATCCCCTTTGTTTGGATAGATGAGCGCCAAGAAACTTTTAAAAAATATAAAGATGTATTTCTCAGTGATACACTTTTATCTTGACCTACCTGTTGTGTTGCAAGTTGACGCTTCCGCTTATGGAAATGGTGCAGTGCTATGGAAATGGTGCAGTGCTTTTGCACAGATTTGGTGATAAAGACAGGCATATTGCTTTTGCATCAAAAGTGCTGTCCAGATCTCAGTGTAACTATTCACAAATAGAGAAAGATTGGCTATTGTGTATGGTGTCACCAAATTCCACTTCTATTAGTATGGCAGAAAATTCTACTTAGTAAATGGATCACAAGCCACTGCAGTCCTCGTTTTATCCAATGAAGCTGGTTCCTGTACAAACTGTCCAAAAATTGTAAAGATGGCCTTTGTTGTTGTCTCAATAACAATATGAGAGAGTGTATCGTCCAACAGCTCGACATGGTAATGCAAATGCACTTTCACGTCTTCTGATTGACCCTGATACAGACTTTGATGCTTCTGCTGCATCTTGTTGTCACATCAATGCTCACAATTCTGAATTGCTTCAGTCATTTCCTCTGAATTATAGGAAAATTTCTCAGGCCATGGAAGCTCATTCAAATTTGAACATTTTGCTAAAATATATTCGCACATCTTGGCCTGACTCATTGCAGTAGCGCGCTGATACTTTGCATGTCGGCATAGCCTCGCTATACAGAAAGGAGTGATTCTTGTTCAAAATGACAGTGGACAGTCACATGTGCTGATCCCCAAAGCTTTGCAAAAAGAAGTATTGCAGTTACTTCACCAAGGACACTGGGGATTGTTTGTATGACACAGTTAGTATGTCGACACTGCACTTGGCTGGGTATGGACACCCAAATAGAACAAATTATGTCACAGTGCCATGCATGTGTTGAAAATCAGTTTGCTCAGCCACAAATGTTTTCTGCTTGGCCTAAGTCACAATCATCATGGCAATGTGTGCACATAGACTTTGCGGGATCTTTTTGGAACACTCGTTGGTTGATTGGGTTGACTTTTATAGCAAGTTTCCTTTTGCTGTGCCAGTGAACTCAACGACGTCACATAGCACTTTTTAGGTGTTGTCCTCAATTGTTTCCTTTGAAGATTTGCCTAAACTCATAGTGTTGGACAATGGTTCTCAGTTCACATCAAATGAATTTGAATCATTCTGTGAATACAGAATGAATGGCATACAGCACCTAACTAGTGCACCATTCCATCCACAGTCGAACTGTGAAGTGGAACATTTTATGAGAATCAAAAGAAGGTTGGAAGTATCGCTTCGAACTGCATGATTTTGTGTTTTACGGGGTTTTTAGCAGCAGCAGATGGTGGGTGCAAGGCGAGATCCTTTGTCGAATTGGCCTATGCATGTATCTCATTTCAGACCCAGACGGATTGCAGCACCGACATCACAATAAAATTCGCCACTGCCATGTGCATAGTTATCCTTCTGTATCTCTTCCCCCAGATTCACAGATCCCGAGGACAGTGTGGCCACAGCAGTTGCCAGAAGGTGTCATCACAACACCACAGGACAACCTCATCCAGATGGAGCCTTTGCCGCCTCTGCCAGCTCTCGTTCTACCAATGGAGCTGGACCCACAAATGCCGCAGTAGCCAACGCCTTCTACATTGTGGTATGGGCCTCAGGAGGTGGACATGTACCCTTCTGGATGTCTTCCGGGGGACATTTCCACCAGTGCACAGGCCAGATAGTGGGGTATGACTGGAAGTCTCATGTCCCCTGCAGCCACAGCTTCCAGTCCATTAGTGTGTCCACCCTGCTGCCTCCCCCACTGTTTTCGTGCTCCATATACAATGACAGTCCATCACCTTGGTGGGGAGCAATGTAACGGCATAAAGTCAAGCACCAGCATGCTATTTGGGAATGATAGAAAAGAGGTGGCTGTGAGAAGACGTCAGCCAGTCGCACGCTGATTGACCCCTCTCCAGGAAGACTACAAGACAACAGCAGCCCCTATGTGAAGAGGACATAAGTGCCGTGACTGACTGGTGGTGCTCCAGTTGAATAGCCACTTCACGACCAGCGGCTGGATAGAAGTGGCAGTGCTCATTACTTTGCTTGTACACTCTATGTAACACAGACATGGGAACTGTTATACTGAAGAAATTGCTTATTTTGTATGTCACTCTTTGCTTGTGACACATCTGTGTAATTGTCAGATTTAAGTATTGTCTTTTAATTTTTTGTAATAAAACTCATTAATATGATTTGTTTGAATTGTTTTTCTAGTGAACTGAGTAGGATTCCTGGACTTCACATATTTGATGACAAACTTAGAGACATAATGAAATTTGCCAGTGATGGTACAGGTAACAGGACCTCCACAACCCATCTCCTCAGAAAAATACAGTCCTATGTAAACAATGCTGTCAACCTGCACCATACTGTTCACTTTGCAGAATAAAGAGATGCCAGCTGATGTGGGAGCAGATTTTCCACTGACCATTTTCTGCAGTTCTGTGTACTGACACGTCCTTAGAAGCGGAAATGGGCTTCATCTGTCCACAGAATGTTCCATAGTCATTCATTGTCCACTTCCATGCAAGTAAGAAATTCTAGAACAAACATGTGTCTTACTGCCAGGTCAGTATGAAACAACTCCTGAACGTGAGTAATTTTGTATAGCAATGCAGGAAGTATCGAAGAATTTCATGCACCATGCTCAAAGGCATGTCCAGAGTTTGGGCAATTCCCTGTGCACTGCATATTTTCACACCACTTCTCGACCCCTCCTGCAATGTTGTGGCCACACCTTCTACTGATGTTGGATCAATTGTTTTCCTCCCTGTTGCAAACTGCAGTTCAAGCAAACCTATCTTTATGAATTTGGCAATCATATTCTCCACATCCTTGGCAGACATTGGACCTGCACCTTTTTTTCATACCCTTGAGTGCCTGAAGTTTCTGCAGAACTACTGGTGTACGGTCAGTCACAAAAGAGCTTTACCAGCAGCAAACGATCCTGCATTGAGAGTCATGCAGAGCATCTCAGATACGAACTGGGGAACAGCTGTATACCTCCCATCTTTTATTTTGCATATTCTGCTGCTTACTGTGACACATAGTGGTAAAATTTTCGTTCAGATTTTTTTTTCCATAACATTTCATCCTCCTTTAATAATATTCTGTTCAAATTTGACGTCTTTCCAAGCACTGGTCCTTTTTTTTTTCTACAACTTTTTGTACTTGGAAGTTTAATTATAATCACTCTGTATAACAGATGCCATATTACATTGACAATTTTTCTAATTTTTTCAGCATAATATAAAAGTATAAAAATGTAAATACATTTCTAAAAATACAAAAACATGTTCAAATATAATATACAGAGGATGGTCAGAAACAGTCTGAAAAGCTTGCAGGGTGTCCCAGGATAGGTTGTGCTGAGAAATAATTATTAAGGAAAAAATTCTGTGTGTTGCACTGTTTCCTAGTTAATTAGTATTGAAGTTAGCCAATCAGGCTGTTGCATGTGCAAATTCAAGTGGCCCACCAGAGATGGTGTCACAAAATATGTTCTTCATTTGGTTTCCCCAAACCAAACTAGAGAGCTTTACAAAAATTGGAAATGGGATGGTAGTAAGGATTGAACCCAAACCAAAGGCTGAGCAGTCACATTCACTATCAGCTGCACTCTGGGAACAACTGACACTAATTGTAACTGGTGGACTGCTTGAATTTTCATGCATGATGCCTTGATTGGCTAACCTCAGTGCTATTTAACTTTGAAGTGGCACAACATATTGAATTTTTTTCTTAAAAATTATTTCTCAGCACAACCTGCACTAAAACACCATTACAAGCTTTTCAGACTGTTTCTAATCACCTTGTACAAGCCTTCATCATCTATGAACTTGAACACTAGTGTCCTCTGGTTTTATGCTGGCCTCAGAAAAACTACAGTCTTGGCACATACTTTGTGGTTCATAACTTGCTTTTCTTTTTTGTTTTATCATCTGTATGATGCATTGTTTTTGTGGAATTTGATAGAATTAAAGTACGATGTCCATGTGAAATGCAACCTCTTCAATTTCCTCATATTTGATGTTCCACTAATGTAGTATATTTCTGTTGTCTAAAGTTATCATATAAAGAAAACAACAATAAGTTACTAATAATGCTTTTGCTGATGTAGTTCCAATGCTACAGTTAGTTTTAGAAGCACATCTCTCTGCATATGTCCAAGGTGTCCTTTTGCATGATCACTGTGCAACTGTTTGGCCCGCATGTTTGCTGCAAATACAGCAATGGCGCTACTATATAATCTTTTCACTGGAATTGATAGTTCATGTCAATTTCAGTCTGAGCTACCTCATACACAGTTTTGCAAGTTTTCTTAGTTACTTTACTTGAATAATAAAACAATAATTTTCTTGTTAAAGTATAGACCAAAATATTAACACACATGGCACCAGCAAATTGAAATTCCTCCTACTTTAGTGGTAGGATTTATTGTTTGGGACTAGCTCTCCAGCAGTAGTAAGTAGGTTATATTGTGCACAGCTTCTGTTGAATTGAATTGAATTGAATTTTATTTGATCCTGTAAGATTACATTGTGTACAGTAAATGTACATGTAGTATAGGACATGTCAAAGTATTAACATTCTTTATCACTTATTTTTCTACACCTTTAGCTTACATTTTTACATCACTGATAATGAGTAACAATATATACAAATTTAATGGCATAAGTATTTTGCAACACTGTAAAACTCTTTTTCAATGAGATAGCCTTTAAATTTTTTGGACAGTCATTATGAAGTACACTATCTTGCATGTTTTTGGACAGACTTCTTAGTAGTCTGATACCAGAGTACTGGGGTCCTTTTTCTAGCATTGCCAGTCGGTGGGGTATGCTCCGTACTTCATTCTTCCTTCTTGTATTGTGGGTGTGTACACTAGCATTTGTAATCCAGTCCTCACTACCTTTTGTGATGTACATTATTGTTTTGTATATATACAACGATGAAAAAGTTAAGATACCTAAATTCTTGAAACAGTTTCTGCACGTTTCAGAGGTCTTTCTTCTTAAAATGGTCCTAATTGCTTTTTTTTTTTGTAATGTGAACACTCGTTTTGTCTCTTGTTTGTTTGAGTTTCCCCACACAGTCACTCCATACTGTAAGTATGGTTCGAAAAGTCCATGATACACTGTACACAGAAGGTTCTTGTCTGAATACTGTGATAGCTGCATCATTAAGAATATGACAGAGCTCAGTTTCTTACAGACATCATTAATATGTTTTTTCCATTTCAGTTAATTATCCACAAGAATACCTAAGAATCTGCATTAATCAGCAAAATAACATTTGTTGTTTTTGCCTCCAGCTTTTCTCTTGTGTTTCCTGTGACCACATCCAGTATGTGTCTTCATATGTGGCAATTGTGTCTACATTACAATTCCTGTCCAGCAATGTCAACAGGGGGATACAGTTCAGTCCCAAGAGGGAAGAGTTTGGTAATGCACCAGCTCACCTATAACTGCCCAGCTTTCTGCTCGGTATCTTGTCTTGTACAGTAACTGTTTTAAATATATTTAGGGATTTCGAGAGCTCTTAAGCAGGTAAACATCAGAAGCCACCAGAGATTGTTGAATGGTCTTATAACGTTTTCCATTATAGAACTACATACAAGGGTTGGAACTTTAATGCTGGCAACTATTTATTTACAGCACGTACAAAATAGATACGTGTTTCAAAGTTTTACTGGCCTTCAAAGTCGTCACCAGCATTGTGCATAACCCATTGCCAATGATGTGGAAGTTGTAGGATACTCTTAGCAGTGCCAGTTGTGTTGACCGTTCGAGCGGCACGGTCTATTGCCCAACAAATTTGTAGCAGTTCTGAAGCAAATGCTGTGAAGTGTTTTCAGTTTAGAAATTGAGTTGAACTTATGAGGGCTTAAGTCAGGGGAGTGCAGTAGGTGGTATAGCACTTAGCAGCCCCATCAGTCAAAGAAATCAGTAACAGCTTGAACTGTACGTGCTTGAGCATTGTCCTGCAAAATGATGGTCAGGTCCTGCATCAAGTGTCATCACTTCTGTCTCTGTGCTGTTTGTTTTTGGAACACAACCTTTGACCAGCTTACAGACAGAAGTAATGACACTTTCTGCGGGACCTGACCATCATTTTGCAGGACAGTGCTCAAGCAAGTACAGTGCAAGTATGGCGAGAGTACTTAGTTGATATGACTATTTTCACATCTTTTGATTCATAACACGTTAAAAGTGCAAAATTATTTGCTATTGGCAGACTAGTGTTGTTATCATTACGATTAGCACGATGGAACTTTTTGGGCCTAATGAAGTTATCATTTTGTTCGGTTATGACAATTTCACTACACTCTGAATAGTCTTCTGTTACTTTATCAGACTACAGCATAACTAATATACCATATTTTAATAAGGCAGTCACACTTTCCTCTCGGTATTCCTGTTGCAAACATAGAATATCATGAAAATTGCAGTGCACATTTCCACAGTCACGGATTATGTTTCTCTCTTCTAAGGTATTTAAACATTTGCAATAGATCCATTTTTGGGACCACAAACATAACTTGACATCACATTTCATCTTATTACTATGTTTCACACACACAAGGTTTAAAAAGTCATAGTTTTCTGCAAATCTGGTAATTAGTACGCTTACACACACAGTCATGCAGAAAGAAAAAAAGGATGGGTGCAACACAGGTTGGGCAGTAAGTATTAGAACAAAACACGATAAATTTTTTAGCAGAAAAGTAATGACTGTTATTTTTAAGGATATAGGGAAACAACCACTAACAAACATCCAGTTTATAAGAGAATTTAATGGATGTGCTATTATATCCTCAGTTTTTTTCTCTCGAAAATAGAGAGTCCATAAATGTCTTCTGATTTTGAGTAACTTAGTTTTGCTATTGCACTTTTATTATTGGTTACTTTTACCTCTTATCTTTTAGTGCCAGGAACTAAATCTTCAATATTTTGTAGGAAAAGAGTTTTCATGTTTTGAGTCATGGATGTTGTCATATTTACGATTGTGTTCAGCTGCAGCAGTGTTATTCATACTGCCAGCATGAACAAAGAATGTGTTGAAATCATCTGGTGTGATACCAGCATCACAGGAATTATTTTTGCTGATATCTTTACTTCTGCCCACATAAGTCCTGACAACAATTCAGGCTACTTTACATTTATTTTGCAACTTATTAATATAAACGTCATTAACATTGCACTTGCTTAATCTGACTGATTTCTGCCTTATATTTGTTCTTTAACTATATGTGGCTTGCTCTTTCTGCTCCACTATCCCTTGATTTGTCATAGGAAATTATTAACAAAGTTAATAGCTTACGTAGATAGTGTGTGAACCGGTAATGCACAGATGTGAGACCATATATCCTGTCAGTTCCCTTATTTTTTCTCACTACTTTAGGGCAATTAGTTTTAAATGTATCTGACAGTGCACTGACAGTTAATGTAAATGCATTTTCAATGTGAGTAGGCCTGCTTCCAAGCAGAATGCCATTCCAGTTTGTTGTCTTTAGCCAGGTTCTGGACTTAATTTCACTGGAATCAGATATAGACTTTTTAGTATTTAATTTAACTGAACACCTTTATGCACTGATATAATGTGTATTGAACAACCCTACTTGATAACTGATTTGTATCAACATTAGTAATTACATTGTCAAGGCAAGCAGTTTGTCTTGTCAAGTGATCGTTAATACAGAACAGGTCATGTGATCATAGCATACTGAGTAGGTTAATGTGTATGTGTCCTTAGTCTTGTATCAGTACTCAAGCCACCAAAAATTAAAATTGTATATTTAGGCCATTTCTCAAAGTGTACAATCAGTTTCTGTAACCTGCACAGATATACCAATATCACTATCTGTTGTGCAGTTATACACGTACAATTGTAAGATTTTACATTGACAGAACAACACTACCGTTTCCAGTAAATTTTCTGTACAGTAATCATACACAGCAAGGGCACTGCAATGCAAGTCTATGCCACTACTAACATACACTGAGCACTCCCCCCCCCCCCCCCCCCCCACCCCCACCCCCTTTTCACAGTTTTGTATCCATCTACAGTAAACTATTATTAAGTCAAACACTGGTTGTACATAATTATAACTGCAATTGATATTCGCTTGCCCAGTGTTCATTAATCTATATTACTGTAAAAAGACAAATCTGGAAATGTACTTGACTGATTTACTTGAAATGTTTGCACAATACCCTAATAAATGCTTAGATGGATATAGGCTACATTTTTTAAATTGTATATGGTAATGGGAAACACTGTTAGCAGAAACTCAAAAAGGTCTTGACCAATTTATTTCAAATTTTTACATGATACCTTTATAAACATTCAGAGAGACACAGGCCATATATTCTTTTGAAGACCAACTACCAGTTTTCTGTTAAAACTGACTGTGCCAAAGAAAATGTTTGCCATGCTCTGCTGTGAAAATGTATAGTTTTGTTTTCTTTCTCACAATCAGTTTCAATTATGATAGCTGGGCACTTAAACTGCTAGACAAATTATTTCTTCCATATATGTTCTACCTCATTATATATATTTTAAATGCAAACTGTAAACACAAAACTATACTGTTTTGTTTTATTCCTTGCAGTCTGTTTTCACAGGAAACAGGAACATTGTATTTATGGTTTATGATTAGAATACTACTATGGAAACTAAAATTGTAATAACAAGCTAGGCTCAAGCTCAGAGAGAGAAGGGGGAGAGAAGAGATGGCCATTGGCAGGGAGGGAAGAAATGGCTATAGAGAGGGCAGAGGAGGAGATGGACAGAGAGAGGGGGAAGGAGATGGTAGGCGACAGGAGGAAACAGAAAGGTAGGGGAGAAGGAGATTAGGATGTATGTCCAATTCCCATACATATTTAGCAATTGTGAAGCAAAACAAACATGCAGTAGCTTGTTTGCTTTCACACATAGACTGGATACTTCCTCTTTTTTTCCGTATATAGCTTGATTATTTTCACACACTGACTGACAACTTACTTTTAGTGTCTTAGCTCGACTCTTTTTTACACACTGACTGGTCACTTGTTTTCAACAAATTCACATGCTCAGGATATGTCAACTTGCCGTTTATATGGATGGGTGGGAATGTTTAGTTTCTTTTCTACAGTCCACCTGTTACAATCTTTTGCACCAGAATTTAAAACTCCCTTTTAAACCATGAGAAGTAAATTATTTCTACCTGTAGTACTGTGGTTGTGAATTGCCAAGTTCATAAAAGTTTCTGTTGTCCACAAATACCGTTAGGGAATATGTGTATTGGCATTTAAGTATAAGAAGCTTGAAGAGGCTTCAGCTAGATCTTCAGTTATCAGCTTTAATCTTGATGACATTGAGTGCAAATAAATGTTTATTTATGGATGAACATAAACAAACATCTTTCCTCCACCGACCATTTGAATTTAGTGGACAAATGATGTAGAGAGTGTGTTGGATCCCACTCTTATATGACATTTGGGGTAAAAACAAACAGGAGAATGTTTACAGAACTTGGCAATGTTAACACAGCAGTAGGCCTATTGCTTTGAAATTTCTACGATTGTGGTGAGATGGCCCCATCTTCATAACCAAGGTTGCTAACAAAGTTCTGTGTGGTGGCTCTCAGCTTGGATGCAAGTCATCCTGGTGGTGGAAAATTTTCAATGCCAGTATTTGGGTGACAAAGGGATGAGAGGTGATGGCGTAAAGTTCGTGATCACATTTTGCGCTAATGTCCTGGATTACATTTGTACCTTCTTACACTGTCTCTTGATGTGAAGGCATGTGACACTTTCTGTTCTTCAGATTTAGAGTTGAGCTCAGCAGCCGCAACGTACTTTTTGAGAACAGTAGGCCCATGGACCAGCACTGGGTTTCATCCTACCGCAAACCAACTCCATTACAACCTCACCGAGTGCAGTGACACTTGATTCCTACATCTGCTCTCCTGTGCTCATTTCCTGAGTGTGTTACAACTTTCATTTTGATGATGAACACAAGATTATCATCTGACATCTATACATCGCTTTGTTTCTGCAGCAGTTCAGTGCGCCAGTCTTACCTGCAAGAAGTTTTACCCAAACTTATTTACCTGCAGTTGCAATGAAATTTATTGCACTAAAGTACTTCCAAGAAAGATATTTTCTTCAATATTACAACCAATTGTACAGCTAAACTTTTTAAATATATCCTCAAGTATTAGGCCTACACTTCAGCTAACATAATATACAAATTGTCAAATTTTTAACTGGAATATCTGTAAATCCCACTCTCTTCCTTGCACCTAATCAACCTCAACACATCTAGATATACATCTGACTGGATGTAATCAGTCTTAATGCATCTACTACATCTACAACCACATATAAGGAAATCATTACTAATTACTACAAGCCATAAGATTTTGTGGGATTGTATATGTTTCACAAGACAAATAGAATTTTCATTACCAGAACAAGTAACGCAAAACATTATCTATAATCTCTCTCAGATCACATTGGCAACTCGAGTTCAGATACTCACAATCACTTTGAATACTTATGCTTCAAGTTATCGCTGTTTTAAACAGAGTATGCCTACTCAGGCATTCCCTACAATCTACGTCTACAGGATGTTCTCTCCCAGGTAACGTAGATACTTAGACACGGAGGGAACTGCATCTGGAAAATCACAAGGATTATTATAGCTTTCCAGTAGAAGTGGGCAAAGCATGTAGACCTACGTGTTATCAAATATTTTTCACAACTGTAGGCCTATTTTAGGTAACTTGCATTATTTAATAACTGACTTCCTCTAAAATGTTCCTACATAAAAGGAGAGTAAATGCTTCAACACAATAGCAGATACAACATCAAGATTGAGAGAGAAGTATCACAGATAGTAAATGGGGGTAACAGCAATTAATAAAGACAAACATTGACTTCTACATTTTTTGTTTTCGAAGTACACAGCAAAATTGATCTCTGAACTGTCAAACAGCTTTAAACTTGTTCTTCAATTTCTCCTTAACCACATTTATTCTTTTAGTACAGATAGTCTGTTTTCAATTTTTGAGATACATGTAAATCAAAATTGGTGCAAATTTACTTAATATACACTGTTCAGAAAAGTGGGCTTTACAAATTGTTATCCCTTCTGGAAATCAAGACAGTGAATAGAATTTGTATTCCAATTTTTCTGGTTGTCCACTAAAAATGCATACAAGTGACTGTGGACATCTGTTAAAAAGGATATCGGGCTGCCACTTCCACACAATAATTTTATGTTTAAGGTATCAGATGCCCAGAAATTTTTAAATACGTGATCCTCTGTGATTGCTGATGAAAACAGTTGTTTTACAGTCATCACAGTTGATTTCAGGTATTCCTCCCATGTTTTGCAAAATGTAATCAGCTACATACGTTAATGCTTGTCTGTCATTGCTTACATCAGCCTCTTCACCATCACTGACACCACTGCTGCATTATCAGCAAGGACACTATATAAAACATTTTCATCAGTTATGAAAACATCTTTTCTGGAGTCTAGAAAGCTGTCATGTAATTGCCTTAAATTGCATAATGGCATACAACTAACATATTCACAATTATGTAATGAATTTATAGGTAAGGATAAGTAATTGTTTGTAACTGTTTTCAGTGTTGCTACGGACTGAAGGCAGGTTGGGATGGTGTTTGAAACACCGTGTTGCCTCATACTACAGAAAACATTCTCCAGTGGGTCTTGATTAAAGGTCCTCATACTTAAAAAATTGAAGCCATTAAAAAAAATCTGCACTAAATGAACATCAGTGATTATTGTAGTTTGCCACCCACTTATGAAACTGGACATTTTGTCTTGCCTCTCCCTGTTCCTAACTGTAACACTTTCTATTTATCCAATTCCTTTAATACACTGTACCACATTTCAGTATGTGGTGCCCCTGGAGAGAGGGCACGCTTACAAAATTTAATACCTTGTGGATAATAATGGGAGCTGTCTAGTGAATTGAACAGGCAATCTATCTTTTCAACAAATTGTGCAGTGTATATTAACATCTGCAGGTAAAATATTAAATGCTACATAGGTCTCAATAACAGCAGCAATTCTAACTAAGCTGGGCTGCATGTGTCATAACTTCCATTTTAGTAAAAGAATCCTTAAAGTCAAAATGACTCTTCTGCAATTTTGGCAAGTCTTAAACATTTTGTCCTGATGCAGAAGAAAAGTCCTCTGAATAAATTCAAAACTGGCCTCCTTTTTAAACCCAAACTGAATTTTATTTCTAGTTGAGTATTTCTAGTATACTTTAATAGGTGTGGGACATCATAAATGACTGCAATAGGTAAAAAATGAAATGGACTGAATTCACTTGTTTACTGACTGCAGAGTCCCTTCAGTGCTCCCCGGTTGGCTGCACTCTGATGACAAATTGTATGAACTGCCATCAGCTCTATTTGCAGTTGCTTATAACATAGATAATAAGAACTTTTAAAGTAGTACCTAGAACTGAGCTCTGAGTGAAGAGATATGCGGCTACCTGCCTCCAAATTTTGCATATGCCTCTGACCAGACTACCAACACATCATGGTCTGCACATATATTTGCCCTTCTTATATCGTGAAACCCACTGATTTGCTGCTTATTCACATCATAATAAAAAATTGTCTCCAAAGACACTTCCTCAAGGAACAAAGCAAAATATTTATCATTGTTGTGCACTGCCTTGGCTTCTGCTTTTATTACATTCATCACTGCAGGACTCAATCCTGGCTTGGAAGGTGCAACACACAACAGAGGTTTCCTATGAGTCACAGAAGGAAGGCAAAAATGAACTAACAAATACCTGTATGGGCAAGGGTTTTGCTTGCATAAGGACAGAGCAAATACCTTGTCTTCGTATGTCCATTACCTAGCTCTTGTTGCTGCTATCGTACAAAGCTTTAAGCGGTTTTCATTCATTTTTCCCATGATGTAGCTTTGTTTTAAGTTCTGGTAGCCCTGTTAAAGCATTCCTATGAATCTTGGACTTTTTCGATTATCTGAGTCTTAAGTCTGCTTTTGAAACTCCACTAGCCAAAACTCCCTCCGCCTTCACAGCTTACAAGGACTACTCCACATCAGATGGAACTCTTTAGTTCGTCTTGGAAATCTGTAGAAATACATATTGTTAACTTTCTCCATTTAACCTACGTAACATGCAGATGAAAAACCCCGGAATTTATATTAGTATTCAACGTCAATTTCTTGAGTGGATTATTCTGAAAGACGCAAAATTCCTTACTACATTCACTAGAAACAACTGTTGATGACACATCAGTCGTATTTAAAGAAACAAAAGGAAACCACACAAGTTGATTCGCGATTTCCATATAGCTATCACCGCTGTGGGGCTGTGTAGATGCTTTATTTGCGAAGGTTTCCACCATGCTCCTAAGCTGAAGATGAGTGGGATAATCAAATGTAAACGATCTCATTATGGTACCGAGTCTTAGAGGATGCCTCTGTTAATTATACGGTTTATTATTTAAAACAGATACCAGCCACACGCATAATTTAAAGAATGTTATTTAAAGCACATCAATGCCGGTTTGGATTTGTCACAATTCCATATTACGATATCTGTGAAAGATTTTATTGCTTTTCTGCTATCGCTTCGTTCTGCAATCGTTATTGCGCACCACTATAAACAAATCGTTTTGTATTTGTGAACTTTCAACAGATTTTTTTTCTTTTTAACCGTAATAGGAACACACAAGACATGACCGTAAAGTAAAATAAAACATGAAATATATCGAAAACATACTTGGTGTGCGTAAGTTTTCGGCACATTGCATGCTTTATTTAACTTAATATCATTCCATTTGTTTATATGTAGCTTATAATGAAAAAAATTCTCTTCCCAGTTAATCGGATTTCGAATGAAGAACTTTTAATTTTAGGGCAGAAAATGTACACTGCGAAACGAGGCCCTAGCAGGAAAGTAAGAAAATCTGTAGGCGCCATCTTACACGGATTTGTAATAAATCCGAAATCGGAGATGGTTTGATTTCAATAAACGTTTTTGAACCATAATTGTGGCTGGCTGCTTATTAAATTCTAAATTTTATAACTATACTGCAGCCATGGTTGCGGCAATGACTGCTTACAACCTTCCCCTCGCAAAATCAGTCCCTAAACAACTTGAGTCATCCCTTTTACAGCTTTCTTTAATGGCCAACCCTCCTCCTTTATCCGGGCTTGGGACCGGCAACAGCTTCCGCAAATATACTCAACTCACTGTACAGAAGCTGCAGGCGGAGTTAAAGGGGGTTAACAACCATTTATCATTACGCATAACAAAGATAACGCAGCTTTGTATTGTAATTATCATTCTCTATTTAAATTTCTCTCTCTCAAAGTGCGTGAGGTACAGAGTCGGAGATTTAAAGGAGAAAGAATGCCGAGACAAACGAGTGTGGAACCAATGCAATGAAATTTATTGCTCTTTTATTCCTGTGGGCGTAACGGTAGCAGTTCCTGGCATAAATAATTTATTTTTTGTCTTAATTTTTCTACAGACATAGTGTGGTACTTCAGTAGTTTAATAAAATTTTACAATGACACGTAAAACAGCTCAGCAAGCACTCGTTACTACGTGTTTCGTAACGTCTGCACGAGATGGCAGCACGAGTATCCTCTATCTCTGACACTAGCAGCAGTGATCTGGATCTCCATAGTATAGAGATCACTGACTAGCAGACGTAATGTACGTCTGTGGTACAAATATATTTTCGCGGAGCTCATCGAATTTCAGGATATTTACATCTTTTAAATAAATGTCCGTCCAGATGAAACGCAAAGACAAGAATCACTGAACACGTCCAGCAAATTTTTCTGTTTGCCTTTTTATTATTTATTTATATGCACGAATAGCCCTCCTTGAGGATACGATAAATGGACTGATTTGATTTGATTTGATTGATTTTTTATTGGTCCTGTAGATCATACAATTTGTACAGCAAAGCACATCATGATATAGGACAAGTCAATTTGAAAAATTATGTTAAGATGGTACACGACGAGAGATGACATTAGTGGTACGTAACTCACATAGCGGAATACATATAGGATACATAGACAAAATATAAAAAAGGTGGTGTGTGATGAAGAGATGACGGTGGTGCATACTTCACATAGCAGAATACATATGAGATACAGACAGAATATGAGTGACAAACAATAATTAAATTATCTTACGAAGTAGAAATATCTACAAGTGAATATACAGCTTATTACAAGTATCGGTAATTAAAATATTGTGGTACTTAGTTCACATAGCAGAATACATATATGAGATACAGACAGAATATAGATAAGATACAATAATTAAATTATTTTACTAAGTAGAAACATCTACAACTGAATAAACAGCTTATTGCAAGTAATTAAAATTTTGTTTCAAGAAATTCATGTACGGAATAGAAACAGTGATTTAGTAGCAATTTCCTTAATTTAATTCTCATTATTTCTGGGTTTTTGCTTGTTTTTATGTCTGTTGGGAGGTGGTTGTATATTTTAATGCCCATACATTTAACCCCATTCGCATATAATTTTGTGTTGTGGGCTATAATTTGTAACTGTGTTTTGTTTCTGGTGTCATGCGTGTGGCGGTCTGCATTTCTGTCGAGGGCATCCAAGTGCTGTACTGTAAAACAAGCTAGTTCCAATATATAAGGGCATGGCAGTGGCAGGATTTTTGGCTGTTGAAATAGTGGTTTACAGTGTTCAGTTCTTTTTTTTACATTTCATTATTCTTACTACCTGTTTTTGTAACTTGAAAACTGTGAGAGACTCAGAGCTCTTTCCCCAGAAGATTAGGCCATAGATCAAGACAGACTCATACAGGGCATGGTACACCAGCTTCAAGGTATCTACAATGGCTGTGTCTTTTAATGATCGTAATAAATAGCAGGTTTTACTAAGCTTTTGTGACAATGACTCAGTATGTGGTTTCCAACTTAGTGTGTTACTGATGGTAAGTCCAAGAAATTTGGTGACCTGCCTGTTCATAATGTCATCATTGCCGATAACTATAACTGCATTGAAGGGGGTTTTATTTTGTCTAGTATGAAAGTTCATACTTACAGTTTTTTGAGTATTTATGAGTAGTCTATTTGCTTCAAACCACGATTGTAAATGACAAGTAGTTTCATTAACTGCATCTTGCAGTGTGTCACCTCTACTGGTTATCAGGATATTTGTGTCGTCCGCATACAGAAAGGAACTGGCATTTGGTATGTGTTCTGGGAGATCACTTATGAACAATATGAAAAGAACAGGGCAGGGACAGATCCCTGAGAGACGCCATTTGTTGTATGTAGTATATCTGACCTGCAGTGCCTGAATGTCTATGATTTTCTTATTTCTACATATTGCTTTCTTTGACTAAGGTAGCTATGGAGCCAATTGTGGACTACACCTCTAATCCCATACTTATGGTCTTATGGAGTTTCATAAGCAGCAGCTTGTGGTCGACCATATCAAAGGCCTTGGACTTATCAAGAAATATACAGACAGCAGGTTGTTTATGGTCAACGAAACTTGAGCACTTTTCTAGAAATGCATACAGAACATGTGTGGTGGACCTATTTTTCCAAAATCCGTGTTGGAAAGATGTGATTATGTTGTTAGAATTTAAACATATTTCTAATCTAGTTAACATACAGTAGTCAAATATTTTTGACAAGGCATATAGTATAGCAATTGGCCTATTGTTTGTCACGTCCGTTTTCTCTCCCTTCTTGTAGAGAGGTATAATTGTAGCAAGTTTTAGCTGGTCTGGAAATGTTCCCTCTAGAAATGAGGTATTTATGATATTTGACAGGGGTCCACTGATGTAATTTGAACACTTATGAAGTAAGAAGCAGGGTATCAAATCATGCCCTGCAGAATAAATCTTTTTGACTCTTTTTTTAATAATATCTTCAATTTCATGTGGTGTTGTAGGAGATAGGAGAAAGGAGTTCAGAGGAGTATTATTTTTGAGACAAGACTGTGCAGTGATTGGAGAGTTAGTCAGGAGATTTGTCAGAGGAGAGTGAACAGTATGTAAAGAGTTGGTTAGGAGATTTGTGAAACTTTCTGAAAAATAGCAGTTGAATTTATTGGCAATTTTATGTCCATTTTCAGTCTTTTGTCCTTCTATATTTAGTGTGATTTTATCCTCTATCCTTAACTTTCTACCAGTCTGTTCATTTATTATACCCCAGATGCACTAAAAAAGCTCATAATGATAAAATAATTAGGTGCTCTTCCAACATTTGTTGGAAGAGCACCTAATTGTTTTATCATTATGAGCTTTTTTAGCACATTTTATAAATCTCCTGTATGTGTTTTTGTAATTTTTATAGTATACCTTGAACTCTTTGGATTTGCCACTGTCGAGTTTGCTAAGTCTCTGCAGCAGCCTCATCTTTTCTGATAAAGTTTTAATACCTTTTGTGACCCAAGCATTCTGTTTTTTGTTAGTGATAGTCTTTGTTTTCTCTGGGAAATGGCAATTAAAGTAATATTCAAATATCTGCAGAAAATTGTCATATTTTTCATTTGTTGTTGAGGAAGTAAATACACTTTGCCAGTCTTCTTTCTCTAAGCTAAGTACAAAGTTGTTTATGTTGCTATCACTATAACTTCTACATTTAATAACTGTTTCTCCTGATGGGAGTACATTGAATGGTGGATTAAAATATATTGTTAGTGCACTGTGATCTGAAAAACCAACATTTATAATTTTTACTGTGCAATCAGTGTTAGTAGCAACCTGATCAAGACAGCTGTTTAATCTCGTAGGACATATAACTTTCATATTTAAGTTGAATGACATCATTAAATTTACTAATTGGGACTTTCAAGCAGATTCTTCAAGGAAATCAATGTCAACAGCTTCTTTGTGTTAATTTTCGTTACTTCCAGACTTCCTTCATCCTTCCAGATTGTTATTCCATTTCTTCCTGAGTCCACTTTCTTCCAATTGCAGACCTCATCTTTTTTCCCATGAGATTCTGCCTTTTGGGTTGCTTCCCTAAGAAGTATTCTGTTATCTATTATTGCTTCCCTAAGAAGTATTCTGTTATCTATTACGTTCATTCTAAGTCCAGTGTATTTCATATCATTGTCAATTTCAGTGAACAGTGTAGGTTTGGATTTGTAGCTGGTTAGTAAGTTGAAGACCTGCTTCGTTGGTCTCTTAGTATCCATTCGGTATATGTGCCCATAAAATTGTAATCTTCTTTTCCTCATCACATCAATTAGCATTTCCACTTTCAAATAGAGCTATTTATAGTTATATATATTTTTTGTCATTTGGAATGCCCTTACTATTTTATATACGATACTCTGCTTTCCATGGTATCTTTCCTTTTGTACTGCTTGTTATCAGTTCTCCTAGATACTGGTATTTAAAGAAGTTTGTTTTAGATGTTGTGTTGTGATGAATTAAGATGTGGAATGGTATCATTGATGTTTTTCATGAAGTGTATTTTTTCATATGATACTTTAGCCCTATTTTGCCTGCTTCTGTCTGTAGTTCTGTGATTTGTTCTTGGGCACTATCTAGTGAGTCAGTAATTAATGCCATGTGATCTGCAAAAGTTTGAAAGTCTGTGGTTATTTTATTTGGGTTTCTCCATCGTTACTTACGGAGATACCGCGGTCAACCTTATAAGACATCACACACACCAATAATGTGTACTTAGTACCTATATATTGGTTTTAGTCTGTTATTTGATTAATGTGGGATATGGGGATATACCACACAATATTTACCACCACTTTTTTCAGAATATTTTACGATATCGTATTTACTTATACATCTCAGAATGGAAGTGTGTGTATTTACAAGCAGTGCCATGCCTTGTATCGAATATATTGAAGTCTTCTGCCTTACTTACTAGCAATTCAACCACACAATTTAATGTCAAAGTAGCTTATGTTAATATATTTCACCATTTTGTTGAATATGCTAATTGCACTCGTCAGTATTCCATCGTGCTCAGGTAGTTACTAACACATACTGTGTGGTTATCGAGTGGCCAACAGAAAAAAAGATCAACAGCTGTAAATTATCAGTGTTTGTGGATCATGTAAGCAGGGAAGATACAGTCAAGCTAGCAGGAGTTGATGGCATACCCAGCAGAAACTTGCGGTTCTTCCTGCCAAATATTACTGACCCCTGTCACTTATTATGCAACTTCTCATTACAGACAGGCATCTTTCCTGATCAGCTAACAACATCCAAAATGATTCCAATTCGCAAAGTTACTGGCAAACATAAAGTGATAAACTGTTGCCCCATTACATTAACAGCTTGTTTTTCAAAAGTATTAGGAAAATAATGTACATTAAGTTAATACAGTTTATAAACAAAAATGGATTATTAGCCTGTCCTCAGTATGGTTTGCAAAGTAAGAAATCAAGTAAGATGGTAATCGACGAACATATAACCACTGTTTTAAAAGCCATTGATGAAAAACAGCAGGTGTATTTTTAGATTTAACTAAAACTGTTGACATGGTAAACCACAGAACACTTATAAATAAGCTTTGAGTACTATGGTAGTATGGGATTAGCAATTCAATACATTCATTCATTTCTCAGTGTGTGTGTGTGGGGGGGGGGGGGGGGGGTGGAAAGACGTACCTTAGGGGGGGAAAAGGACAGGTATACACTCGCACACACAGCCATATCCAACCGCACATACACAGACACAAGTAGACATTTGACAATGTCAAATGTCTACTTGTGTCTGTGTATGTGCAGTTGGATATGGGTGTGTGTGCGAGTGTATACCTGTCCTTTTTTCCCCCTAAGGTAAGTCTTTCCGCTCCCGGGATTGGAATGACTCCTTACCCTCTCCCTTAAAACCCACATCCTTTCGTCTTTCCCTCTCCTTCCCTCTTTCCTGATGAAACAACCGTTGGTTGCGAAAGCTTGAATTTTGTGTGTATGTTTGTGTTTGTTTGTGTGTCTATCGACCTGCCAGCGCTTTCGTTTGGTAAGTCACATCATCTTTATTCTGAAACATTTAGTCAATAATTACTTTCTATATGCCTTAAATTCAGCTTGAATCATATTCAGGCCTGCAGGAGTCACAAAATACATAGGTATTCAGTCAATAAATTCCCCATCTACTGATTTTATAGTTACAAGCTCAACACTTATAACCTTTAACACTGGATAAATCAGGGATTAATACACTGTTCTAGTTTAAATTTCTTTGATGCTGGGCCTATTAAACAGTTGCTTGATCAAAATGTGTCTCTCTCCTCTCTTCTCTACCACATTAGGCCATGCATTGCACGATAGTGCTGGTGAGCATCTTGTGAAAACTTTTGGGCTGTCTGTGTCTTCCATGCCGGGTGTAGAAGTCTCGGTGTTGCAATTGCCTAAATGTAGAAAACACACATCAGCTTTATGTGAGAAGATTGCACATTCTACATTGTGTGAACTCATGGAAGCTTCAGAGCTGAGAGGCCTGGAAGGTACTTAATGCAAAGATATGTGAAGTTAATGTGTTATGTGCTGAGGAGTAATTCATCATAACATATTACAAGATAGCAGTTCTGAACTGAAGAGGGAAGTGTCTAATCATAACGAGTTGAACATAACACTTGAGCTGTTACGACACTTACACTTCACTGCTACTTCAGGAGACCGGAACCATGTGGCTACCCATACTACTGCCCCCAACATCATGGCAAATGTGGGTGATGACCTTGGCCAACAGCTGCTGCAATATTTCCCAGTGCTAATGGACACAGTTATTAGTGAAGAGCAAAAGAAGCCATACAACTCATCACCATATCTTAACAGCACCAGGGCAACTGGACACTGCCAGACCTCGGTGGTTAATTCCAATAAGTTGCATGCTGCACAATTTGAGTTCGAGAAGGTGATTTCTAATGGATATGTGACACAATCTCACAGATGGTACAGAATAAGGATAGCTCATGAAGAATGTGTGGCAATTATAGGGGCTTAAATGCTTGCACCATTCCAGGCAGATACCTGGTTCCCATGTTGCCAAATGTAACAACAGTGTGGCGGACATTTGTGTTTTTTTAGCATAATAGATTGTGCAAGGGCTTTCTCACAAATCCCCATACCTCAAAACGATGAGCATAAAACTGCAGTGACAATCCTCTTTGGGCTCTTCGATCATAACACAAGGCCTTCCGGACTAAGAAATGCTGCCCAGACTTGACAGTGTTTTAAGCTTGAAGTGCTACATGGACAATATCTTGGTATTTTCTAAAACCAAACAGGAGCACTTCAGGCATTTACATATAGGCTGGAGTGCTATGCAGTCATGGTTAATTTGAAAAATTGTGTCCTTGCTTGGGAGGAGGTACAGTTTCTCGACTGTGCAGCCTTTCTCATGGGCATTTCACCTCTTCCTGAGAAGGTCAACAATAATGTGCAGATGCCTCTTGACTCCAACATTTAAAGGCCATAGATGATTTCTTGGAATTTTGAACTATTATAGGTGACACTTGCTACATTTTGCTGAGGTATATTCATGGTCAGAAAAAAACAGTACACCTTGAACGAGGTGGGACGTACATATTCACAAGACTTGTAAATTAGTATGTTCTGCAGAAATGATTACCATTTGAAACACATTGGTCCGTGGGTTCGAGGCCAACACCGATATCATGGCGCAACACCATCCACTGGTAGAATGTGCTTGCGCATCTCTTTATAATTATAAACCAAAGGTAATGGATCAATGTGACTTGAGCGGATGTGCAGGATGCCTCACAGATGTATGCACGAACTGTACCATCAAATCAGTGTGTTTGAAAGAGGGCGCATTATTGGCATGAGAGAATGTGATGCATCCATCTGGGAAATTGCTGCTCATATAGGACCAAGTGTTTAGGCAGTGCAATGGGTGCGTGCAGAATAGTTTATAGAAGGTCACAGAACACGACAAGATGGGTAAGGTCGCATCACCCAGACCAATGGATTTCAATTTTGCTGACTATGGCAGAGAGGTACAAAAGGTGTCAGTCTCTTTCACCCAGGCCATTACCACAGACAGGAGTAGCAATTTGAGAGCCTACTGTTCAGAGAGCTCTGAGAATGTGCAGTTGCAAATATATTCAAACCACAAGCTGTCATCCTGCCAGTAACAGGGTAGCAGAGCGTATGTACAGCACATTGGAGGTGGTATTGGCTTGCTGTATGGAAGTCTCATTGGACGTACTGCCTTTAGTACTATTAGGGCTACATATTTTCCTGAAAGGGGAATTCAGTTGCTTGGCTGTTCAGCAACTCCTACTGACATGGAATGCGATTTATTGCTAATATCATGTAGCCTGTTCACAGCAGTGTGGCCAGCTGTTAACAGGGCCCTCCATTTTGTTACCTAGGCCTCCCTGCACAGTGTTTTAATATGTACTGACATAATGAGCAGCTTGCAGGCTATAGACCAATGCTACTCTCATTGCCTTTTGGTCCCTAATATCCGTGAGCTTCTCTCTGCCCTTGGCTGTGGCACCTGCTCAGTTGCCTTTCTCTGGGTCCCAAGTCATGCGGGCATCCCAGGGAATGATCTGGCTGACCGTTTGACTAGATAGGCAGATACTTACCCCCCATTCTCTTTCAGGATTCCAGGTGCCAATATCCAGATTCACATCAAATCTCTTTTTGCCCAAAAGTGGAATGACATTTGGTGCACTGCTGCTCTCAGTAATAAACTCTGCACAATCAAGGAGACTACTGCAGTTTAGTGCTCTTTCTTCCGCCCCTCTCAGAAGGAGTCTACTGTGGTATGCCATCTATGTATCGGTCATACTAGGCTCACCCATTCTTTTCTCTTGCATAATGAGCCACCACCATGATGTGGTTGTGGAGCTAGGTTGATGGATCCCATATACTGGTGGAATGTCCCCTTCTTTTGGCACTTCATACTAAGTATGGCCTTCCAAATTCCTTGCCTATAATATTAGTGGACAATTTACAGATGTCTGAACTGGTCTTCAGTTTCCCTCGTGAAAGTGGTTTTTATTTTCAGTTATGAGTTTTTGCTTTCTACCTGGAGCAGGGGGAAGGGTGGTTGTGGTCAGGGCCACTCTTTGCGTTTTCTGGGTCTGAGACCCATGACCACTCCTGCATGCAAAGGCTGCTCTTTTATCCCTCTGTTCCCCAGATTTTAGATTTAGCCTACTGTTTTATCCTTTCTATTGTGTATGATTTAGACTCCTCACTTTGTAGTTTGACTCCACTAACTGAATACAACTACTTTTCGCAGATGCCACTTGCAAACGTATCTTTTGAATTGTGGGACTGATGACCTCACTGTTTGGTCCCATAACCCCCTTCAGTCAATCAATCAACAATCAATCAATCAATCTGATACAGTTGTTCACCAGTTTGGGTACTCAGAGGTGGGGGCCCACTGGATCCCTTGCTGCCTAACAGAAGACCATAAAGAGAAACAAGGGGTCACCTGTGCAGAATTTATTGCACATTATGGGGCTGATTGTGACAATTTTTTGTCAAATATCATCACAGTCAATGAAAGATAGGTTCATCATCTCAAGTCAGAAGCAAATTGGTAATCTATGGAGTGGTGCCTCATCGCCTCCCACCCAAAGAAAAGTTTAAAGCCACACCCTCAGTTGGTAAAGTCGCGGCAATGACCTTCTGGGACTTTGAATGGGTTATTCTGTTTGATGACCACCCTCAGGGTGCAATGGTCAGCTCTAAAGTGTACTGTGTTGCCTTCAGGAAATTGAAGAAACAACTTCAGCATGTTTGTTACCACACAAATGCAAGCGAATTTCTCCTCCCCCATGACAACACAAGGCCTCATACAAGCCTGCACACCTGAGAGGAGCTCACAAAACTTCATCAGACTCTTCTCCCTCACCTAGCCTACAGCCCATATCTCACACCTTCCCACTTCCATCTGTTCAGCTCAAGGAAGGTTGCACACCATGGGAAGCAGTATGTGGATGATGGGGAGATTACTGATGCAGCAAAACATTGGCCCCAATGTCAAATGGTAGGGTGGTACCATGCAGGCATACAGGCCTTCCCAGTAAGGTGGTTAACGCTATCACATTGGATTGTGATTATGTGTAAAATGGGGTTTTGTAGTCAAAGAGTGGGGAATAATATGGCGTATTAGAATCCTAAACGAAATCAAGCTGCTTTTAGAAAAAAAATGGGTTGTATTACTTATTGCATACTCCTTGAAAAACCATTGCCATTCCTATGACTCCAGTTAAGTCCTTAGGAAATGGTGTCTGTAGTTTTCTGGAAATGGTGGGTACTAATCCCTATAACGTGTGTGTAATTCCTCTGCTTTGCTTCCTACAGAAGAACCTTATTATTGACACTGAGTTTCCTTATCATACCTTTGTGACACACCAGGTAACTGCTCCAAATAATATCTACAACTGCTCTTTCTTCTGTACCAGTGTATTAAGCCATTCCTCAGCACTTCAAATGTTTGAGCATTTTTAGGTCCTCAGGGTACATCATGTATATTTTTACATCTCCTACCAAATGTGGTTTGGCCATATGTAACAACTCTGGCAAAAAAAAACCAGTTTTGTGGGTGTTAACAAATGATCCACAAACTTTAATGCATCCTCTCCTGTTTTACCAAAAACAGATCAACTAGTGGTACTAGCATCTAGGATGAGTACTGACAAACTACATGAGCATCTGCCTTCTTTCAAAGTATCTAACTGCAAGTCTATATTATGTGACTGCATCTGAGACACTTGGTCTAATAAAGATTGAAGCACTTCTGGAATGGTGACTACATGTTCTCCTGATTTACCCATTGGAAAGACTACAGGACAAACATAGGTAAACATTTCACATTAAAAACACAGTAACAAAAACTTCCTGGCAGATTAAAACTGTGTGCCCGACCGAGACTCGAACTCGGGACCTTTGCCTTTCGCGGGCAAGTACTCTACCAACTGAGCCACCGAAGCACGACTCACGCCCGGTACTCACAGCTTTACTTCTGCCAGTACCTCGTCTCCTACCTTCCAAACTTTACAGAAGCTCTCCGCTGCAGAGTGAAAATCTCATTCTGGAAACATCCCCCAGGCTGTGGCTAAGCCATGTCTCCGCAATATCCTTTCTTTCAGGAGTGCTAGTTCTGCAAGTTTCGCAGGAGAGCTTCTGTAAAGTTTGGAAGGTAGGAGACGAGGTACTGGCAGAAGTAAAGCTGTGAGTACCGGGCGTGAGTCGTGCTTCGGTGGCTCAGTTGGTAGAGCACTTGCCCGCGAAAGGCAAAGGTCCCGAGTTCGAGTCTCAGTTGGGCACACAGTTTTAATCTGCCAGGAAGTTTCATATCAGCCCACTCCGCTGCAGAGTGAAAATCTCATTCTGAACACAGTAACACTTTTTCAACACTACTTAATCTTTTACCCCTGAGCACCAATCACACACACTCAAAGTATTCTCTGATATAATGCCTAGGTTTTCTACACATAAAACAAATTGCTCTTGATGGCTACACACAAGGGGGCATTACTCCCCAGAAGATTACATTGTGTACAGCTAACTGGGTGCATACTCCCATATTTCTCTCTGATGTTTCTATAAATTTGATCAAATCTGTACCTTAGTCAACTTTGATGAACCGAACTTTAAAACCAGCTCTCCAGTCTGTGTGTTCAGTCATTGCAAATTTCAAGGATGGAAAGGAGAAAAAATGTTTGTCTTCACTTAGCACACTGTGATGACAATTCTTTAGGCCAACTCATGTTATTGCTTGATGTCACTGGCTCTTCCAGCACCAATTGTGATGGGGTGATAGTTCTGTTAGCACCAGGATGGTTGTCTCAGGTTGGTGGGCAAGTTTTGCAACATGTGGCTGCATCAGGCGTTCCACCAGCAGTGAAGCATGTATTGGTGGTTGCCAGAAGCTAGTGGCAATAGGTCAGCGACAAGGTGCACCAGGGTTTAGGCTGCACATCCTGGATCCCATGGGAGAGGAGGCAGTTGATGATAGTCTGGAGGAGACCCCAACTGTTTCAGGCACCAGCAGCATCATGTCTACAAGCAGCACACAGACCAGCAGATAGAGAAGGTGGCAGCTAGTTTTACAGGAGACTGGGTGATCCACATTGCGCCAGTAGCTGGTGTGGAGAAATTCTCGGCATAGGCAGCAGCCGAAAACTGATCCTGTTAGGCTGGAATGGCTAATATTTATTCTCTCTCTGCTCTGTTCTGTTATAGCAAGGCACCACTTCTGGTCATGTAGAGTGGCCGAGTCAGTGGTATCTCACAGTGTTGCATGAGATAACCTCCCTTGCCACAGCGCCAGGCTGTTGTCTTGCACCACGCTGCCCCGGTACCATTCTGGCCCTAGCAGCGGAATTTCATAGATAGTAAGCTGGCCTGCTTGGCCTCAGATTCTGAAGTCTACTAGAAAGGGTGTTGGTGCAATATTTGAGTGATTGATTGTCCTTTTAGTATCTGTGTGGAGGACCTGACACTTTTTGTTGTTGAGGGCCAATTGCCACTTTTTGTGGCATACAGATATTCTGTCCAAAACGATCTGCAGTTGGATTTGGTGACTTTACTAGATAGTAAATGACAATGCCATCTGCTAACAATGTAAGAGAGCTGCTCAGATTATCTCCTACATCATTAGTCGGTGGATGAAAGAGAGAATGTGCCCACTCTGCATTGCAACCAGATCTCCAAAAGGTCAAAGTTCAAGGCTGCATTGTTGTCAGAACTTCACTAAAGAGTCAATGCCCTCCTTAGCTTCAATGTCAATCTCTCTCCCCTCCTTCCCCCTCCCTTCCCTCATTCCTACCCCCTCTTCCTCCCCTTCCACCTCTAGGGTACTTGTGTATCACATGTGGTCTATTTACAGCAGTGAGAGTATCATGAAGCATCAGCATCAGAGATTTGCTATGAGGCGAAATAAGGGAGGAAACCTGACATGTAGGTATTAACCAACTACACTTGCATTAATCATTGGGTATGTGTGTAATTTTGGAAGTACTTACAATTTTTCTTTTTTCAACTGTGCAACAGCACCCCAGTGCAGCACTAGCTGATATGTTGGAACAAGACGTACACGTATATGCTGTGCCATTGCTCATCTAGCCTAGCATTGTATTTATCGTCTATATTATTGGCACTATAAACATCTTGCCACTCTTGTTCCTTGACAAGTTTTTAAAAACTCTCTATTGCTGTTGGATTAACTTTCCTATGTAGTTTGTAATTAAATATGACGTTGGTTTGAGTACAAAAACCTTTTAATGTTAAAAGTTGTGCACATGGTCTGAAAGGCCATTGACCCTTTTACTAACAGAATGCCCATCTAGTAATGAAGAATGAATAAAAATATTGTCTAAGACTGTGCTAATGTTCCCCTGCACCCTAGTTGGAAAAAACACAGTTTGCATCAGATCATATGAATTTAGGAGATCTACCAACATCCTTTTTCTTGCACAATCATGTACAAAATTAATATCGAAGTCACCACATATAACTACTTTCTGGTACTTCCTACAAAGTGAATCAAGAACACTCTCTAGCTTAAGCAAAAATGCTCTGAAGTCGGAGTTAGGGGACCTATAAACAACAGCAATTAGAAGTTTAGTTTCACTAAATTCAACTAATGCTGCACAACTTTCAAATATCTGTTCAGTGCAGTGTCGTGATACGTCTATGTACTCAAATGAAATACTGTTTTTTACGTACAGAGCCTCTCCCCCACCCCGCAAGGAACTCCTTGAGAAACAGCCAGCTAATCTGTAGCCTGGTAAAGGAAGCCTCTGAATTATCAAATTATTTAAGTGGTGCTCTGATATACCAATAATTTCAGAGTTAACATCTATTAGCAGTTCACTAACTTTATCTCTAATACCTCTTATATTTTGATGAAATATGCTAATTCCTTCTCTTCTTCGAAAAATTACATCCTCTGGAGGTGAGCCCTTAGTTAGAGGCACTTCCTTTAAGCAGCTATACCTATCAGCTGACTTCAGTCTAAAAAAGGTGCAGCTCTAACACCAACTGGTACAGGAATTTTTCCATGAGTGATACCACTACCACCACCACCACCACCCACTACACTGTCACCTATAAGCTTAGCCAGCCTCCCCTTCCCGTACACCATCTACTGATAGACACAACTGACACCACTGAGATGTGATCCACACCCTCCACCATCAGTGCCCTCCCCAGCCCCATATTAATGCACCTAACCGCTGCATTAAGGTGAGGCTGATCATGACGCTGAAACAGTTGCACGAAATGCACATTAGTGCTACCAGTTTGAGTAGCTATCTTAACCAAGTCACCACTGACATCATATTCCCCGTCCCTATCGAGACTGTTCCCTGCTCCACCCACTATCACTACCTGATCCTCTTTCGTAAAATTCTTACATAACTCCCCTATGCTTTCAGTCACCTGAGCCAATCCTGCACTTGGCTTCACAATGCTGGTGACCTGGTACTCACTCCCCAACACTTCCTGAAACTGCTGGCCCACACCTCTACCGTGGGAACTACCTATCAGCAGAACCTTTTTTCTGCTAGACTTTGCAACTAACCTAGGCCTCCTAATTGCTGAGGACTGCTGCAAGTTACCTACATCTACAGCTACACGAGGCTCCTCTCCACTCAATTCTGACAGTTGGTCGTATCTATTGCATGTATGCAAAGTAAAACTGTCTGAATACCTCCTCTTCCTAGCTACCTTCTTGCCAACTGCCAGTTCCCATTCCCCACCACCCTTCACCCTCCTCAACCTATCTAGTTCCTCCTTTGCGCATTGTAACTGCACCTGAAGGGCAAGATCTTATGCTCCTGCTCCTCTATTAACTTGTTTCTACTACAGATTCTACATTCCCAGGAGAGGATCTCCCTAAAATGTCCACTGGCTTCCCCACTGCATTCCCCCCATTGAAAATACTTTGAACAAATCCCACACCATAATCCACTACTCACAAACCTATGACAGAGCCCACACTTTACACTCATGGTAAAAATTTTACAGTTACAGAATAAAATTAAAGCCATATGGTCAGTTGTGAAGGAAGTGTCTGGTCAGCAGCACAAGGTTGATGATATAAAGTCAGTTCGCAGTAATAATATTTCTGTTACTGATAAATCAGATATGTGTACAGTATTTAACAACCATTTTCTGAGCATTGCTGGTGAATTAAATAAAAATTTAGTTTCTACAGGAAATTATATAAATTTCTTAGCAAATGCCTTACCGAGATTGGCATCTGAAATACTCCTCTGTGATACAGACAAGAGGGAGATTGAGTCAATAATTAAATCACTGTAGACTAAGGACTCTCATGGTTATGATGGAGTGTCTAGTAGAATATTAAAGTACTGTGCTGCACATGTTAGCCCTGTATTTAGCCATATTTGTAATTTTTCCTTTGGGAATGGTCAGTTTCCTGAGCGATTAAAGTACTCAGTAGTAAAACCACTTTATAAAAATGGAGAAAGGGAGAATGCAGATAATTTTAGACCTATTTCTATGCCATCAGTGTTTGCAAAAGTTATCGAAAAGGCTGTGTATGTAAGGTTAATTGATCATTTTACATCACACGATTTGCTATCAAATGTACAGTTCGGCTTTAGAAGTCATTTGACAACTGAAAATGCTATATTCTCTTTTCTCTGTGAGGTGCTGGATGGGCTAAACAAAAAGTTTCGAACGCTTGGCATATTTTTTGATTTAACAAAGGCATTTGACTGTGTTGATCTCACAATATTGCTCCAGAAGTTGGACCATTACAGAATAAGGGGAGTAGCTCACAATTGGTTCACCTCTTACTTTAGCAACAGGCAGCAAAAGGTCATTATTCACAATGTTGATAACGGCTGTGATGTGGTGTCTGAGTGGGGTACTGTCAAGTCGGGGGTGCCCCAGGGATCAGTGTTGGGGCCGCTCCTGTTCCTTCTTTATATAAATGATATGCCCTCTAGTATTATGGGTAACTCTAAAATATTTCTGTTTGCTGATGACACTAGCTTGATAGTAAAGGATGTTGTGTGCAACATTGACTCGGCTTCAAGTAGTGCAGTACATGACCTCAGTTCATGGCTTGTAGAAAATAAACTAACATTAAATCACAGTAAGACTTAGTTTTTACAGTTTCTAACACACAATTCAACAAAACCTGACGTTTTAATCTCACAGAACGGGCATATGATTAGTGAAACTGAACAGTTCAAATTCTTAGGTGTTCAGATAGATAGTAAGCTGTCGTGGAAAGCCCACATTCAGGATGTTGTCCAAAGACTCAATACTGCCATTTTCACTATTCGAACGGCATCGAAAGTGAGTGATACTTTGACATGTAAATTAGTCTACTTTGCTTATTTCCATTCACTTATGTCATATGGTATTATGTTTTGGGGTAACTCTTCCCATTCTAGAAGGATATTTTTGGCTCAGAAATGGGCGGTTCGGGCAATAAGTGGTGTGAGTTCACGAACTTCTTGTCGACCTCTGTTCACGAGTCTGGGTATTTTGAAATTGGCCTCTCAATATGTATATTCCTTATTGTCGTTTCTTGTTACCAATATTAGTTTATTTCCTAGAATAAGAAGCTTTCACTCGGTTAATACTCGGCAGAAATCAAACCTCCATTTGGATCGGACTTCCTTAACTCTTGTGCAAAAAGGTGTGCAGTATACTGCTGCATCCATATTCAATGAGCTGCCACTTGAATTCAAAAATCTTAGCAGTAATCCACGCACTTTCAAATCGAAACTGAAGAGTTTCCTCATGGGTCACTCCTTCTATTCTGTCGAGGAGTTCCTTGAAAAATTAAACTGATTCTCATTGTATTGCTGATAGCTTTTGCTTAAACTTATGGACTGATTTTCTTTCGGGTTCATGAACATTTATTTTTATCTGTTATTACTTTTATGTTGTAAGTTCATGTACTGACACATTCCATGACCTTGGAGATTTGCTCCTCTTTGAGAAGGAGTCAGTGTTCTGTGGTGAAAAGGTGTTCTATAATATCCAATTTAATGACTAGGGTTTGAAATGACTTGGCATGGACATAATAGTTCTTTTGTCTCATTAACTGTTTGCATTTCACACAAGTTTCCAAAATGCCACAAGTAAAAATCAAAACAGAAAACTTAGAGCTCATCATGAATTTGAAAGAGTTTCTGTGGGTGTTAACTCAAGCCAAGTTAAACACAATATATATCTGAACCCTACTGAACTGAAAAACAATCTGATGCAATTGGTGCCATGAAAACATAATACAAGACAAGTAATTTATTCTAGAACACTCCAGAACATACTATCAACCGCAATAATGTTAAGATAAGTTCTGTTTTTCTGGTTATATGTCAGATTTAGTTTATGGAATGTCATTTGAAGTAATATTATCTGATAACAAACATTACAAAATGTGTAAATATAAAAACTGGAAACTTCCTGTTATGGTGCTATATCATTTACATATAAATAGTAAAATAGCTATTAATTTAGGTAGAAATATATGCATTATCTGCATTTAAAACTGAATGGCAAAAAATTGAAAAAAACGTAGATTAGTTTTAGAGTATTTTCTGTTAATTATTTGCTGACTAATTTTCACAATGTAAGATCAAATTGTGAGACTATATCAATATAGAAATGGAAAATTATATTTAAGGAAAAATAAGAAGACTATAGGAACATACACACAATATCCCATAGGAAAAATGATCAAGGGGACTAGTTCAAAAGAAAGCATAACACAACTAAAATTGATCTGTTTACAGATAGTCAAGGATGAGGAATAGTCACCAAATTAAGTAATAGATGTACTTACAAAATCAATGCCGTTGTGAAACCAGGTGCCAATTTTAAATCTGTGACTGCAGTAAGTCGTGAAAAAGTATGGGAACTGATCACAAATGATTTCTCTGTTTCCCTCACTGGAACATATGACATAGCAAAGAACTCATGATTTCTCTTAAGCGAAGATTGCTTGAGTCCTGAAACACAAATGAGATTGTTTTCTCACTTGCACATTGCTGTGACCTACCAAACTGTCCCTGTGTAAATGAAGAGGTATGGAAAGCAAACAAAGATATTAAAAATATCTGCAGAAAGTTTAAAAATGCAACATTCTTGGATCTAAGTAGACCTGGAAGAAGATTCCACACTAATCACGGTCTCCATATCAACAGAGTGGGAAAGAAATTCATTATTTACAAGATTTCAGAAATAGTAGGTTAGAAATTATACCTGAAGCAGGATATCTGGGTAGCCATACCTCTCAATGACAAATGTGTTGTGTCTAATTCTATAAATACAAAGTGTGTGGAAACAGAAGTGGCACCTCTCAAGGCTGGAAGTGGACCATTTATCTCTGTGCCAGATGAGACAGAAAACCATCAAATGGAAGCAGCCAACGAGTCTGAGCAAGCTAGGAAACTCTGCGGAAATGATGGGCTGCAAGCAGCTAACAACAGCATCACTAAAGAGACAGCCACATGGATGAACATCTCAGGAGCAGAAAGCATTCGGAAGTCAAGGAGACAAAAGAAGACTCTAAGCACCTGCGCTGATGATTCTTTATGGACAGAATCCTTCCAAACAAAACTGAGGTAAGTGATGTAATAATAATGACCTTAGGAAATTTGGATGTTAATTTAAAATCTAGTAGACAAATGAATTGCAGTGGAAAGTGTCTCTTCATATACCACCAGAATGTTCAGTCAGTCACAAATAAGGTTTCAGATGTTGAGGTTTTTCTAAACACTACACTGCATTTTGTCAGTGTTCTATGTTTCTCAGAACACTGGTTAAAGGGGGATCAGATTGCTTCATTTACAATACCAGGCTACACACTTGCAAGCTACTTCTGTAGAAGAAAATACAAAAATCAAGGCACTGCTATTTTTATTAAAAGTGAGTTGAAATTCAAAACTATTGATAGTTTTCAGTGGCTCAATACAGAAAGAGACTTTGAAGCAACTTTTGTAGAAATCATTGGTACAAAAACAGTTGTTATGTGTATTTATCACTCCAAATCGGAACTTTGAGATATTTATCAATAAACTTGAAACATTACTAAATAGGATACATGTAGGCAAGAAATCGGTAGTACTGTGTGGGCATTTCAACACTGACTTTCTTGCAATGAGTAGGAAAAACGACAAACAACTACAACCCCTGACAAGAATTACAAAAACTTCTGCCACTACTGTAGACCAGATACTTGTTAACACACCCTATACTGCAAAATGTGTAAATTTTAGTGATCATGAAGCTTATGTGGTAGCCCCCTCAGACTGTTTACTACCCAGAAAAAACCATAAAAGGACTGTGACTGCAAGAAGTTTCAACACACAAAGCATAGAAACATCCAATCACCTGTTATCAGAGAAAGGTGGGAAGAAGTTTCTCAGTTGCATGACACCAACAAAAATTTTGAAAAGTTCTTTGACATCTTCAACTATTATTTTGAAACAGTATTTCCTCTCAAAACACAGGTGTTAAGGAACACAAATCTAAAAGAAAGGTCATGGATGAAAAGTGGCATAAAAGTCTCAATCAACATAAAAAGAAAATTGCTCAGTTACAGAAAAGACCACAACATATGTACCACAAAATGCATTCAGGTATACAAAAAAGTCACACATCAGGCAAAAATAATGGCCAATGATAAGTTCATATCAGAGTCAGGAAATACAAGCAAAGCAATCTGGAAAGTAATAAAGCAGGAAGGAAATAGTAAAAAGGAAAATATCACACTGAACTGTGACAACAAGAGAATTACTGACCCACAGCAGATTGCAAATCTTTTCAGGCAGTACTATGAAGACAATAAAAAAACCTAATAATTAATAATAAGAAAGATAGCCCAATTAACCAACATAATAAAGTAAGATCTTGCCTCCACTCAATCTATCTCTATGACACACCCCGAATGAAATCATTCACGTATTGAAAACCTTCAGAAACATGTCCTTAGGAATTGATGGTATTCCAGACTTCATCAGAAAGGAATGTATTATAAACATTGCAACACCCCTTGCAGAGATAATCAACTCATCTTTCTCAACTGGAACCTTTCCTGACTGTCTTAAAATTGCAAATTTGGAAAACTATAGACTAGTCCGATTATTGTCAGTTTTTGCCAAACTCATTGAAAGAATCATGTATAACAGATTGATTGAATTTCTGGATAAGAACAAAATCCTCGCTGATGCCCGACATGGTTTTCAGAAAAATAAATCTACAATCAGTGCTATATATAATTTCTTACAAAATGCTCTAGAAGCAATGGGTAATAAATAAAATGCTGCTGGTATTTTCTTAGATGTGAGCAAAGCTTTTGACATTTTGGACCACAGAATCTTGTTGAAAAAACTCTAAAAGTATGGCATTAGAGGCACCATATTAAAAAAGTTCTCCTCATACCTGACAAATTGGAAATAAAAAGTAGTAATAACATATGAACTAAATTACAGCACTAGAACATATTTTTCAGATTCAGGAATAATTAAAACTGGAGTCCCTCAAAGATCCATTCTCGGGTCTATTCTTTTCCTTCTATATATAAATGACCTAGATGTAAGCATAGAATCACAACTAAATATTTTGTTTGCAGACGACACAAGCATCTTTCTTACAGGGGATACACAAACACAGCTACAAGAAACAATAAATAAAGCTACAGACCAGCTAAATGATTGGTCTGGAGGAAATAAACTAATAGAAAACACTTCCAAAACAATGGTGCCTAATGTCTTTTGAAAGGGGAAGCCTGCAACACTTTGTGACAATAAACACCAGTGGAATTACACCCTCACTGGAAACTTAGGCAGATGGCTTAAAAATGATTTTAAACGACAGGCACATATAACAAAAAATGAATATGACACTGAAAAAAGTATACTACAGCCTATGCTTGCTTACACACAAAGCAAGCTTCCACACTGTTAGAATTGCATACTTCGCCCAGTTCCACAGTATTCTACAGTATGGATTTATATTATAGGGTAGCACAGCTGCTAGCTCAGTAATCTTCCAGACCCAAAAAAGAGCTGTAAGAGTGGTGCCCCATGCAAAGCAGACTGACTCATGTAGGCCCCTCTTTCAGAGGTCTTCCATCCTCCCTCTCCCCTGTCTTTTTATTCTAGAAAATTGCATATATGTGAGGAAAAGTATCAAAGAAATAAATAAAAAAATTTAATATACATGAACATAATACTAGGCAAAAAGACCAACTCCATGTTTAGTCAGTAAGGACAACAGCCTTTAAAACCTACAATACAAATAGTGCAATACAAATGTACAGTAGTCTGCCACATAAAATTAAAGTTATTTCTTCATTTCCTCTGTTTTACAAATTGCTAAGGGCATTCTTATTAGACTACTGCTTCTATTCAGTAACAGAATTCTTAAACCATGTGAAGTACAACAGATATGAAGCAAGAATATGCAAAAACTACTACTGCTGCTAAAGCAAGATCAAATATGATGAATTTATTGTACTATTAAAATAAATTTTGAAGTTATATGTAACCTGTATGTATGTGTGTGTGTGTGTGTGTGTGTGTGTGTGTGTGTGTGTGTGTGTGTGTGTGTGTGTGTGAGACATGCAGATGACATCCCACAATCTGTAGAGATTTGCTGCATGAAAAAATAAATAAATATGAAATATGTAATTTACATAGGAAAACCAGTTCAACTCTGATAAGAATTTAGGTGGTATTGTACAGCTCATTAATTGAGCAAAACTTCCAGCAGGACTGGATTCATTATATCACACAGTACCAAAGTCAGCTTCTGTCACTTGTATAAATCCATATAAGCAGAATTTATTTATTTATTCTTTGCCCATGGACTCCAGCTGAAAATCCAGCTGAGAGTATTGGGTGTGTCATACAATAGCCTATTAACATCAAACTTGATTTCAATATACACTCCTGGAAATGGAAAAAGGAACACATTGACACCGGTGTGTCAGACCCACCATACTTGCTCCGGACACTGCGAGAGGGCTGTACAAGCAATGATCACACGCACGGCACAGCGGACACACCAGGAACCGCGGTGTTGGCCGTCGAATGGCGCTAGCTGCGCAGCATTTGTGCACCGCCGCCGTCAGTGTCAGCCAGTTTGCCGTGGCATACGGAGCTCCATCGCAGTCTTTAACACTGGTAGCATGCCGCGACAGCGTGGACGTGAACCGTATGTGCAGTTGACGGACTTTGAGCGAGGGCGTATAGTGGGCATGCGGGAGGCCGGGTGGACGTACCGCCGAATTGCTCAACACGTGGGGCGTGAGGTCTCCACAGTACATCGATGTTGTCGCCAGTGGTCGGCGGAAGGTGCACGTACCCGTCGACCTGGGACCGGACCGCAGCGACGCACGGATGCACGCCAAGACCGTAGGATCCTACGCAGTGCCGTAGGGGACCGCACCACCACTTCCCAGCAAATTAGGGACACTGTTGCTCCTGGGGTATCGGCGAGGACCATTCGCAACCGTCTCCATGAAGCTGGGCTACGGTCCCGCACACCGTTAGGCCGTCTTCCGCTCATGCCCCAACTTCGTGCAGCCCGCCTCCAGTGGTGTCGCGACAGGCGTGAATGGAGGGACGAATGGAGACGTGTCGTCTTCAGCGATGAGAGTCACTTCTGCCTTGGTGCCAATGATGGTCGTATGCGTGTTTGGCGCCGTGCAGGTGAGCGCCACAATCAGGACTGCATACGACCGAGGCACACAGGGCCAACACCCGGCATCATGGTGTGGGGAGCGATCTCCTACACTGGCCGTACACCACTGGTGATCGTCGAGGGGACACTGAATAGTGCACGGTACATCCAAACCGTCATCGAACCCATCGTTCTACCATTCCTAGACCGGCAAGGGAACTTGCTGTTCCAACAGGACAATGCACGTCCGCATGTATCCCGTGCCACCCAACATGCTCTAGAAGGTGTAAGTCAACTACCCTGGCCAGCAAGATCTCCGGATCTGTCCCCCATTGAGCATGTTTGGGACTGGATAAAGCGTCATCTCACGCGGTCTGCACGTCCAGCACGAACGCTGGTCCAACTGAGGCGCCAGGTGGAAATGGCATGGCAAGCCGTTCCACAGGACTACATCCAGCATCTCTACGATCGTCTCCATGGGAGAATAGCAGCCTGCATTGCTGCGAAAGGTGGATATACACTGTACTAGTGCCGACATTGTGCATGCTCTGTTGCCTGTGTCTATGTGCCTGTGGTTCTGTCAGTGTGATCATGTGATGTATCTGACCCCAGGAATGTGTCAATAAAGTTTCCCCTTCCTGGGACAATGAATTCACGGTGTTCTTATTTCAACTTCCAGGAGTGTATATATAAATGAAACAAATGATTAAACAGAAATAGTCCATAATCGTACAAAGGTTTTACATGTTTCACATTATACGTACACACAAATCAAAAAAACATACAGAAATTATAATTTTTACAGGTACATTTCAGTAATGATATATTTAAACACCATCTTAGTATTCACTCAAACTGTATATACATTTCTCTGTGAGATATAGTTTCAAATGATTTTAAAACATTTTAGATCTGTTTCTTTTTTAATGATTTTGGGGAGTTTATTAAAAAACCTTTTGCCTGCTTCTTCTGGGACAGTCATAGACAGTTTTAGATATCTAATTATCATGTAGTAATTTTCATTTCCTCTTGTACCGTGTTTGTGTACATCTTTATTTAGGAGGTGTTTATCACTTGACCTTACCACCATTATGCTTTGGTATATATACAGTGAATATATTGTCATAATATTATAGTGTACAAAAGCTTGCCTACAGGTCTGTCTTGGTGGTATTTTTGCAATGCATCTCACTGCCCTTTTCTGAATTGTGAATATTCTTTTTAGGTAGCCAGCTTGTGCATTTCCCCATATATGAACTGAATAAGACAAATGTGGGAAGACAAGTCCATAATACATTGATCTGAGGACTTTATCATCCACAGTCTTAGCTGTTTTATGCATGATGAAGATCTGTTTGTTTATCTTTTTACACAGTGCATCTATGTGCTCCCCCCATGCCAAATGTTTGTCTATTATAGTTCCTAGAAAATTTGTGCTGGTTACTTCTTTAATAGTCTTTCCATTTATATTAACATTTATATTATAATTTTCACTATGCTTGGTCTGAAATACTACATTCATTGTTTTAGACTGATTCATTTGTGGATGGGACACGTGGGTTTTTTGTTGCTCCCATCTGTTTGACTGTGGTACAGTGTGAATTTAAAGCATAAAAGAAATTATTACTTGAGAGATGCTGCAGTGTGAATGCTATAAGAGAGCAAAAGAGATAATAACATTATTTGATGATTGTGAATAATTGTATATGAAAATATACAATGAAATAATATTTTGTTACAAAATTGATTTTATTTTTCCCTACTGCATCACTTCATTTAATGTAACTTAAGAGTTTATAAAGATGTGCAGACACTGTAGCTCAGTGGGTAATGCATGTGTTTGTTAAACTGAGGTTTATACAGTAATAGAGGCATTACCATCCTCTAACCAACTTGCTAAACTACAGCAACTGTGCATATTTTTTTAAAAAGAAAAAGAACGTATATATGAAAAACGACTTCCCTTGTTCTCATTCTACAATCCTGACAGTGCAGTATAATAGGAGGAGGTCCATCAAATTGGCATTGTACAATCAAACCATAATGTTTACAAGAAGGTTCATACTTAGAAATAAACACTCACTCTGAAACACTGGTGGTAGCCAGTGAAAGCTATTTCAAATAACATACAACAGTTGTACCAGTTCTTTAGGAAACAGATAATAGTTGTGTTCAAACTAAGACATCTCTCTGTAAGTTTCTTACAGATTTCAGAAATTGCTTGCACTCATTTTTCTATTGAGGCACCCAAACTTGTAGTATGTAGTAGCACTCTCATCCTTCTTCTTTTATTGAATCCATAGTCTTACAACTGCACATATGTGACATATTCAGGAATAAAATTTATTCCAATCCCTTGTGCATTGTGCAACCTAGGACTGTCTTTTAATATTATTCAGGAATAATTAGTTCCATAATCTTCATGATATCTGAGCTTAGCAGATTTTTTGACTATGCTATTGTCACACAGCTGTCATTCCCCTTTAGCAGTGAGTTAATGGATGCATTCAATGTACAGGCAGATACTTCAGTATTCAGAACTTGTAGTTTACATTCACTTCAGTTAACAACTAGTACTATCACCCTCTGTTTCTCAAGTTTAGGATAAAGTATCATAACCTTAGTTATTTTCAACAGAATATATGATGACACAAGTGATAGCAATGAACTGAGTGTACAGTCCAGCTTATTTTCTCTTATATACCAAAAAGCAAAGATGATATATAACTATACATTTTTTAAAAGTTGCATACACTGTTACGAATGATTATTATTAACACTAGTTGGAGAAATGTTCTCTTCCAGTTGAGTAAGAACTCCCAAAGGGTGAAAATGTCAAAATGCATAGTAGCAGGAGCAGTGGCAGCATTAGCAGCAGTATCGCCACTGACATCCTAAATGCATCCATTATGTAAGTAGTAGTGAGAATGATGATGATTTTTAGATTGCAGTTATAAATATGTGTGTAACTCATTTTCTTTTCATCATCATGTAGGTGAGGCAGAGGCATCATCACAACTACCACCGGCATCGGCATCACAACCACCACAACCACCACCACCACCACCACCACCACCACCACCAAAAAGTACTGTTTAATACAATATGTGGTTGAAACAGCAGTGAAAGTAAACACATTAGTGTGGGAATGATATTAGATCAAGAGTTTTACCCACTGACTGTTTTTGAAACCCCATGATACAGTGGCAAAAAGCAATATTATCCTTGAGTGAGTGGATTCATCTATGTGGTACCTAAATCCAAATTTCTGCTATGTTCAAAAGAATTGCTCAAGGACCCTCAGTGATATTAGGCAATTGCATGATCACTGCAGGGGACTTTCCACAAATAGTTAAACTTTTTAACACTTACTTGCAAGAGCACACATTTAAAAATTTAATGTAAGCAAATTATGCAATCCATCATGCTCTAGATAAATTATTATGAGAAATTCCGCTGAATTAGTTTTTCAAACTCTGCATGTTACAGAAGAAACTGTTGCTCAACTTTGCAGCAGGTGTTGTGCTTCAATACATACAAATATATTTGAATCTACCTTGCCAGATGTACACACAGAACCTCATTTAATGATGTTCATATACCCTAATATGTGTATGAGTTTACGTAAGAATTACATCTGTGTTTTGTTTTTAATTTCTCTATAAAACTCCTTGCATGCTAATGTCATCATACAGACATCACCATGGCTAAGTAGGCAAAACATCCTCATCACAAGGACTTCATAGTAACTGATGAGTCCTACATGACTACTGAAGATGAGGAGGAGGAGGAGAAAATGAAGAAGAAGGAGAAGAATAAGAAGATCCACTTAAAACATGTGCATGTATTTTCAAAAACATTAATTCAGCCCAAATACCAGCTATTAGGAGAGATACTGCATGGCATCAGTGGTGGAACATACACAACATTCAGTAAAAGCAGTTATATTCTGTCACCTGGAAGAGTAAAGTTGAACACTTTGTGTTATTTGATGATGTTACAGTGGAGGACGAGGCTCAAATATATAAACATTTCTGTTTTGGCCATCATATGTGAGTTGATTACTTATTTTAGCCAGACATATTCTTATTATCACAATCAAACAAGATAGTACGAAACTTTCTGGCAGATTAAAACTGTGTGCCCGACCGAGACTCGAACTTGGGACCTTTGCCTTTCACGGGCAAGTGCTCTACCATCTGAGCTACCGAAGCACGACTCACGCCTGGTACTCACAGCTTTACTTCTGCCAGTACCTCGTCTCCTACCTTCCAAACTTTACAAAATGTGCACCAATTCTTTCATTACACCAAATCAAGCTATTTTTTTTTTTTTTTACAAAATGTATTCTACCCACCACAGTTTTTGATGGAGGAAGGTGGAATGGTATTAAAATCTTGTTAGAGATATCTTCACAATTGCATTACTCACCCAACTGTGATGCTACCATGGCCAAACTGCAAACTATGGGTTAGTATAAAAGTCTGTGTAATGCGATCAGACGTCCCTTCACTTTCAGATTGTGAACCGTATACATCAACTCATGGAAGTAAATTATTCTTTAGCAAAACATGGCTCACTATCCTCCTACAGAGATTGTTGATATGATGTTAATTTTAGGTGAGTGTCATAACAATTACGCTGCAGCTGCACAGATGTATGCAGATAGTTTCCCAAACAGACAACACCCATGTGAAAACATTATTCGAAATTGCACTCAACGAGCTTGAAATGGATACATGCACCATCCACCTCGTCATTGCAAATACAATGAAAATTATGCTCACCTGTGTTCAACTGGATCCCAGAATGAGTTGTCATGTGATTCAGAGACAAACTGGAACACTGAATTCAACTGTTTTGAGGATTTTGAAGACACATAAAAATCATGAGTACCATATCACACTGACACAGCCATTAACACCAAAAGATATGCAAATACACGCGTATTTCTGCCAATGGGCCTAGGTAATGATAAGAGGTAACAATGATTTTTTTAGATAAGTTATGTTCACTGATGAAGCCACATTCAAAAACAATGGTGAATTAAATCGTCATGATGGTCATTATTGGTCCCCTGTCAATCCACACTGGCACAGACCAGTTGACAATCAGCACAAAAGGTCGTTAATGGTCTGGTGTGGAATTTTAAATGGTTACTTGATAGGACCATATTGTTTTGACCAAAATGTTACTGGGGAATCTTATTTACAACTTCTCTGCTATGATTTGTTGGAGATAATGGAAGATGTTGATTTAGAAACTAGGCAACAAATGTGGTCCCAACAGGATGGAGCAGCTCCCCATTATGCTAAAAATGTGTGGAACATTTTAAATTTATGGTACCCCGGTTGGTGGATGGGACACAGTGGACCAATTCAGTGGCCTCCACGCTCACCATACCTAACATCTCCTGATTTTCTCTTGTGGAGTTATTTAAAAAATATTGTTTATGAAAGACAGCTCACGCCCAAAACGATATGGAGCAATGCATTTGAAGAGCATGTACAACCATACCACGGGATGTGCTGCTCAAAACTGTGGACAACTTTCGCAGATGATTGACTTTATGCATTGAAGCAAATGGGTATAATTTTGAACAATTTCTTCATGGCTAATTTCATTAATTAAGCACCACAAATTGTGAGAGGCAAGGGGACTCACACTAATGAAGCACTCCAACATGTGAGATGCAAGGGGACTCACACTAATGAAGCACCCCATTGGAACATCATTCCACAACATCCATGTCGTTGCTCCTGGGTAGCGCTAAAAGTAGGCTACAGTACATTTTGCACAAAAATAGCTTAATTTGGCATAACAAAAGAATTGGTGCACATTTTTTATCAATTTGATGCTCTTTCTAGGATATTTCTAAATAAATCAGAGTCCTTCCCCAGTTCTACTATTTTCTTGATTTCAGTGCCATCTGTCAATGGTTTAAAAAAATGTTTCAGACAAAACTTGATTACTTTTTTATGGAGAATCCGAATCTGCAATAAAAAAAATTGGTGTTTCCATTTAAGATTTAAAAGTGCTATCCTGGCACCCTCTGCAGTACAAATATTTGCAGTAATTCTAAGAGCAAAACAAGCTGAGTTAAGTTTCTGCACAAGTTCAATTACATGATCATTAAAATTAAGATTTTCATCTACACGAATCCCCAGCAATTTTGTTGATGCCAATCTGTCTATGACCTTATCACCCAACAATAGATCAAGATTTACATTTTGACATATTTTCCCAAACTGCATATAATTTGTTTTATTTCCATTTAATGTCAACCAGTTTGCACTGAACCAAGTGTGGACATTCTTTATTTCTTGATCAGTAGTTGTTTGCAGAATTTGCTTTGGTGCACCTATTATCATACTAGTGTTGTCTGTGAATAGTATGGCCTTTGCTGCTCCATCTAAGGTGTGAAAGTCATTTATGTAGATGAGGACAATAAGAAACCTAGAATAATGCTTTGCGGCACCCCCATTTCCACTTTTTTTTTTTTTTTTTTTTTTTTTTTTTTTTTTTTTTTTTTTTTTTTTTTTTTTTTTTTTTTTGCATCTGATACTAAATTTATTTTGTGGGTGGAGTAACCTGACATCATGCCTACAATCTGTGTTCTGTTTTGTAAGTTTGATTCAAACCACTTTTTCCCTGTCCCATGAATACCTAATGCATCCAGTTTTTCTAAAAGAATGCCATGATTGACAGTGTCAAATGCTTTGGAGTGATCTAAATTTATTCTTACTACACTGTTGTCTTTTTCTAGATTTTTTATTACTTTTTCAGTGTAGTACATTAGTACTGTTTCTGTATTTTTACCTGCATGGAAGCCATGCTGATTTCTATTTAATAACTTATAGTCATTTAGATACTTGTTGATTCTGTGCTTCATTGATTTTTCTATTATTTTGCAAAATGCTGGAAGGAGGGATATTCACTGATAGTTTTCTACCTTACTCTTGTCACCGTTTTTGCATAATAGCTTCACTTTTGACATTTTCATCCTTTCTGGGAACAGTCCTTCACTAAATGATAAGTTGGCTATGTATGCCAGGGGCCTTGTGATTTGTGCAGCTGTCACTGTTACTATATAAACAGGCACCTCATCTACTCCTGCTGACATTTTAGGTTTCAAGCTTTTTATTAGTTTGAACACTTCATGTTCATCTGTTGGATCTATCCTCATGCTACAAGCAGCTTTTGGAAATTCAGGTTTTTCTTGGTTTGTAAATTTCGAGCTTAATGAAGTCATTGCATTTATGACATAATAGTTGATGTAATTTGGCAAATCTTGTTTTTTGATATTGACATTTTCTGTGTTTTTTAGAGTATCATGGTCTTCACATCTCTTTCCTGTTTCAGTCTTCACAATACGTCATATGGCTTTTGATTTGTTATCAGACTGTCTTACTAAGCTGTCATTACTCATAAATTTTGCCTTGGCAATTACTTTTTGCTATGCCCTCTTGTAATTCTTAACATATTCTATAAACTGTGGATCTGTAGATGTCTTCAGTTTTAAATTTAGTCTCTTTAGAGTTCCACAAGAAGTTTTGATGCCAACTGTGATCCAAGAACTTGGCTTTGTATTGTGATGTGATTCTTGACAGCTTCTTTGGAAAGCACATTTCAAAATATCACATGAAAAGTGAAGAAAAAGTGTTATATGAATCATCTGTATTTGTCAGGGACAGCACATCTGCCCATGACTCACTAGTCAAGATATTTGTAAATTCTAAACAGTTTTCAGTGGAAAATTTTCTTTTATACATGAAGTACACTTTTTTATCTTGCAGTGACATTGAAGGAATTTTGAGGACAAGAGCCTTATGGTCTGATAATCCCAAATCAGTATTTGTTACTTCTACTTCTGTGAATTGTACATTTGAAAATATATTATCTATAAGACTGTTTGTATTATATGTTATTCTTATGGGTTTGTGTGCGCATGGAAACAGATTGAAACTACATAATAGATTTAGGAATTGATTTTTTAGCCTACTTTCGTTCATAAGATTTATACTGAAATCCCCACAGACAACAACCTCAGTTTTTGGCATTTTTTTTTCTACAATACTGACTTGCCAACTTATATGATGAATATCAATGATACTTATTTCAAAAGTTCTGCACCAATGCTCCATGATGTACATGCAGTCAATGTTTGCACCATTCATTGCTACCTCAAGTTCTAGTGATTTATTTCTAAGGCACTGAATATTTTTTTCAAAGATCATACAAATGGTTAGATATTATCCACAAATAACTGAGTAAAATAACTGAAATAAGATTCATATTATGAAAATGAAAGCAATTGATGTTCATGATACTGAGCTTCTAAATACAGTACACAGTCATATTAAAATGGTGGATCTACATATGCAGAAATTTAATGTAGATGATTACGTATGTATTTCAAAGTATAAAATGGTATTTGAGAAATCCCACCTACTGAACTGGGCAACAGAGATATTTATAGTTTCCACAGTGCAGGGAACACAACCTTAGAACTTACTGAACCAGAGGTTTTTATCATAGAATGTGTCATAGGATGTTGATGGAACAGGGCTTTCATTACATGACTTGGCTTCCCATTATCACACAACAGTTTGGTAAATATCCATGATTTGATATATAACAGCGCGTGCAAACTTCATACTGCACAGTAGCGTAAGATGAGTGGTAGGAACTGCATCGGAGGTGGTTGCAGTATTCTACCAATGGAACTGAATATTCCTACATATAATCTGACTATATAATTACTGTAGACTGGGAGCAAAGCTTGAAAAATGAATTTTTGCATGGTGCTAAGGGAATTAATCTATTGGATGATGTGTACGCGAGGTGTGCAAGGAAGACGATATTCCATATGCAACAAAAAAAGGTTTAGCAGACCATCATGTTGTAGATATAATTTTAGATAATAAAATTAGAGGAATACACAGATGGAGAGACATCAGCATTGGGGAACATACTGCAGTGTTTGCACTTGACACAACAATGTGCATGAAACTTAAATTACGTATGGGGATAAACTTACAAGTTACGAATACTTCTCATCATATGCTAAAGAGAAAGATGAAAAAACCTATAGGATGTTGTTGTGACTGACAATTCGAACATTTTTACAACATAACTTTTATTTACGAGAGTCTACATGGAAATATCTGTATAACAACGAAACGTCACAATCACAAAGTCAGTAAAAATTTCCTACTAGAGGCAACAAAAGATAACTTCTAAGTTTCCCACAAGAGTCTGTTGTAACACACATACACTTAATTCCAAGTCCTATTCCTATGGTGAAGACGTAGTCTTCTGTGGAGACATCCTTGAGGTCGGTATTCAGCGTGAACTGACATCCGGTGCTGCTTCTAGCCTTTAAATAGTATTGGTCAGCCAATCAGATGTTGGTGTAGTAATACTTCATGCAAGCCATCTTGAACAACTCCTGCAGGAAGTAGTACATGGAATGTCTGTTTCCAAAACAGCCGATGTTTACCATGGCTTACGCCTTTGGGCATAGGCAACCTCAGTCCTGTGTCATGTAAGACGTGTTGCCGGCCTGCAGGAGCTACCTTGGTGATGGCATAACACCCCTCCCCACTTGGAAGAGCTGGAGCAGCATGGGGAAGGTCCTGGGGTTGCCCCAGGGTTGGAGGAGGTGGAGGCGGTGGCATGGGGCTAGCAGCCGGTGGCTGTTGGCCATTTCCTGTAAGATTTCCCACTAACTGAGGAGAGGGCAACAACATAGGCATCACGGAAGGGGCCAGCAATGGGAGAGAGAGAGAAGCCGGTGTTTGGGGATGCAGCTGGTTGAGGAAATGAGGACAGAGTTGGTTGTGGTGATGCAAAACCACCCTGTCGTCCAGGCGGATGTTGAACAGTTGTCGACCACAGGGCCCGAGAATGACCCGCGGCAGCCAGCAGGGCTGGGACCCAAAACCGCACACCCACACTGTAGAGCCAGATGAATATCTGGAAGCGTTGGACAGGGTGCAAAGTGCTAATCGTGGTGGGAGGAGATGGAAGCAGGGTCCAAGGCTGGCGACCATGGAGCATTTCAGCTGGACTCTTGGCACCCACCAGCGTGGTCCTGTAGGAACTGAGAAATAACATAAGAGCGTCTTCTGGAGAACGGTCCTCCTTGTACTTCTGCATCTGAGTTTTAAATGTGCAAACAAGGTGCTCTGCCCTGCCATTGGATTGTGGATGGAAAGGCAGGGTAAAGACATAGTGGATACCATTATTGTGGCAGAATTTGGCGAACTCTTGACTGCAAAATTGCGGGACGTTATCAGTGACCAAGGTGACGGGAAGGCCTTCAATGGAAAATAATTTGGACACGGCCATGATAGTAGACTCTGTGGTAATAGAGGAGCATCAGACAATGAAAGGGAAGTGGCAGTAGTCCTCTGTGATGACTAACCAGTAAGTGCCAAGGAAGGGACCCGCAAAATCCACATGAATGCGTTCCCATGGGAGGGGAGTGGCCAGCCAGGATTGAAGGACCGGCATGGAGCGGGAAGGGCCTCGGTAAACTGCTGACAACCCCGGACTATGCGCTCCATGTCTGCCATCATGCTCACCCAGAAGACAAGGCGACATGCAAGGGTTTTCATCTGGCAATACCCCAGTGACTTTGATGTAAGACGTTGAGAATCCGGGACTGCAGAGAAGTTGGTACAATGACTCGTGGATTGGTATCATGTTCTGCATGGAGGAGCACCCCATTGATGGCCACCAGTTGATAGCAGATGGAGAAGAAGAATCAGAGGGCAGCCTGGGCGTGAGGCGGATTAAGCGTCGGTGAGCCATGGGGAACATAGCAGCGCACCAGTTGGAGGAGCGGATCGGCGGTCATTGCTGCAGCCACCCTCTCAGTTGTGACTGTAAATGCAGCCAACACATCCTGTATGTTGTCATCGACCTGAAAAATTAGGAGGTCCGATGATCCAGTGCCAAATCCTGGCTGGAGGGAAGCCGAGACAAAGCATTGGCGTTGGCATGCTGGGAGGTGGGCTAGAAATGGATGGTGTACCTAAAATGTGAAAGGAATAGTGCCCATCGCTGCAAGTGGTGGGAAGTCTTCATGAGTAACTGGGCTGATGGAGAAAATAAGGCCACAAGGGGCTTATGGTCAGTCATTAAGCGAAAAGACCTGTCATAAAGGTACAGGAGGAATTTGGTACAGGCAAACATGATGGCTAGGGCATCCTTCTCAAATTGAAAGTATTTGCATTGGGCCTTGGTAAGGGATTTAGATATGTACGCTACCAGGCATTCCAATCCATCGGGTAGACAGTGCGAAAGGACAGCTCCAACACCATAGTCTGAGGTGTCTGTAGCCAAGAGGAGAGAAAGAGAGGGGTTATATGGCATGAGACACTACACAGAGTGCAACCTCTGCTTTAAGGTTTGGAAAGCCTATTCACAAGCCAGGGACCAATGAAAAGTCACATTCTTTCAGCATAGGTGATGGAGGGGCGCTGCAATGTGGGTGGTGGAGGGCATGAACTTTCGATAGTAAGAAATTTTACTCAGGAAAGACCGCAATTGGTAGACATCACACGGATGAGGGAGGGCTGCTATAACTGTGATGTGGGAGGAGATAGGCGATATGCCATTGTGGGAAATGACCTGGGTCACCCAGGTAGGAAATAACAGGTTGAAAAAAAGGAGCACTTAACAAAGTTGCATTATAGGCCTGCAGTCCACAGGCACAGGAACAAGTGTCGCAGCTGACTGAGATGTTCATCCGCGGTATGGCCAGTGACGACGATGTCATCGAGGTAGTTGATACACCTGGGCACATCCTGCAAGAGCTGTCCCAAGTAACGCTGAAAGATGGCCGGTGCACTAGCGATGCCATACATGAGGCAGTTCAACTGGAACAGCCCAAACGGTGTGTTGACGATGGCCAAAGGAGTAGAAGGCTCATCAAAAGGTATTTGGAGGTAGGCCTCGGCAAAATCGATCTTCGTAAAAAATTGCCCGCCAGTGAGCTTGGAGAACATGTCCTGGGGATGGGGAAGGGGATAGTCTTCAACCTGTAGCTGAGGGTTTAGTGTAGCCTTGAAGTCGCCACAAACCCAAAGACGCCCATCTGGTCTCTTGAGGACAACCAAGGGTGTTGCCCATGAACTGTAATGGACTGGAGTGACAACTACCTCCATGTTGTTTGGTTCAGTTCCTGTTTAAGAGGAAGATGCAGGGCGAGGGGGAACTGCCAAGCCTGGAAGTACTTCGGGTGGGCAGACGGTTTCAGCTGGAGCAACACCTGAAAATCTTGACCACAGCCAATGCCCAGTGTGAAGAGGTCTTGGAATTCCGTGCACAAGGAATCAACTGCCGGAAACAGAACCTGGGAAGACACTAGATTAACATTGTCGTTGATGGCGAAGCCAAAGGCACAGAGGGCATCCAACCCAAAGAGGTCTGCGGTGGCTGCATTGTTGACCGCAAGGAAGGTAACTTCCTGGCAAACCCAAGAGAGTGATCGCTTGCTTATTATAAGTAAGTAGGCACTGAGGTGTGGGCTCCAGGGGGGGGGGGGGGTTGGACGCCCCAATCTTCACATAAGAGCAATAGTTGATCAGTGAGATCGCTGCTCTGAAATCCACCTGCATCTGCAATGGCCGACCATTGACCTGAACGTTGATCATCAGCTTGGAAGATGCCGAAGACTGCACCTGATTGGCATCCATGGGTAGCACCCCCAACGGTCAGTGGCCAGAGGAAGAGGAAGAGGAGGAGGAGGAGGCTGCCAAGCACGGCGGACCAAACTGACATCCGTTAATGGTACACACTGTAAAATATGCCCACCTGTCAGGGCAGTCTTCCCGTGCATGGTTCTGAAAGCATCCTGTGCAGGACGGCAACCAGATGGGCTGACGGTGCTGGTGAGGGTTCGGGGGCCTCTGTGCTGCACTGACCGTCCGTGACAGACCTGTGGAGCAGGCCGAGGGTGCGAAGTCCTGGTCAGGGTGGCTGCCCTGCTGACGCTGTGCTGAAACTGGTGGCCGTGCCGGTCATCGGATGGCGGCAACGTCTTTGACCTCCGCCAGCAATGCGACAGGCTCCGAGGCATCATGGTCATGGAGGGACGCCACTTCTGCCCAGGATTTCAAATGCTTGTCGGCTGCCATAGAGACTTTGTACTCGAATGCCAAATCAATGATCTGGTCCAGAGTAGGATCGTCGGGTCTGAGGGTGTCGCGTCAAAAAGCCGCAACAGGGGCAGCCCGAATGAGGTGGTCGCGGACCATCTCATCCGTATAGGATTCTTTGTAGACCTGTGTGCTGAACTGACACCTCTGGCTGAGACCTTGCAGCTCCGCTGCCCATTGGTGATAGGATTGGCCTGGCTTCTTGTGACACTGGTAGAATGCGACCCAGGCAGCCAACATGTGGAACCTTCATCGGTAGTAAGCCACGAGAATCTCTCAAATCTGAGAGAAAGTCAAAGAATCTGGAGGTCGAGGTTGTAGTTTCATCAAGAGAACGTACACCTTGGACTGGTTCCAGGACAAAAAGTAGGAATGATGAGCAGCCTCCTGGACAACGTGGTGGAAGTGAAAATGCTGCAGGAGCCGCTTCTCGTATGTTTCCCAGTCTTCAGTATCCTCACTGAAAGTGAGAAACGGCAGGGGTGGTGGAACCAGTTGGTTTCTCAAGAGTTCTGTAAAGAAATGTTCCTGTGTATCCTGAGATTTCTGGCAAAACTGATGAAAACCTCGTAATAAGTCGTGCACACTTTGGATCAGCTGCTGAAGCACCATTTCCATCATGATGAAGACACCCACAGGCACAAACTCATAGCCACTTGTGTTGTGACAGACAATTCAAATGTTTTTACAACACAAATTTTATTTATGTGAGTCTACATGGAAATGACTGAATAACAACGAAAAGTCACAGTCACAAAGCCAGTAAGAATTTCCTACTAGAGGCAACAAAAGGTAACTTCTAAGTTTCCCACAAGAGTCTGTTGTAACACACATACACTTAATTCCAAGTCCTATTCCAATGGCAAAGACACAGTCTTCTGTGGAGACGTCCTTCTGGTTGGTATTCAGTGTGAACTGATGTCCGGTGCTGGTTCTAGCCTTTAAATAGTACTGGTCAGCCAATCAGATGTTGGTGTAGTAATGCTTCCTGCAGGCCATCTCGAACTCCCTCTGCAGGAAGTAGTACATGGAATGTCTGTTTCCAAAACAGCCAATGTTTACCATTGCTTATGCCTTTGGGCATTGACAACTTCGGTCCTGTGTCGTGTTAGATGTGTTGCCGGCCTGCAGGGGCTACCTTGGCAACGGAGTAACATATGTTTAAAAAATAGGATTGAAATAATGCTGTGAGCTGCTAAAAGCATCCTGAAGCAGAAAGTAGTAAAAATAGGAACTGGAGGGTCGATTAAAATGCCTAGAGTTCAAAAAATACCTAAGACATCTGGTGTAAATATTCCATTTGTAATTACTGCACTGACAAGCCTTTCAGTGATTGGCTCTTTGGTCAGAGGAGCAGTAGTTACTGCCAGAACAGTCAAAAATGCAAAAAGTGCCCTGGAACAGCTTGATGAGCCAAAAATTTGCAACAGGATAATGGAATCAGTGGCTATCAGAAAGGCACTTGATTGAAAACAACATGGCAAAGGTGTTAGACTATTTAAAAAAAGAAAGAGAGAGAGAGAGAGAGGAGAGAGTACTTACAAATATCGATCTGCTTAAATTCATCAAAGAATTCTACAGTCCAAGATTCTGTGGAATGTTTGTGTGGAATATGTTCCACAAGACTATATGGAAATCTAAAAAATGTGGGATTGTGAATTTAGTGTTTGCAGGAGGACTTGTAATTCACAGGGTTGTATATGTTAACCGTAATAATATACACTATTTCAATTTATTTGGTGACTTATGGCCTCCAGAAGAAATACTCTGATACTTAACCAACAAGTTTGTGTTCTACAATTTTTGGTGCCACCAAAACTGGTTGACCATTTTTGCATCATGTTCTTCCTGACAAGTGCATAAAAACAAGCACCATGCATACTACTACCTCAGTTGAGGTAGAGATGTGATGTCTTACACTATAACTTTAAAAGAATGATTGTCAGTCCTACATGCGAGTATTTTCCATCAATCAATTTAAGCAATGGGGATTGGAATATCATATTGGTAGCACTGGAGATGTAAACTAGCATTCCTAATATCACTGAGGCAAATAATAAACTGCACCTAGAAGCTAATGATAAGAAAAGTTGTGGAAATACCACCTGGTGCACACAATATTGATAATTTAAACACATTTTTAAAACAGTAAGTAAAAGGAATTCTGCTATGTGCAATAATCAGAATGCTTAAATTGGAAATAAGGACAGCACAGGTGACAACAGACTTTAGACATGAAGGTTCAGTAAGATCACTAATAGGTTTTGTAAAATGTCAAATTTTGGGAAAGGTTCTGATAAATTTTGTGAAACAGCTCAGCCACTATATATACCAACAGTCAGTACAATTCTTATTGAGTGTGGTATTGCAATGAATGCATAGCTTTACAAAAAATTGATTCATACAATTTACGGATTCTTTTCTGCATTCAGTCCAGGATATAAGATTGTTGAGATGCTCACCAATCCTGTATACCTGTCAGTGACTATCCAGGCACTATACCATCTCAAGTTGTGTATTGTGGTCCAAGACAGGTGCCTAGTCAATTTTCACGATAAGGAAATCTTGATACCTTATCACTGAAAGCAGCACAGGCATACGGTATACAACCCGCACACACAGCAGTCAGTGACCCTCTTTGCAGCAGTGATATAACATGATAACACAGAAGAACTATCAGTTCCTTAAATCTCTGGGCTTGAAACCTCATAATGACATTGGTTTACATAACACCTCCTGTAGAATATGGTGATTGTATTATGCATCAGGAATACTGTTCACACAAGCCCTATGCTATGACAGTGCTTGATAAAAATGCTGTAATGCGGGTTGTTATCAAGTATGAGGATGCTTTAATCATTCCCTGCAAGAGTTTCTTATACCTCTATGGGAAATTTTGGAAAGAGGATGGTGATGCAGTAGTGACATCAAAGCATACACTACCCTATCATTTTAGCATTTCTGTTTGAGGAAATAAGGAATTAACTGAATGGGATTGAGATTGACTCCACAAACGATGTAGGCATAACATCAACCCTTAAAACATATGTTTCTGCATCAGCCTTGGACTTCATAGGATTAGAAAATGCATGATGGTTCATAGATGAACTGATGAACAGAACAATAGTGGAGTAAAGATGATTTAGTGCATGGATACATCTTACGCTTTTGATGTGATTCTTTGAAGACATGAAAAACATTATTATGAATGCTAACCAGGAAGTTGTTCTGGTATTAAGTGCACCTGATAATAATTCATATCAATTGAGGTGCTAAATAAAATGAGATTATCATTGATAAAATAATATGGAAAATTCTCCACATTACTGTAACATACGAGGAATACTTGAGACTTCTGAAAGTTCTGTATGCAGGTATACATCTGCCCTTAACTTTCCATTCATGAGAGCTCTCTGCATATCCCATGCTACTAACCACATCCAAGCAAACTTGGGCTATTAAAACTTCCATGCAAATAGAAACACCACATTTCATTAGACTAGCATTCCAAACCATAAGGAAGGGAAACCTGAGAAAGAATTCTACTGTGTACAACAACATTAATTTAACTAGTGCTAAAGTCTGTTTTAACTCAGGATCTTTTCATATGACAACTTACTGCTAGGGCACATTCACAAAATATACAGTCTACCATACATTATATATACAAGGTTATGCCATTCTTACTATGAGAACATTAAATAAGAGGAAGGATGTCTGCTCAACCAACAGAAATTTAGAGACTTAACACCAGTAATTGTGATAGATTGCTCAAAGCAGAATGAAATAATTAAATTGGGAGTGATAAATGTCTGAATAGAATTCAAAATCCTCAACAGATTTCCTATCTGGCACCACAGCTTATATTTTAGAACTGCATGACCATGTAACTAACTGCTCACTGCTCATGGGAATTGTGAAATGAGTTGTATAAATGGACAAGTGTTGTGTCGCATCTAAAGCTTTTCAGGATGACACCTGAAAGTGTGAACACTGTTATAGACACTCAATGCTTCTACAATGAATGTGGACTGTTTATGTTTAAGCATATGGCATTTACTGTGTTCACGAACAGAGGATATGCAATGACATTATCCATCCATGTCACTTCGTGATAGCTTTCAAGGATGTGAACTGTATCATGGTGAACATATTTTTAGTATCCGGTGTGAGGGACCACTCAGACATATCTGACAAAGATTGGGTGATATCCCTTCAAACATTTGCCCACAAAGACACAATCATCTATGCCAAAGGCAGTGAGAAGACATCCATGGATGCATAATATCTAGAAGAATGCAATGGAAATTCAAATCATATGGGTTGTCTTCCCTCTGACAGCTGAAGAAGAACTATGGAGAAGAAAATCATTTTATGTGTGCTTCAGTTGAGTGATGAATAAATTACTTTTTAATAAAAATATGATGTGTTATTATTTATTCAGTCCATCCTCCTCCATAGGGTTGAAGAAGTTGCTCTACATGTACAGATAGGGATTTATTCTTGGCATACATGCAACTTCATCTGGATATGTTGTCTATGAGGTTCATCAAATACAGATGACAGAATTGATGTGCCTTTGACCTTTCGCAAGGTCCAGCCCATGCTGAACAATTTGTGAAACTCCATTCACTCATTGTTTGAAGTGAATTACTGTTATAACGTCAAGTTGAACACATATATTCCAAAAAATGACACAACACATGTAAGTCACAGAGCAAGTAGACAAAGTAAGACATGTGTACACGGTAACATTCAAATCAGCACTGAGTCCAAGTCTAGCGGCCACTGGCTGGCTGGCCGCTTAGGTGGTGCAGCTGCTGCATGGCTGGCAGACAGCGCCGCGTGTATAGGACACGCGTAACTGCACGGCAGCACTTTGAAAGATCAGCGAGTCACAACACTTTTCCCCCCTTTGAATTGTTTGCACTGGTCTTGATGGAGGTGGCCTGTAGATGGCTAATGTCCATAGGTGTTGTTTGACTGGCCATAAAGTCTCGAGGAGGTGGCTTCCCGTACGGACGGAAGTGTCCCCGATGATAACGGGTCGAGATGACAGGAGACATAGGGGTCGAATCTGCTGGGGCCCCGTGCACCAATCTGCCCATTGCGGCAAGTCCAGTTGTTATAACAGGAGACATGGGCGATGTGTCGGTGTCCATAGGAAAAGGAGGCGAGTAGAGTTGCTCCAACAGATGATGGTCATCCGGTTCCTGCATGGGCGTGTCTCCTGGTAGCGTCCGTTCTTGTGCTGGCACCAAGATGATGGTGAGAGGGCTGCATTGTGAGTAATGAGAGATGCCAAGATCACAAGCATCAGGTAGAGCCAAAGGTGGTGTAGCAGCATTTGGAACAGGCGGTGCCGGCACACAAGGCCGAAGCTGGTCCGAATGACGCACTGCAACACCCGTGTCCATCTGGATTTCATACAGGCGTCGCCCACAGTGTCGTAAGATGTGGCCAGGACTCCATTTTGGCCACCTGCCGTATCCCCGTACCCATACAAGGTCGCCGGCGGTGAACTGGCCAAGCGAAGGCACCCGCGGCTGTGAGGTTGAAAGCTGCAGAAGATGAAGTAGCGTGTGGGGCTGTCGGCCAAGTAAGAGCTCAGCCGGGCAGTGGTCGCCCATAGTGGTGACATGGTAAGAAGCCAGAAATTGGAGAAGTGCATCATCAGCAGCAGAAGAAGTCAGGAGTTTCCTCATCTGAGCCTTAAAGGTACGGACCAGTCATTCAGCCTCACTGTTTGATTGTGGATGGAATGGAGGGGCCGTGACATGCATGATGCCATGATGAGCACAAAAATCCACAAATTTGGAAGAGGCAAATTGCGGACCATTATCAGTAACAAGAGTAGAGGGAAGGCCTTCCAAAGAAAAAATGCGAGTTAGAGCACTTGTGGTTGCTGTGATGGTAGGCGACATGCAACGGCCAATGAAAAGAAAATAAGAGTAGTGTCAATTACGAGTAGCCAATAAGTACCTAAAAAAGGTCCCACGAAGTCAGCATGAATACGCTCCCAGGGCTTCTCAGGCGAAGGCCACGGTGAGAACCATGTGTGTGATTTCTGAGTCGATGCTGGGACAGTACACATGACGGCGCGCCAAAGATTTTGTGCATGAGACACCCCAGTGCCCTTGGTGAAGGAGGCACAAGACCGAAGCATGCAAAGATGCAGGTACCACAACCTACGGTGAAACATTGTCGGTGGAAAGGAGGATAACACCATCCCTAGCCGTGATGCGGTAACACAAGGCGTAGTAGTTCCACAACGGATCAGAAGTCTTAGTGGACAGACGATCTGGCCAACCCTTCTGAATACAGCATAAAACCCAGGAGAGGGTAGGATTTGGACCCGTAGCAGCCACCAGCCAGTCCCCGGTAATGGGAAACTCGTCCAAAACCCGCTGCTCGGCAACATTCAGGTGGAAACACAAAAGTTCGTCCCAATACAAAGTTCAATCAGTACTGAAAACACATTGTTACATATCATATTTTCTTCAGAGTTGTAAGTACTTGCAGGTGGTCTGTGAGATGACAGAGAATATTTTCACATTAATACAATTTCTGACAATTGCTTCCAAGAAACTATCTTCTCAGTACATTTAAGTGACCATAATAGGAGTAATTTAGTGTGGTGTACTTGGTATTTTAACAATAGCACTTCTGGTTAGCTTACAACAAACAGTTCTTGGGTATCACATAACAGTTGTGTGCACTGGTGTCAGTTTATTGCTAGCTCCATTTAAATTATTCCTGTGCATTAATGTATGCAGTATTGGATTTGTTTAGTGTTTGACAGACCTTCCTTGTTTGGTGCCTTATTTTAGTATCTTGTAAGTATTCTAACTGCATTGTGGCATATTCTTACAAGGTAGAAGAGGAGAGAATTATATGCAATTATTATGTTCAACACAATTAAAACAAGAACAATTGAGAAGAAGAGAACTCTTGAGGCAGATTTCTTTTGCAAGACCATCTTAAGCAAATGTTAATGTCAAAAACTTTGTCATAGGTGGTAACTGAGAGAACTGGAGAGCTTTGGGGTGTGAAAAATCTCTGAAGTGAAAGCAACTGTGAGCTCATGAAGATGGTGTCTGGGTTAAAAAGGCAAAAATATGAAAACAGGACATGTTTAAAAAAAACTGCAAGAAATAAATTTGCCGTGAACATTCTGTTACTGTGCACCAAGACAAAATATCCCACTGAATAAATGAACTACTTTCATAGCAGCTCATTTCTATACATGTCCATTTTTTTAAAATTCTTTTGACCAAAATATAAAATTGTTCTTTTAAATAGATACATTAAAATGATTTACAATGATACTACTTCATTTACTAACACTTCCCTCCATAATATATATAACAATGCAAATTCAAAGTGATGGAAACTGCTGAGGTCTTTGAGACCAGCTGTGTGTACTGACACTGAGATTCCAGGTGCGTGCAGTTTTGGGTAGTGTCAATCATCTTGTTGCTCCCTATTGCCCGCATCATGATAAAGTCTAGAAATGTCAGCATTTCATATAAAGGTGAAAATCATCTTTGGCTATGACTTAGTTGTTGTACCCCATTATGAAACAGAAAACAAACAAATACACACATTTCACAGTTTCAAACAAACTTGAACGTTACTTAAAGAACAATTCCATGTATTGGTAGTACATAATACTTAAATTGCTAAGAAAGTTCTGCTACTTACTGTTGTGACAGTGCCACGACATTTAACTTTGCTACCACGACAGTACGCACAAACGGCGATAGAGGCGCTCCGCAACTCGGCTGAGTGCGGGAGCACCACCTAGCTACGAACGGCGCCGGCCGCATGTCAAAGCATGGGAGTAGAATAAGAGGTACTGAGTTGTTATCATGTAATGAGCTATTGTTTCTAAGTGAGTGTGTTTGAATATCCACGCAATTATTGGTGATTAAAGGTTATAATACTTTTTGGTGACGAGGTCGGATATTTTCACTGCATTGTGGATTTGTGTGTTCATGACGGGGCAGGCATGGAACTGCTTATGCAAGCGCTCATTGAACAACAAACACAGCTGACGGCTGCTATTCAGGCGTTATCGACATTGCTTACTCATCATCTGTCTTCCTCTACTCCGCCTCCATTCCCTCCTTACAACAAGGCCGCTGAAGATTGGGAGGATTATGAGAAGTGTTTGCGGCAACACTTCTTGGCTTTCGGCGTTGTCGATGCTCCTATGTGTAAGTCGTTATTTCTATCTTGGATTTCCCCACGGATCTATCAGCTGCTATCTCAGTTAGCCCCTCTGTGGGAACCTGCCTCTCTGTCCTTCCAAGAAATGTGTGACTTATTGTCTAACTATTACCGAAAAAACACCCACGTCGTTGCCACCCGCGTGGCGTTCTACCGGTATTGTAAACAGCCCCATCAATATTACTGGGCTTGGGCGGCAGAACTACTGCGGTCTGAGTAGGAAATTTCAGTTTGTCACGGACACTCATCATGAGTCTTATGCTGATTCAATGGTTAGGGATGCTATTCTACAGCTTGCTCCTGATAAAGAAGTTTGGCAACGTGCCCTACAACTGCCAAACCTTCCGTTGTCGGAAGTTCTAAGCATCGCTCAATTCTTTTAAGTGTCTCATGCTGCTGGCGCGCAAATAGATGCGTGGTGTGATGTAGGTGCTGTACAGTCAACTTTCGACACAGACAATTTGCCTGTTTCACAGGAGAACGAAGATGTGGCTGCGGTTCACTCACGTGAACAACGTCGCGTTGGGCCGCAATGCGTGCAGCGAAAACAGCAACCACAGAAGCAGGTCCGTTCCGCACTTCCTTCTTGTCCACATTGTTTCATACAGCATGACAGGGCCGTGTGTCCAAAATGTTAGGCCACCTGTAATTCATGTAGGAAAAAAGTCCACATTGCTTCTGTGTGTCAGTCCCCTAAAGTTCCTGTCGACGAGGACGAGGCATCGGACATGGATGTTAACTGTGTGCTTTCTCAAACAAATAAGTTGTTTGTTACTGTTCGTGTTCTGGATAAAGACATTCGCATGCAAGTGGACACTGGCTCTGCAGTAACTCTAATTAATTCTCGCACGTATTTGGACTTGGGCTCCCCTCCCTTGTCCCAAGTTACGGGAAACCTGAGAACTTATAATAAACAGAAAATTCCTATCATTGGCCAGTTTGATGCTTCCACTGCCTACAAGTCTGTTGTTAGGCCCCTCACATTTTATGTGGTGGATCATGCGGGCACTGAAAACCTGTTCGGTTATGATGCTTTCCAGTTATTCGGGTTCTCCATTGATGATGATGTGGAACTCATATCTGAGGATATTCCGTATCAACAGCTGGATGGATTGTGTTCTGAATTTTTGTCCATGTTCTCTGCTGGTCTGGGTCGTGCCAAAGATTTTGAAGCCCACATTACTCTTAAACCTACAGCTTGCACTAAGTTTTTCCAGGCACGCCCTATTCCGGTGGCATTGCGTGCACCTGTCAAGGCTGAGGCAGACAGGTTAACAGCTTCAGGGATTCTCCTTCCTGTTACCTCCAGCGAATGGGCATAGCCAATCATGGTGGTTTCTAAACCAAACGGGAGTGTGTGATTGTGTGGTGATTTTAAAGTCACTGTCAATGCTCAGAGCCTCATTGACACTTATCCTCTTCCCTGTCCTGAGGAGTTATTTACCAAGCTCGCTGGGGCCAGTTCTTTTCCAAACTTGACTTATCGGAGGCGTACCATCAGTTGCCGTTGGATGCTTCTCCCGAGGAATTTCTCGTCATCAACACTCCTTGTCGGTTGTATCAGTACCAGCGGTTACCATTTGGCGTCGCTAGTGCGCCGGCCATTTTTCAGCAGTTTTTGGTACAGCTCACGGCTTCCGCTCCCGGCTGCATAAACTATCTGGATGACATTGTTGTCACGGGGGCCTCCACTGAGGAGCACCTTCGCAATTTGCGTTCACTGTTTCGGGTTTTGCATTCGGCTGGGTTGAGGTGCAATCTGGCCAAGTCACAGTTCTTCCAACCCTCCATTGTGTATTTTGGTTTCCACTTGTCACGTGAGGGTATATGTCCTCTACGTCAGCACGTTTCGGCCATTAACACTCCACCCCGGCCGTCTACAGTCAAAGAACTTCAGACTTTTCTAGGCAAGATTGCTTATTATCACAAGTTCATTCCCTCCATGATGGCGGCAGCTCATCCTCTGCATCAGCTGTTACGCATAAACGTCCCTTTCTGTTGGTCCAACGAGTGTGAGCAGGCTTTTGTCCACCTGAAGGCTCAATTGCAGTCAGCGCCTTGTCTTGCCACATTCCGTCCGGGTCAGCACTTGGTTCTGGCGACTGATGCGTCACAGTATGGCCTAGGGGCTGTTCTCACCCATCGGTATGAGGATGGGTCGGAACGACCCATCGCCTATGCTTCCAAGACCCTCAACGATGCACAACGGCGTTACTCTCAAATCGAAAAGGAGGTGCTCACGATCATTTATGCCCTAAAAAAGTTCAGCGTTTTTTTGTATGGTTCTAAGTTTCACCTCATCACCGACCACAAGCCGCTGGTCTCTCTGTTCAGCCCATCGGCGTCGCTTCCGGATAAGGCAGTTCACCCCAACCTGGTTTTCGATCATGATGAACTACTCTGTTTCCACATTGATGAGGAAGAACTTCGTGCAATCGGGGGATTTCCACTTACAGGTTCGCAGGTTGCGTCGGCTACTGCGCGGGACCCGGTCCTGCGTCTGGTGATCGGTTATGTTCTACGGGGTTGGCCGGACAGGACCAAGGGCCGGACATCGGATCCCCTTCGCAACTAGCATGCCTTGCGCCTTCGTCTGTCTGTTCGTGATGGTGTTGTTCTTCTGGCCACGGATGGCGCATCTCCATGGGTCGTAGTGCCAGCCTCTCTTCGCAAAGATATTCTCAAACTGTTGCATGAAGGTCGTTGGGGTATTTCTCGGACTTAGTCCCTGGCCCGCAGGCATGTTTATTGGCCCGGTATTGATTCAGACATCGCCCACATGGTTGCTGCGTGTGGTCAGTGTGCTCAACAACCGGCTGCACCTCGTACAATGCCCTCTCCGTGGCCTGATCCGGCGCAGCCATGGGAACGGGTGCACGCTGACTTTGCCGGCCCCTTCCTCGGTACTTATTGGCTACTGTTCATTGACGTCTTCTCGAAGTTTCCATTTGTTGTTTGATGTCTGTCGCCCACCACTGCAGCGACGATGTTGGCTTTGTCCAAAGTCTTTGCGCTAGAAGGTCTTTCATCCATGATCGTCACGGACAATGGCCCTCAGTTCTCTTCGCAGGCCTTCCGTGATTTTTGTACTGGACAAGGGATTCATCATGTTACAGCACCGCCCTTCCATCCGCAATCGAATGGGGAGGTCGAGCACCTTGTCCCCACTTTCAAAAGCCAGATGAAAAAATTCCTTAGTGATTTTTCCACAGATGACGCTCTGCTGCAATTTCTGAGTTCTTATCGCTTCACGCCTCTGGGTGATCGCAGCCCTGCTGAACTCTTGCATGGCCGCCAACCGCGCACTCTACTGCATCTGCTTCACCCTGTCAGGCCTTGTGCTGTGTCCCCTAGTGCGGGAAATACTCGGTGGGTGCCGTCGTGTGGGCACGAGGGTATGGATCTCGCCCTAAATGGATTCCATGGGTGGTCATTGCTGCAATCAGACTGGTAATGATACAGCAAAAATAACCTGCATATTCACAGTTTACAGCCTGATGAAGAATGAAGAAAGCAAGCCACAACAAGAGCACAACATGCTGGATAATGAGGTCAAGCATAGTCATTGGACTCCTTTATTTTCCCAAGGTAGCCTGTCAACAACCCAAACATGTAGATTTGTTGCTATCCTCTGAGGGGAAGAATCAGTGCTACATATGGATAAAAAGTGTGTCCCACTTACTTTCCTGCCAATCAAGTAAACGTAATGGTGGATGACATTACTGTCCTTGATGTCTCAACCCATTTTCTATGAATAAGAATTTAGCAGCAAATCTAACAGATTGTTCTGCACAGGAACCAGTAAATGTGGAATTGGCTACCTAAGCAGCCAAGTTTTTAGAGTTTAAGAAAGCCCACCACCAATAGTGGTGCCCCGTTGAAATATATGCTCAATTTGAGTGCCTCCTAGATCCTGTGACATGCTGTGGAGGTAATCCTACTGCCTCTCATAGTACCTTCACAGAGTGGTGCATATCGTATGTGGCAGCATATTAAGTTGTACGCAAATGTGACTAGTCATAACCATTTCAATTCATCCTGCAAGATGATTGCTCTTGGAGCTTGAGCAACTTCCACAGAATGTTGATCGTATTTATGGCACCAACTTTTCCATGACCAATTCACAGCAGAATGATGATTTATACAAAGACAGAATTAACTGTCATATCTATGGGTTCCTGTTGAATAGAAATGTGGAAACTCCATGCAGAGTCCACTGTCATCGAACGGGGAGGTTCTGCATGGTAACTCACAACGAATGCAACTTGAATTACCAGCTACCATGACATATAGCCATTTTCTTCCACAATTTGAGCAGGTATGACGCTCACTTACTTGACAAGCACTTGGCTGACTTTGGCTTGAGAAATGAGAAGGTAGTGTCTTGCTTGAGAGCAATGAAAAGTACATCTCGCATGAAGAACATTATGCTCCACTTCCTTGACTCACTTCAGTACATGCATGCTCTACTTCAGAAGCTCACTGAGACAATACACCAAGGGGACATGTGCCTGACTAGAGCTGAATATTATGATTATTCAAAGTTTCAGCTTGTGATAAAGAAAAGGGTCCTCCCATACAAATATCTGGATTTTATGTAAAGTTCCAATGAAACGCATTTGCCAGTAACCTTAAAGGTAATGCCATAATGGATGTGGAGTATGGGCATGCAGTGAATGTTTGGCAGGAATTCACAGCATCTCTAATGGAGGAAGGGGGGGGGTTATGCAACTTTATAACTTTATATCTTCTGCAATTCATAATTAAGTGCCTGGCAAAGCTATTTCCCTACCGTTCCACTCTCTAAAACCCCAGGAAAAACTAACACAAATCTTTCCATGTGAGCTCTGATTTCATGTGGTTGATTATGATGATCATTCCTCCCTATGTAGGAGGACACAAACAAAATATTTTCATATCTAGAGTAGGATGCTGGTGATCAAAAATTTGTAGGAAGATCGTCCCTCAATGGAAAAAGGTCTTTGCTTTAATGATCACCACCCTAACTTGTGTGTCATATCTGTGACACCCTTTCCCCTATTTAGTGATAATGCAAAAGAAACTGCCCTTCTATAAACTTTTATGATGTTCTCTGACAGACCTAACTGATGCGTATCCCGTTCCACACTGCAATACTCCAAAAGAAGATGGACAAGTGTAGTATACCTGTTCCACCTTGTTAGTGTTCTGGCAATAAAACACAGTCTTTGGTTCTTTTCCCACATTATCTTTTGTGACTATTGCAATTTCATCTATTTGTGACTATAGTCCCAACATATTTAGGTGATTTGTGCGATTTATCATGTAACTGAAATTTAGCAGATTCCTTGTAATTGCCACTTTTCACACCATACAGATATCTTTTGACTATCATATTGCAATTGGTTTCAGTCTTCTGATGACTTTATGAGACAGTAAATGACAGCACTATCTACACAAAATATAATAATTCTGTTAAAGTTGTCTCCTAAATCATTTATATAGATTAGAAGCAGCAGAGGGCCTATAACACTTCCTCGAGGAATGCCAAATATCACTTCTCTTTTACTCAATGACTTTCCTTCACTTACTATGAACTGTGATCTTTGTGACAGGAAATCCAGTTGCACAGCTAAGACAATACTCTATAGGCATGCAGCCTGATTATAAACCACTTGTCAGGAATGATATCAAAAGCTTTCTTGAAATCCAGAAATATGGAATCAGTATGAACATCAATATATGCTTACTTGGGGATATTTTTGGGAAATACTGGAGTGTGTGTATGATCTCCTATATACTGTATCCTGCCATCTATTACACAGCATCAGTGCTTTCATGGGATGCCATGTTGAATAAGACTTGTGTCAACATTGAACTATTGGCTGGCGTCGACATGCTGTCTTTTTCAAACGTTATATTTACAGCGGACTTTGCCAGTGTGTGCAGAGGCACACTGAGGCAGATAATCCACAAATAGGATAGGAGTTCAGTGCATCCAACGATTTAGTTACATCCTATACCCGGATGTAAATAACTTGCACAGACATGTCATATAATAAGCTCTGCTAACTGGAGGGTTTTGATGGCTGTCCAATGAAGAAATTGTTGGATTAGGTAAATTTTCAGATGTGGCTGCTAATTCTGATGTAGGATATGTCATAGAGACAGAAATTGCATAGCTTAATAGTTTGCATTATGTGCACAGTGATTTACATCTATATCCAGAGCACCTAGTACCATGCAACAATTCTGTCCCAACAATTCTGTCCCTCAGCTGATGATGAAGCTAGAGGATAAGAGGAGATACATAATGCACTACAGAAACCTCCAGTAGTAAGTCAGTTTGAAAATGAAACTGATTAGAGTCTCCTCCTCTATCTCCTTTAACTAGTCACACTGGTTGAAAGAGTATAGACTGTAGATGATAGCACTGAAAAGAGGGCTTACAACAAATTGTGACTTTGAAAAAGATTATTTAATATAGTGAATAATGTAGTTTTCAGAAAGACAATGGAGAATTGGAGAAACCATTGTGAAATTTACATAGTTCACTACTGGAAGCAGCATTATGTGGCAGGAATTATATCACCAGTCCAAACTTCAAACAAGTCACTATTTTCAATTAGGGTTGTGGCACTTTGGAGATAACTAAGGTTTTGAAAGGTATGTGTATATTGGACCTAATCAAACTCCACATGTAGCCGTTTCATTATGAGTTTGCAAACTTTGTATGCAATGGTGGCCAGTGACCATGTGCTAACATTCTACAGCACACTGTAAATATTGCACTAAAATTATGTCATTTCTCTTTGAATGCGAGTGAGACAATGCACCTAATTTTATAACCTTTAATCACCAATAATTGCGTGGATATTCAAACACACTCACTTAGAAACAATAGCTCATTACATGATAACAACTCAGTATCTCTTATTCGACTGCCGTGCCGTGACATGTGGAAGGCGCCGTTCGTAGCTAGGTAGCGCTCCCGCACTCAGCCGAGTTGCGGACCGCCTCTATCGCCGTTTGCGCGTACTGTCATCGCGGCACTGTTAAATGTCGTGGCACTGTCACAACACTTTTCCCCCCTTGAAAAAAAAACACTCATTTCCTTGGAGACATGGACAGTGTGGAGACATCCATGGCCTCTTGTGACACCCCAAGAAGATCCCGCGGAGAGACACGAGAGTATGGCCGCAAATGTCCAGGACAGAAGCTCGTGCGTGGAACGTGCTTCCTGGACGAGACGATGGATGAAAACTCCGGAGCAGCATCCATAGGTGTCGTGGACCTGGGGGTGTGCTCCAGCAACATGGGTCCCGGAGAAGGTAGCGTTGCGACTGGGGCCAGTTCCAGCGTACTCAGAAGCGGTAGCGACGTCGGCTGCATCAACACGTACGGTAGATCGGCGTCAGCGACAGGACTGGCTTCTCGGGCTGGTGGAGGCGAAGGAAGGGGCGGTGGCACCAGCGTGGCCACCACTCGTGGGCGCATCTGGCCATAATGGCGAACAACCATGCTGTCGTCCGTACGTATTTCACAAAGCCCGCGGCCGCGAAGAGCCTTAATCACCCCTGGAATCCATTTAGGGCAAGATCCACACACTCGTGCCCACACACTGGCGCCCACCAAGTATTTTCCCGCACTAGGGGACACAGCACAAGGCCTGACAAGGTGAAGCAGGTGCAGTAGAGTGCACGGTTGGCGGCCATGCAAGAGTTCAGCAGGGCTGCAATCACCCAGAGGCGTGAAGCGATAAGAACTCAGAAATTGCAGCAGAGCGTCATCTGTGGAAAAATCACTATGGAATTTTTTCATCTGGCTTTTGAAAGTGGGGACAAGGCGCTCAACCTCCCCATTCGATTGCGGATGGAAGGGCGGTGCTGTAACATGATGAATCCCTTGTCCTGTACAAAAATCACGGAAGGCCTGCGAAGGGAACTGAGGGCCATTGTCCGTGACGATCATGGATGGAAGACCTTCTAGCGCAAAGATTTTGGACAAAGCCAACATCGTTGCCACAGTGGTGGGCGACAGACATCAAACAACAAATGGAAACTTCGAGAAGACGTCAATGAACAGTAGCCAATAAGTACCGAGGAAGGGGCCGGCAAAGTCAGCGTGCACCCGTTCCCATGGCTGCGCCGGATCAGGCCACGGAGAGGGCATTGTACGAGGTGCAGCCGGTTGTTGAGCACACTGACCACACGCAGCAACCATGTGGGCGATGTCCGAATCAATACCGGGCCAATAAACATGCCAGCGGGCCAGGGACTTAGTCCCAGAAATACCCCAACGACCTTCATGCAACAGTTTGAGAACATCTTTGCGAAGAGAGGCTGGCACTACGACCCATGGAGATGCGCCATCCGTGGCCAGAAGAACAACACCATCACGAACAGACAGACGAAGGTGCAAGGCATGCTAGTTGCGAAGGGGATCCGATGTCCGGCCCTTGGTCCTGTCCGGCCAACCCCGTTGAACAAAACCGATCACCTGACGCAGGACCGGGTCCCGCGCAGTAGCTGACGCAACCTGCGAACCTGTAAGTGCAAAACCCTCGACCGCACGAAGTTCTTCCTCATCAATGTGGAAACGGAGTAATTCATCACAATCAAAAACCGGGTCGGGGCCCATCGGCAATTGCGACAATGCGTCAGCATTGGCATGCTGGGCCCTGGGACGATAGTGAATCTCATAGTGAAAACAAGACAAGTGTAAGGCCCAACGTTGCAGCCGGTGAGCTGCCTTATCCGGAATCGACACCGATTAGCTGAACAGAGAGACCAGCAGCTTAGAACCATACAAAAAAATGCTGAACATTTTTAGAGCATAAATGATAGCGAGCACCTCCTTTTCGATTTGAGAGTAACGCCGTTGCACATCGTTGAGGGTCTCGGAAGCATAGGTGATGGGTCGTTCCGACCCATCCTCATACCGATGGGCGAGAACAGCCCCTAGGCCATACTGTGATGCATCAGTCGCCAGAACCAAGTGCTGACCTGGACAGAATGTGGCAAGACAAGGCGCTGACTGCAAATGAGCCTTCAGGCAGACAAAAGCCTGCTCACACTCGTTGGACCAACAGAAAGTGGCGTTTTTGCGTAACAGCTGATGCAGAGGATGAGCTACCGCCGCCGCGGAGGGAATGAATTTGTGATAATAAGCAATCTTGCCTAGAAAAGCCTGAAGTTCTTTGACTGTAGACGGCCGGGGTGGAGCGTTAATGGCCGAAACATGCTGACGTAGAGGACATATACCCTCACGTGACAAGTGGAAACCAAAATACACAATGGAGGGTTGGAAGAACTGTGACTTGGCCAGATTGCACCTCAACCCAGCCGAATGCAAAACCTGAAACAGTGAACGCAAATTGCGAAGGTGCTCCTCAGTGGAGGCCCCCGTGACAACAATGTCATCCAGATAGTTTATGCAGCTGGGAACGGAAGCCGTGAGCTGTTCCAAAAACCGCTGAAAAATGGCCGGCGCCCTTGCGACGCCAAATGGTAACGGCTGGTACTGATACAACCTACAAGGAGTGTTGATGACGAGAAATTCCTTGGAAGAAGCATTCAACAACAACTGATGGTATGCCTCCGATAAGTCAAGTTTGGAAAAGAACTGGCCCCAGCGAGCTTGGTAAATAACTCCTCAGGATGGGGAAGAGGATAAGTGTCAATGAGGCTCTGAGCGTTGACAGTGGCTTTAAAATCACCACACAATCACACATTCCCGTTTGTTTTAGAAACCACCATGATTGGCTATGCCCATTCGCTGGAGGTAACAGGAAGGAGAATCCCTGAAGCTGTTAACCTGTCTATCTCATCCTTGACAGGTGCACGCAATGTCACCGAAATAGGGCAAGCTGTAGGTTTAAGAGTAATGTGGGCTTCAGAATCCTTGGCACGATCCAGACCAGCAGAGAACACGGACAAAAATTCAGAACACAATCCATCCAGCTGTTGATACGGAATATCCTCGGATATGAGGTGCACATCATCATCAATGGAGAACCCGAACAACTGGAAAGCATCATAACCGAACAGGTTTTCAGTGCCTGCATGATCCACCACATAAAATGTGAGGGGCCTAACAACAGACTTGTAGGCAGTGGAAGCATCAAACTGGCCAATGATAGGAATTTTCTGTTTATTATAAGTTCTCAGATTTCACGTAACTTGAGACAAGGGAGGGGAGCCCAAGTCCAAATACGTGCGAGAATTAATTAGAGTTACTGCAGAGCCAGTGTCTACTTGCATGCAAATGTCTTTATCCAGAACACAAACAGTAACAAACAACTTATTTGTTTGAGAAAGCACACAGTTAACATCCATGTCCGATGCCTCGTCCTCGTCGACAGGAACTTTAGGGGACTGACACACAGAAGCAATGTGGCCTTTTATCCTACATGAATTACATGTGGGCCAACATTTTGGACACACGGCCCTGTCATGCTGTATGAAACAACATGGACAAGAAGGAAGTGCGGAATGAACCTGCTTCTGTGGTTGCTGTTTTTGCTGCGAGCATTGCAGCCCAACGCAACATTGTTTACACGAGTGAACCGCCGCCACATCTTCGTTCTCATGTAAAACAAGCAAATTCTCCGTGTCGAAAGTTGGCTGTACAGCGCCTACATCACACCACGCATCTATTTGCGTGCCAGCAACGTGAGCCACTTCAAAGGATTGAGCGATGCTTAGATCTTCCGACAATGACAGGTTTGGCAGTTGTAGGGCACGTTGCCAAACTTCTTTATCAGGAGCAAGCCGTAGAATAGCATCCCGCCCAAGCCCAGTAATATTGATGGGGCTGTTTACGACACCGGTAGAACGCCATGCGGGCGGAAACGACGTGGGTGTTTTTTCGGTAATAGTTAGACAATAAGTCACACATTTCTTGGAAGGACAGAGAGGCAGGTTCCTGCAGAGGGGCTAACTGAGATAGCAGCTGATAGATCCGTGGGGAAATCCAATATAGAAATAACGACTTACACATAGGAGCATTGACAACGCCGAAAGCCAAGAAGTGTTGCTGCAAACGCTTTCAGGAGTGCTAGTTCTGCAAGGTTCGCAGGAGAGCTTCTGTAAAGTTTGGAAGGTAGGAGACGAGGTACTGGCAGAAGTGGAGCTGTGAGTACCGGGCGTGAGTCGTGCTTCGGTAGCTCAGTTGGTAGAGCACTTGCCCGCGAAAGGCAAAGGTCCCGAGTTCGAGTCTCGGTCGGGCACACAGTTTTAATCTGCCAGGAAGTTTCATATCAGTGCACACTCCGCTGCAGAGTGAAAATCTCATTCTGAAAACATCCCCCAGGCTTTGGCTAAGCCATGTCTCCACATATCCATTCTTTCAGGAGTGCTAGTTCTGCAAGGTTCGCAGGAGAGCTTCTGTAAAGTTTGGAAGGTAGGAGATGAGGTACTGGCAGAAGTGGAGCTGTGAGTACCGGGCGTGAGTCGTGCATCGGTAGCTCAGTTGGTAGAGCACTTGCCCGCGAAAGGCAAAGGTCCCGAGTTCGAGTCTCGGTCGGGCACACAGTTTTAATCTGCCAGGAAGTTTCATATCAGCGCACACTCTGCTGCAGAGTGAAAATCTCATTCTGGAAACATCCCCCAGGCTGTGGCTAAGTCATGTCTCCGCATATCCTTTCTTTCAGGAGTGCTAGTTCTGCAAGATCGCAGGAGAGCTTCTGTAAAGTTTGGAAGGTAGGAGACGAGGTACTGGCAGAAGTGGAGCTGTGAGTACCGGGCGTGAGTCGTGCTTCGGTAGCTCAATTGGTAGAGCACTTGCCCACGAAAGGCAAAGGTCCCGAGTTCGAGTCTCGGTCGGGCACACAGTTTTAATCTGCCAGGAAGTTTCATATCAGCGCACACTCCGCTGCAGAGTGAAAATCTCATTCTGGAAACATCCCCCAGGCTGTGGCTAAGCCATGTCTCCGCATATCCTTTCTTTCAGGAGTGCTAGTTCTGCAAGGTTCGCAGGAGAGCTTCTGTAAAGTTTGGAAGGTAGGAGATGAGGTACTGGCAGAAGTGGAGCTGTGAGTACCGGGCGTGAGTCGTGCTTCGGTAGCTCAGTTGGTAGAGCACTTGCCCACGAAAGGCAAAGGTCCCGAGTTCGAGTCTCGGTCGGGCACACAGTTTTAATCTGCCTGGAAGTTTCATATCAGCGCACACTCCGCTGCAGAGTGAAAATCTCATTCTGGAAACATCCCCCAGGCTGTGGCTAAGCCATGTCTCCGCATATCCTTTCTTTCAGGAGTGCTAGTTCTGCTAGGTTCGCAGGAGAGCTTCTGTAAAGTTTGGAAGGTAGGAGACGAGGTACTGGCAGAAGTGGAGCTGTGAGTACCGGGCGTGAGTCGTGCTTCGGTATCTCAATTGGTAGAGCACTTGCCCACGAAAGGCAAAGGTCCTGAGTTCGAGTCTCGGTCGGGCACACAGTTTTAATCAGCCAGGAAGTTTCATATCAGCGCACACTCCGCTGCAGAGTGAAAATCTCATTCTGGAAACATCCCCCAGGCTGTGGCTAAGCCATGTCTCCGCATATCCTTTCTTTCAGGAGTGCTAGTTCTGCAAGGTTCGCAGGAGAGCTTCTGTAAAGTTTGGAAGGTAGGAGACGAGGTACTGGCAGAAGTGGAGCTGTGAGTACCGGGCGTGAGTCGTGCTTCGGTAGCTCAATTGGTAGAGCACTTGCCCGCGAAAGGCAAAGGTCCCGAGTTCGAGTCTCGGTCGGGCACACAGTTTTAATCTGCCAGGAAGTTTCATATCAGTGCACACTTCGCTGCAGAGTGAAAATCTCATTCTGGAAACATCCCCCAGGCTGTGGCTAAGCCATGTCTCCGCATATCCTTTCTTTCAGGAGTGCTAGTTCTGCAAGGTTCGCAGGAGAGCTTCTGTAAAGTTTGGAAGGTAGGAGACGAGGTACTGGCAGAAGTGATGCTGTGAGTACCGGGCGTGAGTCGTGCTTCGGTAGCTCAGTTGGTAGAGCACTTGCCCGCGAAAGGCAAAGGTCCCGAGTTCGAGTCTCGGTCGGGCACACAGTTTTAATCTGCCAGGAAGTTTCATATCAGCGCACACTCTGCTGCAGAGTGAAAATCTCATTCTGGAAACATCCCCCAGGCTGTGGCTAAGCCATGTCTCCGCATATCCTTTCTTTCAGGAGTGCTAGTTCTGCAAGGTTCGCAGGAGAGCTTCTGTAAAGTTTGGAAGGCAGGAGACGAGGTACTGGCAGAAGTGGAGCTGTGAGTACCGGGCGTGAGTCGTGCTTCGGTAGCTCAGTTGGTAGAGCACTTGCCCGCGAAAGGCAAAGGTCCCGAGTTCGAGTCTCGGTCGGGCACACAGTTTTAATCTGCCAGGAAGTTTCATATCAGCGCACACTCTGCTGCAGAGTGAAAATCTCATTCTGGAAACATCCCCCAGGCTGTGGCTAAGCCATGTCTCCGCATATCCTTTCTTTCAGGAGTGCTAGTTCTGCAAGATCGCAGGAGAGCTTCTGTAAAGTTTGGAAGGTAGGAGACGAGGTACTGGCAGAAGTGGAGCTGTGAGTACCGGGCGTGAGTCGTGCTTCGGTAGCTCAGTTGGTAGAGCACTTGCCCGCGAAAGGCAAAGGTCCCGAGTTCGAGTCTGAGTCGGGCACACAGTTTTAATCTGCCAGGAAGTTTCATATCAGCGCACACTCCGCTGCAGAGTGAAAATCTCATTCTGGAAACATCCCCCAGGCTGTGGCTAAGCCATGTCTCCGCATATCCTTTCTTTCAGGAGTGCTAGTTCTGCAAGGTTCGCAGGAGAGCTTCTGTAAAGTTTGGAAGGTAGGAGATGAGGTACTGGCAGAAGTGGAGCTGTGAGTACCGGGCGTGAGTCGTGCTTCGGTAGCTCAGTTGGTAGAGCACTTGCCCACGAAAGGCAAAGGTCCCGAGTTCGAGTCTCGGTCGGGCACACAGTTTTAATCTGCCTGGAAGTTTCATATCAGCGCACACTCCGCTGCAGAGTGAAAATCTCATTCTGGAAACATCCCCCAGGCTGTGGCTAAGCCATGTCTCCGCATATCCTTTCTTTCAGGAGTGCTAGTTCTGCTAGGTTCGCAGGAGAGCTTCTGTAAAGTTTGGAAGGTAGGAGACGAGGTACTGGCAGAAGTGGAGCTGTGAGTACCGGGCGTGAGTCGTGCTTCGGTATCTCAATTGGTAGAGCACTTGCCCACGAAAGGCAAAGGTCCTGAGTTCGAGTCTCGGTCGGGCACACAGTTTTAATCAGCCAGGAAGTTTCATATCAGCGCACACTCCGCTGCAGAGTGAAAATCTCATTCTGGAAACATCCCCCAGGCTGTGGCTAAGCCATGTCTCCGCATATCCTTTCTTTCAGGAGTGCTAGTTCTGCAAGGTTCGCAGGAGAGCTTCTGTAAAGTTTGGAAGGTAGGAGACGAGGTACTGGCAGAAGTGGAGCTGTGAGTACCGGGCGTGAGTCGTGCTTCGGTAGCTCAATTGGTAGAGCACTTGCCCGCGAAAGGCAAAGGTCCCGAGTTCGAGTCTCGGTCGGGCACACAGTTTTAATCTGCCAGGAAGTTTCATATCAGTGCACACTTCGCTGCAGAGTGAAAATCTCATTCTGGAAACATCCCCCAGGCTGTGGCTAAGCCATGTCTCCGCATATCCTTTCTTTCAGGAGTGCTAGTTCTGCAAGGTTCGCAGGAGAGCTTCTGTAAAGTTTGGAAGGTAGGAGACGAGGTACTGGCAGAAGTGATGCTGTGAGTACCGGGCGTGAGTCGTGCTTCGGTAGCTCAGTTGGTAGAGCACTTGCCCGCGAAAGGCAAAGGTCCCGAGTTCGAGTCTCGGTCGGGCACACAGTTTTAATCTGCCAGGAAGTTTCATATCAGCGCACACTCTGCTGCAGAGTGAAAATCTCATTCTGGAAACATCCCCCAGGCTGTGGCTAAGCCATGTCTCCGCATATCCTTTCTTTCAGGAGTGCTAGTTCTGCAAGGTTCGCAGGAGAGCTTCTGTAAAGTTTGGAAGGTAGGAGACGAGGTACTGGCAGAAGTGGAGCTGTGAGTACCGGGCGTGAGTCGTGCTTCGGTAGCTCAGTTGGTAGAGCACTTGCCCGCGAAAGGCAAAGGTCCTGAGTTCGAGTCTCAGTCGGGCACACAGTTTTAATCTGCCAGGAAGTTTCATATCAGCGCACACTCCGCTGCAGAGTGAAAATCTCATTCTGGAAACATCCCCCAGGCTGTGGCTAAGCCATGTCTCCGCATATCCTTTCTTTCAGGAGTGCTAGTTCTGCAAGGTTCGCAGGAGAGCTTCTGTAAAGTTTGGAAGGTAGGAGACGAGGTACTGGCAGAAGTGGAGCTGTGAGTACCGGGCGTGAGTCGTGCTTCGGTAGCTCAGTTGGTAGAGCACTTGCCCACGAAAGGCAAAGGTCCCGAGTTCGAGTCTCGGTCGGGCACACAGTTTTAATCTGCCAGGAAGTTTCATATCAGCGCACACTCCGCTGCAGAGTGAAAATCTCATTCTGGAAACATCCCCCAGGCTGTGGCTAAGCCATGTCTCCGCATATCCTTTCTTTCAGGAGTGCTAGTTCTGCAAGGTTCGCAGGAGAGCTTCTGTAAAGTTTGGAAGGTAGGAGACGAGGTACTGGCAGAAGTGGAGCTGTGAGTACCGGGCGTGAGTCGTGCTTCGGTAGCTCAATTGGTAGAGCACTTGCCCGCGAAAGGCAAAGGTCCCGAGTTCGAGTCTCGGTCGGGCACACAGTTTTAATCTGCCAGGAAGTTTCATATCAGTGCACACTTCGCTGCAGAGTGAAAATCTCATTCTGGAAACATCCCCCAGGCTGTGGCTAAGCCATGTCTCCGCATATCCTTTCTTTCAGGAGTGCTAGTTCTGCAAGGTTTGCAGGAGAGCTTCTGTAAAGTTTGGAAGGTAGGAGACGAGGTACTGGCAGAAGTGATGCTGTGAGTACCGGGCGTGAGTCGTGCTTCGGTAGCTCAGTTGGTAGAGCACTTGCCCGCGAAAGGCAAAGGTCCCGAGTTCGAGTCTCGGTCGGGCACACAGTTTTAATCTGCCAGGAAGTTTCATATCAGCGCACACTCTGCTGCAGAGTGAAAATCTCATTCTGGAAACATCCCCCAGGCTGTGGCTAAGCCATGTCTCCGCATATCCTTTCTTTCAGGAGTGCTAGTTCTGCAAGGTTCGCAGGAGAGCTTCTGTAAAGTTTGGAAGGTAGGAGACGAGGTACTGGCAGAAGTGGAGCTGTGAGTACCGGGCGTGAGTCGTGCTTCGGTAGCTCAGTTGGTAGAGCACTTGCCCGCGAAAGGCAAAGGTCCCGAGTTCGAGTCTCAGTCGGGCACACAGTTTTAATCTGCCAGGAAGTTTCATATCAGCGCACACTCCGCTGCAGAGTGAAAATCTCATTCTGGAAACATCCCCCAGGCTGTGGCTAAGCCATGTCTCCGCATATCCTTTCTTTCAGGAGTGCTAGTTCTGCAAGGTTCGCAGGAGAGCTTCTGTAAAGTTTGGAAGGTAGGAGACGAGGTACTGGCAGAAGTGGAGCTGTGAGTACCGGGCGTGAGTCGTGCTTCGGTAGCTCAGTTGGTAGAGCACTTGCCCACGAAAGGCAAAGGTCCCGAGTTCGAGTCTCGGTCGGGCACACAGTTTTAATCTGCCAGGAAGTTTCATATCAGCGCACACTCTGCTGCAGAGTGAAAATCTCATTCTGGAAACATCCCCCAGGCTGTGGCTAAGCCATGTCTCCGCATATCCTTTCTTTCAGGAGTGCTAGTTCTGCAAGGTTCGCAGGAGAGCTTCTGTAAAGTTTGGAAGGTAGGAGACGAGGTACTGGCAGAAGTGATGCTGTGAGTACCGGGCGTGAGTCGTGCTTCAGTAGCTCAGTTGGTAGAGCACTTGCCCGCGAAAGGCAAAGGTCCCGAGTTTGAGTCTCGGTCGGGCACACAGTTTTAATCTGCCTGGAAGTTTCATATCAGCGCACACTCCGCTGCAGAGTGAAAATCTCATTCAGGGATAATATTAATTCCCCTTTTGTTTTGCCATCTGCCTCCTTAAAATTCATTTTTCAATTTTAACTAATTACCATTAACGTATGTGAATAGAATCTGCATTTCCATAAAAGAGAAAGATTGGCCCTCAGTTTTGAAGTAAATAACACCAGACCTAATTCTGTGCTTAGTTTTATGTATGTAATTGATTTTCTAATTTATTTTGACTACTCTTAATTAGTATCTTTTGTTATAGAGCAAAATCAGTGATCGTTTCATAACTTAAAGTCTATTGTTAACATATAAACAAATATAAATTCTGTACTAATTATAAACATTTGGAAGACAAAATACTAGTAATCTTAAAGAATCTATTTGGGTCTCTTTGAAAACATGTTAGCAAAGCCAGCCCTTAATTAATTCCAAAGTAATTAACAGTTTTGTCAAAAGTATTGTTTGCATAACTATATTTGTTAATTTCATGATTTAAACAAATAATTAAACCTAAACATCGTAGTAGAAGAAATTGTTAAAAAGACGCAATTTTTTGATGTATTCAGTTAACTGAGTCAAGTTTTAATTGTAATTTCTGTAAATTTAACTTTAAACAATGTGTAGTTTCAGCACCTATTGTTGTGATGATATATAAGGACCCAATGTTTGGTCATGAGACAGTCAGTCCATGGCCAAGTTTCAGACGAGTAACCTGTGCTGGTTAGAACAACAGCAATACTTCAATTTAACTGTGAAATAAGTGTTAAACAATTAGGCTGTGTGTAAAAACCAATAACAGTGACTGCTCCATATGTACCTGATTGTTCTTCAAGAACTATGGACTGCTATATGGACGTCTGAGTCACAGCTCTCGTACAATATAAGTAATTTAAGTAGTAATAAACTGATTTTAACACTTTAAACTAATTTATTACGTTAATTATAGTGCTCTTCAAGCGTACCATTTAAGGTTTTTGTCTTACTCATGTATTTTCACAGTAATCATGTAAAGTTCATTTTGTTTACATATCACGGCCAGGCCGAACTTTTGAGCTTTCAGATTAAACTTCATAACGCAATTTTAAGTGCATTTACTGATAGTTTAGTGTGCTAAATACGTTTTCTGCCCCTTTATATCTGTAGAGTATCGTCATCTCTTAAGTAATTTCCAGTAAAACACTTCTGAACCACTGTTTACATAGTCTCAAGTAGGCCTAATTTTTCGTACACGTATTTTCATTGTTTTCCGATAACTTAATTGTCTTTCTGCCACTAAAATCGATTTGTACCATGAGTGTAAAGTACCTGACATGCTGTAGAATCGTTAGCTCCAGGGTCTGGTGTGATGGATGTAGTAACTTTTTTCATTGGGGCGATTGTAGTGGCGTGGGAATTGGGAAAATGAGCGAGACTCATCAGTGGTTCTGCAGGCTATGCAGTAGAGATAGAAAGATTAAGGAACAGGAGGGGAAAATTGCTGCCCTTCAGGCTGAGTTAAATGAGGCTAGGCGAGAACTGGCCAGGTTAAGGGGGGAGAAGGGTAAACAGGGGTGGTAAGTGGCAACAGGCATAAGGAACAGGCCAAGAAATTCTTCTGACAGCTTCGTTATTAATGTACAAAATAGGTTTGACCTGTTGCCTCAGTCAGAAACTGATGAGCCTCTCACAGAAGTAGATGTAGACAGGGCTCTACAAGCTTTCAGCAGCAAATTGAATAAGAATGTAGGGAAGTCTGCAAAGAGAAAGAAAGGCTTGTTGCTAGGTAGTTCGCATGCTAGGGGTGTGGGCCAACTTCTGCAGGATGAATTAGGGTCAGAATACCAGATAACAAGTTTTTTCAAACCTAGTGCTGGACTGGGGCAGGTTACAGACGATTTAGGTTCACTATGTAGAGGCTTTACTAAGGAAGATACTGTGGTTATTGTGGGTGGGCTGGGCAACAGTATAGACAGAGATCCGGGGTACACCATAGAGTGTGACCTGGCAAAGATTGCATCAACATCGAGTCATACCAGTGTTGGGTTTGTGTCAGTTCTGGAGCGCCACGACCGACCTCATTTGAACTCTCAGGAGAGTTAATTTGGAGTTGGAACGGCTACTTGAATCTGGTGCAGAGTCACACATTGGTGTGGTTCCTGTTGATTCACTCTGTAGGTGGGACTATACTAGACATGGCCTACACCTCAACAAGAAAGGGAAGGGTAAACTGGCTGGGCTAATAGCAGGAAATTTAAAGGGGGGAAGAACTACATCTCATGGAGGAAACTCTTTTTTGGTGTAAGGTCAGTGTCCAGTGGGAAACTCAGCCAGGCAAGTACTAAAGATGTTAAAAAAGTTCAAGATACTCACAAAAGTAAAGTGAAAAATAATGTTAGTATATTTCATCAAAATATTGGGGGATTGAAAATAAAATTGATGAGCTTCTGCTTTGTTTAGAAGATATAGAAACTGAGAATGTAATAGATGTACTATGCCTGTCTGAGCATCACATTGTCACTGATATGCAAAAGGTTAGCATCAATGGGTACAAATTAGCTGCACATGTAAGTAGAGATAATATGATGAGAGGAGGAGTTGCCATATATGTCAATAGCTTCCACAGTGTAAAAAATTTAGAAACTAAAAAATTTTGTGTAGAGCAACATATGGAAGCATGTGCCACTGAACTTAAACTAAATGATGACACTTTCATAATTGCAACAGTGTATAGGTCCCCCTCAGGGAATTTCCAGCTAATTCTAGAAAACTTGGATGCTTTGTTGTGCTATCAGTCAGACAGGGGGAAGCAAATTATCATTTGTGGGGATTTCAATGTTGATTCCCTGAAAGAGTGTAATAGGAAGAATGACCTTGTAGTATTACTCAGCAGTACATTGATAGATAACTTTTTTATAGACCAAGATAAGTTTAAGGACATAAATGCTTATCCTGTTGAGAATGGTCTTTCAGATCATGGTGCACAGCTAGTTACAGTACATGACATAGCTGCATGCAGTATATCAAATCAGACTTTCAAAGCAGTGTGTTCAATTAACAATATAAATATTGCAAACTTTAGGGAAAGCCTACAACAGCTAGACTGGGATGAAGTGTATAAGGAACCCGATGCAAACTTGAAATATAACTTATTTCATGATACATTTTTAAGGGTATTTGAAAATTGTTTTCCCAAGAAAATAGTTAAACATAATTCCAAGAAAACATATAAAAAACCTTGGCTAACTAAAGGAATAAGAATATCTTGCAACCGTAAAAGAGAACTGTATCAAATAGCAAGAGGGAGTACTGACCCCAAAATTGTTCAGTATTATAAAAACTATTGTGCAGTACTAAGAAAAGTTATTAAAAAGTCCAGAAGCATGTGTGTCATGTCTGAGATCAGTAACTCTGATAATAAAATTAAAGCAATTTGGAATATTATTGAAAGGGAAACAGGGCAACCAAGAGCACAGGAAGACTTAAGTGCCATAAAACTGAATGACAAGTGTACTAACAAACAATCATAAATTGAAAATATTTTCAATAATCATTTTTTAAATGTTGTGGAGAAAACAGGATCTAGGTCTTCACTAGAAGAGGCAAGTCTACTAATAGAAGAGGCCAGTAGTGAGTGTTGGAATTACAAACCCCATATTTCAGCCAGTACGACGACACCAAGTACAAACAACAAACAAAATAATTAAAGCAGGAGGAACTGCCACATAATATTTAAACAAGGCAAACAAAAGCATATGGAGCTTGTATTGTGCTATTATTTTTACATTCAATTTCATTGTAGAAGTAATAGACATCTTCATGAAGGAACACCTGCTAGATATAGAGCAAAACAATGCTTATTTGCTAGAGGACGGCTATGATGATAATGAGGCTGCCCTTTCTACAACAGTTATTGATACAATGGAAAGGGGATGTGAAAACAAGAAAGTAAGTGATGATTAAACCTGCTATGAAGATTTCATATTGTCAGATACCACTTTGTCCCTGTGTATAACAGAGGAGTATGCACTGATTAGCCAGACCACTTACCTAACAGGTGGTAATGAGATGATCACATAATGCTTTGAAAAGTTCGTCGTTAACACCAGAGTCCTCATGGAAATTGTCAGTAGACATGATGTGTAAAATATGGATCACAGCAGTTTTAATTTAGAAATCATGTCTGTCAATAACATGATGCACAGCTACACAATAATGCCAACAATATCTGAAGATGCACATGCTGTGTCCCAGGTTTTGAGGTGTATTGAAAGCTGACACACAAGCACCAACACCTGCACAAACTGTCAAATAACCATCTGAGCCAGAAAAGAGGGATTGCACTCACAACATGAGCAAGATGAATAGGTGAGCCACAGCGCTTCATATGGGAAGTTTAACACCTAGAAAGGGTTCTGAGGAGCAGTGGGTACTCTACCAGTTCCATAATAAGTGTCACAGAATCAAACACTCAGCAAAAAGACACATTGGAAAAATGAGACTATTTATAAACCGAAAAAGAAGGTTAAAAAGTGTCTCAGATCAGCAAAAGAGAAAAGGGACCCCCTTGCAAAGTTGGTAATAAAGTGCATACCATGTGCATGTGGAAAAATCTATGTCAGAATGACTTGACAATCAATCAGCACCACAATCACCAATCATGGTAATAAAGTGCATACCATGTGCATGTGGAAAAATCTATGTCAGAATGACTTGACAATCAATCAGCACCACAATCACCAATCATATGTGCCATTGCAGGTTGGGGCAGATGGAAAAATCATTGTGGCAGAGCAGGTGTCATGTGAGACTGACCATATAGTAAAATAAGCTGTCATGTAAGTTCTTGCTGTAGAGAAGAGCTATCACACCCACTTCTTCAGGGAATCTATAAAAATGCACAAACATGACAGTAGCTTCAGAAAGAAAGAAGAAAACCTCAAGGTGAATAGATCCTGGATTCCCATGCTGCAGTGAATGTTCATTACATGTAGCAAGGGGAAAAATGACAACAGAAAACCACTTGGACATTGGTGTTCCAGGTATATATAATCTGCAGCCAAGAGCTCAACTCTAGTTCACCACCAGCAATGGACGGAGAAACTTTTAGAATGCAAGCCACTCATACTGGCAAAACATCAGGAGAATGATCAAACAGATATCAGGCTAAGAACTCTAGACAGAAGCCAACAGGAAATTTATCATCAATTAGCCATGAAAGCCTTAAAACTTTGGCATAGTTTATAGTTTATGCACTAGTTAATTACAATTATAAGGTCTCTAATGGTATGTCATATACAAAACAAATACAAAATGCATTTGAAGAGTTCGTTTTTTGTTTTACTCCCTGGACTGGCAATACCAAATTGTCAGGAACCTCTGTTTGGTACCAACTGCAACTGTAAGTATTACAAGGGTTTTGTAATCTAGGATTGATTATAGATTCATTTTCTGGCCACAGAAGCTTGTCAATAAATGTAGAGAATGTAGAAAAGACACTGCAGTTTTTATATTGACAATACCACCAGGCAGAAAAAATTACTGTCAAGCTCTGGATGTTTTTGGCTTTCACATATTTCAAGGTTTTGTCCACATGTTTACCAACTCAATGTAACTTCTGAGTGTCAATATGAACTTCAGCCAGTGCTACAAGTTCCTTCAAATGCAGTCTATTCTTTACTGATAATTATGTGCACCAGAATATTGGCCAGTTGTCCAGAACACTTGGTATCAAAGTGGCTACACCACTGACTAGACAGATAGCTTTGAACATCCAGTTGGATGTTAATTACAATTATAAGGTCTCTAATGGTATGTCATATACAAAACAAATACAAAATGCATTTGAAGAGTTCGTTTTTTGTTTTACTCCCTGGACTGGCAATACTTTGGAAACATGCCTCGATCATTGTGTCAAAGTGTGTGGTTTCTAACATGTAGTTGGTGGCAGAGCAGCCCTCTTCATTTTGAAAATTTTTATGTTGCCATTCACTAATACAGTATAAATGAATGAAAGAAAAGAGTGTGTAATTAAAGAAGTAGTGCAGCACTGTTTAATTACTAACATTGCTGTTGTGCATTATTTTCTTTTGACTGTAAACCTGTCAATGTTATAGTGAAGTACATCTGCAGGAGCTGTGCTGTTATTCAATAGGAGGGCTCTGGTTGTCACTCCACCGTACAGTACTTCATACTTGGGCATTAACCCTAGAACACTAAAGAGGGGAAATGTTACGTTGCTACTAAATCATCAGAAAATGTACTACTCCAAATTTCATTCAAAGCAAATCATAATTTATAGGTTATGTATTAGTTAATTACAATTATTACATCTCCAGTGGTATGTTACATACCAAATTAAGTGTAAAATGACCTATTTTATACCCTACTGCAAACACAAATTTTGTGAAGGTTTAGTGATCTAGGATTAAGTGGGCACAGTGGGATGGAGAAAATGACAAACAAGTAATGCGCATGTGTGTTTCAAAGCTGCACTTTCAGGCCATAACTGTACACTGTCAGAATAATGGCTCAAATTTTTACACAGGATTGATTGTTGGGGCTCTTATCTTGTACATGTGCTTTCTTCGCCTCAAAATACAAAGTCGAGATGGTAATGTTTCCTTGTCAGAGAAGAGATGCAGATGTCTGTGTGCTACTGCACATGCTCTGATGTGACATCATTCCTACAGACACAAGGCCCTAGAGAAAGACATAGTGTGGGACACTGTAGGTCTTACAAGTTCCAGCAGATGGCCCCTCAGCTGGCACTAACTGTGCTACAAGCCTCACAGCACCAAATAAATAGAGGCAAGGACAGAAATAACAAGGGGGGGTCAATATCCCCACCATTCTGTCTGAGCCCTAACCAAGCAACTAATTAAAAGCTGGAACTGGAAGGCTAGTTGAAAAGTGCTATGTTTCACCCATGTGCAGGTTTATATTACTAATGTTGGTTTAGGTGCATTGAAGACTTATCACAAACATGTCACCTTTGATATGATTTCTTACAATTAAATGTCAGTTAATGATGCACTCATAGGGAAGATCCTAATATAAACAATAATATTGTTCTTGGTTGCATGTATTCAGTATGTCTATGTGGTTGGAGACACCGAGTATGAAACTGAAGGAAGTAGGTTCACATCCTGTTGAATGCTGACATTGTTTTTTTCCTTCTTCCCATTTGTAATAGATTCTGGGATCAGCAATAACATTTGTATTCTTCATTGTCACAAATATTTGGCCATTTTATCTGAACATGTTGTGAATTCTGAGGGTGTGGTTAGGCAGAAGGATTGAGAAGAATATGGTAACTAATGTTCAGGGTTTCACATCCCAAGTTGTAGATAAATGCTGCGTGAGCCATCACTGCTGGTATGTATATGGACAATTTCATCTATTGCATGAAGGTTTGCAATCCAGATGAAGTAATAAGGTACCATCCTGACAGATTTGAAACATCTGGATAGGTGGCTGATACTCCTTATTGCATAATACCTGTAAACAGTAAGATTATTAGTATAAGATGAGACACATGGGTTGCAGATCGTGGAGTTTGTAGGGCTCAGATAAAAAATGTATCATACTGACCAGATACAGATGCCACTCAAAAGCGGAGAAAGGATGTACATCATGTTGCCTCAATGGCACTCATGATTAATTAAAAGGAGTGCCTGCTCGGTGGTGTTGACACTACCCCACATATAGTGCACCAAGTAAGCAATCGATTGTGAGATCATTAAGTAAACACTGTATTGGAACTGAAAGTCAGTGTATCATGCCATAATGACAAATGGCTCATTTGTGGGGATGAAATCAAGATGCTCACATACTCATACTACTCACTCAGGTGATAATAAGGGAGTGGATATGTTTATTTGTAAATAGTGTATATGTGTGTGTGAAACAGTACAGACTGCATATCATAGTGAAAATAGGTGCATGTGTCAATGGGATGATTGCACATATTGTGTGTGTGTGTGTGTGTGTGTGTGTGTGTGTGTGTGTGTCTACTGTTAGAGTGTTTTCCAGAAATACTTTTAAAAACTTTGGGTATATATTCCTTATACCCTAACAAGAAAAAAATTCATATAAAGATATGTCCAAAAATCATTTGTTTTAGAGTTATTAGTGAAAGTTGATGTAAAATGCCTTTCCAGGCACAACCCAACAGAGCAACTTTTCCATGCACCCACTTGACTCATTTTATCCTAGATGGTGTTGTGTTGCCAGGGAGACTTGTTACGTGCATTCGTCTGTCTTCAGTTTGTCAATTGTGTACATCTGCTACAGTAATGAGTTAACTGAAAGTACTTCATTCAAGCATGGCAGGATATTCATTTTGTGAGCAGGCAGACATAATTTTAGTGTACAGCTACATGAGTGGTAATGGACATGAGGCTGCATGACTGTATCATACACCATTTGCAGACAGTGGAATCATCCAGAATTTATTTCTGTGGATACATTGCTGATACAGGATTTGTAGCACAACAGACTATTGATCAAGGAAGGCCATGTGTTGCTTGTATGCCTGACCAGAAAGAGCATGTTCTATGGTTTGTTGAAGAAGAGCAAGACAAGTAGTCCTGGTATGGGGTACATCTCCAAGTTCAGGATGGAGGATAATTCATCCAGCAACTCATGCATCTGTAATTTCTTCAACTTGCACAGGACCTTATGCCAACCAATCACCCATCATGGAAGACCTTTTTTGTATGGTTTGTTTCACAAACTATCAATCCATTGTTTGTCTCTTCAGTTTTGTTTACAAATGAGGCAACATTTACCAATTTCCACAACCAACACATATGGGTCAATCACAATCTTCATGCTACACTACAGGCTAGACATTAGCATCTATTTAAGATAAATGCAGTGGTGGCTTGTGCAAAGTTATACCAATGCGCTACAATGTGGTGACCCATAGCCTTTTGTCTTGCAATGGGCTTAATCAGCACTAAATTGAATATGTTAATCTTACATTCACAAATTGAACTGTTTAAATATAATGAAATTATATAATTGATACTTTAACTTGTGCAGAACAAAATAAAATGGAAAATAGTTGGCATCTGTGGAAATCAAACACAGGTCTGCAAAATAGCAGTTTATGGTTTAGACCACTCACCTACAGTGGAGCCTTGACAATACTACTTAAATAATCCCTCATACTGCATGATACATTACATGCAGTTTCAAAGACAAATACTGACCTGGTGCTGTGAGCAATGTAATGCTTGTAGTGCTGGAAAGGATGACACCACATCTGAGAATGAACAATAGAAAGCACACAGCTGTGTCACTTCTCTGAGTTCATTGAAGCATGGCTGACCATCATTTCAGCACTTGACATTGGTTTCTAGTTATCATGGAGATGGCACTATAAAATACATTTCTGTCCATTTTGTTTGCATACTAGAACGCATTTAAAGATAAATGGTGTAATTTTAATGCAATTTCTAGCTTATATTTGAAGAGAAATGGCAACATTTAAGTGTGATATTTACAGTGTGCTCTAGAGCATTAGGACATGATAACCGGCTGCATCTTGATTATTCTGGGGCTGGAACAGCAGGACTGTCCAGTAGGACCATATGTTCTCCCAGCACATCTTACAAGTGCTGTCTACAGGCACTATATTCAGAATACCCCAAAGACCTAATAGAAGTTGTGCTCCTGCAAATAAAAGGAAACATGCAGTTTATGCATGATGAAGCTCCTACACATTTCAGGTACAGTGCTGAGATGCACTGGCTAGTATCTATCATGACAGTAGAGAAGGGCTAGTTCCTTGGCATGCACATTCTGCCAACATAAGTCCTTTGGATAGTTATCCCTGAGGGCACCTTAAACAACTGGTCTATGCAGCAGATAACTCGGGTGTGGAAACTCTTTATCAACGTATCGTGGCAGCCAGTGAAACCATTCAAAACTACCAGGGAATATTTGAAATGGTACAACAGTCCATGATTCAACAATTTCTTGCACATTTAGAAGCAATAGGAGGACATTCTACATCTACATCTACATCTACTTCTACATGATTACTCTGCAATTCACATTTAAGTGCTTGGCAGAGGGTTCATCGAACCACAATCATACTATCTCTCGACCATTCCACTCCCGAACAGCGCGCGGGAAAAATGAACACCTAAATCTTTCTGTTCGAGCTCTGATTTCTCTTATTTTATTTTGATGAATATTCCTACCTATGTAGGTTGGGCTCAACAAAATATTTTCGCATTCGGAAGAGAAAGTTGGTGACTGAAATTTCGTAAATAGATCTCACCACGACGAAAAATGTCTTTGCTTTAATGACTTCCATCCCAACTCGCGTATCATATCTGCCACACTCTCTCCCCTATTACGTGATAATACAAAAAGAGCGGCCCTTTTTTGCACCCTTTCGATGTCCTCTGTCAATCCCACCTGGTAAGGATCCCACACCACGCAGCAATATTCTAACAGAGGACGAACGAGTGTAGTGTAAGCTGTCTCTTTAGTAGACTTGTTGCATCTTATAAGTGTCCTGCCAATGAAATGCAACCTTTGGCTCGCCTTCCCCACAATATTATCTATGTGGTCTTTCCAACTGAAGTTGTTCGTAATTTTACCACCCAGGTACTTAGTTGAATTGACAGCCTTGAGAATTGTGCTATTTATCGAGTAATCGAATTCCAATGGATTTCTTTTGGAACTCATGTGGATCACCTCACACTTTTCGTTATTTAGCATCAACTGCCACCTGCCACATCATACAGCAATCTTTTCTAAATCGCTTTGCAACTGATACTGGTCTTCGGATGACCTTACTAGACGCTAAATTACAGCATCATCTGCGAACAACCTAAGAGAACTGCTCAGATTGTCTCCCAGGTCGTTTATATAGATCAGGAACAGCAGAGGTCCCAGGATGCTTCCCTGGGGAACACCTGATATCACTTCAGTTTTACTCGATGATTTGCTGTCTATTACTACAAACTGCGACTTTCCTGCCAGGAAATCACAAATCCAGTCGCACAACTGAGACGATACCCCATAGGCCTGCAGCTTGATTAGAAGTCGCTTGTGAGGAATGGTGTCAAAAGCTTTCTGGAAATCTAGAAATACGGAATCAACTTGAGATCCCCTGTTGATAGCAGCCATTACTTTGTGCGAATAAAGAGCTAGCTGCGTTGCACAAGAACGATGTTTTCTGAAACCATGCTGATCACGTATCAATAGATCGTTCCCTTTGAGGTGATTCATAATGTTTGAATAAAATATATGCTCCAAAACCCTACTGCAAACCGCCGTGAATGATATAGGTCTGTAGTTTGATGGATTACTCCTACTACCCTTCTTAAACACTGGTGCGACCTGCACAATTTTCCAATCTGTAGGTACAGATCTATCGGTGAGCGAGTGGTTGTATATGATTGCTAAGTAGGGAGCTATTGTATCAGCATAATCTGAAAGGAATCCAATCGGTATACAATCTGGAATTGAAGACTTGCCCGTATCAAGCGATTTTTATTTTGAGTGTTTATTTTGAGTTAATGTGTTGATGAGCTCCAACCACTTATATTGTAAGATTTCATTAATAACTCAAAAACAAAGTATTTTGTGACACATGTTTATGTTAACCTCTTTTCTTTTTTAGGTGTAAGGAACCTGTTCCAAAGGTTTGTAAAATTACTTTTTAAAGTTGGCAGCACTGCACCCGGCAACACGTTTAAGTTCTTGTGTTCCTGTAAAGAAAATTAATTAAGATTGTAATAAAAGTTAGTTTAGTATAGTTTACTCATTAAATACATGTATTAGTGAGTTTTTAAACTTGCTATTAAATGTATCACTTTTCTTTATGTATCTTTTCCAGAAAACATGAAAAAGTTGTAAGTTACATGAACCTAGAAATATATGGGAAATCAATCACAAACGAAAAAGAAATAGCAGATGAATTTAACTCATATTTTATTAAAAATGTTGAAAGTCTCACAGACCACTTTAAAAATAACCGTCTCCCAAACTTAGAACAAAACGACTGAACTGACATGCTGTTATTATTACCAACAACAGATGCACAAATAACTGCAGCAGCTTCATAAGTAAATCACTGTCCCACATAATAAACTCCTCATTCCTCAATGGCATATTTCCTAATAAACTCAAGACCACAAAAATCATACCCATTCATAAAAAAAGAAGTAAAGATGATATCAACAATTACAGGCCAGTAGCAGTACTCTCAGTTTTCAGCAAAATATTTGAATATACTATGGAAGACAGACTAAATTCATTTCTGAAAAAAAGAAAAGTCATATCAGCTACTCGGTTTGGTTTCCAAGGAGGAAAAACCATGACTGACTCAATACAGCAACTTCTGGAGTACACCTTAACACTAGTAGACAAGAAGCTTCCAGTCACAGGCATTTTATTGACCTAACAAAGGCATTTGATATGGTCAATCGCAAAATAAAAAATGTATTCCCATGGAATAAGGGGCACTGGTCATGACTGGTTTGAAAGCTACCTCAAAGACAGAAACTATTATGTCCAAATGAATGTAACCAATCGACCAGGAATTGCTAATACTGTACAGTTATCTACCCAAATTACATGGAGTTCCCCAAGGCTCAGTGTTGGGACCTTATTATTCCTACTTTATATAAATGGCCTACCCTTAAATTTACACAATAACAGAACCTTCCTCTTTGCTGATGATACCACAATTATGATATCCAACTCAAATGAACATCTTCAAGATGCAATAAAAAGGAGCACAGCACAACTAAACTCATGGTTTAATTCAAACAGACTACTCCTAAATATAAAAAAGACAGCTGGTATTACTTTTCACACAGTCCAAAATAAAAACCCACCAGTACCAAATATATCACTGAGTGATGATAAAACCAACTATGTAAAGGAAACCAAATTTTTGGGGGTTACCATTACTGTCACACTTACATGGAAAAGTCATATTGACTTCTTGTTGTTGTTGTGGTCTTCAGTCCTGAGACTGGTTTGATGCAGATCTCCAAGCTACTCTATCCTGTGAAAGTTTTTTCATCTCCCAGTACCTACTGCAACCTACATCCTTCTGAATCTGCTTAGTGTATTCATCTCTTGGTCTCCCTCTATGACTTTTACCCTCCACATTGCCCTCCAATACTAAAATGGTGACCCCTTGATGCCTCAGAACATGTCCTACCAACCGATCCCTTCTTCTAGTCATGTTGAGCCACAAACTTCTCTTCTCCCCAATCCTATTCAATACCTCCTCATTAGTTATGTGATCTACCCATCTAATATTCAGCATTCTTCTGTAACACCACATTTCAAAAGCTTCTATTCCCTTCTTGTCTAAACTATTTATCGTCCATGTTTCACTTCCGTACATGGCTACACTCCATACAAATACTTTCAGAAACGAACTCCTGACACTTAAATCTATACTCGATGTTAAAAAATTTCTCGTCCTCAGAAAGGCTTTCCTTGCCATTGCCAGTCTACATTTTATATCCTCTCTACTTTGACCATCATCAGTTATTTTGCTCCCCAAATAGCAAAACTCTTTACTACTTTGAGTGTCTCATTTCCTAATCTAATTCCCTCAGCATCTCCTGACTTAATTCCACTACATTCCATTATCCTAGTTTTGATTTTGTTGATGTTCATCTTATATCCTCCCTTCAAGACACTATCCATTTCGTTCAACTGCTCTTCCAAGTCCTTTGCTGTCTCTGACAGAATTACAATGTCATCGGCAAATCTCAAAGTTTTAATTTCTTCTCCATGGATTTTAATTCCTACTCTGAATTTTTCTTTTGTTTCCTTCACTGCTTGCTCAATATACAGATTGAATAACATCGGGGAGAGGCTACAACCCTGTCTCACTCCCTTCCCAACCACTGCTTCCCTTTCATGTCCCTCGACTCTTATAACTGCCATCTGGTTTCTGTACAAATTGTAAATAGCCTTTCACTCCTTGTATTTTACCCCTGCCACCTTCAGAATTTGAAAGAGAGTGTTCCAGTCAACATTGTCAAAAGCTTTCTCTAAGTCTACAAATTCTAGAAACGTAGGTTTGCCTTTCCTTAATCTAGCTTCTAAGATAAGTCGTAGGGTCAGTATTGCCTCACGTGTTCCAATATTTTCATGGAATCCAAACTGATCTTCCCCGAGGTCAGCTTCTACTAGTTTTTCCATTCTGTAAAGAATTCACGTTAGTATTTTGCAGCAGTGACTTATTAAACTGATAGTTTGGTAATTTTCACATCTGTCAACACCTGATTTCTTTGGGATTGGAATTATTATGTTCTTCTTGAAGTCTGAGGGTATTTCACCTGTCTCATACCTCTTGCTCACCAAATGGTAGAGTTTTGTCAGGACTGGCGCTCCCAAGGCTGTCAGTAGTTCTAAGGGACTGTTGTCTACTCCCGAGGCCTTGTTTCGACATAGGTCTTTCAGTGCTCTGTCAAACTCTTCACACAGAATCATATCTCCCATTTCATCTTCATCTACATCCTCGTCCATTTCCATAATATTGTCCTCAAGTACACTGCCCTTGTATAGACCCTCTATATACTCCTTCCACCTTTCTGCTTTCCCTTCTTTGCTTCGAACTGGGTTTACATCTGAGCTCTTGATGTTCATACAAGTGGTTCTCTTGTTTCGACATAGGTCTTTCAGTGCTCTGTCAAACTCTTCACACAGAATCATATCTCCCATTTCATCTTCATCTACATCCTCGTCCATTTCCATAATATTGTCCTCAAGTACACCGCCCTCGTATAGACCCTCTATATACTCCTTCCACCTTTCTGCTTTCCCTTCTTTGCTTCGAACTGGGTTTACATCTGAGCTCTTGATGTTCATACAAGTGGTTCTCTTTCCTCCAAAGGTCTCTTTAATTTTCCTGTAGGCAGTATCTATCTTACCCCCAGTGAGAGCAGCCTCTACATCCTTACATTTGTCCTCTAGCCATGTCTGCTTAGCCATTTTGCACTTCCTGTCAATCTCATTTTTGAGACGTTTGTATTCCTTTTTGCCTGCTTCATTTACTGCATTTTTATATTTTCTCATTTCATCAATTAAATTCAATATTTCTTCTGTTACCCAAGTATTTCTACTAACCCTCGTCTTTTTACCTACTTGATCCTCTGCTGCCTTCACTACTTCATCCCTCAAAGCTACCCATTCTTCTTCTACTGTATTTCTTTCCCCCATTCCTGTCAATTGTTCCCTTATGCTCTACCTGAAATTCTGTGCAACCTCTGGTTTAGTCAGTTTATCCAGATCCCATCTCCTTAAAATCCCACGTTTTTGCAGTTTCTTCAGTTTTAATGTACAGTTCATAACTAATAGATTGTGGTCAGAGTCCACATCTGCCCCTGGAAATGTCTTAAAATTTAAAACCCAGTTCCTAAATCTCTGTCTTGCCATTATATAATCTATCTGAAACCTGTCAGTATCTCCAGGCTTCTTCCATGTATACAACCTTCTTTTATGATCCTTGAACCAAATGTTAGCTATGATTAAGTTGTGCATATTGATATAACCTGCACCAAATTGAGTAAATTATGTGTCATGATTCGACAAATAAGGAATATTGTTAATACCACCACCCTCACATCAATGTACTATGCTCTTTTCCACTCTGTATTAAGCTAAGGAATTATCTTTTGGGGCCACAGTGCAGTAGCAGTGAGGCTGTTTAAACTCCAAAAAAGAAAAACTAGTTAGAATAATATTATTGAAACAGCAGAAAGAATCTTGTAAACCACTGTTCCAGAATCTGAACATATTACCCCTCCCATGTCAGTACATACTGGACCTACTATGTTTCTCCAAGAAAAATATTAGCAACTTAGGTATAAACTCAAACTGGCACCAACATGATACAAGGCCAAAGAACTCTCTATGAGTAATTCCCCATTCAACAAAACTATACAGTAAAGATTTCAAATATATGGCAGTAAACCTCTTCAGTCATCTCCCAATAGAAGTGGAGACCGAGCGAGGTGGCGCAGTGGTTAGCACACTGGACTCGCATTCGGGAGGACGACGATTCAATCCCATCTCCAGCCATCCTGATTTAGGTTTTCCGTGATTTCCCTAAATCATTTCAGGCAAATGCCGGGATGGTTCCTTTGAAAGGGCACAGCCGATTTCCTTCCCAATCCTTCCCTAACCCGAGCTTGCGCTCCATCTCTAATGACCTTGTTGTCGACGGGATGTTAAACACTAATCACCACCACCCAGAAGTGAAGAACATTACATAAGTGAAGGATTTTAAAGTAAAACTACGGTCACTCCTAATTAAACACTGCCTCTACAGCATACAGGAATTCCTCGAAAACAACCTGCTATAAGGAACTGCTCAACAAAAACATCAGATAATGGATCCCAAACTATTGACCTTATGTAACATAACTTAATGTAAGTTTTATTATTATAAATGCTAAATTCTGGTACAGGATAAATATAAGACCTAAGTACATTACACATGTGATATAAATATGTAATCATTTTATAGATTCATGGACATGTACCTCTTCTTATAAATGCCTAATATGTATCAAATGACCTGTCCTATATCATGATGTGCATTTCTGTGCAATGTATGATTCAGAGGATCAAAATAAATAAATAATCATATTTCTGTCTACATTTTGGTGCAGTTAACTTAGAGAATCCTCTTTAATTTTTTTTTTTTTTTTTTTTTTCAGAAACTTAAGAAGAGCATGTCCATTCATTATGAAGTTAAATTTCTGGGAAGTAGGTGCTTAGTGTAAATCATAAGTTGTTTGATCTAGAAACTTTTACACTAGTAGTTTGCTTACATGCAGTTTACTCACATTGAAGTTACATTAAAATCTACATTCTATAGTGAATTTGTTAATTAATAGATGCTTCAGTCAAATGAGTCTGAGTTCTTGTTGCAAGCAGAAATAATTAACTTTTTTCATTAGATCATACACCTGAAGCAATAGATTGCAGGCCCAATTTTTGCGTTATGTACATAATGTAACAAAAATTTTGTAGTGTTAAGTGTGTTAAGCAATATGATTCCATTTTCAAGCATGTAATGTGTGTTGTAATGTGTGATAAGAGTGGATATTACTGTAGTATAGACAGAGAGGAAGTACTGCATGTAGGCTGTGGGGGAAAAAATAAAAATATAAAAAAAAAACTGAACAGATGGCAAAGATTAGTGTCCTCCAGGCTGAATTACAACATATGAAATTCGAACTACACTACTGGCCATTAAAATTGCTACACCAAGAAGAAATGCAGATGATAAACGGGTATTCATTGGACAAAAATATTATACGAGAACTGACATGTGATTACATTTTCACGCAATTTGGGTGCATAGATCCTGAGAAATCAGTACCTAGAACAACCACCGTAATAATGGCCTTAATATGCCTGGGCATTGAGTCAAACAGAGCTTCGATGGCTTGTACATGTACAGCTGCCCATGCAGCTTCAACACGATACCACAGTTCATCAAGAGTAGTGACTGGTGTATTGCGACAAGCCAGTTGCTCGGCCACCATTGACCAGATATTTTCAATTGGTGAAAGATCTGGAGAATGTGCTGACCAGGGCAGCAGTCACACATTTTCTGTATCCAGAAAGGCCCGTACAGGACCTGCAACATGCGGTCGTGTATTATCCTGCTGAAATGTAGGGTTTTGCAGGGATCGAATGAAGGGTAGAGCCACGGGTCGTAACACATCTGAAATGTAACTTCCACTGTTCAAAGTGCCGTCAATGCAAACAAGAGGTGACCAAGACGTGTAACCAGTGGCACCCCATACCATCACGCCAAGTGATACGCCAGTATGGCGATGACAAATACACGCTTCCAATGTGTGTTCACCACGATGTCGCAAAACACGGATGCGACCATCATGATATGTAAACAGAACCTGGATTCATCTGAAAAAATGATGATTTGCCATTCGTACACCCAGGTTCGTCATTGAGTACACCATCACAGGCGCTCCTGTCCTTGATGCAGTAACAAGGGTAAATGCAGCCATGGTCTGTGAGCTGATAGTACGTGCTGCTGCAAACGTCATTCAACTGTTTGTGCAGATGGTTGTTGTCTTGCAAACGTCCCCATCTGTTGACTCAGGGATGGAGACGTGGCTGCACAATCCGTTGCAGCCATGCGGATAAGGTGCCTGTCATCTCAACTGCTAGTAATACAAGGCCATTGGGATCCAGCACGGCGTTCCGTATTACCCTCCTGAACCCACCGATTCCATATTCTGCTAACAGTCATTGGATCTCGACCAACGCGAGCAGCAATGTCACGATACCATAAACCGCAATTGTGATAGGCTACAATCTAACCTTCATCAAAGTCAGAAACGTGATGGTACACATTTCTCCTCCTTACACGAGACATCACAACAATGTTTCACCAGGCAACGCCGGTCAATTGCTGTTTGTGTATGAGAAATTGGTTGGAAACTTTCTTCATGTCAGCACATTGTAGGTGTCACCACCAGCACCAACCTTGTGTGAATGCTCTGAAAAGCTAATCATTTGCATATCACAGCATCTTCTTCCTGTCGGTTAAATTTTGCGTCTGTAGCACATCATCTTCATGGTGTAGCAATTTTAATGGCCAGTAGTGTAAATAGGCCGAAGGGAGGAAAAGATCATGGGAACTGGGTAAAGAAGGGGGAAAGGGGAACAGCTCTTCAACATTTGAGCTTACAGTATCGAATAATTTTGACTTGTTATCTGACGTAGGAAGGGAAGAACCTCATCCAAGTATAGGTTACAGTAGGGTGCAGCAAACTTCTAGCAAGGAATCTAAGTGTAGTTCAGTACCAAAAGAGAGTAGGGAAATAAAAAAAAGAGTCTTGCTGCTAGGTAGTAGCCATGGAAGTAGTGTAGGCCAGATGGTACAGGACAAGTTAGGAAAGGGTACCGAGCCACAGGTATTATGTAGCCAAGTGTTGGCCTTAGCCATCACAGAGGATCACATTATTTTAGTAGGTGTAATGAGGAACAGCCTAGCTAAGGACAGTAATTATAGAATGAGGGGTGACCTGGATGAAATATCAGTAGTAACTATACACAAATGTAAGATTTGTGGAGGTGGTTAACGACCTGGGTTAATGATGCTGGGAGCCATGTGTACACTGAGTTGAACAGCCTGCTGCTGACTGTAATGAAACCTCATATGAGTGCAATGCCTCTTACTACAGTTGAGAGATGGGGATGTACTAGACATGGCCTACACCTGAATCAGAGAGGGAAAGATAGGTTGGGTGAGCTTCTTGCAGAAAATGTATGGGGAACCGCAATCGCAAAAGGCAAGTTTCCTGTGATTACTTTTGTCAGAGAGGTAGTTTTTTTTAGGTTAGAATCACAACTAAGGAACCCTGTTTTGTAAGAAATCACAATAACAGAAGAGCCCCACAAAACACTTAAGACTGCACAGAAAAGTAATGTTAACTTTTTTCATCAAAATATTAGAGGATTGAGTAATAAGGCAGAAGCACTTCTTGTCTGTTTCAAAAATTTAGAGAGATCTGAAAAGATAGACATCCTGTGCCTATCTGAGCACAACAAAATCACAGAGTTAGATAAGTTACACATTTTACACATGCAGAACTAGCATGGGATAAGGAAGAGTTGTTACATATATTAAGAGAGATCACATGTTCAAAAACATAGAGACAAGTAGATTATGTAGTGATCAGCACATAGAAGTGTGTGCTTGTTTATTAATGCTGAAAAATAGTTCACATTTAATTGTAAATGTTTATAGATCCCCACTGTGAAATTTTGAACTGTTTATGAAAAGCCGGAAATCTTACTGGGATCCTACAATTTGATATCAGTAATCAACCTTCCAACACAGATGGATGAAGACAGTAGATGTGTAATTGATAATGTTTTCTTTGATGAAGCTCAAAGCAAGAATCTAACCATTTACCCACTACCAAATGCTCTCTCTCTCTGATGATGATGCACACTTATTTAAGATAAATAAAATAGAGTGTTACAGTATGGATACTCCTCACTGGAAATCACTTACAATAATATTAATGTCTCCATGACAATTATTTTAAATAATAGTTTACAAGAGATGATCTAGGATGGAATTTATAATGAATCAAAGTCTAACATAAAATTTAATCTATTTCATGATCAGTTCATATCATTATTTGAAAACAGCTTTCTGCATAAGCCAATCAGATGGACATTAAACAGCCATATACAAAACTATGGGATCACTAGAGGGATTAAAATATCTTGTGAAAGGAAAAGGGAAATGTATCTGTTGGCAAGAACAAGTAGAGCTCCTGCAGTAGCTGCACACTACAAACACTATTCAAAATTACTAATAAAAAGTATTAAAAAGTCAAGGAATATGCATATAATGTCAGAAATCAGTAATTATGACAATAGACTTAAGGCTGTGTGTAATACAGTGAAACAAGAGACAGGACTACCAGTCACAGAATGTGATAACATCACTACTGAACTGCATTGAAGGGATATAAATTATGGGTCACAGGTAGCAAATTCACTGAAAGAAAAGGAATCACAGCACCAAAAATTAATTAATGTAGAGTAATGAAATTTCTGATATACATTTGTCTAGGTAACATATTTACACAATTAACATTACAACATCACAGTTTGTGGTAAGCACAAGAAAAGCAATTGCAAATGTGAAATGCTGGTACATTAGCAACCAGTGGTACTGCTACAATGTTGAATGCGAGCATACAAATGTGCATACATTTTGTTGTACAGGTGCTGGATATCAGTTTGTGGGATGGAGTTCCACACCTGTTGCACTTGGTCAGTCAATACAGGGCAATACATGGACAGTTTGCTGTTTGTGGATGAGGCTAGAATTGTCATCAAACAATGTCCCATATGTGCTCAATTGGAGACAGCTCTGGTGATCAAGCAGGCCAAGGCACCATGTCAGTACTCTGTAGAGCATGTTGGGCTACAACAGCAATATGTGGGTGAGAATTATCAAGTTGGAAAACACCCCATGGAATGCTGTGCATGAATGGTAGCACAACATGTTGAATCACCAGACTGACATACAAATTAGCAATCAGGGTGCACGGGATAACTATGAGAGTGCTCCTTCTGTCATAGACTATACATCTGGGAGTAGATCTAGTGTGTCTAGCAAACAAACAGGTGGATTGCAGATACTTAAACCTAACTAGCCTAAGGACATCACACACATCCATGCCTGAGGCAGGATTTGAGCCTGCGACCGTAGCGGTCTCACGGTTCCAGACTGCAGCGCCTAGAACCGCACGGCCACTTCGACCGGCATTCTAACCAACACACAGCCATTATTGACACTGAGGTAGACCCAACCTTCAACAGAAAATACAACAGACCTCCAACCTACCCTGCAATGAGCTCTTGCTTGACACAACTGAACTCCCATATGGCAGTGGTATATGGTAAGTTGAATACATGATAAGGGGCATCTGGCTTGGAGCTATCCTTGAAGTAACCAATTTGTAACAGTTCACTGTGCCTCTATGATGCCAACTGCTGCTCAAATTGCTACTACAGACATATTACAATGCTGAATGCAGTGGTCTTCCCTCTTGGTTAAGTCATGTTACTGTCCAGGGCCCAGTCTTCTTGTGTCCATACATTCTCGTGTCCACCACTGTCAGCAATCATGTGCAATGGCTACATTCCTGCCAAGTCTTTCTGCAGTATCACAGAAGGAACATCCAACTTCTTGTAGCCCTATTACACAACCTTGTTCAAACACAGTGAGGTGCTGACAATGGCATCTTTGTCACCTTAAAGGCATTCTTGGCTAATATCAACTCACTTGACCAATCCCAAAGGTAATTGACACTCATGACTTTTACAGTGTATGTTTAAAGCAAACCTGATTTGCATCCTCAGAGTGGCACTACTAGAGCCACTCTTAAGTAACTGGTTCAAAATTAGAATAGAGATTAATTTTCAGATGCAGAAACACACCTACCAACATTTGTTTATGTCACACAACTTCTTCTTCGTGTTGCCTTTTTTCCATCAGTGTATATTTAATAATCATTTCTTAAATATAGTAGAAATTAGAGGGATAAACAGTTCAAGAGAGAAACAAAAGCAGTACACTGAAAAAGCAACTGTCATAAAATTCAGTCATGTATATGTATCACAAGCTTCTCCTTCTGCAATTAAGAAAATTATACTTTCTCTCAAACATAAAAACTCATCTGATTTTGATGGTGTTTCCAATAAAGTAATAAAGATTTATTCCCCTGTAATAGGTACTGTCTTATCTGAAGTATGTAATGCATCACTGATTCAAGGCATTTTTCCAGAGAGACTGAAATATACCGTTGTTGAACCTGTCTTTAAGCAACATGACAGGAGAGATATCAATAACTACACACTTGTTTCACTGCAGACATCATTTTCCAAAATTTTTGAGAAGGTGATGTATTCTAGAACAGTATCTGACTTGAGTGATAATGATATCCTCAGCAAGCAACAGTGTAGCTTTCAAGAGAGTTGCTCTACTGAAAGTGACATTTACATGTTCACTCACCAAATTTTAGAAGCATTAAATAGAAAAAACAGCACAAGTAAGTAGCAGCAATTACTATGTCCTGTGACCTATCTAAGGCATTTTACTGTGAATCACAATATTCTCCTAGATAAACTGAGGTTTTATTGCGCTGATGGTATAGCCAACCAATGGACAACGTCATAGCTAAGCAAATGCATGGAGAAATTTGTACTTAGTAATTCAATCAATATAATCAGGGGAAATTCTTATGACTGGGGAGAAATCATGTATGTGCTTCTGCAAGGCTCAATCTTATGTACACTATTGTTCCTCATACATGTAAAGTGACTTCCGTCTAATATAAAACAAATAGAATTAGTTCTTTTTGCAGATGACACGAGCATTGTAATCATCCAAGCATACATACAGAAACAGAAGAAATGGTCAATAATGTTCTTAAAAGTATTATGAGTAGTTTTCTGTGTACAGTCTCACCTCCAATTTCAAAAAGATACAACATATTCAGTTCACAACAACTAGGGATGTAACACATGGGGGACGGAGAGAATGAGGAATAATGACTAGGGAGAAAATGTCAAAAAATTTTGTGGTCAATATTGATGAGAACTGGAACAAGAAAAAAACAAATTTTGGAACTCCAAAATAACTCAGTTCAGCCACATTTGCACTTAGAATCACTGCAAATCTTGTGGAGAGACAAATCAGTAAGTTTGCATATTTTCATTCAATAATCTCATATGGAATAATGTTCAGAGGTAGCTCATAAAGAAAGAAAGTCTTTATTCTTCAAAAATGTGCTGTAAGAACAAACTATGGCGCTCACTTATGATCATCTTGTAAATATCTGTTTAATGTGTTGGGCATTCTAACTGCTGCTCGCAGTATATTTATTCACTCATTTTTGTAAAATGACCTGTTCCGCATCATTATGATTTATTGTGCAAATGATCCATGAAACATGAACCCAACTAACTAATTAACTAATCTTGTATATTTTGTGTACATGTCTGATGATGGTGTGTGTGTGTGTGTGTGTGTATGTGTGTGTGTGTGTGTGTGTGTGTGTGTGTGTGTGTGTGTGTGTACTGCATAGCCAACAAAATCTTTAGTTTTTAATGTAATGTATTTCCCATGCTAGGTATGTCCTTACAACACCAAAATCTTTTTCCATTACAATAAATGCATAACAAATGATATTGCAATAACTGAATTGTAAAAAAAAAAAATTCCATTGCAGTAAGTGAGAAAGAATATTAACTGTAAATGCTTCCATTGCAAACATGTTGAATTGTATACTATAAGTTACTATTACAATAAAAAGTATCCCTGTAAAAAAAAAATTGCTGCCAGAAAGTATTTTAAAATCTGAGTGTCTCTAACATTGTAAACAAGCACCTATTGTATAAAATAAAAATAAAAATACTGTAAATGAATTTTTTGCTCTATTTCCTTGATTTTATTCAAAGAACACTTTCAATCCTCAAAATAAAAATAAACAAATAAAAAAGTCAGCACTGTTGTAATGCGTATAAATATATATAAGAAAGGTGCAAGTTATGAGTATTTAAATGACATGAGTGTAAAATTGATGAAATAAAGGAGGGGAAAATAAATGGCAGCCACTTTTTGAGTATTAAATTGTAGAAGGATAATTGGGTAATAACTGGTGAGACTACTCACCCTCGAATTTCCTGCTATTTTCACTTATGGCAATTGGTGTAAAATCCTTGGTAGTCATTTTTAGGACATAAATAATTATAATTCAGCAATAAATAATGGTGACAAGTCATTAGTTGGTTAATAAACAATAGTTACAGATCATTAGTAAAATTGATACTTTAAGTGGCTCACTTGTAGAGAATAATGGACACCTTGAGCCAGAGATGATGTTGACCCTTGGTTGTAGTATCTGGCAACAATGCAACCTTCACACTTGACATTTGAGAAGTCTGCCAACAGTACAGAATGGGCTCATTCTCTGTATGGCCCACTATTGCTGCTTATTATGAACTGTGAATTTCTTACAGAAAATTACAAATCCATTCTAACAACTGCGACAATGCTTCATAAGCCCCACAACTTGATTAGAAGCCACTTGGGAGGAACAGTGTCAAAAATCTTGTGGAAACCTAGAAATATTGCCACAAGCTTTCATACATGCATTGCAGTGTAGTAGTAAGCATTATTCGCTGGCATGCTGCAGGCCACTGGTTCAAACATAGCCACAAGCAATTATTTATTAATTTTTATTTGCCATTTCTGCAACATTCTTGAAATATCTTATGCTTGTAATATTTGTAAATCTGGAATTTTTGATGACTCTATAAATACTTGCACTCTGGAATATTCAATGTTTTTGTGTAAAGAACTGCTTTCTCTGTCCTGAAGTCAGTTCTGGTTGTATGTTGGTTCAGTAATAAACACGTTTTCAGTTCTCAGGGTTTGTACTTCAATGATGACCCAGCCTTCAGATTTGGACTTGATTGTGGTTACAACATGACATGGTTTGGTGGAGGGGCTAGGTACTTCAAAACATCTTCAGCACCATGGTGTCAATCAGGCAGCCTAAAAACCATTGTCTACACAGACAGGAACTGGAATACACAAGCAGTAGATTCTTCCTAAGATCCACATATTCAGCAAACAAATAGACTCAAAATCAGCAGTAAGTCAACTATGCATCAGTTATCCATCAGTATTTTTTGGAAACACTGACAAAATGACTGAAAGAATTTGACAAAGTCACCAAATACAACAGATGAAAGTACTCCATGGATGACAGTTTCCAAGATGACAGGATATCTCCTTGACATCATCACTGATGGCCAACCAGTCCAGGCACTATATGCCTCAATGGCTTCTTTTTCTGTAATGTTTAATGCTTATCATCAGCAGCAAAAGAAGACTACATTCTACAATATGAAAGTGAGTGTGCTGGTGGTCATAAATGGGAAATGTGTCCAGCCAACAGGATTGTCATTTTAACAGTATGTAGGCAGTATGTAGGCACTCAGATGAAACTTCTTGCAGACATAAAAAGCAGTAATAGCCTTTGGAAGATCAGAGCCCCATACTGAAGAAGCTATTCCAACAAGCATACATAACAAAGACTCATATGGGTGGTTGTTTGCAGTTGTTATTGTTACACCACCACCATCAATGAGACATGTTCCAGTAGCAAACCAAGATGGACAGCTAAAATGTGAATCCTTTGTCGATGGTACAGAGCAGCTCAGGCTCACAAAAGAAATCTACACACCAAAAATGATTATAAACAGTATGGGTAGCCAAGGAGAACTTTGAATCACTAACTGTCACATGCAGACATAACTCATCCTTAAATTAATGTGTGTAATGACAACTGAACCAGTCTAGGAAGGGCAACTTAGTGTCGTCAATGAAGAATTGTGATCTGCTAAAACTACAACCACAGGCAATGCAGGGGAGGAAGCTGTTATCAAATTTCCAATAGGATCTGGCTTGACTGAGGAACAACACTGATGACACTAGTCTGGACAGGAGGAAAGACAGACGAAGTGGTCAATGATAAAATACTGTAGCAATACTGAGGACAATCCACCAATTAGTCAGCACTCATATGGAGTGATGCTGGATGACCATTGGATAATCCAGGAAAAAGTGGAGAAGATACGTCAAGATGACATCAGTCAACCTGCAGACCTTGATCCACTCTGTATATCCTTATGAAGAAGAAGAGCCACACATTGTATTTCTGCATCCTCAACTGATAACTGAACAAAATCATGAATATAGATGTCTATCCAAGTGTATTCATGACCATGGATTAATGACACCCTGGACTTCTTAAAAGGAACAAAATATGTCTCAGCTATGTCTACTGGCAAATGGAAGTTAATGAGGCTGACCAGGAAGAGACTGTCTTCTTAACTCCTGATGGGCACTATGAGTTCAGAGTTATACAATTTGGACTATGTTATGCTCCAGTACCTTTTGAACATATGATGGAAAACCTGCTTTGAACATTAAATGGGGGGTATGTCCTTGATATGTGGATGACATTTTTATTTTTCCTTTTTTGAAGACATTTAAAGATCATCAAAGATGCCTGACAACCATGTTGAAGTGTCTTCAGACTGCAGGCCTTCACCTGAATCTGCAGAATTGTCTCTTTGTTGCCCAAGAAATAAAATTCTTGGCGTACCTCGGTAGTCATATACACTGGTTTGCTCAACAAATGATCCATACTCAAAGACTGGAAAATTATACAGGTCACACTCATATTCAAGAAAGGTAGTAGGACTAATCCACTAAATTACAGGCCCATCTCATTAACATTGATATGCTGCAAGATTTTGGAGCATGTATTATGTTTGAACATTATGAATTACCTCAAAGAAAACCGTCTATTGACACACAGTCAACACGGATTTAGAAAACATTGTTTTTGTGAAACACAACTAGTTCTTTACTCGCATGAAGTGTTGGATGCTACTGATAAGGGATTTCAAATTGATTCCATATTTCTAGATTTCTCGAAGGCTTTTGACACTGTACCACACAAGCGGTTTGTAGTGAAATTGTGTGCTTATGGAATATCATTTCAGTTATGTGACTGGATTCATGATTTCCTGTCAGAGAGGTCACAGTTTACAGTAACTGATGGAAAGTCATCAAGTAAAACAGAAATGATTTCTGGTGTTCCCCAAGGTTGTGTCATAGGTCCTTTGCTGTTCTTCATCTACATAAATGATTTGGGAGACAACCTGAGCAGCTGCCTTAGGTTGTTGCAGATAATGTTGTTGTTTATCAAATAGTTAAGTCATAAGAAGATAAAACAAATTGCAAAACGTTTTGGAAAAGATATCTGTATGGTACAAAAATTGGAAATTGACCCTAAATAATGAAAATTGTGAGGTCATCCACATAAGCGCTAAAAGGAATCAATTAAACTTTGGTTACACAATAAACTAGTCAGAACTAAAGGCCATAAATTCAATTACATATCAATTACGAACAACTTAAATTGGAAGGAACACACAGACAATGTTGTGGGGAAGGCTAATCAAAGACTGAATTTTATTGGCAGGATACTTAGAAAATGTAACAGATCTACTAAACAGACTGCCTACACTACGCTTGTCCATTCTGTTTTAGAATACTGCTGTGTGGTGTGGGATTCTTACCAGATAGGATTGGTGGAGTACATCAAAAAAGTTCAAAGAAAGGCAGTACGTTTTGTATTATCATGAAATAGGGGAGAGACTGTCACTGAAATGATGCAGGATTTGAGGTGGATATCATTAAAACATTGTGACAGATTCTACTCATGCAAACTTTCTCCTCTGAATACACAAATATTTTGTTGACACCGACCTACATAGGGAGAAACAATCACCATAATAAAATAAGGGACATCAGAGCTCGCACAGAAAGATTTTGTTGTTCATTTACTCTGCACGCTATACAAGATTGAAATAATAGAGAATTGTGAAGCTGGTTTGACAAACCGCCTGCCTGTTACTTAAATGAGATTTGCAGAGTATCCATGTAGATGTAGATGTAGATGTAGATGAATGATGGTGGAGTCTGTTCCAATCCAGAGAATAAAAGATCAGTCAGATTTCTCAACTCAGCATATTCATGATGTGAGACATTTTCTCAGAGAGTGTGCCTACTACTGGCAGTTGATAATGGAGATCTATATCAAGGCATATTCCTTGCAAGAAATATTTCAGGGAGATGCTAAATTTTCCTGGAATGAGGTGCAAGAAAGATATTTCCTTGTCCTTAAAGTGACACTAAAATCTTCTCCAGCTTTGACAAAGTACGATGGTAATGCTAAGACAGAATCTCACACTGTTGTTTGCTGTTTTTGGATAGGGGCTGTTTTATCACACATTCAGGAAGGTGCCAAAAAGATGATAGCTTATGCTTCCAGAGTACTCTCCAAGTCTGAGGTGAACTATTCTACAACTGAGAAAGAGTGCCTTGCAGTTGTGGTGGTGATCAAAAAGTTCTGGCAGTATTTATTTGACAGAACATTCACTGTAGTGATAGATCACCATTCTCTGAGCTGGCTGACAAGCCTGAAGGATCTATTGGATTGACTGGCAAGATGAGCTATGATGCTTCAGGTGTACATCACAGTGGTATATAAAAATGGAAGCAAACATAAGGACACTGATTGCCTTTCAAGTAATCCTTTGGTGGAAAACAGCAGTGTGAACAAAATGTCAATTATTTCTGCATTAAACAACACTGATTCTGAACAGAAGGAAAAGCCAGTATAACTGAAAATCATAGAAACCATGAAAAATGAGGACTTCAATTAATAAACAGAACACTATATAAGAGGATCTAAGATCCAATGGGGAGGAATGGGAGCTCATCATCCCAGCACATCTGTGCCCAGTGATCCTCAGGTATATCCAAGATATTCCAACATCTGGTCCCTGGGATTCATGAAGACTGTAGTCTGAATTAAATGCCGGTATCATTAGTCAGGTCTCTACAAATCCTTTAAACCCTATGCAAATCATTGTAAAGAATGACAACAATGGAAGCACATGCTGCAATTACCTCTGGTGCATCTGGTACCAATCCTGGCTGCAGCAGCATCATTCCACAAAATTTGGATAAACCTCATTGCAATGTTCCCGAAGTCGACAAATTAGAATCGTCGGATGATAGTCTGCCTCACTACTTCACTCACTACGGTGTCACTGTAGCTGTGCTGACTGGCAAAGATCTGGAAATTGCAAAGTTACTTCTAGAAGACATCATTTTGAAGCATGGCACATCCCTTGTGGTGGTCTCTGATCAGGTAAAAGTTTCCAGTCGAGACTAGTATCAGATGTAATTTCACATTGCAACATCATGCACAGGATTACAACTGCAAACATTCCACGGATGAATGACCTCACAGAATGCATTAACAAGGCATTGGAAAATGTGTTCTCTGTGTATGTTGTCCAACAGAGAGACTGCAATATAATACTGTTCATTTTGACATTCACATACAAAACTGCAAAGCAAGACACTACAGGCTTCACACTGTTCTTTCTGCTCCATGATAACAACACGAGCAGAAACAATGGACACATTGTTCCCTTTTCAAATGTATGATACTCAGGATGACTATGTCAAACACCTCATCACCAGGACTCAATAAGCAATGCAGCTGGCTTGCATAGGCACTGTAGACACCCAGGAGAAAGAACAAGAGTGCTGTAAAGCGTTAACACTGGCCAGTGAGATACAGCTCAGGAGACCTGTTTTCACTCCTGTGCAGAAACTGAGACTCTCTGAAAAGTTATTGAAGATCTACTTCAGGTAGTATCACATCCTTTGTCACTTGTTGAGAATCATGTATGAAGTCAATGATTATGACCCTTCATCAAGAAGACAAAAGTTCAGAGACATCATCCATGTCAGCCATATGAAACTGTACTATAGACTAGAGGTGCAGATCAGTGACAGAAGTTTCAAGGAAACTGTAGACAAACCATTGAAAAGCTTCAATGGCAGAGGAGACCTTCAATTTTCATCATAGTGAAGAGTATGTAGCAACACATACAGTGCCACCACACAGAGGAACATTAATGAGATTTAGATCCTGGGTGATGTAGTCACCTCCACCTAGGACAATCAAAACAACAAGTCACTGTTTCTCCAGAAGATGGAGTAACGCAGAAAAGTCTCATGCATGGAGTGTTGTGTAGTGGTTGGTGTCACTGGTTCAAACCCAACAATGAGCAATTATTTGTTACTACATATTAATCATTTCTGAAAATTTCTTGAAATATCTTATTTTTGTAATGTCTGTAGATTGGAAATATTTTATGATTGTTTAAGTACTAGCAGTCTAGGACATTCAATTTTTTTTATAAGTAGCTGCACACTCTGTCTTGGACATCAGTTTTTTCTGGCTGTATTTTGATGTCTGTTAGATTAGGGATTAGATTAGATTAGATTAGATTAATACTTATTCCATAAATCATGAATATAATGATGTGGAATGTGTCAGGTTAATAAAAGATGTCTGTACAAGATATTACATTACACAAAATATTGCATGACACCAATGTTTAGGTTGGTTTTTTTCCTCTCCCTTAATTTATATCTAAAAATTCAGCCAAATAGTAGAAGGAGTTGTCATCTAGAAATACTTTTAATTCATTTTTAAATTTTGGTTGGCTATCTGTCAGGCTCTTGATGCTGTTTGGTAGGTGACCAAAGACTTTTGTGGCAGCATAATTTACCCCTTTCTGTGCCAAAGTCAGATTTAACCCTGCATAGAGAAGATCATCCTTTCTCCTGGTGTTATAGCTATGCACACTGCTATTACTTTTGAAGTGGGTTGGATTATTAACAACAAATTTCATAAGTGAATATATATATACTGTGAGGTTACTGTGAGGATCGCTAGATGCTTAAATAGATGTCTGCAGCATGACTGTGGGTGGGCTCCAGCAATTATTATGATTACACGTTTTTGAGCAATGAATACTTTTCTACTCAATGATGAATTACCCCAGAATATGATGCCATACGAAAGCAGTGAATGAAAGTAGGCAGAGTAAGCTAATTTACTGAGATTCTTATCACCAAAATTTGCAATAACCCTAATAGCATACGTAACTGAACTCAGACGTTTCAGCAGACCATCAATGTGTTGCTTCCAGTTTAACCCCTCATCAATGGACACACCTAAAAATTTTGAAAATTCTACCTTAGCTACAGACTTCTGTTCAAAGTCTATATTTATTACTGGAGTTGTACCATTTACTGTACGGAACTGTATATACTGTGTTTTATCAAAATTTAAAGAGAGTCCCTTTGCTGAGAACCACTTAATAATTTTGTGAAAAACATCATTTACAATTACATCACTTAGTTCTTGGTTTTTGGATGTTATTACTATACTCGTATCATCAGCAAAAAGAACTAACTTTGCACCTTTATCAGTGGGGAATGGTAAGTCATTAATGTATATCAGTAACAGTAAAGGACCTAAGACCGAACCCTGTGGGACCCCGTACTTGATAGCCCCCCAGTTTGAGGAATCAGCTGTTGTTTTAACATTACATGAACCACTTATTTCAACTAAATGTGCTGTCAGTTCTGAGTGGCCGGCCGCGGTGGTCTCGCGGTTCTAGGCGCGCAGTCCGGAACCGTGCGACTGCTACGGTCGCAGGTTCGAATCCTGCCTCGGGCATGGATGTGTGTGATGTCCTTAGGTTAGTTAGGTTTAAGTAGTTCTAAGTTCTAGGGGACTGATGACCACAGCAGTTGAGTCCCATAGTGCTCAGAGCCATTTGAACCATTAGTTCTGAGTGTTGTACTTCATTGACAACCATGCCTTCAGATTTTGACTTGATTGTAGTTTCGACAAGACAATATGGAAACAATCTGAAATCCCCTAATGACAGCAATGATTATCTGATGTGAATAAAGAGTCAGTGAAAAGTAATGATTCCAGATTTTTTAATGTGAAAACTCTTAAAGCTTTTTAACTAAAACAAACATTATTAACATTCTGTATCTTTACTTTTCTTATCTACATATTTATTTCTGAACATAGTCATCCCAGTGACAAACACATGTCTCCTAACAAGAGACCTGTTTGTTAATATCTTCACTGTAGAATGTTTGAATTTGTTGATGGAGTCACAACCTCACCTCTGCTTGCACTGCTTCACCACTATGAAAGCAAAGTCCTTGAAGATGTTCTCCAAGTTTTGGAAACCTAAGAAAATCGAATGGGGCCTAGTCAGGACTGTAGGGAAGATGATTGATGACAGTGAACCCAGTGTGTCAGATTGTTATAGATGTGGCAGTGCTCAGGTGTGGTCTGGCATTGTCATACTGAAGGAAAGGATGCTCCATGTGGGGATGAACTCTTCAAATTCAATAGTTGATTACAGTGCACTGTTACTGAAGCACCGACAGTTACGTTACACACTACCATGTCACACCCAACAATTCAGAGCCCTGTAGCAGTGGAGGGTTGCAAATATGTAGATATGAAGAATAAAGATGTACAATGTTAATAATGTTTGTTTTAATTAAAAAGCTTTAAGAATTGTCACATTAAAAATTTGGAGCCATAACTTCACAGATTTTCTTTCACTAGGTATTTTGTAATGTTCAATCACAGAATTTTTCCAAAGTGCTCTTGCAAACTGAAGGTCAGTGATATGGGTCTATAATTCACTGGATTACTGTTATTTCCTTTCTTGTGTATTAGTCTGACCCAAGCAACTTTGCAGCCCTTAGGTTGGTTGTTTGATTCAGGGGAGGGGACCAAACAGTGAGGTCATTGGTCCCACCGGATTAGGGAAGGAGCAGGAAGGAAGTCACCCTTGTCCTTTCAAAGGAACCATCCTGACATTTGTTTGAAGTGATTTAGAGAAATCACAGAAAACCCAAATCAAAACAGCCGGATGTGGGTTTGAACCATCATCCTCCCAAATGAGAGTCCTGTGTGCTAACCATTGTACTTCCTCACTCGGTAGCCCTTAGATAGGGATATTTTGTCATGGGCATAGTTGTAAATGACTGCTAAATTTGGAGCTGTTACATCACTGTACTCTGAGAGGAACCTAACTGGTATTCAATCTGGACTGAGAGACTTGCTTTTGTTAAGTGGCTTAAGTTGATTTACTACACTGAGCTTATTATTACTAAGTTACACATCTTGAAAGCTGTTCTTGACTTGAATTCTGGGATAGTTACTGCATCTTCTTTGGCAAAGAACTTCAGCAAACTACATTTAGTAACACCACTTCAGTGGTGCTATCATTGGTAAAATTACCATTACAATCCTCCAGTGAAAGTATTAATTATGTCTTGCTACTGATGTACAGGGTGTCCATGATGTCTGAACATCACTTCAGAAAATCATAACTTGGAAACTATTAGAGATAGAGAATCATGTTTTGTTGTAAGACATTCAGCATCTTTCAGATTTTTTCTCCATTTGACATTTGTTGCACGCTTGACTCAGAGTGCATCACAGTGGTGACAGACCAGGAGAAGGTGCAATGTGTCATCTGATATGCAGAATCCAAATCTGTAACAATGACGCTGCGGAAATATCAATAACAGTTTTTGAGGGCAGGACAAGTGTAACAGTGTAGTTCAAAATCTTTAAAGAGAGGTAGAGTGAAAGACTTTTCTCAAATTGACATCAACCTGTGTCTTAAGCACATGTTGACAGAGTGTAAGCTGCATTTCAGTTCAGCCCCCAGAAGTCAGTTCATCCTGCATCACGTGAATTGCAGGAAGCAAGATAAATTTACCACAAATTGTTACATAAGTGGTTGTCCTTTTTTGTATACAAAATGTCAATGGTCCAAGCACTACAGCCAAAGGCTTATCCTCTGGAGTACGCATTTGCGTGCTCCATTCTCTCCACCACAGATGCTGACAGTGACTACCTGAAAAGGGCCTGTTATTATATGAATGAATATTCCACATTTATGACTCCAAATATCCACACAATGCACATCTGTGATGGCCCAAAGCTTAATATTTTGTGTGCCTAATGCATAGAATGACACATTTACTGAGAGGCGAATGGGCCATGATGGTCTCATTGCATGGCCACCCCACTCTCCGAGTGTCACTCCATTAGATTTATTTTTGTGTGGTTGCATCAAGAACAACACATACACAACACCAGTCAATGACACTGTCACCCTTCATCCACAAATCAGTGAAGCAGTCAGAACTATTTGTGCTGATATTATTGCAACCTTTTACACTTCAAGTGGTCTCCTAAACTAATTGCTCAAACTAATTTTCAGGTAAAGCATTTAATACAGTTTCAGATGTTTTTTTATGCCTACCACTCAACTTTAAACCCATATTTTTGTCAACATATCAAGGGTCAATTGAAGTCACTACCAACTATAAGTGTGTACAAGGAGCCATCTGTTTGGAGGGATTAAGAACAATTAATCAAAATTTTAATTCTCTATTGATTTCTATGCTTGAAGTCTGCTGTTTGTTGAAAGACCATTCTCGCAGTCTGTTCACTGTCCTGGGGTGTGATGCTGGGCTCAGCAAGGTTCTCATGGTAAGGACTGCTGATGGATGGACATCTTACCTGCCTCATTCTCTACATCAAGTGTCACCACAGAAGAATTGTTCCAACCTTTTGGTCCAGTAATAGTTAACATTTTGGAGCTTGATGCCACAACAAAAATTCTGTCAATGGATGCCCTGTAGCTGCCTCTGACTTGTGTCAGCCAGCGCTGTAGACATGGAACTTGTCTGTGCCATCTGGCACATCCTACTTATGTCAATAGCCTGGCGCAATCACACAGGTGTAAGGGAATGCAACTGAACTAGCTACCATGGGCACGGGCCATGCTGAGGTCCTGCTGGTGATGGGCTTCCTTTCTGCCAGCTGGCAGTCTATTGCCTGATGTTTGGCTGCTCTCCTTGCCACTAGCTGCTGTTCCTGTCGCCATCATGATGGCCAGATATTATCACTGGGATCATCTCTGTCTCATTATCACAGTTGCTGCACTGTGGGCTAGCCGAAAGTCATGACTTTCAGTCTGTCATGTTGTGCCACTGCTGTCACTATCACTGTATGTTGCAGCTAATGTGAGTGTTGCTAATGTGTGCCTTTTGTCTCCTGTCACTGATCTTCCAGCAAAAGTTTGTGCCAGCTGAGCAGTACAAAAGATTGCTAACTACACTCCCCATAGTCATCAGTTCTTTCTTTCACATTCATTGTACTTTTGTTAACTGCTACGTTCTAGACCTCCTTTTGCTTGTGATGATGCTTCTGACATGCTCCCAGCACAAAGGTACTGCTGATGACAGTAGCAAAGACTCTGTTGGAGCTTTGAAAGAGCAAGTTTGTAAGCTCAGAATTAAAAATAAGGAGTTAGACAAGCATTTGTCAACTGCAAATAGAATCAGCTGCACAAAGGTCAGATTCAAATGTTCAAGTCACTCCTGATGACCTTAAGACAGCTGAAGCTACTGTGGCTGTCTCACCATCTGCTATTCTGAGCAGCTTTCCAACAGTTACATTTATCCCATCTTTTTAGGGAGATCTAATGAAAATGTGAACAAATTTTTGCATAAATTCTGTGACATGGATCACATTTGCTCGTAGCCAGATGGTTTTCTAGTGAATGTGCCATGACTGAACATGCCAAGAGACTTTTTCAGTTATATTGAATCAGCTGATGCACTGAAAAATGCAAAAATATTTGAAACCCTGATGAAGGGCTTAGCAGAGTGCTAGTCTGATAAGAGGGGAGTCAATTATTACCACAACAAGCTATCTACCTTCAGACAGATGTTGAGAGAAGATTTTGAGATGTTTGCTGATCAGGTCAGAACTATCTTCTGTTGGACCAACACCCTTGGTAGGGATACAACTTGAAATCAAGTACCATTGGAGGAGGCTGAAGCATGAGCAGTGAATGCCTTTACCTGGATAATTAACCCACAAATTGCCAGCAAAGTCAAGATAGGTTTACCAACATCTTTACATGAAGTGATTCACTTAGAACTGTTACATGAAGCAACAATGAGATTCATTTTTACGCTTTAGGCAATAATGAGCCATGACAAATGTTCACAAATGAAGCTATCTGCAGACATTGTAGATGGGCAGGACATACTGCTGAGAGGTGTTGTCTCCATACTACCTTAATGCAGAGAAGTAGGACATGTGGGTGCAATTTGCCCTCAGCCATGAAATAGAGCAAATTGTGGCTGGGATAGCTCCCAGATTTACAGAGGCAATCAGAGACCGAATCAGAGAAGTGGATGGGGGCCACGTGCAGCAACTAAATCTAACCTCTAGCAGGAACAGTAAACCTCATTAATTACTGAGGTTTAGAGGAGATGGATAGTGTGATTGTGAAGGGTAAGATACAAAGGAGAAAGGTGAGGATTTTGATTGAAATAAGCACTCAAGCAAGCTTAGTGTTTTTGTCCCCTGTTGACAAGTAGGCACTAAAGCTGCCCCATCAACTTTTTTATTTATTTATTTATTTATTTATTGTTCCATGGGACCAAATTAAGGAGAAGTCTCCATGGTCATGGAACGAGTCAATACATGAATTTATAACACGATATTAGAAACAGATAAAATGAAATATAAAAAAACATATTCAGGGGACAAGTCGTAAGTTTAAATAAAGAAAATCAACAATGTAACACTGGAATTTGCTTAATTTTTTAGCTCTTCCAGGAGCTCCTCGACAGAATAGAAGGAGTGAGCCATAAGGAAACTCTTCAGTTTAGACTTAAAAGAGTTTGGGCTACTGCTAAGATTTTTGAGTTCTTGTGGTAGCTTATTGAAAATGGATGCAGCAGAATACTGCTCTCCTTTCTGCACAAGAGTCAAGGAAGTGCATTCCACATGCAGATTGGATTTCTGCCTAGTATTAACTGAGTGAAAGCTGCTAACTCTTGGAATAGGCTAATATTTGCTAACAACAAACGACATTAAAGAAAATATATACTGTGAGGGCAATGTCAGAATTCCCAGACTATTGAATAGGGGTCGACAAGCGGTTCTCGAACTTACACCACATATAGCTCGAACAGCCCGTTTTTGAGCCAAAAATACCCTTTTTGAATCAGAAGAATTACCCCAAAAATAATACCATATGACATAAGCGTATGAAAATATGCGAAGTACACTACTTTTCGTGTTGAAGTGTCACTTATTTCAGATACTGTTCTAATGGTAAATAAAGCAGCATTTAGTTTCCGAACAAGATCCTGGACATGGGCTTTCCACAACAGCTTACTATCTATCCGAACGCCTAGGAACTTGAACTGTTCCGTCTCGCTTATAATATGCCCATTCTGTCTGATCAAAATATCGGTTCTTGTTGAATTGTGAGTTAGAAACTGTAAAAACTGAGTCTTACTGTGATTTAGCATCAAATTATTTTCCACAAGCCACAAACTTATTTCATGAACTACATTATTTGATACTGTTTCAATATTACACACAAGATCCTTCATTACCAATCTGGTGTCATCAGCAAACAGAAATATTTTTGAATCACCTGTAATACTAGAAGGCATATCATTAGTATAAATAAGAAACAGCAGTGGCCCCAGCACCGACCCTTGGGGAACGCCCCACTTAACAGTGCCCCATTGGGACTGAACATCACTACCACTCTCAATATTGCGGAGAATTACCTTCTGCTTTCTGTTCTTAAAGTAAGAGGCGAACCAATTGTAAGCTACTCCCCTTACTCCATAATGGTCCAACTTCTGCAGTAATATTTTGTGGTCAACACAGTCAAAAGCCTTCGTTAAATCAAAGAAAATACCTAGCATTCGCAACCTTTTATTTTATCCATCCAAAACCTCACAGGGAAATGAGAATATAGCATTTTCAGTTGTTAAACCATTTCTAAAACCAAACTGAACATTTGACAGCAAATTATGTGAATTTAAGGGCTCCAGTAACTTTGTAGATACAACCTTCTCGATAACTTTAGCAAACACTGATGGCATAGAAATAGGTCTGTAATTGTCAATATTATCCCTGTCTCCCTTTTTATAAAGTGGCTTCACTACCGAGTACTTTAATCGGTCAGGAAACCGACCACTCCTAAAGGAAAAGTTACAGATATGGCTAAGTACTGGGCTAACATACATAGAACAATACTTCAGTATTGTGCTAGATACCCTGTCATATCCATGAGAGTTCTTGGTCTTTAGTGATTTAATTATTAACTCAATCTCCCTCATGTCAGTATCATGGAGGAGCATTTCAGGTAACAGTCTCGTAACACTTTTTTCTAAGAGCGCTATATGATTCCCTGTTGGGACTAGGTTTCTATTTAGTTCACCTGCTATATTCAGAAAGTGATTATTAAATACTGTACATATATGCGACTTATCAGTAACATGGACATTCCCACTACACACTGATTCTACATCCTCGACCTGTCTCTGCAGACCAGCCACTTCCTTTACGACTGACCATATGGTTTTAATTTTATCCTGAGACTTAGCTATTCTATCTGCATACCACATACTTTTTGCCTTCCTAATAACTTTTTTAAGCACCTTACAACACTGTTTGTAATGGGCTGCTGCATTTAGATTCTGACTGTTTCTAACGTTTTGATATAACTGCCACTTTGTTCTACAGGATATTCTTATCCCTCTAGTCAGCCACCCAGGCTGCCTGTTTGTGCTAGTACCCTGTTTTGAACGTTCTAACAGAAAGCAACTTTCAAAGAGCACGAGGAAAGTCTTGGGAAAAGCATTATATTTATCGTCTACTGTATCAGCGATATAAACATCTTGCCACTCTTGTTCCTTGATAAGGTTTACAAAGGTCTCTACAGCAACTGGATCAGCTTTCCTAAACAGCTGATGACTATATTTAACACGTGTTGCAGCACAAAAATCTTTTAGAGTTAAAATTTGTGCATCATGATCTGAAAGGCCATTCACCTTTTTGCTAACAGAATGCCCTTCTAGTAATGAGGAATGAACAAAAATGTTGTCTATGGTTGTTCTACTGTTCCCTTGCACTCTCGTTGGAAAGAATGCAGTTTGCATAAGATTTTATGAATTAAGGAGGTCTACCAGCATCCTCTTCCTTGCACAATCACTTATACAATTAATATTGAAGTCACCACATATAACTAACTTTTTGTATTTCCTATAAAGTGAACCAAGAACCTCCTCTAGCTTTAGCCAAAGTGTTGTGAAATCGGAGTCTGGGGATCTATAAATAACAACAGTTAGAAGTTTAGCTCCATTAAATTTAACCACACCTGCACAACATTCAAACACCTTTTCAGTGCAGTACTTTGAAACTTATTGGTAGCCTGGGTGCTGAAGTAATAAATCTAGCAGGAATGTGTTCAGTTAAGTTAGAAATTGATGGACCTGTTAATAAATTTGAAATGAAAGCATTAAGGAATTTTGATATCACCCTGGGGAATGACTCCTCACCATTATCAGAGTGTGATTGACTGTAGGTTGAGTACTGTTCAATCTGGTGAGACACCTCACCATTTAGACTGTGATTGCACCACACAGACACAAGGAATCAAACAAAAAAGGCATATTTCTCTAGTTATAACTTAAACACATTCCCCTGTAACCATAAACCACAATACTGGAAGGGGTCTCTGCCTGATTGTCAAAATCTGATAGCCTAAATGAACTGTATTTCTGACTGACCTGTTCATCCAGAATGATATACTTAATAGATTTCAGGTATATTTAACACAAAGTAGGTGTAAGAGAAACTGTGAGATGAAGGTCTGTATCCCACTGTGCTTAGATAATATTGGAACTATGGATGCAGTAATACCATATGGAACTATATGGGCCAGTATACAGGAGATATTTCAGAATGAGATGCCCCTCACCAAAGGGAGGCAGTTTCAGAGTAACAGAAGGTAGAAATCATTATCCATATATGAAATACACACACCTTAAAAACATGAAATAGCACAGAAACTGTACACAAGCCTATATCACTTAAAGTCAGTTATGGAAGAAAGTATTCAAGCACAGTTCAGTGCAAGAATTATACATCCATCCATGGACTTCACCAGTAGTGGTTGTTCTCAAGAAATCTATTAACAGTGAGGAGGCTTACCACCTATGTGTGGATATAAGGGCAGTAAATAAAGTCACCACCATACATATGCCCATTGTCCCGTATGACAAAACATTGGATAGAGTGGGAAACTATGAATCTAAGATATGAAATCAGGATATCACCAGATTCTGATTGCACCCCAATTCTGATTGCCTTTATAGTGCCCTCGGGGTTTTGCGAGATTTTGAGAATGCCTTTTCATCTAAGAAACTCAACTACCATATTTCAGCTATTTGCAATTGAAGAACATGCTGAGTGATTAAGAAATGTGTTATCAAGTTACACAGTGTCCATTTGAGCCTGAAATAGGGAAGATGCCCTTTTGCAGAATTGCAGGTTCAGTACCTGTGACATATTATTAGCTCAGCTGTTGTAAAGCCAGATGTGCAACTGACAGAAGAAGCAAAAACTTTTTCTACACTCACTAATGTGAAAGAGTTACAGAGCTTGCTAAAAAAACTAAAAACTCCTCCCAAACAGGCCATGAAAGCCCAACGGTACTGACCAGCCGCCGTGTCATCCTCAACTCATAGGCGTCATGGGATGCGGATATGGAGGGCATATGGTCAGCACACCACTCCCCCAGCCATATGTCAGTTTCCGAAACCGGAGCCACTACTCATCGATCAAGTAGCTCCTCAGTTGGCCTCACAAGAGCTGAGTGCACCCCACTTGCCAACAGCGCTCAGTAGACCGGATGGTCACCCAGCCCAACAGCACTTAAATTTGGTGATCTGAAGGGAACCGGTGTTCCCACTGCAGCTAGGCCATTGGCCACAAAGCTTGCTAGTATTGGTGAATTGTTGTTATCGTTTTGTAAAATACTGTGACACAGTAACTAAACCCTTAATAAAGCTATTGAAGAAAGGAGTAGCCTTCGATTGGACTGCAGGATGCAAAACTGCAGTGCAACAGGTTAAAGGTGTGTTAAAAAGTTCACCCTCGCTGATATATTGTGATTTTGATAAACCTTTAGTATTTGCACAAGTGCAACAGCACCACTACCCTAAAATGTTAACACGTGTACTTCATGAACCTATAGTGGTTCAATAAGAACCAGGGAATAGAATCTCATGAGAGTTAATTAACATGCCATGTGAGACAATCTACAGGAAGCACAGCATCCAAACCCATTTAGAGATGTGCACACCAATAAATTCAGCACACAGCTGCCATGGTTGGCTAAAGACTAAGCACACAACAAAACATTCAATATAAAGTGCAAGGCAAGGTCTACAGTAGTGAAACTCAGCATGAGCACTGGCACACTCTGCTTACTGCTGCTCACGATTAATACTTCCATCAGCATGTCTGCCCATACTACATAAGGTGTGCACCCTCCATGGCAGGTTTCCAAACTACTCTGCTTCTCTACTCATGCCAGCCATCTGCCTCCATTGCTTATCACTGAAAATCTCATGTAAGGCTAAAATTGGCCAGGCTTAGGTCATGACTTCAGTTGCAGAACAAGAGAGGGTAAAAGAGAACCTGGCAGCTGATTGTCACCTGGTGCCAGCAGGCATGAGGCCACCTCCATCAATAATGGAGGGCAGGGGGCACAAAGAAAGGGAGGCAGATCAGAATCTATGGGCTCCACCTCAGGAGATAGAGGTGTGAACCTCATTAGGGGCCGAGGGTGCAGACGACGGGAGGACGGTGGAGGATCCACAGAGGGTGGCAATGAGGAGGTGCACCACTGCAAATTGCTGCCCACCTGTGGAACAATGTCATGGTCAGCCCTGCAGCTCAGCTGACTGGAAGGCCACAGTGGCGGTGCCCCAACAGGGCATGGCTGAAACTGATTTGCATGATGAGTCAGCTTCTCTCCACCTAGGTCCACAATGAATAACTGCTGTTCTTTGTGGTCTGCCACGTCAACAGGCAGCCAGCCCTGCAGCCAGACAAAAGACCAGGCCCAGACGAAGGGACAACTCAGTGGGCCATGGTGGTCTGGGGCACACAATTCAGGGTACAACAACTCCAGGAGGCCCTGCTGCTGGTAGCCACACAAATGTTCCACTGAACTGCACCCGTTGACCTGCAATAACTGGCATGTAGCCAGAAAACTTGACAATGTTTCATCATGAGAGGAGGTAGACATGGCACTAAGGTCTTGAAAGTATGCTGAAGCACTCCACCTCTAAGTTAAAAGCTGGGTGAAACAGGATGGTAATCAGATGCTGGATACGATTGTGTATGTAACAATCTACAAAGTCCCATGACACAAATTTCCTATTATTATTAGACACAGTGGTCCTTGGCAAAGGTATCTGTCAACATGTAAACAATGGCAGTCTATGGCATGGAAGACAACTTGGCCATGTACAGGAAACTGAACAATGCATCAGCTACCAACAATCAATATTATCCAAAAATGGACCAGCAAAATTGATATGCACCCTCTCCCGATGACATTCCTGGACAGGCCAAGGAGAGAAATGGTGTGGTGGTGCAGCCTGGTTCTGTGGAGAGGTCCTGCAAGCCTTGACCAGATGTTGAATGTCATGATCAATCACTGACCACTAGACATGTTTTCACACCAGCACATTCATACCAGTCACACCCCAGTGGAATGCATCCAGCAACTGGACTTCGTGAGAACAAAACACCAGATGGATGACCAGTCTACAGCATTGCTCCTCCACAGAAAGCACAAGGAGCCCCTGGGAAACGTTGAGCTGATCATGTAGGAGGAGAAGTCCTTAATATCGGTTTGCTGCAGAAATCTTGAAAATGTTCTGAGTTTGAATACAACAAATTTTCTTTGGAAAGAAAAGCTTCTGTCCACAAATCAGTGCACAGTTGAAGGCATCACTCCTGTGGAACTCAGTTTGCCCTTTTCTTACATGATATAATACAAACCATGGATGAGGAACTTCAGGCAGACTGCATATTCCTACATTTCCAGAAAGCATTTGCCATGGTGCTCCACGCAGACTTTTGGCAAAGGCCTAATCATATGGTTTAGGTTTCCAGATATGTAAGTGGCTGAAAGACTTGATAAGTAATAGAGCCCATTATTTTGTCCTCGACAGCTACTGTTACTCAGAGGCAAGTATATCATCAGGAGTGCCGCAAGGAAGTGTGATAGGACTGCTCTTCTTCTCTATAAGCATAAATGATCTGACAGATAGGATGAGCAGCAGTTGATCGCTGTATGCTGGCAACACTGTGGTAAAAGGGAAGTTGTCATCATTGAGTGACTGTAGGAGTATACAGTATACAAGATGACTTAGGCAGAATTTCTAGTTGGTATGATGAATGGAAACTTTCCCTAAACATAGAAAAATCTAAGTTAATGTGTATGAGTAGGAAAAACAATCATGTTACATTTGAGTACAGTATTGGTATGGTGCTGCTTGCCACTGTCACATTGATTAAATATCTAGGTGTAACTTCTCAAATCAATATCAAATGTAATGAGCAGGTTTGTAGTAGGAAAGGCATATCCCTGACTTCATTTTATTGGAAGCATTTTGGAAAAGTGTAGCTCATCCATAAATAAGGTGGCATATAGACTGTTAGTGCAACACATTCATGAGTATTGTTCAAGCATTTGGGATCCCGACCAGGTCAGATTAAACGAAGACTTTGAAGCAATTCAGAGTCATGCTGCTAGATTTGTTACCAGTAGGTTCGATCAGCATGCAAATATTACAGAGATGCTTTGTGAACTCAAATAGGAATCCCTAGAGGGAAGACAATCTCTTCTTGCAAGGCATTCTAGTGTGGAAATTTAGAGAAATGGCATTTGAGGCAAACTGCAAAATGATTCTACTGCTGCCAATGTGCGATCTGTGTAAGGATCATGAAGATACAATGCGAGAAATTGGGGCTCATGCAGTGGCTTTTAGACAGAAATTTTTCCCTTGCTCTATTTGCAACTGGAACAGGAAAGGACTAGCAGTGCATATGGTATCCTCAGCCATGCACAATAGGGTGACTTGCAGAGTATGTATGTAAAATTAGATGTAGATATAAACAGAATTACAGTGGATGCTGAGGAAGTAGAGGCCATTGCACTCTTGTCTCAAAAGGGAATGCACAAATGACGAAAAGTGAATGTTAGTAGGGATTCGTGTATCTGTGAAAAGACCTGCGCAAAGCATACAACAACTACCACCATCACACCTTAGCAAGGGATCTGGCAGAGAGCCCAAGAAAATTCTGGTCTTTTGCAAAATATTTCTAGATTTCCAGAAAGCATTTGACACAGTACCTCATTGCAAGCTGTTAATGAAGGTAAGAGCATGTGGAATAAGTTCACAAATATGTGAGTGGCTCAAAGACTTCTTAAATAATAGAACCCAACATGTTGTCCCCAATGGCGAATGTTCATTAGAGACAAGGGTATCATCAGGAGTGCCCAGGGAAGTATGATAGGACTGCTGTTGTTCTCTCTATATATAAATGATTTTGCAGACAGGGTGGGCAGGAATCTCAGGTTGTTTGCTGATGATGCCATGGTGTATGGTAGTGTGTTGAAATTGAGTGACTGTAGAAAGATACAAGATGACTTAGACACAATTTCCAGTCGGTGCAATGAATAATAGCTATCCCTAAATATGGAAATATGTAAGTTAATGCACATGAGTGGGGAGATCAAACCTGTAATGTTCAGATACAGTATTACTAGTGTCCTGCTTGACAGTGTCAAGTCATTTAAATATCTGGGTGTAACATTGCAAAGCAACGTGAGGTGGAACAAGCATGTGAGGTGGAACAAGCATGTGAGAACTGTGGTAGGTAAGGTGAATGGTTGATTTCAGTTTACTGGAAGAATGTTAGGAATGAGTGGTTCACCTGTAAAGGAGACTGCATGTAGGAAACTGGCATGACCTATTCTTGAGTACTGCTTGAGTGTTTGGGATCTGTACCATGTTGGATTGAAGGAAGACATCAAAGCATTTCAGTGTCGGGCTGCTAGATTTGTTATCAGTAACTTTGAATAACATATAAGTGTTATGTAGATGCTTCGGGAACTCAAATCAGAATCTCTGGAGGAAAAGCAATGTTCTTTTCAAGAGAAAATTTAGAGAACCAGCATTTGAAGCTGACTGTCAAACATTTCTACTGCTACCAACATACATTGGGTGTTATGACCACAAAGATAAGATACTAGTAATTAGAGCTCATATGGGGACATATAGATAGTCATTTTTCCATTGCTCTATTTGCGAGTGGAACAGGAAAGGAAATGACAAGTAGTGGTACAGGGTACTCTTTGCCATGCATCATACAGTTGCTTTCAGATTAACTATGTAGATGTAGATGAAATGTAGAGCTCCACCTGAAGAGATGTGCTCTGGCCATCCCAACTGGACATCCAAATGGATTTTCTAGAAAAGTGGGTGCTCTAAGGCATTATCCAACATGAACACAAGAGCCTGCTGCAGATCAAACTCCAGATAGGGTCCTACTGGCAGCCATGATAGCATATCACCCTTGGTATGCTGAGCAGTGGAGTGGTAACAAATATGACAATAGTTACTGAGAGAGAGGGCCCACTCCTACAATTGGTAACAGTCCTGTCCTGGGACAAGGGCAAAATGAGGAAACCAGCAGCTTGTGGTTGGTGATGAAGAGGAACTTCACCCCATACAAGAAGACACGAATCTTTTTAAACTAAAAAATAATAGCTAATTCCTCCTTTCTCACCTGTGAATAATGCACATTGGAAAGCATCTTCGATACATAAGTAATGGGCTGTTCAGTGCCATCCAGGTTCCAATTGGACAGGATGCCATCAATGTCATACTGTGACATGTGACAGGCCAGGGTTAAAGGCTTACGTGGCATATAGAAAATCAGACAGGTAGCCAAGCACAAACACTACTTGAGAGATTGGAAAGCCCATTAACAACCAAGAAAACCTGAAATTTATAGCAGTGAGATTTTCGAGAAAAATTCAGGTGCATATTGAAAGGATAGGCAAATGGGAAATAGAGGTGGTGTATTTGTTACAGTAGACAAGAAGATGAAATCCACTGATATAGAAATTGAAGCTGCATATGATTATTTGCGTGAGACTCAGTGTCAGGGGTGGGCATAAAGTGATACTTGGATCTTTCTGCTACCCACGAGACTCATCTCCAGATGCAACTGAAAACTTTAGAGAAAAATTCAATTCACTTGTGCCCCAGGGAAGTATGTTGGGACCCTTGCTGTTCATGTTGTGTATTAATGACCTTGCAGGCTATATTAATAGTAATGTCAGGTTTTTGTAGGTGATGCACTTATCTATGATGATGTACAGTCTGAAAGAAGCTGCATAAATATTCAGTCAGATCATGATAAGATTTCAAAGTGGGGAAGAGACTGGCAACTTGCTTTAAATGTTCAAAAATTTAAAACTGTGACACTCTACAAAATGAAAAAAAAACTAGTATCCTGTTACTATAACATCAATTGAGTCACTGTTGGAATTGGCCAGTTCAACAAATACCTGTGTGTAACATTTTTAAAGGATATGAAATGGAATGATCACGTAGGTTCACTGTGGGTAAATCAGGTGGTAGACTTCAGTTTATTGGTAGAATACTGGAGAAGTGCAAGCAGCCTACAAAGCGGACTGCTTAAAGATCACTTGTGGGACTGCTTCTCGAATATTGCTCAGTTGTGTGGGACCCATACCAAATAGGACTAACAGGGGATATTGAACATCTACAGAGAAGGGCAGCATGAATGGTCACAAGTCTGTATGATATATGAGAGGGTGTCACAGAGATACTGAAGAAATTGAACTGGCAGACTCTTGAAGATAGATGTAACTTATCTTGAGAAAGTCTACTAAGAAAGCTTCAAGAACTGGCTTTAAATGATGACTCTAGAAATATATTACAATCCCCTACATATCACATAGGGATCATGAGGATAAGATTAGAATAATTACAGCACACACAGCATTCAGAAAATTATTCTTCCCATACTCCATATGTGAATGGAATGGGAAGAAACCCTAATAACTGGTACAACAGAACATACCCTCTGCCTCGCATTTTGTGGTGGGTGGCTGAGTTTAGATGAAGATTTAGATGTAGATGTGGATGTAGACCAGACAAACTTGACACCCTTCTGGCAAATATGTTTAAGAGGCTGGCAGATGTGTGCAGCCTGTGGAGTTAACTGAGCATATGACAAAATCTTACTCAAAACAGATTGGAGCTCCTTCAGGTTCATGGATGCTGACAGGTTGTTGATGGCTTTGGTGTTGTTGTCCACAGGGAAGAGACCATTCTTATTGAGAACATTAACGAAAAAAGTGCACCTCTGGGTAGAAAAAACTGCTCTTTTCAAGCCTGCAATGAAGACCATTTTCCAGGAGGCATTAGAAAACTTGCAGAAGGGTTCATAATTGCTCCTTCTGAGTAGTCCCCATAACCCAAATGTCATCAAGGTAATTAACACAACACAGGATGTCCTGGATCAACTGTAGCAATTACCATAGATAAATTCCTGGTGCAAACAAGTTTAAAAAATATAAGTGATTAAACTGATTGAGCCCAAACGAGGTGTTGAGGAACAGGAATTTCCAAGAATTTGTGTCCATTGTAAACTGCAGGTAAGCACCATGTGGGCTGTGCAAAAGTACTGGCTCCCCATCAACTTCACAAACAACTTCACCTGCTGCGGAATGGCATACATTGCACATTGCACATTACACACTGACTGTCATTTTAAAATCACTGCAAAGGCACATAGTGTAGATGGGCTTCTGAATCACCACCAAAAGGGTGGCCCACTGACTTGACAAAATAGAAGAAACAACACCTTGATCCTACCAGTGCTGAAACTCTGCTTTTACCTTGCCAGACATGGGAGAGGGAAAGGGTTGGGGCCAACAAAATTTAGATACTGCCAATAGTTTAAAAGAAAAGTGTGCATAGAAATTTTCTGTCCAGCATAAGGCATTCTCAAACAGCAGGCTGTATAATGGCAGCAATGAGTCCAAATCATGAAAGGAAACAGATTGAGACATTAAATTCCCTTTATCAACAAACAAAAGTAGCGCCATTCACAAAGATACTTTGCACCAACAGTTAATTGACCACTAACAATGTAAGTTGCCATTCCATATTCTTTAACATACGGAGCCAGAGAATTGTCCGCACAAGGGAATGCACTGTTTACTATAAGGCACAAACTGATGGTGTGGCCACTATAACTGCTTGCACATGCCTGAATTAATGAGACCCTCCAGTACTCCCATGTCTACTCGAAGTTTGACTGGTCACCTATATGCTACCAATGGCAGCAAAATATGCCAGGGTGGCATACATGGGGTGGCAAAGACAGCCCCAGAGTCCAGGGAAAACATTGGGGTGTCTGACAACTGGATTGTGGACCACTGACTGTCACAAACAGTTGGCAAATGCCCTATCTGATGGCATATCCCACACATGGCCTCCACATTAAAATGAAAATACTATGTCATAAAGAAAAAATTAATTACTTAAATTGCTCTTTGACTTTGACACGGATAAGACAGGTACTGGATTTAAACTGTCTTTTGAGTCTTTCTTTAGATGCATACTTTCTAAAAAAATTTACCTGTGTAAGATAAAAATCTGTGAAAAATTTTTTTTGACTATATATAATTATGTTTTCTTGTTGGCTGCTGTGAAGAGAGAACGGGTTAAGTACAGGATGAGTTGGTGGTCGGAGAAAACTGCTACAACTCATGATGAAGACTCCCTCTCTCTTGACAGCAAAAATATTCACAGTCGCCGTAAGATCTTCTGGAAAGCTCTCTCAGAATGAGAAGGTTGAACAACAGTGGCAGTATGATATATCATGACTAACAAACTGGTCACTTAAGGAACGTCTTGAACACACAAGCTGACAGTGAAATATTTAGTGTTGTTTGGACCGTGATAGAAGCAGATTTGCCCAGTATTGTTAATTCATGAAGAAATCACTATGCACTTTATTGCTAAATACGCTTATAGTTTTTATGAAGGTCCGGGGATCCAGCATTGAATAAAAGTTCATAGACAATATTTACCTTTTTTCATATGAGGAAACCTTTTTTATTCTTGATAATTGTGATTACAAGTTGTATCTCCTTTGCACTTCAAAATTACTTCTATAGGCAAACTCATCTGACCTCTAAAAACACAATGTCCAATCGGCGTTATTTATCTCCAACAATTACCATAAAACATAGAGGGATTGGTCAAGGAGGAACAGTTACTTGGCCTGCTAGGTCTCCTGATTTAAATCCTCTGGACTTTTTAATTTGGGGATGCACTAAAGACATTGTCTGTTGTGATACTCCAACAACTCCAGAGGACATGCAGAAATGTATCATGCTTGCTTGTAATTCTCTTCAGCAGGCAACAGAGGAAGCAGTAAATAATTCTTTAATTCAATGAGTGCACCAGTGTATCAGTGTCCAGGGTCACCACTTTGAGCACCTTTGAATATTCTACTCCTGGGAAATGGTACAGGAAAGTCAAAGTCAATTTTGTGTTGTTTTTACTTGGTTTTCAATTGATTTCTAACAACTCCAGCAAGTGGACAAGTTTGTGGTCCAGGGCTCAAAGTCAGTGTTGTGTTATGTAATTAATGACATTGTGTTTCAGTGAATGGTACACTGTGATACACTTTTGAATAGGTCTTTAGGAGAGGAAATGAATTACCGAATAAAAAAATACAGGGTGCCATTTAAAAAAGTCATACTGCTGTTCATATTTTTGTAAAAAACAAAGCTACAATGAAGGCAATCATGCTGATTGATGTCCCATTGATGGCTAAAGAACATTTGCTTGAAACATTTTGTAATTTTCATCTTTACAAACAGTTATTTAGGGTGGTCAAGATAAATGGGACACCCTGTATAGTGTCTGAATATAACAGCAGAGTTCATGAAGAAACAGGACACACAGCTACCAATAGTGTGGTTATGTGTGTCCTAATCCACTTAGCACTTAAATTACCTTGAAAAGTGCAAAGTGAGCCAACTTTTGCATAAGGTAATGACCTCTGTCCTTTACTGAGAAATGACCTTCACGGTCATCATGTGATCATCGCATGATCATGGATTGTCATTGATGACTCTGAACTCATGACACCATCTATCAATAACATCAATAAATAAATAATTAGAAATGATAAACATCCTCCCACACCCTCCTCCCCTTTTTACATCCCCCCTTCCTATTTACAGCCAATCACAGCACAGTATTAAAAGTTCAAGATGATGGAAACAGACAAATTGTGTGCTTTATACCCATTTTCTCTCCTCTTTCCACTCAGTAAGAGCACAGTACTAGAAAATAGCGCACTTGTGCTAGTGAGAAATTAAAAACCCTCCCCCTCTCCCCAGATGCCACATGCTCCCCCCCCCCCCCCCCTCCCGTTGGAGGTTCAAGTCCTCCCCTGGGCATGGGTGCGTGTGTGGTCCTTAGCGTAAGTTAGTTTAAGTTAGATTAAATAGTATGTAAGCCTAGGGACTGATGACCTCAGCAGTTTGGTCCCATAGGAACTTAATACAAATTTCCCCTCCCCACCTTATCTCCAGTCAATCACAGTGCACTATTAAAAACCCAGTATGGTGGAAACAAACCAACAGTGCTTTATTTAATCTGTTCCATGATAACTTAATATCATTATTAGACAATAGCTTTCCACGTAAGCTAGCCAGAAAGGATATTAAATAACCATGTACAAAATCGTGGGATAACTTGAGGAATTAAAGAATCTTGAAAGAAAACAGGAAATGAATCTGTTGACAAGAACAAGTAGATATCCTACAGTAGTTGCTCACTAAAAAAAATTACTCAGAATTACTAAGACAAGTTATTAAAAATCAAGGAATATGCACATTATGTCTGAAATCAGTAATTCTGACAACAGACTTGAAGCTGTGTGGAATGTAGTGAAACAAGAGAAAGGAGACCAGCCAAAGAACAGGCTAACATCACTATACAGTTAAATGGAAGGGCTCTAATTGATGAGTCACAGGTAGCAAATATATTTAATCATCATTTCTTTAATGTAGTAGAAATTATAGGGACAAACAGTTCAAGAGAAAAACCACAACAGTATGTTCAAAAAGCAACTATCATAATATTTAGTCATATTAATGTACCACCAAATTCTCCTTTTGAAATTAAGAAAATTATATGTTCTCTCAAAAATAAAAGCTCATCTGATTTTGATGGTGTTTTCAATAGAGTACCAAAAATTTGCACCCATGTAATAAGCACTGTCTTATATGAAATACATCTGGCATCACTAACTTTTTCCAGAGAGACTGAAATATGCCATTGTTGAACCCCTCTTTAAGAAACATGACAGGAGAAATGTCAATAACTACTGACCTGTTTCACTGCTGACATCTTCTTCAAAATTTTTGAAAAGGTGGTATATTCTAGAGTAGTATCTCACCTGAGCAACAATAATATCCTCAGCAAATCTCAGTTTGGATTTCAGAAGGTTGCTCTACTGAGAGTGCCAGTTACATGTTTACTCTTCAAATTTTATAAGCATTAAATAACAAAATAGTGCTGGTAAATAGCACCACTTGGTATTTTCTCTAATCTGTCTAAGACATCTGACTGTGAATCACAATATTCTCATAGGGACTTCTGTCATATCATCTGTGTGTCATTACATGAGCTACTTGTTTTAACCAGCTGAAATTCTGTTGCCATGCATTCATCACACAGTTACCCTCTGTTTACATGAACAACACACTACATTTTCACAGTATTCTGTGTCACATTTGTACTATGTCATGGGAGGTATTTAACCCTTTAACTGCTATGGACGTGTTAACGCGCCCACCTTTGTACCTGACCCTGTGTGCTCTGGACGTGTTTACGTGTGCCACCAGTCCTTCTGCCTGGTACTCTGAATGTGTCTACGCGTATACACAGAGTACCAGGTAGAAGGACTGGTAGCACACATAAACATGTTCAGAGCACACAGGGGCAGGTCCAAAGGTGGGCTCGTTAACACGTCCAGAGCAGTTAAAGGCTTAAAGGTCTGTCAAAATTGGCAACCACATGTATGTTCAAACAAAGTGTTCACTGATTAACTAGCAAAATATACATGACAAGTTGTTCATCATTGCACTTGTGAGGAGTAAAAATAATTTTTGTTCTGATGTTATCTATTAATTTGTACATGTTCTCTGGCCCACCATGGTTCGGGATGAGGTGTGGGGCCCCCATGATTCACTGAAATGCAGTATGATTTGTCATCATCTCTTTGTCAAATAAAAGCAGCAGTAGTGTTAGGCATGACATGCTGTAGTATTAAATTCGGAGGTGTGTGGTTTTTTTTTTTCCAATCTTGTAGCTATCTCACAGGATTTGTGGCAATAAATATCAAGGATTGTTACTATTTGTTCCAGTGACCATCATTATGAGAGCATATGTAGGATGTCTCCCGGTTTTCTGAATAAAAAATAATGCATGATGATATGTAAATATTAATTTTTGATCAAGAATCAGCTAACACATTTGGGGTAAATGGGAAGCATCTCATTATGATTTTAACACTACATAACACTACTAATACTGTATACCTTCTAAATGTGAACAGCACCATACACTTTCTATAGGATGTTTACTCCTATTTTTCTTCCTTTTTCCACCCCCTCGAAGTCTGATATTTCTCCACTAGGTGCAGGTTCCTTGGGACTCATCAACTGTCGCTGCAATCACATACTGATGAGTAGGGCTGTATTGAGGATGTGTGACACCCCTGTGCAGTAATTTATTTTACAACCCCCATTCCTAAACTTCAGCATTACTATTCATTTATGGACTACCAACAATAAAGCTGTGTAATCAATTCTAAACTTTATTGAAATATTTAAATAACAAATAACACAAAGCACATGTGAAAGTTAAATGTTCAAAAATAATAACATAGCTCGTAGGATTCAATACCCATTTTTGCTGAAAAATTACCACAGAATCATCAAACTTGGACACAATATATGCTACAAATACAAAGAAAATCATAACAATTTAATGCCCAATACCAAAATTACTTCACTTAAACGTGAAATTTTGTCAGTTCCAAATATGTGATATAATACGATTTAACTAGCAAACTTAGAGAAATGAGTTCTTCCTCATTTTTATATTTGTGAATTCATTTATCACTTCCTGAAAATCCAGACTGACTGTTATGCCTGATTCTGTGGCTAGTACTCTAAGTTTGACCAGTCATTCTTGATCTTGTGTTGTCTGTAGGTAGTTCTTAATCCATTTTAAAACAAAAAAGGAACTTTCAGCTGAACAATTTGTTGCTGTACTACAGTTGTAGATCTTGAGTGCTGTGTACACATTTTGATAGACACCACCATTTTCTTTAAAATCAACATTATACAGAGATATGGGTGAGAAGACAACTTGCCACCACCTTCTTTCTTCATAGACAACAGATGTCTTTTAAAATGTATACATACTTCACCAAAACTTTTCTCTGTGTCAGAATTGTAGATGGCTCTAAGTTTCTGCAGCATTATACATTTGAACAGCTTCGAGTTCACAGATATTTGAGAGAAATGAAAATCTTGTTATATACTCTGTAGATATTAACTGCCTACTGTTACTCATCCTGAAGAGTTTATATAATCTTCAAATATGACATTTTCATTCTTCTCCAATGGGGACACATAACCACACATTTTCAAGTATGTCACATATGGTTCATTTATGGACCCATGTTAAGTGTAATGTTTTTGTTTCTGTTATCACAAACATCCACATGGGTGAGTTTTCACTGTTAATTATGATCAACACTGCATATATAATAACAAAATTTTATTATAATGTTTATAGATATATAAATAATAAATGTTGTTTCACTCTAAGCTTGGTGCAAATATTTTCATTGAACACAGTTTCAGTGGTGGGTATATAAGTTTAAATAGGTACTGTCACCAGCTGTCAAATCCACATCCAAATAATGTTTAATAATGTTTATTAATTTTCAACTACTTTTGTGAAATTTCCTAAAATGTAACTTTTTTTTTTTTTTTTTTTTTTTTTTTTTTTTTTTTTTTTTTTTTTTTTTTTGCAAGTTTTCTTCACATGTAACGTACAACTTAGCCAATTAAACAGTGTCTAATGTCTGACTTGTCAGTATAAAATTAGATGATAGTTTTTGAATTTCTGTCCCATTCTTTCTGACAGAAAGTGAAATAATTTTTAAATTATCGAATTAAAAATTTCCATTATGAAACTAAAATAGTAACAGGTATTTTATATGCAGTTTAATAGATAGCATATTTTTCTTGAAGCTGGAACAATATAGTAGTTGTTTCCATTTTCACTAAAGGCCTTTAACCTTTGAGTGGGTGCACCATTTTTCATAACATAAGTGGGCATGTGGTACACTTCGTTCACATATAAGTAATGACTGTCTTTATGTTACCAAGACAAATATGTATGATTAAACTCTCAGTTTAATCTTAGTTTACTTAAAAAATGAAAAACTAAACTTCCATAATATGAGCTAAAGCTAAAACATTGTTCAATTACACAAATTAAATTAAATTTCAGTATATCACTCTGTTTCCATGGACAAGTGTTGCCCCACAGTAATGAACCACTCAATGCATTAAACAGTGCACTTGAATTAGATCTACATCTACATCTACATCCATACTCCGCAAGCCACCTGACGGTGTGTGGCGGAGGGTACCTTGAGTACCTCTATCGGTTCTCCCTTCTATTCCAGTCTCGTATTGTTCGTGGAAAGAAGGATTGTCGGTATGCCTCTGTGTGGGCTCTAATCTCTCTGATTTTATCCTCATGGTCTCTTCACAAGATATACGTAGGAGGGAGCAATATACTGCTTGACTCTTCGGTGAAGGTATGTTCTCGAAACTTTGACAAAAGCCCGTACCGGGCTACTGAGCGTCTCTCCTGCAGAGTCTTCCACTGGAGTTTATCTATCATCTCCGTAATGCTTTCGTGATTACTAAATGATCCTGTAATGAAGCGCGCTGCTCTCCGTTGGATCTTCTCTATATCTTCTATCAACCCTATCCTAGCCAACCACTCATTCGATTACCAATATCTCGTAGGCAATGGTCCATTGTGGGATTGTGGTGTTAGCTTGTGATATGGGTCAGTTTCTTGCAAAGATCATAAACTTTTTCTCATCTAGTTCACTGTTTATTTTATATTACTGATGCTCACTTAGACATATGACAACACAATTTATAACTGTGTCAGCTCAAGCAATAATGAAGGAATAGGTATGGGCTAGGAATCATGAAACACTATGGAACAGTGCAAAACAATTTTATTTGTGGTTCTTGGACTTTATACATACATGCGCCCTATGGTTAAAAATCTCAGGAATTAATTTAAATGGAAACGAAATGTTCCTTCTTTTAATATTTAGCATTGGAATAAAATTCAGAAATTCATTTCTGTTACAGAGAAACACTGCTGTAGATCATGCTTTAGAAGAAAAAATAACCCATCTCCATGATCACTAGACTTAGATTTATTTTTTAAGGTCTAACAAAAAACCTAAATGAGAAGAAGCAACTAATCTGGGTGCTAGGGGAAAAGGGGTGGGAAGGGGTGACAAATGCTATGTTGGTTGCGTGCAAACATGTTCTCAAACTGGCCCTGATGCCTGTGGCATTGCTTTTGATAATTCTATGCAGCTCCTTCTGTACTGTATATGACTTCATTTTTTATCTGGTTGTCAGTGATGTTGGATGTAATGTAATAAAGTTAATTTCAGTTGCTATTTCTTCATCTATATCGTTTACATCCATCCCTTTAATGACTGCTGTTAGGGTGGGTGAGGGGACTGGTGGCAATCGTTGTTTCAGTGCAGATTTACTGAGAGTTGTAATGGATGAATTTCATCCTAAAGAACAGATTATTTTGAGGCAAGGTGCCTTTATGATGATACGGACTTTTTGTAGGTTCAGTTGATGAACTTACAGCTTCGTATAAATTTTCTGGGCTAATGAAAAGAATCTGGGGATTCAGAAATATAGGGTCATCTGCTTAACAAAAAGGAAAAGGCGATTGGGTCCTGAATAACTTTTTTATTTAGTTAGTTATTTTTTAGATGTTGCTCTGTTTAGGTATTATGAGTTTAGAACAGAGGCTGTGGGATTGTAGGGGGAAGGAATATTAACCTGGAAGAGTAGTGGTTGAAGGTGCTGGAGCTATTGGTGTTGATGGCAGTGGTATGGCTCCTGCTGCTGGTGATGACATTGTTGTTGCTGTTAGTGCAGACGACAATGTATTTCTGGTGGCCAGAAATAGTGTCATTGCTACAATTGGCTCTTGCAGTCATTATGCTACTGATGATGAAGATGTATGTTTTAACTGACCATATCATCACGTTCATAAGTGATGTTTGAGATATAAGTCTACATCTATACTCCGCGAGCCACCTTACGGTGTGTGGCGGAGGTTGTTTGCAGCTGTTGTAGTCACTAAAGGTGTTGTGGGTGGTATCATCCTCATACATTAGTCCTTGTCATTGTGTGGATTGGCCATGGGAATAATATCTTTCTTTATGTTTTTCCTTTATTGTTATTTCAGTTCCCCATGAAAGTGTTATACATACTTAATACATACTTAATAAATATGTAAAAATAAATGAAATTAATGATTTTTAAAGAACACATTGATGGACAATTTTTATGATTTTAAAAACTTTTTAGATGATTTTATATTACTGTTAAAACATAATCAATGATGATAATGTTAATGATGATGACAATGGTGCATGAAAATTATCATGTTAATGATGCAGATGCAATGGCAAGTATGACATGTATCCCTGCAGGTAGTGCCTAAGAGTGATAGAGGGTGAGGCAGGGGGAGGCCGATGTGAGGTAGAGTGTTGTGTCTAGAGCAGGAAAGAAGGGTGTATTTCATCATTGGGTATTGGAAGTTGGTTGAAGTTCCTGTTACAAAGGACGTATAAAGCCTGAAGGTACATGGTATGTGACATATGAATATAGTGGCACAGCAGGATACCTGGATTGGTGATTAGTGGATATGATGTTGGGTGCTTGGACTGAGTTTTGTGATTTATTGGGTCCCAAGGTGCTCCAAGAAGAGAAGGTGTGGAAAAAGGATGAGTTGGTGTAGGTTGGGAGTTGGGGAAGATAAATGGATGTGGATAGCAAGGCAACGTGCATATCATTCCAGAATTTCAATGGATTTGTAGAATTTAGGGTAAATGGAGATCCAGGCAATTACAGCATAAGTTAGAATGGGGTAAATGAGGAATGGTAGAAGGATGGGTAATGGTAGAAGGTAATGGTAGAAGGATGCAGATCCCATGTATGACATATAAGATTAGTAGTTGGATTTTGGGCTTTGTGTTGGATGGTAAGGAGATGGGTATTACTTTACTATGTTAGTCAGACGGATGATTTGTTTGTATAAGGAGAGGGGTGATGGTTTGGGAATGTCTATGATATACAGCATGTAAATGTGGGGGTATAGGCCAGAGCTGTGAGGCATATCTACTGTAGGGTGAAGCATGCAGGAGTAGGGGTGATTGACTGTAACATATGCCAGATGATGGTGAAGGACAATGTGCTGACAAAAAAGTGAAGCACTTAGAAGACATGGTCTGATATCACTGTAATTTTGTACACATACACACCATCAGTGGGTATGTAAATGATAGGAGTTTTTACAGTTTCTAACACACAGTTCAACAAAACCTGACATTTTAATCTCACAGAACGGGCATATGATTCATGAAACTGAACAGTTCAAATTTCTAGGTGTTCAGATAGATAGTAAGCTGTCGTGCAAAGCCCACATTCAGGATCTCGTTCAATGACTTAATACTGCCATTTTTACTATTCGAACGGTATCAAAAGTGAGTGATACTTCGACATGTAAATTAGTCTACTTTGCTTATTTTCATTCACTTATGTCAAATGGTATTATGTTTTGGGGTAACTCTTCCCATTCTAGAAGGAAATTTTTGGCTCAGAAATGGGCGGTTCGGGCAATAAGTGGTGTGAGTTCACAAACCTCTTGTCAACCTCTGTTCATGAGTCTGGGTATTTTGACATTGGCCTCTCAATATGTATATTCCTTATTGTCGTTTCTTGTTACCATTATCAGTTTATTCCCAAGAATAAGCAGCTTTCACTCGGTTAATACTCGGCAGAAATCAAACCTCCATTTGGACTGGACTTCCTTAACTCTTGTGCAAAAAGGTGTGCAGTATACTGCTGCAGCCATTTTCAATAAGCTGCCACTCGAATTCAAAAATCTTAGCAGTAATCCATGCGCTTTCAAATCGAAACTGAAGGGTTTCCTCATGAGTCACTCCTATTCTGTCGAGGAGTTCTTTGAAAAATTAAGCTGATTCTTATTTTATTGCTGATAGCGTTTTCTTAAACTTATGGACTGACTTTTTTTCAGGTTCATGAACATTTATTTTTATCTCTTATTACTTTTATGTTGTAAGTTCATGTACTGACACGTTCCATGACCTTGGAGATTTGCTCCTCAATTTGGTCCTATGGAACTTGATGTGTAAATAAAATAAATAAATAAAAATTCTCTGTGACAGGTAGAATAGCATTAATGTTTTCCATTGATAGTGTTGTTTCCAGGCCCAGTAGAATATATAAGAGACATGAACAATGCAAGATGTTAAGTGATCGCCGTGAAGGACATGGAGATGCCAAGTAATAATGTGAGAAAGTATTATCAGCAACTGACAGGGTTTGAAAGGGGACCCATTGTGGGTCTCCATTTGGGTTCTGGTCAAATCATGCCGTGTCGAGATTTGTGGAGCATTCAGATGTGACAGTGGCTTGATGTTGCACTGCATGTAAACATGAGGTCAGGGATACTCATTGTCAAGGTTCTGGCCATCCACATTTGACCACTACAAGGGGCCATTGACATATTGCTTACCAATTACACTATTACCAATTCACTTCGGCACCTGCCATCTGAGGGCAAGTAATGTACTCCCTGCAAAATTCTGTGTCACCCAGCACCATTAGTCAGAGACTAGCTGCAGCTAGACTATGGAACTACTACCTCATGCATAGGCTGTTGTTAATACCACAACACAAAGAGCTGCATATGGAGCAGTGCCATGACCAAGAAGCATGAACTGCTGATGAACAGCATCATGTTGTGTTCACAATGAATCATGGTCCTGCACTACCCCTGATGACTATCATTGGTAAGCTTTCTGGTGACCTGGGGAGAGGTCCCTCTCTCCCAGTTTTTGGAGAGACAAATCTGTGTTACTCTTGCCATCATATTGTGGAGAGTCATCAGATATGACTTCAGGTCACAGCTGGTAGTGGTTCAGGGAACTCTGATAGCACAATGAAGTGTCATGAAAATTCTGCATCCTCATACGTTAGCTCTCATGTCACAATATCTAGATGCCATTTATCTACAGGACAATGTTTGTATGTATATGGCGTGTGTCTCTGTAAATTGTCTGTATGGTGTTGAGGTACATATCCCACAATCATCAAGATCTACAGATCTGTCTCCTAAAGAACAAGTATGGGACCATCTTGGACTTCAACTCCACTCCAGTGCCAGTGTCCAGAATATTACGGACCAGTTACAACTGTAGTGGGGGAGAGGATACATTGGCTGTATGACACCCTTCTCAACCAAATTAGTGAATGCACCCAGGCCCAAGAGGGTGGTGCGTCATACAGCTAAGTGTGCTCATACTACCAAGTGATTTGTAAATTTGACTCAATTTTGTAATAAATGATGTAACATCCCATACCCTCTCAACCCATGAAGTCTCATTTTTTTGCCCCCTCCCCCCTTCTGCATGCTTCACTCTTTTGGCAGGCAGTTTAATTAACTGGGAATTCATAGGTTTGCAGCTTGAAGAGTAGACCAGATCGCCATACACAGTCAATGGCCTTCCTTGATAAAAAGGGGGAAAATATGGAGGATTTTTGTTTATATAATGGATGGGAGATAAGGTGCGTAAGGTTAAAGAAGTTTATGGAACAGATGGAAGGAAAGCTACACTGATTATTGGGATGGGTAGTTGTGTTGCAAGATGCTGATGGCTTTGTTGTGTAAGGGTAGTTTTAGAATTTTGATGGATTGCTTACATGAAGTAGATAGGTCAATAAGATGATGTATGTGAGGGCAGTTAATTAGGTTTCAGGAAGAGCAAGACTTTGGATGTGTTCTACTGCTCTGACTAATAACTTGTGTAGTGAATGGTACTGTGAAGGATGGCAAGGATTTCGTGATGGACTATGGGACCTTAGTTGAAACAGCAGTGGGTAATGATATCAGGATTGGGAGCAGTGTTTCACTTTTTAACGAGAACTTTTGTTATGACTTCAGCTGTTATTGGCTTGTTGAGTCTTGTTCATGTAGTGCTGTGTACGTACTGGAAGTTTGGTGCGAGAAGTGGGATGTCTAGGTTTGTACATTCATAGAAATGGCAATCCACTGAGTTATCAAAGTTAAAGTTGTGGTCATGTGGGATAGTGAAAGTGTCTTCCAGGTAGGACAAAAAGTGGTTGGTTTTGGTGAGGCTATCTGGATGATGGGGAATCTGTTGTTTTGTAGGATGGGATTCATGGCAGTGAGTTTTTTTCCTCAGAATCTTTTTCGATTTTTTTCAGTACTATGTACGGTTTATTGGAAATGTGAAAATGTTGCTGGGGCAGCTGGTGACATTGGAGCATGTCTCAGTTACAAGTACGAAGGAATTCTTTGTAGAGACAAAGGGATCCTTAGTACAGAACAAGAGTTCATGGAAGGGGAGTGGGAAGGTCATATTAAATAGTTTGGGGTAAGGTATGATTGGCAACTTCATTTGTGATGGTGTGTTGTAGGAAACCAGACTCATGTTGGCTGTCATCAGTATTTTGAAGGCTGGAGTTGTGGCTTACGACTAGTGTATGGCTTTGGGCATGACATGTATTCCAAGCTACGTGGGAATAGTTCTGAAACTGCTGGTGTGCTGTGGGTTGCGTCTGGTTTGGTGCACGGTATGTCATCTGGTGAAGGACATGTAGGTGATCACTTCCAGTAGGATCTTGGGCTTCTGCTACGATGAGCCTCAAAAGATTAGGTGAAGCAGTAATGGTATAGGGAGTATATCTGTGTCTGGGCGCGTGTTGGCAGGGATGTGGAGTTCATAGCCATTGAGGGCAGCGATAAACTGACGCCAACCACTGGAAGAAGAGGGTAGCTCCTATGCACGGTAGAGGATGCTGGCGTTCGGATGTCAATATGACGAAAACCTCTGTTGGTCAATGTAACGACTTAAGCAAAAACTGATTCGATGAAAAAGTAGTTTTAACAGTCAGATAATCGAGTTTGGAAGAGCAAGCTGTCGCTATTCAGATTCTTTGAGTTGAGGGAAACCAACCATTTATTGTGAACATCACGAGAAATATTTAAATAGTGTTGTACAAGAAGGCTTAAAACTGTGACACTTGCCCGTTTGTTAATCAAGCTGTTTCCCTATTTTGTAATCCATATTTTATTTTATACATACTATTCGACTTCTTTTCCCTTGCCGTTTATGCATACTACTCTCGGGGTGGAAGCTAAAAATGAAATGCAGTTAACTATGTATCAGAATTCTACCGTGCAGTGTCATCAGTCTATTCTTTATAGGTATCAATATCCATATTCAAGGTTCTTCTTTTGTAATAAAATAATTTTCTTACGAATCCGTCGTCATACAAGAAGCTTACGGTGTATTGTCAGTGAGTACTGGAAAATTGATCTCTGCAGTATGCGCATTATGTTGGCAACTATGTTGCAATGGATATAGTTGTGCGGAGTAAAAGATGGTAAAGGAGTAGAAATGAATTCGAATCAGAGTAATAGGTGACGTTATCTTGACGTTTTTAACTGTGGCTTGCAGTGTTTGAAATGCTGTCGAATGTTTGATTACGCATGCAGGTTTTGTGTAACGCATTCAGAGAGTAAAGGGGATCAAGGGACGGCAATATTATTCGCAAGAATGTCGTCACCTAGCGCAGGGAAAAGACGAATGGACACTGATGTTATCAAGCTGTATCCTTTTGTCGCAGCAGCATATGTTCCTTTGTTCGTAAAATTTGATGACTGCTTGATCTGCGTTAGTTTAATCAAGAATGGCATTTCGAAGACGTACTCCTAAACAAAGGAATTGTGTAGTCATTGGTGCTCGTTTAGTTGTTAAGGGAGAGATTACTTTGTTTCGTAATTGTAGGTAGCTGTATGACTGAATTTACATTATTTCAATGAGCGAAGAACATTGTTTATTTGACATCGTAGCCTGCATGTATCATGTTGCAAATTACACATTTAAAGTAATGGTAAACAAACATAAAGCTGTGCGACGTTATTCTGTCAGTCAGCTGACAGTATATTGGCCCTGGATAGTGTGTTTGTTTTTGCATTTTTTTACAATGTTTAAGGTTTTTATGCTATTCCTAAACGTCAAATGTGATTTTTTCGTGCATTTTCTCCTGAAATAAATTAACATAAATTTGCATCCTATGTCGTCTCCACGGTAAGGGATCGCTACAAATACAGCAATGTTAATGTGTTCTCCAACTTTCTGTGAGATAAATATTAATGTCAATAGTATAAGTGGCCTTCGTATTACAGTCAGAGCCGTTGTTTACAGTGAACAGTCAAAAATATAGTTCTGAACTCGTACTATTTATTATTGTGGCAGTAGTGAGGGATTCACAAAGTGGAAACTACTAGTGTGGATGTTCATAATATTGTTTGTGCAACCTAAATATTACACATTGAAATAGAATTATAATGAGTACTCATTGGTTCCATGAGCTCAATAATCGGGTTTCAAATAAAATTTTGTAAAATTTTCTTCACTTACGGATTAAAAAGTTTATATTCACATTATTTTCTCTATTTCTGTAAACAAACACAAATTGATGTAAAGCTATATCTCAGGTTGTCTGTTTTCATTAGCTAGGCCTATTTATATTTCTGTAGTGTGTGCAGCATAATTTTTGCTTTTGGAACTCTGTGTGAGAGGTAACATTTTCTCTCTATGGAGAGTGATTACATGCGAAAGACTGTATTCACGAAAATGTTCAGTTAATTGCTTTGTGTTTCCGGTCTTTCAAGTAACTGTTACTAATGGCTAAAATGACTGAGTAGGAGTTGTTACATTTCAGTCAGTAAATGCAAGGAACAAGTTTTCTTTTCTTTTGTAGGATTGTGAGTAGGACCTTGAAACATATGTTGTGGATTGTTGACTGTGAAGTTTCTATAGTAGAAATGTTTTTACCCTTTGTGGAAATGGGTCAGGAATCTCCATATGGCTGACTTGTGTTGGTGTGGAGTATTGGTTAATGTTGTATTGTGGCATATATTTTACAGATCTCATAACTGTAGTTTTCCCCCTTGTCTTTAATGAAGAAATGTCTCACTGGTAGCTAACTGTGTAATGTCGGCTGGATTGAGAACAACCTGATTGATTAGATGAAAAAATTTAGTGCAGTTGGACTGTGTTACATGTTTGTCAGAAAAAAGTAACATTCCGTGTAGTTCAGGTGAATGTCAGTCACATATGTGAATTTAAAAAAAAAAAAAAAAGTTGTGAGAAAAATAATATACTGATGAAGACACTTGAATGGATTCTCTTTGGATGAGTGTCATTACAGAAGAATGGCGTATAATTTATTCGTCTAGGGGTATGAATGTACAGACATTTTGAGGAAAGAGCAGGTGATTAGCCGCAGCCTTGTTAAAGGAACCATCTCGGCACTTGTGTATAGTTATTTAGGAAAGCCTTTTGGGGCATGAGCCTTCATTCTCCTGAATCTATCAGTGTCCTTAACAAATGCATTAAATCATTCAGTCATGCCTAACGTATTTGTCATTAAAATTTGTAGAATTCTGTATAGAGTAAACACAGTTCCACAGTTGGTTGAAAATTCATAAAAATAGATGATGATGATACAATAACAGTGAGAGTTGGTCACATTGCATAAAAAAACTGATAGAGCTTTCTTAGGATGTATTATTTATTTATTGGTCTTTTAACCATTTAACATAATGATGTCAGATATTCCGAATATTTACACTGGGAAAACCATGGAAAACACAGGTCACATTTGCCAGAACATGGCTAAATTAAGTCTTCCAAAACAAGGAATCCTGAACCATATCACTGCACCATGTCATCTGGTATTTACTTTATCAACAAACTGTGAATAATACCATAAAATATCTAGAGTCTACAATTAGCCCAATCGATACACAGTTGCTGTTTTTGAATAATTCTTGCATATGAATTGAGCTACTTGCAGACATTTGATATGTTGTGACATTTATTGTTTGTTTACAAAGTAAATAGTGAGCGAGATGGTGCAGTATTATGGCACTAGGCTTGCATTTACTAGTCTGACCCTCATAATTGCCTACTGATATTGCCTCTCTTTCATTTCTGTCTACTAAACTGACATAATCTGAAAAGTAAGATCAGTCTGACATTTCCTGTGTACAATGGAGAAGACAAACTGATACTTGTCCCATTTAAAAATTTTGTGCTTTACTCTTGAAAACTGGAATTCAGAGTGATTAAAAGAATGGAAATATTGCGAAGGATTTGGGAAAAATATGCCACACAGTATGTTTGTAAATTCAGTAAAGTCTAAAGTGAGTACAGCCAAACTGAGAGGGGATGGTGCTTGGTGGAGGAGGGGAGGACAGTTTGAGTCCAACATAGAATCTAAATCAGAGTGCAACTTGGTGTTAAAACATACATAAAATATTGGCAGAGGTGCGTGTAAAAATTATGGCCAGAAAGAAGTGGTGGTGGGGGGGGGAATCTAAGAACCAGCCAAGCTTTGAATGCAAAACATTTGGTTTAGTGCCCTGGAACCGCACACACAACTAACAACCATTCAAAATTTAGTACTTGGAGAGTAAAGAAAAAATAATGTTCTAGCTCAGTTTTAATTAACCACTTAAATTATATAATTTACTGTATAATTTGTGAAGTTACACAGTAGCCACATATTTGTACATTGGCGGATAATCTCTCAATGATATAGGACCTTTCATCAAAATACAACGAAACAAATAGCTCCAATATACAAAAACACACATAGTATGCAAGTATAATTTGTGAGGCTAGAGCAGTTGGTCAGCCATGGCCTTGCTGTGGGAGCTATCATGGCATTTTCTGAAATAATTCAGGAAAACCTAATGGCCAGATATGGCAAATGCCATCCTCCCAAATATGAAGTAATAGTCTTCACAACTGAATTCTCATTCACCTGGTTTTTATCATACATTGTTTTTTTTTTTGATCATACATAATTTGCAACAAAGATCTTCTAATATAAAACAGTTGTGCAGTTCACCACTACGTGCACCTGTGGACCCCCACTTCATGGCTCCAGGACCACGAGCGTGCACATCTCTCTTCTACCTTCAGTCTGTCTGGAAAACTCGAGTGAGATGTTGAGCTCAGGAGAATGACAAAGCTTTGTTATCATTCACTATAGATCTTGGCACATTTGTCTGTAGAAGCATTACACTGTGATTATGTATTGGAATGTGATATGATGATGTAGTTCTCCCTTTTCATTACTAACCCATTACTCCGAGTCCTCCAAGGGATAATTGTGTTTTATGCATTATTTGTGGAGTATGTTTTAGCTGCCTTTTGAAGTAAATGTATTTTAGTAACCTTTTTCATCTCATCGGACAGTTCATTATACAATTTTATTCCATGATAGAGGATGCTGTTTTGAGTTTGTTTTTCTGTGGTAAATTGACGTCCAGGCTGGCTGCTGTTCCACTGTTATGTACAGAACCATTATATCTTTTTGTGCTAAAGGCACTCTTAATGTGGAATAATGAATGTCATTGTTTTCTCTTGTATTGTGGTTTTGCACACCAGTGATTATTTACCAGTGGATTATTTACATCAAACTTCATGAGGAAATAAACATACTTTGAAGCAGTAATCCAAATGCCCAACTCCTTAAACAGATGTCTGCCAGATGACAGAATTTTTTATGCCTGTGTACCTTTTTTTGTACCTTTGTTACTCAGAAAAGAATCCCTTAGTTAAGAAATGACTGTGCATAGGACTGGTATGTCACGACAAGACATTGATTGTTACAAAACTAATGCGGAACCCAGTGTCATCTGCTCTCTGTATTAATAGGTTTGGTGATCTGTCAGTGACTAATGTTGCTGTCAGGAAAAATAATTTTTTCCAAGTCTTATGCTGCCTGGAAAGTCATTGATATTTATTAACAACAGAATTGGACTCTATGCACTACCCTGAGGCACACCAATGTTTATATCTTTCTTGTCTGACAATTGTTTCATTAGAAAGTTATCTTCAGCTGACATTTTTTAACTATCATACTTGTGCACCCTGTTTTTCAAGTAATACTGGAGCCATTCTTTTGTTAGTCCTCTTACACCTAGTGCTTAGTTTGTTTAGCAGTATTTTATGATCAACAGTGCCAAAGGCCACGAACAATTCTAAGAATATACCTGTAACAGTCATTCTTGTTGAGAACTTTGATTACCACTTTTGTGAAGATTCCAGACAGGCCCAAAGTTTGAATTTGCAGTTAGAAAGATCTGAACTTTTTAAGATTGTGAGAATGGTGGAAGTGATTAATAACAAGAATAGTAATTATATTAATATTATTTTAGTGTATGATTCTGTAAATTAACACTTTGTGACAATTAAAAACTATGCACTACTAATTGTTGGTTTTGACCAGTGACATAGGAAACATGTAGCAAACAACATGGTTTAAGGAAGGGCGAGGGGGGGGGGGGGGGGGCTAAGCTGCTTGTCAGTCTGTCACTACAACCAGGTCTTTCGTTTTCAGATTCATTGGCTTCACTAACCACCAGGAACAAATCTTTAAAAATATACACAAGAAAGTGAGATTACAACAGCCATTAACATTGTCACTGATCAGAGACAATGACTATTATCAAATATTTATCGACCCATTAAATCTTTGAACTAGATTTATGCGTTTACAAACACATCATTGCCTGCCACTAAGTTGGACTCTGTCATTACCGCACTCTAACTTACTTATACTTTTTTAAACTGTTTTGAGATGGAACAGTGTGTGATATCTCATCCTGTTACCTTTACATAACTATATTTACATCTATGCTCTGCAAACCACCGTGAGGTTCATGGCAGATAGTACATCCCATTCTACCAGTTATAAGGTTTTCTTCCTGTTCCATTCACATATGGAGCATGGGAAGAATGATTGTTTGAATGCCTCTGTGCATGCAGTAGTTATTCTAATCTTATTCTCACAATCCCTATGTGAGCAATACGTAGGGAGTTGTAGCATATGCCTAGAGTAATCATTTAAAGACAGTTCTTGAAAATTTGTTAATAGCCTATCTCAGGATAGTTAACGTCTGTCTTAAAGAGTCTGCTATTTCGGTTCCTTCAGTGTCTCTGTGACACTCTGGGATGGGTTAAACAAACCAGTGACCATTCGTGCTTCCTTTCTCTGTATACATTAATTATCCCCTGTTAGTCCTATGTGGTACGGTTCCAACACAGTTGGCAGTATTCTAGAACTGGGTGCATGAATGATTTGTAAGCAATCTCTTTTGTGGACTGATTGAACTTCCGCAGTATTCTAACAATAAACTGAAGTCTATCACATGCTTTACCCTTAACTGAACCTATGTGATCATTCCATTCCATATCCATGCAAAGTGTTGCACCCAGGTATTTGTATGAGTTGACAAAGTCCAATAGGTGCTTACTGATATTATAGTCATAGGATACTACATTTTTTCATTTTCTGATGTGCAAAATTTTACATTTCAGAAAATTTAGAGCAAGTTGCCAGTCTCTGCACTGTGTTAATACCTTATCAAGATCTGACTGAATATTTATGCAGCTTCTTTCAGATAGAACTTCATTATAGATAACTGCATCATGTGCAAAAACCCTGATATTGCTATTAAAATTGTCTGCATGGTCATTAATACCCTACATGAACAGCAAGGATCCCAACACATTTCCCTGGGGTACACCCAAAGTTACTTCTACATCTGACGATTACTCTCCATCCGAGATAACATGCTGTGTCCTCCCTATCAATATGTCTTCGATCCAGTCACAAACTTCATTTGATACCCCATTTGATTGTACTTTTGACAATAACTGTAGGTGCAGTACTGAGTTAAATGCTTTTCAAAAATCAAGAAACTAATGTGACACCTAAATAACAGAATAATGCTATTTGATGTCAGTATGATACACCTTGTTTATTTTGGGAAATAAAAATAGTTACTACATTTTTGTACATTTGTTTGTGTTTTTATATTTACCAGCACTTCAGAATTTTTTTTTTTTAATGTTTAGGTTATCAAAATATCTGTTTGTGGAGGGGGGGGGGGGGGGGGACCTGTCAGTGCCACATGCAGAATTATTAGCCTCATGGTTAAAACTTTTACACCATATTTAATTTTGCTAGCCAAGAGAGATAGAGATAGAGACGTCACAACACAACTCGATCTCTTTCTCATGCACACCCTACCTCACTACAAAATATACTGTCACTTACTTTAAGTTAAAAATGCAATAAATGAAAGTCTAACTGTATGTCATCATTTACCTTTAACTCTTGATGCAGCATAGAAAGTAAACATGAAGTTACCATTCTTGGAGGCTTAAATGAATTTTGTGTCAAGTTCTATGGGCCTCGGGGAAGTAAGTACTAAGAGCTTATTCAGAAGTTGTTTTTTGTTGTTGTAATTAATTAATAAGTATTTCGTGCTTTTCATGCTAATACTGTAACAAGAGTATTTTGAAAGTATGATCATTCTCAGCCACTGCCAATTATTCTTTATTTGTAGTTTAAATTTTTAAGCGCTGCTGCCTTGATCATAGGTATTTACTCTCTATAAAAGACTTGGGAGAGAAGTGTTGCCTTCCATTGTAAATGTAATTCATAATGTAGATAAACAAAATTGACATTGTGTTGGAGTAAAGTATTAATTTAATAGTGTATCAGTACTTTTTAGTGGCATGATCATTTGTAAGTTCATACATATGTGTGATTGACATCATTCTTGTAGAAGTAAGGAGTCTTGCCACATAAGTAAGATACTAGTGAAAAGCGTAATGTAATTGGATAGATAAAAAAATCTACTCATCAAGTAGCAGAAGGAGAACACACACATAAAGATACCGTTACATGTGTGATCTCCTACTGCAATGTGGTGTTATCTGTCCAGTTACATTATAAGATTAGTGAGATTTTTAAATTTGGCTTTTAATCAGTAGCTCATGTTTATAGTATAATTTATCAATATCTGCCTGTACTGTTTTCCTTGCCAGCCATCTTGTAAAAAGTATTTCAGGATGAGTCAGAGAAACTTTCGTGTGCTTGGCAAGTGTACTGTTCCATTAAAAAGTTTGCATGAGCTAGCCATTTTATCACTGCAGCAAATGGTAGTTGTCTCCTGAACACACGTCTGTGACATCACATGTTCTTCATAGTGTTCATGTTTTGCACTTTTTATCTGTACCACCATTGGGATTTGAAGTTCTTCTGTTGTAACTTTAAAAAACTAATCTTTGTGCACGAATTTAACAAAAGTGAAACCTAGCTTATGGTGTAAATAATCTCACACAATTGTAATGAGGAACAAAATAAACACATATTATCACTGACAAGGAAAAATAGGTTTGCTGTTAGACACAGAGTTCAATTCTCAATAAAGAATCTCTCCTGCAGTACTACTACTACTATCATACAATTCAGTGTTACTGTACATCGGCTTTAGTTATAATGTAAAATAATGGTAAACCTCAGAATTATATCCGTCAAATATCTCAGAAAGTTCACCTATTTCTCCTTTAAGTTTGTTCGCTCTTTTTACTTTTGATAAATTTGCAGTAAGTTTCCATATAGTCGTGCTTGGCTATCATCTCTGTGGTAATAATTGCAGTTTCTGCGCCCGATCTCCCCCCCCCCCCCCCCTCCCCCCCCCCCCCCCCCCTCTCCCACTAGTTGAGTGAATTTCTGGTATTTCAAAAGATGGAATTTAAACACTTTTAAGATCACTACAGCATTTTCCCGTTAGTCACTTTATCATCATTTCCTGTTGTACTTTCCTCAGAGGAATACTCTTCCTTATTTGTTGAAAATTACTACTGTTTGCTGCTCTTAATAGATGAAAAGAATCTTATATGATTTGGTTATTATTTTGGACCCATGTAATCATGACAGGTATGGTCTAACCCTGTACGCAAGCTAGTTACTCAGGTGCAGCCTTTGGTATTAGGTTTCACAGTAATGATGACAATAACCTTCTACTATATTAGTAAGAATCTGCCAAGATCCCTTCTCTTTCTGCATTTTCTCCCATTTTTTGGCATGTTTTTGTTACCATTTATCGCTGGCATACGCATACATTTAAATCCACTTTCTCCTTTAAGTTTTAGTGCCAAAGTTACTCACACAATGAGATATAATGTTTATAGGAAAAATACATAAGCCATGTCAGTATCTCTGTTTACAAGCCAGCCTGCTATTCCACGGTGGAAATTATCTGTAGCATCTTATTATCCAAGACCCTTTTTGTGGATTTCTGCTTTTTGGGATCAGAACATAGATGCCAGGTATTCTGGGAAATTCTGTGGTATTAACCATCACATTTATATATAGACATTTTATTTTTTGAAGGCGATTTCTTTATCACCAAAAATTTTTTTAGATGTAGGTGCTCGTTAGTGGTATTAAGACCCTTAAGATATGTCGGTAACTATGAGTTAGTAAACGAAAATAATTTTAGATAAGGAACAGCAAAAGCGGCTCAGAGGTGCAGATCAGTTCTCGTGTTCCCTCCATTTCTAAGTGCCAATGAGAAGCCCATGGCCTAATCTAGTGTAGCCTGTGACTACGCCCACAATGTTGCCACATTGTCATTTTGCTACAGGTACTGACCAGGTAATGTTGTAAGAAGCAGGGTCTACCAAACAACCAACTATTGTTAAGAGAATTTGTGGCAATACTGTGCTTCATTCATGTTGTGGTTGGCACAACTTCATTGCTACTGATCATTCGCTTATGTGTTCCACGTATGGAAGTGTCACATGTTTGCAAAAATATGGTGGTTTTCATAATTTAGTATTGCAATTTTAGTTTCTGAGTTAAAATGCCAGAGTTTAAAGACACTCAGAACCAAACAAAGGAAGTCATATACAAGGTCTACAAATTTCTTCACGACCTTAAAGACAATGTCAGAAGACATGAAATCTTACTGGCCCACCACAGAATGCAATAGCAAAGACTCGTGGCATTTCACTGTGAACTGCACAGAGAATATATGCAGAAGTACGGGCAGTTGAAACCTGTGAAGGAATGAAGTTTATCTAAGAAGAAGGAGATTGTTGGAAAGAATTGTTACTGATTTGGGCAATTTCCATAAAGATGTTGTTCATTGTGCTGTATTGGAATTATATGACAGAGAACACACGTCTTAAAAGGCACATGGTGACAGATGTTTAACATAACATATTTCTTTAACAGAGAGTTGCCATTCAAGTGAAAGAGGTGTGAAATTTTTGGGGTTCAGCTTCAGAAACACATTCTAATGTCGGAATGTGGTATTTTAGCAGCTAGGGTAATGTTTCTGAGAAAAAGGCACAACATTAGGTAAGATCATAGTTGCCCTATTATTTATATCTGAGAGACAAGGCTCGATCAAAATCATGCCAGAAGACATATCTGGCATGATTGTAAGAGCAATAGTGGTTTGAGAGTATTGACTGGCAAAGCAAAGAGATTTATTGCCTTTTATGATAGATCATATGAATATTACTTTATCAAAAGTGTAAAGCTAATACTTTCAAGCTCCAAATCCAGTGATTATCATAGAGATGAATAGTTACATATTTAAACACCCACTTTCAGGTTTATTATGTGGTTTAGAAGAGGATTGTGGATAACACCCATTGTCAGTCAGTCAGAGAAAATACAGGAAATCCTAATTCAAATACAAAGGAGGAGGAAATTGCACAATGGCTAGAAGAAGAACTATATCAATTTCAGGTTGCTGTATGAAAGGAAATATGTTGGAGGAAATCAGCACTTTTAAATCAGTTTGAAGTTGACTGCTTAGCAGTGGAAGAGGGTCACAGTGTCTTGAGGCTGCCCTCTTACCACTGCCAATATAACCAGATAGAAAATGTGTGGGCCATTGATGTCATGTTGGAAGACTAGGTTTAGTATTATGCCATGCATGAAAACATGCAAGAAAGTGACTTCCAGAGAAAGGCATCTGGGAAAAATTCATTGAAAGCATTTTCAGCTTCAAAGGACTCCTCAGATAACGATCTTCAGAGCAGCAGAAGACTCACTTTTTCTGCTTTGCGCTGATGTTTAAACTAACGTGCAAAGCTAAGAAATTTTTAAATATTCACATGATCAAAGCTGACATAGCTTTACAATTTAACGGATGAGCAGTAATAATGTATTTGGCTGTAATATATCTTTAAGTTACCTGAGAATACATTAATATCGAGAGGCTGCTGTTTCATTACAGTATTTTCTAAACTTTTCCTTGACATAGTGTTTAAAATCGTCCACTACCGACCACAAAATCTTTATTGAAATGTGCTATCTGCCTATTTTGGGTATCGTATCTTCGAGTGTGTACCTTGTGATACGTTGTGCATGCGTGTGTCAGACAGTGTAGTCAGATGCTATAAAAGGAGTGATCAAAAAGTTTCCATTTGAAAGCCATACAGCCCAGAATCAGAACTCCAACCAGGCAAACTCGCCGCAGGTGTTGAGGCAATCGTCCCACTGGCACACCAGGCTGAAGATACCCACGTAGTAAAACATTGTGTCCTGCTGCGTAAATAAATCCATAAGTGCATGTTGCTCATCCTTGTCAGACAGGAATCTTCTACCTTTCAAGGCCTTTTTTAAGTGCCCAAAGGCATGCTAATCCTGTGGGGAGAGATCAGGACTATAGGGCGAGTCCTCAAGTGTCTCCCACTTGAGTTGGCATATCTTCTGCATTATGACTTAAGCGAATAGGGATGTGTGTTATCATGAAGCAGACCCACTGGTGTATCGTTCCACAGCAGTGGTTTTTGACAGGCTTGATGCCCCAAACACATTCCTCTTTCTGCGGTGGATGTGTGCTGGTATTTGTCCTTCAGCAGCCAAGGAAAGAATAATAGCACATTGGTCCTGTTTGGATGCATTTGGTAATAATATCACCAGGCTGCATTTACCTTGTGCACGTTGGAAAGACAAGAATGCCACACTAGTCCCTTGCTTACATGTCACATGTTGTTACTTGTATCTCTGCCTTGGAGTTGCCCTATGTTGTGTATACACTCAGCAATACCCTCAACTGGAAACTGTTTGATCAACCGTGATACTTTGGTGGGTTTGGTTCAAAATGTGTGCAAGGCAATGGCTCCAAACTTGGGATGACAGGTTTTTGGGATGGCCACTAGTGGAGAAGCGTGCCTAAAAGGTGGAGTACCTACTGTGCTTGTCCCTTCAGCCTCCACTTTCACTGCTCCTTAGTATAATATGATATATTAAGTATAGGTAGCCAAAAATGCATTAATGTGTCTGAATTCATGAGATTATAAAGAAGAAAATAAGGAGACACAATATTTCAAGAGAAAACCAACTTAAAGACATTGAGAAGGGCACTTTCTCAGTATTCTCTTCTTTTTTTATAGACAGAAACTCCTCTTACGGAGATAATATGCACCAAGAAAATAACAAACTTCTTACTCTTGTAAACAATGTAATATTGTAACTGTTGTAGGTATACCTGGTTTAGAGCTACATAATAAAAGAATATCTGGAACTTCATCTTTTCCTTCACTGTTCAGTTCTTTTCATGCCACTAAACATATATATAGCCATGATGCCTACTTGGTACAGCAGATGCAATTTGTGAAGTGACAAATGTGGCCACCATAGTGAGGATTTCTTGAAGTTCACCTGGTTCATTGTTACACGGAACTTGACAGCAAAGGGTTAAGGTTTGTGTTAATTGTAATGCTCTGACAACTGCATGTAGGCAAGAGTCAGTCTTTAACCTTTTTGCAGAACACAGCATTTGCATAAACTGGAGCTTATCACTTAGCACTTGCTGACATTTGCCTCACTTACCAGCAGTCTGAGTAAGGAATAAAATAATGGTGAGTGCAACTTCTTGTAAATCCAGTTTGTTTTACTTCTACATCTACGTTTTGAATTCTACATTAGTGTGTTGCATTGAGCACATAGGTTACCATTGCCATCTATACTCTTCCCTGTTCTATTTACAAATGGTACTTGTAAAGAAAGACTGTCAGCAAGTCTCTAAATGAGCTCAAAATTCTCTGATTTTACCAACATGGCTGTTTATTGAGGTATATGTGGAAAAAAGTTAAATTTTGACTTTTGTTTAGTACACATGCTCTCGGAATTTTAACAATAACCTCTCCATGGTGCGTAATGCCTCCCTCACAGTGTCTGCTACTGGAATTGAATGTGCATATTCTTGACACTTTCCCATTACTAAGTAAATCATTGCTGAAACTTTCTGCTTTTATTTGGATCTTCTCTCTGTTTAACCCAACCTGGTAAGAATCAAAGAGAAAAGGAAAGTACCCAAAAATTGTTAAAAAAAAAGGGTTTTAGAGGCTAATTTCATGTGTGAATTACAGTTCATTGGCAACGATTCATCACCAGTCTTGTAATCAAACAATGACTCTTTCCATGTGTTAATGTGGAATAAATAATTTGTTTACATTGTTGGGTAACATGGCATTTTGTGCACATAGAATTGATCTTTGGAAGATCTTTCTGTATGTTACTGTACTTATCTGGCTTCCCTGTATACAACTCTACTCTCCACAAACAGTCTTGGAAAACATAGTAAGCTATGCACTGGACTTTTTTGTATATAAAAATCATTGACAATCATGCAGCATTCCCTTGGGGTATGCCTGAAACTGCTTTTACATCTGATTATTTCTCCCTGTTTAGGAAGATGTGATCATCTGTTTGCTAAGAAATTTTCAGTTGTGTCACAAAGGTAACCCAGTACTACATAAACTCATTTTTTATCATTGGGTGACTATAAGGGGTGTTAAAAAAGAAACGAGCCAGGGGCATAATTACAGAAACCAGTACCTCTATGTTAGAAGTATTGACCCTGGCTGCTGAGACACTTGTCCCACTGTGACACAAGGTGGTGAATGGCTGTCTCAAAAAATTTCCGGAGCTGCGACATTAACCAGTTCTGCACATACATCTGGACATCGTCATCCGTGGTGAATTATTTGCCCCTCAGAGCCTTTTTAAGGGGATCAAAAATGTTGTAATCACAGGGAGATAGGTCCATACTGTATGGAGGGTGGCAGAGAGCCTCCCATTTGAATTTCTGCAGGAGTGCCGCGACTGTGTTGGCCGTCTGAGGCTTTGCATTGTCATGAAGCAGAATGACCCCACAGATGAGATTGCCTGGTTGTTTCGATTTGATCGCTTGGTGAAGAGTGGTCAAGGTTTGCAAGTGACGCTGGGCAGTCACTGTTGTCCCTATGATTATGCCAGTTTTGGTCCCCTTAAAAAGGCTCTGAGGGGCAAACGATTCACCTCGTACGATGACATCCAGCTGTACATGCGGAACTGGTTAACATCGCAGCCCCAGAAATTTTATGAGACAGCTGTTCACCTCCGGCTTGTTTCTTTTTGAATGACCCTCATGTTATAAAACAGTTGATAGCATGTGAGAGTATTCTAAGTTTGTGATGATACCAGTTCTTGTAAGTGGAATTTACATAGCATAGTGTGTAAAAGTATTTTTCCAGCCCTAACATGCGACTGTATCTTGAATAACCATTCCATGCTGTATCCAAAGTGAATATTTCAATTCTGTGACATGCCACTCATAATATCAGCAATACTGTTGAAATAACACATTCAGTGTTGTTAACTTTGCTGTGTAATGTTCATAACTTTGAACAATTGACCTAAGCAGTTTATACATATATAGTATTCCTTTGAAAGAGTTGATTAAAAATCCCCATTCTTTCTCTTGAAGAAACTCTGATGCTTATCTCTTCATTGACTTGATACTTGGGACAGTGTCCTTGACAGTTACTTTAAAGAGGTATATAATTCCTCCTCATACACCACTTTGTATCCTCATTCCTTGTGCTCTCCTCCCCCCTCTGCCAACCTGGCAGTCCCTTATGACATACCTGTAATGTGTGCAAATTGGTATGATCACCGGTACTTCACTCTTGTACGTTTCCCTCTTCTCCTCTGTACAGTGCTTACACTTATTGGCATAGGTCCATGGTCTAGTTCTTTCTCAATTGTTTGCTAACTGTAGGTGTTATGGAGATGCTCTAATGCCAAGATTGTTGGATTCTGCAACTTCAGTTGCTAGTAGTCAGCAAGAAAAATACACATCTGTCTATTCATGGTTTTTACATGACTTGCACATTGTCGTAGTACTGGATGTGGTCCATTTTACTGTATTTTTCTAGCACGGCCATGTGGCAGCTTCTAGACTGTTCCCTTGTATCAGTTGTGTGATTGCGTGTGTGGCATTTTTGGGATGATGGGCAAATAATTTTCAATTCATATGAGTAGATTAAATGTAAAAGCGATTAAGTTTATGGTCAAAGTGTTTGTTTTTTGTTAGTAGTACTGTAATTTTTTGTTTGAGATGAGAAAAAGAATCAGTAATAAGGTCAAACATGCCTGAACCAAATAGGTTTTGAAACCACTTTCTACATTTGATGAGCCAGAATGTCAGATCTGTGTTTAATGTAATAAATCAAACAGATGCAATTCATATAACAGGAGCTTTATTTAAAGTGGGTAAAATGCAGTATAATTGTGATAATTTTTTTCTGACTCATTTTTGAACTATTCTTTCCCCACATAAGGTAGTCTTCATTTATTTTCTAAAATTTCTTAAGTGGGTAGAGGGTAGTGGCTACTCTGAGTAAAACCTATTTTCACCAAAATAGAGCAATTGTAACTTATTGAACAATAACAAAAACATTAGGTAGTCAGTTGGCCAGTATCACCGCCTTTCGTAAGAGTTTTATTGAAGTGACAGGTTGTGTTCCCTGCTTCTATATCAATACTCTGCAAACCACCGTATGGTGTGTGGTGAGGGTGCGCTGTACCACTACGTGTCATTTCCTTTCCTGTTCCACTTGCAAATAGAGTGAGGGCAAAACGACTGCTTTATATGCCTCCAAACGGGCCGTAATTTCTTGTATCTTATCTCCACGGCCCTTAAATACAATGTATGTTGGCGGCAGTAGGATCGTTCGGCACTCGGCTTCAAATACTGCTTCTCTAAATTTTGTCAATAGTGTTTCTCAGAAAGAACATAGTCTTCCCTCCAGAGATTCCCATTTGAGTTCCCGCAGCATCTCTATAACAAGTGTTGTTTGAACCTACCACTAACAAATCTAGCATGTTGTTTGAACCTACCACTAACAAATCTAGCAGACGGCTTCTGAATTACTTTGATGTCTTCTATTAATCCAACCTGGTGCAGATCCCAAACACTCAAGCAGTACTCAAGAATAGGTTGCTTAAGTATCCTATATGCGGTCACCATTACAGGTGAACCACTCTGTCCAAAAATTCTCTAAATAAACTGAAGCTGACCATTCGCTGTTCCTACTACGGTCCTCACAAGCTCGTTTCACCTCATATCGTCTTGCAACGTTATGCCCAGATAGTTAAATGACTTGACATTGTCAAGCAGGACACTAGGAATACTGGATCCGAACATTACAGGTTTGATCTCCCTATTCATCTGCATTAACTTACATTTTTTCCACATTTAGGGCTAGCTGCCATTCATCACACATATAGAAATTTTGTCTAAGTTGTCTTATATCTTCCTCCAGTCACTCAACTTGGACACTGTACCATACACCATGGCATCATCAGCAAACAACCACAGAGTGTTCTGCATTACTTTCCGTAATAACGGCAGCTCACGTACTTTGTGCAGTGCTTTTGTTTCTTCCACTAACTTCTACTAAATTCGCTACATACACACCTTCTCCTTCGCCGTTTCCTCTCTCTATTACATCAGTGGCCGTATATGTTTTTGCAACATTAATTACATCATCTTGCTCATTTTTTGCCCCTAGATAACTCCTTCCTGCACAACATTTAGTTAATATGTCCAAACTATGATTCGCTTCGGAGACATTTACTACCGAAACTTGTTCACTGAAGTCTTAGATTCCGTCATCTCTTTTTCACCACAGGTATCTTGGTCTCACAGCGGCCAGCTGGTTGCTTCTCAAGGTTCAGTGCATGCTGTGGCTTATTTCCCAAGTGCCTGCTTGTTGCTTTGCCGCCTGAGCATGACTCGTACGTGACAACACCTGTCACCCGGCATACACCGACTAGTGATGCGTTCCTGCCGTTAGCTTGTTGCATGCATTCACTTTTATTACTTCTGTATGATTTGTCCACTTTGGGCCTAAGTCATTGTCCGCACAGATCTGGCCCGTAATACATGCGGGTCCTAATTTCCCGCATCGTCGCTATTTTGAAATTTTTGCTGTGCACATCTCCTACCGCGAAATGAACTGCTACTGCATCCTCTACCTCTGCCTCTCTGTATGTTTATGCGATATTGATCATTCTCTGTTTGGTCGTTCTGGCCATGGTTTTCCCTTATTCGGTTATTATTGTTTGGATGATAATCGTGGTTCTCTCTCCAGCAATCTTAGTCTTCAACTTTCTCCAAGAATGATGAGAAGCTTTTGTGGTTGCTTCCCACATCTCTCTTCGAATCCTCTGGTAGCTTTTTCCATAGTTCCCACACTATTTCTGATTCTGTTCGCCTAGTTCTTAAATGAGTCAATTTTTTGTACCGTATTTCGCAGAATTCTTTCATGGAATTCCTGCCTATGTTATCATACAGTCTGGCCATAATAAATTCTCTCCACAAATAGTCATGCTTCAGCTCTGACCATTATTCATCAATAAATTTTTGTGTAAATTCTTCAAATGACAACTGGTCTGTTTCTAGATTTAGTCCCCACCTTTTCGCATCACCTGCTAAAGCACTAATCACCACATTAATTTTCTCCTGATCTGTCAAGTAATCAGGGAAATTTCTTTCGCAATTTTTCAGAAAGTCTAGAGGATACCATCCATTATGTCTTTTTGCTGGGTTGAAACATTCTTCACCCGCTAATAACTTGCTATAGCTTATTCTTGCAGTGACATGAGTAAATTTTTCTCTTATTTTTCTTATAAGGTCGCACATTTTGCCTTTAATCTGAGAATTGTCTTGTTCGCACTTCTGTTCGCAGTTTGTTACTTGTTTACACAACTCTCTTTTGGATTCTGTCACAGATTGTCTCATTTGAGCAATTTTGGTGTTGCATTTAGTTAATACTTCGGTTTTGAGACAGAACACTTTTTCGTCAACTTTTGTTGTTACTAAAGGTTCTATTTGGTCTTGGATTTTTATTATTTCTGTGTCAAATCTTTCATTAATATCATTTATTTGCCCCTTCATAGCGGCAACATTACCATTGATAACATTTATTCCACTTTTTAAATCCCTGATTGTGTTGCTCACAACACCTACTCTCGAATTTACTTCATCAATTTGCTTACTAATCTTAATCCCCTGCATTTCAATCTGCTTACTTTGTGTTTTCTCAAGAGTTTTAATTTGACTGTCGCTACACAGTGTTTTCATTTGATAATTTTGTGCAGCAACCTGTTTTTCAGTTTGGTTGTTTATACTGCTTCTGTGTGCTGCAAGCTGATCGTTAATCTGTTGACCTTGTGCTGAAATCTGAGCAGCCAAAATTTCTAACTATTCTGTCATATCTAATGTTTTTTCACTTTCCTTTTCTGGTGCATTTTCATGTCCAAATTCTGCCCGTTGCGACTCACTCAATTTGCTTTTGATTGTTGATGAATCAAACATATCCATCGATTCATTGTTACATCCGCTGTCTTTGATCATGTCCCCTTTCCTGTCTTGTTCCATTTGCAATAACTTCATTATTTGAATCTGCTCATTTACATGTGTATGATGATCTACGTATGCCTGCTGCCATCTCATGGCATCATCTGTGGTTGCATTTGTCGAACTACTGCCACCTAATGCTTTCTATACTTTCCCGTACCACTTGTCCTGGTATACTCTCACTTTTGTGTCCATCTTCTATTCTGTTACTGTTTTATATCTTTATTTTTCAAATCTGGAAAACTTTCTGCTAACGATTCTGCCGGATATATTACAAGTTCAAGGTGCTGGACGTTTACTACTCGTTCTACTGTTGTATTTCACTCAATATTTATGTTTTGCTCTATCTCTGAGAGTAAAATTGAAAAAGTCCTGTCATGGGGCGCCAAGTATAACACTACTACTTGTTTCCTAATAACACAACTTCCAGTCATGTCACAGGGAAGCCAAGTATAATGCGACAGCCGCAATGTATAATGCCAAATATGACCTTAACGTGCAATAAATGTTACCCTCTGGGAGGAATTTTGAAAAGTTTGACCGTGCTTTAACCTAACGGACAGAAGGAACTGAACATGAATTTCGTAAGGGTGGCAATTAGTTGAAAGCAGATAGATTATAAATTTGTATGAAATGAAAGAAATAAAGTTCATGTAAATGAATCAAAAAACGGTCGCCAGCCTAGTTACACATAATAATGTGCAAACATTATTCTCAATGCATTTGTATATACTGTAGCAAAAGTAAATTTCATAAATTCTATCTTAGTAAAGTGCAATGAACACCTACAACAACCAGACGAATAACACAGTGGGTAGCAATAGTTATCATCAGCATAAGTTATCAGTCACAGAAATATAAATGAGACTTTCCCCTTATTAATTACAGTCGCACCTCAACCTTTAACTAATTCAGCACAAAATTGTTCTCAAAGACAACACAAGACTAAGTGGCACCTAACAAGAGTTCAAATTTGATTAACACTCATATACACATCACAAATGCAATAATATGACGCTGAAATAACATGTTTCATATTCGCTCCAATTTAGTAATGTTTCAGATTTCGCTAGCTAGTTGAAACAGTTGCGCAATTGTGGTGGCAAGCACGTGGCGGCTATCTGGTCTCCTCAACTGGTTTAATGCTCTATTTCCTTTCTTCTTGATGACGAGTTAATCATTTTTAGAGCAATTCCAAATGCAAGTGTATCATTTTACAGCCGGAAACACATCTGAGGCTATTCCATCATAGATTTGATTTCAGAACGCCTCACTTGGCACCAGCGGTGTTGACTATGTAACTGCTAGTCACTGACTGTCTACTGTGCTCTCTCTCTCTCTCTCTCTCTCTCTCTCTCTCTCTCTCTCTCTCTCTCGCCACCCAGATTGACTGCCATTTCCACTTTTTCTTGCACGCCAAGCCCCTTCTGTAATGAAGGAGCTTATCTATGCCTTTTCTTTCCGTGGAAAACAACTCCCTAAGTATGAAACAGTTATTTACCTACAGTTTTGTTGTAACAAACAGACGTATTAAATAAAGTGTCATTATTTAAGCACACTGTTAAGTTAAACAAAGATATACATCACACATTCCCATTTTCCTCCAACAATTCAAAGAACTTAACTCGTTAAGAATAAACACTTAATAGATACATACACTTAATTACACTGTACCAATTAGTCACAATCGATAATGGTGTTACTAAGTGTTGTCTTGTGAGATGAAATTTACGTATTCCACTAACATAAGGATGTATGTAAGCATTAACGGTAGTGCCCCTGTAGACTTGCACAGTTACAATTGAAGTAGAAAAGGTGTGGGGAAGTCTGTGAATTCACTTCAGCGTTCTGCAGCATACACAAATGATGCTTCATTGGAAGGTAGTTGTCACTTGCCGAGCTGATTGGAACTTTTGCCTGGAGTTACTGATCCTTGTAATAAGAGGTGAGTGGTACTCATGACGCTAGATCACTTCAGTGTGCATCTTCTTCATGAACCCATCTAGGTACAGAATTTCATACTGCCCTTCCCTTGGCCGCAACAAGAGCAGACCCCAGTTAGGATGGATAGAGGTGCATCGTTAGTCAGTCTTTAACAACACATCTTGTCATATGTTGTAATCCTTAGTTGAATCTTTAGGAAGCTTATCATTCATTTAAAAATTATGGCAAGAATTTGAATGACCTGACCTACAGTATTATATTGGTTTTTATAATGCTTGGATTTCACTTCTGTGTATGTGGCCTGTAGTGCAACAAACCTGCTTCTTTTTAAATCCAATATTATGAGCAAATGAGAAGATGGAAATAAGGGGCTAAATTCTCAGCATTTTTTGAAGACTTTTAAAAGAGAATCGCACAACCATAAACATGAAGAAAGACAAAGTACATAGAAGGGACAACAACAACAGAAAAATCCTGCGTCTAAAAGGCAATAACAGAAAACTAAAATATCATAAAAAATAAATACGAGGATTGGAACTTAAATAGTGGCAACTATTTATTCACAACCGATACAAAAGAGTTACATGTTTGCACCAGTTACTGTCCTTCAAAGTGGTCACCAGCGTTGTGTAGAACCCATTGCCAGTGATGTGGAAGACATAGTATACTGTTAGCAGAGCCTATTCTGTTGATGGTGCGAGTGGAGTGGTTTAAAGTTATGGTGATTCTCATGTATGACTGTGATGGTGTTATCCTAATGCATTACGTTCCTATACGGCAGACTGTCAGCGCACGGTATTACTGTTGGTTTTTGAAGCATCACCTGCAACCAGCTTTGCGGAAGGAGCAGCGACACTTTCTGCGCATCCCACCCATCATTTTGCATGACAATGCATGGGTGCATACAGTGCAAATTGTGGCTGCTCTGTTTGGTCTATGGGACTGGGAAGTACTGTACCATCTGCCATACTCACCAGACCTTAGTCCTTGTGACTTTGATTTGATTCCGAAGATGAAGGAACCACTTCGTGGCATTCGCTTCAGAACTGTTCCAGAGATTCGACAGGCAGTAGACCACTCCATTCGCACCATCAACAGAACAGGCTCTGCTAACGGTACACTAACGCCTTCCACATCGCTGGCACCGGGTTCTACACAATGCTGGTGACTACTTTGAAGGGCAGTACCAGGTGCAAACACGTAACTCTTTCGTATTGGTTGTGAATAACCAGTTGCCACTATTTAAGTTCCAATCCTCATATTAGTGCTGGATTCTAGAGCCCTCCCCTGTTTCATCCCCCTTTCCCCATGCCCCACCTTTTCAATTGCTGCTGCCACGTGGCATAGGGGAAACTGAAGGTATGCAAATGGTGATAGTGAGATGAAGAAAAAAAGTATCCCATAAAAATTATGAATTTTGAACTGCAGTATCTCTTAACTACTATAGACAGTCTCTCAGACCGCTACCAATTTTTGTGTCGAGATATTTCTCACACCCCTGCAAAGCCAAATGGACTCTTCTGTGTACCTTCCTCTTGGTTGTCAAGCTACACGCGCCAGCATTGTTGCATTGTTGCTGCTCTTTGTTTCGTAATTATTAGCCTTGAGAGGTCTCACAGACGTACCATAGTGTTTGCATGCTGCGTGTTTGTTGCGTGCTACAGTTTCTCCGTGGTGGGGAAAACTGAGCCTTCTATGCAACGTGTGTTATGTAAGACAGATGTGGATGTTCAAGATCTCCCCGTTGAATCTTCAGGTGAAGACTTTGATGACAGCGATAATGACCCTGATTTTGAGATATTTAGTGATCACGACACTAATTCAGAGCAGGAAACTGAAAGTGATGAAGGTGTGACAGCTGATGACGATGGAGCTTACTTCTTCGGTAAGAATAGATGTTTTCGATGGAGAAAAAATTAGCCACCAGCTAACGTAAGAACGAGGCAACACATCATCGTCTTGCAGCTTCCTGGACTGCGACAGGTGGCGAAAAGTCTTGGGGAAAACCCTGCTATTTTGGAGGTATGGAAACTGTTCTTTACACCAAACGTTCTAGACGAAATCATTCAATGGACAAATCTGAAAATAAGCTTAGAGCACAGTATGCTAACAGTCGCTTATCCTATCTACAAGATGTTGATGCCATTGAATTGGAGGCTCTAATTGGTTTATTAGTGTATTCAGCCATTTTCAAGTCGGGGAATGAGTCTGTTTACAGCTTGTTTGCAACTGATGGAACGGGCAGAGATGTTTTCAGATGCACTGTTAGCAAGGAAAGACTTCTGTTTTTATTGTCTCCATTACAATTTGACAATCCAGATGATTGGGTGGAAAGAAAGAAAATAGACATCAGCAGCAATTTCACAAATCTTTTCGCGTTTCATCGAAAACAGTCAACTTTGCTACTCTGTAGGTGCAACAGCGTGTGTTGATGAAATGCTTGTTCCTTTTCATGGAAGGTGTGGGTTCAGAATGTACATTCCAAACAAGCCAGCAAAGTATGGCCTGAAAGTTCAGTGTTTGACTGACGCTCGTACAAATTACTTGTACAATGCATATATTTATTCTGGAAAAGTCAGAAATGGTCACACCCTTCCCAGCCATGAAAAAGGTCACAGTGTTCCCACACAGGCTGTTCTTCGATTGGTGAAACCCATTGAAAACACGAGGAGAAATGTTAGAGGTGACAACTGGTACTCATCAGTAGAACTAGACAATGAACTTTCAAAAAAAGGTCTCACATACATTGGTACACTGAAAAAGAACAAAAAGGAGATCCCACAGAACTTCTTACCTAATAAGAAATGTGGTGTGAAGACATCTGTTTACAGTTTTACAGAAGACATCACTCTGGTTTCCTTCGTGCCCAAGAAGTCCACAGCTGCAATACTGATCATCCTATTTTATAACACAACTAAAGGTGGTGTGGACTGTCTCGACCAGAGGTTTGCAGCTTATTCATCAAGTCGCAGGACAAGAAGATGGCCTTTGGCCATTTTCTTCACATTAGTGGATGTTGCTTGCGGCGTAAATTGTTATGTGGTACATCAAGCTTATCCAAAGGCAGAGGTAACATCAAGATTGAGCTTCATGAAGACTCTAGCAAGAGACCTAGATGAACCTCATATGAAGCGTAGAATTTCTATTGGACGCTTGCCACGAGAGTTGAGTGACACCATCAGAAGAATACTCCACTTACAAGATGAGCCTCAGACACCGAAAGAATAATTCGAAAATCGAAAAATGTGTGCCTTTTGCCCTCCTCATCTGAAGAGGAAAACAAGATATCCATATCAACAGTATGGTGTTCAGATTTGTTTGGAGTGTTCCAGGAAGGTCTGTGTGAAGTGTTTGCAGGTGGAAATTGACCAAAGTAGGATTCAGTGGCACGTGAGAACATGTATTTAGTTTTTACTTGTAATTTTAGAAGTAAAATGTGGCCAAGTTTCTCCATTCATAGACTTAAGGACTGAAATATTCGCTCTACATTGCAAAGATGAGGTGTAAATTGAAAGTTGACTTGGCACACAATTCATCATAAGTCCAGTTGGATTTTTCCACCTAGTTATATTGCCAATTAGTTATATAATCCCTCTATTGAAAATCTGTGTGTAAGTAGAGAGCTAACTATTTGCTGTTATTTTCGTAACTCAAAAATATACTCCAAATTTTGCTTTGTTTTAATTGTCAAAGTGTTTAAAATACTGCATTGTTTTAAAAAAATCAAATTTCTACAAAGACCACCTCGAAGAAGTGTAATGAACGGCAGGAAGTCAAGAAAATATATATATGCAGTAAAATTCTGGTTTGATATATAAAATATAAAAATGCGGTCTGTGAGACCCCTCCATATTAATTGTGTTCCTGTGAATGACCATAATAGTTGGGTGTACAAAAGTTTCACTGGCTGGGTCAGAGATTTTCTCCGCTTAGGGACTGGGTGTTATGTTGCCGTAATTATCATCATTTCATCCCCATCAACGCACAAGTCGCCGAAGTGGCGTCAGATTGAAAGGCTTGCACCCAGCGAACGGTCTACCTGACAAGAGGCCCTAGTCACATGACATTTATTTACCTTACTGTTAATATATTGATGCTATGCCCTGGGAAAATTGTGACCACTTTCTATTACACAAAAACTAGAAAATTTCTAGTATAAATGTAGGAATTTCGGAAAAATTTTAGGCTCACTTTGTATTTTTTCTCAGCAATTGACAACCCATAAAAACAGTTTCCAATCTAAACCAACAAACATCAAATAATTTATGTAAAACAACCACAAACAAGGGTTTGAAATGTACCATTTTCCCCACAGATGATGTTTTTGGAAGTACAAAGTAAAAACCAGTCTCTCATAAATATGCATTCCAATTTTCAGTTGCACAAGTCCCAGGTATTGTAATTTCTTCGTATTTCTAATCGGTATTTCAGAGTGTAAAATGTAGCTGAATTTCTCCCTTTTAGACCAAGAACATTTTCAGTAGAAATTACTACAGTTCCATTGATAACAGCAAAGTTGATGCCAATGTCACTGTAATTGATATAGCCATTGACAATAGAATGTCTTTTTGTGGGGAAATCCTTAAAATTCATCTGAGATTTGAGGTCAAATGATTGGCTAAATTGCCCTGTGTAGTGGTTACAGCAATGTCTCTTAACTATATGATCAAATTGAGTGAAGTATAGTTCATATGAATGGAAACTCCTATTGTACATGTCAAAGAAAAAGCAAAATGAGTGTCTCAAGATATCTTTATGGTCTACGAAGAGAAGGTGAGAGTTAAAACAGAGAATGACACTGTACTTTTTTCTGTGTAATGGTTCATACTTCAGCTTTTTGTAGATTGTGATGATGATAGCATGATATAGTACAAGGCTAGGACCAACTCACAAATGTTTCCTGGTGTGTAGAAGTTATTTATGGGTGTTGGATGTGTAGTGAAGAACTATAATATCTGCCACTCTTAATTAAATAGCGGGATGAGAAAATTTGAAATAAGAGCCAAGACATTTTTTTTTGCTATGGCATTCATGAATATTCCCCATGATACAGAGAATTTTACAAGCCTTTTCAGAACTTGCTGCCATTTGATATAATGGTAATCAGAAACTAAGATGCACCTCAGAGCAGAAGCAGAAATAGCATATACCATTTGTGTTGTTAAAGCACCAGTAAAATAAAATACTGCTCTCCTTGATAGTATATTTTGTCATAGAGTGATTAAAACACCTTTGTATAACAGTTGGAAAAGTGATGAAAGCAGCATTGCCAGGTAGTATACACAATTCATATTCTCAAGATTTCTATGCATTTTTACAGGATACCAAGAACCACAAACATACATGGATCTCGAAATATCAATAATATATAGAAGAGGAATTGATTAAAACAACTAAGAGAAACTTGTTGTGAAGCAATTTGTACAAACTTTATGATATTGCATGCAACAGTTTTTAGATACTTGTGCCCTGTGCATCTATCTGAACTTCCCAACTTTTGGAGTGAACTCCTCATGCCAAAATGAGAAAGAAGTCCAAATGTCCGAAAATCCTTCTATTTATTTTTATCTGAATTAATATTTAACACATTTTGAAGTAAAATCCAAGAACTGAAGTTTGACGTACAGTTAAAATCAAATTAGTGATATAATTGAGTGACATTATTAATAGTTGTTTTGGTAATGTGCTTGTTGTATCCTCAATGATACTGTGTTGCTATGGTGACATATTTACATTTGATGTTGATCTGCATTACATATTTTGCTTGGGTGATGGTAGCGAGTTCCTGATAAGTGTTCTTTTTTACCATGAAAGGATATCCATTTCATGAGCTAGTAGATTACAATTTTTTTTTTTTAAATACAGTTTTGCGAATGATGATGAAAGCAAGGCTACACGACTGTATCAAAATGCTGATTCCAGACAGATAGCAGAGTCATCTGTCTTTTGCTGCTATTTACTGTTGCATTATTCATGCAGGCTCTGTAGTAAAATAATGGTAGAGCAAGGTACACAAGGATTCTTTTGTATGTCCTACTGAAGAAAACATATTCTGCAGGCTGTAAACGCTGATTTATATCAACACAAGACACATTGCTGGAGAATGTGATTATCTTCAAATTACCGCATAGATGGTATTATTCTCAAAGTGCTGTAGAGGGTATTTAGTGGACAGTTTTTATCTGTATGATCGTCAACTGTGCAAGATCTTTCACCTGCCGATCTTTGACCACAGGAAAATGGTTACCATGCATTGCGAATACATTGTGTGTAACCTCAGTCTTGTTTATAGGTACAGAAATATTTGGAAGACATGGAGAAGTTAATTTTCAGAGCTAGCATTTATGGGCAGATGAAAATTGTTAAGCTACTTAAGATTCAGGTATGGTCAGGAATTTCAATAAACTGTTTGCTGGATTCATTTCTTCTATCAGATCTTAAGATGATATCTAGAAGGACTGTATTAAGAACCCTGTTCCCCACTCGCTATCAGATGTGCCCCTGCCAATAAGAGAATTGTTTATGTATGATGAGACTTGCAGTGCATTTTAGTCAAATTTGGGCTACGTTAAGTATCTACCATGAAAGATGAGTAACTGGAGGAGGACCAGTTCCATGATACGCATTTTCCTCTGACTTCAATCTGGTGATTATTATCTGTTTTGTTACCTAAAATGACCTATTTATGCAGTAGATATTTCTAATTCAAAGACAGTTCATCAGCATGTAGAAGCTATTTGACACCATCCAGGAGTGTTTGAAATGGTGCAGGAATTCATGGTCCAAGTGCATGCATGCATAGAAATGAAAAGACATTGTGTTTTCAAAACATAGTAGAATGTTCTGTCATTAATAATTGAAAAACGAAGGATTTTTGGACATCTTGATATATGGACTTTGTTCAATTTTTGGTGTGTGAAATCTGCCTGTAGAGCTAGCAGAAATATTTCTGGTAAATCATGTAGTTGCTGCTCATGTAAGAGTGTGCACCAGATGTTACACAAACCCACATACCAGCCTTAACTTGTCCATAGATATAACACAGCATGTATGCCACAAATAGTTGAAAGAATTCAATTTCACTATATAATTGGTGTAAAAATGTATAGTTATATTCATATGAAATCTGAGTAAATAATTGTAGATAACAAAATAATCACAATACAGAGGTTTGCATTTTATTTGGAACTGCCATGTGAACAATGAGCTAGCACTATTTGCAGCTATCCACACATTTTCAAGCACATTGCTGCAAAATGAATGCTAAGCTTCAATAACTCTGTGGTACCATGCTATTAACACTCAAATATCCACTAAGTTGATACAAAGTGTCCTGTGCAGTTTCTTTCAACATGAGGCTTCTCAATGAGTATTTCAAAGTATGATATGCATAATTTGGATTTGCAGTTATTAAGTGTCATACTTTTGACAATCTCTGACTAAAATACTTGGCAGGTACAAGGCCAACAACTAGGCTGTCATTTATTTATTCCATCTGGACAGAGGTGTTGCAGTCTTGGAATACAGTCGCCATGGCTCTTCCTTTCAGTGAAAAACAATAAACTCTGGTCACAGTTCAGTTGGCCTTCATTGTACTGCTAAATTTCATAGTCTTTCTCTTTTTAACTTGTGGTGATGTTACTTATTTTTGCTCCATGCTGCTTACCCTGTGTGCTGCACTTGATCTACTGGTTAATATATCACCATAATTCATCTGAAGTCAAGGGTTCAGGCACAGCTTCAGTTGGTGATCTTTCTCTGTAAGTATGGCCACACATTCACTTAGACGGTTATTAAAGTCACGTATCACATGTTTTGTGATGTAAGTGTATTTTATAGTACATGTACCTGAAGGTGAAACACCAAGTAATCCATGTTTTCATAATTTGTGTATAGAAAATATTGACTTGTTAGTTAAAGATTTTTTTTCCGCAGTGAAGATTTGTTTTATACAAAGTTTTTCTATTCTGAATATTGATTTTCAGACATACTATGTGGGATTTCTGGATTTTTATTCCGCACCTGCATTTATCATGTCTGGTAAATTCTGTAATCAGACATTTTAATACTGACAGCTATTGAACTGGATTTTCTGTTCTCGTTAGAGATATCAGTCTTTACATAAATATTTCACAAACCACTGTACAGTGTAATGTGGTGTATATCTCTTATGTAGTGTGGTGGATACCATTTACCATAATGTTTCCTGTTCCTTTCATGAACAGTGTGAGGGTTAATAGATAAATTTACTGTATGCTTCTTTATGTGGCCTAATCTATTTTTCCTTTTTGTGGACACTAACATTAATTACATATTGAAGCAGTAATTGTTTATTAGCCTATATTGAAACCTGATCGTCTTAAGTATTCAACCTTCTGTGATAAGGATATTCTTGTGTCAACAAATAACATTTAAGTTCTCTCAGCATCACTGTAACATCCCTCTATTGACAGATTCAGTGGGTTACAACACTATCATAACACCAGAATCCTTAAACACTTTCTTTCTAGTGGACTACATAAAAACTGAAGGATTTGGGCAGTACTAAAGAATAAGGCGTTTCAAATTGATTGAGGTCTGTTTTGCATACGCGCCATACTGCTTTTGAAATGTAACAGTAAATCATAATCTTCAACACCTCCCCCAATACTCACTTTTAGTGTTCATGACACCTGATCACCCATTGCCATTGGTAGAATAGCTTGTGTGCATCAGTGATACAAATAGCTGTACTGTAGCTGCAACCACAATGGAAGGGCATCTGTTGAGAGGCCAGTCAAATGTGTGGTTCCTGAAGAGGGGCAGCAGCATTTTCAGTAGTTGTAGTGTCAACACTGTGTGATTGATTGATCTGAACTTGTAACATCAATCAAAATGGCCGTCTTGTGGTGGTACTGTGAACAGCTGAAAGCAAGGGGAAACTACAACCGTAAATTTGCGTGAAGGTATGCAGCTCTACTTTATGGTAAAACAATGATGGCTTCTTTTTTGGTAATACATTCCGGAGATAAAATAGTCCCCTGTTTAGATCTCCAGGCAGGTATTACTCAGTAGGGTGTAGTCATCGGGAGAAACAAAACTGGCATTCTCTGGTTCGGAGCATGGAATGTTAGACCCCTTAATCAGCCAGGTAGGTTAACAAAATTTAAAAAGGGAAATGGACAGGTTGAAGTTCATTATAGTGGGGATTAGTGAAGTTCAGCTGCAGGATCAGGTGAATACAAAGTTATAAATACAAAATCAGATAGGGGTAATACAGGAGTTGGTTTAATAATGAGTGAGAAAATAGGAACACAGGTAAGCTACTATGAACAGCATAGTGGATGCATTATCATAGCAAAGATAGACACGAAGCCCACACCTACCACAGTAGTACAGGTTTATATGCCAACTAACTCTGCAGATGATGAAGAGATTGAAGAAATGTATGATGAGATAAAAGAAATTATTCAGATAGTTAAAGGAGACAAAAATTTATTGTAATGTGGGGACTGGAATTCAATGGTAGGAAAAGGAAGAGAAGGAAAACTAGTAGGTGAATATGGACTGAGGGGAAAGGAATGAAAGAGGAGGCTGCCTGGTAGAATTCTGCACAGAGCATAATTTAATCATCGCTAATACATGGTTTAAGGATCGTAAAAGAAAGTTGTATACCCAGAAAAGACCTGGAGACACTAGAAGGTTTCAGATAGATTATATAATGGTAAGACAGAGATTTTGGAACCAGATTTTAAACTGTAAGACATTTCCATGGGCAAATGTGGATTCTGACCACAATTTATAGGTTCTGAACTGTAGATTAAAACTGAAGAAATTGCAAAAAGATGTGTTATTGCAGTTTTTCTTCTTTTCCTGGTTGCTTTACCTTCCCCCTTCGTTCTCCTTCTCTGTCCTTATTCCCTTCCCTTTGTCCCTTCTTTTCCCTCTGTTGGGGGTGCATATTTGTGCCGGCCAGGCTATCCTCTTGACTTCACTTCTTCTTGTGGTTTTGGTTTGTCTGCATTTACTCTTCTCTTTTGGTCCCCCTCAGAAATTTTACTTCCATCTCTAAATCTGAAATCTGTTGTGTGAGCTGGATGGGGAAGGACTCCCTCCCTAGCTAGTATCTTTGGCGTGGGCTCTTCTCCCCCTTCCCTTCATCTCCCTTGCACTCCTCCCCCTTCCCCTCCCACCCTGCCATAGCCCTTTCGCCTCCTTCCTAGGTCACCAGCTCGATGGCCAGACCATGTGCTGGGGCTGTTATGTACCCATCTGCCTGAGGCTCCTGACACCACACTGCTTGTACCTGTGCTGCGAACACCGCGTGCAAGTGTAGGAGTGCCCATCTTTTCGGGGGCGGCCATTGCTGTCACTGGTTGGCACCCACGAGGCGAGCCCCTGTTCGGATTGGGTGGTACCAGGGTAGACATTTGACACATGAAATGTGTAAAAACCTCTGGCTGCTCTGCTGTGGCCATGTCTCTTTCGAGGAATAGTTCTGTCTCAGTTCCTGTATGTGCCGTTCTGGCCTTGCCATCCTTGACTACCCCCTGGAAGGAGGGCCAGGTCCACTGACTTGGGGCAAAACCCTTTCTGCAGTTCCTAGTCTGTACCAGAACTGACAGGGAGACTTTTGCCACCACCAAACCCCCTTTTCTTTGTGGAGCACTTTGAGGACAAGTTCAGTGGAGTTGAGTCCTTAAGCAAGATGAGATCTGGCTCCCTTGTTATAAAAACAACTGCCAGCCAGTCAGCCTCCCTCCATGTGTGCGACTGTTTAGGAGACATCCCGGTGGACCATCATATAGATACTGGCACTTTCATCATGGCATTTGAGGGGCATACCCTGCCCTAGCAGGTCAAGGTAATGGTATACAGATGTGGCATCAAGCCATATGTTCCACCTCCCACGCATTGCATCTGTTGTCTCAAGTTCAGCCACATGTCCGTGCAATGTGATGTGTCACTTCCAACTGTGGTGACTATGGCTGCCCCCTTCATGTGGGGTGCCCTTGCACCCCACTGCCTCACTGTCTCCATTGTCCCCACTCACCAGTGTGTCCAGTGTATACAAAGGATAAAACTCCAGGAAATAAAGATAATTGGCTGTCTCAGTTACTTAGTGGCCTGGAAGCAGTTTTTCAGACTTCACCCTGTGAATCTCACATCTACCTTTGCCTGTCATGTCTTCCCCTCCTCACCCTTCCTCCCTACCCCACATCTCCCCCCCCCCTTCCCTTTCCTCTCCCCCTCCTCCCTACTCCACATCTTCCCCCCTTCCCTTCCCTCTCCCCTCCCCCTCCTCCCTACCCCCCCCCCATATCCCCCCCCATCTCCCCCCCCTTCCCTTCCCTCCCCCCTCCTCCTTTCCCACCCAGTGGCCCCTGTCCCTTCCCTTCCAGGAACTCCTCCTCCTCCTCCTCCTTGCTCAGAGAAGACATCCTCTTCTCTGGCTCCTTCTAGAGATGGGGCTCTCTCTCAGAACACTCCTCCCTGGTGTTCTCAATATAGGAAGCCTGCAACCTCAGGTCAGAAGAGGGAACCACGCTCCGAGGGCCCCAAAGCTGCTCGCTTGCTGTCCGATCCTGACTTTGCTGCCAGTTATTCCCTAATTGAAAATGTGTCATCCCTCCCTCAGGGCAGGAAGGAGGAGGAGCAGCAGCGAAAGACAAAGGACGAGACTTCCCCAGCCTTCCGAGGGCCTTCACCCCCTCCTCCTCATCCCAAATCAGACCCAGTTTTTATAGATGTCACCCCATCCTCATTGATGACGACCACTGCCCCAGTGACATTACTGCCCCTCAGCCTCTTTATGTCTAACCTAGACTCTCACCCCATAATAATCCAGTGGAAACCTGTTTCCTCTTGTTCTGCATTCTGTCTTGCTCTTCAAGAAACACGTGTCTGATGACCACTCAAACGTTTTGTGGTTATCGTGCATTCTGTCGGAACTGTGCTGGCCCTGCGGTAGCATCTGGGGCAGGGGAATCTACACTTTGGTTCACACTGTCATTAGTGACCGAATCCCCCTTCATACCAGCCTGGAACCAATAGCGGTACAAGTGAAATCACCATTTACATTGTCTACCTCTCTCCTATTATGCCACTTCCTTGTATTGATCTGACTGTCTTAATACAGCATCTCCTGCTCTAATATCTCCTCCTCGGGGTCTTCAATACACACCACCACCTGTGGGGGGGGGGGACTGGCACTTCGATGGGTAGGGGTCTTCTAATTGACCAACTTATTATAGACTTTGATTTGTGTGTCCTCAATGACAGTTCCCCTACCCACTTCAGTGCCGCTCACGATACCTTTTCTGTTATAGAGTTCCCCTGCTCTTGTGGCTTTCCTCCATTGGTTATCCCATGATGATCTTTGTAACAGTGACCACATTCTGGTGATTCTATAGTTTCCCCCGCTGCTGCCAGGCGTCCAGGCCCCCGCATTGGGAATTCCAAAGAGGCGATTGGCCTTTATATACAACACATTAATCGTACGAGGCTCACCCATTGTTTTCTCTTCTGTAATAAGCCACCCCCACAATTGGCTGTAGAGTCAGACTGACTGTGTCCCATATATTGGTGGAATGTCCCCTTTGGCCCCTCGTGCTAAGTATAAGCTTAAAGATTCCTTGTCTTTAATATTAGCAGACAATTCATGGATGGTTGAACTGGTCCTAAGTTTTCTGCATGAAAGTGGTTTTTATTTTCAGTTGTCAAGTTTTGTTTTGCACCTGGAGCAGGGGCAGGTTGATTTTGGTTTGTGGCCTCTCTGTGTTTTCTAAATCTGGGGCCCATGATCACTCCCCCATGCGACGACCACTCTTTTATCCCTCAGTTTTTTCCAGTTTTTAGATTTGGCCTGCCCTTTTATACCTTCTACTGTGTGTTCTACCTTCTTCACCTTATAATTTGGCCCCTCTGACTGGACCTGCCAACTTTTAGTGGACCCCTATCACTCAGAGAATGCTTGTCCTCACAGATCAGATATAGAAAACGTTAATATGAAATCAGTAAACTGCTGGAGCATCCAAGGGGAGATCCCAGCATTAATATTGCTTATTGAAGGTTACAATGCCCAGATGGTATTGGGAACAGAAAGTGGGTTGAAACTGGAAGTGACTAGCAATGAGATCCTAAGTTCAGACAGTAATATTTATCATAAGGATAAGTTATCATGAATTGTAGTGATAGAGAAAATGTACAGAACATTGTTAGTAATTTTCCTGATCATGCTGTCGTAATGGGGTGACTTCAACTTGCCATGGAATAGATTGGGAGATTCATACTATAAAGAGTGATGCGTGACATTATTCTGAATGTCTTGTTTGTAAATTACTTTGAGTAGATAGACAGACCTTAACGTATCGAAACGGTTATCATAGAAGAAGGTATCGGTGATCATAAGGCTGTGATAGCAACTATGACTACAGGTTTTAGGAGGAATGTCAAGAAAGGTAGCAAAATATTTTCACTTAGCAAGAGTGACAAGACACAAATTGGAGAGTATGTGAGTAGTCGGCATCAAATATTCAGTGATGGTGATGGTGAAGAGTACAAACGGAAAAAATTCCAAAGCATTATTCAATATGCCTTAAACACGTTAGTGTTTAAGGCATGGGAAAGACTCGCCATGGTGTAATAACCATGTTAGAAAACTGCTACATACTGGTAAACAAAAGAGAGCTTGCTCTGGTCCTCCGTAAGAGCCATAGTGCTGTAGACAATGGCACTCAAGTTGATGTCATGTTCCTTGACTTCAGAGACTCATTTGACACTGTACTGCACTGCCATTTAGTGAAAAAAATATGATCTTGTCGAGTATCATACCACATTTGCAACTGAATCAAAACACTTTTTTTTCCCCCAGATAGTACTTGCTCTAAACGGAATAGAAATCGACAAATGTGAAGGTAATTTCAGGAATACCCCAACGAAATGTGATAATACTGTTATTGTTTACAATGTATATAAATGATCTAGTAGAAAGGGTTGGATACTCTTTAAGACTGTTTGGTGATGACACGGTTGTGCATAACAGAGTAGCAACACCAGACGACAGTATCATTTTGCAGTATGACCTGCATAGAGTTGATGAATGGTGCAGGCTCTGGCAGTTGACCCTGAACAAAAATAGACGTAACATTTTGCACACATTTAGGGAAAGAAAGCCACAACTACACTATTAATGGGAAACTATTGGAAACAGTATCTAGTGTGAAATACCTAGCAGTAACTATTCAAAGCAATATTAAGTAGAATGATCACATAAAACAAGTAATAGAAAAGCAAATGCCAGACTGAGATTCATACGAAGAATCTTAAGGAAATGTAACTCATCCATGAAGGAGGTGACTTAGAAGGTGCTTGTCTTCTCTCACTCTTCTGTCAGCCCTATCTTACCAGGTAGGTCTGATAGAAGACAGCGAGAAGGTTGAAGGAAGAGCAGCGCGTTTCATCACGGGTTTGTTTAGTGGGCGCGAGTACGTTACCAAGATGCTCAACAAACTCCCTTGACAGGTGTTACAGGAGAGGTGTTGTGCATCACGGGGAGATTTACTATTGAAATTTCGAGAGAGCACTTTCAAGGAAGTCGGACAACATATTATTCCCTCACACATACATCTAGCATAGTAACCACGATAAGAAAATGTGAGAAATTAGACCCAATACAGAGGCTTACTGATTGTCTGTCTGTGAGAGGAAGTTTGTGGAGTATGATGTAGATGTAATTCAGTTAAGAAACAGTTGAATGGAATGGACAAAGTCTTGAAAGGAGGATATAAGATTAACACCAACAAAAGTGAAACAAGGATAATGGGATGTAGTTGAATCAAACCATGTTATGCTGAGGGAATTAGATTAGGAAATGACACTAAAAGTAGTAGAAGAGTTTTGCTATTTGGACGGCAAAAAACTTCTGATGGCCGAAGTAGAGGACATAAAATGTAGACTGGCAATGGCAAGAAAAGTATTTCTCAGAAAGAGTAATTAGTTAACATTAATATAGATTTAAGTGTTTGGATGTCTGTTCTGAAGGCATTAGTCTGGAGTGTAGACATGTATGGAAGTGTAACATGCATGATAAACAGTTCAGACTAGAATAGAATAGAAGTTTTGAAATGTGGTACTCCAGAAGAATACTGAAGATTAGATGGGTAGATCAATAACGAAGTGACACTGAATAGAATTGGGTATACAAGAAATTGATAGGACACCTTCTGATACATGAAGGTGTCACCAGTTAATATTAGAGGAAAGTGTGTGTGTGTGTGTGTGTGTGTGTGTGTGTGTGTGTGTGTGTGAATACAGCAAGTGCATTCATAATGATGTAGATTGCAGTAATTATATGGAGAGGAAGAGGCTTGCACAGAATAGGGTAGCATGGAGATCTGCATCAAACCAGTCTTCGGACTGAAGACCAAAAGACAGCATTGCACCTGATATAATTTTGTAGTGAAATTGTTGGGTATTTACTTGATGCAACTGATGACTAGCAGTTCTGTAATCAAATACAGTGTTGTCTCGCCTGTTCATTTAAAGTGTATTGCATTTACCCAAACCAATTTCTGCAAACTGCTCACTAAACAATTGGAAACATCAGTATTCTATATTTCTGTGGTCACTCAATTGGGGTGCTTTCGTGTTGGTGATAGCAATGTCAGCAAAGAAGTGTGTTGTCAGTTAGTTTACATATGTTGAGAATTTTAGGAGCCATATTATACTCATTTGTGACATAACTTGGAACCATTGTTTCTTATGAACACTCAGAAGAGTAATTGTATCTGTCAGTAGTTCTTACACCAAGTTACATAATAAGATGATGATCTTTGTTGAATATGTTTTGGAAATGTAAGTTAGTCTTTGCATCACCTGCAGCCATAATTTGTAAGATTCTGTGTCTAAAGAAACTGGTTTTCAGTACATGAAAGATTCGCAGTTATTTTAAGATAAGTAAAATGGATTAATTCTGCAAAAAATTACTCTGAAATCTTACAGGAATAGTCAGGATCTGGTGAATTTTTTTTTTCCCCGTTCATAGCAGTGTTTTATATTTTAACACGAGCTACATTTATCTTGGTAGGTAGTGAGCAGACAGTTGCTGGTAAATGGTGTGATACTCTGTAAATATGGTTATTAAGTCATAGATGTCAGCTTTTTGTTCCTCTGTTCTATCAACTGGCAAGTGAACAAAATAAATATTGTCTGCCAGAGGAAGTGTTCCCTATAAGTAATTTTTTTCACCCACTCATCTTCCACATGTGCTTGTTGTTAATTTTTGTTTGTCCTTCTTACATGCTCTTTTGAAATGAGAGTGTAAGTTTCTGTTTTCTTGGAAGTTTATAAGTTTTGGTATTGATCCAAAGGGTATATTTCCCGTGGTTTTTCTTTTTCTCCTGGATGTTGTCACCATATTGAAATAAATATTGCCAATGGAAATATAGTTTGGTTTCATACTTGCTCCACCAACCGTATGTGTGACAATCATGACAATCATTGATAGGGAATATTCCAGTTGAATAGAATTTGCACTCATTTATTGTATAGTTGGACCATGTACAGGTTTGAAGTATTCTTTCTATTTAGTAACTATTCTACCATATACAACATAAAATACAGGTAATTAGTCAAAGACTGGAATAATGTTGGGTTGGTTGATGTCGCATGGGAGTAAGTGGAGAAAAATTTAGGGGGTCCCATATAAGTAATGTTTTTTCCTCCTTTTCTTATCTTTCTGATGACCTGTCCATGAAATCAGTTGAAACTTATCATTGCTTTCTTCATTTCCTTGTGTATTCTTAAACCTAATACAGCATTTTTTCCCTTCATTGGTAACAATACTTATCAACTTGTTTTAATCCTGTTTATTCCAAAATCTGAGAGTTACTGAATACACACTTAATAACGGAAACATAACATGTTAGTACTCAGGGTGTATTACTGTTTGAGAATTGAGATATTTACTTCCTCTCAAACATGTAGGGTTCTCAAACAATGGATACCATGGAGTATGCCTCCACCAAATTCCAGTGATTTCGTTATTTGTATTTGGCCATTCATTAATTTCAGTGTCAGTGACATACACCCAAAAACAACCTTTATTACAATCATTATCACTATCACTATCTCTGTCACGATTATTAGTTGGTATTAGTGCTATTGCTATGTAGTGCATGCTGTTCCAGTATTATAGGTTTGTATGAAAGCAGTAGTGTGATTATTTTAGTTGGCTATGTAAGTTATGCACAGATTTGTAATTTTAAAACTATTATGTGTTGCTTTGCAAGTTACAAAGATTTAAAAAATTTCTCTCTCTCTTTTTTTCCCAGCACCCTATGAAGGTGGAATATGGAAAGTAAGAGTTCATTTACCTGAACACTATCCTTTCAAGTCACCTTCAATTGGGTTCATGAATAAAGTTTATCATCCAAATATAGATGAAGTGTCTGGAACAGTTTGCCTTGATGTAATCAATCAAGCATGGACAGCCTTGTATGGTAAGTTTGCAGCTTTCGTTATTGAATGCTGGTAGCATTTAGATTGCATTTTTGGTAAGTCCCACAGTTTTAATTTGTAAATAACAAATTTTATGTCTAAAGTCATCAATAAGGAACTTTATACATATAAGGTATACCCTTGCCTTCATACCACTTCTGAACAGATGTACACACTATGTTATAGGGGGACTTACATGGTCTCTGAACCATGGTACAGCTTCATGTTTTGCTCATACACATATCATTGTCAGAGGTGAAAGAATTAATAAGTGACAGAAAAAAATCCCAGAACTGACAACTGGTGTAGTATTGAACCCTGGATCTTTGGTTTTTTGGTCTGTCATTTAGCCGCTGTACTACCAAGCTACATATAGGTATTTAGCATAATATTACATGTGAAATAAATGAATATGCCACTGAGGAACAGCAGCAATAACTTCTTAATGAGTTAAAGCTGGCTACTGTAATGTAGGTAACAATAGGCAGCGATTAATGGGACCTTATATGTGTAGATATTGTCTGTCTGATGGAATATCTGTAGTAGTCTGCAGGTTAGTGTTCTGGCAAACAGAACAGGCAGCTTGTTTAGTGACCACTTTCACAGGTGCATACTGGGTTTTCCACACAATACTGTGAGATCTAGATGGTTCACAGGTATGCAATGTTTCCAGTATCCAGCAGAGTTTAAATAGTTTAAATGTAGCAGTTTAGCAGAAGATTTTTTAAGTGTAAACTGAAACATAATTCTGAATTACATTTGTAGGCAGATAGGAATAATTTTTATTTGTAATTGTAGTAGTGTTATGAAAAAAACATAGCTGCCATTGTCATAAGTTGTGACATCATTGCCTCCACCATCATTGATGAATGATAAATGCTCTCATGCCAAAAATGATTTGCTATCTCTGAAAGACAGATTTATGGTATTGTGGATTGTGATGTTAAGTGTGAAACAGTGTAATGTCACACAAATATGAGGAATGTTATCCATAGCTGTGTGTTTTGGGAGTCAAGCTACCGTCTTTGTGCTGTTTGTGTTCAGCCTGACTGGTTGTGTTCAACCCTTCATAAATGCATTTAAAAAAGCACAAAATAGTCATGAAACAAAGTAAAACAAAGATATGAAGGGCATAAAAGTCCTAGGGTTACTTTAAAGTTGGCAACACGTGTTGCCCTTGTTTTGCTTCATCATAGAATTGACCATTTGTTAAAATGGTCCCTTTTCTATAGTGGTAATGCCAGTCACATCTGCTTAACCTCACACGAGCTGTCTTCTTGTACACTGTCTTTTTCTGTAAACAAGTACATGGTTCCAATTGACTGCACTGAGACACCAACAGTTCCACAGTATTCCACATATATCACAGGGGACATGAAGTAACATCACCAGAAGTTCTCTCTGCAAACTGCTCACGTGTATCGTACTGCTGCTAAATTAGAAAAAGATAAATGTACAGGTTAAAGAAACCATTACCACTCTTCCATTTGTGCATGAAGTACATCATCAAATGTATCTTAGTGAATTGATTTTTATAGTTCTTAAAGTAGATCAAGCTTCCTTCCTTTGTTTGTTACGTATGCCACCTCTAAATCCCACTTCAGTGCTTGTTAGTGGGTGGCCTATCTCGTATGTATGTTTGGCTACAACAGATTCACTGTAATTGCCCAGTCTGAAAGTTTCTGCGTGCTCTTTATACCTTGTTGAAAATGTTCTTCCTGTCTATCCTATGTATACCTTGTGTGACTAGATGTATTTTACATACTCCCAAGTGTTCTAATTTACTTTTCCTGTTCCTAACCTCATATCTTAAACATGACTGTTTCAACACTGCCCTGTTGTGCAAGGGCATCTGTGCATGCCCCTAAGTAGACTTGTGGGCAGGGGCAGATAGTGCAGGCTCCCTGCCAACAGCCTGATTGCACGTTTGCTGCGTGCATGCACGGCCAGTATTGCTGCTCTTGGTCTTCTGCATTTGGTCAGTGGAGTATGAGCGTCTTCACTTGTCAGGCTGGACAAAATCATCACCAAAATACCAATTAATCCAGGAGTTTCTCTAAGGAAGGAGGGTGTTGAGTATACTAGAACAGAAAATAAGACACGGTCAAGACTAACTTTGTCAGTGACTCTGGCAAACAACATAGACCAAGATTCTGTCCCTTGAGAGCCACTGATTTGCGGGTAATCAGATGAAGAACTGGGACTCTGGCAGAGAATGTGTTGATTTAAAAAAAAAAGAAAAAGGTGGGTGATGGGAACATTTCAACCATTCAAGTTGCCAGGAGCAGATGGAATTTTTCCAGCTGTATTGCAACAAACAGGAGAGAGTTTAGACTCCTATGTAGGATGTTTAGTCCTGTGGTGGGTTCATACTTGGCTACCACAGCGCCCCAGCTTTTGCAACATCTCTTGCCTTTCGTGCTGTATGTGTATCCTCCTGTTAGTCTTTTTCCTGTCCCTTGGAGAACATGTCTGGGATGTTTTGGGAAATGTGTTCTGCATATTCGGTAGTCAATACCACAATAGCCTCTCCACTGTGTGTGTGTGTGTGTGTGTGTGTGTGTGTGTGTGTGTGTGTGTGTGTGTGTCTCTCGTCTTATTCCCTGTGCACTCCGGACATGTGATTGTGTAACACACAATTCCTGGCCCTGGGTTGATAGGTAGGGTTCACATGTGCGCCCTTGTACAGGCCAGGCCCAGAGAGGGTGATTGCCTGAGCTGCTACCGTCCAAAATTGCCGATTGATCCCTCAGTCAGGTGTTCAGGAGATGTGACCTGAGGTGCGAACAATCACTTAAGGTGGGTGCACCCCCTTCTGAGGGGGGAGTCCACCAGCTGGAAGGAGCGTGCCATCAGAATAAGAGATGCTGGAAATTGTGGGAAATTTTCTTGCAATGAGCCAATCATCATCTTCAGCCAGTGCCTATCAGATGCAAACGGAATGAGGCTAACGGTTCAAACACCCTACCAGCTGCACCACAGTTCCTTGTGATTTCATTCACTGAAGATGCTCAGTCTTTTGGTTCAGTAAATCCATTTATTATTCAGAAAGCTGTTGGTGCAATTTCTGGCCCTGTGAAATCCTCTTTTACGAAATGGCACTTTGCTTTTGGAGACTACTTCTGATTCTCAAGCACAACTACTGTTTGCAGCTTCGCTCCTCCACGGCTATCCTGTTCATATTGTGGCCCATCGAATGCTGAATTCTTCCCATGGTGTTATTTACACTAGGCTGCTCAGTAGTCTGACCAAGGCAGAAATCCACACATACCTCTATGATCAGGGTGCAGTTGCAGTCCATCGGGTGATGAAAAAGGTAGATGCATCCTTAGTGCTCACATGCATTCTTTTTTCTCACTTTTGATTGAGTGGTGCTTCCGTCAAAGATCAAAGCAGGCCATGAAGTTATCACAGTCTGACCATACATTCCAAACCCGATGAAATACTACCAGTGTCATTGTTAGAACCACACTTGAATGTCCTGTCGCCAGCCGGCAAAATGTGTAACCTCTGGTAGGGATGCTCACAAGGCCAACTGTCTGCCTCCTCCTCCTCCTCCTCCTCCTCCTCCTCCTCCTCCTCCCCCCACCCCCTCCCCATTGTATCAACTGCAATGCTGCGTTCTGCCGAGATTTTCCCATGTAACTCAATGAGCAGGCTGTCCAGGAGATATGGGTGAAGGGAAAAGTGCCTTACCCAGTCGCTTGCAAATCGTTGGGTAGTCGGAAACCCTGCTTTCTACAATCTGGTACTTACAGGACTGTTCTTGCTACATCTCGCTTCACGAAGGACGTGGCCATGCAGATGTGCGACCTCAAATTTAACACCATGTTTGTGAAATCGCCCAGTGTCATTGTAGCATCCCTGTCTCCTCCTCCAGCTGTGCATCAAGCCACCAAACTTTCGCCTCATGGGACGAAGTCACCTGCTACACAACTGGCAGGCTGGAAAGGACAGAAGGAATACTTCTGCAAAGACTTCTTATGTCCCTCCAGCCAACAAACATCTGAGTCTTTCTCTGCCAACCGGAAAGGCTCCAAGAAATCAAACAAAGGCAAACAGTCTTCTCCTTCAGACTCGGAGATCCTCTTCAACGATGTTGCCACGTGATACCCTCGCCCGGCCGACCTCTGTGTCGCCCGTGGGCACCACCAACTATTTTTCTGCCCTGGACTCTGCAGACTGACAGAAGGAAATGCCAATGCCTCTGTGGACCTCAAGGGGCTCCTCCAGCCTCTGTGCCTAGTAGCAGTGAATCTTCGATCTCTGACACTCGGCTGCTGCTGAGGTGACACCCCTTCATTTTTTCACTCCTCCCTGTCCTCATTATGACTCTCCTCCAGTGGAATGATCGCAGCCTTCAAACCAACAGAGTAATTACAGATGCTCTTAGAATCGCAGCATCCACTTGTTCTCTGCCGCCAGGAAACAAAATTACATCCACACAACCTTTTTGAGCTCTCACATTTCTTCCTGGTCTGCTTTTACCTCCCCCCCCCCCCCCCCCACCCCCACCCACCCCCTCCCGAGGACAGTGTTCTGTCTCGTGCTGCTTATCCGGGATGATGATCACAGTCAACCTATCTCCCTGACTACCTGGCTTCATGCTGTTGCAGTACCGTTCGCATCCCACCGTCATTCTGTGTCACCAGTGCAGACTTCCTCCAGCTTATTGGGAAACTCCCACACTCCTTGCTGCTGCTTGGTGACTCTAATGCACATCATCCCCTGGGGTTCTCCCAGAACCTGTCAGAGGGATGCCCTCTTGGGTGACCTTCTCAATGAACTTAATGTCATCTGCCTTAACACAGGAGCACCTGGATTTTGCTTTCGGCTCTTGCTCCGGCAGCTTATTTTCATGCTAACAGCCACTTTCCTGATGTGTGTGAACCCTTCATCACGTTGGCTTCATGCGGCGGCCCGTGTTCACCTTAGCCTTCATTTGCTTCCTAAAGGCACTACTCCAGCCTCTCTCTATTGCTGTAAGTTTCACGACCTTCGCACGGAACTTTGTGATGGTACCTTTGTGTACACTAATAGCTCTGCGTGGTGTCTGGTATGCCTTCGTCATTGGCACCAACAATTTACTGTATTGGCTTCTGGAACACTTCTCAGTATTTACAGCAAAGCTCCTCATCTTGTGTATCAGGCCATGCAGTACATCCAGTGACACAGGCTTTTCAATTGCAACATCTGCTCCGACTCTGTGGCCTTCAGAGCCTCAGTAAGCTGTACATTGTCCATCCCTTAGTGCAGTGGGTCCAGGAAAGCAGTCACTTGCACACTCTTGATGGAGCCACTGTGATGTTTATGTGGGTTCCTGGTCATGCCAGTCTGACAGGAAATGAGGCCGCTGACGCTGTTGCCAAGGCTGCAGTGCTTGTACCTTGGCCCACTAGTTCTTTCAGTCCTTCGATGATCTCTGTGCTGCCGTCTGTGAGCAGGTGGTGTCACTTTGCCATCACCACTGGTCCTCCTTTCATGGGGACAAGCTCCGGTGAATTAAGCCTCTCCCATCGGCTTGGACGACCTCCTCCCAGCTCTCTCGCTGTGAAGAGGTTGCGTATTTGTCAGTCCTTTTAGCCATCGCCATTTGTTAAGTGGTGCTCCCCCACCACTGTGTGCTCATTGCCCTCATAACATCTGACAGTTCCTGACAGAATGCTCTTTCTTTAACCACTTACGCTCTCATTTATGTTTATCATCGGAGTTATCGGCAGTTTTAGCAAACAACGCATGGGTTGTTGACCACATTTTACTTTTTTTCTGTTGTAGCAGTATGGCGAAGGAAATCTAATTTTTAGTTCAGCACCTCCATTTCTCTATGGCATATTTTATGAACCTTTCTTTGAGTCCCTGTTTTTAGTTGTCTTTCCTTCCATTGACTGGGCTTAATGTATAGTTGTTTTTAACTCCTTTTTTCCTTAGTGTTCTATGGTTCTGACATGGGTGCGTATGACCCTAGTTGTTTTTATGCCCTAAATCAAAACAAACAGTAGGATGTTCAGTGTTAGCCTAGTTGCAGGAATCATTCCTAATACTTTGAGGACAATGAGTGTTGTTTGTTTTTAACTCTGAAGCCAGGGAGAACTGATCATAGCAAGGCCAAGGATATGAGATTAACCAGTCAGCCCTCCTTTCTTTTACAGACAGTAGAAAACTGGTTAATGTGCACATAAGGGAAAGGAGACTAACTAAGGTTCCTCTGCATGTGAACCAAAACGCTTGTCAGCCAGGCCAATCATGTGAAACCACATTGTTGGTAAAGTGGAAAAAGCATTACACTTTCAGGAAATTGCTCTCTGTATTGTCCTGAATATTGAGGGGGGCTTTTAGCAGTATGACATTTGAATTCGTGGTTAGAGTTGTGGAACCTAGTGGTGAATGAACTCGATGAACGGCTAAATTCTAGAGGCTACTTTTGCCAAGGCTAGGCAGACGATTCAGTTATAGAAATACTTGGCAAATTTGTTAGTACTGTTAGAATTATTGCACATTGTATATTGAACATTGTGCTAAACAGGTTGCAGGAAACAGGATCTACAGGTCAGCCCTAATAAAACTGATGCAGTACCATTTAAAAAGAAACATATCCAGCACATGTACTGGAATCTTTAACTTCCCAATGAGTCTACAAGTATAGGGGGTATTGAAGTATCTAGGGGTAACCCTGGATGCAAAAATCTCGTGGACCTCTCACATGAAAAACATATGTTCCAAGACAAAAGGTACTCCTATGAGTGCTTCAAGAGCCTGTGGATAAAACTGGGGTCTTAAACCCCAAGAGTATGTACTGGATATACATCACTGCTATGATACATGTGATAATTTATGGGGCTACAGTGTGATGGAATAAAGTAACACAGAAGGTGGGTGGCAAGGTGCAGAGACTGGCCTGCTTAGCTATAACAGGCTGAATTAGCAGCACACCCACTGCTGGGATTGAGACCAGCTAGCTACGCCTTAGACATGTTCATTAAAATGGGGGCAGTAGCAAAGACATACAGGCTAAAAACTGAAAATTGCAGGATACCTTTAGGATATTCTGAATCCCTCACCAATATAGGGAATTTGATAAGTATAGGAATGGTCAGGAAAATGCCAGCTAACTATGCACTAACTTCCAGCTGCTTCAATATATCTTTCCGTTAACTATTACAAGTAGGAGGCAGTGGAAGAATGAACCACGACATCATGCATAAGTCAGTCTAGCGTACCAATGGGGCAATAACAGACAAAGGTGTTGGGTCCGGATTGTAAGGGATGCAGCCTAGAACTAGAGCATGCAGTCTTTCCAGGGAAGCTGACCACAGTATTCCAGATGGAAGTATCTGCTATTGTGGTGTGCAGGGAGGGGAATTTGCATAAGCACTACAAAGATCGTAGAATCTACAATTATTCAGTCAGCCCAACATGTTTAAAATATCATATCAGCCCCTGCAACGTGAGCAAAGATCATTGCAGAATACCATAAAGCTCTATTGAGACTAGGGGAGAGCAACAGGATAAATCTGTTGGGGGGGGGGGGGGGGGGGGTCGTCTCTCTCTCATTCAGGAATCAGTGGCTATGAAAATGCTGATAGACTAACCAGGACTCCATTTATTGTACAAGAACCTGTCGTAACCACCACTAAAGCAATGGTCACATCAAAACTACAAAACTGGATCAGAAGGCAGCATGTAGAATATTAGACTATCATAAAAAAATGTAATGATGTCAAAAGTGTGTTGTGAGAGAAGTTCTGTAATCATGGGCTTGAACACGAGACAGATTGAACTTACGGTAGAGCCGATCTCCACCCTGCCCACCTGTGTTCATGACTGCCCAATTGTTGCTGGGCATGTAAACAAGCTAGAACAGCACATCTTAAACTATATCTGACTCAGTTTTCACTTGGAATACCAACTGGACATTGTACTGTTTAAATACATTCTCCAATTTCTCTCTTTGTTTCCTCTTTCTATATCTAGGTGAACACTTTGTAATTCACACTTTCAGCTTGTAACTATTGCTATCACGCGGTGAAGGTATTGACTTGCCTCTTGCCACTGGTATATCTAACATACGTCTAGAATATCTTTGGATTTTCTGCCAGATTTTGACACAGAGTTTTGTTGTGGAAACTATTACAAACATTGTGCATTGAAGTTTGCTCTAAGTTCCAAGCGTCTGTAAAACTTCACCATCTTGAGGGATTTTGTGTTCATTTAAATTGGGCATGCATTTTTTCGTTGCTTCTGGAATGGTGTTGTAATCTGTTGTGTGTGTACCATGGTGTGTAAGCTTTGTCTCTCATTAATTTACACTGAAGCACCAAAGAAACTGGTATAGCCGTGCATATTCAAATACAGATATATGTAAACAAGCAGAATACGGTGCTGCGGTCGACAACGCCTCTATCAGACAAGTGTTTTGTGCGGTTGTTACATCAGTACTGTTGCTACAACGGCAGGTTATCATGATTTAAATGAGTGAGAGTGATGTTATAGTCGGCACTCAACCAATGGGAAACAGCATCTCCGAGGTAATGATGAAGTGGGGATTTTCCCGTATGACCATTTCACGAGTGTACCGTGAATATCAGGAATCTGGTAAAACGTCAAATCTCAGACAGTGTTGCAGCCAGAAAAAGATCCTGCAAGAACGGGACCAATGACGACTGAAGAGAACCGTACAACGCAACAGAAGTGCAACCCTTCAGCAAATTGCTGCAGTTTTCAATACTAGGCCATCGACAAGTGTCGGTGCATGAACCATTCAGCGAAGCATAATCGATATGGGCTTTCAGAGCTGCAGTCCCACTTGTGTACCCTTGATAACTGCATGACACAAAGCTTTATGCCTCATCTGGGCCTGTGGACACAGACATTGGACTGTTGATGACTGGAAATATGTTGCCTTGTCGGACGAGTCTCCTTTCAAATTGCATCGAGCGGATGGATGTGTGTGGGTATGGAGACCACCTCATGAATCTGTGAATCCTGCATGTGAGCAGGGGACTGTTCAAGCTGGTGGAGATCTGTAATGGTGTGGGGCATGTGCAGTTGGAGTGATATGGGACACCTGATAAGTCTAGATATGACTCTGATAGATGAAATGGACATAAGCATCCCGTCTTATCACCTGCTTCCATTCATGTCCATTGTGCATTCCAAGGGACTTGGGCAATTCTGGCAGGACAGTACGATACCCCACACATACAGAATTGCTACAGAGTGGTTCCAGGAACACTCTTCTGAGTTTAAACACTTCTTCTGGCCACCAGACTCCCCAGACAAGAACATTGTTGAGCATATCTAGGATGCCTTACAACATGCTGTTCAGAAGATATCTCCACTCACTCGTACTCTTACCGATTTGGGGACAGCTCTGCAGGATTCATGGTGTCAGTTTCCTCCAGCACTACTTCAGACATTAGTAGAGTCCATGCCATGTCATGTTGTGGCACTTCTGTGTGCTCGCTGGGGCCCTACATGAGATTAGGCAGGCGTACCAGTTTTTTTGGCTCTTCAGTGTATTTGGTATGAATATCTCCATTGCTGTCAATACCATTTCTTTGAATCTAAGCCACTTCTGGTTTGTGCTTACATAGTTAGAAAGGAATGGAAGCTGTCACTTAGGAAAGCATCAAGTGAATTTTTATCTGCTGTTTTCAAATAAAGAACATATATTTTTCAGTCATTTTTGGTGGGTTCGGATGTTAACAGTATTCAGTTTTGCTACAACCCATCTAGTGCCCACTAATCCCTGTATCAAAGATGGTGCTCCCACATCCAACATGGTGCTCCCTATTTGCCAAGGATTATTTGTTGCGCAAGATCAAGTATGTTATCACGAGCATTTACGTGAGTGGGGTTATAAACTGTCTGTTCGAAAAAATTTTTGGAGAAAGCATGTGATATGATTTCGGACAATGTTTTATGCTTGCCACTGACTTTAAACATATATTGTCGCCAACATATTGTGGGTAGATAGAAGTCGCCACGCGCTTTAATTGTATCAGTGGATTACAAATCTAAAATGAGATTCGAAGTTTTCTTTAACCTTTCAGCAACTATATCATCAGAGCCAGGAATCAGTAAAACGAACCAATTAATAATTTATTTTGATTGTCAAGTATAACCTCCACCCATACTAACTCACAGGAACTATCTACTTCAATTTCAGTACAAACTTCTAACACCACCAAATGCAGACTCACCAACTGTATTGACTCTATTCTTCCTGAACACCATTTGGTCCTTTATAAAACTCTTGACTGAACTTGTCTCTGGCTTTACCTAACTTTCAGCACCTACAGTGGCTTGAGCTTCAGTGCTTTCAGAGAGTGCTTGGAGCTCTGGTTCTTTTCCAAAACAGCTATGACAGTTTACAACTATAGTGCCTGTGGTTCCTAGGTCTACTGTCATCCTGTGTTTGACACAGACCCTTTGAGATTAAAGGCCTTTTAAACTTAAAAAGGCACCCAGTTCACGCCAATAGCCTGTGCTACCTGTCTCTCCACCTCCAATCAAAGATGGATATTGTTCATAAATGTATAGAGCTGCATGTGGGACTATTTATGGCTTAGTAAATACCATAATGGAGCATACTCGTATTCTGGAGTAAACTAAACATGTTAGTCATCTACAAATGCAAATGATTAGTAATTGAAAATTTTTCTGAGGACCAGAACTAACTTATAAGAAACAATTTAGTTTAAACGTTTGGAAAGCTAAAAATCAACCATTTAATAGTATTTGCTACAAATCACGTTATTTCTGTAAATGTATAATGCACCTTAATGAATTACACACAATTACAGCAAATGCAATTTGTACACTAACAAAGTGTAGGTGAAATGTAATTTGTTTTAACTAGATCTAGCCCAGAGGACAGTGAGTGTAGTATTGAACTGATAACCCATTACACCCATTTTAGCTGGCACTACTGGTAGTGATGTTTACCTACAGAGAACATTGTCAATTGGGTGATTTCCATTTTCTGTTCCGTCACTGCTATTGTCGTCCAGTCATATAGCACTTCTCTGTCCTGAAATTAGCGTGTATGGTCTATCTTGTAGTAAGACTGAGGAGGAAGTGTGTAGGAGCTACCAACCACCCAGCTGGAACAGTTTGTGGATCTCTGGCAGTGCCTGTGGTGCTTTACTTTCAGAATGATGCCCATGTAGGTGACCTGTTATTAAAGACATTTTGCATCCAGTGATATCTCTGTTGCCTTTAGTGTAAATGGGCAACCTACCTGAAGGTCTCAGCTGCTGCGACGTGAGCTTGATATGGAGGCCTTGAGTGTCTTGTGAGGTGACAGTATTGGATGTTAGGTAACTGATATGCAGAATGCCTATGGGTGATGTCATGAGGAACAATGGCAGTATTTGTGTGGGTGCACATTGATGGTGCTTTGCTGTGCTGCTGCTGCTGCTGCTGCTGGTGGTGGTGGTGGTGGTGGTGGTGGTTGGCGCAGCCATGTGGGACACAATTGGTTACAGTAGCAATGGAAGTTACTATCTATGGTGCCCTCAAATAGTTGCCTCTGTTATTTTTGCTGTCCGCCTGGGCCGACTCTCAAAGTTACGAGCCCATATTACTGTGCAGTTGAGGAGCTAAAGTGGTGCTTGTAGAGTCAATAGTGACAGCAGCTTCTGAGGCTATCGACTGTGAAAACTTTTCTGAGCTATTTCCCATTGGTTAGTGTGCTCTGGTAAGTGTTCAGAAAGAATGTGAGACAACTCAGAAAATAGTGCTTCTGGCATAACTTTTAAGTTTCAAATTGCAAAGTTTCAGCAAAGCACTTTGCCTCGCTATCAGTTAGTAGATTGAATGGTGCTGACATGAGGGGAGCTATTCTGTTTTGTTGGTAGAATATCATGAAATGATGGGATGTGTATTGGTGACCATCATTGGAGACAATAGTATGCGGTAATCCTACAGCAAAATGTTGGACAAGGATTTTATTGTGGTTGCCATAGTTACATTAGAATTCACGTTGACAACTGCATAATGAATGTGAAGACATTGCCACGTTCCTGTGGGCAAAGTCTACAGGTAAACACTGAATGTGGTTCCACATGATTTCTGCATGTGACAGGGACCCAAAAGTAATTGGAATTGTAATGCTGCATATTTTGTACTTGCAGTACCAAGTTTCCCCACTACGACGAGTGTGATATCTGTGGCAGTTCAGTTAATTGTGTGTGCCTGTAGTGCACTCATGACACGAAGAAATGGCTGACTGTCTATGCATGCAGCTGGCAGCTGTGAAAACACACTCTCTCTCTCTCTCTCTCTCTCTCTCTCTCTCTCTCTCTCTCTCTCTCTCTCTCTCTCTCTCTCTCTCTCTTAAAAAAAAGACTGAAATGGCAAATGATGCAAACAGTGTACAAAGAGCATGCCCTTATGCCAATGCAGTTGTCCTTAAAACTTTTTGAACTGAGAAAAACATTGGCAAAATTGTTAATCTCATCATTAGAAATTGACATAAGGCAAACAACAAACTCAAAGACTTATGTGGGTGTTCCTGGAGCACCGTTTGGCACATTTTGAATGTTGATTTGGAAATGTGAAGAATGGCAGCTAAGTGTGTTTCCAAACTTGTCACAGGGATCAAAGTAATATTGCTGTGATATGAAGGATGCATTCAAAGACAATTCTAATTTTTTCAACAAAAATCATCACAAACAAAAGAGTTCTGGTGCTATGCACACAATCCAGAAGATAAAAAACACAGTCTAGTGAATAGAAGCCAGCTGGCTCACATCATCCAGGAAAAGCTCAGCAGGTGAAATCTATACTGATCTGTGTTTTACACAAAAGGGTTTGTATACTGGGAATTTGTATCTCAACAGGAAACTAACAATTCTATTTGAAGGTTATGAAAAGGCTGTGCAGATGTTTGGCAAGGAAAAGTCTGCCTTTGTTGAATATCGATGAGTGGCTCTTGCATCATGGCAATGCTTTTGTGCACACAATTCTTGGTGTTGGCCAGTTTCTAGCCTCAACGAAGACAATGGCCTTCAGCCGCACTCTGTATTCGCCAGATACTACTCCCTTGGACTTCACCCTGTGTGTCCGGGGGTTAGAACAGGCCCGAGATATTCCTGCCTGTCGTACGAGGTGACTACAAGGAGTTTCACACGTTTCGGCCTTTATGTGATGGTCCCCTGTTGGGTTTGACCTCCATTCTTCAAAATTTTCCCGAAGAGCGAGCCATTTGGGGAAGGGTGCCTTACCTGGTGCATCATGTCCATCGTGCATTGAGATCTTTAGCGCACTTTCTCATCATCACATTGCAGTTCCACCCATTCTCCATCTCTTGGGCGAGCACACCTTCCTGGGTGCATTTTCCACCATGCGCTATGCAGTGTCGCTTTCTGCGTCGGCGATGACCGTGGACTTCTTTGCACCGGATATCCAGCACGGTAGCCAGTCTGTTGTGGTGGGGCCGCAATGTACCCTGTTGGTGTAGCCCCCTGACGACACAGGGATCGCTCTGCTGATGCCTGCGCCGTTAACTCATCACGTATGCCAAGGGGTTGATGCCCATCCCCTGGGGCACCGGGACTCCTGGCAATGGCCATCCTGCCAGGTGGCCTTTGCTGCGGCTGGGTGGCGCCTGTGGAGAGGGCCCCTGGTCAGAGTGGGTGGCATCAGGGCAGATGACACGCGATGAACTGTAGTCCATCATTTCTTGCTGGTGGTGAAACACCAGCAGTCTCTAAGCAATCACAAGCTCAATTCAACGCACAGAAGTGCGACCCCAAATCGTTCACCTCCCTGGCCACCCCATGGGAGGAACGTCAGGCTAAGGATGGCAGTGGATCTTATTCACCCTGGTACCCTGTATGTTCGAGAGCTGATGGTGAATATTTCATGATGATGAAGCCTCAGTTTTTTTGTTGAGCATTTAGAAGACAAGTTCAGGGAGGTAGAGGGCTTATCCAAACTGAGATCTGGGTCAGTCTTGATCAAAACCGCATCCTCTGCCCAGTCACGAGAGTTACTCGCTTGTGACAAGATGGAGGATGTTTCTGTAACCATCACACCCCATAAGAGCTTAAATATGGTCCAGGGTATTATATTTCAATATTTCACAGGAACCTTCTTTTGCAGGCCGACGATGAGCTCCGCGCCAATTTAGAGCAGTGAGGTGTACATTTCGTGCTGCGTTTCCACTGCGGTCCAAAGGATAATCCGGTTGCCACCAGTGCCTTCATCTTGGCCTTTGAGGGTGATACATTGCCCGAGAAGGTCAAGGTGATGGTCTACCGGTGTGATGTGAAGCCCTATATACTTCCCCCAATGCGGTGCTTTTAATGCTGGAAATTTGGCCATATGTCTTTCCACTATACTTCCAGCAACACATGCTGAGAAAGCGGACGCCAATCACACCCCAATACTCCATGTGCCCCGCCTCCCATCTGTGTCAGCTGCGGAGAGCACCATTCACCTTGCTTGCCTGACTGCAGGATTCTCCAGAAAGAAAGGAAAATCATGGAGTACAAGACCCTGGGCTGACTGACCTACACTGAGGCTACGAGAAAATTTGAACACCTGCATCCTTGCATCCTGTGCGTATGACATTGTCTTACGCCGCCAGTACAACAGTTCTGGCACCATCAGCTCCGCCAACCCAGGTCACCTCTCAGAGCCGGATGACTACACCTCCCCCCTTGATGGTGATGGTAGGGGCATTTCCCCCTCCCTGCTGCTCCTGCACCACCTACTTTGGGAGCAACCCCCCCCCCCCCCCCCCCGCCCCGCCCCCCGCCCCGTCCACACAAACCATCGAGGATGTCCATCCCCACTTCTAAGCTGGAGAAGCGTAAGTCGTCTTCGGCTTCTCTCACTAGGAAGGGGTCCCTTGGGTCACCCAAGGTTTCTTCTAGTGGGAATGACGACACCCGCCAGTGGCTGAAGAGCCCAAAAGTAGCTGGTTGTAGGGCTTCACGCTCAGTCCCCGAGACTGAGCCAGTGAAGTCCTCCTAGCCAGAGAAACCCCAGGAGCAGCGAGAGAAATCCAAAAAGAAAACTCGTAAGAACAAGGAAATTGCGGTGGCACCCACACCACAGCTACCTACAAGCTCTGTGACTGAGGATGGGGTGGAGATTTTGGCGTCCGCTGAGGACATAGATCTCGCCAAACCCTCATACACAATGGATATAGACTGCTCAGGCAATAAATCGGTGGCAACAGGTGACTCTGACGCATAAACTGCCTCATTGAATGTTCCATGTATTCCCAGTCTCAAGGTGTCATCCTCCAGTGGAATTGCGGTGGTTTTTTCCACTGCCTGGCTGAGCTACAGCAATTGTTAAGCTTTACACCTGCTATCTGCATTGCCCTCCAGGAAACCTGGTTCCCAGCAATGCGGACCCCTGCCCTCTGTGGCTATAAGGGATATTACAGGAACCGTAGCGACTATAATAGTGTGTCAGGTGGAATTTGCGTGTATCTCCTAAACTCGGTCTGTAGTGAACATGTGGCCCTTCAAATCCCTCTTGAAGCTGTGGCTGTCAGAATAAGGGTGACGCAGGAAATAACTGTCTGCAATGTGTATCTTCCTCCAGATGGTGCAGTGCCCCTTAATGTATTAGCTGCAAAGATTGATCAGCTCCCTAAACCTTTCCTACTTCTGGGAGATTTTAATGCCCATAACCCCTTGTGGAGTGGTACCATGCTTACTGGGCAAAGCAGAGATGTTGAAACTTTACTGTCGCAGTTTGACCTCTGCCTCTTAAATACTGGGGCTGCCACACATTTCAGTGTGGCTCATGGTAGTTACTCGGCCATTGATTTATCAATTTGCAGCCCAGGACTTCTCCCATCTATCCACTGGAGAGCACATGACGACCTGTATGGTAGTGACCACTTCCCCATCTTCCTGTCACTGCCCCAGCATCAGGCACACTGTCGCCTGCCCAGATGGGCTTTGAACAAGGTGGACTGGGGCACTTTCACCTCTGCTGTCACCTCTGAATCTCCCCCACACGGTAACATCGATGTGATGGTTGAGCAGGTGACTAGAACAAGTGTTTCTGTGGCAGGAAACGCGATTCCTCGCTCTTTAGGTTGCCCGAGATGTAAGGCAGTCCCTTGGTGGTCGCCGGAAGTCGCTGAAGCAATTAAGGTGCATCGGCGAGCTCTACAGCGGCATAAGCGGCACCCTTCCCTGGAGCACCTCGTAGCCTGTAAACGGCTCCATGCCCGTGTTCGCTACCTTATCAAACAACGGAGGAAGGAGTGTTGGGAGAGATACGTCTCCACCATTGGGTGCTACACGTCACCTTCCCAAGTCCGGGCAAAGATCAAATGTCTTTTCAGGTACCAGGCCCCAACAGCTGTCCCCGGTGTTACCATAAATGGCGAGTTACGTACCGACGCGAACGCAATTGCCGAGCACTTTAGTGAGCACCTTGCTAGAGCCTCTGTATCGGAGAATCACCCCCCAGCCTTTCACACACTCAAACGGCAGCTGGAAGGGAACATCCTCTCATTCACTACACGCTGCAGTGAATCCTGTAACACCCCATTTACAGAGTGGGAGCTCGTCAGTGCCCTTGCACAATGCCCCGACACAGCTCCTGGGCCTGATCGCATCCACAGCCAGATGATTAAACATCTCTCATCTGACTACAAGCGACATTTTCTCATCGGCTTCAACCGGCTCTGGTGAGATGGTGTCTTTCCATCGGAATGGTGGGAGAGCACCATCGCTCCGGTGCTCAAACTCGGTAAAAACCAGCTTGATGTGGATAGCTATTGGCCCATCAGCCTCACCAACGTTCTTTGTAAGCTGCTGGAACGTATGGTATGTTGGCAGTTGGGTTGGGTCCTGGAGTCACATGGCTTGCTGGCTCCATGTCAGGGCAGCTTCCGCCACCGATCTTGTGTCTATTGAGGCTGTCATTCGAACAGCCTTTTCCAGATGGCAACTCGTGATTGCCGTCTTTTTTTATGTACGTAGGCATACTACATGACTTGGCGACGTCATATCCTTGCCCCATTGTATGAGTGGGGTCTCCGGGAACAACTCCCAATTTTTATCCAAAACTTCCTTTCGATCTGTACTTCTCGTGTCCAAGTTGGTGATTCCCATAGTTCCATCCATATGCAGGAGAATGGAGTCCCACAGGGCGCTGTATTGAGTGTCTATTTTTAGTGGCCATTAATGGTCTAGCAGCAGCTGTTGGGCCCTCCATCTCACCTTCTCTGTATGCAGACAACTTCTGCATTTTGTACTGCTGCTCCAGTGCTGTAGTTGCTGAGCAGCGCCTCCAGGGAGCCACCCACAAGGCGCAGTCATGGGCTCTAGCCCACGGTTTCCAGTTTTCAGCCACAAAGTCGTGTGTCATGCACTTCTGTTGCCATCGTACTGTTCATCCGGAACCCGCACTTTACCTTAATGATGATGCACTCATTGTAGTGTAGACATATCAATTCCTAGGACTGGTTTTCGACGCTCAATTGACTTGGCTCCCTCATCTTCATCAGCTTAAGCAGAAGTGCTGGCAGCACCTCAATGCCCTCCGTTGCCTGAGCAACACCAATTGGGGTGCAGATCGCTGTATGCTGCTGTAGCTCTACAGAGCACTTGTTCAATCCCAAATTTACTATGGGAGTGTGGTTTATGGTTCGGCAGCGCCTTCAGCATTGTATTTACTCAACCATGTGCACCACTGAGGGGTTCGATTAGTGACAGGAGCTTTTAGGATGTGTCCGGTGACCAGCGTACTGGTGGAGGCTGGTGTCCCTCCACTGCAGATCAGACGTGCGCAACTGCTCACCAGTTACGCAGCACGCATTCGTAGTTCCCCTGAGCATCCGAATTACTTCCCCCTTTTCCCACCCGCTGCAGTCCATCTGCATTGGCGGCCCAGATGGGGGCTAATGATTGCGATTCGTGTGCAGTCCTTTCTCTACGAACTGGAGTCCTACTCCATGGTGTATGCCTCGGCCGCAACTTTGTCTGGACATTTTGCATGGCCCTAAGGACTCTGATAACCCCGCCGCTGTCCGCTGTCACTTCCTCTTGATTCTTGACGTGTTCCAGGGCTCTGAAGCAGTTTACACCGATGGTTCAATGGCTGATGGTCACGTGGGCTTCGCATATATTCATGGAGGACATATTGAGCAGCACTCCTTGCCATTTGGCTGCAGTGTTTTCACTGCAGAGCTGGCGGCCGTATCTCGTGCTCTTGAGTACACCCGCTCATGCCGTGGCGAGTCATTTCTCCTGTGTACTGACTCATTGAGCAGCCTACAAGCTACCGACCAGTGCTACCCCCGCCACCCTCTGGTAGTGTCCATTCAGGAGTCCATCTATACCCTGGAACAGTCCCGCCGTTCCGTGGTGTTTGTGTGGACCCCAGGACACGTCGCAGTCCCCAGCAATGAACTTGCCGACAGGCTGGCCAAACAGGCGACGCAAAAACCGCTTCTGGAGATAGGTATCTCCTAAGCTGACCTGCGTTCTGTCTTGCACCACAGGGTTTTCCGACTTTGGAAGATGGAATGACATAACAGCACGCACAACAAACTGTGTGTCATTAAGGAGACTATGAATGTGTGGAAATCTTCCATGCAGACCTCTCACAGGGAATCAGTTGTCCTCTGCCGGCTCCGAATTGGCCATACGTGGCTAATGCATGGTTACCTACTCCATCGCGAGGACCCACCTCAGTGTCACTGTGGCTCCCAAATGACAGCCGTCCACCTCTTGCTTGACTGCCCACTTTTAGTCGCTCTGCAGCAGACTTTTAACTTTCGCAGCACCCTGCCTTCGGTGTTGGGCGACAATGCCTCCACAGCAGCTTTAGTTTTACGTTTTATCTGTGAGAGTGGGTTTAATGCTTCTACGAGGTGCATTCAAGTTCTAAAGCCTCCGATTTTTTTTCTCCGGACTGGAAAGAGATAGAAACATGTGCATTGTTTTAAAATGAGGCCGCATTCATTGTCAATACGTCCCAGAGATGGCAGCACCGTACAGCAGATGGAATTTTACCGCCAGCGGCGAGAATGAGAACTGTTTTAAATACTTAAAATGGCGACGTTTTCTTTACTTGAACAGCGTGCAATCATTCGTTTTCTGAATTTGCGTGGTGTGAAACCAATTGAAATTCATCGACAGTTGAAGGAGACATGTGGTGATGGAGTTATGGATGTGTCGAAAGTGCGTTCGTGGGTGCGACAGTTTAATGAAGGCAGAACATCGTGTGACAACAAACCGAAACAACCTCGGGCTCGCACAAGCTGGTCTGACAACATGATCGAGAAAGTGGAGAGAATTGTTTTGGGGGATCGCCGAATGACTATTGAACAGATCGCCTCCAGAGTTGGCATTTCTGTGGGTTCTGTGCACACAATCCTGCAGGTGGGTGCCACGAATGCTGACGGACGACCACATGGCTGCCCGTGTGGCATGTTGCCAAGCAATGTTGACGCGCAATGACAGCATGAATGGGACTTTCTTTTCGTCGGTTGTGACAATGGATGAGACGTGGATGCCATTTTTCAATCCAGAAACAAAGCACCAGTCAGCTCAATGGAAGCACACAGATTCAGCGCCACCAAAAAAATTTCGGGTAACCGCCAGTGCTGAAAAAATGATGGTGTCCATGTTCTGGGACAGCGAGGGCGTAATCCTTACCCATTGCGTTCCAAAGGACACTACGGTAACAAGTGCATCCTACGAAAATGTTTTGAAGAACAAATTCCTTCCTGCACTGCAACAAAAACGTCCGGGAAGGGCTGCGCGTGTGCTGTTTCACCAAGACAACGCACCCGCACATCGAGCTAACGTTACGCAACAGTTTCTTCGTGATAACAACTTTGAAGTGATTCCTCATGCTCCCTACTCACCTGACCTGGCTCCTAGTGACTTTTGGCTTTTTCCAACAATGAAAGACACTCTCCGTGGCCGCACATTCACCAGCCGCGCTGCTATTGCCTCAACGATTTTCCAGTGGTTAAAACAGACTCCTAAAGAAGCCTTCGTCGCTGCCATGGAATCATGGCGTCAGTGTTGTGAAAAATGTGTACGTCTGCAGGGCGATTACATCGAGAAGTAACACCAGTTTCATCGATTTCGGGTGAGTAGTTAATTAGAAAAAAAATCGGAGGCCTTAGAACTTGAATGCACCTCGTATATAGGTTTTAGCACATGTCCTTTGTCCCTCTGTTTCCTCCACCCTAGTGCTTTTAGGGTGGAGGTTTTTAATGTGTTGCAGAGTGGCTGGCTTTCCCTTTTTATTCTCGTGGTTGGCCGGGCACTGTAATCTGCTTTCATGTTTTACTCTCTTCTGTTTCTAGCGTCTCTCTGTTTTTTCTTGTCCTCTTTTGTTCCTTTTAGTGTTTGTTGACTTTCCTTCATTCTTCTGGCTTTTCCCTTCTTCCTGTTTTGTCTTATCTGTTTTGTCCGTTTTGTTCTCACACTTGTGGCATTGTTTTATTAGGAACGAGGGACGGATGGCCTCATAGTTTGGTCCCTCCTCCCGCCTTTAAACCGACCAACCAACCAACCATTCCTCATACTTCTTTCTGTTCCCTAGGATGAAAAGGGGCTTGAAAGGATGCATTTTGCCAATGACAATGATGCAAAACTCAGTGTCACAGTAGAGATACAAGGTATCAGAGATGACAAATTTAAAAGGTGCTTCCAACACTGGAATGAATGTTTTGACAAGTACATTAGTGCTAACGGAGAGTACTTTAAAGCAAATTAAAGTTGTATTTCACTAAAAGTACCTGGTTTTTATAAATAAATTCTGGAAATTTTTGGTTGCCCCCTCATAAGCTAGAGAAGTTTGTACCAATTTTTCTATGTAATTAGACAAACTGTGCCATCAAACATGGCTGAGCTACATTTTTTTGTGTCATATTTCCCATTGCAGTTCATGCAAGAGTGGCAAAACCTTAGGTCAGAAGGACTGGTCTCTGATTGGTGCTAGGCCAGGTTACCTTTTATTGCTGATAGTGCATTTATTTTTTTAAGGAAAGCGTGTAATAGTGGGTTGGTAATCTTCCAGCCAACCATTTTAGATGTGTGTTGTTACTCGTTTGAGTGTAGTGTCATGTTCCATGAATGTTAAAACAGTTTGTGCCTTTACTAGGAAGTGGTCTATAGATTCTCCTGTACTTGGGAACAGTTTGTATTGTGCTCGTGTAAGTTGTGATAATTACCAATTGATAACCGGCAGTGTATGTTCGTGTTGGTGTATTTTGATGCTGACTCGTAATAACTCTGACAGCTATATACAATAAGGAAAAGCGATCAGCACTGTAGGTCCTGTGCTGTTTGCTCTGAGATGCTGTTGTAGAGCCCAGAAATATCTGCTTGCTGTTTGTGAATATATTTGGCTGGAATTTTAGCCCTTCGAGATTGAGATAGAATTTTTATACTCGGTGAACACCACCTTGATACCCCATGTTCACTTTGTGAGTAGTGTCATTGACTCTTGATTCATTGTATTTCACACACATGCTTAGGTTGATAACTTCCAGCTGAATTCTTGTGGATTGAAATGGTGTCTAGTTAGTACTGTAAGGCGTATGACACTAGGGCTAGCTGATTGTTCAGCGAAGTAGTTCCTAAGTTTAGACCAGATTTAAACTAGTTTCATAGTGTTAAGAATGCTGCCTCACATTGTGAACATAGGTTCAAAGGTGTCCCATACATACTAAGACTATTAAAAGGGTACATTACCTGGTCTGTGTTTAGTGTAAATTTGGCATGAGATTTGATCTTGCCGAGAAAAGCCTAAAACTTTGGTTATTGGGTGTAGGAATCGTGTCTACAGCTTGCAAATTTGATGGGATAGCAATATTCTGTTTAAGTTAAGTATATGTCCTAGGTATTCTATTTGTTCCAGGGCCAAAACTATATTTATTGAAATTTCATTTAAGGCCTGTGATGTTTAATGTGTAGAAATTGTTCACAAGTTATTCAGACGTCCCTATTGATCTAAAATTGTGATGATATCAGTATTGTTAGCACACCTGGATCTGTTCAGAGATATCTCAAGTGTGGGAGAGCACTTGATATCTGTAAAGCAAACTGTCATATAAATATAAGCCAAAAAGTGCTTTTAGAATGTTGATGCATTGGGAGGCCTAGTCTAGTGGGATTTACAGATACACATTTGAAGAAACAATTTTTGAGAAAGAAATTTGCTATTTTTGAAAGTATCTAATCAGAGTGAGGACTGGGGAATGTATCTGTTGTAGCATGTGGGTAAACAATGCTTTTAAAATCCACAAAGAAAACATTAAGATTGTTAGCTCTCTTATCCACAATAATTTGTGTTGCCTAGTTGCTGTCTGTGACTGGATGGACTACCTCCATGTCTTGTAATCAGTCTAATTCTTTCTTAACCCTAGAACACTAAAGGGGGGAAAGCATTAAATTGTTACTAAATTGTATATACATAGAAAGTCGTAATTTATAGGTTATGCATTAGTTAAATAAAATTATTAGATCTCCAGTGGCATATTACACACCAAATTAAGTACAAACTGTTTTGTTTTACACCCAGCTGCAATCATAAATTTTACGAGGATTTAGTAATTTAAGGTTAGGTCTGTATCTTGTTGCAAATGGTGTGGGTCAGGCTTTGTAAAATTTAAAGGTAGCGATTGGTTTAAGTGAAGTTTGGGCTTAGAACTGTGATGCACACCTAACGCTGGTGCAAATAATGTGGTATGTTTTGACATAAATCATTTGCGTCCTTGAAGGGAATAGAAGTTGAAATTAGATTAATGTTGTCCAGTTCTTTTTCTTTAACTGAAAGTAGAAAAGTTCCTTTACAGATATCTTCTGGTTACCTTTTTGGAGACAATGATGGAGCTCCCAAATGATATGCTCACCTGTTGTTCAGAGAAGCAACTGAATCTATTTACGTCTTAATTTTTGAATCTAATGATGGGATGGGGGAGGGCATGGCAACTTGGCAAGCACTATGAAACCATTGAATTAGACACTGCCGGTTGCTGTTACTTAATGAGCTGTTCTGTCAGCTGCTGTTGGCATTCTTCTTTCCATGCCAGTTGATTCAGTTGCAATGATAGTTGCCATTTGTGGTCTTTTAAGAATTTAAGAAATATTGGGTCCACTGTGGTAATTGTGTTGCACATGAAGCATTTGCCTGCTTGTTGCCTGTGTCATCAGAGTGTAGAGCTGGCTGTTCTGTTAGGGATTCCTCTGTGATCTGCTGAATGCTCCATGTTCTGCACAGCATAGAACATATTCATCACTCGCATATTCGGAGTGTGATGCTATATTAGAGAAATAAGAAGTATAAAGCAGAACCTAACAAAGTAAAATGTTGTAAGTACGTAATATGGTTATTGAGCTTAAATATGGCATTTTCTCTAGGGCATGACTGCATGTATTAGGCTAAATGATTGCAGCTGTAATGCTGAGGGTGCTCTTTGTCCTCACATTGTTCAGAAAAGAGCTTTATAGCTTCCTTAAACTGCTGTTTACATTGTTTTCACCTTTGTGCACCTGCAAAGGTGAAACATGTTGAAGTGTGTGAACTATTGCAGCATATTTCCAAGGACCTCTACAGCAAGACTTTTTGGAACAAGTCTTATGGTATGTTGCTTTTAAGCCTGACTGCCATCTACCTGCTCATAATGCAATGGAGCTATTAACAGAGTTGAGTACTTTGTGACATACAAGACACTATGGATGTCCATTCTCAATAGCAAACAGAAATATGTCCTCTCACAATAAAAACAACAGAGACTAATCATATCTGTTGCTGTCGTTGTCAGAAGACAATAGTAAAAGTGTTTTTTTATGGCAGTTTTTCCATCGTGTGCTCTGGGGCCAAAACACACACACACACACACACACACACACACACACACACACACACACACACACAGTTACAGTTGTAGGAGGTAATAGTACTTGTAAGTAATTCAGTGATATCACAAACTATTGGTAAGCAGCAAACACAATAAATTATTATACTCTGTCTTCAGGCCACAAGTGGCCCTTTGTTACCATCCGACCGCCATATCGTCCTCAGCTGAGGATGCGGATAGGAGGGGCATGTGGTCAGTACACCGCTCTCCTTCTCATTATAATGGTTTTCTGTGACCAGACCCACTACTGTTTGGTTGAGTAGCTCCTCAATTGGCATCACGAGGCTCAGTGCACCCAGAAAAATGGCAATAGTGCATGGTGGACCAGACCACCCATCCAAGTGCTGGCCACACCCAACAGCACTTAACTTCGGTTATCTGACGGGAACCGGTGTATCCAGTGTGGCTAGGGCGTTGCCCAGGTGAAGCATAGTTTGCTGTAATTAGATCCGGTGGAGATTGCATTGAGCGCAACATTAAACTAATACCACCAGTTGATAGTGCCCAGCCAGCACTTTTTATATGAAATCTGGTGGAAGAGAGGTATGGCACACAAAGAGCATCAGTAGGAACCGTTGACATTGACAGCCTGGCAGCACCATAGATTGACAGTTTTCATTTCCTCTTCTGGATCATTGCTATTGCATGAACTGTGCCCCCATTCCCCCTTCCCAACCCCACTGTGCTTTCTCAGACAAAAGGTTGTGGAAACTGGAAAATCTATTGCAAACCTTATGGATTGAGAAGTTCATCACCATTTCTTCCAGTTCAGATGTTCACTAACAAATACATTTTTATATTTGTGTTCTGTTTATTGATATTGCAGTTAGTGTGTTCATTTCACTTGTGATATATTCAGTGCATATTACTGAATTTAATTTCTGTGACATCATTTACAAAATATTGTTTACCAGACACAGCATTTCTCTAGTTAGTGGAAGTTTTGAGATTATGGTTAACAATTATCTTAGGTCATATTTTTTAATTGGATGAAGACAATATGCAAATATTTAAAATTATTATATTATTGAAAGCATTTTGTTTTTATTCAGACATCATATTATTTCTATGTACCTGTTTTAATGCAAATTAATCAGGAATGATATTGCCTCAATTTGCTAATTATGATGATAGTTTTGTGATCACTCTGTAATCCGCTTGTTCTTGATGGACAGGAATAGGTATATCGTGGTCTTCATTAAATTATAAATTATGAGGAAAAAGAAAAATGTTTAAAAAAAATACAAATTTATAGGGAATATGATAAAGAAAGAGAACATTTCAGATTTTTACAAGATGAAAACTATAGTGTGTAGGAACTCTTTAGACATAAATAAATAAAAAATAATTTTGAATTACTACAGTGCTACTTGGATGTTCTATCAACCAGTGTGAGGTAGTTTAGGTGTGTCCCCCCACCCCCGCCCCCCCAATGTTACTAGTGAAATAGTATCATTTCATACAACTCTCAAATTGTGCACTTATATGTTATGTTCAGCTAGAGCTACAACACAAATTGTACTAAGAAATCATCATTGAAAACTAAATTACAAAAAGCATGAATAATTTCTGAAGGAAGTTACATTTGAAAGAACTTACAAATGTCACATCCAAGTGTTGAATGAACACCAGAAGCCCTTGCTCAAAGCCCTATAAAATCCACTGCTTGGAAAAATATGGAAGCTGGATTTCCCATGTTTACAGATTTTGTAGAAATCCTAAACTCTCAGAATTTGTTTTAAGAGAGTTAAGGATACAACAGGAAACTTACATGGAGGAATGGAGCTTTAAACTGAAAGAAAGCCCAATGTTTTCTCAACTACTGCACTACCTTGTTCTGTGTAGTAGTGCCACAGAATGCATTAATCCACATTAAGCACAAAAATAATGCATGTTAGGTTCTGTTATGTACACATAAATTGTCTGTCTTGTATATATTTTGTTCATAATAAAATTTTATAATTCTGCTATTTCTTAAACACTCTGTATTGTGGTTATTGAAATATTTTATTCAGTTCCCTTTGAGCTAGGTCCCCCTCCTCTCCCACCACTACCACCACCACCACCACCACCACCACCATCTACTTTGTAATCAGAATGTTATTTGTTGTATTTGCTTTCACAGTATTTGGGCATTGGTGCTTGTTGCTCCACTGTTGTTTCTGTCTTTGTTTGTCAGACTGTTTCCTTCAGTAGCAGTTATTCCACAGCCTGCAGAGCTCTCTACTTTATCTGTGGATGGTTGCTGTAATTACCCACTGTAGAAACTTTGTGTTGCAAGACAATGGGGACGCTGGCGTGAATCCACAGTCGTACCCATACCTAAGCCCAGTAAGGACAAAAACCTTCCTTCGAGCTACCGCCCCATCTCTCTTACCAGCTGCGTTTGCAAGGTGATGGAACGTATGATTCATGCCCAGCTGATGTGGCGGCTAGAGTCTCTAGACCACTTACTCACGAAAGCACAGTGTGGATTTCAAGCACGGCGTTCTGCAATTGACGATCTTGTTACTTTGTCCACCCACGTCACGAATGGTTTTCTGTGGAAATCCCAGACTGTGTCTGTGTTCTCAATTTGCAGAAGGCCTAAGACACCTGCTGGAGAACCGGAATCCTCCGTACTCTTTACACGTGAGGCTTATGTGGACACCTGCCCTGCAGCTTAACTTCACGCTAAATGCAACCCCTCACCACCTTGGCCTCGTGAAGCGGCCCATGTTAACCATGGCCTTCATTCGCTTCCTAAGAACACTACTCCAGCCCCGATCTATGCTTCGTTTCACAACCTTCGTATGGAACTTAGTGATAGTACCTTTGTATAAACTGCTGGCTCCTGTACTGACCGTGGGGTCAGGTGTGCCTTTGTCATTGGCACCCGTGTCTTTTGATATCTGCTTCCAGCACATTCCTCAGTAGTTACAGCCGAGCTTTTCTCCTTGTATCAGGCCACGGAGTACATCCAGCGACACAGCCTTCCCAATTGTGTGCTCTGCTCAGACTCGCTTAGTGCTCTCCAGAGTGTGTGTGTGCTGTACACTGCTCATCCCTTAGTGCAGTGGGTCCAGGAAAACTGTCATTTTTCTATGGGTCCCTGGTCATGTCTTTGGTCATGTTGGTCTGCCAGGAAACGAGGCTGCTGACGCTGCTGCCAAGGCTGCAGTCCTTGTACCTCTATTCCCTCCGCTGATATCTGCATTGCTGTCTGTCAGGAGGTGGTGTCCCTTTGGCATTGTCAATGGTCCTCCCTTAATGGGAATAAGCTTCGACTCATTAAGCCTCTCCTGGTGCCTTGGATGACCTCTTCTCGGCCCTCCTGCCAGGAGGAGATTATTTTAACTCAGCTGCATATTGGGCACTGCCTTTTTAGCTATTGCCATTTGCTCAGTGAAGCTGCCCCAACTCTTTGTACGCCTTACGTCCAAATTTTAACTGTCTACCACTTCTTACTGGTATGCCCTTTTTTTTTTTTTTTTTTTTTTTTTTACTACGTTCCAGCTTGGGTTTGCCATCTGATTTATCAGCCATTTTAGCGAATGACGCGCGGGCTGTCGGCCACATTTTACTTTTTATCCGCTGAAGCAATATGGCGAAGGCCAGTTAATTTTTAGTTTTGGACCTCCATTTTTGTATGGTGCTTTTTAGCACTTTTTCTATGTGCCTTTTTTTAGCTGTCTCCTATTCTCTTCATTGGGACTGACATATAGTCGTTTCCCTCGTCTCTGTGTTAGTGTTCTATAGTTTTGACTTGGGTGTGTATGACCCCAGTTGTTTTTTGCACCCTAAAACAAAACCAAGCCAAAACCAAACTTGATGACCTCTGCTAGTAACCACTTGCCATTGATTCTCTCATTCCTTTCCCACCTCCTGATGGCAAGGTTACCCCCTTGCTGATTGGCTTGTATATACCTCCCAGCTCATGTTTACACCTTTATAGTCAGGTTGTATTGATGACATCATTCATAATCTGCCCGATAGGATAATTCTCGCTGCTGGAATTTCTGTTCCCTGTTCAATGGGCCCCGTTCACTGCCGACCAGCTCCATGGTGGAGCACGACCACTGGAATTGCCACATGTGATCGCCTTCATGCCTTACAACATCTTAAGTGGTACCCGTCCTCCACCAGTCTTATTACCTATAAATGTCTTTGCACCAAAGTTCGTTACTTAACCAAACAAATCAAACAGGTGTGTTGAGAATGCTTTGTGTCATCTCTAGGTTCTTCTGTCCCTCCATCATGGCTACGCTCTGCACCCTCTAAGGCAGGCTGTTCCAACCGAGCTCCAGGGAGCCGGAGCGCTCCGGAGCGCTCACTGCGGCAGCTCGGAGCCCGCATGGAGGGGGAAAGCGAACTCACTGCCCCCTGGCCGCATGCAGCCGCAACTGACGCAATAATCCTTGTTCAATGACAGCTATGACTAGCCGCGGGAGCCCTTTACCTCCGTTGGAGGATACCTTTCTATTCATTGAGAGGGATGGTCGTCCGCAATGTCTTGTATGTCATAAAGTATTCAATTCTGCGAAGAGGTACAATACACAACGACATTATACACGTCTTCACGCTGCGCACTACGATCAGCTAGAAGGCGTTGCACGCAGAGAACTGGTAGCCAGGCTTAAGAACGACATAGCAGGAGACGTAAGTTCAAAAACAGTTTCGTAATACGGAGGGTATCAAAACATGCAACATAGTTCATGTTCTGTAATGCGTTTATAATTTTCAGGCGAATGAGAGCTGAGAAAACACTACTGAATCTGCACTTCGAGCAAGCTACGGCATCGCTCACATCATTGCGACAAGTGGCAAGCCATTTTCGGTGGGACCACTCGTTAAATCGTGCATGGTAGCTGTTGCAAAATGTTTGTTTCCAATGGAGGTGCAGGCAGTTGAAGGGGTTTGCCTGTCGAAGCAAACAATGTCTCGTCGAATCTTGGACAAGGCAGTCGATTTAGACACACCTCAGGAGAAAGGTGGAGAGCTTTGTTGCATTTTCGCTAGCGCTTGACGAAAGCACCGACATATCGGACTGTGCTCAACTTGCAGTCTTTGTGCGTGGTGTCGACATGGAGTTGCAAGTAACTGAGAAACTCTTGGATGTGGTACCACTCGATTACACCGCAACAGGACATGACGTTTTTGAAGCTGTTTGTGAGTCAGTGGACAATATGAATTTGCCGTGGGATAAGCACCATTCTGTAGCGACAGACGGTGCACCACAAATAATCGGGCGTCACCAAGGTTTTGCTTCTCGTTTGAAAAATAAACTCAGGGACGAATTCGGGAAAGACATTTTGACTCTTTATTGTTTTATTCACCAAGAGGCACTGTGTGCTGAAACAGTAGAGCTAGGTGGCGTAATGAAAGATGTCGTGAAGTGTGTGAATTTTGTGCAGCGTCACGGTATGAATCATCGCCAATTCAAAGGATTCCTGAAAGATATCGAAGCGGAGTATGGGGATATACCTTACCACAGTACAGTTCGTTGGCTGAGTCGGGGAAAAGTTCTTGATGTTTTCTTTGCCGTTCGTGAGGAAATATCCCTTTTTCTCGAAATGAAAGGGGAAGAAATGTGTTGTCTGAAAGATATAAAATGGATATCAGACCTGGCGTTCCTAGCTGATATAACTATGCATCTGAATAATTTAAATCTGTCACTGTAGGGCAAAGGGCAGCTAATCGTTGACATGCACGACCAGATCAAAGCGTTCATGGAAAAGTTACGTTTATTTGAGAGGCAGATTAGTAATGGACATTTAACGTTCTTCAGTCGTCTTGCTTCTTTAGAACTACCTGAAGGTACTACTTTCGGCGATTACCAAGCAAAGTTAAAGCAGCTCATCACGTCGTTTGAAACACGATTCCGAGACCTCACTAGTTTGGAAATGGAACTGAAGGTGTTCAGCACTCCTTTTTCAGTTTCCCCCGATTACTTGTCACCGTCACTTCAATTGGAGATAATTGATTTGCAAAATTCAACTTTGTTGAAAGAGAGGTACTACAACACGTTCATTACAGCAAAAACATTTCCCAAGCTTCACAACAATGCGACTCAGATCATGTGCATGTTTGGATCTATGTATTGTTGTGATCAGCTTTTCTCAGTAATGAAAAAAGTAAAAAGTAAGGAACGATCGTTTCTTCAGGATGCAACAATGAAGGCCATCCTCCGCATTAACTCTGCGAACACTTTGACGCCTGATATTTCCGATCTTGTAATGAAAAGAAAATGTCAAGCTACAGAGACCCAATAAAGTTAGTATGCAATTTCTTGTAAAACAGTTGTTTCTTATTTATTTCCTGAACATCGTATTTCCTGGTGTAGCACGTCACCACGTCTTAGCAGCTAAGAGTATAAGGTTGTCGATCCTGTAAGACGCAGCTGGCACGTCAAGACGCTCGCCTTGCTGCCTGCCTCAGCCAGCCGTTCCACGTGCCGGCGTGCCGGCCCACTGGACTGGTCAAAGCGAGCGACATGGCTCCCTGGAGCAGGGAGCGCTCCGCAGCTCACAACGGAGCCGACAAGCTGGAACAGCCTGCTCTAAGGTTTCCAGCAGCAGTCTTCCATTCCAGGCATTGCCCTTCCAAGTAGGCCACTTGTATGGATCCATCAGTTCTTGTGGAACATTTCATGACCCATTTTGCAACAGCATCGGCTCAGCCTCCTATCCAGCTGTCTTACTCCTCTGGAAACAGTGGGCTGAATTTACCCATTTACGTTTTACCCCTTGTCAGGAGGAATCCTACAGTGAACCTTTCACTGTATGGAAACTACTTCTGGCCCTCTCTTCTTCCCAAGATTCACGTCCTGGACCTGTTTCTATCCATAACCAATTGCTTCAACACTTAAATCCTCCACAACGACAATATCTCTTCCAGGTGTTTAACTGTATTTGGCTCCAAGGCATTTTCCCTCTCAATAGACGCACAGTATTGTGGTTCTGTCCTTAAGCCTGGCAAGGATCAATCATTCCTTGATAGGTACTGGCCAGTGTGTGTGACCAGTGTTGCTTGCAAGTTATTTGAAGGGATGGTGGCTCATTGACTCAGTTGGGTCTGCAAATCTTGGGACCTTTTATCTCCTTACCAGTGCGGCATTTGGGATCGTCAGTCTCAGATCAATCATCTGCTTTGATTGAAAACCGCAGTTCGACAGGCCTTCTCTCAGTGCTGCCATCTTGTTGCAGTTTTCTTCGATCTTCGTAAGGCCTATGACAGCTAGGTGCCACCACATCCTACTTACACTCCATGAGTGGGAGCCCCCCCCCCCCCTCCCTCCCGATTTTTATATGCCAGTTCCTGTCTCACTGATCATTCAGAGTGGCACCATTCTCAGCTCTCCATAGATCCAGGAGAATGGCATTCCACAGGTCTGTGTATTAAGTGTCCTTCCTTTGCTCATTGCTGTTAATGGACTTGTGGTCTTTGCCGGACAGTTGGTCACCCCTGTTCTGCATGCTACTTGGCGGCATCTGTGGAGCAACAGCTCCAGGATGTGGCCACCGACCCCACTTCCTCTGTGACCCTTCCAGGGATGGATTTGCAGCTTTACATCAAGTCCTTTTTTGCTCAGTTGTGGGCTGAGTCTTGGGAGGCTACCATCTCCGCCCCCCCCCCCCCCCCACCACCTCCACCTACCCCCCCACTCTCCATCATCTAATAAACTTTAAACCATCAAGGAGACTCCCGCCATGTGTTGTTTGACCCATGAGTTTTTACTCCACAATAAGCCGCCGTGCCACCCACCCCCACCTCCTCCCCTTTGTAGTTGTGAAGCTCATTTCATGGTGATCCATATTTTGCTGGACTGCCCCCAACTTTTGGCCCTACCACAAAATACAGCCTCACACCTTTCTTGTCCCCCATGTTAGCAGATGACCTTCTGTCCTTGGTTTTTTTTTGTGAAAGTGATTCGTCCTCTCAGGATTGAGTAACTGAATTTCGCTCTGGAATTGGAGCCCCTTAATTAGTGTTGGCGTTGGTTATGAAAGCCTTGGCCTTGTCTCCACACGGACCTGGTTCCCCCCCTTCCCCCCTCTGTTTTGTCTGGTCTTTTGTGCTGCAAAGTTCTCCATTTTATTATGTCTTTCTCCTCTGGTGTTCACCCTTTTGTGTTGCGATCATGGCATGGTGCAGGGATCAGGAGTGGTCGGCAGCAATGTTGGTGCCCCAATGCGCGTAGCGTCTCTGGGAGCACGCCTGTTTGCCCCTTTCCCCCCACCCTCCGCCTCCAATTTTGTACTCTTCTTTCTGCACTGATGTTCCTTTTACCTCTTTGTTTACCTGTTTTCCCTTTCTCTTGACTGGACTGTGCTGTTTGTGTACTTCCTCCCTTGGTTTCAGCGACCTTAGATCATGGGACTGATGACCTCACTGTTACCCTCCCCCAACCAACCAACCGACCGACCAACCATTGAGTCATCAGCACTAAAGGTTTGAGAGACCTCTTCTCCTCTTTTTGTCATGTTAGTAAGCAGCATATTTTGTGTGAGCATCATATCCTGTTTTCATGAAACAAATCAAAAATTTATCATTAATCTCAAGGTTTAACATGGACTTGCTTATATAGTGTAACACACAGCATGCTAGCTTACGACACAGGGAGGTAACTCAGACTTGGACCTGGATCAAACCTGTGCAGTGAGTTAATGACAGTGGACTGATACACTGGCCAGCATGCATGTGATTTTTAGGCTTGTTTTCCATACTTGTTTAGGCAAATGTTAGGCCAGTCACCAAATTCCACCTCAAGCAGTAGGATACGCAAACAATTAAAAAACAGTGATGCACAGGACAAAGTTTATGCGAGTTACAGGCCAGATGGCATACGAGGTGTGATCCAAAAATAACTGGAATTTTCAAATTTTTACAAATCTGTTGGTACATATGTTCCTGATGTTTGTTTGCGTTCTCAGCTGGTTTGAATATTTAGCTTATTGTTGACAGTCGAAAAGATTATACGTGTTTTTGAATTTTTACTTTCAGAAAAGATGGATGAAAGAATATGCATTAAATTTTGCTTGAAAAATAGAATAAAGAGCAGCATCATATTAAAAATGTTGACGGTGGCTTTTGGTGAATCTACTATGAATAAGACAAGAGTTTGAGTGGTATAAACATTTCAGATAGGGTTGAGTAGATGTTGAAGATAACTGCCCCAAATGCCCTAGCACATCAGTTACTGAGAACAATGTAGAAGTAGTAAAGAATACAGTTCAAGAAAAACCACTGAATCACCATCAGAGAGTTGCTGATGATGTTGGTATACCCTTTGGCTCATGTCGAGCAATTCTTATGTTTTGGGCTTGAAATGTGTAGCAGCAAAATTGTTTAATTTCTACCAAAAACATTGTCGTGTAAACATCGCCGAGGAATTTCTGAATGAAGTTGACAACAATACAGAGCTTTTAACAGAGGTGGCAAAATGTACGTATAAGAGTATTATGTTGAAATGAATTCCCTTTTGTCAAAATAAAAACTGCCTGAAGAGCCAAGACTGAAAAAAATTGAAGAAGTTTGATCACATGTGAAGATTATTCTCACTGTTTTCTTAGATTACAAGGGGTAGTGCATCATGAGTTCCTACCTTATGGTCAATGATCAATAAGGAATACTACCTGGAAATTAATGTGCCATTTGTGCGAAGCGCTCTGAAGAATATGACCAGAATTGTGCCAGAACCACTCGTTGAAATTGCATCATGATAATACTCCTGCTCATACCTGTGATTGTTCATGACTTTTTGGTGGAGAAAAAAAAAAAGAATTATGTTGTCTCAGTCACTATATTTGCTGGATATGGCTCCTGTGACTTCTTTCTATTCCCAAGGCTGAAGAGAACCATGAAAGGATGTCCTTTGCCACCATTGATGAGGTAAAAACAGAAGCAGCTGAAGGAGCTGAACATCGTAATGAAAAGCGTGTTCGAGAAGTACTTCCAAGATTGTAAAAAGCACTGGAACAAGTGTATTATATCTGAGAGGCCCTGTAGGGGACGAAGTTGATGTTGATGAATAAATAAAGATTCTTTAAGAAAAACAAAAATTCCCATTACTTTTTGATCACACCTTGTACATGACATCCCTCCCTTAGGTTACTGTGATCAGTGTGGTGCCAGGATGGGCATCCAGGTTCAAAGTTAATGTTGAAATAAAATTTGTCAGATTGTAGAAAAGCAGACACCGTAGTAGGTGAGATAAGCTCTAGGGGAAAGGAAGAAAGAATGTCTAGCTTTAACCACGACGATCTGAGGATTAAAGTTTATGCCTCCATTTTTAAGTATTAGTGCAACACAGTATCACAGTAAAATGAAAAGCAGCTAACTGTTGACATGCATAAAGTTTTGTTCAAATATGATTTAATGAAGACTGGAATTTCACTTAAGACAAAACATGGCTGGAAAATAGGGGAACTGAAGTGCCAGTTCACATTGCATACACGTGTACACCAGTAAAGTTCTGCAGGCCTCTTGTGTTATTAAAATATATGCTTTTGTCACTTTTCTTTGTTGTGTTGATCATTTGAATTAAATTGATTTATGTGTTGCCCATTATAGAAAGAAAAAATTATTCAGCCAGTACTGTTATATTGATGGTGCTTAAAAATCAGAGTTTTAAAATTTCATATAAAATATTTAATTTAAACTGATTTTCCTCTGCTACTTGAGTGACTCAAGACTCCTTAAATGTATTGGTTTAACAGAGATTTGGATACACGTGTTGACGAAACATTGTGAATGCTTGGTTCTTGTTTAAGTTGTTTCTGGATCACAAATTTATTTTGTGAGCAAGTTTTATTATTTTGAGTACCACTACCCCAATCTTTATAATATAAATTGTGGAAGGTGCATTATATAAAAATGTACACTTTCAAAGATACATTCACCTATTGGCTGAAATAGATGAATGGCTGATCACATATTTGCACAAGATTGCTGTTTTGTGCACAATAGATTGTCATTTTTGTTCCATTCAGGCTTGTACAGAGGTAATAGTTACATTAAATGCTGTGCCAGGATCGCAAGACTGTTTATTGTCTTCTGCATTAACTGGAGCCTGTAAGATGACATATATTTCTGCATAAATATTGCAGGATGTATCATGTCCATATTTTCTTTTTCAGATGCCAAAAATTGCTACTTCGTGCTGAGTGTGTCTTTGACATTGTCAACAGTTGTCTGTTTTTCTTTTTTCCTTTTTTTTTCTTTTTCTCCTTTACACTTGTATTTTACATTTACAGGTGTGTGGTTTCTGCTAAAATTCAAGCAAGAATTTTTCTGGTTGACTCTTCGTGTTGCACTTCCATGTGCAACACATTGTTTCTTATGCTTTGTTTCACAGATGGTACTACTATTCACGTGAAACCAATACACATTTTCAAGGAAAATCATCAGCACGTAGTTATCATCTTCCTCAAGTAGGTAAATACATTATTTCATATTCATGCAACTCTGTTGCTGTACAAAAGTCTGATATCAGTCAAGTTCTTATTTGCTTCAGTAGGAGATATCTGTGACTAAGTGGCAGTAAAGAGAAAGAAATTATCAAGTGTCAGGTAATAGAATAATAGTATTCATGTAGTCTGGCAGTCATGTATAAAATGATAAGTAATATTGCTGTGGCAACATTGAACAGAGTCAAAGTGACACTTTTGCTTACCCCAAACCTCCTCCTCAACGTACTATCAGTTACTTAAAGTATATTCTAGGTACTTTGGAGAAATGAGATTATTCATTTTCCATTTTGTTTCAAAACAGATGAAAGATAGTGACAATTTTTGAGTAAACATGAAGGAATATGTTTCACATATTGCACGATTTCTGTAAAATAAAAGTACCAGAATAAGAAATTATGTCCTGCTAACTGTACATGAGTACACTCATGTTTTACAACAGTGGTAAAAAAAAGGTTGTAAAATTATGTAGTGGGGGAGGGGAGGATGGAGGAAATTGTGTGTGGGTTGTTGTATATTGTATCTCTTTTGATAATGAGTTTGTTTCGAAGTTAAGTATTTTGTTATTACGTAGATATTTGCAAATAAAATGTAGACATAATTTTCTCTTTATATCTGTGGATTTTCGAACCCAGATTGTTGTGAAAGTAAGTTTCATTAATAGGAATCAAAAAGTCTGCTTCAGACTTCATGTGTAAGTAGTTAACTGCAACATGTGGTTAGTTATGCTTTAAGCATGGGTTTAAGTGGATGCAGAACCTATGAGAATGTAATCTCTTTGTCCTCATAAGGACACTTTATTGTACTTGGAATTGTCTATGGATAAAATGCTTCGGTTTAAAAGAGATTTTAAAGTCTTAGAGTGAGAATGTGGAACACTATTGTTGTTGAACTAAATTTTGCTTCGGCTGTTTATTTACTAAAAATGCATACACTATACACTATCATCCCTCACACCATATCTTGGTTTTAGCTTCCCTTTATATTCCCATCCTCCATCCCTAACTTGTTATTGGTAGTACTACCCAGTTCCTCTGTTTATGGTCTACTGAGAGAAATATAGGTAAATAGCATTCCCCAAAATGCAAATTATGTTGCTTAGTTTTTTAATGCCTTTTGAAGCATATACTTCTCCAGGTAATTTGTTGAAATCATTGTGCACTATTCACACTTTGATTTGATTTTTAAGTGCTGTAATTAAAAAAAAACATTATTTTCACACATATGTATGTATATGGATACAATGAAGTAAATGAGCATTATTTCCTTTCACAGACTTGTCAAATATTTTTGAGTCGTTCCTGCCTCAGTTGCTAACATATCCAAATCCTATTGACCCATTGAATGGAGATGCAGCAGCTATGTACTTACACAAACCAGAAGATTACAAGAAGAAAGTACAAGGTATGAGAGTTAACCACTGTGTTACAATTTTGGAATATTTCATTTGAAGTTTTCTTGCTTCAGTTAACCATTGTGCTATGATTTTGGAATATTTCATTTAAAGTTTTCGTGCTTCAGATTTAGTTACTTACTGAGGTAGAAGGTTTCATTTTGATATTAACATTTGTACACACCATTAAAACATTTTGTTCCATATTGCCTGTTCCCACATTGTCATTTTATGTACAATTTTTCTCTAAATTGGAAGGCTCTGAAACTCAGAAATCGTAGTTGAGAACATTACAAATTAAGACAAAAAGAATATATTCAGCACATAAAATAAATATTATTCAGCCTAAATGGAAATAAACTTTGTAAAAACTTGGCATGAAAAGAATTACGTGTAAATTTGGGAAATTAATTTCATGCGTGTATTGAAAAGGTAATAACTATTTTACACAATGTCCTTCGCATTGTACAGTACGGTACAATTTTGTGTGTGTGCGTGCATGGCTCCCCCCATCCTAATTGGAATTAGAAAACACTCCAAATGAAAGGGAGCAACTTCATGGTTAGTGAGAAAGGAAATTTTAGTGGTAAATGGATGTTCGGTATATTCATTGAAGCCCAGTAACTTGCCCAGCATGTGATGAGACAACTCTTCAGCAATGGGTGATAGCTACAAGTATGCAGTATAAGTCAGAGGAGAGTGATTTTCAGTTCATGACATCAACAACATAGGTTCAAAACAAGATACAGAATACGCCAATGCCAGGTCACCAAATAAATTTCCAAGAAAGAGGTGACATAGATTGAAACAGCTCTTGAAGCTGCCGAGCTCTTTCAGTGGCAGACCAAAGACTTGTTTACAACCTATGACCGAGATTTTGTCATAAATACCAACCAACCAGTGTCAATATAAAATGTACATTGACATTCAGAGGCAAGAAGAAAATGTTTGTTGCAGTCAGTAGTGTGTATAAAGTTACACACTCGTACACCGTGTAGCATTTTGTCACTGCATTCAAAAAACTGCTGCCTGTATTGTTCTTGTGTTTGCAAGAACCCAGTGGAAAGTACAGTCTATGGGTCTCTAGAGATGTTGGAGCTATCCGGAGGGAATTTATAATAATTTTCATCATACGATCAGAACTGGGGAGTTGGCCTCCCAACTCTTTATTAGTCATATTTGGATCACCTTAAACATTGTGTGCAGCAAAATAAATCTTTCCTTATACTTGATTCATGGGGTGGGCAAATATACAATCCTGCAATAGCGCTTTTGTAGATGATTACAATGCTCAACTGACCTACACCATGAAAGTGATACCACCTAAATGTACTTATCTTGGTCAGTCGTGTGACATTTACTTTCTTCGATAACAGTAAAACTAAGTGACACTGTTGTGGCTGATAATTCACTAGTTGCAAGTACTTTAAACAGTCACGTTCTAAATGTAGCAGCAAAGGTAGGATTATGTGATTCCGTTGAAGCAGCAAGAGAATATATAAAAAATGTCGTTCCACAAAACTTTGAGCAGCTAGAAGTAGGACAATCTTCACTGAAATTAGTAGAACTATACAAATTCTGAAAACTGTAAGCTCAAGTCGTGTACATTGAATTTCAGACAGAATTCTGAATAGTTGTTCCAACTTAATAAGTAATGTCCTTAGTGATACATGCAATGTTCCACTGGTGCAGAGAATTTTTGCAGACAAGTCAAAATATGCATTTGTTAAACCTCTTCATAAGAAAGCTGACAAGAAATACTTAAACAATTATTGTCCAATTTCCGTACTGACATCTTTTTCCAAAACATCTACATCTATATCAATACCCTGCAAGCCACCATGTGGTGCATGGCGGAGGATACCTTGTACCACTACTGGACATTTTTCTTCCTGTTCGCTCACAAATAGAATGAGGGAAAAAAGATCCCTATATGCTTCTGTATGAGCCCTAATTTCTCATATCTTATTTTCGCACTCCTTACGTACAACGTATGTTGTCCGTATCATTCAGCAGTCAGCTTCAAATGCCAGTCGTCTGTATTTTCTCAGTAGTGTTTCTCGGAAAGAACGTCGCCTTTCCTCCAGGGATTCCCCATTTGAGATCCCTTAGCATCTCCGTAACACTTGCGTGTTGTTCAAACCTACTGGTAATAAATCTTAGCAGCATGCCCCTGAATTGCTTAAATGTCTTCCTTTGATCTGACCTGGCAAGGATCCCAAACACTTGAGCAGTACTCAAGAATAGGTCGCACCAGCGTCCCTCTATGGAGTCACCTTTACAGGTGAACCACTCTTTCCTAAAATTCACCCAATAAACTGAGTCGACAATTCGCCTTCCCTACCACAGTTCTCGCATGCTCGTTGCATCTCATATTGCTTTGCAACGTTATGCCCAGATATTTAAATGACTTGATTGTGTCAAGCAGGACACTAGTAATAGTGTATCCAAACATTACAGGTTTGATCTTCCTAATCATCTGCAGTAACTTTGATTTTCCCACATTTAGAACTAATTGCCATTCACCACACCAACTAGAAATTTTGTCCACGTCCTTTTAAATCTTGCTACAGTCACTCAAGTTCCACACCTTACTGTACACCACCATGTCATCAGCAAAAAACTGCAGATTGCTGCCCACACTATCCGCCAAATCATTTGTTTGTAGAGAACAACAGTGGTCCTATCACACTACACTGGGTCACTCCTGATTATACCCTTGCCCTTGATGAACACTTGCTGCGGAGGACAACATACTTGGTTCTATTATTTAAGTAGTCTTTGAACCACTCATATCTGTGAACTTATTCCATTAACAGTCTGCAATGGGGCACCCTGTTAAATGCTTTCCAGAAATCTATAAATATGGGGTAGCCCCGCAGGGTTCAATTTTGGCTCCATTCCTATTCCTTATATATGTAAAAGACCTTCCCATTAACATTCAACAAGCAAAATTACTACATTTTGCAGATAATATTAGTGTTACAATAAATCACATTAGAGATAAAGGAACAGAAGAGTTAGTAAATGATATTCTCCAAAGAAGTATTACGTGGTTCTCTGAAATTGGACTCTCCCTAAATTTTGGAAGAAAAAAAATTACATTCGGTTTCCTCAACAAATAATTATACCAACAACTGATTTAGTACACACCATTTCAAGGAGCTAAGCATTTTAACTGTGCTATCACGATACATATATTCGTTAATGAAATTCATCATAAATAATCCATGATAGTTTGATAAGAACATGATGTACATATCTACAGCACTAGAGGGGAAAAATGACCTTCATTACCCACTTTTAAATCTGTCAGTGGCTCAGAAAGGGATTCAGTTTGCAGCAATGAAAGTTTTTTGATCATTTGCCCAATAACATAAAAGTCTGACAAGTAGAAAAGCAAGTTTTAAATGCAATTTAAAATCATTTCTCCAGCACAGTTCCTTTCATTCCATTATTGAATTTTTACTTAAAAACTGGTAGCTAGTAAAAAAGTGTAGTTGCAAGAGTATGACTAAAAATATGTTCATTAATGTCAACATTAATCATGTGTACATATACTGTAAGCTAATCGCGTGTATATATCCTGTAAACTGACTTGTTCCACATCATTTTGATAAGAGAATCGTTCAGATGACTTAAGGAACATGTAACTAATTAAGGGCCAGTTGTACATTCTCAGGATAAATCCAGGGAAAGCTAACTAACGAATAGGCTAACCATAGGTTAACTTGCAGTGCGCATTGTACAATGTCACTTTATTCCTGGAATAGTAATCCCATCCAGTTCAGTTGGCAACAAGTGAAGTGTGTGCTAGGTATTTTCGCATACATCATTTTATATTTATTTCATCGTCATCTACAGAAATAGTGTTTAGCATGAGCAATAAGCACTCCAGATTGCAGAACTGTTTGCTTGTGGATACTTTGAAGATGGTTGATGCTGTAAATTAGCTCAACAGCATAATAGAAAACACAAAAACTGATGCTGTCTCATACAGTGAAAAGATTACTGCAAAACATGTAACTAAGCTTGTAAGGTACTTCTATGTGTAACATAACGATCTATCGTTAAATTAGATAAAGGCACAGATATTTGTTGTTTGTCAAGGAAAAGATCTTTCTAAGTTTCTGAATAAATTATCTGATAAGAATATGCAAGTTTCAGTTCACAAGCAGTTTCACATAGACCAGCAGAGCAGTTATAACAAAACGAGGTAGCAGAGGCTACAGATTGGTGGTTCCCAATACATGAAATGTAGGTTATAAGTTATTTACAGTAAAATATACGATTTGATTAAGTTGTCAACGGAAGGCTGCCACAGTCAGTTAGACTCGAATGACATTTCTAGGCAAGATAATATTCCATCAGATCTAGTTGTATGGTTGATGATGACTTGTAAGAAAGCACTTACTACGGTAGCAACCATCGATGCAATCAGCTTTGTGAAATAATTGGTCTTTTCAGTCTCCAACAAACTGCGACAACTTAACCATCATGGAGACTGATTTGACTGACAATTCTGAGAGGTATTACTGGATAGCTTGCTGTTTTACTTAAGTGTTTGAATCATTAATTCATTACAGCAACAATTGGTGTTGTACAGAAAGTACCTATGCCGAATTAGTGAACAGTAGTTTTACATCCTCTTTTGCAGTTCTCGGGTGTATACAAATCCTGTTTGTGATATGATGATTATTAATAATTATATTGGGGTTGTATATGAAGAATAAGATGCCAACATTTAGAATGTACAACCATAATATGTGTTGTATTGCCTGGGTAGAAATGGATTTATACGTGTATGCAAGCTGTAGCTGTTGTGTTTGTCTCTCATCCCAAATGTTTGAGGAACAGTAACTATTTCATACACAATTTTGGCTTGTACATTCATCTCTATCAGCTATATGTAATCTGGGAGGAAAGGGGAAGTAAGAGAAGACGTGACACATGTCATTCTTCCTTTTCTACTATCATCTCAGCTTAAAACTTAATTTTCTTTTCAGAATAAAAATATGTGTTCTCAAATATGAAAGAATTAGTGGAGTTTAGATGGTGCTTCAAAAGTAGCAGACCCAGAGAAAGGAGGAAGAACTGTATTGGTTAAAACAGGAGTATCAAGCTCAAAATAAGAACTAGAAAAGAAAGAATTAAAAAAAAATTTCAGAATAAAAATGTATTAATCAATATACATTTGTTTATTTTATTTTCATTTAATTAAAGCAGAGAACTGAAATAATTAACAAAATTGTCTTTTGTTCATATTGCTCATTGTCATACACATCCTTTTTATTATACCCCTGGCTGTACCCTCATCAGTGGCAAAGTATCTGAATGTCAGAAGTAGCTAGTTCAAGGGTGGAACAGTCATTTCTCAAAGAAAGAAAAGAAAAGCAGGAGGCACCATATGTGACAGTTCAAGAGAAATTTAAAAACATAATTTTCCAGTCACACTTCACTATTGTGATTATGTAGATTAAATTCCTGTTAGCTGAAAGACAAGTGCCTATGCTCTTACAGCACAGAGAGAATTACTGACTTGGCTTAAACTTAGCTTGAATAAGAATACACAGTTTACATGTTTATGAAAATAGGTGGGAGACAATTATGTTGCTATGAAGCATTAACATGGCTGTGGTCCTTATATTTTCACTAAAAGACGGAAGGTTGCTGTCTCTTTGGGAGGCAAGGGTGAATAATATTCTCTGCTACAGCTGTCACGTGGCTGAGTGAACTCTGGGCGTTACTGTAGTATCAAACTTTTTGTTACATTAAAAATCATAATGTTGTTGTCTAATAATGAAAAAGACATTAACACAAATAGGGCTCAAGACTGGTGTAGTTTATGAATTCTATTAGATCAGTTTTGGCACTGTCTACTAAATAAAACAAAATAGTTATTCATAATACTTCAGCAACTGTAATATTCGCCAGCTGAACAAGACTATTTTGGCATGAATTATCATTTTTATGCATTTAGTTTATACAAATAATATGGTAGTATATCATTCACAAATTAATGATATCAAATGCATATTACTACAAATAAACAGAAAAAATAGTCTCACCTCTGTCATATGCTCCAGTTTCACTTGTACAAGATCAAAAAGATGAATTTTGTGTTCTTTCAATAGATGAAATCTAGATAGACGTTTGAAGTCATCATATTCTTCAAAGTAATTGGGGCGACGTCTCACTTTCTTCTCACTCCAGCAAATAATTCTGCCAAAATCTCATAATCACTATCTGATTCTATCACTATCCCTGTCATAGTCAAAACTTATTCCCCAGTTAAACTCACTAACCCGTTATGCCGAGTTTATACTCTGGTTTTCCATTATTCCTGGTTAGTACAACACATCTCCGCCGCTATTTGGAGAATGGAGTTCAGCCAGCTGCTAACCAGAGTTTGTACAATCGGTCCTAACTAACTTTTTGAAGATAAAGAACTTCATTGTGTGACTTCAGAATGATGTGACTTCACAGCAGAGCAGATAATCAAAAGGTAGAATGGATGATATCAAAATTCATGCATATATACATAACCAGTTGTCAGTACTTGTCTTTCAAGATACACCATTATATGCTTGGTACACATCTAAATTGATATCTGATAAATCTGTGTTTAGCAATGTGAATCCAATATGTTTTCCATGAACATTGTACTGGAAAAAATGTCAGTGCAGCAAGGTTTTGTTCGTGTGTTGTGCATGGTGCGAGAAATATTGATGTTTTGCCTGTTTCTAAGATAAGTTTCACAACACTGATTGCAAGAACACTGATAAATAGATAATCAGTTAGGCTTACACAATAATATACTTAGGTGAATTTTTGTGCTGTGGAGCATGAAGAAAAACTGTAAATACATTATCTGTGTGCATTTATTTGACTAGCTTAGCGCCTGCTGCTTCACTCGCATAGACTGGTTTGTTTTGTTTCTATTTAGTCGAATTTTTATGTTGTTAACAAATTGCAACATCTTGTGAGCTTTTCATGCTAATTAAGGCGATATAAGTGTGGTACTTTCCAACTGTATTTCTGACTACAAAGCGATTCTGGTAGCTGGAGTCCAAAGTTTTTGTTAATCATGCCATTTTGCGTTCTTTTGTAGATGTTTCCATAGCAGCTTTCATCCCCTAACAAATATCACTTTATATCTGAGAAGTGAAATATCAATTTTCATAAATTTAGCTTCTAAAATATTTTTAATATAATGAAAAATTAAAAAAAAAAAAAAAAACAGTGCACTACATTAGGGATTGAATTTCCAGAAATGCTGAAACATTTATTTTTTTATTTCTACCTGAGAAGTAAAATACCAATTGTCATAGATGTAGCCTTGTAAATTCCTTAGCTGTTCTTTAGTAATTGTTTATTTTCAAGAAAACTTTCACTCACTATTTTACCCCCTTAGTGGTTTAATTTCCAAAAAGGCTGAAACCATGTTTGTTATTTTCTAATCGAGAAACCAAATGCCAGTTTTTGTAGTTCTAACTTAAAAAATTCCTCAATTGCAACATATCTTCATAAAGCCTTCCCCTTATTTCACTCCCTTAGGAATGGAATTTCAGACAGTTCATTCTTAAACGATGCCTACAGTAGAAGGTCCACGCCCTCACTCCAACTCACTCCAAGTTTCTATCCTTAGCAGTTTGGACTAGGCAATGTTCGGTCAGTCAGTCACAGGCAGTCACTCAGTTAGGATATTGCCTTTTATATATACATAGAGCTTATTAATCACAACTCTCAATATTTTACTTCAAAGAAAAAGGCAAAGAAAAATATTCCAATTATTAAAATATTATAAAATAGATTTAAAAAATATCAAACAAGGGAGGAAAAAACATAAAAACAATAACTACTTGAACATTATTAATTGCGGACTCCATATTATATTAATAAAAATGTTTGTTGTGAGATAATCTTTAAATATATAGCATTAAAAATGCTGAAACTTCCTGGCAGATTAAAACTGTGTGCTGGACTGAGGCTCGAACTCAGGACCTTTGCCTTTCACGGGCAAGTGCTCTACCAACTGAGCTACCCAAGCATGACTCACACCCCGTCCTCACAGCTTTACTTCTGCCAGTACCTCGTCTCCTACCTTCCAAACTTTACAGAAGCTCTCCTGCGAACCTTGCAGAACTAGCTCTCCTGAAAGAAAGGATATCGCGGAGACTTGCCCGCAAAAGGCAAAGGTCCCGAGTTCGAGTCTCTGTCTGGCACACAGTTTTAATCTGCCAGGAAGTTGCATATCAGCATACACTCCACTGCAGAGTGAAAATCTCATTCTGAAAACATCCCCCAGGCTGTGGCTAAGCCATTTCTCTGCAGTATTCTTTCTTTCAGGAGTGCTAGTTCTGCAAGGTTCGCAGGAGAGCTTCTGTAAAGTTTGGAAGGTAGGAGACGAGGTACTGGCAGAAGTAAAGCTGTGAGGACGGGGCGTGAGTCGTGCTTGGGTAGCTCCGTTGGTAGATGCTACACCTTGCAATTTAAGATGGCGGCGATTGTGAAGTTTAGTGAATTTGTGCCTCCAGTTACTTCGAATTTTCAAATGTTATCCCGCATCAATAGCAAGATGATGATCAACGAAAGTGCTTTGCAAAGTTTCAAGTCTAGTGCCACGCAAAAAACCCACAGCGAAAAACCATCCAGATCAAAATGTAAGTGTGTAACATGTGAAGTCCATCCTGACAAAGCAAAACTAGTTGAAACTATTAATTCGTTGCAAGAAATTGTGCGCAGATCCTTGGCAGAAAACAAAGTGTTAGCTGATAGACTCAAATGTCTTGAAAATGATCATAGAAAACTAAAAATCGCCGAGCAGGGCGTAAGTGAATTCGACAGAAATAAAGTGTACACAGTGACCGAAGATTCAGTCGCCATTTCAAGTTTCCCAACACATTCTGGGTGTACCGGTGACGCTAACCATAGCGCAATCATTTCGTCGTCTTTAGTAATAAATTCTCCTCCCGTGCTCCAAAAAAACGGCAGGCCTATCTACAAAAGAACAAATTGTGCACCATCTGAAAGAAAAGCCTGTTATTAAGCAAAATGTGGAACCTCGCCAGCCAAAACCGTCACTTATAAACAGAAGCAAGGTAAATTCAACATTCAAGACGACAGTTAATTTAACTAACACCACAAATGCAGCAAGAAGAATAAATGTATGTTTAATGGGTGATAGTCACCTTAGAGGCTTTGCACACGAATTAAAAAGCGTAAACAGTGAAGTAAATGCTTCAGGTTTTATTAAACCTGGCGCTCGTCTTGACCAAGCGCTTTCAACTGTAAACAATATCTCTCGAAAGACAGTGAAGGAAGACTTCATTGTAATCTGTGATGGTGCAAATGACGTCGCACACAACGATGGTTTGCATCCTGTTAATGCCCTAAAATCTGCTCTAAACCATCTAAATGACTCAAACGTCATTGTTCTCGATATTCCACACAGGTATGACTTGCCTCAATTCTCGTGTGTAAACAGGGCAGTAGCATATACAAACAGTCAATATGCAGAAATTTGCAACCGTTACGCAAATGTACAAATGGTTAACGTGCAAAATTTTAGTAGAGATCTTTACACCACCCACGGCCTTCACCTCAATCGGCGCGGAAAAAGTCACTTATCCTCCATTATTTGTGAAATCGTTGTAAATGCCAGGAACAACGTATACTCAAAACACACACATTCGAAGAATGAGTGCTCCACATCACAAGAAGACTGCAGGAATGGGTATAGACAGACGACATTGGACAAATGGCTGCTGAAAACACCAGGTAAAGCTGATTCTTCCCAGGCTCCCAGTATATGGAAACAGACCATAAAAACATATGTAGCCTGAGCAACAAGATTAATGAACTCTTAATTAATATCCAGGAGCCACAAGGTATAGATTGTGCCCATGTTCTGTGCTTTGGTGAGCACCATGTTATGTCAGATATTGAAAAACTTGCTATAGATAATTACTGCTTAGCAACATCTTACTGTAGGAAATTTATAGAAGAAGCTGGAGTAGCGATCTAGGTCAGAAACAGAATCACATGTAGTGTAATTAATGTGCTGAATTTTTGTACAGGTCAACAGTTTGAAGCGTGTGCCATAGAGCTGGCTTTAAATAACTCTTATATAGCAGTAGTAGCTTTATACAGGGCACCTTCAGGTAACTTTAGCATTTTTTTGAAACAGTTAGATGCACTCTTAATACACAATATTTAAACTCAGTAGAGATGTCATAGTTGTTGGAGACTTCAATGCAAATTTCCCAACAAACTCCGGAGACAGAGTAGATCTTGAGAACTTGATGTCCTCATATAATCTTGCTTCTGTTGCAAATTTTCCCACCAGAATAACTTCACGAACGAAATCATTAATTGATAATGTATTTATTGACATAACCGAGATTGATGATATAGCTGTCAGGCAAGTTCTGAATGGTCTCTCTGACCATGATGGACGTAGACTCACCATTAACAATTCAAGTATTTGTGAGATTAATAGTGGCCCCAACTGGAAAATTACTAGGAAATCTACTGATGAAACTATTGAGATCTTTAAATCATGTCTCCAAAACGTAGACTGGAGTCCAGTATATAATGTAGAAAATGCCAATTCCAAATACAACCTTCTCAGTAATGAAGTGGCTCTAATATTTGAAAGTACCTTCCCAAAAAGAATATATATAACCCATACTAAAAAATCCACCAACAAGCCTTGGATTACCACTGGAATTAGGATTTCTTGCAAAAGAAAGAGTTGTACATTGCCTCAAAAAAATCAGATGACCCTAACCTTTTAAATAACTATAAAAAATACTGTAAAATATTGAACAGTCATTCTGAAATTAAAAAGTATGTATCTGTGCTCAAAAACTCCACTAATAAAACCAAAACTATATGGGAAGTGATACAAAATGAGACTGGTGCAAATTACCCCAACAAGACCCAAAATATTGCTCTTAACAATGAAGGTAAGCTAGTTCAAAATCAAGATAATGTAGCTAAAATCTTTAATGAGCACTTTTTAACTGTTGCTAAGAAAACAGCATGCAAAGGCTCTTCAGAAAAGGCAATAAAAACTCTGAAAGAACTTTTCCCTAACTCTATAGGCATGATAGGTATGGGCCCCCATAACCGTGCAAGAAGTAAAAAAAAAACCCATAATGTCTCTAAAAAGTAAAAATTCGTCGGGTGTAGACATTTCTAGCAAACTGCTAAAAGCCAGCTGTAATCAACACTCTAAAGTTCTAGCTCATATATTCAATTCCTCTCTAAATCAAGGTATCTTCCCTGACAGAATTAAGTATGTTACTGTGAGGCCCCTCTACAAAAAAGGTGATCCCACAGATGTTTCCAACTATCGTCCTATCTCTCCTGTAACAGCATTTTCTAAAGTCTTTGAAAAATTAATATACGTCAGGATTCAGTCACCTTGAAAAATTTGCACTAATTAGTAAACAATAATTTGGTTTCAGATCGGGCATATCTACAACTGAAGCAATCTATGCACTTACAAATAATGTTTTAGAATGCCTTGACAAGAAAAAATTACCCGTTGGCATATTCTGTGACATGACTAAGGCTTTCGACTGCATTGATCACACAATACTTTTAGGAAAAGCAGCACAATATGGAATCCATGGACAAATGGGTAACTGGCTCAGATCATATCTAGAAGACAGACAACAAAAAATAGTATTAGGTGTTAACAATGTACAAGTAGGAGAGGTAGTCTGACTGGGGAACAGTACATCATGGAGTTCCACAAGGGTCAGTCCTTGGTCCCCTCCTATTTATTATATATATTAATGACCTACCCCTGTCCTCAAATAGTGCTAGCAACATCACAATGTTTGCCGATGACACAAGTATAGTGACGGCCAGCAAAACCTCCACTGACGTAGAGTTAAATGCCAACCAAGCACTTGCAAATGCTCTGAACTGGTTCACAGCAAATTCTCTAGCAATAAACCTCAGTAAAACAAATTACATGCAGTTCCAATCCAGTTACATAAGCCCAGAAGAGTTTAACATTGCACACGAGAGCCAACAGTTGCAGAGCGTTCAGTCCACAAAGTTCCTAGGAGTTCACATAGATAACCGGCTCAACTGGGAATTCCACATACAGCAAACACTAAAAAAGCTTAGCTCAGCAACATTTGCCATCCGAATAATCTCCAAAATTGGAGACATCAACGTATCAAAGTCTGCGTATTTTGGCTACTTTATTCAGTGATGTGCTATGGAATAATCTTTTGGGGCAACTCACCACTTTCAAAAAAAATTTTTGTAAGCCAGAAAAAAGTAGTCCGAATTATTTGTAGTGTCCCTCCAAGAACCTCATGTCGAAATCTCTTTAAACAGTTAGGTATATTAACTACTACCTCACAATATCTCCTCTCACTCATGGCTTTCACTCTTCTCAATTTCTCTGAATATGAAACAAATGAGGCATACCATCATTATAACACAAGGCGGAAAGGTGATATGCACTGTGAATGGAAAAATCTCTCTCTGGTGCAAAAAGGGGTAAAGTACACAAGTACTAAAATCTTTAACGCACTCCCGAGTAATATAAAGTGTCTTAAAGAAAATAAAATGCTATTCAAAAAAAAGCTAAAGGAATTTCTATGGGAAAAATGTTTCTACTCTTCAGATGAATTCTTCAACAGAGATCAGTAATTTGAGTAGTAATTCAGATTATTTCCTTTGTCATTGTTATCTGTATTGTTTTTTTATCACTATTGTATTTTTGTATTGTATTGTTTATTATCTTGATTATATTATTGTATTGTACCAATTCTGAATCATTCATCTACCATGTGTAATATATCAGTATGTTTTGTATTGTATGATATCTATATTGTATCTGCTTTGACTCGTTACACATCCAAGCATAATCACGCCACACTGGATCTATGGAATATGTATCTCAAATAAATAAATAAAGAAAGAAAGAAAGAGCACTTGGCTGCGAAAGGCATAGGTCCCGAGTTCAAGTCTTGGTCCGCCACACAGTTTTAATCTGCCAGGAAGTTACATTGACTTTTGCGCGCTTTAATTTTCCAGAAATCCTCTATTTTGCCATACTGTTCCACTAACTCGAATTTTCATTTCAAGTAACTTCTCTGCAAGTTCCATTTGGGAGGACGGCGGTTCAATCCCGCGTCCGGCCATCCTGATTTAGGTTTTCCGTGATTTCACTAAATCACTCCAGGCAAATGCCGGGATGGTTCCTCTGAAAGGGCACGGCCGACTTCCTTCCCTATTCCGGTGAGACTGATGACCAAGCTGTCTGGTCTCCTTCCTCAAACAACCCAACCCCCCTCTGCAAGTTCTACACTCTTATAATAATTATCCATGCAGAGGTGATGCCACTTTCCATCAGAAGGTGTCAGTAGTTCCATCACTGTTTTTGCTAAAGGCTGTCCAGTGCCGAAATATATCTTGAATGAGGAAATGTATCCCGTATTTGAATTGCACAGCATCCGAATGAGGATGCTGTATTTCACAATTTTTGATGTATTGTGAACTTTAAAATTTAACCATCCACGCCACAGTATGATTCCTTCAGCAGTTGAGATGTTTTGACTTAGATTAAACATTTCTTTAAACTTTTTGTAAAAATAATCAATTAGAAATTGCACTTTGACAAGCCGGTCAGCACTATCCAGTTTATTGTTTCTGTCAGAAAAATGTAAAAATGATAATATTTGTCTGAATCGGTTGCGGGACATTGTTTTGCGAAATATCAGTGTGTCTATCAACGGATTCTTACAATTCACTTAAGGATATCAAGCCCAAACCATTTTCTAAGAGTGGGTCCCATAATGTCGACAAATTTGGCATTTTTTAAAATCCAGTTTCTTTTATTGCAATTTTGACTGTAGTACTTTTGGGTTTCGTTGTTAATGTATTCAGCTAGATCGTTCCCAATATATAATTGTATGATACCCTCGACGCTCTTGTGTATCTTTGGGAAATATATTAGGACCCGGGGATCCTTCAAATTTATTATTGGTCCTCGGTAAATCACTCTCTGACCACTGTGCACTGTCTGATTTAGCCGAATCAGTTGGTAATCGTAGCGTTCGCCGAATTCTTCTTGCACATATTTAACTATCTTCCTACAATTTTGCTTCACTTCCATTTTTTTGATATCCAATCGGCCAAGTTGTCCGGAACGTCATTTGACAAGATGTCCGCACATTCATCGTAAATAGTCTCATTGTCTCTTTCATCTTCCATGATGAAAGGGCACAAGTACTTACAAAAACAAAACACTTGTTGAGGTGTGTAACTTATTGTTACCTAAACAAAACACCAACAGAATGCAAAAGATACTAACGAGCTGTCGCCATCTACTGCACGATAGTATGCTCACAACACCACTCTAGTGTCGCCGGCCACTGAGCAATACTATGCAGACTACACCACTGTCGTGTCACAGGCTGTTGACCGCTATTTCATGCACGACACCACTGTAGTGTCACCGGACGGCATAGTGTTAATCACATTTGCCAGTTTTGAAGTACACTGACATGGATCATTAGTCTACATCCACATGGCTACTCTGCGAATCACAGTTAATGCCTGGCAGAGAATTGATCAAATCACCTTCACACTAATTCCCTATTTGATCTTTCTCGATGTACTCCATTAATCCTATCTGGTAAGGATTGCATACTGCAGTACTCCAAAAGAGGATGGACAAGCATAGTGTAGGCAATCTCTTTAGTCGATGTGTTGCACCTTCTATACATTCTGCCAATAAGACACAGTCTTTGGATCACCTGCCCCACAACATTTTCTAGGTGTTCTTTCCAATTAAAGTTGTTTGTAATTGTAATTCCTTGGTATTTAGTTGAATTGGCGGCCTTCAGATTTGATAGATTTATCATGTAACCGAAGTTTAACAGATTCCTTTTAGCACTCATGTGGATGACCTCACACTTTCCATTATGTAATATCAGTTGCCAGTTTTCATACTGTACAGATATAGAGCAAGCAACAAAGGAAAATTAGCAGAAAAAATTCCTGCAGTCACAATTTTTTTATACAGTGATAGAGGAGTGTCTCGTGAACAACATACTGAAAATCCTCATCTTGTGAACATTAAATGTCACTTTCACGTTTTTCTTGAATAATGCGAAAACTGCGGCTTCTGTTGAAAATGTTTCCCAGTGCAAAATTAAACTACATCAAATTTCCTAGAGAAGAGTTCCTATCTGTTTTTGCTCTAGACTTAATAGATTCTACATTGCAGGCAATGGAAAAATTGCAAATTATTAAAAAATAGAATTTTAATGGTATAAAATCAATGTTCAATGCCCATTGAATTTATAAATAATAAGAAAATCTACATTAGTTACTTCATAACATCATCTTATCTTGAATGGGTACATTTCAAAAATCAACAATTTTACACTACTGGCCATTAAAATTACTGCACCATGAAGATAACGTGCTGCAGGCGTGAAATTTAACCAACAGGAAGAAGATGCTGTGATATGCGAACGATTAGCTTTTCATAGCATTCACACAAGGTTGGCACCACTGGCGACACCTACAACGTGTTCACATGAGGATAGTTTCAAAGTCAATTTCTCATACACAAACAGCAGTTAACCGGCGTTGCTTGGTGAAACGTTGTTGTGATGCCTCATGTAAGGAGGAAAAATGCGTACCATCACGTTTCCGAATTTGATAAAGGTCGGATTGTAGCCTATCGCGATTGCGGTTTATCGTATCGCAACATTGTTGCTCGCGTTGGTCGAGATCCAATGACTGTTAGCAGAATATGGAATCGGTGTGTTCAGGAGGGTAATACGGAATGCCATGCTGGATCCCAATGGCCTCGTATCACTAGCAGTCGAGATGACGGGCATCTTATCCGCATGGCTGTAACAGATTGTGCAGCCACGTGTCGATCCCTGAGTCAACAGATTGGCACATTTGCAAGACAACAACCATATGCACGAACTGTTTGACGACGTTTGCAGCAGCATGGACTATCAGCTCGGAGACCATGGCTGCACTTACCCTTGACGCTGCATCACAGATAGGAGCGCCTGTGATGGTGTACTCGATGACGAACCTGGGTGCACGAATGGTAAAACGTCATTTTTTTTGGATGAATCCAGGTTCTGTTTACAGCATCATGATGGTCGCATCCGTGTTCGGCGACATCACGATGAACGCACATTGGAAGCGTGTATTCGTCATCGCCATACTGGCGTATCACCCGGCGTGATGGTATGGAGTGCCATTGGTTACACGTCTCTGTCACCTCTTGTTCGCATTGACGGCAGTGGACGTTACATTTCAGATGTGTTACGACCCGTGGCTCTACCCTTCAATCGGTCCCTGCGAAACCCTACATTTCAGCAGGATAATGCACGACCGCATGTTGCAGGTCCTGTACGAGCCTTTCTGGATACAGAAAATATTCGACTGCTGCCCTGGCCAGCACATTCTCCAGATCTCTCACCAATTGAAAACGTCTGGTCAATGGTGGCCCAGCAACTGGCTCATCACAATATGCCAGTCACTACTCTTGATGAACTGTGGTATCATGTTAAAGCTGCATGGGCAGCTGTACCTGTACACGCCATCCAAGCTCTGTTTGACTCAATGCCCAGGCGTTTCAAGGCCGTTATTACGGCCAGAGATGGTTGTTCTGGGTACTGATTTCTCAGGATCTATGCACCAAAATTGCTGAAAATGTAATCACATGTCAGTTCTCGTATAATATTTTTGTCCAATGAATACTCGTTTATCATCTGCACTTCTTCTTGGTGTAGCAATGTTAATAGCCAGTAGTGTATCTTCTTCATCATCATGTTGCAGATTGGGCAACAGTGCACCATTTGCACACGTACTAAAGAACATGTAATGCCAGCTTTTCAGCATCCACATCATTATTCCACACCCAGCAGAATGTTGGCAAAAGATGTTCGGTAGAGCTTCAGGTGCTACTGGGTCTTTGTTTGTCTTTGGCTAGAGTAATCCATTCTCCTGTCAGTTCCATCCCCACTCAGTCTGCAGTAGGGGCCTGTTAAGCCATTGTTGTTACCAAACATCTGTAAGTAACAAGAAACTGTGCTGTAAGAAAGCATTTATATAAAAACAGAAAATCAATACACCAGTAAATAAACCCAGGTGCTGTGCAGCTCCTGTAGGTGGTAGCAGTGAGAAGAGATCTGAATTTGGCTTTGTTGATGCTTTGAAGAATGCAGCATACTGGAGTTTTCAGATCTTCCTGATATTCAGGCACGTGATAAATTTCCAGAAACCTTTTCTCACCAGCCTGTGCAATGACATTGGATATTGTCTTCATTTGCTTGGGACTTTTACTGAACAGCTTAACCAGCAGTACGTAGCCTACATACTCAAACATTATGGTCAGAATTGTACAATGATTTTTGATTGTTATGGTGACATCAACAGTACAAAATGGGCAGAGCAGAAGAGAAGGGTCCTCACAAAAACTTTGTCAGTTTTAGTGAAAGCATGACTGACTCACTCTTCAACAGGAGATTTTCTCGCAAACAGAAAAAACAAAACAAGGCTTATAGTATGCCTTGGTGACAAAATGACAGCAAGGGCTATTCAAAACAGTTGTTACTACAGGAGATTCTGATGGTACTATACTTCGCTTTTGCTGTAAATGGCGGAGGTTGTATTGTACCTGCTAAGCTCACGGAGGATGAGGATGAGGAGGATGTGATGTGATGTGATGATTTCAGCAAAAGGAAGTTGTTGAAAACAATTTGGATTCAACCTTGCCCTTACCAGGCTACATGAAGTATAGTGCCTGGTCATGAAAAAGCAAAGAATAAAACCATCAAGTTGACATCCTCCCCCATTTTCATGACAATGGGGTGCAGGGCAGCTTTCTCTAATGTACATTTCGCTATAGTATCATCAGCATCTCCTGTAGTAACTACTGTTTTGAATAGCCCTTGCTGTCATTTTGTCACTGAAGCATTCTATAAACCTCGTTTTGTTCTTTTTGTTTGGGAGAAAATTCTCCTGTTGAAAAGTGACAATCAGTCATGCTTTCACTAAAATTGACAATTAAAGTTTTTGTGAGACCCTTCTCTTCTGCTCTGCCCATTTTGTACTGTTGATGTCACCATAACCGTCAAAAACCATAGTTCAGTTCTGACCATAATGTTTGAGTACATAGCCTATTGATTGCAAAGTACAGAAAACTTGCAGCCCACATTAAATTTCACACGGTGAAGTGGAAAGCTTCCACCTACTATATTGGTCATCATTCTTCGGTCATAAGTTGCATAATTGTCCTCTGGAAAAGCAACATAGAGAAGATTTCTTTCTTTTCCTCATTCCCCATTCATGAAAAAGAGCCGGTGGGAATGAAGATAATTTTTATTCCATAAGCTTTGCAACATCATCACCCTTTTTTGCAGTGGCTGATCTTTGGAAAATTGTCAGAGGGCCTACAGTTACTGTTTCACCACGCACTTTTACAGCATTGTTCATACCAGCCAGAGACAACTCCACATTATTCTTAGACTGTTTCATGGCGCCAGAATTACAGCCAATATTTTGGAAAAAAAAGGGGGGGGGGGGAGAGAGAGAGAGAGAGAGAGAGAGAGAGAGAGAGGATGATCAGTGATCCACTCATAAATCTTTGCAGGGCCTTGTCCATTCCTATTTTACTGTGGTACTTGTAGATCAACTGGCTGCTCCCTACTTAAAAAAGTCATTCCAGTAAACTCCTCTAATGATGAGCAGATGACAGTTGCTCCAAGGGATCCTTCAACCCTCTTTGCTAGAATGGAATCAGTTATGCCTCTTCCTCACATCAGACCCCCATCCTCCCATCAGACCTGCCCGAGCTTCTAATGCAGGGCATTAGAGTTGTACAGCATGACTAACAATTAATTTTTGTACTAGCAGTGCAAGGCAGTGTACAGATATTTCCATAAATTCTCTTCATATGTGTGATTTTCTTGGCCGGCCGATGTGGCCAAGCGGTTCTAGGTGCTTCAGTCTGGAACCGTGCGACCTCTACGGTCATAGGTTCGAATCCTGCCTCGGGCATGGATGTGTGTGATGTCCTTAGGTTAGTTAGGTTTAAGTAGTTCTAAGTTCTAGGGGACTGATGACCTCAGATGTTAAGTCCCATAGTGCTCAGAGCCATTTGAACCATTTTTGTGATTTTCTTAGTAACTATTATCTGAATTTCATTTAGTGTTAATGCATCTTGTGGAAAATAAATACTTCCCATACGCATGTGCGCACAACACATTTTGTGGAAAATAAACACACTCCAGTTGTGTCTGCACACTGAGTCACCAGTGATTTATGGGACATTCTGTGGAAGGCTCGATATGATTTTTAAACAGTGTGTAGTTGTTTCCTGCAACATAATGGTGTAGAGTGAGTGGGGACTCACTTGCTCTTTGTTTTGCAGATGCACAAGTGAGGGAGGTAAGCAACCCTATTCTGGCGACCTGCCTTCCCTCACACTTTGACACCCCCACTTCCTCCCACTGCCACCAGTCACATCCCCAGAACACATGGTTCTACTGTACTTAGATATGGTACAGTCATTTACTATTTGTCCATAACCCATGTCATTTAACAATCAGCATTAATTTTATACCATTAAAACACTATTTTCGGTAACTTTTAATTTTTCCATCCCCTGCAATGCAGAAGCTATTACTTCTAGAGAAAAAATAAATAGGACCTTTTTTGTAGTAAATTAATTGTAGTTTAATTTTGTGCTGGAAAACATTTTCAATAGAAGCCGTAGTTTTCGAGGTATTCAAGAAAAACATAAAAACGTTACCTTTAAGCAGCTCCCCCATCCCCGCCCCGCCCTAACACTCACACCCCATGGGTGGGGATTTTTAGTATGTTGTACACGACACTCTCCCCTAGCACCATAAAAAAATTTGTGACTACATGAATCTTTTTCTCTGATTCGTCCTTATTTTCACAGATTCATTGATAATCAAGCTCCAAAAGTTTGATGTATGGGCCCAAATTTTTGTGTCATTGTAATTCATGGAATGGTCTGTGGAAATACGTTTGGCGATTGCGGACTTGGTGGGCTGGAGAAGGCGAGTATGCCGTTGATGTTCCACAATGCGTTCCTGCACAGTTCGTATTGTTGGCCCTATATATGATTTGCCGCATTCACACGCAATTTTGTAAAGACCTGATTTACGCAGGCCCAGGTCGTCTTTTACAGATCCCACCAGTGATGAAATTTTGGAAGGAGGGCGAAAGATGACTCTCACTTGATACTTTCTCAATATTCTGCCTATCTGTGAAGAAAAATTCCCAATAAATGGTAGATAAGCAGTCGACCTGAAGGCCTCTTCCATGTTCCGTCGTTTGTAGGTCTTCATCAATCTGTTCACTTGCCTAGGTGAAAAGCCATTCTGCAGAAATACTTTTTGCAGGTGTTACAGTTCCGCTTGAAGACTGTCGGCGTCAGAGATGGTATGGGCACGGCGGATCAAGGTTTTGAGAATGCCCATTGTTTGTGCTGGAAGGTGGCAACTAGTAGCTTGTAGATACAGGTCTGTATGAGTGGGCTTTCTGCACACCAAGTGACAAAGTGTGCCATCACTCTACCGTTGCACCAAGTTGATAGAGAAAGATGGTTGTCTGCCATTTTTAGACGTCTTGGTGCGACAGAAGAGTGAATGCGGCAAATCGTATATAGGGCAAACAACACGAACTGTGCAGGAACGCATTCTGGAACACCAACGGCATACTCGCCTTCTCCAACCCACCAAGTCCGCAATTGCCGAACATTGTATTTCCACAGACCATTCCATGAATTTCGACGACACAAAAATTTTGGCCCATATATCAAACTTTTGGAGCTCGATTATCGATGAATGTGTGGAAATAAGACTGTCTGACTACGAGACTCTCATCAATCGAGATAGCGGTTATCAGCTAAACTCTGCTTGGAATCCTGTTATAGTGAAACTTCGTAGTCGACGTAGTTATCTGCCTAAAGATGTAAATCGACCTGATATCGATATGCCAAGCTTTCTCAGTGGAGGGCGTGAGGCGCAGCGCACGGAGCTGTTATGAATGCGTACGCTGAGCAGCGCATACACAATGTCACCTCGGATGGCTTTAAATAGAGGAGCTCAGCGTGTGCTCGCCAGTACTACTACAGTGGCACTCACCCGAAGATGGTCAGAAGACTCTGCGCCGAAATATCGCGGCAGGACGCTACTGATATCCGGTAGCTCTCCCGTGTTTTTATGGAACGATACCAATGTTGTTTTAGGTCTCCGACTAGCATTTTTATATCATGGCCTGGGCATTCTTTGTATGCTCTCTCCAGAGATTCATAGAAAGCTTCTTTCTCCTCATCATCTGATTCTTCTTTTGATGTGTGGGCATTAATTATTGAGTAATTGAAGAATTTCCCTTTTATTGTAAGTGTCAATAGTCTTGCATTTACAGGGTTGAATCCTATTAATAATTGCTGTACTTGGTGATACAGCAAAAATCCTGTCCCAAACTCATCGTTGCTTTCACTACAGCTATAAAATATGTTTCCTTTTTTCTTTTCTAAGACTCCACTCCTGGTCCATCTTACTTCTTGTAATGCTATGATACTCTGTTTGAAGTTAATATTTTGTCTAGTAACACTTTCAGGGCTCCTGGGCGGTATAGTGACCTCACATTTCAAGTACAGATGAATAAATCCAAAGTTTAAATTGTTTGCCTCTCTTTTCTTACTTTTCTTGTCTCTATCGTTCGGTTACCTGTCCTCCATAACCAACCTCTTACCGGAGGACGGATAGTTTTTGTGCAGGGTTTTCTTCCCTTAGCCTTTGGACACCCAACTCCCAGCTGCAATGGAGCAGTTTGCTAGTTTTGGTCTGCCGTGGGTATTTTATTTCCTCATTTCCTCAGTGTCCACTATATCTCGTGACTGTTCCCTATGTTCCACCTGGGGAAGCACCCGATGGGAGACAAGCAACTTCACAAGGGGTCAGCTCTCGATATGTAAACAAAGCGTAACACTGAATGAAAACCTGGGTACAGTGAGAGGTCAAATACCAGTAATCGGATGCTGTGATTGATAGTAAATGATGCACAGAACTATACCAAGCTGAATCTCACAGCTGTATGCCTGGTTCTGTTGCTCCGAGCAGTTGGCCTATACGACATGCCACACATATACCCTTAGTGGCAATCATCCGATATGATCTGTAGTGCTTCTGACGTGCAATCGATATTGGCTGTTGACATTGTATTTAAATGTGTTATGGGATGCTGGCAATCCTGATGACTTTGATCTCGGCTGGGGCTTAAGAGCATCAAAAAAGTTGATGAATCAGAATCATTGTCTGGTTGTTGCTTGCTATGACTAACTACTTTTCACACTTGAATTTCATTAGTGAATGTATGCTGAGCATCACAAGCAACCTCAAAAAATTTAGCAGTTTTAAGAACTTCATAAAGACTAGGATTGAATGTGGCCAGTTCCTCAGCTGTGACTTTCACGATGGAGCTAGGCACACAGTCACATCGTGAATCAGTGGTTCCGCATAGGAAACTTTGCAGTTCTGACAAGCGAAATGGTACTGGTGTCAGAGACCCTGTGAGTCGGTGGCCCGTGCTGCGCGAGACTGTCCATGTTGTTTATGACACAGCTTAAATTGGAGTGTAGCTGGAAAAAGATTTTTGATGATCGTAATATTCAGTTAACAAAGCATGTAGTTCATTGAAAGACAAATCACTAGGATTCAAGAGTGGTCATAACTTTTGAACCACTTTGTATAAATGACTGTGAGAAGACACACTTCGTTGCTTAGCAGAAATGCTATAAGCAAGACAAAGTAATTCAGAATGTAGGAGGTATACCTCCCAGCTCTCTGAGGCATTGTCAAAGCAAGTGAACAGCAGAGGGGGCGTAGCAGTGGCCACCCAAATGACGTTGCTGCTGATGTAGGCCCTGGTACTGTTGCTGTTGCAGTGGCAGTTGTTGCTATTCCTCTAGAGCTGCAAAGCATTGCTGTTGTTGTTGTAAATGTTGCTGCTAAAGTTCCAAAAACTTGGGATCCATAACACTAGCACTGGGCATGAATGCGTTGCCGAAAGTATGATAAGAATGACCTCGTCACTACTGTTTTGTCGGCTCCCAATACAAGTGTATGATCTGTAAAGAAAAGCCAAGTTCATTGAGAGCAAAACATTGGATGAAAGCCAATAATGGGAACTAGGAAGTCTAGGTACAATGCAGGTTAGAAATCCAAAAAGCAGAATGGTGTGATTGATAGTAACTCATGCAGTGGACTGTACTTGACTGAATTATGAAAGTCTGCATGCCACCACTGCTGTGAGCAACTCGGTCCTTGTGGCAAGCTGTGCAGGCCACTGGTGGCAGTTGTCCACAGAAATCTGTAGCACCTGTGAATGGCAATCAATATCAGCCATGGGAAGAAATATTAAAAGCTAATCAACGTTTTGTAAGACGCCTTTCTTCAGTAGTCAACTCATCTCCAAGGCAGAAGCATAGACATAAAGCTAAATGATAAAATGGCTTCCATAATTTAGTTGAATATGTGTATATAGAGGAATTGACAATAAGAATTAGGGGACTGATGACCTCAGAAGTTAAGTCCCATGGTGCTCAGGGCCATTTGAACCATTTGAACAGTAAGAATTAAAGTTCATTGCATGGAGAAGATTATTCTATTTGTCTCTACAGGCAGTAGATTTTAATGACATCAACATTATCATGCTAGATGGATAAAATCAACTTAGAAATAATTAGCTCAGTGGTGAGAGATCTAAAGTTGGGGTGGCTATGCCTGCTGCCTGCTAATGATAAGTATTGCTCTTTGCCAATCCCACTTACTCCTGAACTACATGATATATCCATCATAATGTATCTGCCATTGAAGGTAATAGTGTGTTCTTAATACTTGCAACCACAAAACCCTGTAAAAAAGAGTATTTTACAGAAACTTTCTTCAGCACCTCATCCAGCTATTCCTCCTAGTTATTTCAATGCAGATAATGTGCTTGGGGTGACGGTGGTTTAACCATTGTCTGCTAGTGGTGTCAGGAGTAGTACTTTTTAAAATCATCATCCTTTTTCAAAAGTTTTTGACACTCCACCCTCTCCACAGAGATGTGATTTCACTTTCAAACTCATTTGTCCAAGAGAGGTATGCACGTGAATGAATAAAGTGTTTAAAAAGCCCAATCCATTCCTCTTTCTTTTAGATGACTTTTCTGTCTTTGGTACAGTCTCCAGCCTGGTAACTGTAAAGTTTCCATTTGAATGTGTTGCTGCAGGAATATATGCATCGCAGTGCAACCCCAATGTGGCTACTTAAGAAATGACATGAAGGCAAGGGATGAGGGTGGCATTCATGTCTTTCTGATGTCCATGTCTTTCTGACATGTGTGCGTTAAATGCAAAAACATGAACTACAATGACATTACAGCCATATGCCTCCAAACAGGACCAGCATGTATTTTCGTGGGTGCTGAAGGACAAACACCGGTAGACATCCATCAAAGAATAAAGAATGCATATGGGGAGCATGTCTGTTGAAAGCCTCTGTTGTGGAATGGTACGTCAAGGAGTGCTGCTGCTTCATGATTATGCATGTCCCCGTATTGCAAATGGCATAATGCAGAAGTTATGCCAACTCAAGTGGGAGACATTCGAGCATCTGCCTATCGTTGTGATCTCTCCTCATGTGATTATCAAGCCTTCAGTCCATTAAAAAAAGCCTTGAATGGTCGACTATTCCTGTCAGTCAAGGATGGGCAGCAGGCAGTTACGGACTTCTTCACGCAGCAAGGCACAGTGTCTTGTCTTTTCAGCCTTATGCGTCGGTGGGGTGATTGCCTCAGTGCTCGTGTCAAATTTGCCTGATTGACATGTGGATTCTGGACTGTATAGCCTTCAAACGGAAACTTTGTGATCACTCCCGGTACATAACATCAGCTGCAGTTGACCATTAGAAGGCTAGAAGAGTAGGTTAAAACACATCTTAACTTCTCAGAATAAAAGTCCATGTATACACGTTTTAATGGTTTTCAACACTACTTGAATTTCCCACAGTTGCACACAGGGTCTCAGTTTTTGTGTCAAAATGTCTTTGAGGTTCCTGGATCTCAGTTTTAATGAGAAACTTGTGTGTCTGCCACACTTCAGAGATCTGAAGATAGACACCCACACCAACGCCTTAAATATTCTTAAATTCCTCGGTAATAAGTGCTGGGTATCCTTAGGTCCAATATGTTGGACTAGTATAAACATTCCTTTGATCCCACCTAGGCTGCAGTTGTGTAGATACAGGGTGACAATTATTGAATTTCATGAGGGAAAAAAAACATAAATTAGTTACAAACTACAGTGTGCACACATTTTATTCAACATGTAAAAGTCACTACAGATATTCGGATTTAGGTTATGACATGTTTGATATGCCGGCCATCTTTCGCGATGATGTGGCGCAGATGAATAGTGAAGTTTTGCATGACCCGCTGAAGTGTCTGAACATCGATGCTGTTGATAACCTCTTGAATGGCTGTTTTAATCTCGGCAATGGTTTTGGGGTTGTTGTTGTACACCTTGTCTTTAATATAGCCCCACAAAAAGGAGTCGCATGTATTCAGAATATGGTGGTCAATTGAGACTCGCGCCAGTGGCCTTTGGGTACCCCCAGAGCCAGAATGTGGTCCCCAGAGTGCTCCTCTGGGACATTACACACACTCCTGCTTCGATGGGTTTGAGCTCCGTCTTGCATGAATCACATCTTGCTGAAATCAGTGTCACTTTGGATAATGGGGATGAAATTATCTGCCAAAAGCTTCACATACTGTTCGGTAGTCACCGTGCCATCAAGGAATATCGCACTGATTATTCTGTGACAGAACATTGCACACCACACAGTCGCCCATTGAGGGTGAGGAGACTTCTTGATCACGAAATGCAGGTTTTCAGTCCCCCAAATATGCCAGATTTTCTTATTGACAAACCCATTCAAATGAAACTGGGCCACATTGGTAAACTAAACCATATTCACAGGGAAGTCTTGTTCGTCAGTTCTGTGGACAATAGCGTTGGTGAAACTGCTGTTCCATGGCCCTGGGGCCTAATAGCTGATGGGTTTGAATTTTGTATGGGAACAGATGCTGGTCTTCGACAATAATTTGTAGCCGTGTTTCCTGGTTGATTCCCACCTGTTCCACAGCTCATTTGATCGATTTCTGGCTGGTTTGAAACACAGCATGTTCCTTCACGATGTTTTTAGGCGTTTTCACCCTTGTGGATGACCAACATTCGCAACACTGTCGTCATGAACACTACCCGTTCTCTCAAACTTGCGAATCAAATTCTTGATTGTTAGAACACTTGGACCGGTTATCTTCAGCTTGAGCTCAGTAGCAAACTTCCTTTGAGCCACAGTTGGGCTGTTATTGCTCGAATCGTAGGCCTTCACAAGCGCTCTACACACTGTATGTTATCATTTTCGCATGCAAATGGCCGGCAACAAGGGGCATATGCATGTGCATACTAATTCCCTTCATGCCCTTCGGCCGACCATGCAGTTCGAACATCCTAATGCAAACCGTTCAGAAATTATGACAATTTTATTTCATATAGTTAAATAATTGTCACCCTGTAACTACCTGAAGATGCTGTACATTGTCCACCATAGTAGCTTGTGGTTGGTGTCAGCAGTTTACAATAGCTGCTACATTCACAGTATTTACTTCGTGATTAGCAGTTTCTCACATAGAACTGATGTTTGTTCCTGTGCGTCAGTCTGGTAAATGATGTATTAATTTCTTATACAAAGTAAGAAATACAAGGTAGAAATATTCCATAACAGGGTGTATACGACCCGGGACAACCGGGAGATCTGGGAAAAACCCGGGAATTTTTTCATCTGGGAAAAACCCGGGAATTTTTTAGAATTCCGGGATTTTTCATTGTTTTAGTTTTCAGTTAAATTTGTGTGATTTTGACTGGTAAGAACCAATACTCTAACAATGGATATTACTGTATCCCGCTAGTGCCGAATGATAATGCAGCAACAAAACATGAACGAGAGAAAAAAAAAAAACAACAAAAATAAAACTTAAGTTGCAAAGGAAATGCGCCATATACAACAACAAAACAGTGCTCATACAAGCGTCTGCCAACAGCAAAGTGTGTCAGAGGCTTTAGGAAGACTGCAATGCTTTATAACAACAAATTGCCTCCGATGAGCGTGGCGTGACAACTGTTTAAATTAGATTCGTTTGAGCAGTTGCGGGCGGGCTCTTGCGCATGCGCAGTTGAGTTGCGTATGAGTAGTACCTTCAGCTTCTAGTTACAGAAGTATGGCTGGGAGCCACTACTTAATATAGCCCGGTTGGGAAATAATAGTAAATCTGGGGCTGATGCACAGAGCAGCCTGAGTTGTTGTGGGGAGGTGGGTCGTCTCCATGAGACCTGTGTTTACATTCAGTGATTTTGTTGTTTCCTCTTCATTTGTTGCTCTCACGTTAAATGATAACAAAAAGGATTTTTGTGGCCAGGAGCTATCAAATGAATTAAAATACGTTCGCATAATTACGGAGGGCCAAAATATGTTATTAGTTTAAGATATTATTTCCCCTTTCTGACTGTCAAGCTTAATCGCCTTGCAGAACAATGAAGTTATTTTTGCTGGTTTGCTAAAGAAATTTGGCTTTCATTAATCTTTTCTGCTGAGGCAGTCAATTTATTTGAAACGAATGTTATTGGCATGTAGATTTCTTTTGTCGGCCCGAGTAGCTTTGTGCCATCGACAAAGGCTTCACACTTTTAACTGTCCATCTTCATTGGTTCTGGAACTCATCTTATTGATGATGGGACAACAGTGTCTTCAACTACAAGCCACCACTCAGAGAAATCTTCGTGTGTGCTTCTTGGAGTAGCTTCATCAATCTTGAATAACATTCAGTACAATTCCTTTCATATCACACAACATAGTCTTCTTTTGTCAATGACGATAAGCATCCGACATTTCTGAAAAGGAAACCCCTGAGTTGACTACCACCCAGAAAAGTTTGTCATCAATGATATCAGCAAGTTTTTCTGACATCTTGGCGACTGTCATTCATGGACAATCTGTGGTGGCCTCACCTCCATAGACAGTTGCCCAACTAGTTCACTTGAAGTCGGTGGCAATGCAAGTGGCTGGTATGTCTGTATGGCGATAGAGAATGGCAGTGGACTGTTGGGGAGCAACCTCATCCAGGGTACACTGGTAAACTTGATCCCACAAGTCAACTTTACAATTACCTGCAGTGGACTAGTGTGAATGGAATTGTTGTGATGTGTTTTGTGGCAGTGTAATAGTTGTTGAAACCTTGCCTTCTTTTTCTGCAGTAACGTACATCATATCCATGGTGCTGGCAGTAGGAACACATTGTCATGTTGTTCTATGTCCTCCAGGTTCCTATCTTGTATGGGGCGTAACACTTGATGTAGGAGGTGTTTTACCTGAGGTGGCCAGATGCTGCATTGTAATTTGATAGCTTTATCTCAAGTCAGAGGTGCCAGATTCCATTCTTCCTGGTGTATTTGGCTGGTGACAAACACCGGTGCTAAAGACTGATACACCTCTTCTTCAACATCCTCTATTACCTCCTGATATATCAGGTGGACATTCAAGCCTGCTATCTTCTGTGTACGTGGTCTAACATTTCTGGCTGCCGTACACTGTAGCATCTCTTCCCTTACTGTCTGCCGTATGAGAGAGGTCAGCTCATGGTTTTGTTCCACAACTGACATGGGGACTGTGTGTGGCAGTCAGTAATTCCTCTTTTGTCTAGCCCTTGTCCATTGCATTTCCTTGGTTTTCTGACATCGTTTGATGAATTTCTCTGTCATTGTGACATCTTCTACCAGAAGAGCCTGGTACATGTCTTCTGCGACGCCTTCCCTCAAGATGGCTTATGTCATGTTAGGATTCACAGTGGGTCATAGGGCCAAAACATTCTGTAAGTAAGACTGAGTCATTTCTCCATGACATTGGAGCCCTGTTCCACCAAATCCTGATTGCCATCAAATTTTTTTCTTCAGTTCAGCCTGGAATTTGTCCCAGCTTTTGAGCTCCTCTTTGTTGTTCTCGAACCGCTGCTGGGCTGTGCATCAAAACAAAAGTACATGTTTGCAAAACACACACCATCCCACCTGTTGCATTTGGTTACTCAATCAAATCCTTTCAACCATAGCATTGGGTCCTGGCCAGTGTCTACAGAAAACACTTATGGGTACCTGATGTGCAGATGACTTTCTGCTCTTTTGGTATCCATCTGTGTATGGAATATACGGGTCTTAGGAATAGTGTACTGTTAGTATTCTAGTTCCTGCCCATATAGATGATGGCTTTTACGTTGCCTAATTGGAGCCACAGTGATGTAGTTATTTTGAAGAACCTCTGTGTGCATTAAACAGTATCACGTCTAAACCACAATCAAGTCCAAGTGCGAAGGCAGGCTCATCAATAATGTTCAATACATAGTACTGTAGGCGCATTTACTGCTGACTCCAACATACAGCCAGAATAGAAGTGAACTCTGGTCAGAATGTCCAGATATTTATACAAATATAAAATAAACATTGAATATTCCAGACTATACAAACATTACAAACATAAGATATTTCAAGAACCTTCCAGAAATGATAAATACTAAATAACAAGTAATTGTTGGTGGCTGGTTTTTTAATTGGCAAACCGCAGCGTGCCAGCCAGTGACACTGCCAATATGCGACACAACATGCACCAGAGCTCTTTGCAATGTCACGACTGCTTTACAGGTGGCCCTGCCTGTGGTAGGATCATGGATAGAAGATGGGTGACAGAATTGGAATAGGACTTGTTTGATGCGTGTATAGGACAGATCTTGCACTCGAGCTTTACCTTAGTGGTATTGTTGAGAACACCACCAAGGGAGAAGTGAGAGAAATCAACATATGCAGAGCACCCTGTGAGGAGTACCTCACGTAGTGATGTAATCTTTCACATTTTACCACCACTATGCCTAATTCATCATAGTATGCAAGGGATAACATATTATCACATACAATAAGATCAACTAAAGCACATCACCAAAAATGGTGATCACATCTTCTGTGTCCTTTATAACTTTATATGGAAGTCAAGGTCTTTCCAGTAATAACAGATTTAGCCTCTGTTATTATTATTAATATTATTATTATTATTATTATTATTGTTGTTGTTGTTGTTGTTGTTGTTGTTGTTGTTGTTACTGTTATAAGTATTACTATTACTATGCACCCTCCTAAAGCTCCCACAGTCACTCTCTGGCCAAGTAACTATACCAGTGTCACTCTCACTGGCTATGAGAGTTCTCACAGCCAGTGAGAGCAACATTAGAATTTTCTTAATTGCAAGTCTCACCTTGTTGATCTGGTAAACTTTGTCACCATTACCACAAAAGAAAGCCATAACCATCAAGTGCTGTTTAAACTGATGCCATGCCATGCAAAAAAGTGGCCCTCTGAGCCAAAAATGGCTTCACCACAGTCACATTTGGTTTTGAAGAGTATGTGACAAAAGGGCCTATGTCAACAACAACAACAACAACAACAACAACAACTACTACTACTACTACTACTACTACTACGACAACAACTACTACAATTTACCACATCAGTTGTATACTAGTTGACACATTCCCACAATTCCTTACTTCCACTGAATCTCTTCCCACGATCTTCTACTTATTTTTCAGAATATAGAAACATAAACGTTCTGGCCAGTCTTTCGTTGTCTACTTTTAGCCTATTCCATGTTTTTTTTTTTTTTTTTTTTTTTTTTTTTTTCCCCATTGAGAAATATTTGCAGCTCAAATGAGGACTAAATTCATGAGTTTGAGGCAGAATTAAAAAAAAATTCTTCATTGTTTATCTGGCAAGGCATTCTTGGATTTCTAGTACTAGCAACCATTGATATGGTTTATGAAGGTAGTTGATATTTTGGTATCTAGCCTCATGGTAAGCACGAAATAATCATATTTCTGTAGCACCTCAGTTTCCTCTCTCTGAAATTTTCATGTCCGTATAAAGAAGCCCACAATACATTTCTTGAAGTTGCTATTCACATATATGTGTTCAAATTAGGCCCACAACTAACCACATCTTTGCCTTAACTGTAGTCTTCCTGTTACATCATCCTTCCTCTCCCTTCCTTACATCTCCATCTGTCCTCTTCTCTTTGTTCCTTCCTCACATCCCCAGCTGCCCTCTCCTCTTCGTTGCTTCCTCACCCCCCCTCCCCCACCTCTCCACTCCTCTCATCTTCTATCTTTGTTCCTTCCTCATGCCTGCCCCCTCCCCCCTCCCTCTCTCTCTCTCTCTCTCTCTCTCTCTCTCTCTCTCTCTCTCTCTCTCTCTCTTATGTATATAATCTTTTATAGGAAACTATAATTAATTTGTAACTTTATCTTTGCAGAATATGTGCGTAAGTATGCTACAGAAGAAGCTCTCCGGGAGCAGGAAAATCAAGGTGTGTCATCTGACAGTGAGTCATCCATGTCAGACTTCAGTGAAGATGAAGCTCAAGACATGGAATTATAACATAAACTTTATTATTGGCTGTCTTAGCTGATCTATGAAGTGTACATTGATCAGAAGTGTGCAAACAGTTGGACAGCCTGTCAGGCAGTTGACATTTAACACTAAATAAATAATAGACATTAATATAGGTATGTTGCTGCATCACTTTTAATGACTGCAGCATTTTGTAACAATGATGTGCTGCTGAGCTTACGGGAACTAGAGAAAGAAAAACAACCTGGCAGAACATCTTATAGAATATTTTGTAGAAATAACACATTCATACATAATTTTATTTCACTAATGCTTGTACATACAATAAAGTTTTGTGTATTAAATAATTTGTAAATAAATTTAAGTTTCGTATTCTGTTATGGAACCTCACCATATTTACATTTAACTTGCTCTTTTTGTACATAATTCATCCAGAGATATTTATTTATTCCACTAAAATGCCTAAATTTGTAAGGTTATCTTACTTTATGTAAACAATCTTATTTCTGTTGTCATCAGATCTTAAGTTTTATTGCTTTTTATGTTAGTGTCATGTTCATAAATATTATTATTGTAATGTGAAACAGGAATACAAGAAAATTTATTGCGTAATACAGGATGAATTTTTCGCTAAGGTTTTAACTCTGTTACGGAGTGATTTCCTCCATAGTAAATGCTACACACTATTTAACTCTTAACTAGGCATTAAACTTATTTTTCTTCACCCATTTGTTTCTGTAAAAGTATTGTTTAGATTGGTTCAGTGGCAATGAAGAAACTAAATAAGATGGGTCAGTACATTCTCGTTTGTTTTTCAAAGTTTTGTGTGTGTGTGTGTGTGTGTGTGTGTGTGTGTGTGTGTGTGTGTGTTTGTTTGTTTGTTTGTTTGTTTGTGGGAGGGGGGGGGGGGGTGCACTACGATCAATCAGTGAACAGCACATGACCAACTGTGATAAACTGTCTGGAGCATAGAATCCATGTAGACAGTGAGTCCTTTAAAATGTCAGCTCAGAAGTTTATTAGTCACTGTGTCAGAACTGGAATACAGTTATCAGAACTGACCTTGAAGGTTGTGCACATACTTGCCTAATTAGTTTTGGTTTTTGCTAAATAATTGGATAGGTTTACTCCAGGTAACTGATCTAAGTAGAGTACTTTTCATACATAAGTAAGATACTCAGATAGTACTTAGTTGTCTCAGCAATTTTATGAAGTGGAGACATATGATAAAGTTTTTATGATAACTGCTGCAAAGAAAAATGGAGAAAACGGCCTTTGACCCAAACATTTAACAAGTGACTTGCACATAAAATTTTGTTAATTTTCAGTTGCGAAGGAAAAAAAACTTTTGAACAATACAAACATGGTAAAATTTATTTGATCACAAGTGAGAGAAAAAAAACTAGTTATGTTAAGTAAGAGTACAGAATTAATCTAGATATTTGTTTCCTCTACTAAAAGGAGGAAACTGCATTAACATGAATCTTCAGTTTATTACATTGATTTAATATTTATTGGAGGCACTGGTAAAAATGTCCTTAATAGATGAGGCAGTTTATACAGTGTCTAATAAATGAGGCTGCCAAAAGGAAAACTATTGAAAAGCAAATAATACTTGAAGTGGACGTCTTAAGCCTTTGAAAACATTAACATGTTGACTGCAACAAAGCTGCTGGTGGACACAGCAGAGCTTCACACATGACTCTGTGTTCCCGCCGGTGGCCACAAGGTCCACTCTGTTTAGGAAAGTACATCTTCGAATGGAATGTTTGTAATACACACAGTTACATGTGACTTGTTGAGAAAACATATACTGTAGACAAATGTGGTCTGTAAATATGATCTTGGGCAGAGCCAGAGTCACAGTTGTGACTTCTTACAGTTGTACTTGCTGCATATTTATTGCAGTCCATTGCCTTCACCGTTATCAACACAATCATTGTCATCAGTGTTGCCACACTATCTTGTCCACAAGTGTCTGTCTTTTTCTTTAGAAAACTCTGATAATGCATGACCACTGACATTAAAATCTGATTCTTCCAACTTCTTCAATAATTCTTAATCTTTGAAACCATTTGTTTATTGACATTTACAGTGTTGTGCTGTTCAGCTGGTTGATGATACAGGATCTGTTTGAGCTAAAACCATTTATGCTCTTATTATATGATAAAGCAAGTGTCATTGTTTGTACCAAAATATAAATTGGCATGCAGATTTATAATGGATGTAGAGCAACATTGAAATTTTGTAGGCATTTGTAATAAAAATTATGTTGCAAAAAAAAAGTTGAAGAAGATATTTTACCTGATTTCCTATGTATCATTGTCAATCAGGAAATTTATAGTATTTCTCGATACTGTGCTAAACAAAGTGGAACGTGTTGCTGCTGGCAGATATGGCGTCAGGCATAAGGCTCTGCTGTGTCCACTGATGGTCTTGTGGCATTACTTATGTTTTCCTAGTGATATTGTTGCTGAGAGGATAAATATGAGCCCAGTATCTTCTGAATTATCTTCAAAATTTTCCTAAGAAGGATTTGTTACTTTTTGCACCAGAACAGACAAACAACTTTTGTGTGTGTGTGTGTGTGTGTGTGTGTGTGTGTGTGTGTGTGTGTGTGTGTGTGTGTGTGCGAGAGAGAGAGAGAGAGAGAGAGAGAGAGAGAGAGAGAAAATATTAATGAATTTCAGACTTAATTCCTTGTGGCCCTGTCTTGAAGCCTAGTCAAGAGTTAATATTGCAACATATTATGATTGTTAATATTGCAATATTTTATGTTTGTTATGTTGACTGCAGTTTACAATATTAAGGTAACTGTTGAACAATAATTAACTCACATTGATTTGTGGAAAGTGATAATTTTAGTCTTTGTAGTAACTTGTTTACTATTGACTATTGTTGTGCATTTTATTGTGAGTTGATATATGTGGGATTACTTAAAAAGTTAATTTTCTGACAGTTTTCTGACAGTTTTATGTCCAATTAATTGTAATTAATACACTGAAAGAAAAATATCAGATTGTAAGAAATTGTTAAAAGCAGATCTGTTTTTTTTTTTCTTCCAAAAAGAAATAGTGAATGTCTATATAAAACACCAAACTGTGAATAAGTTTACTGTATGAGAAAAAGAAACAAGCTAAAAATTACAATTCTGAAAACAGGAGGGTTTATCTGGTGAAAATGTTAAAGATCTCTATTTACATTATGGCGAGAGATATAACTTGTGAATGTGTAATAGTTATTTTACACAAATTAGCTTCAGAACTTGGAGGAGATGGAAATTGCACATAGAGTACAGGTCAGTGATTTAAAAGAAAGATTAATGAATTAATAAGATTAATGAATTAATTAGTTCCATTTATGAAAATAATTTATAAATGTACATGGGGGGGTTGGGGGGGGGGGGGTTATATAGTAGACAAGAAGCTTACCTCCCCCCGCACACCACACCACTTTGTAATTTTGTTGGTGGGTGAGCACAGCTGCAGTACAAGGAGGATCTAAATGTTCCAATAAATCTTTTTTCCCTAGTATTGATAAATAAAACTTTTCAGCAAAGATTACCATTTAGTAGAATATACTCTGAGGTGGTCTGAGTTGAAAACGTAAACAGACAAGTTGAATTGGTGTAAGTGAAGAGCCTATGCAACATGGTGCTGCTGCAGTTTTATTGCTGTGTTTATGAAATTGACTAAGAAACTAAAGTTAAATTGAGGATGTATAAAATAACTTTATAACTACAACAAGTGCACAAGATTGTGCCAGGAAATCAGGCTAGCACAACTTAGTGGGGAGGGCATTGAATATTTATTGTAAAAGGACACAGTACTTCCTGAAAAAGTTGTCTTTTGCTCTGTTTGAATTTGGTGCATCATGCACTATTATATAAGACAAAGAATTCTGAAATACTATTTCTCTCTGTTCCTCCCCTTCTGTTAGCCATATAATCATGTAATTAGACTTAGCAAATGAAAATATTGAATTTATATAAAGTAGGAAGGTGGTTCATTTCATTCTATCCATTGGCTAATTGTTATGAAAGGCTTTTACCACAATCAGTTAGTCTGTCTGATTGCATAAATAATGAACAACAGAAGGAAATCAGTTTCTGTATACAGCTATAATTCATTTAACAATGAACCAAGAGTGAAAAATGAAGCATCATCTGTTACATATGGCTTCTTGTGATGTTTCATCATCCTGTTAGTATCCAACAGTACTGTGCTAATTGCTTTCTCTATTCCGTTTTTTCATTCATCTGAATTTGAATTTCATTGTGTGGTAAAATGTGAAGTACATTATGATTTTTGTATAAAAATGGTAATTGTTGGTGCACTTTTAGCAGTAATGAGATTTCTGTCACATTCACAGGTGCATTGATCCAGCTTTAAAGGCAAAGGTTGTCAGCTTTCAAGTCCATTTTCTTCAGAAAATTGACATATATTGAGTTGTTATTAAGCTCCCATGTTTTCATTCAGGTAGGAACGTGAGGAATGAGTGGGTTAGATATGTAAGAGCTTATTTATGTAAACATGAGAATATTTAATGTGACAATGTAATTTAATGCATTCAGCATGCAAGTTGGGTGGGGGGTGGGGAGGTTACAAGTGTTTTACTGTCATAATTAATATCAACTAAAGTGTCATTTTTAGGGTCCTCTGATATGCAATAAATGCACAGCAATATCAATATTTTTAACTTACTTGACATTTTATCAGAAATAATTCTACACTGTTATAAATGTAAATTAGGGCTGATTAATGCAGACAGGTGTTTTCGTATGATATGCTCGTCTTATGCAGTTCAAATTACATCTAGAATTGAATCAGTAGATGAGTGTGGAGATCTTAAATCTATGTAATACCAGTAGTCATTGTTTTGTGATGTAATGCTCAGTACTGATAAAAGTTGTGTAAGTCAGTAAGCAGAAGAAATGTACCTTAGAAATAAGTGGACCACAGTGAGTCTTACCAATTGGTGAGAGAGAAGCTCTCAATATTTCTTTTTGAATTTATTGTACCATTTAATAAACTATGTTCTTCATCAACATTGTGAGTAAAGTTGTCTATTTATGGAAAAATTAATATTTTATATAAACTTTTATTTTTGTTGTTGTTCATATGTGTTGTTGAAATTTTGTAGTGAAATATTGTAATGGCACAGTATGAAATTGCTCTGCCTAAAAGCTAAAAATAATACCTCTTTATCTGAAAACCTTAGGTAATACATCTCATTGCACATGTGATTCTTTTTGTTCATTTAATTTTACGTGTAACCGAATGCAATTCAAATGAAAGAAAGCTAGTCAGATTTGTGTTACTCTGTGTACAGTATGTTCAGTTGTTACAGTGTAATCATTTATGCAAGTGGTGGTACCTTTCCTTGTACTACAAAACAGTACACACAAATTTTGTTCATCTTAATGTTGATGTGTGTAAGTGTATCAGGTAGTTCTGTTCCTGCCATTTGTCATGCTTTCACTGTGATGACAAAAATCTACCACTAATTTTTGTGCAAAATAATAAATTATTAAATTTCCACAGTTTTGTACTGTTGGAATCATTCTTCTACACATCATCACAATATATCAGGTATGATCTGTATAGTCATTATAAAGCATGGAGTTTGCCCATATTAAACAGATTTCTTTGTGTGCCTTTGTGTTCTAGAGCTCTAAGGTGGAATATGGCAGTTTCATTGTAGATAATAAGAATTTTGTGGATGCATAATAATTATTCCTGGATTATTATTGTGTGGTTAGGATTGTTTGTATGATAAATAACTAATGAGTGAGATGTATTAATCCCATAGAATTTTTTGTATTACAATAATGAAAGACAGTTTACAAACTTAAGATTGTTATTGATGAACCTTGCAATCCCTGTTGTGCATTATTCAAAATTTATTTTTAGAATTGTTTAACAATTATTTATGACTTCTGTCTGTTGGTGAGGCTTTAGTTGGAGGTGTTATAACTACGCATCATTCTGTCTGTTTATAGTCAACAGCAGGCATTTCATCCAAAAGTGCACCACAGGGTCCTTACATGTATTAATTATGTTGCTACCTCTCTGCCTCCCCCTCTACACTACCATGGATTTTATTCTATTCAATACTTTACACACTACATGGTATTCTCTAGAAAACTGTTGAATCATAGCAAAGCAGAAAACTGTTGTTCCCTGATACATTGTTTACTTGACAGTATCAGCAGTTTCTAAAAAAATATATTAAATGAAGTCAGTATCATCTTCAGAATCCAAAAATTTCTAACTGCAGTGTAAACCTTGGCTGAAGTCATTTCTGCAACAGTTTCCATTGACAAATGTATTCTATGGAGCTTTTTTAAAATACTTTTTTACTTAATTGGTTTTATTTTGCTCATGATAGTCTGCTGCATTAATGTGTGTTGTGGGTTTGTATTATGTGAGGTAATACCTCAATCTCCCAAATTGTTCATATATAAGAACTTATTGCAGTGTTATGTTTTGTTCCGTGCCCACCTTGCATCATTCTCATTTTGTTACAGCATTTACAATAATTTACTGTCTATGAATGAAAACTAATATTTATAATGTTAAAATTCTATAAGAGAAGGCATCGGTCAACTTACACTGGCAAAGTCTTGACAGCCAAATGTTATAAAATAGAAACCTTTTCAGTGGTAACAGAAAGAAAAGTGATGACAGATCCTGGCTTTACTGATAAATGTCATTTTGCTGTTAAATACTGTGTGTTTCTAGTTATGCTTTTCCCCGTGTCATTTTAAGCCTTTAGTTTTGTTTTGTGTAAAGCTTTTGGTTTGCAAACTATCATCTGACTAAGGAAAAACTTGATGGAACCTAAGTTTAATCCTTAGTTATGCCATATATTGTGCCAATAAGCGAGTCTCATAAATAAATTTAAAAAAAAAATCAGTTTTCTGTAAAATGTATTAGTAAGTATCACTTTCCACATGAAAGTAATGTTGACATTTAGGAACCCCACATCATAGATTGCAGTCCCACCTCCCCCATTCAAAACATGCAAGCAGTTGCATGTACTTCTAGAAGTAGTGTGATTCCTAGTTACAGAAACCAATTAGCAGAGCACAGATACTCATTCATTACTTAACACCTGTATATCACATTTGTAGCCACTATTTGGACACAAATAAAAATGACAGTTCGATGCATACTTAAGTGAAAAAAGTTACATTTTTCTAGAGACCAACACTGAATCCTTACATACCTTGCTAATAGATTTGAAGGCTGTAGTCAGTGACAATCTGAATGTAGTTGTATGATCCAGTGCTTGCAAAGTGGTGACACCTGGTTTCATTAGTAGAGGCCTTGTATCAACACAGTTTTTAGCAGTAGTCCATGTATTGCTATGCTGAAAATGGCAAACAAATAGTGATCTTAGGTACTTTTTTGTGTTATCTCTTTCACATGTTTGCTACACTAAATTACAAATATTTATGTAGGATTACTTTCGTTTCTCTGAAAAAAATTATTTTGTATTAAATAGACAGTTCCTAATAAGTGTACGCTGTTGTCATATCATACTGATAGTGCCCAATACAATGAACTGCTCTTGCAGTTCATGCTTATAAATGCAAGTGCCTTTTACAATTCATTAATTTCTTAAATGTGGTGCATACCAATTACAAAATTGTATTTTACTGAGGTATTTGTACCACTTTTGTTTCTGTGACATCTTTTAGAAACATGTGTAGCAGTATATCACTTCTTCTTTGTAATAAAATGTGCTAATTAAGGAAATCTTTGGTTTTCTGCCAGTTTGAAAGCAAAAACTAACGCAACATATAGAGAAGAGTTTGTCACCATTCTATGTTGTTGTGTTGTGTTGAGATATAGCACTTTTAATCAGCCTCCAAGCTTCTTAATGCTGAGCAGACACACAAAAAAGCTGTTGAATATCTAAAACTTCTTTGCTGTGTCGTCTATATCAAACACCTGAAGCCCTAGTGCTATATCTGCAGTAACATGAAATGGGGGGGGGGGGGGGGGGGAAGGCCCTAAATCCTTAACTGTGAGACAGTGTTTCTTAGTTTGGGAACCCGAGAGTAATGGCAAAGTTACGTGATAAAACTTAGACAGGAAATTGGAGCAAGAGACCCAAGGTGCAGCAGATGATATGAATTATAATAATGTATTTTCAATATTTTCTCTTGGCAGTTGTGTATTAGAAATGTTGTGTGTTCTATATGCAGCAGATAGCTGTTAGAAAAATGTATTTGAAGTCTTTCTGACTTATTTCATAGGTTGAGATGTATTTTTAATATTTTGAGATGGCTGAGAACCTTAGAAGATTTTCTTAATTCAGCCCAACAAGAAAACCTTGTATATATAATGTTTTGAGATGATATTGTATAGTGCTTCCTGAAATTATGTTGTCAGTACACAACGATATCTTGTTTGCAAATTTAGTTATATCATGGCAACGAGTTTTCAGGAGTGAAAATATAATATGCATGCGTGTGTCCAGCAGAAAAAATAAATAAATAAAATGTAGTCACACATGTAGCATGCAATGAGTGTATAGTAGATATATTCTTTATAGAATTAAAAGTTGAATCTCATCCTGTCATGTAGCCACAGTGCAAAATGAAACTATAACAATGCTGCCACTGCCACTAGAATCTGGATATAAACAGAGTTGTTGATGTGAAGATGTGAGTTTATAATCTGTTTTTGTGACTCTTTGCTTAAAGTTGTCCGTTTTAGTAAGTACAGAAACACAGAAGGTTAATGAATTTTAGTCTTATGGCTGCATATGCAGCCCTGTTATTTTAGTGATGAATCAGAAGTAATACTTTATGTAATAGTGTGATCAGAAAGTTGTTTCTAATTAAAGTTTTAGTTATTCTCAGAATGTATCATCTCTGTCAGTGGTCCTCTGCAATATTTTCTTGAACTCTTTGTGTGTGATACATCCAACTTCATCCACACTTGAAATACTGACTTGGTTGGCAGTAGTACAGTGAAACAAAGCAAGCTCTGAGAACCATGTATGCTAAATAGGCAAAAGGAGTATATAAAAAATGGCAACACAAAAGATTAGAACATAATGCCAAAAAATGACAAATACATACAGTGTGTGTTGATGCCTTAACTTAAATTAGATGAAAGTGTAATACTTTTGACAGTTCTAATTCAACCCCCCCCCCCCCCTCTCTCTCTCTCTCTCTCTCTCTCTCTCTCTCTCTCTCGTATCATTCCCTCACAATCTGTCAGCTTTAAATAATGCCTTTTTATGCTAACTTATAGCTGAACTATTTGCACAGAACATCAGTTTGATTTTTATGTTCCCAGTAAAACAAGGAAAATGTTTCTCAAAAAAGGTTTCGTAATCGTGTTAGTGTAAATGCCATAGGTGCTCTACTTCTACAATGCCTGTCCTCAGCTAGTGACTGCAGTTTAGCATAATGTCTGCTCTCAACTACTTTCTGATGGATTGTTATCTTGTGAAAAGTTATATTGGAAATATTAATAGAAGCTGTTCCATTATTTGTTCATGGTGCACAACTTTTGTACCTTGATGCAGGTTTTTGTTTGGAAAATGAAATAAACTTTGAACATCAGAGTAGTTTCAGGAATGTGGCTGGCATATGAACATTAGAACATGTGAACTGTGAAGGAAACCATCCATTATGTGGGACTGTGGGTAGTGAACACAACTTGCACTCACTCTCTTTAAGCCAAAAATTGTTATTCGATTTGCAGCATTGCCATCTTTGTGGAACCGGAAGTATCACTTTAGTAGCGCAGCATACCTTTTGTCTTCAATATGCCATTTAATCACTAAGAAAGTATGCCTATACATCCTTTACCACTCATTTGTGTCATCACATGCCTATTAAATGTGCAGGGATTAATCTTGTTTCGTTTTCATGAGCTACTGTTGCCCATTTTGGAAAGTAATGCCTGCTTTAATCTTAAATTTGTAAAATGATACAGACACAGGTAGTTTCCACTTTGTTTTGTAGCAAAGCTTATGTTCATTAAATTATTGTCTCATTTTGCAAATCTTAAAGCATTCAAATGCAAATTTCCCAATAAAATTATATTGATCTCTGTTATTTTTGCGGCGTGTTCCTGTATACGTCACCTGTCACAATGTTAGCTCACTCATTGTGTTTGAAAGTATTGCTGATGTTACTGTATCTTGAAGAGCTTAATTTTCTTATATTGACTGCTGTGGAAACAGTTGATTTCATTCTTTCATTTAGTTAACCTGAATTGTGCTCTCAACTTTTATGTTTACCACTCACATTAGGGAGGACGACGGTTCAACCCCGTGTCCGGCCATCCTGATTTAGGTTTTCCGTGATTTCCCTAAATTGCTCCAGGCAAATGCCGGGATGGTTCATTTGAAAGGGCACAACCGACTTCCTTCCCCATCCTCCCTAATCCAATGAGACCAATGACCTCGCTGTTTGGTCTCTTCCCCAAAAACCCCTACTATGTTTACCCCTTTTTAATTTTTTTCAATAATGCTTTACCCTAGATGGCAATATCATCATAGTAACATATGTAGCTCTACTCACATTTACTGGCTTAATTCAGTATACAGCATGTGGCAGGTTAGGAAAGAAAGAAGCAGAAGTACTATTTTATCCGTGAGATTCAAATTTAAAAGGTGATAGAATAGGCTGATGGTCATCTGCAAATGACAGAACATACACAAAACGGCATTTCTTCTAAAAAAATTAAGCCTTCTTTGTTCAGACAATTAGTGGTTTATCAATATATGACTATGCTGGCAAAGAAAAAACTTTATGCTATATAAATAATTAATAAATTGACTAATGCTTTTGCCATTTTTGGGTTAGAAGACTGTATAAAAGTAGCAGATCTGCATACAATGTGGTACTATGATTACAGATGACACTGTTCACTATGAAGTGTAAATTAGTGCTTAGAAGGTACACATTCAAGGAAATGATAATTATCTGTAACTTAATATGCAGAATGCTTTCTCAGCTAATGCAGAAAAATACTTGTGTTTATTCTTGAAACTTCAGTGATACTTTACTTAACAAGCACTTAGCATCATTTGACTTGTGATAATACCAAACATTCTCTATATGTCTCTTAATAAATAAAAATAAACAAGTTTTGCTATTTAGCCTAGTATCATAGATAGGATTGTCAGGAAATAAATTGATTTTTAATAGCCTCAGATATACTTCACAAATCTAGGAAGCTTCTGTACAATTGAGGCAACAGTGCTCACTCATAGAAAATCCACTTTTCCATTTTTGACTGAATAGTGTAGTTCAGTGCTAAGTCATATAGCATGTGTTCCTTCATGATTTCCTGTAACCACTTCAGATGAATGGGGGATGAATCCTTTAGGACATCGCTGTTTACTTGGAGATAAAATGGCTAATTATATACTGTTGCTAATAATTTTATTTTATAGCCAAAATTGTTTTGCTTAAAACTATTAGAGACATTACATTCGCGTATTATAACATTGTGCTGTATTGGAGCTGAATGCGTCACTTCAAAAAAAAAGTGACAGTCGGTGAAAAATGACTTTATTACTCAAATTGCTCACTTGACATGCTTTGGATTTATTTCCATCACCAGATATCAAAAAGTAAGATGAGATCAAATTTCGACATTGGATATGAAAAAAAATATAACAGACATTAACAAAGTTCAAAATGCAATACATGAAAACCTACCCAAGTGCACAGAGGGTCACAGGATACAAGCATTACTAGATTTATATGTAAAACTGACAGACTACTAGCAATTGTAGGGAAGGGGAAGGAAGAAAAGTTTGGCCAGAAGATGGCAGGGGTTACATGGTGGTGCCATGGGTGTAATATCTGACAGTTTGTATTCAAATATTTTTACAAAGGTATATTTACAATAAGTACAAATATAAATTGAAAATTTATTTTTTATTGTGCCTGCGTGCAGCTCATCTCCATTATATAGTGAGTAGCAATCTATCCTTTTCATAATATTCTCATTATTCTATCCTGGATTGTACAGGAAGATGAGTGTGTACAGAAAGATGAGTGGCAACAAATATTGCAAAGACAACTGTGACTCATTACTAACTGATATCTTTAATCATTACAAGATAGATACTGTGAGGGGAAAAAAAGGTCCTGCTACTTGAACAGTTCACATTTTTAGGAACAACAATTAAAATTATATTTGCATTGTCAACACATCTGGTGTACAACAGCAAAGACAAACTGTAATCCACTGATTGGTCTGGTTTAACTAAAATTTTCTTGTGAGAGATGGAGGTAACAGGAGGTTATGGTCTGCAGGTAAAAATGGGGAGGTATGAGACTGTGAAGGGGAAAGGAGAATGGTAGACGATTTTCAGTGAGTGTTGAAAAATCTAGAAAACAAAAGCTGTACATGATTACAACAGTTTTTCTTTGTAACTAGTATTAACTTTTTTTTAACAATAAAATGGAATTGTCTTGGCGTAAAGTGATGGAGAGGGGGACAAGAGGGTTAGAAGGGAAGAAACAGTTAGCTTTAGGGGAGAAGGCCAGGTTGGAGAGGTGGAGTGTAAAAATATGTGGAGGACAGAACAGTATTTAGAGGGTAGTCTATAGTAATAAGCATAAAACCACCTGACAGAACACATCAGTGAAAGTAATTTGAATAACAAGAGAACAATCAACAGAATAAAACATAAACTTCATCAAAGAAAATAAAACCTTGAGTAAGGTGAAAGAATTAATGAAGTACATATGTTATCTGTTCAAAGCAGATACAAATTTATAACAGTGCAAACATTTAAACTAATTCCATAAAGCAGTGACCTATCTTAAAACAGTCTTGGGTGTGACCTAAGGGAGATGCAGCCCTAGAATAAGACTAACTATAAAAATGTTCGCTGGTTGGCCAGTCAGGCAACAGCCTGTGGCCAAATCACCTTTCTGTAAATATATTTTTCCAGTGCACATTAAGTAGTTAAATGTGAGTGTAATATGCAGTAGCTCTAGAAGCTTACCTTAGGGGAACTTTTTGATATTTCAGAAGAGTACATTTGATAATTTCTAATTTATCATCAATAGGAACATTTATGTATAAGTCTGATATCAAAAGATGTCCTAGCAGCTTCATGTGGGTTCCTGGTGTCTTGCAATAATGCAGCCATTTTGTAGCTGGTTTTGATAGACCAGTGATCTTTGAAGGTAAAACAATTTTTCAGTTTTGTACAACAGAAGCTACTGACTGCAGTTGGGGCACTGACAGCCATCTACAATTGGACATGCAGGGTGAACATCTTTACGAAGCTTTAGCAGTGATCTAAGTATTGGTAATTTAGGTTTCATAGGAATCTGGCGACAACTAACATATTCTTATAGTGGGAATAAATCTGCAACACATGACGTGAGCAATTGGAGTAATTAAGTCATTTTTCACTGGCTGTATGACTTTTTTTGAAGCAATCTGTTCAGCTTCAATACAGTACTACATCATAATATAACCATGGTCACCTGCCTCTTACGAGATTTTATGTCTCAACTTTATGATTACATTCCCTATTGCTTCACACACCCACACACAAAACTACTTGCCACCCTCAATACATATCCACCCACAGTCTTTAGTTGTCTGTGTTCACAATATTAAATAGAAAATTCATAAGGAGGCCAGTGCTCATTTTAGGTCTTACACACAGAATTTTATATTTGATTTGCAAATTACTTTACTATTCAGTTTCTCTTACCACTCATTTTGGTGGTCACCATTGTCATACAACAAAAAAATATAGATGTCATATGGTATCTCTTGACAATATGCATTGTACCTGTATTTTATGTTACTGCCATTTGCTATGATGATTATTGCCAAAAAATGTAACATGACAAAAACTGAATAGTAAAATAATTTTCAGTTCATACAAAATTTGTGTGTGTCTTGATTGTTAATGTTTTATCCAAGTAAATATGTCATCTGTTTAATGATTCATTCCTGCCACATTAGTTCTAATTACTACTAACAGTACAGTTATGCAAGTCTAACTGGGTATATAATTCTCTGTAGTAATGTTGTAGCTCATGCACAATGCAAGGATAACACAAATCCTAACTAATGGTACAAAAATTAAAAACCTAACAGAAATGTAATAGAAATCAGTTAATTTAACGTTGCTTACTAACATGTTGCATCTCTGTTTCACATACTGAGGGGCCACAGTATGTGATATATCTCATTACTGATCCAGGTTGCAGTAAACTACTTCCATTAGCAACTTGCAGCAATGTCAATTAAGAGTTCTCTTATTGTTACTGGGAGCAGTTAGTGAGTATGGAGTCCTAGTTTGAATACCCTACATATAAGTTCATCAAAGTTGAAGGAATATTTAAGCCATTCATTCCATCTGTTAAGTGTCTTCTTATGAAGTCTACATGATATTTTCATAGCTGTGTGGGAAAATTTTAGAAAGATAAACGCCAAGTTTTTGTTTGATGTTGAAGCATATTAAGTCTATATCTCTCTAAGAAGAGATAAATCATAGAACTGTTAAATTTGTAACTTTACCTGAGGTGTACTCTCCCATCTCCATAGAAATAGGAAGAGCTTCAGCACTAGGAGGCACAAATATGATACAGACTGGGTAATAAGTAATTTAGGTGTAGCACTGATGAAATTTCAAAAAGAGAGATGCAGACATGAAGTTTGGCAAACGATTTTTTTCATTGGCCTTAACAAATTAATGTGCCTATTAAGCTCGTGACATGTTCACTCATTTGCACCATATACTTCTCACTAAGCTCTAATGTGTTGATGGGACATCTATAATCTTTCGCTTACTTACATGTCTGATTTATTTTGTATGCTTTTTGCATGCTCTCACAATGATAGGGAATACAATCTAACCATTATACTAATCGAATGCACTGGTAGGCATATTCTTAGTATTGAAAAAATTATAGCTTAGCCTTTGTTGTGATTTGTGTGGTATATCATTAAAATATGTCACAGAATAAAATATAAATAAGAAAGAACACAATCCTCACTGTACTTGTAGACAGTGACTTCAACACTACTTCTTGCAATGTTAACTAATCTCTCAGTGACTAAATTAGAGGTCATGTCCATCTTTCTGTATTGTGTTAGAATAATTCTGAAGATGACAAGATAGAGAAACAGAAAATTTACCTAAGGGAGGTGGGAGGTGATGCTATTTCTGTTAAGCAGTCAAGATGCCATAGGGAAGTAATATTAATTTTCCGAAACAAATGGTATTGAATTTTTGCTTTACTCGCGGAACACTAACTGTTAACTCTTCTCCTTTTATGAGACATTCATGGGTGAAATGTGCATTTTATTCATTTGACAACATTTATTGATTTTGTGTTTCCACTCAATAAAGTCTTTTTTTATGTGTGTTGTAAATAATGTAAAACAAGGAATAAAAAAGATTAAGAGAGAAACTATCTAAGTTTGTGATCAAGTTTGAGAAATTGAGTATTAAGTAAACCCTGCTTGTGAACCAGTTGTGCCATCGTGGTAGATGAGAGTGCATGTGAAAAAAATTTGTTTTGGGAATAGTGTCTTGTTTCACATACTGAGCTTCACCAGCCAATACACACAGAATTACCTACTCCCCCCCCCCCCCCCCACCACCACCACCACCTCCAAATTGTCTATACACAAGATGGGAGGCATAACATATTTCTATGGATTTTGAGAGAAGCCGTCTACAGTTTGAGTGATATTACATGCATAATGTCCCAGATTCAAAATTCATGTGGTAGACAAATTGTAATAATTAGACTATCATAGATAAATAAATATAAATCCTAATACTGCTTTATGTAGTGTTATACAGTGTTGACATAAAACTGCAATGTCCTAGGTGTTATAGATAAAGAGTAATTTAGTCAAAAATTATGAGGTGAAAATGCTAGCTGTCCAGGCACCCCCAACCAAGTGACAGAGATTTATAAGCACAAGGCAGATAGAACTGAGCTTTTTGATTAATTTTCTGACCTGCTGTTTCCACCTCAGTTTGTTATCAATTTGAATACCTACGAATTTCACATAATAAAGAAAGGTCTTTTAGTGTGTACTCATTGCTCACTACTTGTGGTACCCATAACTCATTTTGATTTACCAGGAACTACATACTATAAGTTTTTGTAAGACTTTAAGTAGTTGATCATCTTGTGGTGTTGCAGTTCTCCTTGTTATTTCTGTGCTTGCTACAAAATAGGAAGAGGAATTCTGCCTTATGCATGTGCTTTCCCATATGTTCTTGGCGAAGTGAATAGGCAGATTTCATAACCTCCGATTTTTCAAAACATAGCCAGAGTTTTCGCTGCCATTACGTCATGGCACCACAACATCAAAACTATGAGAAGTTGTAAATTGTGTAGCAGAATAACCACCAAAATAAATGTCCAATAGTATCATGTAACTTCCTGGCAGATTAAAACTGTGTCCCCAACTGAGACTCGAACTCGGGACCTTTGCCTTTCGCGGGCAAGTGCTCTACCATCTGAGCTACCGAAGCACGACTCACGCCCGGTACTCACAGCTTTACTTCTGCCAGTATCTCGTCTCCTACCTTCCAAACTTTACAGAAGTTCTCCTGCGAACCTGCGCAGGAGAACTTATGTAAAGTTTGGAAGGTAGGAGACGAGATACTGGCAGAAGTAAAGCTGTGAATACCGGGTGTGAGTCGTGCTTCGGTAGCTCAGATGGTAGAGCACTTGCCCGCGAAAGGCAAAGGTCCCGAGTTCGAGTCTCAGTCGGGCACACAGTTTTAATCTGCCAGGAAGTATCATGTAAGTTAGAAAATAAACATAACCCACTGAAGATAGCACCAAGTGCTGAAACATGTCTGGGTGAAACAAAACAGAAAAACAGGTGTCTTGCATAAGACGGAATTCCTCTTCCTATTTAAGTAGTTGACTGTGAACCATTTGTAAGCCCGTTCCAATATTCTTTCAGCTGTGATTCGGATTTGTTTGGGTCCCTTTATGTGTTAGAGGCCCTTTATCAGTATACTTTCAACATCAGCAAACACCACCGTTTTTGAAGAGCCCTCTAATGTCTTTTGTAAATCACGTATATATAGGAAAAGAACAATATTAGGCTAAGTACTGAACCTTGTGAGAGACCATCGTTAATGATTGTTTGATTTGATTTGATTTTGGCATGGAAGCTAAAACAGCTTTGGTCCAACCCGCCACTGCCCGCACTGAAACAGAGTTTATTGTGCAGTACCTCTCCCATTATATCTAGTAAAGCCAACCAATGCCCTTTACCAGTTCTTTGTTAGACACAATTTTTTCAGGTGTAGTTGTCCCGAAAATTCTGTCTCTCTTGCTCTCCAATGCTGAGCATTTGAAGATCAGGAGGTATGATGCAGTTTCTTCACTCCAGTCACAGATCCTACATTTAGGATCTCCTCCTGGTATACCCATTGTATGTAGGAGTTTTTTGAAATTCCCATGGCTGGTCATCAGTCCGACCATGAGTTTAATCTCTTGCCTGTTCAATCCCAGGATTACAAAGCTTCCTTTAAAACACGAATTTGGCATCATCACCTTACCATGGTTTTGTTTATACACATTGGTCCAGTATTTTGCGTGCTGTCTTCTAGGCCAGTTCCGTAGTTCTAATTTGATCATAGCCTTGGTGATTGTCAGGACAGGTTCTGGTCCAATGAATGGAGTCTTTGCCCCCATCCTGGCCAATCTGTTGGCTTGTTCATTGCCACCAATCCCAGAGTGGCCAGGGACCCACACTAAGTTTACCCTATTGCTTCCCCCTAGCTCCACCAAAGCCCTGTGACATTCTGCAACAATCTTAGATCTTGTTGCAGGAGCTGCCAGTGATTTCAGGGCTGCCTGGCTGTCCGAATAGATGTAGATGCTATGGTCCTTGTAGCACCTACACATTTTCTCCTCCACGCATGCCCTGGTTGCAGTAATTTCAACTTGGAATACCGAAGTCAGTTTTGCTAGAGAGATGATGCTCTCCAGTCTTGGCTGAACCCCGTACAGACCCACCCCAGCACCTTGATATGATTTTGACCAATTGGTGAACCAGACAATGTCCCCCGTATGGTGTCAAACTGTTTTTCCCACTGCTCCCTGCTCCCAATTATTATATTGTAAGGCATGTTGAAGCAGTTGGGAGTTATTATACAGTCGGCTGACATTTCCCCAGCCATTCCTATATTTACCTCACTCACTATTTTAATGTGTGATTCTGGATATCCCAATGAGATCCAGTTTTTACCAGTTTTGAGTCTGTATGCACCAGCTGCTGCCTTCATCTTGACCCAAAGGTGTAGTGGAGGCATATTCAGCACGGCTTCCATCCCAGCGATTGGTGTGTTGCTAATTCTGCCTGTTATGGCTAAGTAGTCTCAGTACCTTAGCAAGCTCCTTAGCTGCAACCTGCTGTTCTACCTTCTTCCACCACACTATGGTCCTGTAGGAGATCCTAGGTCTAACCACTGTGGTGTATATCCAGTGCATACCTCTGGGGCCTAGGCCCCAGTTTTTCCCACAAGCCCTTCTGGTGCTCACTAGAATACCCTTCACCTTGGAGCGGATGCTCTTAATGTGAGGAGTCCATGTTAGTTTCTCATCTGAGGTTACAGCTAGATATTTCACTATCCCCTTCACAGGTAGAGTTTCATTGAAAAGCTTTAGATTCCATCTTGAGTGTTGGATATGCTTCTTTGTGAATGGTACCACAACAGTCTTCTTAGGACTAACTCTCAGATCCTGTTTAATGCACTAGTTTTGCACAATGTCCACTGCATGCTGTGCCATATTCCTAACTGCGTCATTAAATTTGCCAAGTATTACTATGACAAGGTCATCTGTGTATCCTTGGCAAAAGCATTGTCTGGAAGTTAGTTCCTAAATGAGTTCGTTCACCACTAGATTCCACAATAAAGGGGACAAAACTCTTCCTTGTGGACAGCTTCTAGTGATGTCAGTGACCATCTTTTCATTCATCGTGGTGGCCTCTACCTTCCTTCCACTAAGTATGGCCCTAGTCCACCTACATACAGTGGCCTCTAGGTGATGCACCTCTGCTGCCCTAACCATGGAATCGAAGGTTGTGTTACTAAAAGCCCCCTCAATGTCCAGGAAGATGCAGAGGGCTATTTCTTGAAAGTGAAGTGCTTTCTCCACCCTCCCAACAAGCTGACGGAGAGCTGTCTCACATGATTTACCTGGTTGATATGCATGTCTGTTTGAATGTAGAGAAGCCCTAGTTAGCCTCCTCTCCCCAACATGTAATTTACCAGTTTTTCCAATGTTTTAAGAATGAAAGAGGGCAGACTGATTGGTCTCATATCCTTGGACTTGTTATGATCAACTCTCCCTGGCACTGGAATAAAGATAACCTTCACTGCCCTCCAGGTATTGGAAATGACTCCTGCTGCTAGGCTAACCCTGAATAACTACATAGGACTCTTATAAGATTCTCTCCTGCTTGTTGCAGGAGAGCTGGAAAGATTCCATCTGCGCCTGTTGACTTGAATGGTTGGAAGTTTCCCACCGCCCATTGGATTTTACTGAAGTCGAAACACTCCTTGGCTGATTCCCAGTCCTCTCTTTGAGTGCCTGAGAACCAGTGTCTCTCAGGGATCACATTCTGGTCTATGTTATCTGCCAGAGCATATTGAGGAAAGTGAGTTTTGAGGAGCAGTTCCAGTGTTTCATTTGCTGTCTTTGTATATTCCCCATCCTCCTTCCTCAACGTACCTCCTGGATTAGTTGGTACTCTAGTGAGGATTTTGTGAAGTCTAGCTTGAGCAACCATGCCATCCACTTCCTCACAGAATGCCTTCCAGGATGCCTCCTTTGCTTGTCTAATTGCAAGGTTGTAGTTGACAAGGGCCTCGTGATATGTTGCCCATTGTCCTTTACATCTCACAAGGTTAAACAGTTTTCGTACCTGTATTCTTTGCATTCCCAATTTATTGTTCCACCAAGGCACACTCTTGTTTGTGCACTTCTTGGTGATTGAGCAGTGGTCCTAGTATGAGGTCACTGTGGCAGAGGTTACAGCCTCTGCCACTTCCTCAAACTCTGCTGAATTCCTTATCAAGGTTTTCATCCCATGTGCCTCTCACCCCTTGGCACAGATCACATCACACCTAGGGTTGGGGAAGGGAATTGGGTAAGGACTAGGAGTGGATAAGAAAAACAGGACATTGTGGGACACTCCTAGCCTGACCCATCTTAGAGGCCTTTACGGCAGAAGGTCCTCTACCTTCAGCATAGGCCTCAGCTTCACGGGGATATGCAAGCCTCTCCACCTGCACGGGCATTTCTTCACTGAGGTGGTGTCCCACGGAGAGGATCTTTAATGATTCTCCACTCCAAATTTTATTTTAGTGCAGTGGTGTAATTTGTTAGTGTGACCTTCTGTTTTCTACACCAATGAGATTGACTACATACATGCAAAGAGAATGCCTTTCAAGCCATAATGTTGTAATTTCCCCAGTCAAATATTATGATCTAAATGGCCAATTAACTTAACCATGTAATTAAAACGGAGGCCACATTGACTTGATATCAGTGTTAATGCGCGATGAACAGGAACAAGAATGATGAAAAAGGGTGATTTTTTATTTATAATGTATCGCTGCTAGCTCTGAGCAAAAATAGGTTAACTGAGAACTGCTGTAGGAACACTTTCGTAGAATGTAAATATGTTTGGATTAAAGGAGACCACTCATCAAAAATCAGTGTTTAGTGGTTGTCAACACACACACACACACACACACACATACACTAGAATGTAAATATGTTTGGATTAAAGGAGACCACTCATCAAAAATCAGTGTTTAGTGGTTGTCAACACACACACACACACACACACACACACACACACACACAAAGATTTTTGGAGTAATCCTAGCCCAAGAAAGGATTACTCCAAAAGCTACCAAGTTTTCTTTTGTATCGTGTTTTTGTATCTACGATTTGATACTTCTGCTTTTTGGTGAGTGGTCTCCTTTTAATTGAGAACTCATTGAAAACATGTCTGCTGCACCTGAGTTCCAGAATGGAAGAAACAATGTAACACTATGGTGTCATTAATTTCCTTGTACACACATCCACAGCTGCAGGAAACCTTTTGAGACATTAAGCTATCTTCCCACCTTCAACTGTTCAGAACTTTAAAGTTAATGTTTATTTTATGATTTACTTGTAATTTAGTTTCAGTATATGTCTGTTATCGAGTACTTCAAAAATCAATTATCCTTCTACACTGCACAGCAACTGGAAATAAATAGTAGTGCTAACAAAAAAAGACATTATTGATCTATTTTTTTATTTACACTCCCATGTTATTCTAATGGCTATGAAGTGCAAATAGAGCTTTGATTTTTGAAGCACTTGATAATAGATGTTTGCTGAAATATGCCAATAGTGCAAAAATGTGATTTTGTTTAAGGCTAATGATAATTATAAGTGTAACCTATTAAATAACTCATTTTCATGGTTAACAACTTTACAGTGACCTTCACCAGTCCTACCATACTATATATAACATTGTGTGAGTAAGCAAATTTGAAACTGTCCTGAGACTTTCTGAGAATATTATGCCATTAAGAGTATTATATAATAAACCTTGTTATATTTATAATTTGCTTCTTGTTGGGGAGTCGTGATACAAGTCTGGAAGAGAGAAAAAGGAGAGAGGGAAAGAGGCCATCGCTTGCCTAAAAGTTCCTTATATCCATACGAGACTAGCATTGATGGTTTTCTCTTCTCTGTTTTGAAATGTTCAAAGTGCAAGTCTTCCCTCCAGTCCCTTCTTAATATGGCAAAAAGATTTATTGTGCAGTGTTTTGTGCGAAGTCCAGAATGCAAAAAGTGAAACAGTGATGTGGAGAAAAATAAGCAATTACAAAGTATGTGTTGAGTTGCTGTTAAGTACTTAATAGGTTGATGACAGGCAGCTCAGGTGTGACACACACACACACACACACACACACACACACACACACACACGATTGCCCTCATGACCATGTAAGAATGGTTATAGTTTTATTATAAAAATCTATGACAGGTTTTGGAATGAGCAAAGGTAACTGCTTGCTTCTACAGAATAGGTGTTGAGCAGTGGTTAGACATATACACAACCACCTGACCATAATAGCTCAGCTTATGAACTTGCATTCTTCTGTGACAAAATGGGCTGCAGTGCCAGGACATACACTATGTGATCAAAAGTATCCGGACACTCCCAAAAACATACATTTTTTTCATATAAGGTGCATTGTGCTGCTACCTACTGCCAGGTACTCAATATCAGCAACCTCATTAGTCATTAGACATCATGAGAGAGCAGAATGGGGCACTTCATGGAACTCATGGACTTCGAATGTGGTCAGGTGATTGGGTGTCACTTGTGTCATATGTATATATGTGAGATTTCCACACTCCTAAACATCCCTAGGTCCACTGTTTCTGATGTGATAGTGAAGTGGAAATGTTAAGAGACACATACAGCAGGAGAGGGTTGCAATGTGTAATAGGCAGACATCCATTCAGATCATCACACAGGAATTCCAAACTGCATCAGGATCCACTGCAAGTACTATGACAGTTAGGTGGGAAGTGATAAAACTTGGAATTCATGGTTGAGCGACTGCCCATAAGCCACATATCGCGCCAGTAAATGCCAAACGACGCCTCACTTGGTGTAAGGAGAGTAAATATTGGACGATTGAACAGTGGAGAAATGTTGTGTGGAGTGATGACTCATGGTACTAAATGTGGCAATCCAATGGCAGGGTGTGGGTATGGCGAATGCCCAGTGAATGTCATCTGCCATTGTGTGTAGAGCCGACAGTAAAATTCAGAGGGGGTGGTGTTATGGTGCATTCATGTTTTTCATGGAGGGGGCTTGCACCCTTTGTTGTTTTGCATGGCACTATCACAGCACAGGCCTACATTGATGTTTTAATCACTTTCTTGCTTCCCACTGTTGAAGAGCAGTTCGGGGATGGTGATCAAGCACCTGTTCATAATGCATGGCCTGTGGTGGAGTGGTTACATGACAATAACACCCCTGTAATGGACTGGCCTGCACAGAGTCCTGACCTGAATCCTACAGAATACCTTTGGGATGTTTTAAAACGCCAACTTCGTGCCAGGCCTCACCGACCGACATTAATACCTCTCCTCAGCGCAGCACTCTGTGAAGTATGGGCTGCCATTCCCCAAGAAACCATCCAGCACCTGATTGAACATGTGCCTGAGAGTGGAGGCTGTCATCAAGGCTAAGAGTGGGCCAACACCATATTGATTTCCAGCATTATTCATGTAGGGTGCCACGAACTTGTAAGTCATTTTCAGCCAGGTTTCCGAATGCTTTTGATCACATAGTGTATGGTATGCATCTTTACTCTCTGAAGAAGTGTGCAAGTTTGTAAACTGAGCTACTGCATTCAAATTCTTATTTACACAAGTATCCATTATGTAATGCTTCCAGTATACATTCTGTATTTTGAATTATCTACTTAATATCTAATGAAACTGGTGTGGAAGTTAAAATATTACTCAGCTCTGAAAGTATGGAAATTTTGTAGACAAGATAAAAGTCATTTGCCTGATTTTCACAATCTAAGGTTTACAAAAGGAACAGGCCAAGAAATTCTTCTGACAGCTTTGTTATTAATGTACAGTTCAGTGTATTGAAGGAACTTTTATTTCTGTCCATCTAATTATGACTTTAATTGATTCTTGGGATATAATGTCATGTGGTAACAATAATAAGTCTTACTTTTATCAGAAAATATCAATTGTAGTGGTCTAAAGAGCTGTTCACAGATAATCTTGTACAGCTACATCTATATGCACATTACAGTAAAACCTTGCATTAGAGGGGTTGTTATTGCCCTGGAACAAATACTGCAACTACATATTTCAGCGAAAAGTGACATTTTAACAGTTCCTGTTATCAGGTGTAATATATTTTGTGCCTGTTAATTAAACTGTAATAAACAACAAGTTTACTTTCTGTGATATATCTCCTCTTCCCTCCTTAACATCGCCCATTTAGTTATCTAATTTTTCGTACACGTATTTTCATTGTTTTCCGGTAACATAATTTTCTTTCTGGCACTAAAATCGATTTGTACCATGAGTGTAAAGTGCCTGACATGCTGTAGAATTGTTAGCTCCGGGGTCTGGTGTGATGGATGTAGTAACTTTTTTCATTGGGGCGATTGTAGTGGCGTGGGAATTGGGAAAATGAGCGAGACTCATCAGTGGTTCTGTAGGCTATGCAGTAGAGATAGAAAGCTTGTGGAACAGGAGGGGAAAATTGCTGCCCTTCAGGCTGAGTTAGATGAGGCTAGGCGAGAACTGGGCAGGTTAAGGGGGGAGAAGGGTAAACAGGGGTGGGAAGTGGCAACAGGCATAAGGAACAGGCCAAGAAATTCTTCTGACAGCTTTGTTATTAATGTACAAAATAGGTTTGACCTGTTGCCTCAGTCAGAAACTGATGAGCCTCTCACAGAAGTAGATGTAGACAGGGCTCAACAAACTTTCAGCAGCAAATTGAATAAGAATGTAGGGAAGTCTGCAAAGAGAAAGAAAGTCTTGTTACTAGGTAGTTCGCATGCTAGGGGTGTGGGCCAACTTCTGCAGGATGAATTAGGGTCAGAATACCAGGTCACAAGTTTTTTCAAACCTAGTGCTGGACTGGGGCAGCTTACAGAGGATTGAGGTTCACTATGTAGAGGCTTTACTAAGGAAGATACCGTGGTTATTGTGGGTGGACCGGGCAACAGTATTGACAGAGATCCGGCGGCACAGCATAGAGTGTGACCTGGCAAAGATTGCATCAACATCGAGTCATACCAGTGTTGGGTTTGTGTTGGTTCTGGAGTGCCACGACTGACCTCATTTGAGCTCTTCTGTCAGGAGTGTTAATTTGGAGTTGGAACGGCTATGTGGATCTGGTGCAGGGTCACACATTGGTGTGGTTCCTGTTGATTTACTCTGTAGGTGGGACTATACTAGACATGGCCTACACCTCAACAAGAAAGGGAAGGGTAAACTGGCTGGGCTAATAGCAGGAAATATAAAGGGGGGAAGAACTACATCTCATGGAGGAAACTCTTTTTTGGTGTAAGGTCAGTGTCCAGTGGGAAACTCAGCCAGGCAAGTACTAAAGATGTTAAAAAAGTTCAAGATACTCACAAAAGTAAAGTGAAAAATAATGTTAGCATATTTCATCAAAATATTGGGGGATTGAAGAATAAAATTGATGAGCTTCTGCTTTGTTTAGAAGATATAGAAACTGAGAATGTAATAGATGTACTATGCCTGTCTGAGCATCACATTTGTCACTGATATGCAAAAGGTTAGCATCAATGGGTACAAATTAGCTGCACATGTAAGTAGAGATAATATGATGAGAGGAGGAGTTGCCATGTATGTCAAAAGCTTCCACAGTGTAAAAAATTTGGAAACTAACAAATCTTATGTAGAGCAACATATGGAAGCATGTGCCACTGAACTAAAACTAAATGATGGCACTTTCATAATTGTAACAGTGTATAGGTCCCCCCTCAGGGAATTTCCAGCTATTTCTAGAAAACTAGGATGCTTTGTTGTGCTATCTGTCAGACAGGGGGAAGCAAATTATCATTTGTGGGGATTTCAATGTTGATTTCCTGAAATGGTGTAATAGGAAGAATGACCTTGTAGTATTACTCAGTTCTTTCAATTTGAGCTCCGTCATTGATTTTCCTACTCGGATAACAAAGAACAGCAGGACATTGATAGATAACTTTTTTATAGACCAAGATAAGTTTAAGGATATAAATGCTTATCCTATTGAGAATAGTCTTTCAGATCATGGTGCACAGCTTGTTACAGTACATGACATAGTTCCATGCAGTATATCAAATCAGAATTTCAAAGCAGTGCGTTCAATTAACAATATAAATATTGCAAACTTTAGGGAAAGCCTACAGCAGCTAGACTGGGATGAAGTGTATAAGGAACCCGATGCAAACTTGAAATATAACTTGTTTCACAATACATTTTTAAGGGTATTTGAAAATTGTTTTCCCAAGAAAATAGTTAAACATAATTCCAAGAAAACACATAAAAAACCTTGGCTAACTAAAGGAATAAGAATATCTTGCAACTGTAAAAGAGAACTGTATCTAACAGCAAGAGGGAGTACTGACCCCGAAATTGTTCAATATTATAAAAACTATTGTGCGGTACTAAGAAAAGTTATTAAAAAGTCCAGAAGCATGTGTATCATGTCTGAGATCACTAACTCTGATAATAAAATTAAAGCAATTTGGAATATTATTGAAAGGGAAACAGGGCAACCAAGAGCACAGAAAGACTTTAGTGCCATAAAACTGAATGACAAGTGTACTAACAAACAATCAGAAATTGAAAATATTTTCAATAAGCATTTTTTAAATGTTGTGGAGAAAATAGGATCTAGATCTTCACTATAAGAGGCAAGGCTACTAATAGAAGAGGCCATACCTGTGCAGTTTGAAGCAACTGTATTTCCACCAACCTCTCCCTCTGAAATCAGTAAAATAATAAACTCACTGAAAAGTAAAAGCTCTTACGGAATTGATGGCATTTCCAGCAAGGTACTTAAAGCTTGTTCCCCACAGATAAGTAGGATTCTCAGCCACGTATGTAATAGCTGTTTGGAGCAGGGTGTTTTCCCCGATAGACTGAAATATGCCATTGTAAAACCATTGCATAAAAAGGGGGATACGTCGGATGTCAACAAATACCGCCCAATCTCTCTTCTGACAGCCCTATCAAAAATTTTTGAGAAAGTAATGTATTCAAGAGTAGCCTCCCATATTTGTAAAAATAAAGTACTAACAAAATGTCAGTTCGGTTTTCAGAAAGGCTTTCCAACAGAAAATGCTATATACGCTTTCACTGATCAAATATTAAATGCTCTGAATAACCGGACATCACCCATTGGTATTTTTTGTGATCTCTCAAAGGCCTTTGATTGTGTAAATCATGGAATTCTTTTAGATAAGCTAAATCATTAAGGTTTGAGGGGGGGCAGTGCACAAATGGTTTAATTCATACTTAACTCGAAGAATGCAGTAAGTTGAAATAAGTGGTTCATGTAATGTTAAAACAACAGCTGATTCCTCAAACTGGGGGGCTATCAAGTACGGGGTCCCACAGGGTTCGGTCTTAGGTCCTTTACTGTTCTTGATATACATAATGACTTACCATTCCACATTGATGAAAATGCAAAGTTAGTTCATTTTGCTGATGATACAAGTATAGTAATAACATCCAAAAACCAAGAACTAAGTGATGTAATTGTAAATGATGTTTTTCACAAAATTATTAAGTGGTTCTCAGCAAACGGACTCTCTTTAAATTTTGATAAAACACAGTATATACAGTTCCATAGAGTAAATGGCACAACTCCAGTAATAAATATAGACTTTGAACAGAAGTCTGTAGCTAAGGTAAAATTTTCAAAATTTTTAGGTGTGTGCATTGAAGAGAGGTTAAACTGAAAGCAACACATTGATGGCCTGCTGAAATGTCTGAGTTCAGCTACGTATGCTATTAGGGTTATTGCAAATTTTGGTGATAAGAATCTCAGTAAATTGGCTTACTATGCCTACTTTCATTCACTGCTTTTGTATGGCATCATATTCTGGGGTAATTCATCGTTGAGTAGAAAAGTATTCATTGCTCAAAAACGTGTAACCAGAATAATTGCTGGAGCCCACCCACGGTCATCCCGCAGACATCTACTTAAGGATCTAGGGATCCTTATAGTATATATATTCACTTATGAAATTTGTTGTTAATAATCCAACCAAGTTCAAAAGTAATAGCAGTGTGCATAGCTATAACACCAGGAGAAAGGATGATCTTCACTATGCAGGGTTAAATCTGACTTTGGCACAGTAAGGGGTAAATCATGCTGCCACAAAAGTGTTTGGTCACCTACCAAACAGCATCCCCTGGCAGGTCAATAGACACACAAACATACACACAAAATTCAAGCTTTCGCAACCCATGGTTGCTTCGTCAGGAAAGAGGGAAGGAGAGGGAAAGATGAAAGGATATGGGTTTTAAGGGAGAGGGTAAGGAGTCATTCCGATCCCGGAATTGGAAAGACTTACCTTAGGGAGGTAAGCCTTTCTGTTCCCGGGATTAGAATGACTCCTTACCCTCTCCCTTAAAACCCACATCCTTTCATCTTTCCCTCTCCTTCCCTCTTTCCTGACGAAACAACCGTGGGTTGGGAAAGCTTGAATTTTGTGTGTATGTTTGTGTTTGTTTGTGTGTCTATCGACCTGCCAGTGCTTTCGTTTGGTAAGTCACATCATCTTTGTTTTTCAATGTATTGTCTGATCCTTTTTGTCTGTGGGTTAGAGTTATCTCATATTTCCTCCATCCAATATATGTATCATTATAAAAGTTAAAGTATCTGTTTAATATTGGTTGCTGTTTGAGAATGTATATTTTTTTATCAAAATTAAATCAGCCACAGAGAGGTTTGTGTTCAATTATCACTTAATAAATGCATGTAATCTTGATTTTGGTACATTAACCCTATTATATATGGGAAGGAAACTGAATTTAATTAGGAATGAAATAATTACAGTTAATAGTTAACTACATTTTTGAAACTTGTTTTAGTTTAAAATCTATAGTTGACTCAGACCAGCAAGGAGGCAGTATTTTTCCCACTGGCACTTTTCATCATGAGAAAATATAACAATAATACTTTTTTTAAAAATTATTTATTCATAAAGTGACAGAAACAGCTGTAAATAACACACTGTTGAGTAAAAACAAATTATTTCTCATGAAACTGGCAGAAACATGGACCCACACACAGTGGGATTTTACAAGCTATGCTCATATGCTGAGTTCACTTTTCCATCTGCTTACTGCTGCAAGTGCTTCCCAAAATAGGATGATGGTTTCCTACCTGTGACAGCCTTCTGTATACAGGAACTACTCCCTTTTTTGCAGGGTATGAAGACTTTTGCCTTGACATTCCCTATTAGAATATCCAGCAACGAGCTGTCATGCTAATTTGAGACCTGATCCTGGTTTGATATGGAGCACTTGTTAATCTTCCACAACAAAAAGCTGTTCACTATAGTGGGATCAATCAGAAATAAAGAATTCTACTCCACCATTTGATAGAACATCTATCTAGGGCATAACTTCCTCTCAGTTAATCAAATCTGTCAACTCCACCCATGACCTCATTATAGTCAGTCACAGCTAAGGGACAGAATACACGTGACTGTCCCATCTTTATTCTTGCTAGTGACTGTTGCTGTCTCTCGTGAATCACGAAATGTAGACAGCCATGTGACAGCGTTCTTGTCCATCCACTTCACAACTGAGATGATGCCTTTTATTTGAAACTGTTATCTGTCATCACAGGAGGGAAACCTTTTGAGATTCACTCTGACATTTCCACAGGAGTAAACACCTTTTTTCAGTAAGACAGATATCTGCCTTGGTGATGCAGTAAAGCTGTCAAACGCCAGAAGTACAGCCTTCTGATGCACATATTCTGTTAGTTTTAGGGCTACTCTTTCTCCTAGTGTGTAAACATCATTGTTTTCTGTTGATTTTCCAGTACAGGTAACAAAATTCAGTACGTATCTTGTCTCTGCATCGCATAAACACCACACTTTATATCCCTCTTGACGGGTTTTACGGGCACATATTGCTTCATATTAGAGCAGCCCTTGAAAGCAATCATGTTCTCATCAACAGATAGGACAGGGGAGTGGCCATAATTTGCTTTGAAATTCTCTAAAAGTTTTGTTAGAAGAGGCTGCAGTTTGTGTAGCTTGTCGCACTTGAGGTGCCTTCGAGATCTCTGATCCTCGTTTATCTTCGCAATTGATGTTCTCAACATTCTTTTTCAAATATCTTGCTGCTCGTTACTACTACTATTACTACGACTACTACAGCATCAACTTTTAAACTTGTATCTGAACTCCTAGAATTCAACAATGCTGGAAGTTCATGAATGCCCATAATAATAAGGCATCCAACAAATACCTTTATCTCCCTAATGTTTGTAGTACTCCATCCTTCTGTTGTACCAACATTCTCCCAATACAAAGCTCTATTTTGAGTAGCATATCTATTTGTTTCAGTTACGATTACGCTGAAAATATCGCCATCAATAAGTTTTGAAAAGTAGCATAGTTAATTGTCAATGTTTTTGAAGACACATTTTGAAACAGCACTTTTTACTGAATGTCACTTGCCCCTTCACTGATAAGATGTGAACAGTCATCACCTCACTCTTTGTCGCTATGTTGTTCTGAGTCATGTTGAGTCCCTGTATCATATGGAGCTATCTGAAAATAAGCTCCCTCAGCCAGGTCCTCCACACATTCATCATGCACATAAACACATGTTATGCACAACTCTAATGATGTGACATGAAATGATTCATCCAAGCTATTCAAATCACCTCTGGATTCAAAGGCATATTCCACTTCAAAATCACTGTCATTCTCAGGCAAAGAAAACAGAATATTCAGCACCTCTTCCACATGCTTTGGGTTACTCATATATAGTTTCTCAGACATCTGTAAAGATAGTATTATGTTCAGGTAGTATGTAACTGCATTATTGAAATATATCACCTACATTTGAAATAAATTGCTACAGAAGCACTCATCTGTAAGTAATACCTCACTGAGAACATACTTACCAGTGTGAATTTGCTTTTGAATTTAGCTCATGAAAAAATTAGATCACAATTATTGCGAGAAATAAATCTGGCTGACAGGATTATGACAAAGTCAGTGGAAAGCATGCTACCCACCAAAAGACACTGTCACAATTTTTGGAACAGCATCACAATACACAGTAATCAGTTATAAATATCAAAGAAATATATTACGAGGTTTTCACAATGAATATATTGTTAAAACTTAGCTTTAACATGAAATATAATGAAAAAACTAACTTTTCTGACAAAACAGTGCCACAGGCAAGTCACCATAACATGTTGTACACTACACAACTCCACAACAATAAGAACCATTGGTGAGAAACAGAAAACGGCTGCTGGCAATAAATTCATAAGGGAGTCCCACACATGGCAGCATGTCACGGTACTGGCAAATGTGTGCCACACAGAACCTTTTTCATTATTTTGAATCTGGGAAGGGTATTTCACACAGTACCTCCGAGGTAGCAATGAAGTGGGAATTTTTCCTTATGACCATTTCATAAGTGTACCATGAATATCAGGAATCCAATAAAACGCCAGTCTCCGACATTTCTCCAGCCGGATAAGATCCTGCAAGAATGGGATGAACAATTACTGAAAAAAATTGTTCAATCTGATAGAAGTGCAACCCTTCCAAATATTGCCACAGGTTTCAATGCTGCGCCATCAACAAGTGTCAGTGTGTGAACCATTCAACGAAACATCATCGATATGGACTTTCGAAGCCAAAGGTCCACTCGCGTACTCATGATGACTGTATGACACAAAGCTTTACACCTGGCCTGGGCCCATGATCACTGACATTGGACTTTTGATTACTGGAAAAATGTTGCCTGGTCAAACGAGCCTCGTTTCAAATTGTATAGACATCTACGGGTATGGAGACAACTTCAGGAATCCTTGGACCCTGAAGTCTGCAGGGGCTGTTCAAGCTGGTGGAGGCTCTGTAATGGTGTGGGGTGTGTGCAGTAATATTGGATCCCTGATATGTCTAGGTACAACTCTGACAGGTGACACGTACCTAAGCATCCTGTCTGATCACCTGCATCCATTCATGTCCATTGTGCGTTCCGATGGACTTGGGCAATTTCAGCAGGAAAATGCATAACTCCACATGTCCATAATTGCTCCAGGAACACCCTTTTGAGTTTAGACACTCCGCTGGCCACCAAACTCCCCAGACATGAACATTGTTCTGGCGTAACCACAAACGTCAGAACAAAGACGAGGAACACAAGACCAGAGAAGGAAGTGAAACGACGTCAACTATGGTGTGCAGAATAGGACCGCACCACTATGGGAGCATCCTCAAGCCAAAGTGAATATAAGTGCCACAATTCTTGTTCCATCCAACGAAACTGGTTCCTGGATGAATTGCCCAAAAATTGCAAAGATGGGCTATGTTGTTGTCTCAGTACCATTACAAAATTGTGTATCACCTGACAGCTCAACATGGTAATGCAGATGCACTTTTACATCTTATGATTGGCCCTGATACAGACTTTGACACTTCTGCTGCATCTTGTTGCTACATTGATGCTCAGGATTATGAATTGCTTCAATCTTTTCCATTGAACTATAGAAAATTGCACAGGCCTCAGAAACTGATAGTGACTTGAAAATTTTGCTCAAGAACATTCGCACATCTTGGCCTCATTCCTTGCATAGCAGAAAGAACTCTGTAGTTCACAGATAATTTGCACATCAGCTTAGTTTCACTGTACAGAAAGGTGTAATTCTTGTTCAAAATGACAGTGGACGTCACATGTGTTGATCCCTAAAGTTTTGCAAAGAGAAGTGTTGCAGTTACTTCACAAAGGACGCTGAGGGACTGTTCGTACGAAACAGTTAGTGCATCGACACTATACGTGGCAGGGCATGGACACCCAAAATAGAACAGATAACATCACAGTGTCACGCATGTGTGGAAAATCAGTCCGCTCCACCACAAAAATTCTCTGCTTTGCCTAAGTCGCAATTGCCATGGCAACATGTGCACAAAGACTTTGCAGGACCTTTTTGGAACACTCGCTAGTTGATTGTGGTTGACCCATATGGAAAGTTTCATTTTGTTGTGCTAATGAACTTGACAATGTCACATAGCACAATTGAAGTGTTATGATCGATATCTTGCCTCTAAGATTTACCTGAAGTAATAGTGTCAGACAATGGACCTCAGTTCACATCAAATGAATTTGGAACATTCTATGAACGCAGTGGCAAAGCATCTAACTAGTGCACTGTTCCATCCACAGTCAAACAGCAAAATGGAACATTTTGTCAGAACCTTTAAGCAGCAGATGGACAAACTTCACTCCGCACACACCAGGGATCAAGCATTGGAACTGTTTCTCTCCTCATATCATTTGCACCCACGAGATGGTCCATTGCCAGTGGAATTGCTTCACGGCTGCTGCCATCGGACACTGCTCCACCCACCTCAGCACCCGATGCCAAAGGAAGGCCGAAAATATTGCTTCACATTGAATGATATTGTCTTCATGTCCAGATGGTTTGCAGTGCCACCTTCAAAATCACCTTCACCTCTGACATGTACTCAATGATCTTTCAGTCTCATTTCCCCCAGATTCACGGGTCCAGAGGGCAGCGCAGCCACAGCAACCACCAGAGGGTGCAATCACGACACCATGGGATGACCTGATGGAGGTGGAGCCTTCGCCCCCTCCTCCTCCTCTCGTCCTGCCCACACCACAACAGACGCCACCTTCTTCATCTGGTTCATGGCAGCAGGAGGTGGATGCGTACCCTTCTGGCCATTTTCTGAGGGACATTTCCGCTAGAGTGCAGGCGTGGTACATCCGTAAGCTTGACATCCCCAAAGCCACAGCTTCTGGCCCGACATTGCACCCACACCCCTGCATCCCCGCCGTGATCGTACCACCTACACGACAATGGTCTGTCATTTTTGGGGGGGTGGGTGGGGAGGGGGGGGAGGGAATGTTGTGGCATAACCACAAGAGCCCCAATGAAGATGAAGAGTGCAAGACCAAAGAAAGTGGCGATACGATGTCAGCCAATGGTGCACAGAATAGGACCCCACCATGATAGGATCGCCCTCAAGCCGAAGTGAATATAAACACCGCTTCTGTCAGCCTCTGCCACTCAAATTGGCTGAGTATATGGACATTAGTGGACAGTATTAGTGCTGCCTAGCAGGAAGTGCTACAATATCAGATTGTAGAGATCCACATCCATTGCTTGTTTGAACATTGTGTATAGCCAGGACTCAGATTTATGTTGCACATTGCCCATCACACACGACACCTTTGTACATTAAAGTTAAGTATTGTCAATCTGTTTTATAGAAATAAAACTACTAATGTTATTTGCTTGAATTGTTGTATAGCATTTTGAGAACACAGCATCCCTTAGGTACTCTATACAAGACGAATGGGCAAGACTCAACAACTGGTGATGAGAATCCTCCAAACCCCATGCCTGATGGCCCCAGACTTTGTTGTGTTTTCTGCTGGCGCCTTAATTCTCTCTTGTCTTTACTTTAGAGGGGTGCTTCATTGCTTTAACAGTTTCTTGTCAATTTTTGCTAATTTATGTTTTCAGGTGGGAGTTGCATAAAATTTCTTTGTACATATTTTTGTCTGTTTATTGAATTTGTGCAATCCAACATAACCCCCCCCCCCCATGTCCCGCCCCCTCTGCAGGAGCCACAGCTGCAATAGTTAGATGCCACACAGCTAATGCGAATGTTTCAGTTTCAGACGCAACAAATATCTACACTACTCGACATGGTGCAGCAGCTACTTGCCAATGCTGCACACCCGACTGAACAAGCACCTCCTACAACAGCTGCTATACCACCTTTTTGACAGTTTAGTGAACAAGATGAGAAATGGCTCGAGTGGCTGCACCAGTTTGATGCCCATATGCTAGCTCACAATGCCCCAGGTACTGTAAAACTTCCATATCTATTATCAACAGTAAGAAGTGCAGTGTTCAGATTAATTCAATAACTCTTTCCTAATGCCACTCTGAGTGAACTTGCTTATGACACAGTGGTAGACACACTAACAAACTATTATTAACAACAAGTGAATGTGGTTGCAGCTAGGTATCAATTCTTTAATCGCAAAAAATTATAAGAAGAACCGGATCACGAGTGGGTAACAGATTTGCAGTGTATGACAAGGAAATGCAATTTCAAATGTGCTTCTGGTGCTTTATATTCTGATGTAATGTTGTGTGATGCGATAGTGTACAATGTACCTGATGTCAAACTCAGAGATCAGATTTTGAAACAGTCTGATCCATCATTTCAGCAGGTAGCGCAAATACTATATCAGTAAGATTCCTGTGCCTTGTTGCCTCATACATTTGAGCAGCCACCTGTTTGTTGGGTTGAGTCCCTCGCTTGCAACCGCCCCATTCCCCACCAGCGGCTTGTGCTAGCCAAGCCGAGTAAACAATGTTGCATGCCATGTAAGCATTCGCTAAACAGGTGGCTACACAAGTGAACACAATTAAGTTTTGCCGCAAGTGTTATTCATGACGCAAATGCCAAAACTTCCTCTCCCAACAAACTCAGTGTTACGATTGTGGTAGGAAAGGACATGTACAATCTGTATGTTTGCAATGGAACAAACATAGGAATTTGGCCCACTCACAAAAATCTTGTCACAAGGCCTATGTCATTAATGCAGTAGATTAAAAGTTTTCAACAGGAAAGCATGCAGTTTCTACAGTGATATGCCAGTGAAACAAACTTTTTCTTCATTTACTTATTTGTGGGAAGCATGTGAAATTTCAGTTGGACATGGGTGCCTCTGTCACATTGCTAAACCATCACACATACGAACTGTTCGTCTCCCCACGCCTGTCTAAAACTAGCATCCAACTGACGGCTTATAATGTACAAGACATCCCGTTCTTGGAACATGTACTGTGCCTGCTATGTATTGCTTGCATACACGAACAGTGACTTTTACAGTGCTACAAACATTTGAGTGTGAGAACATATTTGGCCTTGATTCTTTTGATTTGTTTGGCTTTAACATTCAGGACAATGTGTTGTCAGTGTCTGCATTCAATGCAAACGCCAGTGTAGCTAGCTTGCTAAAAGAATTCCTGGAACTCTTTTTCTGAAGATTTAGGCAAAGCTAACAATTTTGTTGTACATATTACTCTGAAAGACAATGCTCAGCCGAAATTTTTCTGGGCCAGAACTGTTCCCATTGCATTATGTGACAAAGTCGCTGCTGAACTTACAGAATTGCAAGATAGCAGAGCTATTGTGCCCATGCAAGTTAGTCAATGGGCAAGTCCACTAGTTTTGTTCCCAAACCTTCATGTCGTATTCACCTCTGTGTTGACTTTTAAGTCTACAGTCAACCCACAAACTGTCATTGATACTTATCCATTGCCATGCCCAGAAGATCTCATGGACAAATTAGGTGCGGGAAGCTATTTTTCAAAAACTGACTTGTGCGACGGATATCTTCAAATAAAGCTCTATGAAGAACCTCAAAAAGTGTGTGTAGTTAATACTTATTTGGGCTTGTTTGAATATTTGTATTTGCCTTTTGGCAATGCTTCTGCACCCACCATTTTTCAATGGTATTTGGTACAGCTGACTGCACAAGTGCCAAACTGTTCAAACTCTTTGACTCTATTGTAATAGCAGGTTGTACACCTGAAGAACATATTGCCAATTTACGTGCTTTGTTTCATGTGTTATCTGATGCAGGACTAAAGTGTAGACTGGACAAGTGTGGTTTTTTTAAGCCTGAGTTGCAGTATTTGGTCATGTCATAAACATTCAAGGTGTATATCCTCTTGAGTTGCACTTGTTAGCCGCATGAGATTTGCCAGTTTCTCTCAATATCCCAGGATTGTAGTCAGTTTTAGGGAAAATGAACTATTATATTCGGTTCTTACAGAATGCTGCAGCTCTCTCAGAATGAAATGATAATTAACTCAAGACCCTGAGCTGTCGACAGACATTGATATACATCAACAGGGACAGTTGAAAATGTGAACCCGACCGGGACTCTAACCCAGGATCACCTGCTTGCATGGCAGACACACTATCCATCTGAGCCACTGATGGCACAGGGGATAGTGCAACTGCAGGGATTTACCCCTTGTATGCTCCCCATGAGACCCACATCCTCAACTTAATGTCCACATTACATTTGTAGTGACCCTGCCCATTACACTCATTACTCGCAGCAGACAATCTTACCGACTCCCGTAAGAGTTCGTGCAATGTGTGTGCATCCAACACAGATGAAGAAGGTCAATGGCCTGTTAGCCTTAACTAAATGCAGCTCTCTTAGAATGAAATGATAATTAAATCAAGACCCCAAGCTGACGACAGGCGCTGATATACATCAACACATATGTAGTGTGTGGACATTAAGTTGAGAGTGTGGGTCTCACGGGGAGCATGCAAGGGGTAAATCCCTGCAGTCGCACTATCCTCTGTGCCCTTGGTGGCTCAGATGGATAGAGCATCTGCCATATAAGCAGGAGATCCTGGCTTCGAGTCCCAGTCAGGGCACACATTTTCAACTGTCCCCATTGATGTATATCAATGCCTGTCGACAGCTTAGGGTCTTGATTTAATTATCATTTCAGTTGTATTGCAAGTTGACACTTTCTTGTATGGCATCGGTGCAGTGCTTTTGCAAAGCAGTGGTGATAAGGACATGCCTATTGCTTCGCATCAAAAGTGTTGTCCAAAGCTCAGAGTAACTATTCACAAATTTAAAAAGAGGTATTGGCTATAGTGTATGGTGTCACCAAATTTCACCATTATTTGTATGGAAGAAAATTCTACTTGGTAATGGATCACAAGCCTTTGCAGTCCCTGTTTCAACCAACGAAACTGGTTCCTAGACGAACAGCCCAAAAATTGCAAAGATGGGCTTTGTTGTTGTCTCAGTACCAGTACATGATTGTGTATCATCTGACAGCTCAACATGGTAATGCAGATACACTTTTACATCTTATGATTGGCCCTGATAGAGACTTTGACACTTCTGATGCATCTTGTTGATACATTGATGCTCAGGATTATGAATTGCTTCAATCTTTTCCATTGAACTATAGAAAATTGCACAGGCCTCAGAAACTGATAGTGACTTGAAAATTTTGCTCAAGAACATTCGCACATCTTGGCCTCATTCCTTGCATAGCAGAAAGAACTCTGTAGTTCACAGATAATTTGCACATCAGCTTAGCTTTGCTGTACAGAAAGGTGTAATTCTTGTTCAAAATGACAGTGGACGTCACATGTGTTGATCCCTAAAGTTTTGCAAAGAGAAGTGTTGCAGTTACTTCACAAAGGACGCTGAGGGACTGTTCGTACGAAACAGTTAGTGCATCGACACTATACGTGGCAGGGCATGGACACCCAAAATAGAACAGATAACATCACAGTGTCACGCATGTGTGGAAAATCAGTCTGCTCCACCACAAAAATTCTCTGCTTTGCCTAAGTCGCAATTGCCATGGCGACATGTGCACAAAGACTTTGCAGGACCTTTTTGGAACACTCGCTAGTTGATTGTGGTTGACCCATATGGAAAGTTTCATTTTGTTGTGCTAATGAACTTGACAATGTCACATAGCACAATTGAGGTGTTATGATCGATATCTTGCCTCTAAGATTTACCTGAAGTAATAGTGTCAGACAATGGACCTCAGTTCACATCAAATGAATTTGGAACATTCTATGAACGCAGTGGCAAAGCATCTAACTAGTGCACTGTTCCATCCACAGTCAAACAGCAAAATGGAACATTTTGTCAGAACCTTTAAGCAGCAGATGGACAAACTTCACTCCACACACACCAGGGATCAAGCATTGGAACTGTTTCTCTCCTCATATCATTCACACCCTTGAGATGGACTATCGCCGGTGGAATTGCTTCATGGCCGCCACCATCGGACACTGCTCCACCCACCTCAGCACCCGATGTCAAAGGAAGGCTGCAAGTATTGCTTTGCGCCGCATTATATTGTCTTTTACAGGGTTTTTAGTGGCAGCAGGTGGTGTGTGCAAGGTGAGGTCATCCATGGACTTGGCACTTGCATGTATCTTCTTTTAGGTCCAGATGGTTTGCAGTGTCGCCATCAAAATCACCATCACCTCTGACATGTACACAATGATCTTTCAGTCTCTCTTCCCCCAGATTCACAGGTCCAGAGGGCAGCGCAGCCACAGCAGCCACCAAAGGGTGCCATCACGACACCATGGTATGACCCCATGGAGATGGAGCATTCACCCCCTCCACCTCGTTTCGTCATACCGATGGAGATGGAGCCACGCACACCGCAGCAGTCGCCACCTTCCTCATCTGGTTCATGGCCAATGGTGCACGGAATGGGACCGCACCACGACAGGAGTGGCCTCAAGCCAAAGTGAATATAAGCGCTGTTCCTGCCAGCCTCTACCACTCGGATCGGCTGATTATGTGGACATTAGTGGACAGAATTAGTGCAGCCTAGCAGAGAGTGCTACGATATCAGATTGTTGTGATCCATATCCATTGGTTGTTTGAACATTGTGTAAAGCCAGGACTCGGATTGATATTGCGTGTCGCCCATCACTCGCCACAACTTTGTATATTAAAGTTAAGTATTGTCAATCTGCTTTATAGAAGTAAAACTACTAACGTTATTTGCTTGAATTGTTGTATAGCATTCCGAGAATCCAGCATCCCCTAGGCACCCTATACAAGACGAGCGAGCAAGAGCCAACACACATCAAAAAAATGGTTCAAATGGCTCTGAGCACTATGGGACTTAACATCTGAGGTCATCAGTCCCCTAGAACTTAGAACTACTTAAACCTAACTAACCTAAGGACATCACACACACCCATGCCCGAGGCAGGATTCGAACCTGCGACTGTAGCAGTTGCACGGTTCCGGACTGAAGCGCCTAGAACCGCATGGCCACACCGGCCGGCCAACACACATCATTGAGCATATCTGGGATGCCTTGCAACATGCTGTTCAGGAGAGATCTCCATCCCCTCGTACTCTTATGGATTTATGGACAGCACTGCAGGATTCATAGTGTCATTTCCCTCCTGCATTACTTCAGACATTAGTCAAGTCCATGTCTCGTGGTGTTGCAGCACTTCTGCATGCTCGCGGGGGCCCTGCACGATATTAGGCAGGTGTACCAGTTTCTTTGCCTCTTCAGTGTAATTTGTAATATACTTTCAGTACACACCAGTGTGCAGATCATAGAAATCACAAGAGAGATAAGGGACCAGAACTGTAAAATAAATCAGGATGTGTAGACTGAGACTGATAACTTCCAATAGTAACATTTTGAGCTAGGTGAGTATCGCTGTTCTAAAAAGAAACAGTATGTGATGTTAATGAACAATTACTTTAAGAAATATATCTTAGTAATATTAATTAAATTAACTAATACATTTTAATGCTGTTTATTTCTATTAGGTAGATTTTTTTTATTGGAACCAAGACTTGTCCAGCCCAATTCTCTCATTTAAGTGTGGTGTCAGGTAGACTCAGGTTGGCAGATTTTGAATATTTCTCAGGTATTCAGCAAGGTGACATCATCGAGAAGGTATCTTCTGAATGACACCACCCAGTTGAATACCTGAGAAACATTAAGAATTTTCATATGGAGGGAAAACATAAAATCACACAAGATTCACAGATGTGCACTTATGGATTGCCTTTTATCAAAATACTGATTTCAGCAATATGTAATGAGTAACTAAACTGTGTGTTATTTGTAAGCAGATATTTTTGATCTTTTGTCACTGGAATGTTTGTTTCTTCTATATTCAAACAGCCATGTTTGTGATATTTCACACTGAAAACAAAGTGTTAAGTATTTTCCAAATATTATACAGTTTTTCATGTAAATATAACTTCAATCTGATCATTGATATGGATGATTTCAGCTAATGATTACATTGTTCGTAATCCAGATTTTAAAAAATTAATTGAAATTTGTGTGTGGTGGAGGGGGAGGGGGGGGGGGAGGCTCACATACACACAGTTTAGACTAGAAACTACAGATATGAAATTATAAATTCCAATCACACATGTGAATGTGGATCTTGAAGCTATAATTACGTGAAAAATGTATAATTTTTGTTCAGTAGTTAACATGTTTTACGTCACTGTGAAATATTAGTCATGGTCCTTTGGACATAAAAATAACAAACAGTTCAGCAGGAAATTAGTTACACACATGTATAAAGGCACCAACTGTTCAAAATTCTTATAAGGTGCAGAAGAAGTTAACACTAGAACAGTGAAAAGGAGTCAAAAGACATCTTCAACTTTTAGTTCTGAAATAATGAAATCAGTTTTTAATATCTTTCCACCAAACTTCTTGTCTTTTCCTCATGTTTAGTACTTTTCACAGTAGTGTACTACAGTTTTCTGCAGTTTCACAATTTCATTAAAATTTTATGAAGTATATCTAGACCAGTGGGGCAGATTAATTGACCTCTTGCATAACTTCTTTCTGGAATATTCATGTTTTCATTTTTAGTCAACATTCACTGCCTTCAATGATGATGCGTGCACTGACAGAAATGCTTCGACAATGGATATTGCATCTCAACTTTTCAGCCATATTTTGTGTGTAGCTGTTGTTACTCACCCCATCTGTGAGTGTTTTTATCCATAAAAGGTGTTCTCAATTATATTGCATCAGCATGGTTTTACTAGAGAAGAGATATTACATGTTATGGATAACTCTGGTGTTTAATCATAAAGTGGCTTATTGGATTCAGATGACAACAGGCAATGAAGATTGGGGGTGTTACTGTCAGTGGATGACTCCAGATGTCAGTTCTTTTCACAACAGTCTGAGAAGTAAAGTGGTGCAACATGAAGATGGCAGCTAGAGGCAGAATGGATGGTCACTAATGTGCCGTCACCTGGAAGAAGGGATGCTTTGAACATCCTAAAGGAGAGAGAATGAGCCACTGCATATGCCTACCACCAAGTGGATGACTCCATCATCAATGTCTTCCGACATCTTTTTGATTAATAGATGCTGCATATAATATAAGACTCACACAATCAGATTCTTGGAATGAAATTAAGATTCATTGCAGTGGCAGACCTTATCACAATGAAGAATATAGAATGGCTGGAGAAACTGGACACAGTGATCATTATGAGTATGCAAGAGATGCTTCTTGTGCTTTTGTTTGGGTTCTTGGGCGGCCTAATTTTATCAGGGATAAAATGACAACAGGAAGATTATGCCAAAGTAACAGATTCCTTTTGTTTGATGATGTCATCCCAGTTTCAGTGCTTTCTTGCTGGAAAGTTTGCTTATATTTGTAAATTATGGAATAAGTTTATGCAACACTGCCTCAGCTATTACCGCCTTCATGAAACTATTACAGATTATGAACAGTTACTTCTAAGCAAAGCGGGTTTACCCAGTTTATACCAAGCAAACCTGAAAAATATGGACTCAAATTATAGACAGTTGCATATGTGGCATCCAAGTACATTGGTATATTAGGTTAATAGGAGGCATATGCAAAGGAATTTGAAACTGAAAAGTAATGGCAGAAACAGTTTCACATAAAAAATGTGAATGTAATATAATCTGTAAATTTTCTTTAATTTATGCATACTCTCTTGTTCGGATAATATTCTTTTCTAATGTCCAACTTCTAAAACTTCTTGTATGCCATATAGACATCATCATAGAAAGTGCCCTTTTAATTTATTTGTTTTACATTATTTTTGTATTATACAGTAATTTATTGTATAGAATGTATGGTATCAAGGGCTGTCAATACCATGTTGTGCACTCGATGCCAAGAAGTTGGTAGTAAACCATGTGACTGCACTACCAATCTGCAGCCAACTATGAGAGACACTGCTTTAAGCGAGTCTCTATCAATTAATCGAGTTCTGCCTGTGTACTCAAATAATTATAAATAGCCTCTGTTGTTATTTTGTATGATGAATTGTCTGTCTCAAGGACACACATTAGGTTGTATTCTGGACTTGCTGTTACTCAAGTTAAGTAAAAAGGATGGATTGGATTGTTTGGGGTAAGAGACCAAACAGCTAGGTCATCGGTCTCATCGGATTAGGGAAGGACGGGGAAGTTAATCGGCCAGGATTAGAGAAGGATGGGGAAGGAAATTGGCCATGTCCTTTCAAAGGAACCATCCTGGCATTTGCATGGAGCAATTTAGGGAAATCAAGGAAAAGCTAAATCCGGATGGCCAGATGTGGGATTGAACCGTCGTCTTCCCGAATGCGAGTCCAGTGTGCTAACCACTGCGCCACCTCGCTCGGTTGTTACTTACATTACATGTTCATCTCATTATTTTGCTCTCTGTCGAAAAACCCACCAGCTCCTTGGCATCTACCACCTGGCTGACCAAACAGACTGCATCTAGAATTTGTGGGATCATTTACATTTAATTTAAGATGGACAATGATTGCCCAATTTGTAGCATTCCACCAACTACACAAGCTCCCTAGTAATTACCTAATGACATCACATCAGAAAATAAGTTAGCATATGTTAGTTCTGAGATAAGAGCAAGTGGGACTTTGTGTGGTTAGGAGAGTGCAGATCTTTGGTTAACAATTTGAATCATATGGATGATAGCAAAAACTGTTTAAAAATCTCAGTTGTTGTGTGAGTTGTGTGCTAACTATGTGGATGGCATTTGAAATGAAATAGTTGGTAGCTAATAACCTCTGGGGCACCTACCATACTCTCTTTGCATTAAACTGGCTAACTTTTCTTTCAAGCTGCACATCAGATGTGTAACCATCTAGTTGACATAACAAGCCTATTTAACAATTGATTTCTAAATGTAACTGAGAAACATACAACAATCATTATACAAGTAGTCAGTCAAGATGAAATCACTCCAATTTCTTTCAGTGAAATTAGGAGAATGATTAACTTTCTTAAAAGAATAAATTCTGATGTGTTGGTAACATTTTCAGGAAAATATTAAACTATGTTCTTCTGATATAGCTATGGTACTCAGTCAAATACCTAACGCACCACTTTCACAAGGAATCTTTCCAGACAGACTAAAGTCTGTCACTGTTAGACCACTCTTTAAGAAAGGTAGCAAGATATTAATAAATATTCGCCCATTTCACTATAAACTTCCCTCTCAAGAGTTATGGAAAAGGTATCTAAGAATGATTGAGTACATTTGCAAATATAACAATTTGGGTCAGTCACAATTTGGATTCCAGAAGGACCTCTCCACTGAACTTGTCATCTATCATTTCAATGACTGTGTATTAAATTTTCTGAGTGATTTTACTTACCAAGATTTTATTTTTTTGTGGTCTACCTAACGAATATGTCTATTCAAATGGCAACTTTTTTTGGAAAAGTATAAAGTTTATTCCTTTTGAGGTATAATGAGTAAGTGATTCATTTCATATTTAACTGATAGGAAGCAAAGGGTCATGTTAAATAGATCATGCAGGTCTCATGATGACTCTTCATATGAATGGGGGATATGTGTGTTACACAAGGTTTTAGTTCAGGGACCACTTCTGTTCTTGCCATGTATAAATGATTTTCTATCTTACATTGATAAAGCAGGACGTGTGCACTTTGCTGATGATGAAGTCATAAAAATCAAGCCCAACAAAGCTGCAACAAGCAGTAAATGAAATATTTAAAAGTGGTATTGAATGGCTCACAATAAATGGTCTAGCATTTAACATAGGAAAAAAAGAAAAAGGAAGAAACACACACACAGGTCATTCAATTATGTACAAGGCAAAATGTATCATCATCAGCAAAAATATTGCATGGAGGAAAAGAAATATTTAAAACTCATTTTTTAAAATTCCTGGGTGTGCATACTGATCAGAACTTAAATTGCAAATCACATGTTATAGAGCTTTACAAATGCTTGAGTTCAGCAACATTTGCTGTATGGGGAATTTCTGACTTTGGTGATAAAGCATTAGAAAGTTAGCTTACTTAGCCTATTTCCATTCATTGCTGTCATATGGAATAATTTTATGGGGCAATCCCTCACAGATACAAAGTGTTCATTGCACAGAAACATGCTGTAGTGATAATATCTAGCATCCACTTTTGATCTTCATGTAGACAACTGTTTAAAAAATTAGCTTTTCTAACAACAGGTTCACAATAAATTTACTCTCTTATGAAGTTTGTTGTGAAGAATCAAGCACACTCTGAAAACATTGACAGCATTCACAAATACAACACTAGGAACAAAAATAGCCTCCATTATCTATTACTTAATCTTACTCTTGCACAGAAATAAGCGAAGTATGCAGCCGTAAAAATATTTGACCACCTCTCTTCTGAATTAAGCATGGTGGCTGATAATGAAAATATTAAAAAGAAACTGAAATCATTTCTTCTAAACAACCCATTTTACTACAAATATGAATTTCTGTGTGGATAGTATGTGTGCGGTTGTGTTACATTTATCAAATTTTGTTCTAGATTAAGATTAACACAAAGAATTAGTTATGTAAATGCCCAGCATGTAGCCATGTTTTCATGACAGAATGTAACTTATGTATGAACTTAAAGACACATTCCACATCATGGCAAGTACTCATGAATAAGGGGAATAAATTAAAAACATTTCCATTGGTTCAGGAGGCCTGCTTAACCTATCAAGTGATCTCAAAGGTATAGTTCTTTGCCCCAAATGTCTGCAAAACTGAATTGAAAAGAATTGACAGGACACAGGAACAGTGAGTTTACAATAATTAAATTAAATTAAGGAACCTATTATGCAGATTTTCCATTTTGCATACAAAATATTTACATTGAATTGTAAGAATATTTAAATCTCTTACAAGAGTCCACATTGTAAAACTTAACTTCCAGTCAAATAGTGATCAGAAGTAAGTAGCTGGAAAATATCACATTACTGCATAGTTACACAGCATCCTGAACCTGAGGTGTTATAGCAATCAGAGATATAAAGCAGTTAAGACACTGAAAATATTACGAGGAGGGTCAATGGGAATCTAGAAAAAGACCACAACTTTTATTCTAAAATTTGATTTAACACTGTTATACAAAAAAATTGAAGCAGAATGTCTTGAACTAAAGAGTATTTTTTAATCTCAAACTGATCTTTTATGAATGTCAGAAATGTCACCACATTGTGTGGAAATGCAAGGGCCAATGCAGTCAGCCAGCCCACGAATATGGTACCAAATGTGCACCACCAGGTGTTTGTGTTAACTGTTTTAGCAGCTGTCTTGGGTAGTGGAGATGTTACGCTATTGTGGTAGTGGAAGATAATCTGAAGGAGGTGGATGTCACAAAACGCACATTGTACAATGGTCTAAAGTAATTATTTGAGACTGCATTTACTCCACTGTTTATGACGTATTTTGCCTCATCCCTCAAAACACCAGTAATGAAGGTGGCTGCCCCTAACATGGAAGCAAATAGTCACTGCTGCAGTTACTAACTCATGTAAAAAGGCATGAAGGAGTTGGTCTATCACTGCATATAAACACAAAGAGATGAATACTCCAAAAATGGAAACATTATGGAGGAAATGAATGTAACAATAACTAGAAGCAAGTATGCATGCAATTGCAACTTTTCCCTCTTCTCAGAAAAAGGAATATTTAAGGAAGCCTACAGTTGAAAGAAAGAGATAAAGATACCAGTAAATTGTTATGCAGCTAACTCTGCACTCAAAGCTCTGATGAACCAACTAGTTCCCCTGCTCTATGGTCCCTTTCTGAAAAGGACACTGGAAAGCAGGAAAGTAAATAAACCTCTCCATCAAATGACTTCCCTACTTCAGTGAAATACAAATGATTTCTGGGCACAGCTGGAGGTACTTCTATTAAATTATCTGGTGTAAGTATACTGCAGAGCTGCATAAAGGGAAACAAAAATGATGAATGGGCAAATAGAGAAGTAGCTATGCTTATCACTTACATACACAACTTTTTTCTCATTCTTTAACCATAACACTTCAGTATTTTGTTATTTGTGTATTGTTATACTTAAGAGTGTGTTCAGTGTACATGTCATGCAATGGCCGGCCGAAGTGGCCATGCGGTTAAAGGCGCTGCAGTCTGGAACCGCAAGACCGCTACGGTCGCAGGTTCGAATCCTGCCTCGAGCATGGATGTTTGTGATGTCCATAGGTTAGTTAGGTTTAAGTAGTTCTAAGTTCTAGGGGACTAATGACCACAGCAGTTGAGTCCCATAGTGCTCAGAGCCATTTGAACCAATCATGCAATGAACTCTTTGGCAGTGATTATTTCAGAGTGAATATCAACCAACTCAGCTAATCATTTCTCCTCTTAGGGAATTTCAGTGCACACAAGAGATTTGTAACTCTACCAACATAAGGCCACAAAATCAAGTGAATGAGAGCCTCATTATCAGAAGCTACATGACCTGATGAACACAGAGGGGAATGGCAGAGTTGAGCACAGCATCATGGTCATCCTCTGTCAATGAACTCATGTTCTGCTCTCCAGTCTTACACAAATACTACATAGTGTGAAGTCGAGGAGGTTTTCATTCTGTTGATCACTTTCCAATCTGCTTCTATCTTTCAGATGAAGCAGTCCCAGGAAGTAAGTAGCCAAAGTATGTACTCACCAATGCAAACTGAATGCTCTACAAGTAAATGACTGTTTTTGAGCTTCACAATAGTGTCCAAGATTGAATGGATCAGTTCACCAGGATAATCAATCAAGCCATAGAGGTATCCATTGAAAGTCTACAAGATAATTTTGAGACAAGGTGTGGTGCAGAAGAATGAATTATTTCTTTTGTGGCATGGTGCATGTCACATTTATTGAACATGAGACACAAGAATAGTTTACACAAAGTACAAGTCCAGTGTACAGTATCATGTGAAGGCATAGTCATTGATAAAGGTAAACAAGAATCTGTCCCACACAATAATCTGTAGTGAGTCCACAGAATAGGTAGGAGTCATCGACGGTGATGCGGCTGGAGAATAGGGTAAGAACATCTAGTGAGAAAACACCCAAATCTGCTTCTTCTTTGCTAAACAGGCTTGCTTATCCCAAATGATCCAGTGAAGAACAGAGTGGTGTCTCCACTTTAATATGGCTGATACTGACAGCTGCTCAGAGGCACTACAGCTCACAGTTGATGATCACCACCAGGGAGCTGGACAGCCTGTCCCGTGGGCCACCGTTCACAGCAAAGTACTAGACAGACAGCCTTCATTCAGTCTAGTACAGTCCATTGCATAATTCACTATCAATCATACTGTTCTGCTTATTGGATTTCAACACTTCACTGTACCTGAAATTTCCTGTTTTCACTGATTGGTTTTTATTCAATGTTCTTGTCTTGACAAACTTCGATTTGTTTACAGATGACTGTTTTTGAACTTCACAATAACATCCATAATTGAACGGGTCACTTCACCAGTATAATCCACCAAGCCATAGAGGTATCCATCGAAAGTCTTCAAGATAATTTGTGAGATAGTGTACATTTGTATTGGGAGTGGAAGGAAAAGTGGCATTGAGGTCTTACCTTGTCATGCTTTTGGTGGACGTTTGCAACCAGTGCCAGTCTTATGGATCCCAAGTCTCAAACTTTGGCAGCCACAGCTGTCATTGCAACAACAGCAATACCAGAAACTATGGCAGCAACAGTAAGAAAGCATGTTGCTCTCCTGCAGCTTGTGTCTCAGAAGAAACAACAACATCATCTGTCTATGGTCATGGATACACTCCCACCATTGTTTGCCTACCTCCAGTGAGCCTTCAGAGAGCTAAGAAGTCTACTTCCATCATTTTGAACTGTAATGTTTTGCTTATAGCACTACTGATATGCAGCACATTGCATTGCTGTTTTCTTCTAGTAGACATTTATACGAAGAGGTGCAGATATTGCAACCACTTTCAGACACTAGTACTTTATATTTGAATGATCTCTGTGGTCTGTTAACTGAATACTACAGTCATCAACCATATCTTATAGTAGCTAGGCTACAGTTTAATCAGTGTCATAAACAATAGGAACAGTCTTATGCAGCTTGGACTTGCAACTTGCGGGATCCCACATACAAGTGAAATTTCACATGTCAGAGCTGCAATGTTTCATGTGCAGAGTCATTGATTTGGGATGTGATTGTGCACTTTGCCTCTGACAGAGAGGTCACAGCAAAATCAGTGGCCACATCTCATCCTAGTCTTGGTGCAGTGCTCAATATTACTTAATCTACTAAGGTTGCTTCTGAAGCTCAGCTTGCTTTTACAAATGAAATTCAAGTATCAAAAGGGGGTTGTTGGCATCATGAGCAGCAGACAACTGATAATTTTGTCTCTTTTCTTATTTTTCTACATATAAGTCTCACCCAAGTTCACTCACATCTGGCTTGCTAGTGTCTTATGAAAGACTTAAGTACATCGATCAATCTGCTCCCTCCCTCAGCATCGGGTGATCCTTTTTGTAACGTTACTCTTGCACGTTAGAAATGCCCTCGCTACTTTGCAGTGGAATGTGGTTACCACAAGTCAAAGAACCTCCAGTCCTGCACCGACTTCAGTAACTGGCATTCCAGAAACAGCTGCCCACACCACAGAGCCTGTGGCAAATAAGACCACATCACAGCAGTGTGTCACAGTCTGTGAACAAAGCTGTGGCATGAGGACAGCATATCAGTTCACACTATCATGCTTGTGGAGCAGGTGTTTCCCCTGCCACCATGGAAGCTTACATTGGACCTAATGCTTTGTGGCCCGTCCATTTAATTTTACTGTTAACATCCCTATGAAGCCTTCAAGAACTCCTATGACTCCAGTTTCAAGCAATCAATAGGCAGTGCTTATAGTCGTCCTTAAACATTGTAATGGGTCTTTACACATTTGTGATAACTTCATGTCCACATAAATGCCCAATCCAACACTAATCTCTATCCCATACCTCACATAGAGGATCTGTTAACTAAACTGGCCTGGCACTACTATTTTTGAAGATAGAACTAAAGGAAGTGTATGTACTACTGCCACTTGATAGTGCATCTTGTCAGCTGCTAGTTATAAATACGCCATTTGGCTTTGCAGGAAATTTGTATCCCTTTTCGAACAGCTTGAGGACAATGGTTTACACTGTTGGAAAAGTGCAGTTTCATCAACCCTGTGAAAAGTTAGAATTGCTCTGTCCCCAGTGATTCTTTCTTGTGTATGTGATCTTGCAAGGGAAGTAGGGAATATTTATGCCACAACAAACAAGAGTGGGGAAATGGCCGTAAGAGAACTACAGTATGAGCACTGCTTTTTGGCCGCGCAGAGTGGCCATGCGGTTAGAGGTGCCATGTCATGAATTGCGCAACCTCTCCCACCTGAGGTTCGAGTCCTGCCCAGGTATGGGTGTGTGTGTTGTCCTTAGCGTAAGGTTGTTTAAGTTAGTTTAGGTAGTGTGTACGTCTAGGGACTGATGACCTCAGCAGTTTAGTCCTTTAGGAATTCGCACACATTTGAACTGCTTTTTGGCCAATAGCTGGTCAGAGTAACTTGCTTTTGCCTGATTCCTGGCTTGCATATAAAAAACATAGTCCTTTAGAGCAAACTATCCGTCCTGAAAAGTGTGTGACACTGTAATTCATACCACCTGGAATCACCGGACAAATTCAGCCTCTGGATGTTTATTGTTTCTGTGCCTATAAAACATATTATCACGCTATCTGCAGCTACACCTTAAAGGATATTCAGTTTCATGATATGCTCCATGACAGACTGTTTTGGATTTGGCTGCATGTCATCACATTCCATCAGTTCTCATCACCTCATTACACCAATATAATTCTATATTCATTCTTTAAGAGTGGATACCTAGCTGAATGTCCTGCATGGTTTGTAACTCCCAAGGAGTTTGCCTTTGATCTTGATGGTGTGAACCTTCATGATCACTGTGGCACACCATTTTTGATTTGGTGTTCATGGTGCAAGTTAATGCTTTATTTCAAACATTTGTTGAATGCCAATGATGTTTATTTTGAGAAGTGCAATGCCTCCTGAACACTCATTTTCTGTTGCCTCCTGATGCACATGGTGAGTCATTAGCAGCTAATATTTTCCCTGTCATAATTGTTAACACAACACTTTCAAATGAGCCTTACTAAAGATTGAACTTGCAACCTTGCACTCGAGGAGCTCCTAGTGAGATGTGGTACAAAGCAATTAAAGATGAAATGTCTTCATAGACACTAAATAATAATTGAGATTAACTCTCCTCAAACTAATTGATAGTATATGTGTTGAAAGCATTATATATATCCTGCAACTGATACTGCCAGAGAGAACAATAGAAAAAGTGGTTAAAAGTAAGATAAATAGTTAAAAAATCAGATGAACACTGAACAGTATCACTAGGAACTAATCTAAGTCCCGTAGATAAAATGTATGCTATCCATATTGTGCACAGAGCCCTTTTATCCTTTATCAGCAGACATCTCATGATTTCATCAGTAGTAGCATCAATATGTGATCCACATGTATTGCTTTCCATTTTTGGAATCACACCACTTTACATTGCACCCAAATATTTTATGATTCCAAATACATATGACTTGCAACTTGCATGTATTGGGAGAGAGTACCACAGCATTCACAATGTAAACAAAAAACATTATCATTTCCTTAAATGCACAGAGCTAGTGGGACTATGTCTATTTTGTCTCGTCACCATGTCTCTCTAGAATGCACCATCTTTCCACCATTGAAGCATATGTGATGTCTGTTCCTCTTTTACATTTAGTTGTTACATTAAGGACCCACAGCCCCTCTCTAACATATATTTCAACTGCTCCTTCTGTTTAAATAACAAAATCCTTTACATTTATTTATTTATTTATTTTATTATTTATTTATTTATTTTACAGAGTCTATGAGCTCTCTCACCCTTTAGTGGACATCTCTCAGTCAGTCTGGGAGCAAATGGTGGTGTGATTCTAATAGTTCTGTTCCTTTATACTAACTTGTAGCTTTCTAGGAAAGTATCCAAGAGATCTCCAAACACATTCATCTAATGCTAACAATATCATGGTTTCTTAGATCTGTTCTAGGTATGCCTGATGTGTCTGTGACATTTTTATCTTTTGACATACTGCTGTCAGTTAACTTTTTTGCACTGCATATTTCACAGACACATATTTGCAACTACTTTTAATAATTTCAACTAATAATTCTCTTTGGATCCATGTTGAAACTCTAGCTCTGTCTTAAGGTGCATTTAACGTATCCAGTTTAGTTTTATACAGAATGTCTTAGACAGGAGTGTAAATAATTTTTTTTTCTTTTGGGGGTGGATTTAGTTCTGTTCAAGTACAAAATGGTCATTCACATCAGTATCCCAAAATATTAGCAGCTAAACTGTCATAAACTGTTTCAGTGTTTAGAATTGGCACACAAGTGGCATCTACTGAAATTCTGATACAAGTGAACAGAAATGAAAGCACTGTAGTAGAAGAACTGCAATGATTATTGATGTTTATGTAAATCATTCTGTAAATCATGAGTATTTAGTGCATATAAACTGCACATTAAGCGACAGTCCACTCCAAATGCTATCTTTCTCAGCATAGTTATCCATATATTCCTTATTGCTCCAAATCGGTCAGCATCACTTACGTTACTTCTGTCAATAAATGAAGAAATATTTTTTTTACAGTTGGAGTTGGAAATGGAGAAAAGTTAACACACTCATACATATTTCCTAACTGATTACATCAGACTGAAAACAAGAATTGGAACTAGAGCTGGCGTCCTGTATTTCTAACAAATCTTCACCACTTCCTTTAAGGTCTTCATTGGGTGATTCCAGTTTTGCTACTTTACTTTGGAAAAAAATGATTTAATTGATGCTTGCAAATTTATTTTTTGAGATTTTGGCTTCATGATAGTTCCTAAAGGATGCAGTAAACTTGTGAAATGTTCTCTGTTGAAATGTGGTGGCACTGCAGGGTTAAAATAATCATAAATACTGTGTGTTAAAGTAAAAGTATGAGAGTAGTCTAAGTAAGGTTATTTTCTAATGTGTAATCAGAAAAGTAAGAAATTACATAGAATGAAGTGTTTAAAATTCCACTGACTGACTTTGGTAATACTCCAGAAGATTCCAGAAAAAAGCACATCACCACAATTTTCTGTTCATTACAGCAAATCTGTGCAGAAGTTGAAGGCCCTCTGGAGCAAATGGCTGATGGAGTGCAGTGTCACCACAGCACTGCACCTGCCTAGTGAATGTGACACAATCTTGCTACATGAATACACCAGCCAATAGTGTCCCTTGCGCCCCAGCAAAAATACTGCCGCACTTCAGCTGCTCAGTCAGGCATGTACTTCGTCTGATATTGTTTGTTATTATCTTCACCATACTGCTGACTACCCATCAACGACTTCACTTTGGTGTTGGTTTTCCTCCTTGGTCTCGATTTGGTCTGTGGCTCATACTTGACCTGTCGACAACATTGTGTCAAAAGTTCATTGCACTTCGTTGTTGTATAGGTTTCTACTGACTTGCTCTTGTTGTTTTGGGTCAACCTTTTGGTCAACCCTGTTGCTTATCTTCAGCATGGGTTTTGAGTCCAGCCGGCCAGAGTGGCCGAACGGTTCTACGCACTTCAGTCTTTCCTCCAAAAATTGTCATCTCTGTCTGACCCCATCACCCTCTCCTTTCAGGAGCCATTTTTTTTTTAGTCCTATCCACAGGCAGTCTTCCCGTCTTACTTCGTCATCACTTCTCTCCTGTTTTTTCTGATGGGTGCACGGGTATACAGCTACTTGAGGATATAGCAATTGGTGACAAGGAAAAATAAAGTTGTTTCATAGCATGGAAGCTAAACTGGTTAGCCTGCTTGAGCAAAAACAGTAGTTGATGCATCATCAGCAGATACAGATGGACTTGTTACAGAAGTCGCTTCAACTCTTGGTGGACAAACTTCATGTGGAGCAGGCTGCTGTGCCCCAGGGACCGGTGCTCCCTGCACTATACACCACATTCTGTCTTCTGTCATTTCCTCGTTTCAGTGACACTATGGAGGCCTCAGACACATATTTCCATTGACTGAAGCAAAATTTCATGGCATTTCAAGCCACGCACAATTCATTGCAGTGATCACTCTTTCTGTCTTTGGCAACACCGGACACATTTCTTTTCCTCCAAAAATTGGCATCTCTGTCTGACCCCATCACCCTCTCCTTTCAGGAGATATGCATTCTGCTGACTAATCATTATTACCATGTTGTTGGCTCCACGCTAGAATTTCATCAATACTATAAGCAGATAAGTCAGTCATACCACTTGTGGGTCACTGTCTTGCAAGGACTCAGCCAAAAATGTGATTTTACTTGTGCCAGTCGGGGCTGTAAGGCTTCCTACGCCAACTCCATTTGTGATGTGGTGGTTCAACTGGCATCTGATGCAGAGGTTTGCACAGCAGCGTTGAAACTGGATAACCTTCCATTAGAGGACATCTTGTTCATTGCTCATTCATTCGAAATTACAGAGGTGACTAAGGAGTGACTCATGGAAAAGCTGCAAGTGGCAGCATTCCACACACCACCACATGTGCTATCCCAGTGTTGTAAACACAGGACCACCAGGTTGCAACAACATCATGATTAGTCTTTGTCCAATGTCTCTATGATTTCTGAGCCTTCAGTTGCCCCTTGACGACGGCTACAGGGGCCACTCCCTTCATGCCTACAGTGTTTTTCCTCTCACCCTCGAGCAGACTATCCAAATCGCTGGGGGTCCTGTACACGCTGTGACAAGGAGGGACACTTCTGCTCAGTATGTCGCAGTCGCATGACCCGCCCCCACCCAGTGCCGCGACAACACCAGGACACGGTAAACATGCTGCAGACAACGACCCCTTCATGCAGAAATTGTTTCTAACTCTTGGTATGTCTCACCAGGACGTCCGTTGTCAGGTGAACACTGGGGCTACCATCTCGTTGATCTGTCAGAAAACTTATGTCTGACTGCATTCCCCTGACTTGTCCCCACACTGCATTCCCCTGACTTGTCCCCACCCTCGCGCAATTTTGTGGCCTATGGAGTTGGTGTGATTCCTCTTCACAGGCAGTTCTCGATTGCGGCTACTTACAAATATATTACTTGGCTTTTGACATTCTTGTCGTCGACCATGTCAGCTACTGACATTTTTTGCCTTGACACCTATACAGCATTTGGATTTTCTATCTCGTATGTTGTCAAGGTTTTCTCCACTGTGGTTCCTTTCCAGAAACTGGACGTCCTCTGCACAACGTTTTTGCCTCTCTTTCAACCTGATTTGGTGTGTGCTTCAGACTTTCAGGTGCACATCACTCTTCAGTTGGATGGCACACCAGACCAATTCTAGTGGCCGTACAGGCTGCCGTGAAGCAGAAACTCGATTGTGTGCAGGCAGCTGGGAATCTCAAACCTGTGAAATCTAGTGTGTGGGCCACACCCCTGGTCATCATACGGAAGCCAAATTGATCTCTTCACTTGTGTGGGGATTTCGAGGCGACCATGAATGCTCAGTTGCAAGTAGAAACCTAATCTGTTCCCCAACAAGAAGATCTCTTAATCAAACTCTCACTGATGCATACCTCCAGCTACCCTTAGATGAGGCATCTTGGAACACTGTAGCCCTTAACACGCCGTTTGGGTTGTTTAAGTACAAACGACTCCCCTTAGGCATTTCCTCAGGCCCTGCAATATTCCAGAGATTTGTGGAATAGTTGATACGGCACATTCTGGCTTGTGCCAGTTACTTGGATGACCTTATTGTCATAGGATCTTTCCACCACGAGCATTTGGAAAACCCCCACAACCCACAACCTGTTCACAACCCTTCGGGGACACAGACCTGCATTGTCGTTTGGAGAAGAGCAGATTTTTTCAGCCAGGAGTGGAGCACTTGGGACATTGGCTTTCTAAAGAGGAAATCCAGCATACTAATCAGAATGTTGTCACCCTTCTTTAGCTCTGCTGAGGAACTTACCTGAATTACAAGCTTTTTCAGGCAAGCTCAATTATTATGCTAAATTCTTACCCTGGGTGGCCCACGTTGCACAACCTGTCAGTCACTTGCACAAAAAGGGAGTCCCTTATATCCATATCCCCACCTGCAACCAGCCTTTTGTCAAATTGAAAACGATGCTGATATCCGCACTTTGCCTCACATCCTTTTCTCCCGATCGCCCACTGATTTTGCCAGCTGATTCATCCCCCTACGGTATTGGAGTGGGCTTGGTACACACGAATGGAGATGGTTCTGGACAGCCTATAGCCTATGCATTCGAGACCCTGACCCTGGCACAGCACAACTGTTCCCAGATCGAAAACGAGGCCTTGGCAATGGGGCTCGCAGTCAAGAAATTTCATGTCTACCTTTTTGGGGCGCAGTTCTCTCTAATTATCAATCCCAAACCATTGGCAGGGTTATTCAGGCCATGTTCCAGCCTCCCAAAACAAGTAGCCCAGCTCCTCAAGCGCTGGGTATTGTTCCACAGTGCCTACAATTATACTTTTTGTTACAAGCCTATAGCCCAGCATTCTAATGCTGACATGTTGTCCCATCTACTGGCTGACACGGACCCTGATTTGGACCAACAGGAGGTCCTCTGCTTCCACACTGCTGCCGATCAACAACATACATTGGATGGTTTTCTCCTTATGGTCACATGGGTTGCCACTCAACATGCCAGGACCCTGCACTGCAATAGCTCCTTCACTATTTAATCCATGGCTGTCCCCATTATCTCACTCATCGGTTGATGGCAGAGCTCCATCCTTGGAAACAGCTTTCTCACCAATTCTCCATTATGCATGATGTCATCCTTTTGGATACTGAGATGGGTGCACATCGAGTGGTTATTCCAGTGGAATTGCGTCATTGGGTATTAAGTTTGCAACACAGTAACAATTGGGGCATGTCTTGCATGAAGACACTGGCACACCTCCATGTGTACTGGCGCGGGATCAACAGTGACATCAAAAAGATGATCCATAGTTGTCCAGCATGTGTTTGGCACTTGGCGACATCTTCTCAGTCCTTTGCCCCTGGCCTGCTCCTGGCCTCCCTTGGGACTTACATCCATCTCGATTTTGCAGGCCCATTCTTGGGTTCTATGTGGTTGCTCATTGTGGACGCTTATTCAAAGTACCCCTATGTCCTAAACATGGCGTCCACCATGGCCAAGGCCACCATTACCACCTTAGTCCAAGTTTTGCCCATTGAAGGGTTACCTCGCACATTGGTCTCTGACAATGGCCCAGAACTCATGAGCTCTGCCTTCAAGGACTTATGTGGCGCCAGTAGCATCAAACACACCTGTAGCACTCCGTTCCATCCTTCCTTCAGTGGTTAAGCTGGACATCTGATGTGGACTTTTAAGCAGCAATGAAGGAGGCTATCAAATCCTCTGTTACTACAGAGGCCCTTATTTTGTTTTTTAGCACTTATTGCACCACATTGATTAACAATTATAACCCCACAGAGTTCCTCCATGGTCTCCAAACTTGCACCTTGCATCATCTGCTGACACTGTCGCCACTGGAGTCTCACTTGCATCCCTCCCACCGTTATACCCCTGGCACAGCAGTGTGGGCACGTTCCTACAGGAGTGGTGAGGCTTAGATACCAGCAAAGGTAGTGTCCATCCATGGGAAACGAGTTACGTCGCTCCAAATGCAGGAGGGGCTCAAGCGCTGTCTCCACGACTGGCCTCAGCCTCGGACACAAGCACCCCCTCTGCAGCTCCCTCTTGTGCCGCCTTCTGTTGCCAATATGACAATGGCCAGAACCCCGGGCGGCTACCATAGACATCCCGTTGTTGCTCTGGCACTCTCCTCTGGCCCCCTGTGAATCAGTGGTTCCTCCTGACACGCCCACATCCAGCACTGTTCTGATGGACCCTGCCGACCGCACTTCCTATCCACAGCCTACATTTGATGAGACTGCACCTTCGCCCATACTTCCGTTCTTTGCTCTGGCGAGGATTCAACTTCCGTGCAACACGATACAAGACTGACCCCACAATGAATCCTTAGATGCGGCCGGTGTGGCCGAGCGGTTCTAGGCGCTACGTTCTGGAACCGCGAGACCATTACGGTCGCAGGTTCGAATCCTGCCTCGGGCATGGATGTGTGTGATATCCTTAGGTTAGTTAGGTTTAAGTAGTTCTAAGTTCTAGGGGACTGATGACCTCAGAAGTTAAATCCTATAGTGCTCAGAGCCATTTGAACCATTTGAGCCGGCCGTGGTGGCCGTGCGGTTCTGGCGCTGCAGTCCGGAACCGCGGGACTGCTACGCTCGCAGGTTCGAATCCTGCCTTGGGCATGGGTGTGTGTGATGTCCTTAGGTTAGTTAGGTTTAAGTAGTTCTAAGTTCTAGGGGACTTATGGCCTAAGATGTTGAGTCCCATAGTGCTCAGAGCCATTTGAACCATTTTTTTGAACCATTTGAACCAATCCTTAGATGTCTCAGTCTATACTCAGTAGTTGCCTCCAACTAGTATTGCATCAGCTGGGTATTTACGCACTGCTACAGACTTTCTTTGAATGTCTCTACAAATTTTGCAGAGGAATCGGGTGACCAGTTAAAGCATTTAACAATTAACTTAGTTTCACCTAGACCTGTTATACGCGACCAGATAACTTTGCTGTCACATTCAACTTCAATCTTAATACAGACAATATTTTTTTCAGTTGCAATGAACACTTCATCCACTATGGCGTCTAATTTGTCTCTCCGATGTAACTTCCATGACTAGCTAAATATCTCAGAGCTTTCTACTTAATGTTTCAGCCAGCTCTCGATCCCCCGAATAATTTGAGCGCGAGAACTTTCATGGAGAGCAGTAAATTCAAGAACTCTGTTATGAATATTTCGACAATTTTCTGAAAAAATGTTGACATATTCCTCATAATTTGAAAATACTCTAAACTTACGTGTTTTAAGACACAATATATAAGGGTGGCATTACAGGGAAAGGATCAGTAGCCCTTTCGGAATATGGGCGAAATGAAACAAAATGATATAGTTAGGTATACCATACCATGGAAAGGTAAAGTTGTGGCCTTCCTCTTCACCCACACAGTGGCCATCGTAATTATATCCCTGTGATCAGTATTTGATTTATGATGGTACGGATCGGTGCGTCTTACAGGTATCTCTGACGGAAAAAGAAAAATCAGAACCTCAGATTCTGAGGTGTGGAACGCTAGAACTTTTGCTGCAGTTGAAGCAATGTAAAACAAATGTTGTATTCACACTTTTAAAATGCTCAGAAGAGCGTTAAAATAACGTTTTACGAGGTCTAAATTTCGAAAACGCCTCCTGGAAGATCATAGTACTGGAACCTTCTTGTTAACAAAATCGAGCACTGCCTGTAATTAAGTAATGAGACATTTTCCATTCGTTTACGAACATTGTTCTGTACATTGAAGTAATATTTTTTCTCCAACGCGTATGCCTTTTCGAGCGCTAATCTCATTTTTATTGCCTTTAAAAGGACACTAGAAACATACTGTTTATGGTTTATACACTCCTGGAAATGGAAAAAAGAATACATTGACACCGGTGTGTCAGACCCACCATACTTGCTCCGGACACTGCGAGAGGGCTGTACAAGCAATGATCACACGCACGGCACAGCGGACACACCAGGAACCGCGGTGTTGGCCGTCGAATGGCGCCAGCTGCGCAGCAATTGTGCACCGCCGCCGTCAGTGTCAGCCAGTTTGCCGTGGCATACGGAGCTCCATCGCAGTCTTTAACACTGGTAGCATGCCGCGACAGCGTGGACGTGAACCGTATGTGCAGTTGACGGACTTTGAGCGAGGGCGTATAGTGGGCATGCGGGAGGCCGGGTGGACGTACCGCCGAATTGCTCAACACGTGGGGCGTGAGGTCTCCACAGTACATCGATGTTGTCGCCAGTGATCGGCGGAAGGTGCACGTGCCCGTCGAGCTGGGACCGGACCGCAGCGACGCACGGATGCACGCCAAGACCGTAGGATCCTACGCAGTGCCGTAGGGGACCGCACCGCCACTTCCCAGCAAATTAGGGACACTGTTGCTCCTGGGGTATCGGCGAGGACCATTCGCAACCGTCTCCATGAAGCTGGGCTACGGTCCCGCACACCGTTAGGCCGTCTTCCGCTCACGCCCCAACATCGTGCAGCCCGCCTCCAGTGGTGTTGCGACAGGCGTGAATGGAGGGACGAATGGAGACGTGTCGTCTTCAGCGATGAGAGTCGCTTCTGCCTTGGTGCCAATGATGGTCGTATGCGTGTTTGGCGCCGTGCAGGTGAGCGCCACAATCAGGACTGCATACGACCGAGGCACACAGGGCCAACACCCGGCATCATGGTGTGGGGAGCGATCTCCTACACTGGCCGTACACCACTGGTGATTGTCGAGGGGACACTGAATAGTGCACGGTACATCCAAACCGTCATCGAACCCATCGTTCTACCATTCCTAGACCGGCAAGGGAACTTGCTGTTCCAACAGGACAATGCACGTCCGCATGTATCCTGTGCCACCCAACGTGCTCTAGAAGGTGTAAGTCAACTACCCTGGCCAGCAAGATCTCCGGATCTGTCCCCCATTGAGCATGTTTGGGACTGGATGAAGCGTCGTCTCACGCGGTCTGCACGTCCAGCACGAACGCTGGTCCAACTGAGGCGCCAGGTGGAAATGGCATGGCAAGCCGTTCCACAGGACTACATCCAGCATCTCTACGATCGTCTCCATGGGAGAATAGCAGCCTGCATTGCTGCGAAAGGTGGATATACACTGTACTAGTGCCGACATTGTGCATGCTCTGTTGCCTGTGTCTATGTGCCTGTGGTTCTGTCAGTGTGATCATGTGATATATCTGACCCCAGGAATGTGTCAATAAAGTTTCCCCTTCCTGGGACAATGAATTCACGGTGTTCTTATTTCAATTTCCAGGAGTGTATGTATGATAACCCCCTAACTTTAATACTGAATGGATAATACAAGAGTTACATTTATTGACATGTAAGGTTAACGTGACTAAAGTAACACAATCATTAAATAACATTTCACTCTTCCAAAAAATTTACCATGTAATATACCTCAGGTGAACTGGACAAACGACACAATCTCAGTCACGCCGAGTACTGCAACAGTGTGACGAAATATTTTAAAATTTTTGCAGACTCTATTCATTGTTTAAACCTCAAGTAAACCAACATACACTCGGTGGTTGGTTAGTGACCCTAGTGGCGCGCTCAGAGAGAAAGCGGGCTAGTTGTGCATCGGGGGGGGGGGGGGGGGGGGGGGAGGCAGTGCAAGGCGGCTTGACCCACGGTAGAAAATATCCGCTTGTAATCTAATGAGGCAGTACACAAGGGCAGCTGGGTGGCGGCGCTGACCATTGCGGATTTGCGCCTTCAGGCGAGCCAGAATGAACGAGACATTCTTTTCCTGCTTTCAGTGCACTGGTTGTCGACGCGCTGTGCTGTGGCCGGCCGCTGTGACCGAGCGGTTCTAGGTGCTTCAGTCCGGAACCGCGCTGCTGCTACGGTCGCAGGTTCGAATCCTGCCTCGGGCATGGATGTGTGTGATGTCCTTAGGTTAGTTAGGTTTAAGTATTTCTAAGTCTAGGGAACTGATGACCTCCGATGTTAAGTCCCATAGTGCTTAGAGCCATTTGAACCATTTTTTCTCTGTGCTGACAGAAACGAGTCACACATCATGTAGTCTTTCTCAAACGATTTTACAGAAACTAATTCTTAAAAAAACTGGTTTTCACATTACTTATAGCTTCACATGTCATCTCTACGGTGAAGTGTCCGAAGTTCCCGATAATGGTCATACTTACTGTGCTATTCAAATTGAAGTAAGACGCTGCATGAAATTCGAAAAATTTTGCGATGAAATATATGGCCTATGATTTCTCGTTTGATGCATATTACACCATATTCTGCTGCGAATAAAATTTGGCTGCTCTGTGTGACAATCACTTGTTCCCCACAGTGTTGGGACATCAAAGGAAATGGTTCATTCGTGAGTGCCCCTGTTTGGATGGCGTTTCAGGTTTTCCATTTTTAATTATACACACGTGCACACACATACACTGGAACATTGCTACATATCTACAGGGTGTCCAGAAAAGGACTCCCTGATTTCAAAATTAAATATCTCGAAAACAAAGATCGATAGAGGAATGCAGTAAACGGTATGTTTATTGTGAAAGCTGTAAGAAGTTTATACAGCAGTTTGAAATAATAGTTACAAAAGCTGCTAACAGATGGCGCTGTAATCGCCATACGTAATGCCTATGCCTAGTATAAATAGTGATCCGACGCCCAGAGCGATCAGTTCGACCATTAAAACGTGAAAGGAGGTTAGCGTACCGAAGGAAGAGATTAAAACCATGTACTCCATTGAACAACGCGTTTTTCTGGTGCTAGAGTACCACAGGTTAGAAGAGAGTCATACGGCAACAAGGCGAAGTTTTCAAGCACGATTTAATGCTCCAAAAGGACCCGATGCGAAAACCATTCGTACGCTCTTCGCAAAATTTCAACGAACAGGCAGCGTAACTGATGATCTAGTCGGGCATGTTGGCCGCAAGCAAACCGCAGTTACCCCTGAAAATATCACCACAGTTTCTGGAATTATTCAGCGAAATCCAATGTCATCCGTCCGTAGAATTGCATTTGAGACTGGTTTGAAGCGTCCCAGCACGCAGAAAATACTGAGAAAGAGCCTACACATGTTTCCATTCAAAATTCAAACGCACCAGGCCATACCTGTACGAGCTGTGCAACAAAGGGTTGCCTTTGCTTATCAGATGCTCACAATGATTGATAGTGAAGGATTTGATGTTGGCTGCATCTGGTTTACAGATGAAGCACACTTCCACCTGAATGGATACGTGAATAAGCAGAACTGGCGATTTTGGGGTTCCGAAAAGCCATATTGGTGTGAAGCGAAACTCCTGTATTCTCCTAAAGTTACTGTGTGGGCTGCAATATGCAGCAGAGGCATTATTGGTCCTTTTTTTCATTCGAGAAACGGTCACTGGTGCACGTTACGCTGCAATTTTGGAACAATTTGTCGCCACACAGCAAGCGCTAGAGGATCGACCAGGTACTGAATGGTTTATGTAAGATGGAGCCCGACCACATCGGACCGAACAAGTGTTTCGCTTTCTTGAGGAATACTTCGGGAATCGAGTCATTGCTTTGGAATATCCCAAATTTACTGGTGCAGGCATGGATTGGCCTCCATATTCACCGGACTTGACTCCCTGTGACTTTTTTTTGTGGGGCACAGTGAAAGACATGGTCTACCCGAAGCATCCCGCCACGCTGGAAGAGCTTGAATCGGCGATCTCTTTGGCATGTGAATCCATTTCGGTTGAGACACTACGAAATGTGATGGCGAATTCCATTCTTCGTTTGCGCCACCTCTGTAGTGCCAATGGTGAACATTTTGAAAACATTGTGATGTGATTGTTTGCAAAGATTGTTTTCATACGATTATTTCACTTATGTATGCTGATATGAGCTGTACAGCGTACAGCGCGATCTGTTAGCAGCCGGCCGGCCGAAGTGGCCGTGCGGTTAAAGGCGCTGCAGTCTGGAACCGCAAGACCGCTACGGTCGCAGGTTCGAATCCTGCCTCGGGCATGGATGTTTGTGATGTCCTTAGGTTAGTTAGGTTTAACTAGTTCTAAGTTCTAGGGGACTAATGACCTCAGCAGTTGAGTCCCATAGTGCTCAGAGCCATTTGAACCATTTGTTAGCAGCTTTTGTAATTATTATTTCAAACTGCTGTATAAACTTCTTACAGCTTTCACAATAAACATACCGTTTACTGCATTCCTCTATCGATCTTTGTTTTCGAGATATTTAATTTTGAAATCAGGGATCCCTTTTCTGGACACCCTGTATGAACGCTCGGCTCCAACCAGCACTGCTCTGCGGTGGCTTTATGTAAGTTTGTATCATCTTTTTTTTTTACTTTTTAAAGATTTATTATTTTTTACACTTCATTTATTTATATACCATTATCTTCTTTCTGTCTTATTCCTTTTATTTCAAGTTTAATGATCTCAAACACCATATCTCCACTCCATAGATATCGATTAAAGTCGATTCCAGTCGTTGGTGTTAACAAGGGAAACCCCCCCCCCCATCGCACTCCCCTCAAATTTAGTGTTAAGGGGGCCCAGTGGACAGTCTATCTAAAACTGAACACAGATCAAGCATGAAAACAGGAAGAATGTGTACTGGAGTGTAAAAAATAGCAAAATAGAAACAGTGAACGATCCAAGAACAAGAAGTGTAATAAAGACCAGGCGGGAACACAAATGGAACCACGGTTGAGTTGTTACAGTGTTGGACTGCCAAGAAAGCGAGCCATGTTCAATCTCCCTCAGACCAATTTTTTTTTCTGGCATTTGCTGTATTCACATTTGTGTCTGTGTTACCGAGACCGAGTAACATATGTTTGCAACAGCAAGGTGTAAGGTAGGGATCTATGACAATGCTACTCTATTAGCAGCTGAAAGGAAGTGGCTTTTGAACGAGAACTGCAAATGCTTAATCTTTATGTGGCATCAAAATTGGTCCACATCGCGCAAGTTCTCCCTCTGCCAACTGCAATTGGGCGCAACCTTCAGGCGGTTTTTGGCTATTATCTCATGGCTGGTTCCATGTTTAAAGTCCGTTATGAAACACTTACCCTGCCCTTACGGGATGGTGGCGTCGGGCTCGTCAATGTCCGTATGCGAGCTGCAGCCTTGTACATGAGTACCATGAGAAAACAGTGGATGGGCCAGGGTACATCTCTAACACGCAGCTTGCTTGAGGTCCTCCTACCTGCTTCCACCTCACCACCGATGTCTGTCGGCCATATCGTGCCTCATTTGTATCATATTTCGACCTATTTCGTCGACTACAGTTATATACATACCAGTCTCCCAGATACTCGCCCACCCAGGACTAAGGATTTTTACAGCCTGCTGCTGCGCTGTGTTCCCCGGAATGTGATGGAGACCAAACATCCCTCCATCCAGTGGCCCATAGCGTGGACTACCGTCCACCAGCCCTTCCTCCCTACGAACGTCCGGGCACTGTGGTATCACGTAGTCAACAGGAAATTGGCCACGAAGCAGCGACTGCACAACATTGGCTTGTCAGAATCCCCTCTTTGTCTCCTTTGCCAGCAACTGGACACTGATGAACACCGTCTGACATGCTCCTCATCGCAAGATGTATGGCGCTTCGTGCAGCAAATTATTGCCTGCTATCTCCAGGTGCTACCAGACACAATCGAACCTCGAATGTTTCTATACCCGGAGGACAGACATTTTCCTGCCGCCAAATGTCATGCTATTACGTGGGTCAAATGGTGGGCGGTCGCTTATCTCTTTCATGAGGGACCTAAATCCCGCCTCGACTTCTGGACCTATTTACGAACAGCCCATGCAGCTCTCGCAAACATGCCACGTTACCGAACATTATTTGCTACCTATCTTCGAGCGGTCTTTGTTAGACCTCCACTGAGTTGGGGGGTGCCTGGCTCAGAGGGCACCTACCCCTCCTCCCCCGGCGGTGTATGAGTTTAAACCGCCTACGATCGATTCTACTTCTGGCCTCCGCGGATGGGAGAGCGCGTCGCAGATTGCGCGGATTTTATTTCTTTTTGCTTTTCGTTTTTCTTTTCTTTTTCTTTAACCAGAATTTATATTTCTAATTTATATTTCTTTTTCTCTTTCGCCGGTGTGTTCACATAATTTCATGATAATAGTGAATATTACAAAAACACATGCAAATAAATAAATAACAACAACGCCTTCCACTACGTTGATTCCTGTGTCTCCCACTTCCCTAAGCACCACAGGCTCGGTGGTGGTGAGGGGGACACTGTGGCCAGGCCTCGGGTTTCGACCCCTGCCCACTTTGCCCCCCGAGCCCCCCACTGGCCCACTACCACCCCAAAATAAAAATTAAAAAAATTTAAAAAAAGAAAAACGGTTCTAAAAAAATAAAAATAAAAAAAAACAAAATAAAAAATTTAAAAAAAGTGGTTACAGTGTTGGACTGCCAAGAAAGCGAGCCATGTTCAATCTCCCTCAGTCCAATTTCTTTTTTTTTTCTGGCATTTGCTGTATTCACATTTGTGTCTGTGTCACCGTGTAACATCTGTTTGCAACAGCAAGGTGTAAGGTAGGGATCTATAACAAAGCTACGCAATTAGCAGCTGAAAGGAAGTGGCTTTTGAACGAGAACTGCAAATGTTTGATGACAAGGCAACAAGTTAACTGAATCCTCCACTGGAAAACATGTCTGGTGTGTATAACACAGCATTAGTGACAGCACATGTGTCATATGATAGGAATCTCTTATCGATACACCTAATTTGTACAGCTGGTAAGTGAGTGTGATATGCCTCCTTGCCCAATATAGGTGTTGATATGAATGAGAATGTGATCACGCCTGAGGAAATGATGGAAACACAATAGTTTGTCACATAAGCTGCAACAAATGAATGTAACAGTTCCACAATTACACAGTTTCTCTGTGCTATGTCAAAACATATGTTTTTAACGTTTTTGAAGTTGCATTCCGTTTTGGAAGTTTTGACTCTTGAATTCCTTTGCCGGCGGCGGTGGTCTAGCGGTTCTAGGCGCTCATTCCGGAGCCGCGCGACTGCTTCGGTCGCAGGTTCGAATCCTGCCTCGGGCATGGATGTGTGTGATGCCCTTAGGTTAGTTAGGTTTAAGTAGTTCTAAGTTGTAGGGGACTGATGACCATAGATGTTAAGTCCCATAGTGCTCAGAGCCATTTGAACCATTTTTTGAATTCCTTTGTTGTAACATAGTTCACACCCATTTATTTGTTGTTTTCATTTGTGTGAAATGTCTATGTGGTATCTCGCCTGCTGTCACTATTCATCACATTTTCTTGCGATAGTGAAGTATTCTTACCACATAACTCATATTCTACAAACCAACGTATAGTATGACAACTGCCAATACTACAGAAAGAGAACAATCATTTCAGTGGTCAGACAGACAATTCATAATGTTGTGCAAAATAAGTAAATAACTGACACAAGGGAGTTTTGAACATGGCTTGCCCGCTTGGCAGTCCAACACTACAGCCATTTACCCGTGACACAATTGCTGTTTTAGGCTACTCTTAAATTCGCTTCATGTTCTTGGAGCGTTCACTGTTTTTTGCTTTTTCTTCAGAGTTCACTACATCATCTTCCTGTTTTCATGCTTGATCTATGATTAGTTTTTGACGGAATATCCACTGGGCCATCCTACCACTAAATCTGAGGGGGTTGTGATGCAAAATTTCCCTTGTAAGTTAAGCTTTGACCTCAGTGGAGTGTGAAGTGCAGAGAAAGTAGGAAGGAGAAGTTTGTCCACATATTGTGGAGGAAGATAAGAGGGGAAATGTTATCTGTCACAGTGATGCCATTTTAGGAATGCATGTAATCGTCAGCTATGGTATAAATTACACACGGATGTAAAAAGATAATGTGGAAGCATATAATAGAGTTGTTCATGTTAAAACACAATCTCTGTGCTATTTATTTTTCAGTTGAGACACACAACACGAATTCGCCACGTTACTATAGTGCTACAGATGGGTAGGCCAAAGCGGGTTGTGGCTCATTTTGTTTGTGCGGGTTGCATATGAACGGCGTATTTCAATAGTGGTACAAGTCATTTTTGTTCATTCTGAGATACAGTCCTAAGGTTAAAAGAGCGCTGAAAAATCTGCAGTTGAGATACCACAAATATCTATATGTAAATGTACAGGTGCAATATACACTGAGGTGACAAAAGTCGTGGGATAGCGTAGTATCATGTACACAAGGTATAAAAGGGCAGTGCACTTGCGGAACTGTCATTAGTACACAAGTGACTCATTTGGAAAGATTTCCGACGTGATTATGGCCACACGACGGGAGCTAACAGACTTTGAAAGCAGGATGATAGTTGGAACTAGAAGCATGGGACATTCCACTTCGGAAATCGTTAAGGAATGCAATATTCCGCGATCCACAGCGTCAAGAGCGTGCCAATAATACCAAATTGCAGACATTACCTCTCACCTTGGACAATGCAGTGGCCGATGGCCTTCACTTAACCACCGAGATAAATGGCGTTTGCGTAGAGTTGTCAGTGCTTACAAACAAGCAACAATGCTTGAAACTACCGCAAAAATCATTTGTGAGAAATATGACGAATGTATCCATTAGGATAAGACTGGGTCCTTTGGTCCAACTGAACCAAAGGAGACCATCTGCAGCCATTCACGGACATCATGTTGCCAAACAACGATGGAGTTTCTCTGGATGACAAAGCGCCATGTCACTGGGTCACAATTGCTTGCCATTGGTTAGAAGAACATTCTGGACAATTCGAGCAAATAATTTGGATGCCCAGATTGCTCGACATGTATCCCATCAAACATTTATGCGACATACTTGAGAGGTCAGGTCATGCACAAAATCCTGCACCTGCAATACTCTCAGAATTGTAGATGACTGTAGATCTGGCATGGCTCAGTATTTCTGCAGGGGACTTCCAATGTCTTGTTGAGTCCATGTTATGCCGAGTTACTGCACTACATCTGGCAAAAAGAGATCCGACGCAATATTAGAAGATACTCCGTGACTCTTGTCACTTCAGTGTATCCTCTCATTGCTTATATTACCATGTGTGGGTTGTGAGCCAGCTGTGATATAGACTACCAGTCCAGCCATAGTACCTATAAACTATACTCCATCCAAATTTCAACACAAGTAACACTCACTGCCCAAGCCAGTGCTAAAACACACACACGTACATGGATTTTTCTATTGTAGAGTGTTGATATTATTCTGCTATAAACACACACATAGCTCATTTACGCTAATTTGAGTGTTGGTTTCTGTGGGTGACTCCACTCCCTACACCCCTCCCCCAATCGTGCTGCTGTTGATACACCTTCAGATGCTACCATGGATCATATGTAGGAGGATCTACTTCCGGGCACTACCTCAGACCTACTGCGGAGTGGATCCACATTCAAATGCTACCCCAGAACTAACACACTTGGACCATCTTTGGACTCTGTGTTAGACAACACTGAGGTGGATCCACCTGAACAATATCCTGGGCTTAATGCTCGTGGATCCATCTTTGGATATTACCCTGGGCGTGATGTCGGTGGATCCCCAATCAACAATATTCCAAGTGTATTACTGGTGGATCCACTTATGGTGACTTCCAAACCCCTATTCTAACCTACTACAGACAGTAAGAGTAGTAGGATAAGGGTGGCATCAGTACAATTTGTAGTGTGGGTTGCCTACATCAGGGGCAGGTATGCACTCAGGGGCAAACCTATTGTTTTCTTTTGACTGACAAGTAATTAACCTATTTTTCTCGTTTGATTGACAGGTCCTCAACCTATTGTTCTGCTAAAAGGATCCTTCCTTTTGATGACAGGTCCTTAACCTATTGTTCCCCCACACCCTGCCACTCCCCTTCTCCCTCAGCAAACAAACCCACCTCCTTCCCCCCCCCCCCCCCCCCCACTGCTACAAGTTCACTTTCAGATCTGAGTTATTTGAATAGCTCCCTCTCACTCTTATCAATTTGAATGAATTAAATTGATAAATTAATTAACCCCTCCCTCTCTGGTAATTCCCCATGTCTCCTCCTGTCTACCCCACCTCTCCCCTACCTGGAAGTTGGTGGCTTTGTGGTAGAGAGGAAGGATCTCACGAAGGGAAATTCAAGGGTATATTGTTTATTTACAAAAAGATCAGTTTGCAGCAGTTGGATTACTCTTGTTCATCATTCTCTGCTCTTTGGAAAGATGCAGGACCTGTAAGAAGTAATTAAATCGATCACCATCCTTTTTATTCCAACTATGCAAGGAATACCATCTTGAAACACACATCACACGTACTTCACAGTTAAAAATCTTTCGATTACGAAGCATGCACCGCCCGCCGTCCCCTGTCCACTGGGCCGCATGGAATGCCACCGCACACACTGCCAGGAGTCGGAATGCACGGGTGGCCCCCCAAAGTGACGATGCGGCCGTCAGCTGCTGAACCATGGGCAGATGTAAGTTCGGGTCCTGCAAGGATGAGGCAGCAGCATCTCTTTCATACATGACACTTGAGAAATACCTGTCGAATTACATGTTCACCTATGCATAGTTGCTGGCGCGATGACGCAGTAGGTTGTGCACTGAGAAAGATGTTGCACAGCGGATCACCATAGGAGGCGCAGCTAAAAGATTGTCCGTGTTATACTGATGTCAGATGTCTATGTAAATATGAGCCAAGTCTTCCTCTTGGATATCTTAAAGTGTCACAGAAATTGTTAACAGTCGCTTTTGTTGCTGGTGTAGAAGCTTTCGTGATGTCTCAGCTTGTCTGCGTGGAAATTCTTGTCCTATCAGGGCCTGTTTACGAAAATAACCCAGAATGACACAGGACGCATTCTACTCTGCAATCCTAATGGTACAGCCCGTCTGTCATATGTAATGTCCTCCTTTCCACATAAACGTTCTCACCGCTAAAAGCCTTCATCAGTTTGTGCATGCTCGTGAAAACACCATTAATCATAAAAGTATTCTTGTTGTCAGGAAACAGAATACTGTCTAAACACAGAGGGGAAAATCAGAACAATTATGCAAACAGAACGCTCAGGAAAGTCCATTGATACCTTCCCCCCATCTTGTTCGAAGCGGTCTGTAGAGGCTCCTATGTCCCAGCACAAAGGATGTCTTGTGAATGAATGGAGCTTTTTGTCTGACTCTTACTGAATTTACCAGCCAAACTGCTGCTGCTGCCATTGTGGGAGCACCATTCTCCATTGTTTTTTGCAGACAAGACTTTCAGTGGCAAAACTATTTTGTACAGATCGCTATATTGCACTGACCGTTAAACCCTGGAAAAGTGGTCTACAGATCATCAAACGTACCTACTTGCTAGCAGCTGTGCTTTCCACGGCCATCTCCAGACTCACAAGAATATTGAGAACCAGGCACATATATATCAGTGTAACTACAATTAAATATTAAGATTACTGCTGCAGTCCGACTCCGAGCAATGTTCTGGAAATGTCTCCTCTTGATGGTCGTGGTTCTGGAACGAATCTCAATATCTATACCACACTTAATTTTTCCACATTAAAAAATTTTTTCATTCCCCTTATGGCTATCAATGTACTGAATCTATACCTCCCTCATGATAGGTCACATAGTCATTTTCTCTGGAAATGCCAGAAAAAAGCCACAGTATATTTACACTGCAACATATATCCATTTCAGACAACCAATGCAGTTCTGGTTTATATGTGTACAGCACACGAAAAAATTATGGCATGTCCACATTCACACCAGCTATGTGTCTCGATTCTCCTCAGTTCTAGGAAATTATTTGACATTTAAGTTTTCCAGTCAGCACTTGCGGACGGTGCTGCATCCCGCCAAGATTCTCTCAAACAAGTGTTATAAAGTACAGGCATCCGGCACTATATGATAATCGACAACGCTCCCATGGGCAAAGGGATTGGAAAGATATCAGATGCGGGTTGGTGTACTGTAATCAACATCACTGTCGATAATGCGACAAGGAAAATCAAGGAAAATGCGAGGATACGCTTAGGGCTGCCGATGAGGGCACTATTCTTCTTCTTCTTCTTCTTCTCTTTTTTTTTTTTTTTTTTTTTTTTTTTTTCAGGCGTACTGCCCATCCTGTTTGTACACTTGAGCCCTTGCATTGCTATATTGTGCCTGTTTACGAAATGAACCTATCACCCCTTAAGTTCGGATATATTCCTCAATGTGTTTAAATCACAATTCACCACGTCAAATGAATCCATCCGTTACAACCAGAAATACGTAATTTTGTTTTTTATGTGAATAATACGTAGTTTGATTATTTCCCACAACCGTCTGGCGATATATTGGAACCTAAGCCACAGTACCATTACGTTCAAGCAGCAGCATAACATTTCTGGCTATCAATTATAGGTGTATAAAAAAATTATGATACGTCCACACTTGCACCAGCTGGAAGTCGTTTCGCACTGCAAAAAGCTGCCCCGCCATCACAGATTTGTCGATGAAAAGAGGATGTAAATACAATTTAAAAAAGCCCTAGAGACTTTTCGCTTTATCGATTGCACCACTTCCACGAAACCATTTGGTATTTTCGATACTTGTAAATACAGTCAACACACAATGACGTCTTTTATATATTCAGACCGCCAAGTCGTGGTTTGTGTCAGTGCGTACCATGCATAGCTTCCACCAGCCAGGTCACACAATTTTCCCATGACTAAGAAACCATTTTGAGTGCAAAGTATACTAGAGTACGTTCATTCGGAGTTAAATTTCACGGGCGGAGCACATGGGTGGAGAAACCGCAAAACTGTTTTAAGTTCATGTTGCTAAGTGCCGTACCTGTTCAATACTGAAGCAGGAGGAGGAACACCACTACACGGATCTATTGTTCAGCTTACAAAATTGACTTTGTTACGAAAAAACAAAAGAGCCTATCAGAGCGTCATACAAAGATTTTGTTTGTTACATGTGCGAGAAACGATGAGTGCAGTTCCTGCAGCTGCACCAGCAGCAGCAGCAGTGGCATGAACAGCAGCAGCATCAGCAATATCATCGTAAGCAGTATACACATCTTTCATTGAATACGTAATGTGTTGCGACCAACGAAATTTCTTTCTAAAATAATGGGTTGCGTAATTTGTTGTAGCTGGTGTTAGTGTAGATGATTTCGAGGATCAAAAACGATAACACGTTCTTCTCTTCTTTTCCCTAAGGATTTCGTATAGTACTCTGTATACGTAATTAAATGGCATTATATACATAATATGGTGTATAGTCTTTGTTGTTGTAGATGATTTCCTGACATACCATAAAGGGGGACTGGGAGTGGTGTGTGCTGGAGATATCCAGGAACCATCGCAGATCTTATATATATATATATATATATATATATATATATATATATATATATATATATATATATAGGGTGAGTCACCTAACGTTACCGCTGGATATATTTCGTAAACCACATCAAATACTGACGAATCGATTCCACAAACCGAACGTGAGGAGAGGGGCTAGTGTAATTGTTTAATACAAACCATACAAAAATGCACGGAAGTATGTTTTTTAACACAAACCTACGTCTTTTTAAATGGAACCACGTTAGTTTTATTAGCACATCTGAACATATAAACAAATCAGTGGCGCTTGTTGCATCGTAAAATGTTAATTACATCCGGAGATATTGTAACCTAAAGTTGACGCTTGAAACCTCCGACGTTCAGTTGCGTGTTGTAACAAACACGGGCCACGGTCGGCGAGCAGCATCTGCAGGGACATGTTTACGATGACGACCGTGTTTACGAGTGTGGCTGTAGTGCACTGTTGTGGTTTGGTCTAGCTGTCGCAGTGTCCGCATGTAGCGCTTGCTGTTATTGTTATTCTGCATTTGTCTCCGCACGCAGACCAACTGTAGTACACCGTGTTACCAGACGTCTGTGATAGTGTAGTGTTGTAGGAACTGTGACCGTGGTGTATTCGAACTCTGAAAAGGCGGAGATGATACTCATCTTTGGCGAGTGTCGACGAAATGCAGCTGAAGCCTGCAGGGTGTATGCAGAACGGTACCCGGACAGAGAGCATCCAACGTGCCGCACATTGCAAAACATCTACCGCCAACTGTGTGCAACAGGTATGGTCGTAGCACGCAAACGGGTCCGTAACAGGCCCGTCACAGGAGAAGCCGGTGCAGTTGGTGTGTTAGCTGCTGCTGTCATGAACCCACACATGAGTACACCGGACATTGCGAGAGCCGGTGGACTGAGTCAAAGTAGTGTCATGCGCATACTGCATCGTCACCGCTTTCACCCGTTTCATGTGTCGCTACATCACCAATTACATGGTGATGACTTTAATCATCGAGTGAAATTCTGTCAATGGCCATTAACATAGAATGCGTTGCTGTTCTACCTGTTTACCGATGAAGCGGGTTTCACAAACCACGGGGCAGTGAATCTATGGAACATGCATTACTGGTCCGTGGACAAACCTCGCTGGCTCAGACAGGTAGAACGGCAGCGACCGTGGACTGTAAATGTATGGTGCGGAATCATTGGCGACCACCTCATTGGTCTTCACTTCATTGCAGGGGCCCAAACAGCTGCAACATACATCGCGTTTCTACAGAATGATCTGCCAACGTTGCTCGAAAATGTCCCACTGGAAACGCGTCGACGTATGTGGTATCAGCATGATGGTGCACCTGCACATTCCGAAATTAACACTAGGCTGACCCTTGACAGGATGTTCGACGGGCGTTTCATAGGACGTGGAGGACGCATAAATTGGCCAGCCCGTTCTCCTGATCTTACACCTCTGGACTTCTTTCTGTGGGATACGTTAAAGGAGAATGTGAACCGTGATGTGCCTACAACCCCAGAGGATATGAAACAACTATTGCGGCAGCCTGCGGCGACATTACACCATATGTACTGCGGCGTGTAGGACATTCATTACGCCAGAGATTGCAGTTGTGTGCAGCAAATGATGGCCACCACATTGAACATCTATTGGCCTGACATGTCGGGACACACTCTATTCCACTCCGTAATTGAAAACGGAAACCACGTGTGTACGTGTACCTCACCCCTCATGGTAATGTACATGTGCGTCAGTGAAAACGACCAATAAAAATTTGTTAGCATGTGGACGTAATGTACTGTTCCAGTCTCTTCTGTACCTAAGATCCATCACAGTTCCCTTTGGATCCCTACGTAATTCGGTGCTCTCCGATACACACGATCGAACAGCGGAGGAGTGGTACTCAAGCGTCAACTTTAGGTTACAATATCTCCGGATGTAATTAACATTTTACAATGCAACAAATGGCACTGGTTACGTATTTGTTTATATGTTCAGATGTGCTAACAAAACTAACGGGATTCCATTTAAATAAACGTAGGTTTATGTTAAAAAACATACTTCCGTGCATTTTTTGTATGGTTTGTATTAACCAATTGCACTAGCCCCTCTCCTCACGTTCGGTCTGTGGAATCGATTCGTCAGTATTTGATGTGGTTTACGAAATATATCCAGCGGTAATGTTAGGTGACTCACCCTGTATATATATATATATATATATATATATATATATATATATATATATATATATATATATATATATATATATATCCTGTAGTTCCTGTGTGTATACGATTTTTATTATTAGATTATTATGTTGCAGGCGATATAGGGGATATGAATTGATGGGTCTTCCCCAATTCAGGCGAAGGTGAAATGCCACAGTGGGTGGAGGAGGTGAAAACAGACCTTCATCGTTGTGAGGAGATAAGGGAGATGTCAGGGAGCTAGAGCGAAATAGGAAATACATACTCATTCTGCCTACAAGTAATCTGTATCCTTTCTTTCCTTACAGCAGCAGCGACTGCAGGCAATGTCTAGAACGTCGAACTTCATTTTTTTTTCAATATTCTACAGCAGCTGCGTCAGGGGAGCAGTTCCTGCAATACGCCGTGGCTCGTGTACCGGGGGTGGCGAAGCCTGTAACATATGAACGGGGCCCTGTGCGTCATGCTTCATCGGCAACAGCTTCACGAATCGCCGTGCGGTAAGGCGCCGCCGCGGCCGTCACAGCACCGCTTTGGCGTCCGTGGGCCGCCCTCCCTCAGGCTAACAGGTCAGGGCTGCAGCTAACAGGCTGCTCGCAGACGCCCGATTCTGCAGTGACCCCCCCTCCTCCACCGTCACATCCTTGTCGACCATGTGAGGTACAGCGCATACCCCTGTCCACCTCGCCAACTCCATCGACTGGTTGTAGTTATAGTATTAGTAATAGAGAAGATCCTATGGCTAGTGGCAGTTCTCTCTCCTAACCTGATAGTAAAGGCCATCAGTGCAGTGATACCATACTGCAGTTAGAATACTCAGTGATTGCAGATGCCTCTGAGGAGCGAATCTCGTTCCCAAGGACCGAGAACCTGTTGGTTTTCTAAGAGCTTGCGTTCTTGTTGTGGAAATGGAGCTTCTCAAAGTAGTCAGTGATCCTCTGTATCCCGCCATTAAACGCAGTGCATCGAACTATCGCACCCCTCCCCCCCCCCCCCCAAGTTGATTTTGGTGTTGAAGAGACAACTATTCATTATCTTTGGAGGGAAAATGGCTTGATAACGTGGAATCCGTCAATCGCCGAGTGGCTTCATAAATTCACCTCGAGTGCTTAACGGGCCCGGTTTTCCGAAATGGGGGTCGGAGGGTCAGCAAACCACTCAGCAGAATACTAGACCTAGACATCCATATACATGTCTGCGATCTGGTAAATGGAGGATCAAGCTCCCTAAATATATAAATAACAAGAGGACATGCATTAATGTCGAAAATAATAGTGATCAGGCTTGTTTTACGTGGCCAATCCTGGCTTGTGAGAGAAATTACACTAAAAATCTGCAGCGCACGTATCAATACGGTTGACATCTTGACATTCATATGTGTTATAACTTTAATGGTATCGTTTTCTCCGGCAAGATCCAAGACATACCTAATTTGAAGTGCAGAATACTGCAATATTGGTTCATGTTTATGGTCTGGAGAAGAAAAACAAGTAAGGTGAGGAAGACAACCATACTGTAATCGGTCCCCTCCATTTCTAAAAATTTACCACTGAGCGTGATCTACATGTAAATATGCTGCTCTTCTCTGAAGGTAATAATCATCACTATGTTTGGATCAAAGACATGTCCCGACTCCTTTCCTCATAACTATCAACTGATCATCGTGTACAGCATATTTGCTTAATGTGCCTGAATTATTTCTCCTCAGACAAGTTATTAGCGGTGCATCTAGTGGATTGCGCTTCCAAAGACGCGGTACGTGTTGTTATGCCTACTGAGGAAAACAAATTCATAAAGTTTAAGACTGCTCACCACCAGGTGCGATGCCCGTTTGTAGTGTATGTCGACTTTGAATGCCTCCTCGCTCCTTTGACCTGCTATGAAGGTGACCCTACAGCCTCACATACCACCTTTACAGAAAAACACATACCATATGTGGCAGCATACAAAATTTCATCGTCCTATGATTCCAGTCTTAACCGCTACATATCTTATGTCGGGGATAATCCTATGGTTTGGCTGCTCTCTGAGCTCGAAAAACTTTCATAGGAAGTTGATGAGCTTTACAGTGACAACGTTCCCATGACCAAATCGAAGGAGAATGAAGATCTGTATAATAACACGGTTGATTGTCATATCTAAGGGCTGCCATTAGACAGAAAAGCGGAAACTCCTCGTAGGGACCACTGTCATCTTATGGGGAAGTTCCGGGGTGCAGCTCACAATGTGGGCAATTTGAAATACAGCTACCAAGGCACATACCCGTTTTCTTTCACAATTTAAGCGGGTATGACGCTCACTTTTTAGTTGAGCACTTGGCTTATTTCGGTTGGGAGAAAAGTCAGGTCACTCTCCTACCTGAGAGCGTCGAGAAATACGTTTCTTTCTCCAAACGAACGACGCCAGGAATTACGCTCCGTTTCTTTGGTATGCTACGTTTTATGCAGGCGCCACTCCAGAAACTCTTTGAAACTCTACCTATGGAGGATATGCATATCACTCGAGCTGCATTCCCTGATGAGGAAAAGTTTCAACTTCTGACTAGGAAGGGGGTTTTCCCATAAGAGTATGTGGATAGTATGGCGAAACTCGACGAAACCAGGCTACCCAACATAATTGCATTCTCCAGCAACCTTACAGACAATGCCATATGGATGCATAGTATGAGCATGCCGTGAATGTCTGGCGGGAATTCAACGTCTCCACTTTAGGAGAGTACACACAGCTTTACATGAACAGAGACGTGCTCTTGCTTGCGGACGTTTTCGAGAAATTCCGGAGTCTATGCATGGCCACATATTCTCTGGATCCCGCCTTCTCTTACAGGGCACCTGGATTGTCTGGGGATGCAATGCTCTAGAAAACGAAGTGCAGCATAGAATTATTGACCGATGCTGACATGCTTGTTTTCTTTGATCGAGGGATCCGTGGGGGACTCTGCCAATGTGCCCATAGGTGTGCAAAGGCAAATAACCTGCGGTTGGGTGACAGGTTCAGCGCGTCCCTTGATTCCTGTTACATAATGTACCTGGATGTAAATAACCTATACGGGAATGCCATGAAGCAATCACTGCCTCTTGGTGACTTTCGATGGGTGCCCAAAGACGAATTCAAGGGATTAGGTGGAAAAATCATGGGGTGTATGGCAGGTGATTCTGATGCAGGGTATGTGGTGGAGGCAGAACTCACGTACACTATCAGTTTGCATGATGTGCACACTGATTTGCTGCTGTGTCCAGAGCAACCGGTTCTGCGAGGAGGCTCCACGCCAAAGCTGATGACAACGCTGGGGGATAAGTGGAGACACAATACCCATTATCGTAATCTCCAGCAGTGTCTCAGCTTGGGCATGGAGCTGGTTAGACTCACCCAGGCCATCTCCTTGAAGCAGTGTCCCTGGTTGGGGAGTATATTGATTTGAATTCGCTGGCCGCGGTGGCCGAGCGGTTCTAGGCGCTACAGTCTGGAACCGCGCGACTGCTACGGTCGCAGGCTCGAATCCTGCCTCGGGCATAGATGTGTGTGATGTCTTTAGGTTAGTTAGGTTTAAGTAGTTCTAAGTTCTAGGGGACTGATGACCTCAGAAGTTAAGTCCCATAGTGCTCAGAGCCATTTGAACCATTTGATTTGAATTCGAGGTAGAAAGCTTCTGCGATGTGTGACTTTGAGAAAGATTTTTACAAATTAATGAATAATTCAACTTTCGGTAAAACAACGGAGAATTTAAGGGAACGACGTGAAATTTTGATTAGAACCGAATGGGATGGGCATTATAGCGTAAAAAAATGCATTGCCAGACCAAATTTTAAGCAGGTCACCATATTCAACAAGAAGTTTGTTGCTGAGCAGATGGCGAAGACTGCAGTAGACTTTACAAAACCTCTTTATGTGCACACTAGAGCTATCCAAACTTATCATGTACCGCTTTCATTATGAGTTTGCGAAAACACATTTCACACATCTTAAACTACCTTGTACGGATACAGATAGCTTCCTTCATGTGTTGGGTGAAGAACTGTGATCCATATGAAGTAATGAGGTACCACGGTAATGAATTCAACACGTCCTCATACACAGCCGATAATCCTAATGGTATTATTCCACAGAACAAGAAGATTATCGGTCTTATGAAGGACAAGTCAAATGGATTGCCGATTGTGGAGTTTGTAGGTCTACGCTCAAAAATGTATGCGTATCGCACATTGGAAGGTGCTGCCCAGAGACGGGCAAAGGGTGTGCGTCGTATGGCATCGAGAGCCCTCTCTATCGGAGACTATTTGCGTTGCCTGTACAGCGGTGTTCACGGTGCTGCACCGCAACTGCCGCATGTGGTATGGCAGACAGTATTCGATTGAGAGAACACGAGGTGTACACAGTGCTGCAGTCTAAAATCGTCCTGTCGCCTCATGACGATAAAAGGGTCATTCATGATGACGGGACTGAAACTCTCCCATACTCACACTACTCTCTTGTAGTGAGAGAAGGGGTGGGGGACCCTGAGTGAGAGTGAGAGAATGAGAGAGAGAGAGAGAGAGAGAGAGAGAGAGTCTGTAGTGTAGTAGTATCACCCTTTTATCAGTGTAAGTAGTTGTATATATATATATATATATATATATATATATATATATATATATATATGTGTGTGTGTGTGTGTGTGTGTGTGTGTGTGTGTGTGTGTGTGTGGTGTAAATATTTATGTGTACTATGTACATGTGTATATACATACATATAGAGTAGGTGTGGAAAAGAAGGGATAAAAAAAGGAACGAAAGAAAATGTATATATATGCAGTCCATTTGTGTGAAAGAAGGAAAAAGCGTAAAAAATATTAAAAAGGCATAAACACGAAAAAATTGTATATTTATTTATTTGTTCATATGCAACGTATGTGTAGCCTGTAAATACATATATCTATGCTGCATGTGTGTCTTGCAAACATAATAGCTTTAAAATTTTTCTCCTGCCGCTAGCCATCCAAGTCAGAGTAGTTTTTAAGTCTATGTACCGGGTGATCAAAAAGTCAGTATAAATTTGAAAACTTAATAAACCACGGAATAATGTAGACAGAGAGGTAAAAATTGACACACATGCTTGGAATGACATGGGGTTTTATGAGAACAAAAAAAAAAAAGAAAGTATTGCTAGACGCGTGAAAGATCTCTTGCGCGCGTCGTTTGTTGATGATCGTGTGCTCAGCCGCCACTTTCGTCATTCTTGGCCTCCCAGGTCCCCAGGCCTCAGTCCGTGCGATTACTGGCTTTGGGGTTACCTGAAGTCGCAAGTGTATCGTGATCGACCGACATCTCTAGGGATGCTGAAAGGCAACATCCGACGCCAATGCCTCACCATAACTCCGGACATGCTTTACAGTGCTGTTCACCACTTTATTCCTCGACTACAGCTATTGTCGAGGAATAATGGTGGACATATTGAGCATTTTCTGTGAAGAACATCATCTTTGCTTTTTCTTACTTTGTTATGTTAGTTATTGCTATTCTGATCAGATGAAGCGCCATCTGTCGGACATTTTGTGAACTTTTGTATTTTGTTGGTTCTAATAAAACCTCATGTCATTCCAAGCATGTGTGTCAATTTGTACCTCTCTATCTACATTATTCCGTGATTTATGCAGTTTTCAAATTTATACTGACTGTTTAATGACCCGGTATATATATATAGCTCACCGGTTATCAGAATTGTTATTGTAAACACCTTTGCTATTGGGGTGGTTGAAATTAGATTCAAAGTGTGCAAAGTCCATCAGAATTATTGTAAAAGCTATGCTACTGGGGCTGAGGAATTTAGTTGTAGTAAAGAAAGTATCTCCACATTAGTTTTTAGCGTATATTTATTTAAAAAATTCCGACCAGTGTTACTGTTGTTAAAAGTATTTTTGCTTTGGAATAGCAGAGTCAATTTATTCCTCAAGAATACTATATTGCACCTCAAAAACTACAGTGTACCTCAAAAATTATATTGCACCTCAAGAACTACGTTGTATTTGTGTGAAATGAATAAACGAAGAAAAAAAATTCGTCACCATACGTCTTTGTTGTTGTTATTTACAAAAAACCTGTCTCCTGTGCCATTATGTATGTATATGTACATAAAGGCCGTGCAGGTCACAAATGACAGTAGTTTTGCTGAAAATGAGTGCTATTAAGGAGGTGAAGTTTAAGTTGGAAGATAACAAAATGTATAGAATGGTTGCAGGGCATTACACCTATCGTGCAGTACGAATTGGATTATGGGAACAGGTGGCACGTGACCATGTCTGCTTCCAAAGAGATAGAGTAAACCTGTCTGAAATTATATCTCTTGTGCTTGAAGAAAATAACAGACAGAGCATGTGGTTAAAACTGTACTCTGTCAAAGCAGGAAGAGGGTTGAAAAAAGAACACAGAAGTTGTGGGATAAAAATTCATTTATTACTCATCCAAATTAAAAGTCATTTTACATTTTCATGGTATCTTCTTCTTCGTCTTGAGTCGATAGATAGATTGACACCTGTAGAATAGCAGGTCTTGAATATCGGCAAACTAGAAGGTTCAATGCATCCATGAGATCTTGTGTTTCCCCTTCGCATAGATGATGGTATCCGTGTGGTCGAATGATTGAAGCGACCTCACCATATCTTTATAGGGTATGCCAGGATCATTTCCATGGTGGAAATATGCTAACCACTTCGCACTCTTCCGTGTTTTAGTACACTTCACATACTTGAAAGACTTCGGTGGTGCAATATTTCCTGAGAATGTCTCTATCTCTCCTGCATCTTTTGTGTACGCTACGAATGTAACAGCTTTAAATATGAACTGTCTACGCTCATCATCACATAAAACCATAAGTAAAGAAATAAGCCATAAAAAGTAACAGCGTCTTAGTTGCCTACGCAACACACACTATTATTATTGATCTTTTCAGCTATACACGCAATAGAATACATTTTAATTAACCATCAGTGTGACATCGCACATTCGAGTCATAGAGCTTAAAGCGGGGCTCATACTTTGAAATACGTCAGGTGGAAAAATAAACTATGTACCACATGGTAGTGGTACAAGTTGAGTAGAGAACATGGAGTAATCAAAAGCGTTCACCTGGTGACGAGTCTTTATCAGTTTCACATAAATATCCGAGAGCACATTACGCACATTTCTTGATTTCACCCGCTCAGACACGCTGTAGGCAGTAACATTCTCTTTTCCCACAAGTCCATAGTTCTCAAGGTTAATTGTCGTAACATATTAAGGAAGTAAGAGCTATAGAATATTTTTTCTAATGCGTGACTATATCTCTGTTGTTGAACAAGCAGAGCTGCGCAGTCACAGTCCCCATTTAATAGCGATAACTAAAGCATGACCATAATTTGCACACTACACTCACTAACACTCCTCAGAACTACGGCATTACCTTATTCACAGACCTCCAGCAAACACTTGAAGTTTAATAACTGAATGACGATGGATTCATAGTGATTATTCAGTTACATAAAGCTGGTGCACTGAAAGACACAAACAGAAATCTATTGCATGCTTGTAATAAAGCATTTTTTGCATTCAGGCCTATAGGAGGTTTCTACACAACATGATATTCTTTTTTGAAAAGTCAGCTCCCGCATTGTGTGTTGGCTGTATGTACAAGTATCGAATCATAATTTTTTATACACCTATAAATGATAGCCAGAAATGTTATGCTGCTGCTTGTATGTAAAGGTACTGTGGCTTATGTTCCGACATATCGTCAGATGGTTGTGGTAAGTAATCAAACTGTATTCACATAAAGAAGAAAATTCCGTATTTCTGGTTGTAAGGGATGGATACATTTGACGTGGTGAGTTGCGATTTCAACGCATTGTGGAATATGTCTGAACATAAGGGGTGATAGGTTCATTTCGTAAACAGGTGCACAATACTGGCACCCCTAAGCGTATCCTCGCGTTTTCCTTGTCGCAGTGATGTTTCCAGAGATGAGGTAGTGGCAGAATTGAAGCTGTGAAGACGGGTCGTGAGTTGTGATTGGATAGCTTAGTTGGTAGAGCACTTGCCCGCGAAAGGCAAAGGTCCCGAGTTCGAGTCTCGGTCCGGCACACAGTTTTAATCTGTCAGGAAGTTTCTTGACAGTGATGTTGATTCCAGCACACCAACCCGTATCGGTGATATCTTTCCAACCCTTTCGCCTGCAGGGACGTTGTTGATTATCATATAGTGCAGGACACCTGTACTTTATAACACTTGTAATTTCTTAGACTTTCCCGGAGATTTGATGACATCTCGTGGAAATCGGGTTTTCTGCCGGATATCAGCGTCTTCCAAACACGGTATTTCGACGTCATTACTTGACGTCTTCATCAGGTATTCCCTGAGACTGGCTGCTTATGTTTTCAACACCAACAACGAGCCTCAGACATCCGCACACTGCGGGCACGAACCAATAAGGGAACACCAGGAAGCCTCAGCCGCAGTCGGAGGCAGCCAGAGCGGGCGCTGACGGAATAGGGAACGTTCAGAGCGGCAGGGGAGCGCCACTCGTGGGTGCGGACCGAGAAGGGAACACCAGGAGGCCACGACCGCAGTTGGAGGCGGCCAGAGCGGGCGCGGACGGAATAGGGAACGTCCAGAGCGGCAGGGGAGCGCCACTCGCGGGTGGGGACCGAGAAGGGAACACCAGGAGGCCTGTCACTGTCACTTATCCATACGAGTCTGCCCTGACTCGTGATGGGAACAGGCTAAGCATATACTGCTATTCCTGCATAATCCTATATTTGTAGAGTGGCTTCCTCATGGTCCGAATTGGCCTGAGGTGTTTTCTGGGGTGGAGTTGTCCTTTCTCTGTCGCGAGATAATATTTTCGTAACAGGTCAGGCCAACGCTTGTTTGGCCTGTGGTGAATAGGATGGCCCAAGTCCCTAATGAGCCTATTGTCGGACCGTACGGCCCGCTCGTAGAAGACCCGCACGATTGTTTAAATCGGTCGTGGAGGAAGGGGATGCCGGTTTGCCGGTGTAGCCGAGCGGTTGAATAGAGCCTCGATAGGCGCAGAGCGAGCTTGAGCGCCCTGTTCTGCACCCTCTGCAGTTTGTTGATGTGTGTGTCGGCCGCGTTGCCCCACACCATGGCCGAATATTCCAGCACTGGACGAACCAGCGCCAGGTACAGCGTGATGCTATGGTGGGGAGGCAGGGCAGACGACGGGTTGAGCAGAGGGTACAGAACGCATAGGCGCCCGATTGCTCTGCCCCTGACGTCCTCAATGTGGGCTTTTCACGTTAGCTTCTGATCGAGAATGACTCCCAGGTAGCGGCCAGTCTTGCTCCATGGGACGGGGCTTCCCATGACGGTGACTGGCGGAAGATCTGGTGGCAGTGGTCTTCGCGTGAACACCACTGCCTGGCTCTTCGCCGCATTCTGCTTCAGGCGCCACTTTGTCGACCACGCACCAAGGGCCTCACATCCACGCTGGAGCAGGTGGTCCATCTCGACTGCCTTCATACTCCGCACGAATAGCGCCGTGTCGTCGGCATAGAGTGCCAACTTCACAGGCGCCACGTGCAGGGCGTCGGCAGTGAATAAGGAGTAGAGCAGGGGGCCGAGAACGGACCCCTGCATCACTCCAGCACGAATGGTTTGGTGCGTGGACGTCCCTTCGTCCAGGTGGGCTTGGGAAGTCCTGTCGGCCAGATACGATCGGAGTGGGACCCCATGCGACGTCAGGACCCCGTGCACAAACAGTTTGTACACGAGGCCGTCGTGCCACACAGAGTCGAATGCCCTGGAGACGTCGAGGAACACCGCCCCATGGTATTCCCGAGTCTCCAGGGCGCGCAAGGCCTCTTCCACCAGCTGCATCAGCTGATGGACCGTGGAGTGACCCCTCTGGAAGCTGAACTGCTCGTCCGGTATCACTCCTTCTGCTGTCACATGGCGAAGCATGCGCCTGGCGTAGAGGCGCTCGAACACTTTGGAGAGAGCCGGTAGCAGACTGATGGGTCTGTAATTGGCGGCGTCCTTGTTCGCTTTGGGGATGGCCACCACCTCTGCATGTTTCCACACAGAGGGGTAGACACCCGAGCGAAGGACCTGGTTGAAGATACCCGCCAGCAGCGGATGGGCCCCTGCTGGAAGGTTCCTCAGCGGGTGGTTGGTGACCCTATCAGCGCCGCCGACCTTCCTAGTATTGAGCGCCGTCAGCTGTGTGGCCACCTCCGCCTTGGAGATGGCTTCAATTACGTCCCCGTCGTCCCTTGCCTCCAGGAACACCGGGAGTTGCTCGGCTACCCGCTGGATGTGGTCTTCATCCAGATTGTGTCGTCCACCAGGGTGAATGACGATTCGAATTGGTCCGCCAGGACACCTGATTTTCCGTCTGGGCTGCAGACGATGTCTTGCCCAACCAGTATTGGTGGTATGCGCTGTCGTCAGCGCAGGAACGACTTCACCGTGCGCCAGGTGCTGCCGTCCTCTGGGTTGAGGGAGGCGGCGAAGGCCGACCACATGCTGTTCCTGTGCGCCTCAGCTGCTGCTTTGATGTCTCTTCGCATGCGCGGTTGAGGTGTCGCTTCGTCGCAGGTTGGCGTGTGAGCTGCCACTCCCGGAACAGCTTATTCTTCTCCCTGATTGCTTCCCGTATCGGAGGCGGTAGGTTGCGGGAGAAGTCCCTGGGCCCCTGTAGCTGGGGGGGGGGGGGGGGGGGCGGCTGCGTCGGCTGCGTGCAGTAGCTTGAGGACCCGCAGGGCGGGTTGAAATTAGATTCTAAGTGTGCAAAGTCCATCAGAATTATTGTAAAAGCTATGCTACTGGGGCTGAGGAATTTAGTTATAGTAAAGAAAGTATCTCCACATTAGTAGTATATTTATTTAAAAATTCCGACCAGTGTTACTGTTGTTAAAAGTATTGGAATAGCAGAGTCAATTCATTCCTCAAGAATACTATATTGCACCTCAAAAACTACATTGTACCTCAAGAATTATATTGCACCTCAACAACTATGTTGTATTTGTGTGAAATGAGTAAACGAAGACATTGTAATTCTGTCAGAGACAGCAAAGGACCTGGAAGAGCAGCTGAACGGAATGGACAGTGGCGCGAACGGAATAGGGAACGGCCATTTTTTTTTTGTGTCACGTGGTGTTTAACAGTTCCTTCGGCTTCGCCGAATCTACGTGTATTTGTGCGTGGTTTGGTTTTGTTATTCTCTGTGATTAATTTTTATGGACAAAAACAAATCGTTGGCTTTGGAGGGCATGGTCGGTAACAATAAGGCCTTGCGGCCCCCGACCATCCTCGATTTATGAGGCGTGGGTTTTAGTTGTTTTGGTTCTGTGCAGTGGGTGCTGCTTCCCACTGCTTTCCTTTTGTGGAGTTGCGCCAGTCGGCCGCTCGGCGAGATGTGGTCGTCGTTCCGAGGCGGCCGCTATGCTCGTTGTTTTACGCCGCTTGCCCGCTGGGTACGGGCGTCGTACATTCATTGGTCTGCAGCAGGTCTGCTTCTCACTTTAGTATTTATTCTCAAACCATTTAGTCAAGTGTGGTTTACTCTAGTTTACTCTATGTAGCTAAGCTAAGGGTGGTCGTGCAGCCGACAGAGAGTGGGTGGGTGGGGCGGGGGGGGGGGGGGGGGGGGGGGGAAGTGGGCTTAGTCACTACATCTTAGATTTAGTTTGAGTCCTACGCTAAGTTGCTTGGGTACAAAAACGATAACCCAAGGGTATCTCGATTTACACATTTATCTAACGCTATTGGGTTTCAACAAGGGAGCACAATCAGCTAGAAAAATTTAACTACTAATCAAGGCAAAAACAATTTAAACATATTTCTGTTCCCTATTGGTTTCCAACAAGGGAGCAAAGATTTTCAAGGACAATAACAGGGTATATTATGTTAAGGGGAGTGCTACTGGACTAAGTTAGAAACGAAATCTTATTAAGGGGCTCTGGAAAGGCTCAAAATCATGAAAAGTTCAATTTTTACTTTTTTGCGTTTTCTGAATCTGCAGACTATTACCTTTTAATATATATATATAATTTATTCAATTCCGAAGACTACAACTATTTTTAAATTTTTTTTGAAATGTGTTCTACATGGGCGTGACCCACTGTGGCGCTGTTAAACTGCTGTCAAATGGTGTTATTATTAACGTCCGTGTTCATCAGGTACATTTTAGTGATGTGAGATAAAGTATGTGTTGTGGCTAACCTGTGATGGTTCAATATATATCGCTGGTGTGATCACCGTCAGAGGGTGGTACGGGACTACAAGTCCCACCGCCACACCTCCAAAGTGAATTGCAGTGACGCAGTCACTGCCCTGTGGAAATTTACTGCCTCACCAACACAGTTAGACCGCAATAGACCGGTGATGCTGTATTGTAACATATCACCCCGGACTACAAGTCCATTAAAAAAAAAAAAAAAAAAAAAAGTCGATTTTTTCATGTTTTGTTACTCTGTCGTTATCTCGAAAATATTCGCAATTAATTCTGTTTCTTGAGTCTCTGTTTTGTTGAAGTATAATAAAGAGTAAAAGTAAAGTTATTAGAAATCCTCTGAAGGCTTTTAAGAAAGGGAGAAATGTTGGAAAGCCAAAAGTATGTGTTATTACTGTAAACAATAAAGACGATAACCAAGTGAGTGAACCTAACCTCTCAAGTACACCCGCCCATAGCAGTCAAAGTGGGAAAGAAAATACTTCACAGAAGAAGCTTGGTTCAATGAGCGAAAACTATGAATGTTTTATGGACGAATCGGATGTGAATGAAATATTTGATATGTCGGTTCTCAAAGGAATTTTTTCAAACTGTGTAAGATGTATTCATTGTAGTGAAGTTGGTCTCGAACTCTCCATAATAAAGCACGTAGGACTTGCTAGTGAAATACAACTGAAATGTGATAAGTGTTCATACATGACCACCTTTTGGAACAGTGTTGCAGTAACTGCAACTGAAAAAAATGGTAGCAAAATCTACGAACACAACATTAGATTTGTTTATTCCTTGTGTTCAGTTGGTAAGGGTGCTACTGCAGGTGCAATTTTCTGTGGCATCATGAATCTTCCAAATCCCCCAACCAAGTTTACGACCTATAATAAATTAATAGGGTCTAAAGTAGAAGATGTCTGTATAGAATCTATGAAGAACGCTGTGGAAGAGGCAGTAATGGAAAATAATGGTAACAGAGATTTGACTGCAGCATTCGATGGTACCTGGCATAAACGGGGACACACATCTCTTCATGGTGTAGTATCTGCCACCAGTATGTATACAGGGAAAGTTTTAGATGTAGCAGTAATATCAAAGTATTGTAGATGTCCACAAAAATACGAGGGCGGTTCAGAAAGTAACCTCCGATTGGTCACAGTGCGGGTTGTGGGGGGAGTAGCGACGCCATCTGTGCGTTCACGCACTCAACAGGTCAGTTGGCATCAAGCCGTGGTCGAGTGAACGTCGTACCTGCGCTAGTTTAGTTTTTGTGGCAGTCTGAAATGTGTGCTGCAATAGAAAACCCCGCCAAATGTGAAGTGCGTGCTGTCATAAGGTTTTTTACAGCCAAAGGATATTCTGCAGCAGCTATTCATCGTGAGCTTTGTACCGTGTACGGACCAAGAGTTATGAGTGAAGGAGTTGTCTGTGAATGGGTACGTTTATTTAAAAGTGGACGAGAAAACGTTCATGATGAAGAGAGGAGTGGTAGACCATCATTGGTGACTGACGAACTCGTTCAGACAGTTGATGCAAAAGTTCGTGAAAATCGACGTTTCTCAATGTCGGAGTTGTCTACTGGTTTTCCACAGATTTCTAAGACTCTCTTGTACGAGATAGTGACAGCAAGATTGGGTTACCGTAAGTTCTGTGCACGATGGGTGCCCAAAATTCTTACCGACCACCACAAAACTCAAAGAATGGCCTCTGCATTAGACTTTCTGTCACGTTATGAGGACGAAGGAGAACCATTGTTAAACAGAATCGTGACCAGTGACGAAACCTGGATTAAGTACGTGAACCCTGAGACAAAAGAACAATCAAAGATGTGGGCACATTCAAATTCGCCTACCAAACCAAGAAAAGCCTCGCAAGATTTTTCTGCCAGAAAACTGATGGCAACGGTGTTTTGGGATGCCAAAGGGGTGTTGTTGGTTGAATTCATGGAACGTGGTACGACCATTAATCAAGACGTGTACTGTGAAACAATAAAAAAGTTACGACGGGCTATACAGAACAAACGCCGTGGTATGCTGACTTCCGGTATCGTTTTTTTGCACGATAACGCCCGTCCTCACTCTGCTCACAGAACAACGGCCCTTCTTGAGTCCTTCAAGTGGGACGTTATCAACCATCCACCTTACAGCCCAGACCTGGCGCCAAGTGATTATCACCTCTTCATGCATTTGAAGAAATGGCTCGGGTCACAGCGGTTTGATGACGACGAAGAGCTCAAAGATGCGGTCACAGGCTGGCTCCAGGCACAAGCGGGTGATTTTTATGCAGAAGGAATTTCAAAGCTTGTGAAGAGATACGATAAGTGCCTCAATCGCTATGGAGACTATGTAGAAAAATAGTGCAAAGATGTAGGTGTAAGATGTATATATTAAAATATTTTTATTTAACTTGGTGTATTTTTTTAAATCAACCGGAGGTTACTTTCTGAAGGGCCCTCGTATAAAGGTACACATGAAAATAATTGCAAAGCTAACTATAGTGGCAGTAGTGGAGGAATGGAAGTGGCTGGTGTTGCCAGTATATTCCAGTGTTCTGAGGCGTGTGATAAAGTGCGATATGTTAATTACCTTGGTGACGGTGATTGTAAAAGTTTCAAACATATTCAAGGACTGAAGCCCTATGGTGATGATGTTGTAGTGCAGAAATTTGAGTGTATTGGACACGTACAGAAGCGAATGGGAACAAGACTTTGGCGACTGAAAGCTTCGTACAAAAAACAAAAACTCAGTGATGGTAAAGGGTTGGATGGGAAGGGAAGGTTAACTGACAATGTAATTGACAAAATACAGAACTATTATGGAATGGCTATTAGGCAAAATACACAAAGTGTCGACGAAATGAAGAAGGCTGTTTGGGCTCTTTTTTTCATACTTCTTCAACCGATGAAAATCCCCAACATAGCTTGTGTCCCAAAGAAGAAGACAGTTGGTGTAAATATAACAAAGGATTGCTAACTGGTGAAGTGTACACTCATAAGCATAGTCTGCCTCATGCAATAATGGAGGTGATAAAACCTATTTTCAGAGACTTAGCAGCACCTGAACTGTTGAAAAAGTGTATTCACGGAAAAACTCAAAACCCCAATGAAAGTGTAAATAGTGTTATATGGTCGAGAATCCCCAAGACTGTATTTGTTGGAATAGAAACACTTCACTTTGGTGTGTATGATGCTGTTGCGACTTTCAATGATGGCAACATTGTAAGGTGCAAGGTATTTAGAAATATGGGAATGAAGATAGGTTCTAACATGGTACGAGCGATGCTTGCTTTAGACAAGGAACCCCTTCGGGCTGCAGACAGGGCTGTAAAGAGTCTAGAAATACAAGCAAGAGTAAACAGGAGGAGGAACAAGAGGAAGCTGGAGGAGGAGTTTGCAGAGGATGAAGATAATCCATCCTATGGACCTGGAATGCACTAAAAAGTTAATCCAATCTTTGTCGCTCGATTCCCAGAACTTTTATTTTCTCATACTAATTACATGTTTTCTGAGGATCTTCCAAACATATTTGTTTCAAACTTTCAGTAAATGTTACACAGTACCTTCTGCATAATTTAACACAGCCTTTTTCCAAAAAACTGTATATTTTTGAATATATATATAAAAAATTGCAAAAAAATGTTTTGAATTTTCATTACAATTGAAAAAAAATCATCTTTAATAACTGAACTAAAATTTTGTAAAATCCCTGTGTTAAGTTGTAGCCCATATTCCAATAAATAATCTGTAAAAAGTTCAACTTCCTACCTCAAATACTTTGTGAGGAAAGATGTAATTTATAAGCGTTATTTTAACATTGCAAGTATAGGGCGTTCCGGAGCCCCTTAAACTATTAGGCTTTTCACTATTGCTTACTAATCTATGGGGTCTTGTATGATTTGGCGTGGCACTCTCTGCCTGTGCCATGTTCGGGGTATCACAGTACCTGTGCCCCTGAGTTGTCTACAGTTTTCTCTAATTTCTTCTAGTTTGTCAAATAGTGTTGTTACTAGTCTTTTAACTGTATCTTGTATCCTCTCGATTTCCATTGTTTCGTGGAGCTCTCGTACGGGTGTCCGTGGTGGGGCGTCCAGAATCCACCTTAGTACCTTGTTTTGCACCCTTTGCAACTTTTTGTGGTTGGTCTGGCACGTGATTCCCCACGCAGAACACCCGTACGTTAGTGCTGGGAGGACTGTTGTTTTGTATAGTGTTCTTTTTGTTTCCATCCACATCTCCCTGCTGAGGAAGAAGGGTATTAGGGCTTTTGCGAGTTTTATACCTCTCTTCCGCTTTTCCCCGATGTGAAGGTGAAACAACATTTTTTTGTCTAGTGTTACGCCCAGGTATTTCACGGAGTCTCTCCACGGTAATTCCTGGGTGTTTAGGGACAGCTGGTTTCTGAGTACCTGCCGCTTTCTTGTGAAATAGACAGCTGTAGTTTTGTCTGCGTTTAATGTCATTTTGTTTCCCCTACACCAGTCTTCTACCATGTCTAGCTGGCTTTGGAGGCGCGCTATGTTTGAGTGGTGCTGCCTGCCACTCGTGTAGAAGGCTGTGTCACCCGCGAATTGAGCTATCTTGGCATGCGGTGACAGGGGGATGTCGTTTGCGTATATGTTGAAAAGTGTGGGTGATAGAACCGACCCCTGGGGGATGCCGGCCCTCAGGGTCTTTCTTGAGGAGCGTTTTCCATCTACCTCAACAAGAAACGTCCGGTCTGTCAGAAAGCTGTCTATTAATTTTGTGTACACATAGGGGATCGTCGTATTGTGGTGTATCTTAAAGGTCAGGTTTTCATGCCAAGTCGGCCGGGGTGGCCAAGCGGTTAAAGGCGCTACAGTCTGGAACCGCGCGACCGCTACGGTCGCAGGTTCGAATCCTGCCTCGGGCATGGATGTGTGTGATGTCCTTAGGTTAGTTAGGTTTAAGTAGTTCTAAGATCTAGGGGACTCATGACCTTAGAAGTTAAGTCCCATAGTGCTCAGAGCCATTTGAACCATTTTTTGTCATGCCAAACCTTGTCGTATGCCCTTTCCCAGTCGAGGAATACTGCTGCTGTTGAGTTTGTGTAGTTGAAATTGTGTGTAATGTGTTCTGTTAGTCGAAGGACTTGTAGCTCTGCAGAGACCTTTTTCTGGAACCCAAATTGTTCCGGTCTGATGGTTTCATCGTCTATGAGACATTTGTTGATCCTGTCCAATACTACTCTTTCAAGTGTTTTCCCCATTGTGGAGAGTAAACTGATAGGGCGGTGGTTCGCCGGTAGTTTTGGGTCTTTCCCTGCCTTTGGGATTGTAATAACTTTTGCTGCCTTCCAGGCCGCAGGGAATTTTTGTAGCAGCATGCAGCTATTTATTATGCGTGTTATCAGGACTAGTGGTTTCCTAGATAGGTTCTTTAGATGTATGTTTGAAATTTTGTCTAGTCCTGGTGCGGATCTGCCCTTTCTGCAGGCTATTATTTTCCTTATATGTGTCGGTGTTGTGAGTTCTGGTGCTGTTTGTGTCGGTGTGTCTCGGAGATTTTGAACTGTTTGTGTGACGTTTTCTTCCTCAAGCTGTTCTGCGGCTGTGAGGTCGATCTGTGGTGTTGTGTTTTGCTCCTCGTACGTGTCCGCAAACAGTTCGGCTTTCGACAAGGCATCAAACACGGTTCCCTGGGGTCCTAGCATAGCCCTTTTAGCTGGTCGCTGCTGTCGAATGTTTTTGACCAGTTGCCACTCGTCCTGGGTTGCCGGCCGAAGTGGCCGTGCGGTTAAAGGCGCTGCAGTCTGGAACCGCAAGACCGCTACGGTCGCAGGTTCGAATCCTGCCTCGGGCATGGATGTTTGTGATGTCCTTAGGTTAGTTAGGTTTAACTAGTTCTAAGTTCTAGGGGACTAATGACCTCAGCAGTTGAGTCCCATAGTGCTCCGAGCCATTTGAACCATTTTCGTCCTGGGTTTGGAGGCAGAATGTCTCCATCCTGTCTTCCCAGGTTTCTGCGAGCCATTATTTCAGCCGCTTTTCGAGTTCACGAGACAGTCTGTTCATTTCTTTCTCTCCGCTCACGCACTCCGCTGTTCGACTCGCTGCGGCTCGCATCGTTACCGTCCCTCGCGCACGCCAACGCCACTAGCCCAACGCCATGTCCGGACGCGGAAAGGGAGGCAAACTTGCTGCTGTGGCAAAGCTTCTGCTCACGCTGGCAGGAGACGGCCGCGGCAGCAACAAGAAGAAGAAGCGCAGCCGACCGCAGCACAAGAGGCAGTGCTACCGCTGCCAGAAGATGGGACACGTCGCCAGGACGTGCAGGGACGCGGTCGCGTGTCTGAAATGTGCAAAGGCACTTGATACACGCGACTGCGACAAGCCACCACACGTCGCGCCAACGTGCGTTAACTGTGGCGGCGCGCACGCCGCAAATGCACGCAGCTGCGCATACCTGAAGCAGCGGACACCAACAACCGCCAATAAGGCGGTACATGAAGAAGAGGCAGCCGTCCCGCCACCCCCGCCCAAGGGGGAAAACCGGGCAGCCGCAATCCCGTCCAGCGCCGCTACCGACGACGCCGTGGCCGCCCTCAAAGCCGAGATGGCGGCAGAGAGAGCGGCCACGCAGAAGGAGATCGTCGGTCTCCACCGGCAGCTGCAAGAGTTGCGGGAAGAAATCCGGACGGCGCAGAAGAAGACACCCGCCCCCGTTGCCACCCCCACGGTGGCACGACAAGTTGGGGTGGATGTGTCCACGCAAACGGATGTGTCCACGCAGACGGATGTGTCCGCGCAAACGGACGTCGCCCCGGAACCTGTAGCAATACAGGAGACCGGGGAGACGCCCATGGACGTGGTACAGTCCGTCTCGCCGCCGCCGCCGGAAGTGGTGAAGCAGCACCTGCAGGACATACAAGCAGTCGTCACTCCTGTCTCTGCGGAAACGCAGACGACACAGGAAGTGCCGATGGAGTCCGAGGGAGAAGAAGAAGACGAGCCGTTCGAGTGCCTCCCCCTCCCTAACAAGAACTGTGTGAGGGAGGTGCTCACCAAGATCGCCGATTCCCTGCGAGACGGAAGCTACCCCCATCATGACCATCCCTACCCTTTCACGGCGGACAACATCCCTCCCCTTCCTCACAAACCTTACGATTTCCACTGGGGGTGCGAACCCTTAAACCGGAAGCTGCGCGGGAGGGCAATCGTCAGCCGTGGAGATCTGGAGCTCATAAACAAGCACCCGATCTTCACGGACGAGCACTGGAAATACATGACTGAGGAAGCAGTCAAGTATATCCGGACACAGACGCCGCCAGTCGACTGGTCCCGCCTGAAGAGAATAGAATTCAGGCAGCCAGGAAGCAGTAATAAGAAGAAGAAGAACAAGAAGCCGCCGGAATCAGCTGGCAGATAAGCTGCTGCAACCAGAGAAACCAGAGGACAGACCAACACGCGAAGAAAAACCATTCCAAACCGAGAGGACTTCAGGAGGAACAGCTCAAACAGCTTAAACTCCGCTACCTCAGGCCAAGGAATGCCCGTCTGTAAAGCGTAAGCGTAAGCGTAAGCGTTCTCTCCGCTCCCGCGGGTCCCTGCTCCTTTGCCACAGTTTTCTGTGTCTGTTTTTCTGGCATCGGAGCTCCCGCAGTAGCGGAGGGAGTTCTGTTTCGTGTCTATCCGGTAGTATTGTGGTTGTCCTGGTCTGTTTTATGGCTTTTTGTATTTTGGATGTCAGGTATTCGACAGCTTCGTTCAGCTTTTCCTCTGACGACAGGTCCAGTGTTGGGTCTATTGTGTCTGTGAGGACCCTGCGATACTGTTCCCAGTTCATGTTTATCACTTTTCTTGGGACGTCCGGGAGAGAGTTCATCCTGCGGAGCCTCACTAGTACCGGATTGTGGTCAGACGTTAGGTCCTGGATCGTATCTAGCGTGACGTCGTCTCCAATGTTTTCCGTCAACAGTACGTCCAGGACGTCCGGTCTGTGTCCGGCTATGACTGGGACGTGTGTCGCGTCGTCTGGGCCGCGGACGATGTAGTGGTACGCGTCCTCCAGTTGCAGGAGTTTTGTTCCTTTCGGGTTCGCTGTGCGGGAATTCCACGCTGGATTTTTAGCGTTTAGGTCCCGCCCAACGCCACCCTTTGGTGCCTGTCGAAGATCACTCTGAGGTCTTCTTCCAGTAACTGGCGGTTTGGGGCTAGGTATGCTGCCCCCACCGTCAGTTTCCCTCTTTCTGTGTTTATTGTGACCAGAGTGACCTCGATGTCCTGCACTGGCGGCGCGTCCACCACATCGTGCGGAATTGTCCGTTTTAGGAACACGGCCGTACCGCCTCCTCGTTGATTTTGTCTGTTGGTGCGGTAACCCGTCATGTTCCGCAGTTTAAAAGTATTGCAGGGCCGGAGGTGTGTTTCGGAGACTAACAGGACGTCCACATTGTGATCCGATATGAACGTCCGTAGCTCCGTCTTTTTGTTTCTGATGGGAACGGCGATTTTTTTTTTTTTTTTTTTTTTTTTGTGTCACGTGGTGTTTTACAGTTCCTTCGGCTTTGCCGAATCTACGTGTATTTGTATGGTTTGGTTTGTTGTTCTCTGTGATTAAATTTTTATTTACAAAAACAAAATCGTAGGCTTTGGAGGGCATGGTCGGTAACAATAAGGCCTTGCGGTCCCCGACCATCCTCGATTTTTGAGGCGTGGGTTCTGTGCAGTGGGTGCAGCGGGTGCTGCTTCCCACTGCTTTCCTTTTGTGAAGTTGTGCCAGTCGGCCGCTCGGCGAGATGAGGTCGTCGTTCCGTGGCGGCCGCTGTGCCCGTTGTTTCCGCCGCTTGCCCACTGGGTACGGCGTCGTACATTTGAGGATCTGCGTCTTACTTTAACATTAATTAATTTTTACAACATTTTGTCAAGTGGTTAACTCTAGTTTATTCTATATAGCTAAGGGTGGTCGTGCAGCCGACAGAGAGTGGGGGAGGGGCTTGGTGATTACATCTTAGACTTAGTTCTGGTCCTACGCTAATAATCAGCAAGAAATTTTAAACTAACAATCAATGCACAAATAAATAGACATATTCCTATTCCCTATTGGTTCCCACCAAGGGAGCATGGATTTTTAAGGACAATTACAGTGTATTATGTTAAACTAAAACGACATCTTATTAACTACTGTGTTTTTACTGTTGCTTACTACTTTCTTACTAGTCTATGGGGGCTTGAATGATTCGGCGTGGCACTCTCTGCCTGTGCCACGTTCGGGGTATCACAGTACCTGTGCCCCTGAGTTGTCTGCAGTTTTCTCTGGTTTGTTCAAGTTTGTCAAACAGTGTTTTTACCAGTCTTTGCACTGTGTCTTGTATCCTCTCGACTTCCACTGTTTCGTGGAGTTCTTGTACGGGTGTCCACGGTGGGGCGTCCAGAATCCACCTTAGCACCTTGTTCTGCACCCTTTGCAATTTTTTGTGGTTTGTCTGGCACGTGATTCCCCACGCAGAACACCCGTACGTTAGTGCTGGGAGGACTGTTGTTTTGTACAGTGTTCGTTTTGTTTCCATCCACATCTCCCTGCTGAGGAAGAAGGGCAGGAGGGCTTTTGCGAGGTTTATACCTCTCTCTCGCTTTTCCCCGATGTGAAGGTGAAACAACATCTTTTTGTCTAATGTTACGCCCAGGTATTTCACGGAGTCTCTCCACGGTAATTCCTGGGCGTTTAGGGACAGCTGGTTTCTGAGTACCGGCCGCTTCCTTGTGAAGTAGACAGCTGTAGTTTTGTCTGCGTTTAATGTCATTTTGTTTCCCCTACACCAGTCTTCTACCATGTCTAGCTGCCTTTGGAGGCGTGCTATGTTTGAGTGATGCTGCCTGCCACTCGTGTAGAAGGCTGTGTCATCCGCGAATTGGGCTATCCTGGCATGCGGTGACAGGGGGATGTCGTTTGCGTATATGTTGAAAAGTGTAGGTGATAGCACCGACCCCTGGGGTATGCCGGCCCTCAGGGTCTTTCTTGACGAGCGTTTTCCGTCTACCTCAACAAGGAACGTCCGGTCTGTCAGAAAGCTGTCTATTAGTTTTGTGTACACATCGGGGATCGTCGTGTTGTGGTGTATCTTATAGGTTAAGTTGTCGTGCCAAACCTTGTCGTAAGCCTTTTCCCAATCGAGGAATACTGCTGCTGTTGAGTTTGTGTAGTTGAAATTGTGTGTGATATGCTCTGTTAGTCGAAGGACTTGTAGCTCTGCAGAGACCTTTTTCTGGAACCCAAATTGTTCCGGTCTGATGGTTTCATCGTCTATGAGACATTTGTTGATCCTGTCCAATACTACCCTTTCAAGTGTTTTCCCCATTGTGGAGAGTAAAGTGATTGGGCGGTGGTTCGCCGGTAGTTTTGGGTCTTTCCCTGCCTTTGGGATTGTAATGACTTTTGCTGCCTTCCAGGCCGCAGGGAATTTTTGTAGCAGCATGCAGCTATTTATTATGCGTGTTAGCAGAACTAGTGGTTTCCTAGAGAGGTTCTTTAGATGCAAATTTGAAATTTTGTCTAGTCCTGGTGCGGATCTGCCCTTTCTGCAGGCTATTATTTTCTTTATGTGTGTCGGTGTTGTGAGTTCTGGTGCTGTTTGTGTCGGTGTGTCTCGGAGATGTTGAACTGTTTGTGTGACATTCTCTTCCTCAAGTTGTTCTGCAGCTGTGAGGTCGATCTGTGGTGTTGTGTTTTGCTCCTCGTACGTGTCCGCAAACAGTTCGGCTTTCGACAAGGCATCAAACACGGTTCCCTGGGGTCCTAGCATAGCCCTTTTAGCTGGTCGCTGCTGTCGAATGTGTTTGACTAGTTGCCACTCGTCCTGGGTTTGGAGGCAGAGTGTCTCCATCCTGTCAGAGCGGCTGGGGAGTGCCACTCGCGGGCGCGGACTGAGGAGGGAACACCAGGAGGCGACCACCGCAGTTGGAGGCGGCCGGAGTGGGCGCGGACGGAACAGGGAACACCTAGAGCGGCAGGATAGCGGGACTCACGGGCGCGGACCGACTAGAGAACGGCAAACAGAACACCAGGCACCGGGCAGGCATAAATATGCGACCCGGTCCAGCAAGCAGCCGAGCTAGCGAGGCGAGCGCATCGCTGCCGTTGCGCGCTACGCTTACTCGGCCGTTGAGAGCTCGTGAAGAGGTTTCTGTGCTGTGGGCGCCGCGGAGAGCAAATTGTCGTGCGTTGTTTTTACAACGCGTGCAGATTGTCGTGTTCCGCGCCCCGCAGCATGGGAAAGAAGGGTGCGCAGAGGAAACCTGCCGCTACGAAGGGTCCTTCGGTTGTGCAACTCACTGAGTCCGCAGACCATGCAAGGAACTCCCGAGAAGACGAGTCGCGGCCTGTCCCCCCTTTGTACGTCAAGTGCAAAGGCGGGTGGACAGCGCTGTTCGACACCATGACGAATTGCGCTCGGAACGTGGTGGTCTACGAGTCTGTCGATACAGACTCGCTGATCTGCGTTCGAGCTGCAAACGTGGCCGACCACAGGGCGATCGAGGTCGCAGTGGTCGACCACATCGTCGACGCGCCGCCCGCGCGTGTGAAGGCACCTTCCGTAGGAAGGTTGAAGACGACCAAGGCACTCCTCAGGGGGCTACCTTGGTGCTGTGATGAGGCAGCGGTCCGGGAAGGGCTGCTGCGAGCCGGGTTTGGTAATTCAACCGCAAGGTTGCACAACCGGACTAACAGGAAGAGGGCGCCGCTCTATGCCGTGACCGTGCAAACGGTCGACGGCGGGAGCGACATCTTCGACTTGCGGAAGCTGCTGGGCTTCCCGGTGACGACAGAGGCTCTCCCGACCGCCATGGACCCCCAGCCCCAGTGCTTCAGGTGCCAGGGCGAGGGCCATGTTGCGAAGTATTGCCGCAACGCGGCGCGGTGCGTCAAGTGCTCAGGGGAGCACGACAGCCGCGACCGCGGCAGCAACGTTCTGCCGACTTGTGTCCGATGTGGCGGCCCGCACGTCGCCAGTTGGCGCGGTTGTGCGGCTTTCTCAAGCCGCAACCGTGCCGGGGGCGGCGAGGCGGCCGCGGCCGCACCGACTCAGCGGCAGAAGCGAAGACGACGTCGGAGACGGCGTAGGGCGCAGAACAGCCCGGCGCAGCAGAGGGACGGCGCAGCAGCAGCTCCACCTGCCAGGGGCAGGGACGACCGCTCGGAAACGGGCGGCCACGACGCAGCCCGCGCTCCCGAGAAGATACGTGACCTCGAACTCGGCACCGCCGTGAAGGAGGCCACTGCAGCCCTCAAAGCCGTCATTGTGGCAGAGAGGGCTGCCTGCGTGCAGTCTTCGCCCAAGGCCCCAGCGCAGCAGTACCTGCGAACACTCCTGCGACCTCGCAGAAGGACGTTCGCGCGCCTGTCCCAGCGGTTGCCCCAGCAGCACTGCAGGTGAAAGGTGCAAAGAAGAAAACCGCCGCCCCAGCAGAACCGGTGACAACGCCGACTGCTGCGGGAGCGGGCCCCGCAAGGGATCGAGAAGCCAAAAGGGCAGCCTTCATCGCACAAGCGCGAGCGAACAGTAACACTTCCTCCGACGCTGAACTGGCGCAGCTCTCCGAACAAGCGGAGCTCATAGAAGCTACATTACGGAGGGGCTGCGGCGTGCAGTAGAGGAGGACGCTGAACGGTAGCCGATCGCTGCCGTTCTGCACCAGCCTGATGAAGCCGCACCAAGTCACCGACGACAAGGCGCAGCAGAGGGCCTAACAGCAACGCATGAGTTGCCGCGCCGAACTCTTATGTTACAGGGAGGAAGCCACTGCAGCCGGCCCAGGAGACTACAAGGCAGCCCAGCCGCAGCACCCGGACTGACCCAGCTAACGAACACGCAGCACATAGGTAACGATGCACGATACCTCACGCTAACCTTACCTCACCTTGCATGCTCTGTCGCAGCTAGCAAGCCGCTACTACCTTACTACCCGTCCTACTGTCGCAGAGGTTTTTTTTTTTTTCCCTTGGCGCTGGCCTTGGCACTTTTTTTTCCTCTGCCCTTACAACCGCTACCCTTCGATCGTTTTCGACCACTTCTATCTCCTGATGGACCATGTTAATGAGTAGTCTTACCCAGACGCATGGATAACATCACAGCCCGCATCCTGTGACGCCTGATTCAAAAACTAACATGTTTACGGAGGTGACAGTAGAACTTTTGGTTTGGTCACCACGTTGATGTGGGCGTGGAGGGGCCCCATCCTTTGTTTTTTAGCAAGCAGCCAGTCTCAGGGAACACCTGATGAAGACGTCAAGTAATGACGTCGAAATATCGGGTTTGGAAGACGCTGATATCCGGCAGAAAACCCGATTTCCACGAGATGTTTATAACACTTGTTTGAGAGAATCTTGGCAAGATGCAGCATCTTCTAGAAGTGCTGACTGGAAAAATTAAATGTCAAATAATTTCCTAGAACTGAGGAGAATCGAGACACATATCTAGTGCGAAGGTGGGCATGCCATAATTTTTTCGTGTGCTTTACACATGTAAACGATAACTGCACTGTTTGTCTGAAATGCGTATATGTTGCAGAGTAAAGTTACTGTGGCTAATGTTCCGGCATGTCCAGAGAAAATGACTATGTGTCCTATCGTGAGGGCGGTACAGATTCAGCATATCGATAGCCATAAGGGGAATGAAAGTTTTTTTTTACGTGGAAAAATTGAGTGCGGTGTAGTTATTGAGATTTGTTCCAGAACCACGACAATCAAGAGTAGACATTTCCAGTACATTGCTCAGTGTCAGACTGCAGCAACAATCCTAATATTTAATTGTAGTTACACTGATAAATATGTGCCTGGTTCCAAATATTCTTGTGAGTCTGGAGATGGCCATGGAAAGCACATCAGCTAGCTAGTAGGTCGGTTTGATGATCTGTAAACCACTTTTGCAGGGGTTAACTGTCAGTGAAATATAGCGATTTGTACAAAATAGTTTTACTGCTGAAAGTCTCGTCTGCAGAAAACAATGGCGAATGGTGCTCCCACACTGGCAGCAGCAGCAGCAGTTTGGCAAGTAAATTCAGTAAGAGCCAGACAGAATGCTCCATTCATTCACAAGACATCCTATGTGCTGGGACATAGGAGTCACTACAGACCATTTCGGACAATATGAGGGCAAGCCATCTATGGAAAGTTCTGAGAGTTCTGTTTGTGTAATTGTTCTGATTTTCCCCTCTGTGCTTAGACAGTGCTCTGTTTCCAGACAACAAGAATACTATTATGCTTAACGGTGTTTTCACGACCGTGCACAAACTGATGAAGGCTTTCAGCAGTGAGAACGTTGACTGTTTTTTTTGACGTATGTTGAAAGCAGGACATTACATGTGACGGACAAGCTATCCCATTAAGACTGCTGGGAAAAATGCATGCTGTGTCATTCTGGGCTACTTTCGTAAACAGGTCCTGTTAGGACAAGAATTTCCATGCAGACAAGCTGAGACATCACGAAAGCTTCTACACCAGCAACAAAAGCGACCGGTAACTATTTCTGCGACACTTCAAGATTTCCGAGAGGAAGATTTGGTTCTCATTTATATAGATGTATGATATCAGTATAACACTGACAGCATTTTAGCTGCGTCTGCGAGTGTGATCCGCTAAGGAAACATTTCTCTCCGCACTAGACTCTCTGTGTCATTGCGCCAGCAACGGTTACTAGGTAAACATGTATTTCGACAGGTATTTCTCAATTGTCATGTATGTGGAAGGGTCTATAGATTAGCACGTAGCTGTACAGTACGTAACACATGCTCGCCAGCAGACCTATCCTGGAATGTTGACAATTTGCTTGGTCAGTAGACGTGCGTCGGCCGCAGAGCGTCACAAGAGAGTAAGCTATTGGCTGCTGTGCGCAGCACGTCGTGTAACTAGCGCGGCCTAGGGCGCGAATATGTCCCTTTTCTTAGCTCACCATGGGGCCTTTCGATACGACCGTAATTAGCGGATGTTAGGATGTCAGACACAGTGATTAGGGGGGCGTGTAGCGTATGCGTTTTATAATCAGTCTTTTGTTAATAAACTGTTTAAACTTACTTCCGGTGTTCGCGTTCCTCAGGGACCCATTGCTTACGAATCCTGACAAATACACTCCTGGAAATGGAAAAAAGAACACATTGACACCGGTGTGTCAGACCCACCATACTTGCTCCGGACACTGCGAGAGGGCTGTACAAGCAATGATCACACGCACGGCACAGCGGACACACCAGGAACCGCGGTGTTGGCCGTCGAATGGCGCTAGCTGCGCAGCATTTGTGCACCGCCTCCGTCAGTGTCAGCCAGTTTGCCGTGGCATACGGAGCTCCATCGCAGTCTTTAACACTGGTAGCATGCCGCGACAGCGTGGACGTGAACCGTATGTGCAGTTAATGGACTTTGAGCGAGGGCGTATAGTGGGCATGCGGGAGGCCGGGTGGACGTACCGCCGAATTGCTCAACACGTGGGGCGTGAGGTCTCCACAGTACATCGATGTTGTCGCCAGTGGTCGGCGGAAGGTGCACGTGCCCGTCGACCTGGGACCGGACCGCAGCGACGCACGGATGCACGCCAAGACCGTAGGATCCTACGCAGTGCCGTAGGGGACCGCACCGCCACTTCCCAGCAAATTAGGGACACTGTTGCTCCTGGGGTATCGGCGAGGACCATTCGCAACCGTCTCCATGAAGCTGGGCTACGGTCCCGCACACCGTTAGGCCGTCTTCCGCTCACGCCCCAACATCGTGCAGCCCGCCTCCAGTGGTGTCGCGACAGGCGTGAATGGAGGGACGAATGGAGACGTGTCGTCTTCAGCGATGAGAGTCGCTTCTGCCTTGGTGCCAATGATGGTCGTATGCGTGTTTGGCGCCGTGCAGGTGAGCGCCACAATCAGGACTGCATACGACCGAGGCACACAGGGCCAACACCCGGCATCATGGTGTGGGGAGCGATCTCCTACACTGGCCATGCACCACTGGTGATCGTCGAGGGGACACTGAATAGTGCACGGTACATCCAAACCGTCATCGAACCCATCGTTCTACCATTCCTAGACCGGCAAGGGAACTTGCTGTTCCAACAGGACAATGCACGTCCGCATGTATCCCGTGCCACCCAACGTGCTCTAGAAGGTGTAAGTCAACTACCCTGGCCAGCAAGATCTCCGGATCTGTCCCCCATTGAGCATGTTTGGGACTGGATGAAGCGTCGTCTCACGCGGTCTGCACGTCCAGCACGAACGCTGGTCCAACTGAGGCGCCAGGTGGAAATGGCATGGCAAGCCGTTCCACAGGAGTACATCCAGCATCTCTACGATCGTCTCCATGGGAGAATAGCAGCCTGCATTGCTGCGAAAGGTGGATATACACTGTACTAGTGCCGACATTGTGCATGCTCTGTTGCCTGTGTCTATGTGCCTGTGGTTCTGTCAGTGTGATCATGTGATGTATCTGACCCCAGGAATGTGTCAATAAAGTTTCCCCTTCCTGGGACAATGAATTCACGGTGTTCTTATTTCAATTTCCAGGAGTGTATTTCGTGTAATTATCATCAACCTCCTTATATATGAAAGAGATGCAACCGCCTCATCCTTGCGGGACACGAAATTATACCTGCGCATTGTTGGGTAGCTGATGGCCACGTCGTCCCTTCCAGGCAAAATGTGCGGTGGCGTTACGTGTGGTCCAATGGAAAGGGGATGGCGGGTGGTGCATGTTTCGGGATCGAAAGATTTTTAACTGTGAATTACGTATGATGTGCGATTGGAATAAAAAGAATGGCGATCGATTTAAATACTTCTTACAAGTCCTGCATCTTTCCAAACAGCAGAGAACGATGAACAAGATAAATCCAACTCCTGCGAACTGATCTTTTTATAAAAAAGTAACGTGGTTGTTGTTGTGGTCTTCAGTCCAGAGACTGGCTTGATGCAGCTCTCCATGCTACTCTATCTTGTGCAAGGTTCTTCATCTCCCAGTACCTACTGCAACCTACATCCTTCTGTATCTGTTTAGTGTATTCATCTCTTGGTCTCCCTCTGCGATTTTTACCCTCCACGCTGCCCTCCAATACTACACTGGTGATCCCTTGATGCCTCAGAACATGTCCTACCAACCGATCCCTTCTTCTGGTCAAGTTGTGCCACAAACGTCTCTTCTCCCCAATCCTATTCAGTACTTCCTCATTAGTTACGTGCTCTACCCATCAAATCTTCTGCATTCTTCTGTAGCACCACATTTCGAAAGCTTCTATTCTATTCTTGTCTAAACTATTTATCGTCCACGTTTGACATCCATACATAGCTACACTCCATACAAATACTTTCAGAAACGACTTCCTGACACTTAAATCTATCCTCGATGTTAACAAATTTCTCTTCTTCAAAAACGCTTTCCTTGCCATTGCCAGTCTACATTTTATATCCTCTCTACTTCGACCGTCATCAGTTATTTTGCTCCCCAAATAGCAAAACTCGTTTACTACTTTAAGCGTCTCATATCCTAATCTAATTCCCTCAGCATCACACGATTTAATTCGACTACATTCCATTGCCCTCGTTTTGCTTTTGTTGATGTTCATCTTATATCCTCCTTTCAAGACACTGCCCATTCCGTTCAGCTGCTCTTCCAGGTCCTTTGCTGTCTCTGACAGAATTACAATGTCATCGGCGAACCTCTAAGTTTTTATTTCTTCCCCACGGATTTTAATTCCTACTCCGAATTTTTCTTTTGTTTCCTTTACTGATTGCTCAATATACAGAATGAATAACATCGGGGAGAGGCTACAACCCTGTCTCACTCCCTTCCCAGCCACTGTTTCCCTTTCACGACCCTCGACTCATATATCTGCCATCTGTTTTCTGTACAAATTGTAAATAGCCTTTCACTCCGTCTATTTTACCCCTGCCACCTTCAGAACTTGAAAGAGAGTATTCCAGTCAACATTGTCAAAAGCTTTCTCTAAGTCTACAGATGCTAGAAACGTAGGTTTGCCTTTCCTTAATCTATTTTCTAAGATTATCTTACTGGTAACATTTCTCAGTTCGTTTTCGTTAATGTTTATTTTCTGTCGGCACTGAAGGTGCTGTCTTTTATCAGTTCATTAGTGACAGTGGCTGAATGACACTTATTAATCTAGGAATAAATATAAAATATACAAAAAAGAGAAAACATAAGAAGTACTATACAGCTTAACACAGGAAGTGAATACCAAAACTAGTAATAATCTTTGCATTAGACTAGTGTGTACATTGTATGCACTATGTGCTTTCTCATTAATTAGTCAAATCCGATTCATTTGTTTACGTACGACTTTATAGTCTCTGTTTGTTCCTTTTATAGTCCATATTATATCTATCTTAACAAACATATCAATACAAAATCCATAAGATATCATAGATAATAATAATAAGGAAAATGATACAAAATTCTGCGTGCCCTTGTTCATAGATAAATATGAATTCTGTTCATCATTGTACATATTTCTTGAGATCATTTTGATAGTATAAGCCTTTGATCTTCCGTGATTATGGGTAGGCAAGCAGATAACTGCCTTCGTGAGGAATGCGTACAATTTCGTATAGGCCGATGTACAAAGATTGCCACTACTTGCTCTGCCTTAGAAGTAAAGAAGATTTTGGATGTGATCTCAGGAGGATATGATCTACTTTATACTCTTGCACTTTGCCAAACTTCTTGTCATAAGCACGCTTCCTTGTCTGTGCAGCAGCAATAAGCGCTCGTCTGATTCGTTCCTCTCTGGATAATTCATAACCAGAATATTTCGACAGAGGATTGACCCGTTCATTCCTCTCTTTAGTATCGAATATAACAGACGCTGGTGGTGTGAGGAAGATTGTTTACCACCAGCTCTAATGGTGAAACAAATACCATCCATTTGGTTTCTTTATTCGATACATATGTTCGAATAAACCTACTGAATTCCTGGGAAAGCCTTCCCGTGGAAACTGATTCTGTATGTAAATTGCTTATTAATATCTGGCGTATACCATTTTCCTTACAGAAGTTTTTCCATCTCTTGCCAGTGAAGTTTGGTGCATTATCGGATAGAATAGCATCCGGTTTCCCGAAGCTAGGAAAAAATTTTCCAGATTCGTGTAATGATGGGCGTTGCTGTTGCTGACTTAGTGGCATACAAATGTACATATTTCGAGAAGAGATCGTACAACGCGACAATGCATTTGACACTTCCCCTCGCTCGAGGGTGGGGGCCGGAGACGTCAATGGCCACCACCACTCCTGGTCTATTAGTGATAATCGGATGCAGTGCTATTTTATTGGAAAGATTAGAAGGCTTAATTCGCTGACAAACTTTACAGGTGCGAGGTAATTTATGCACACACTGGTACGTAACAGTACTCCTCAAATTTCTCTTACACTTCTCCATCCCAAAGTGTCCCCATGTGATACGGGTGTACCATATCACATGTTCCTCATACCTCTCCGGTATGCAGACACACCATTACTCAGGTTATCTGCATTGGCGGTGGAAAAGCACGTTATTACGGACCGTAAAGTATTGTGACAGTGTGGTGTGCGTACTGTAAGACCTTCGGTACACACACCATCAGATTATTTGACTTGTCGCTCTAACGAAGTAGGCGAGTGTCAGCAATATGTCTCGTGGTCTTATCGTGGCGTGTTTATCTTCTGCCGTTAGGTCAGACGATAGAAATGCCACTTGCACGCTTAGAGTAGCAGATTGACGGTGACCAACTTTAAACAGAACTTGATTAATTTTAACACATATTTATTAAAATAATAAAAAGCATAGAAATTACTTAACTTGATTCAGGATACTGTTTACAATTGACAATCTGAAGTGTCTATACCTTTCTCTTCATGGCTGTGTACAGGAATATGATAATCTTATTAGGTGCAGACCGAAACTTGACTACAGACTAATGCAGACTGATGCAGACTAACTAATCGGAGGTCTGTACACTCGTTATAATACCTCGAGCATTCAGGTATCACTGCACGAGGGTGATCCGCGAGGAGAAAAGGTACTACGTTAGCAGCACTCTCATTGGCTGCGTCACATATTAATACGCGGATCGGTGGAAGCAGAATTTGGTCCGTCTCTAAGACAGCGCCATCTCGTAGTGCGGAGACGGACGAGCGCTGCACCTGCGCTGTTGTGCTTAATGGGGCGCGCTCTATTGGGAAAGTTGTGTACCCACTGACCACGCGGAACTATGTACACAACAGACACTTTGTGGTGTGACGGCTCGGCAAGCGTATGCTTCACTTGGGCCCACCTGTCATCTGCAGCCTGTAAATTAGCCATGTTCCTACACATTTCTGAATAGTACTGGCGGCGTAAAGGGTCTTTCATCAACATAATTTTGAAATTGGAAACTTGTTTCATAAGTCTGAATACTCAGGTAAACCTTGTGGTAAACGAGAGAGCGCGTTTGGTACGATGTTCTCCCTACCTCTTAAATGCACAATCTCGTAATCATATTCCTGGAGTAGCAGAGTCCGCCGCGCTGAGCGCTGATGTAACGATTTGCACGTTCGGAGAAAACTAAACACCTGGTGTTCACAGTAAACTTTGACTGTTTACTGTGGATGAAGTAATTGGATTTCCTGAAAGACCACACAAAGGCTAATGCCTCTAACTCTGTAGTAGTGTAAGATCTTTCACATTCAGTCAGGTTCAAAATTCAGATGGCTCTAAGCACTATGGGACGTAACATCTGAGGTCATCAGTCCCCTAGACTTAGAACTAAAAATGGCTCTGAGCACTATGGGACTCAACATCTTAGGTCATAAGTCCCCTAGAACTTAGAACTACTTAAACCTAACTAACCTAAGGACATCACACACACCCATGCCCGAAGCAGGATTCGAACCTGCGACCGTAGCAGTCCCGCGGTTCCGGACTGCAGCGCCAGAACCGCACGGCCACCGCGGCCGGCAGACTTAGAACTACTTAAACCTAATTCAGTCAGAGCTCGTCTTGCAAAACTGATGACTTTGTACGTTATCTTGCCTTCTGTGTTGTCTTCTTGAAAGATGCACGCTCCTAAACCAGAGCAGGATGTTCGTTGATATCAAACTCTGTTTGATATTATCGAACGCCTGTTGGCATTTGCTCGACCAATGCCATACCACATTCTTTTTCAGTGAATTTGAAAGCTCAGGATCGTTCATCGACTAATCGGGTATAAAACGGCGAAAACATGATGCAAGTCCAAGGAAAGATTTAAGTTGCTTTTTAGTGGCAGGTGCTGGGAAATTACGAATTGCATCGATGTTTTCTGGGTCAGGTAATATGCCAATGGGAGAAAAAATGTGTCCAAGAAAGTATAATTTATCTCTAGCGAACTTCGATTTCTCTAAGTTGAATGTTACACTGTATTCAGAGAACTTCTTGAATACCCTATCTATGATATGCAAGTGCTCTTCCCACCTGGGCGTTGCGACTAGAAATCGTCCACGCACAATTTTACTCGATCCAGCAATTACGGCCCCAGAACCGTATCCAGGGCGGAGATAAACACTCCGGCGCTTACATTAAAGCCGAAGGGCAAAACCCTAAATCGGTAAGACCTGTCACCAAAGATGAAAGCAGTATACTTTATAGATTTTTCTGCTAACTGCACTTGCAAGTACGAGCAGCGCATGTGGAGTGATGACGAGCACTATACCCCATGAAATTTCTGCAGTTGTACCTCCAAACTCTGGTGTCGAGTCCTCACTGGGACAATAATCTTGTTCATTGACCTCGCGTCCAGGACAAAGCGCACCCCTCCACCTACTATGCCCGCCGCTAAGAGAGGGCTACTGTAGGTGGAGAAAGATGGTTGGATGATGCACCACTGAATCATCTTATTAAGCTCCTGTTTGACGGCCTCACAATTAGACCACGGGATGGAGTGGGTTGTATGTGCAAAGGTCTTAGGCAGATATACGCGTTTTTCATATTAGGTGCGTTGTGCTGCCACCTACTGCCAGGTACTCCATATCTGTGACCTCAGTAGTCATTAGACACACCGTGAGAGAACTTAATGGGGAGCTCTGTGGAACTCACGGACATCGAACATGGTCAGGTAATTGCGTGTCAGTTGTGTCATACGTCTATACACGAGATTCCCACAGTCCTAAACACCACTAGGTCCACTGTTTCCGATGTGACAATGAAGCAGAAACGTGAAGGGACACGTACAGCCCAAAAGTGAACAGGCCGACCTCGTCTGTTGACTGAAAGAGACAGTCGACAGTTGAAGAGCACTGTAATGTGTAATAGGCAGACATCCATCCACATCATCACACAGGAATTCCAAACTGCATCAGGATCCACTGCAAGTACTATCACAGTTAGGCGGGAAGTGAGAAAACTTGGACTTCATGGTCGATCGGCTTATCAAAGTCATACATCACGCCAGTAAATGGCAAACGACGCCTCACTTGGTGTAAAGAGCGTTAATATTTGACGATTGAACAGTGGAAAAACGTGTGGAGTGACGACTCACGGTGCTAAATGTGGCGAGCCGATGGCTGGGTGTGGGTATGGCGAATGCCCGGTGAACATCTGCCAGCGTGTGTAGTGCCAACAGCAAAATTCGGAGGCGATGGTGTTATGGTGTGGTCGTGTTTTTCGTGGAGAGGGTTTGCACCCCTTGTTTTTTTGCGTGGCGCTACCACAGTACAGACCTACGTTAATGTTTTAAGCACCTTCTTGCTTCCCACTGTTGAAGAGCAATTCGGGGATGGCGATTGCATCTTTCAACACGATCGAGCACCTGTTCATAATGCACAGCCTGTGGCGGTGTGGTTACACGACAGTAACATCCCTGCAATGGATTGGCCTGCACAGAGTCATGACCTGAATCCTATAGAACACCTTTGGGATGTTTTGGAACGCTGACTTCATGCCAGGACTCACCGACCGACATCGATACCTCTCCTCAGTGCAGCACTCCTTGAAGAATGGGCTGCCATTCCCCAAAAAACCTTCCAACACTTGATTGAACATATGCCTGCGAGAGTGGAAACTGTCTTCAAGGCTAAGGGTGGGCCAATACCATATTGAATTCCAGCATTATCAATGGAGGCCGCCACGAACTTGTAAGTAAATTTCAGCCAGGCGTCCAGATACTTTTGATCACATAGTGTACGTCCATCCGGTATTCGTATGCTTTTATGACGTCAGACCTTTTGGAAAAGATCTGAAAGTATCTCTCCAAAAGTAAACATAAATCTTGTGTTTGTTCGTCCGACAAAGACGTTGCTTCCTCGGCCTTATTCTGAATGGCGATATAATTTACGTCGTACTGCTGGCTATCCTGTTCATCTGGTGCGAGGCTACAGTACCTAAGATGATTCTTGCACCTATAGCGTCCTTCTATTTATGATTTACACTTGAATACCGTCACACAGCCTGGTATACCGACATTTTGTTTTAATCAGATTCAGACTTTTTAATTCTCCTCCAATCCTCAAACGACATTGACCATTGGGAAGGTCGATAACTACGTTTCTATCCCGCATAATCTCAATGCCTACGAGACAGGACACTGTGAGACCTCTCACGTCGTAGAACGTGCATCTATCGGCTCCGCTCTCGTATTTAATATCTACTTGTGCCTGTATCGTAATCCGTTACTCTCCGGAGCCAATAGGACCAGATACCACACAATTCTGGACTGGTAATTTCGGTACTTTTCGGTACTGTGTGATCACGTGGAAAAAATTTGCTTCAATACCATTCGTACTCGCGCCAGTGTCAAAAATGGGCGTTGTAGGAGTATCTCGTACTACGGCTTGCACAGCAGCCTGTACAAATTCACAGTTCTGTGAGGAAGTTGTTCCATTATCTGTAAACAACTCCTGCCTCTTGTCCTGGTCGTCATTGTACCAGAGCATATGCACATGCTGATCCATTCCGTGCCGAGGATGCCGCCAGGGAGCACGACTCAGCCGCAGTTAGTTTGCCGATGGCGTCGTAGTTCAGGTTGGCACCTCTACCACCTCAACTATGCGCACTTCTTGCCTGTCAGCTCGGTCGTCATTTAGACTCTGGGGGTGCACGTTAGATGTGTTACCTTGACCCTGGTAATTACGAATGTTTCTATAACCGTTGTGGTTATTCCTGTTATCATAACCAGGGAAGGACCTGTTGTTACTCTTGCGCGGTCTTTGCGCATATGATTGTTTTCGTTGAACACTTCCGTTACCGTCACCGTCTGTTGATGTGCTAGCAAGCGACGCACCGCCATTATGGTGTGATATGCCGTTGTTATGGCTATTGTTGCCATGACCGTTACACCTATAATTCGGTATTTCTTGGTGCTGGTTGCTACTTCTAACATCCTCTCGTATGAAATCGATACTGTCGAACACTGAAAGAAAATTTTCTAAGTCCTCGTCCAGAACAGTAATTAATTTTTCTCGGATATTGGGTGGCAACTTTGCCTTTAACGGGCGCAACACGTCTTTCTGTGCCACCGGCTCGTCCCAATACTGGGTGAGATTGATGTATTTCTCGAAATACCGACGTAACCCTCCTAGTTTCAGGTTGTACCGGCCAAAAGACCTTGTTTCGTAATCTCTCTTGCACTTCTACCGACCAATATTTCGACAGAAACGCCTTTTCAAATAGACTATATGTATCATAAATCTCGATAGCTTCTGCCACCCTCAAGACCCCGTCGTACTGGACGTGTGACGCTTCGAACCCTATACGTTGTCGTTCATTCCCTGTTTTAGAAAGCACGTTCCTAAACGACCAGATAAACACAACCAGGTGTACTGGCTTCTCATCTGGTATGAATACTTGAAATGCCGGTGTTTTAATAGGCTATCTGTTATGTTCCGCATAGTCAGCACATACACAACTTTCCCACTAGAGCGCGCCCCGCTAAGCACAACAGCAAAGGCGCAGTGCTCGTCCATCTCCGCACTACGAGATGGCGCTGCCATAGAGACGGACCAAATTCTGCTTCTGCCGATCCACGTATTAATATGTAACGCAGCCAATGAGATTGCTCCTAACGTAGAACCTTTTCTCCTCGCGGATCACACTCGTGCAGTGATACATGAACGCGCGAGGTATTATAACAAGTGTACAGACCTCCGATTAGTCAGTCTGCATTTGTCTGCACCAGTCTGTACCAGTCTGTACGAGTTCTACATTTGTCTGTACCAGTCTACAGTGAAGTTTCAGCCTGTGCCTAATAAGATTACCATATTCCTGTACATAGCCATGAAGATACATGTATAGACACTTTTATCAGGTATCAGAGATATATGTGAGAATAAGATTAATGTACCAATACCAAAGGAACTTCAGATTGTCAATTGTAAATAGCATCCAGAACCAAGTTAAATAATTTTTATGCTTGATATTATTTCAATAAATGTGTGTGAAAATTAATCGAGTTCTATTTAAAGTTGGTCACCGTCAATCTGCTACTCTAAGCGTGCAAGTGGCATTTCTATCGTCTGACCTAACAGCAAAAGATAAACACGCCACAATAAGACCACGAGACATATCGCTGACACTCGCCTACTTCGTTAGAGCGACAAGTCAAATAATCTGATGGTGTGTGTACTGAAGGTCTTACAGTACGCATACCACACTATCATCCATTAAAATATCCATCAAAGCATTGCCTGCCGCCATCGCCCTAGGCGATTGTTGTCTGTGGGGGTGCTCTCTCTGATACTTTTCATAAACTGATCCTGCACTTTCCGGATCAGATTCATACCCGTTACGGTACACTACGTGATTGTTGCAGTATTGTTTCCGCAATGCGACGAATGTTCTGGATGTGTGTCGCAATTTATTCTTCCACCGCTAGCGCTGGCTGTCGCACTCCTTTCTTCGGATTTAATCTGATCCCCTATCATTTTGTCTTTTCCCTCAACCATCAACCAGTCGTGGAATTATTTATATATAATCTCACTTTGGTCAGCTATTTTAAACGTAGTAGCTGGATCTGATTCGAGAGATAAACTATTTACTATCTATCTGTCTATCTATATCCGAAACCCACTCCAGCTACTACCGGGTCTGGGTGCTGACGAGTCCTCTCCATTTGGCTCGGTGCTCCCACCACTTTTCTTCCTCCACTTGCTGCCATGTCACATCTCTCCTTTCTACAGATATTCTCACTCCCATTTTCCACCGTGTTCTTGGGCGCCCTCTAGGTCTTTTCCCATCCATCTTTAGTTCTTCCATATTTTGGGAGTCTCTGCCCATACATCCTTTTAATATGCCCATACCATCTTAATCTCTTTTTTCAATTTCTTCTCTCATACTTTCTTGTTGAAGGTCCTTTCTAATCTTTACATTCCTTATTCTGTCCATTCTTGTTTTTCCCTTATCTGCTCTGAGAAATTTCATTTCCCTGCTTGCAGTCTGCTCCAGTCCCTTTCTGTCATTGTCCATGTTTCTCCACCATAGGTGATAATAGGGAAGTAATAATTCTTATACATAAGGAGTCTTGGTTTTTCTGAAACTTCCTAACGCTAAATCATGTGTTTTATTGTTTGGAAGAAATTTCCTCCCTTCTGTAACCTCCTATTAATTTCGTTAGTTATTCTTCCATCCCTAGATATTTCACTCCCTAAATAAGTGAAACTTTCTACCACTTTGAAGGGTTCTCCATTCTAGGTACTATTTCCGTTGATCCCTTTCTCTCTTCCAAATACCATTACTTCATTCTTATCTTTATTTATTTTAATCCATACCTTTTCATTATTTCCTTCCACGCATCAAGCTGTAACTGTACATCTACCTCTTTATCACCCCATATTACCATATCATCTGCAAAAATCATCTTTTTGTCTTTTTCTTTTACTATATCTTTAACTGCCCTGTTAATTCCCTCCATCACAACATTAAAAAGTGCAGGAGGTAGAATACTTCCTTGTTTAAGTCCTTGTCTTATTTCGAAGCATTCAGAGTTCCCCAATGGTGTTCTAATTCTACAATTGTGTCCTCTGTACATTGTCTTTATTACATTAATGTAACCATCTTCCATATCTATCTTCTTCATTTCTTCCCAGAGTCTTTCCCTGTTAACTGAGTCATATGTGTTTTCTATGTCTATAAAAACCATTATCACCCTTTTATTATACTCCCAACTTTTTTACATCAGTTGACGGACAGAAAATATCAGGTCGATCGTGCTTCTTCCTCTCCTAAACCCACGCTGTTCTTCACTCAGTTCCTTTTCTATCTTTTCACTTATTCGATTTAGTAAAATTCTTTCAAAAATCTTGGCTGTATGACTCACAAGGGCTATTCCTCTGTAGTTTTTACAAAGTCTTTTAATTGCCTTTCTTGAAGATGGGAACAATGTCTCCTGTTCTCCAATCGTCTATTTACCACCTGTGCTAATTGGACAACGGTTCAAATGGCTCTGAGCACTATGCGACTTAACTTCTGAGGTCATCAGTCGCCTAGAACTTAGAACTAATTAACCCTAACTAACCTAAGGACATCACACACATCCATGCCCGAAGCAGGATTCGAACCTGCGACCGTAGCGGTCGCTCGGTTCCAGACTGTAGCGCCTAAAACTCCGACCGACCAATTGGACAACGGGCTCTTCCGTTTTCTTTTGTGTCCTTTGCACTGATTATATCGTCTCCTCAATGGTTTCTATGCAGTTTGCACAGCACTGACATCACCCGTTAATTTAGTTACTGTTTAGGGCAGGTCTTTAGTGACGTTTTGCATTGCTGAGACTTCTTTCGTAATACTGTTGAAGCCAGCATTCAATTTCTCTGCTAGTGCTTCATCGCGTTGTCTTTCTCTCGCAATTTGCATTTCATCGCGTTCCCTGTTCTGTTCTGCGATTTGCTTGATAAACGCCTTATCGTGTCCCCTTTCCGTAGCAGCTTGTACTTTCTGGCGTTCTCTTTCTTTTGCAGCTTGCGCTTTGGTCATCAAGTGCGCGATTCCCAGAGCTGCAAACGGGTCTGCAGCGTGTGCTGGGCTTTGTTCGGTACCTCCTTCCGATCGATACTGCTCAGTTATACCAACTGCTGTATTATCTGGCTCAGTTTCAATTGTTACAGAGTCAGCTGCAACATCACTAACATCGGCAACGTCTTCGTTAGTAGTTTCTTGTACAGGGTCCATATTTCCGAATTTACCAATTTTGGTCATTTCACAAACAGCTATGCCTAGAGATGGAACTCTTCTTCGATCTAACCTGAATAACTAAACGAAACTTTATAAACACAACAATGAAATTACACAAATGGCAGAATAACAAGATAACTTTAACATAAAACATGAAAATTTGCTTGCAGCTGGCTCGCGGCGTAGCGATAGCTCTAATTCTACGCCACAGTGCAACAATAGCTACACTGTTCTACGCTGAAAGCACAATAAAATGATTCTACTGACGTGAGTATGAAGGACAAAACTATTGGAATACACTGTGATGGCAACATGCAAGCGACCGTACCTTTTATACAGAATTGCAGCGTGGAGTGGAGGTGAAGCTCATCATCTCCGACAGGAATCTACACTCCTGGAAATGGAAAAAAGAACACATTGACACCGGTGTGTCAGACCCACCATACTTGCTCCAGACACTGCGAGAGGGCTGTACAAGCAATGATCACACGCACGGCACAGCGGACACACCAGGAACCGCGGTGTTGGCCGTCGAATGGCGCTAGCTGCGCAGCATTTGTGCACCGCCGCCGTCAGTGTCAGCCAGTTTGCCGTGGCATACGGAGCTCCATCGCAGTCTTTAACACTGGTAGCATGCCGCGACAGCGTGGACGTGAACCGTATGTGCAGTTAATGGACTTTGAGCGAGGGCGTATAGTGGGCATGCGGGAGGCCGGGTGGACGTACCGCCGAATTGCTCAACACGTGGGGCTTGAGGTCTCCACAGTACATCGATGTTGTCGCCAGTGGTCGGCGGAAGGTGCACGTGCCCGTCGACCTGGGACCGGACCGCAGCGACGCACGGATGCACGCCAAGACCGTAGGATCCTACGCAGTGCCGTAGGGGACCGCACCGCCACTTCCCAGTAAATTAGGGACACTGTTGCTCCTGGGGTATCGGCGAGGACCATTCGCAACCGTCTCCATGAAGCTGGGCTACGGTCCCACACACCGTTAGGCCGTCTTCCGCTCACGCCCCAACATCGTGCAGCCCGCCTCCAGTGGTGTCGCGACAGGCGTGAATGGAGGGACGAATGGAGACGTGTCGTCTTCAGCGATGACAGTCGCTTCTGCCTTGGTGCCAATGATGGTCGTATGCGTGTTTGGCGCCGTGCAGGTGAGCGCCACAATCAGGACTGCATACGACCGAGGCACACAGGGCCAACACCCGGCATCATGGTGTGGGGAGCGATCTCCTACACTGGCCGTACACCACTGGTGATCGTCGAGGGGACACTGAATAGTGCACGGTACATCCAAACCGTCATCGAACCCATCGTTCTACCATTCCTAGACCGGCAAGGGAACTTGCTGTTCCAACAGGACAATGCACGTCCGCATGTATCCCGTGCCACCCAACGTGCTCTAGAAGGTGTAAGTCAACTACCCTGGCCAGCAAGATCTCCGGATCTGTCCCCCATTGAGCATGTTTGGGACTGGATGAAGCGTCTTCTCACGCGGTCTGCACGTCCAGCACGAACGCTGGTCCAACTGAGGCGCCAGGTGGAAATGGCATGGCAAGCCGTTCCACAGGAGTACATCCAGCATCTCTACGATCGTCTCCATGGGAGAATAGCAGCCTGCATTGCTGCGAAAGGTGGATATACACTGTACTAGTGCCGACATTGTGCATGCTCTGTTGCCTGTGTCTATGTGCCTGTGGTTCTGTCAGTGTGATCATGTGATGTATCTGACCCCAGGAATGTGTCAATAAAGTTTCCCCTTCCTGGGACAATGAATTCACGGTGTTCTTATTTCAATTTCCAGGAGTGTATTTCTGCTTCAATATCTGTTTCCTCGGTGCTCCACCGGTGCAGTTTGTTCATGAAAAATAAAACAAACAGAAGATTAGTTCATTCATCAATTTTAGTTTTGCCCCCACGTTGGGATCCAATTGAATTATTATTTTAAAAAAGGAAGTTATCAATATTTTGTGTGGCACTCTTTAGTGATGATTGAAAAATAAATTTTGATTAAAGGAACTAACCTAGAGTGTCGTTAATAATAATAATGGCGTGTGACGAGGGCCTCCCGTCGGGTAGACCGCTCGCCTGGTGCAAGTCTTTCGATTTGACGTCACCTCGGCGTTTTGCGCGTCGATGGGGATGAAATGATGATGATTAGGACAACACAACACCCAGTCCCTGAGCGGAGAAAATCTCCGACCAAGCCGGGAATCGAACCCGGGCCCTTAGGATTGACAGTCTGTGGCGCTGATCACTTTTTTTCTTTTTTTTTTAGATCTCATTTTGTTCGTTTTGGTTCGTTGTAGCTGCTCGGGGCGGACGTCGCAAGACATCCGTTTCCGTTCGTCGCTGATCCATTAACTCAGTTTTTTGTTTTTTTTTTTTTATTTTATTACTGAGGCAGCGACCCCCCTGACCGAACACGCTGAGTTACCGTGCCGGCTACCACACAGCTACCGGGGACGGACAGAGTGCCGTTAATTAAACGGAACAGCCACGTAAAACAAAGACTAGTGATAACTTCAAATTATCACGCGGCACAGATAAATTTACCGCTAAGAGAGAGAAAATTAATAATTCAAGATATTGTCTAACCTGCTTTGATACCGTGGAGTGGACTGACGGTGCACATCGTCTGTTGGCTGGATGCCGATCATTAATATTACGCATTATGCACAGAAGTGCTGCTTGGAAGCATTTAATGTAAATGCTTAAACGAGTGCCTGCTACAAATGCGAAGATCACTGATGTTCGGCAGCGGCCAGCAAACGATATGTCGGCAGTTCTCCCAGCTGAAACACAGAAAAGTTGGCAGGCAAGGTTAATGTTGCTGAAATGAAACATTGGTAAACAATAATAATTATTCATATATTGACAATAATTTTATATAGGCAAATACTTTAACACCTTGAAAATATCTTTCAAGCAGAACTGCCTGTTACAAAATCATTCAAGAGAGCGATCATTATAAGAGAGATATCCAGAGAGAGCCAGTCCGACGCCGCTCATGTTTATATACAAGTAGACAACTGAAGGCAACTTTACTGTCATTTTTGCTCTGTCTCTTCCTGTTGTGGAAGCCTCTTGTGTGGAAAAATGTTCGAAAGACTTCACTGCACTCCTTTCCGGCGCGGCTGATCGCATAAAATTTGGTTGTTGACGCCGCTTGCGATGCGTCTGACGGATTACTTGCCAATTAAAATATACAATTGCTCTCTTTCGCTAATTTTAACATCTTTATTCACTCTTACATTTAAGAATTAATTACAGTTTTACATTATAAGACAATTTAAAGACAATATGTGGAATTAATACTAAAATGCAGCGTTTCTTACGTGGGTTTACATAAATTATTTTAGTTTTGGGGCTTCAATTTATTCACACGTAAAAACAAACGTTTCATCACACCTGTTGATGTAAGCAGTAGGGGAGAGTGGGGCACATTGAACCATAAAAAATATTTCTCCGTGTTACTCATCCAATAATTTTATTACAGAGTTGTGATTTACAGATGTTACAGTTTAATCATTCAAATATCAAATGGCCTTATATGATTGCATTGTCATTAATTGTTTTTTAACTGCAGGCCTTTGAAGAAAATTTGGTAAATGGTTCATTGTGCCCCACATGTGGGGTACAATGAACCACTTTAAACAGGTTCATTGAAAGAACATATTTAGCATACAAAGTAAGTGTAAATATACTTTAAACATAATGTGTACATATATTCCATGTGTGAATCATATAATTAAATCTGTAGGCACACTATCATGTTACTTATTTTGGAATTACCGAACATCAATGGACTCAAAGCTGATTCCAAATTTTAAATATGTTTTTTGTCTCTTTGTCACACCATCAGTAGCAGGTCGTGGGAACACATAAAGTATGTTGCTATCTGGAACAAAAGCTTCATCCTTTACCTAATTCTTTCTCCTGCTCCACAGAAAATACCTTATGATTGTCATAGTTTTGTGTCAATCTTTCTCTGGAACCACATTTAATGTCTTGAACATATCAATGAAGAGTTGAGTAAGGCATTAAATGAGATTTAGCTGCTTGGTGAACTGCCATACCCTTATTAATAACATCCTGTACAGCTTATTGCATAACGTAATGGTCAGTTTTACCTCTGTCCGTCTTCCTGCGGTATGAAAGAAACATCTTGAAACCTGATAATATAAAACAGGACTGCTGAACGTCTGTGATTTAAAAGCCTTAAATTCCTACACATATGTTTTACCCATGCTAAGGAAACAAAGTACAGAGTGCTTGTATTGGACAATTAAAAGATTCCTGGGGCACAATGAACCGTGGCTCATTGTGCCCCGGGAGAGCTTGGATCAATGTGCCCCAACAGTACATATTTTAAACAAAGCTCATGTGAGGTTGTGTATGAACATTCTTAATATTTGAAGATCTACACCATTAAAATACAGTATTGATATTGTTACAATGGCTTACTTTCTCTAAAATTTGGTGACAAAGGATTGAACAAAATTCAATCTAACTATGTCCCCAAAAATTACTTCACTGTCACGAAACTAACATATCACCAGTACAACACTAATGGCGGGAACTAGATCCTGCAGAAAACAAGTGGCAGTTGGTAGAGCAGTACTAACGATATATGCACAGAGGAAAAAATAATTTACCACCTTATACTGAAAATATGCTACCTGATTCATTGTGCCCCGTGGTTCAGAGTGCCCCATTCTCCCCTAATAGCATATACAAGGGGAATTCAATAAGTGTTGCAACACTTTTTGCTGAAAGCAGGTTAGTCTTACTCAGCATTCCAATACACCAAATTATTCCTCACGCTTTTGGCTAGAAAACCCTATTTTTCAACATAACCTCCGTTCAGTGTGACGGCTTTATGCCACCTTACTGGTATCTGGTATCACTCTGCTGGTCGATGTCAGAGCCAGTGCTTGCTGTACCCGTAATCTCCCCATCATCCATATACCGCTTCACACAGAGAGCATCCTTCATTGAATCAAGTAGGTGAATGCCGGAAAGTTCTAGATCCACGCTTTAGGGTGGATGAAGAAGAAGAGTCCAATGAAGTTTTGCGAGTTCCTCTTAGGTGCACAGACTTGTGTGAGGCCTTGCGCTGTCATGATGCAGTTCGTTTGCATTTTTGTGGCGATGAACATGCTGAAGTTGTTTCTTTTATTTCTTGAGGTTAGCGCAATATACTTGAGAATAGATAATTGCATCATGATGGAGGCGTCAGACAGAATAACGTCTTCAGAGTCCCAGAAGACCATCGCTATGAGTTTACCTGCTTAGGGTGCACCTTTGAATTTTTTATTTAGAGGAGTGTTGGTGTGGCACCACTCCAAGGATTGCTCTTTTGTTTCTGGTTGGGAGTGATCAACCGATACATATGTTTTTTTGATAGGGCTTGCATTTAGCAAAATACAATTTTGTTTTTTAACCCAAACATGTTGCAGCATCTTTGGCGAGCCTTTTATTTTATGGCTGTTAAATATAAGGAATGTTCTTTACTGTTTGCATAATTGTAAATATTAGTTTTTAAATCGTAATTACAGATATTTGAAAAAACACATAAAATTATGAATTCATATCTTTTTATCACATTGTGTGGTTCTCCTGACGTATTCTGTTTCTACAGTGACTATTTTGTTTCACAGTTTGTCATCTGCAACCATTTACACCTTAATGTAGATAAATTATTTAAGCCAAAATTACAATTTGAAAATTGTTATGGCTATGATTGAAAGTAATTAATTCTGTCTGTGTGTGTGTGTGTGTGTGTGTGTTTGTCTATTTACATTATGTTTCACTTACGTTTTCTTTTTCCTCATCTTCATCACTGTCAAACACTATATATTGAGCTGTCACTGTCATTGTCACTGTTTTACTGTTTACCAGCAGTAAAAAACAAACACGGGGGACAGTGGAACAGTTGAAGGTGTAGAAACACAATGGCTGATGGTGGAACAGTTGAAGGTGTTCCTGGCGATTGTTCTGGATCTTTCAGAGGTGTCTGTGCATTTTGTGTGTGTGTGTGTGTGTGTGTGTGTGTGTGTGTAAAAAAAGAGAGAGAGAGAGAGAGTGAGTGTGACAGTAGGTTTGAGGATTTGTTTGTGTGTGTGTGTGTGAGTGAGTGGGTGGGTGGGTGGATGGATAGGTGTGATTGGATGTTGGTGTGAGGGTTGGGGGTGGGGGATGAGAGCTCTGTAGGTTGGTGTTGTCTAATAATACTTTGAGGACAGAGAACAGAGTTCCATTGCAGAGAGCTGTGTATTCATTTATCACTTGTTTTCTTTCTCTGTCTCGTGATGAATGGGTGTTATGTGATGTCCTTAGGTTAGTTAGGTTTAAGTAGTTCTAAGTTCTAGGGGACTGATGACCATAGATGTTAAGTCCCATAGTGCTCAGAGCCATTTTATCACTTGTTTTCCTTCCACTATGGCTTCTGGTATCTGATAATTTTCTTCAATTATTAGTTTTTGTGGGGGCTGTTGCTTCATTTGAGAATTTTCAAATCAGTATTGATATTTGTTGGGTATGTTTCTTATCCATATGATGTTCAGCAAATGTGGAATGACAGCTGTTACTTTTTAATGCTCTTCTGTGCTCTGTGCATCTTGTATTAAAGTTTCTGCTTGTCTGTCCTGTATAGACTGATTTGCAGTCCTGACATGTTAGTTGGTAAATACCAGATGTCTTGTGTTTATCTGTGCTTGTGTTGTAGTCCTTAGTTTTCTCTGTGTTGAGTTGTCTATCCTGTAGTCTAGTTTGAGTCCTCGTTTTTTGAGTATGTTGCCTATTCTGTCAACTGCTTTGTTGTCATAGTGAGAGTGAACCACTTGTTTGTCATTGTTGGTGTTTCTTGCTCATGTGTGCTCATATGTGTGTTTTGTGTATTTGTAAGTTGCTGTCGAACTATTCAAAACTCACCTGGAACTAGGAATCACATCAAAATCTCAGAAATATTTAATTATATCATGAATATAGTCCAACAAAACACAGAAAGACAAATAAAATCAAACTGGAAGAAATGACGACAAAAGCTAAACACTCTTTTAAAACAAAATAAAGTTTTTACACATAAAAATAGAAAGCAAGCAAACCACACATTCTACAAACGCCTGGCCAACCTTACTGACATACAACTAACTAACCAGGAAATAAATTTTCTATAAAATGCCCAAAATACAATGTCCATGCAGACAATCCTTCATTGGTCTTTACGGTCTTCTGTTAGACGTTGAGAAACCCAATGGGCACACAACTTTGAGTATCCCAAGTGGAGGACGAGTGTGTCAGTACTACCAGCAGAAATGTCCAGTTGAGCAGTGCAGTGTTTAACTGAGATTCTTCGATTACCTTGACTGAGACTGTTTGTATGTCCCTACATTGCAGGAGTCACAGCTGTGTGCAGTCGGCCGGCACATGGGAGATTGGACAGGTATGACCGATCTTGTTGCGATGATAACAGATGCCTCGCTCAATGACTCACTGTGCTTTTGTTCACTGGCAGGTGCCTGTAGCCATTCTACAAGCGCCAATGAACATCTACGACACTCTGGTTTTCCGTCAAAAGAAATTCAAAATGGTTCAAATGGTTCTGAACACTATGGGACTTAACATCTGAGGTCATCAGTCTCCTAGAACTTAGAACTACTTAAACCTAACTAACCTAAGATCATCACACACACAGGATTCGAACCTGCGGCTGTAACAGTAGCGCGGTTCCAGACTGAAGCGCCTAGAACCGCTCAGCCACACTGGCCGGCCAAAAGAAATTCAATGACAGCTGTCTGCTTGAAACGCACCTTTGTTACAGACACCATTTTGAGGGCTATGTAAAGTGCTGCCACCTCCATGCAGGATTTCTATAACAATCAGCTGAAAAAATTCGTCCATGTAGACCGACCTTTAAGTGTTCTAGCAGAAATAAATACTCTTAGAAGGCGTTTACTCGAAAGGTTACAGTGGGACTTGGTGAGTTTCTTGATTACGTGGAAAAATTAGGTATGGTTTTGGAATATAAAAATCACCATAGTCAGAACTCATGCAACATACACAGTGGGGGTGGAATCAGTATAGGAATCCCTCAGAACATAGACGAGGCACTACCAATAATAATTTCCGAAACAAGAGGGTTATGTATAAAAAAAAGAGAACATTCTCCACAGAAGATTTTTAGAGAAAAAGAACATTCTGTGACTAAATTAGAGACGGCTTTGGAACATAAAAACCACCAAAGTCAGAACTGCAGAAGGAATCCCTCTGAACATACGTGAGGTACTACCAATGATAATTTCAGAAACAAAGGGTTATGTTAATAAAAATGTAAAAACGGTATTGGATTGCAAAGTGGGAAACCCATGTTTGAAGTTCACCTATCCTGTTTTCGCTGTTTGATGTATTCAAATTTGTGTCTGTGTTGTTGTGTAATGTCCATTTGCAACAGAGACCTGTAATGACAGTTGATTCTGCACAACTAATCTATTAGCAGCTGAAAAGAAGTGGCTTTCGTATGGGAACCACAAATGTTTGGTGACAAAGCGACAAGTCAGCCGAATCTTCCCCCAGAAAACACATCTGCTGTGTCACACATGGCATAAGTGGCAGAACATGTGTCATGTGATAGGAATCTTTTATTGATACACCTAATGTGTATGCCTGGTGAGTGGGCGAGATACGCCTCCTTGCCTGATTTAGGTGTTTTTATGAATGTGAATGTGATCACTCCCAAGGAAATGATGAAAATATAATAGTTTCTCACACAATCTGTAGCAAATGAATGCAACAGTTTTACAATCACACAGTTTTCTCTGTACTCTGCCATTGTAACTGTTTCGAAGTTGCGTTGCATTTTGGACGTTTTGACTCCTGAATTCCTTTGTTGTAACATAGTTCACACCCGTTTATTTGTTGTTTTCAGTTCTGTGAGATGCCTATATGGTATCTCGCCTGCTCTCACTATTCCTCACATTTCCTTGTGATGTTAATGTATTCTTACCAAGTGACTCATATTCTGTAACCAATGTATAGTATGGCAACTGCCAAGGCTGCGGAAAGAGGACAGATATTTCAGTGACTGGGTGGACAATTTATAATTGTGAAAAAAATGAAAATAAGCAGCGCTGGGGAGTTTTGAACCTGGGTCGTCTGCTTAGGAGTCCGACACCCTGAACACTTCACCATGACACAGTTGTTTTGTTTCACTCGATGTTGCACTTATTAACCTTGGACTATTCACTGTTTCTATTTTGCTTCTTTCTCACACTTCATTACATCTTCTTCCTGTTTTCATGCTTGGTCTGTGATCAGTTTTTGATGCGCTATCCATGAGACTACCTTACCACTAAATCTGAGGGGTGTGTGATGGGGAGCTTCCCTTGTAATCTTTGACATGACAAAGGGGCACAAGACCTTTAATATTTTCTGAAAATTTCTTAACATTGATACCAAACTTCACTAGATGCTAAATATTAATTTATTTATTTTATATTCTTAACATTGTTACTATATATATGCCTAAATATTAACTATGTCTAAATGAGTGCCATAAACTATAGAACAAAAACAACTGGTTGTTTTGTACTGTAGAGATAATACTTGTTACTGTACTAATTTAGATCTCCATTGTGCCATTAACATATTTCTTTCCATAGCTTCTTTCTACAAAATGTAAACAAGTGAAGTACATTCATACTAAAAGTTAACTGCACCAAAGACAGGATCCCTTAACACATTGCCTAAGAATTACCCTACTTAATTTCTCAATATTTCCTATTATTCATTGACATCATCATCAAAATTCTCATTAGTAACATTTAACCCCCTGCTTTACCTTCATTAACCATCAAATTTCTTTAAAAAAAAAAGAACAAACCACAGCTACAATTCATAAATACCAACATTTCGTTATCAAAACTCCATTACTGAACAACTGATAATTAATTCACCATTTATATAATAAACATTTTAACAAGTTCCTACACTTCATTTCTGCCATCACTCTTATTAGTAACTTTTCTTTATTCTTAAAATTGGCACTCAGTTCGTCATGCTACTTACAACTCATCACAATTACTGCTGTTTACAAAGCTTCTGGTCTTTAAAACCATTTGAGTTATTGTTTCTTCACTGTATTTTACATCTGTAATTTTACTGTCACAGTTTTATATGAAATATTTGCTGAACTTACAATGTTGATATCTTCACTCAAAATTTCAATCATTAGCATTCACAAAAAGAAACTTTATCCAGACATGTGCAATCTTCCATCATATCTTTTCTTAAATAATAGTTCAGATTGTAAATTAATACATCATTTAATACAGCTTATCAACCTATCAACTTGAATTGACCAAAATATTTACTGAATGACAGTAGAAGAGAACTGCTTCCATTTACTTATCAGCCAGACAGGATATTAGAGGAAGAGTGCACCAGGGAAAGAAAAATGGCAACATCTAGCTAGGGAGGCACCACTTGCCAATTGACATATCCATCACAGAGAGATGGAATGCCTACCTAGTGGTACGTTCATCATAACCCTGACACCCATCATGCACAACTCTTTTTACATTATTCTGTGAATATATATATAATTACCTTTCAAAACACTTACTGTTCCACAGCAAGACACAACAAAACTTTTAAACATTTCAGTTGTTACAAATACCTATTTGTTGAACTCAAACCTATTATCAAAATTACCTTTCTGTATAATTAAATTCAACTTAAACCCATGCATATCATTTCCTGTAGGCAGGTAACTTCAGTTTCCATTTCAGCTGGTAACATAACCACAGGTTTCTTTAATTTTCTCATATCATTTTTCTTTTTAACAACACCACATTCCATCATAACTTTATTTATTGCCAACGCTTCACATTTCTTCTTAACAAAATCAATAACTTGCTACCTGAACACCTACTTTTCCAAACCTATTTACTTCAGGTTCAGTTATTGACAAGTCCACATTTACAGCCACACGGGATAGCTGCACGGTTGAGTTTGGGCCCATAAGAACTTACCACAGATTTCCAAATTTTTTTCCACATTTACACTACTATAAACAACTAAAGGTCAGCACTCTTTTTCCTGCAACCCTTAATTACACTGTCATCTACTTCATCAAGAACATCACTTATTATTTCTAAACATATTGTATCAACACTAACAACTGCATCAATATTTACATCTACATTTTCTTTAACTACCCCAGCTTCTCAATAAATACGCTATCCACTTTTTTGATTTCGGAAATCATGCCATTACCACCTTCAGATCAGAGTAGCGCTACTTCAGTTGACTTAGATTCACAAGAACTATAATCTATACTTACCTCCTGACACTTCATGGGTAAAATTTCCAATCTTCCTTCACAATATTCTACAATTACATTCTCTTGGTTAAACATTTTCACCATTTTATTGTCAATTACAATAATCCTTTTACTGATTAAACTAATTTCTTAATTTGCACTTCTAATGTTAGTACTTAAAACACCAGCCATTGCACTAATATTCGTACCTGAACCACTAACCACTGTTATCAATATTTCTATATATTTTATATTTAAAAACAAAGATGATGTGACTTACCATACGAAAGCGCTGGCAGGTCGATAGTTGTTGTAGCATCAGCCGCCAAATGTGGCGTGATGACACCAATTGTAGTGGGTGGGTGCCAGGAGGTTCCGTATTAAAGCTCGTCCAAGCTTTTCAAATGATTCATTTGTTTCCACTACAGTGTTTCGTTCACCTCGGTCCACGTCACGGGCCCCACAATGCTGAGGCCACTGCCCCAGTGACCTGTGCAACGCAACACTGTGTCGTGCCAGCCTTTCTCGCCACCTGTAGAGTTCGGATTACGTCAGGATGACTGCGCCAGCAACCGACTCAGCAGCCACCATCCCCTTTGACTCCGGGCTGCTCTGCCGAGAGCTGTAGGCTGGTACGCAGCTTCTTCTTCCTCGGCTGGTGTAGCTGGGAATGCAGCGGCAACGACTGCATGCGATCCGACGTCCGAATCTGCAGCCCTCGTCTTGAGAGTCTCCAGCGTTTGTCGGGAGCCGAGACGACTGTCTGCGGTAGCGAGCCAAAGAGTGGCCCACCCTGGCTGGCTGCGGACCCCGTGTTGGCCTCAGAGGGTCGAACCAACGACCCGCAGTGGACTGGGCTGCTGGTGCCCCATCTGCTGCTGTGTGTCGCCGGTAGTGTGACACGCCCCGTCTTACTTCGAGTCACGTACGCACCACACCTCGGTTGCGCCACTGGCCCCTTCCGCCTATAGCTTGCGCCATGCGAACCGCTGCATTGCCTCTTTTCAATGGTTCGACGGCCCTGTGGCCTCCATTCCACTTCGCAACCGCAGGTTAGCGTAACTTACCGCAATATGGCCTGCACCTGGCTGTAACTTATGCGCTCCAAAATATTGCACCAAATCTAACTTGCCTATCTCAAACTGTGGTGCCACTACATTATTCCCCTCTTTGGAAAGACCTGGTCCCTGGGTCGTCCTTTAACTGACTCTTAAACTTGTTTGGATTGGCAATTATGACATGCTTACTTGCTACTATAAAACTTAAATGAGGTCTAGTGCCCTTTTAAAATCATGCCATGAAACAAAACGTAAAATTTCCTTACGGGACGACCACTGCTTGATCAACCCCTTACCTACTCGTCTCACGCCCTTGGTATCCAATCTACTGGGACTTGGACTACCCTCGGATCCCTCTGGGAATTGGCTCTCCGTCTGATCAGAAAGAAAACAACACATAACAAAGTTAAGGCTGCGATGACACTTCGCACAGAGGTGCTCAAAATGATCGTTATTTGCCGTTGCCTTTCCCTATACTGCACGACATGTTGAACAAGCTGTTTGGCTGATATGCGCCCCTCTTGCTCTATAACGAACTGGTTTACGGATCTCATCAGACCTGGCTCCAGAGTTTGATTTCACAAGGTCAGATTCTGCCTTGGCAAAAACTCTAAAGTGGTTTCTGGCCAGTACAGCTGGGGCTGCGTAACATTCAATTGCGTGACTCCTGAAATTGACGCTGGCAGGTGGAAGCTTGGTCCTATTTTGTTACACTTAGTTCTATTGATTAAAATTCCGCGCCCCTCGAGCTCTACACGTTTCGCTTCCGTAAACACTCCTTGCTCAAAACAACTTGCTACTACTATCAAATTTTCGTAGGCGGAGAAGATCCAATGCATCCCGACTCATTGAAAGTTCAATTTTGGTCCCTTGGACAGTCTATTCCTTTCCCCCTAGCTAAAAACAACTGCACCGTGCATGTGTCCCATGTTAGTAGCTTCACGGATTTTCCTCCAACATTCACTATTTTCGATCCAAACTTCAGTACCGATTGTGTGATTATTTTCATCCTTAAATTTAAATTATATAAACACGACTTTTATAACCCAGCACTGTCGATAACTAAAAATTTAAACAGGAAGTCGTAGTACGACTCTGACATCGTCCAACACATTTTTATTACGGCTTTGCCGAAAAATTTACTCCGACGCATTTATCTCTCCAGAACTGCGTTTGATCTCTCCTCCAACAACACTCCACATACGTCAGACACTACACTTCCCTTTTCAGTGACCTGAGGACAGGGATCACTATCACCCTTCATCCCTCTTCAAAACGACTGCTGCCCCTAGCAAGCTCACAATACTCGAAAACACATATAAAATACAATGCCTAATTAATCTACTCAAACCCAATGATACATAACAAGAAAATAAGAAACAAAACTACAAATACTCATCTACTTTCTAGAACGCAAAGCATACTGTACTTCATGCCGTACTCTATCTTCCTGGTTTTCTCTGTGCTTAGCACCTCTCTTCACTCTCTCTTTCTTCCTCTTTCCTTCCTGTGACACGCCTGGAATCACAGCCGAGCAACCCTTAAATGGTCGTAATCGCCCAACGTCTACTATCGTCATTCTAGTTGGCAGCTGAAGCTTAACATTAACTAGAGATGTGGTTTGAACAACTTGGTATGGCCCTTGATACCTCGTGAGAAGCTTCTTCCTTTTCCCTTTTTGCGTATAGGCACTGGACAGCATTACGCATTGCCCCACCCTATACTGCTGTAAACTTCCTTTCCGCTTTACTGCGTCTTCCTGCCTTTCCAAAGCCTTTGTATTCGCCTTTCGTACTCGTTTCCAAACATCCCGAATTGTCCTTGCGAATTGACGTGCAGATTCAGCAGTCCTTCCTTTCTGTAGCTTCACTAAATCAAACGGTGCCGGCATTTTTCGCCCGTACACTACCTCATATGGACACAAACCGGTATTTCTATGGACTTTTGCATTGTACGCGCATACAATATGCTTCAAATACTCGTCTCACTGATCTACATCTACATCTACATCTATACTCCGCGAGCCACCTTACAGTGTGTGGCGGAGGGTACTTATTGTACCACTATCTGATCCCCCCTTCCCTGTTCCATTCACGAATTGTGCGTGGAAAGAACGACTGCTTGTAAGTCTCCGTATTTGCTCTAATTTCTCGGATCTTTTCGTTGTGATCATTACGCGAGATATATGTGGGCGGTAGTAATATGTTGCCCATCTCTTCCCGGAATGTGCTCTCTCGTAATTTCGATAATAAACCTCTCCGTATTGCGTAACGCCTTTCTTGAAGTGTCCGCCACTGGAGCTTGTTCAGCATCTCCGTAACGCTCTCGCGCTGACTAAATGTCCCCATGACGAATCGCGCTGCTTTTCGCTGGATCATGTCTATCTCTTCTATTAATCCATCCTGGTAAGGGTCCCATACTGATGAGCAATACTCAAGAATCGGACGAACAAGCGTTTTGTAAGCTACTTCTTTCGTCGATGAGTCACATTTTCTTAGAATTCTTCCTATGAATCTCAACCTGGCGCCTGCTTTTCCCACTATTTGTTTTATGTGATCATTCCACTTCAGATCGCTCCGGATAGTAACTCCTAAGTATTTTACGGTCGTTACCGCTTCCAATGATTTACCACCTATGGCATAATCGTACTGGAATGGATTTCTGCCCCTATGTATGCGCATTATATTACATTTATCTACGTTTAGGGAAATCTGCCAGCTGTCGCACCATGCATTAATCCTCTGCAGGTCCTCCTGGAGTACGTACGAGTCTTCTGATGTTGCTACTTTCTTGTAGACAACCGTGTCATCTGCAAATAGCCTCACGGAGCTACCGATGTTGTCAACTAAGTCATTTATGTATATTGTAAACAATAAAGGTCCTATCACGCTTCCCTGCGATACTCCCGAAATTACCTCTACATCTGCAGATTTTGAACCGTTAAGAATAACATGTTGTGTTCTTTCTTCTAGGAAATCCTGAATCCAATCACAAACCTGGTCCGATATTCCGTAAGCTCGTATTTTTTTCACTAAACGTAAGTGCGGAACCGTATCAAATGCCTTCCTGAAGTCCAGAAATACGGCATCAATCTGCTCGCCAGTGTCTACGGCACTGTGAATTTCTTGGGCAAATAGGGCGAGCTGAGTTTCACATGATCTCTGTTTGCGGAATCCATGTTGGTTATGATGAAGGAGATTTGTATTATCTAAGAACGTCATAATACGAGAACACAAAACATGTTCCATTATTCTACAACAGATTGACGTAAGCGAAATAGGCCTATAATTATTCGCATCTGATTTATGACCCTTCTTGAAAATGGGAACGACCTGCGCTTTCTTCCAGTCGCTAGGTACTTTACGTTCTTCCAGCGATCTACGATAAATTGCTGATAGAAAGGGGGCAAGTTCTTTAGCATAATCACTGTAGAATCTTAAGGGTATCTCGTCTGGTCCGGATGCTTTTCCGCTACTAAGTGATAGCAGTTGTTTTTCAATTCCGATATCGTTTATTTCAATATTTTCCATTTTGGCGTCCGTGCGACGGCTGAAGTCAGGGACCGTGTTACGATTTTCCGCAGTGAAACAGTTTCGGAACACTGAATTCAGTATTTCTGCCTTTCTTCGGTCGTCCTCTGTTTCGGTTCCATCGTGGTCAACGAGTGACTGAATAGGGGATTTAGATCCGCTTACCGATTTTACATATGACCAAAACTTTTTAGGGTTCTTGTTTAGATTGTTTGCCAATGTTTTATGTTCGAATTCGTTGAATGCTTCTCTCATTGCTCTCTTTACGCTCTTTTTCGCTTCGTTCAGCTTTTCCTTATCAGCTATGATTCGACTACTCTTAAACCTATGATGAAGCTTTCTTTGTTTCCGTAGTACCTTTCGTACATGATTGTTATACCACGGTGGATCTTTCCCCTCGCTTTGGACCTTAGTCGGTACGAACTTATCTAAGGCGTACTGGACGATGTTTCTGAATTCTTTCCATTTTTGTTCCACATCCTCTTCCTCAGAAATGAACGTTTGATGGTGGTCACTCAGATATTCTGCGATTTGTGCCCTATCACTCTTGTTAAGCAAATATATTTTCCTTCCTTTCTTGGCATTTCTTATTACACTTGTAGTCATTGATGCAACCACTGACTTATGATCACTGATACCCTCTTCTACATTCACGGAGTCGAAAAGTTCCGGTCTATTTGTTGCTATGAGGTCTAAAACGTTAGCTTCACGAGTTGGTTCTCTAACTATCTGCTCGAAGTAATTCTCGGACAAGGCAGTCAGGATAACGTCACAAGAGTCTCTGTCCCTGGCTCCAGTTCTGATTGTGTGACTATCCCATTCTATACCTGGTAGATTGAAGTCTCCCCCTATTACAATAGTATGATCACGAAACTTCTTCACGACGTTCTGCAGGTTCTCTCTGAGGCGCTCAACTACTACGGTTGCTGATGCAGGTGGTCTATAGAAGCATCCGACTATCATATCTGACCCACCTTTGATACTTAACTTAACCCAGATTATTTCACATTCGCATTCGCTAATAACTTCACTGGATATTATTGAATTCTTTACTGCTATAAATACTCCTCCACCATTGGCGTTTATCCTATCCTTGCGGTATATATTCCATTCTGTGTCTAGGATTTCGTCACTGTTCACTTCCGGTTTTGACCAACTTTCCGTTCCTAATACTATGTGCGCACTATTTCCTTCAATAAGAGATACTAATTCAGGAACCTTGCCCTGGATACTCCTGCAGTTTACCAATATTACGTTAACTTTTCCTGTTTTTGGTCTCTGAGGACGGACATTCTTTATCAACGATGATAATGTCCTCTCTGGTAAGCCGTCAGGTATTTTATCGTTTCGCCCAAGGGGGGGTCCCTCTAACCTAAAAAACCCCCGTGTGCACGCCACACGTACTCTGCTACCCTAGTAGCTGCTTCCGGTGTGTAGTGCACGCCTGACCTGTCTAGGGGGGCCCTACAGTTCTCCACCCAATAACGGAGGTCGATGAATTTGCAACCATTATAGTCGCAGAGTCGTCTGAGCCTCTGGTTTAGACCCTCCACACGGCTCCAAACCAGAGGACCGCGATCGACTCTGGGCACTATGCTGCAGATATTAAGCTCAGCTTGCACTCCGCGTGCGATGCTGGTTGTCTTCACCAAATCTGCCAGCCGCCGGAAGGAACCAAGGATGGCCTCAGAACCCAAGCGGCAGGCGTCATTCGTTCCGACATGTGCTACTATCTGCAGCCGGTCACACCCAGTGCGTTCAATAGCTGCCGGAAGGGCCTCCTCCACATTACGGACGAGACCCCCCGGCAAGCACACCGAGTGCACACTGGCATTCTTCCCCGACCTACCCACTATTTTCCTGAGGGGCTCCATAACCCGCCTAACGTTGGAGCTCCCTATAACTAATAGGCCCGCCCTCTGTGACTGTCGGGACCTTGCCGGAGAATCGGCCACTGGCCCAACAGGCGAGGCACCCTGTGGTGGCTCGGAAACGATGTCATCACCACTAGGAAGCACCCCGTACCTGTTGGAAAGGGGTAAGGCAGCTGCCACGCGGCCAGATCCCACCTTCGCCTTTCGGCCAGGCACGCGCGAGCCCACCACTGTCCGCCATTCACCCTGGAGTGATGGCTGACTGGTAAGATGCTCACTGCCGGAAGACGCAGCGACATCAGGGGTTCCATGTGATTCCAAGGCCACCGAAGTAGGCATAGGTCTCACCACAGTTGCCCCAACGCCACTACGAGCCGACGCCTGCGCCTCGAGCTCGATGAGCCTAACAGACAAAGCCTCCACCTGCCCCCGAAGAGTGGCCAATTCTCCTTGCGTCCGCTCACAACAACCACAGCCCCTACACATGACTATGTTTACCCTACTCTATACGGTGACAAATTTCCCCAGAAAAACTATTTAAAAGCTAAGCGCAGCAAATAAGTACAAAAACGCTTTATACAAACAGTACTCGCTGCTGCTGGTGCTGTCGCTCTGGCTGTCACAAGACAACTGCTGATTCAAGTGACTAGTGGCTAACGGCCGCGAAACAAACAAAAGACGGTTTTAGGGCGCTTTCTGTTATAAACGATCAAGAAAACACTAAGAAATCTAACACGAAAACTACGTAAAGTTTTATCAAGAACTGTTAGTTACTATGCAGAGCAGATAAACACAAATAGAACCCCTTCCTTAGTGGAAGGTCGTAAACAAAATGCAAAATAAACGCTTTATACAAACAGTACTCGCTGCTGCTGTCGCTCTGGTTGTCACAAGACAACTGCTGATTCAGGTGACTAGTGGCTAACGGCCGCGAAACAAACAAAAGACGGTTTTAGGGCGCTTTCTGTTCTAAACGATCAAGAAAACACTAAGAAATCTAACACGAAAACTACGTAAAGTTTTATCAAGAACTGTTAGTTACTATGCAGAGCAGATGGTGATGGTGATGAGAATCCACATAAAACCTCAGCATCTTCCCAATTGTTCTGTGTACCCATTCTGTCCTTCCGTTGGTCTGTGGATGCAACACGCTCATCCTCAACTGCTTCACGTTCAACAATTTACATAGTTCCTTCATTAAATCCGCCATGAAGTTCGTCCCTTGGTCAGTAATTATTGTCTCTGGTACATCAAACTTCAAAATCCAGTTATTTACTAACGCTTGCGCGACCACCGCTGCCTGTTGATTTGGCATAGCCACCATATCCACATACCATGAAAAATGGTCTATTATTGTCAGAACAAATCTATTCCCAGATGGTGTTCGCCTAAAAGGTCCTAAGACATCAATCCCCAGGAAAGAGAATGGACATGTTGCTTCCAGTAATCGTTGTAACTGTATCTGTTTCCGACTCAAATCTGCTCTCTGCGCACATGATATGCAATTCTTGACTGATCCACAACTCGTTTCCTACCTATCCACCAATATCTCTCCGCCACTCTCCTATTCGTTGCTCTACACAGCCGCCAAATGCGGCGTGATGACACCAAATGTAGTGGGTGGGTGCCAGGAGGTGCCGTACTAAAACTCGTCCGAGCTTTTCAAATGATTTATTTGTTTCCACTACAGTGCTTCGTTCACCTCGGTCCGTGTCACAGGCCCCGAAATGCTGAGGCCACTGTCCCAGCGACCTGTGCAACGTAATGCTGTGTCGTGCTGGGCTTGTTCGCCAGCTGTAGAGTTCCAATTACGTCAGGATGGCTGCACCAGCAATCGACTTAGCAGCCACTGTCCCCATTGACTCCGCGCTGGTCCGCCAGGAGCCGCAGGCCGGCCCTGCTGCTGCTTCTTCCTCGGCTGGCGTAGCAGGGAACGCGGCAGCAACGACCGCATGCGATCCGGCGGCCGAATCTGCAGCCCTCGTCTCAGGAGACTCCAGCGTGTGTCGAGAGCCGAGATGACTGTCTGCGGTAGTGAGCCGAAGAGAGGCCTGCCCTGGATGGCTGTGGACGCTGCGTCGGCCTCAGAGGGTCGCACCAACGACCCACCGTGGACTGGGACGCTGGCACCCCAACTGCTGCCGAATGTCACCGGTAGTGTGACACACCCCGCCGTCCAGGAGAGCTGCCACACTTGAATCAGTCTCATTAGAAAATGGCACCTATTTATTCTCGGCTGCGCGCCTCTGTTTCGCTAACGCATCGCTCTGAGTCACGTATGCACCACACCCTGGTTGCGCCAGTGGCCCTTCTGCCTATAGCTTGCGCCATGTGAACTGCTCAATTTACTCTTTTCAACAATTCGACGGCCCTGTGGCCTCCATTCCGCTTCGCAACCACTGGTCAGTGTAACTTACCTCAATATGGCCGGCACCTGGCTGTAACTTATACACTCCAAAATATTGCACCAAATCTAACTTCCCCGCCTAAAACTGTGTATCAATTTTCTCTGGACTACCCATTTTGTCAGTTATTATTGAATCACCTTATAATATCAACACTTTTACTTTGATTCAGTACTTCCATTGTGTGCTGCTGTCTTTGGGGTCTGCCAATGACATTAGCTGTCATCTGCTATACTGCTCTGATCTGCTTTCCCTTGCTGCCGTAATGTTTACCGCAGACAATAAAACTGGATTTGCTGATGGCTGAAGAATATGGCTGTGCCCTCCTGTTCTTCCATAAATCTGCACCTCTGGCACTGCATGCTAGTCCAGTATCCAATATGCCATCATATTCATTTTCTGTCCTGCTCTTCTCCTCTCTTGTTGCATGCTGTCTGGCTACCCACAATGCAACTGCCATGCTGATATTGTTTATATAGTTCACTTCACTGTGCAGTCCACCAATTATGATCTGCTCCACATGACACTTATATAGGGCCCTAAACAGGTCAATAACTGTTCAGAATATCTGCATTTGTAGAATCTTTACACTTTAAAATTTTAATATGTGTCCTCACACTTTCAAACATTATGTGTCACCTTGTCCCTCGATCATTTACGAATTTGCGCAGCATGCCAAACTAGGAAGCTGTCCTCACCTGCGTGCTCCCAAAGCCATTAATTAACACATTCTTAAAATTTTGTGAGTTCCCACACCATGCCAAAACAGGAAGGTGTTTTCACCTGGCGCATCAAATGACATATGAACTACCTTTAATGGAATTTGCTTTGGTAGATGCACAGTTTCGTTGAATCACCACTTGAGAGTGTTGTTGTAGGACTTATCCCTAAAAAGAACAGCCAGAAGTTTCTTTTTAAGTTCAAAATTAGAAGTTTACCAATTTTTAATGACGTTTCTAAGATCCTGATGGTGATGACCAGGTCGCTTACAATCTCTAACAATGCTTACACACAGGAAGTTAGTATACATATATGTGGAGCATAATAGTTCTTATTTGCTCAAAAAGTGAAATTTACACAGTACAGATGAAGTGAACATATGGTGCTCCACCTGCAGGTAAGCAGAAAAGTCACAGAACTTTTGTTATTCACAAATATTGTTCAAATGACCCAAAACACACATTCTGATTGCTATTACTCATGACTATAAAACATATTCTCTCAACCTGGTTTACACGAACAGAGATGCAGCTCAAAAGATTCCCAGGAATAGGCGAAAGAACACACTAGCTACACTAACCGAAGGCTAAGAGTGAAATAAGGCGAATCCTAAGAGCAGACTTACTAAAAATTGCACAAGCGTTGACATTATGAATACTCACTTCAGAATATTACTGAACTTTGTTAATTTTTAATAGTTTACAAATTCTATAGGTCATAAATTCGTCTTTTATTGGCTATTGATTTAGTCATCATATTTTGTTTGGATATTATTTATCAACAGAAGCCTTTATTAAAATATGCTGTACTAATTTATGCTTATGCAGTTGTGAATCCTGCGTTTATGACCATGGAATCCATATTGGTCATTACAATTTCGTTATTGAAAATTTAGTGATTTTTTGAATTAAGGATCCTTAATTATTAATACCTACCCCCATGAACCATGGACCTTGCCATTGGTGGGGAGGCTTGCGTGCCTCAGTGATACAGATGGCTGTACCATAGGTGCAACCACAATGGAGGGGTATCTGTTGAGATGCCAGACAAACGTGTGGTTCCTGAAGATCGGCAGCAGCCTTTTCAGTAGTTGCAGGGGCAACAGTCTAGATGATTGACTGATCTGACCTTGCAACACTAACCAAAATGGCCTGCTGTGCTGGTACTGCGAACGGCTGAAAGCAAGGGGAAACTACAGCCGTAATTTTTCCCGAGGGTATGCAGCTTTACTGTATGGTTAAATGATGATGGCGTCTTCTTGGGTGAAATATTCCGGAGGTAAAATAGTCCCCCATTCGGATCTCCGGGCGGGGACTACTCAGGAGGACATCATTATCAGGAGAAAGAAAACTAGCGTTCCACGGATCGGAGATCAGGGCAGGTAGGTTAGAAAATTTAAAAAGGGAAATGGATAGGTTGAAGTAAGATATAGTGGGAATTAGTGACGTTTGGTGGCAGGAGGAACAAGACTTATGGTAAGGTGAATAAAGGGTTATAAATACATATTCAAATAGGGGTAATGCAGGAGTAGGTTTAATAATGAATGAAAGAATAGGAGTGCGGGTAAGCTACTACCAACAGCATAGTGAATGCATTATTGTGGCCAAGATAGACACGAAGCCCATGTCTACTACAGTAGTACAAGTTTATATGCCAACTAGCTCTGCAGATGATGAAGAAATTGATGAAATGTATGATGAGATAAAAGAAATTATTCAGGTAGTGAAGGGAGACGAAAATTAAGTAGTCATGGGTGACTGGAATTCGAGAGTAGGAAAAGGGAGAGAAGGAAACATAGTGGGTGAATATGGATTGGGGGAGAGAAATGAAAGAGGAAGCCGTCTGGTAGAATTTTGCACGGAGCATAACTTAATCATGGCTAATACTTGGTTCAAGAATCATAAAAGAAGATTGTATACATGGAAGAATCCTGGAGATACTAGAAGGTATCAGATAGAGTATATAATGGTAAGACAGAGATTTAGGAACCAGGTTTTAAATTGTAAGACATTTCCAGTGGCAGATGTGGACTCTGACCACAATCAATTGGTTATTAACTGTAGATTAAAACTGAAGAAACTGCAAAAACGTGGGAATTTAAGGAGATGGGACCTGGATAAACTGACTAAACCAGAGGTTGTACAGAGTTTCAGGGAGAGCATAAGGGAACAATTGACAGAAATGGAAAAAAATACAGTAGAAGAAGAATGGGTAGCTCTGAGGGATGAAGTAGTGAAGGCAGCAGAGGATCAAGTAGGTTAAAAGACGAGGGCTAGTAGAAATCCTTGGGTAACAGAAGAAGTATTGAATTTAATTGGTGAAAGGAGAAAATATAAAAACGCATTAAATGAAGCAGGCAAAAGGGAATACAAACGTCTCAAAAATGAGATCGACAGGAAGTGCAAAATGGCTAAGCAGAGATGGCTAGTGGACAAATGTAAGGATGTAGACGCTTATCTCACTAGGGGAAAGATAGATACTGCCTACAGGAAAACTAAAGGGACCTTCGGAGAAAAGAGAGCCACTTGTATGAATATCAAGAGCTCAGATGGAAACCCAGTTCTAAGCAAAGAAGGGAAAGCAGAAAGGTGGAAGGAGTATATAGAGGGTCTATACAAGGGCGATGTACTTGAGGACAATATTATGGAAATGGAAGAGGATGTAGATGAAGATGAAATGGGACATACGATACTGCGTGAAGAGTTTGACAGAGCACTGAAAGACCTGAGTCGAAACAAGGCCGCGGGAGTAGACAACATTCCATTGGAACTACTGACGTTCTTGGAAGAGCCAGTCCTGACAGAACTCTACCATCTGGTGAGCAAGATGTATGACACAGGCGAAATACCCTCAGACTTCAAGAAGAATATAATAATTTCAATCCCAAAGAAAGCAGGTGTTGACAGATGTGAAAATTACCGAACTATCAGTTTAATAAGTCACAGCTGCATAATACTAACGCGAATTCTTTACAGACGAATGGAAAAACTGGTAGAAGCCAACCTTGGGGAAGATCAGTTTGGATTCCGCAGAAATGTTGGAACATGTGAGGCAATATTGACCCTACGACCTATCTTAGAAAATAGATTAAGGAAAGGCAAACCTACATTTCTAGCATTTGTAGACTTTGAGAAAGCTTTTGACAATATTGACTGGAATGCTCTCTTTCAAATTCTGACCATGGCAGGGGTAAAATACAGGGAGGAAAAAGCTATTTACAATTTGTACAGAAACCAGATGGCAGTTATAAGAGTCGAGGGGCATGAAAGGGACGCGGTGGTTGGGAAGGGAGTGAGACAGAGTTGTAGCCTCTCTCCGATGTTATTCAATCTGTATATTGAGCAAGCAGTAAAGGAAACAAAAGAAAAATTCAGAGTAGGTATTAAAGTCCATGGAGAATAAATAAAAACGTTGAGGTTCGTCGATGACTTTGTAATTCTGTCAGAGACAGCAAAGGACTTGGAAGAGCAGTTGAACGGAATTGACAGTGTCTTGAAAGGAGGATACAAGATGAACATCAACAAAAGCAAAACGAGGATAATGGAATGTAGTCGAATTAAGTCGGGTGATGCTGAGGGAATTAGATTAGGAAATGAGACACTTAAAGTAGTAAAGGAGTTTTGCTATTTGGGGAGCAAAATAACTGATGATGGTCGAAGTAGAGAGGATATAAAATGTAGACTGGCAATGGCAAGGAAAGCGTTTCTGAAGAAGAGAAATTTGTTAACATCGAGTATAGATTTAAGTGTCAGGAAGTCGTTTCTGAAAGTATTTGTATGGAGTGTTGCGATGTATGAAAGTGAAACATGGATATAAATAGTTTGGACAAGAAGAGAATAGAAGCTTTCGAAATGTGGTGCTACAGAAGAATGCTGAAGATTAGATGGGTAGATCACATAACTAATGAGGAGGTATTGAACGGAATTGGGGAGAAGAGGAGTTTGTGGCACAACTTGACAAGAAGAGGGGACCGGTTGGTAGGACATCTTCTGAGGCATCAAGGGATCACAAATTTAGCATTGGAGGGTAGCGTGGAGGGTAAAAATCGTAGAGGGAGACCAAGAGATGAATACACTAAGCAGATTCAGAAGGATGTAGGTTGCAGTAGGTACTGGGAGATGAAGAAGCTTGCACAGGATAGAGTAGCATGGAGAGCTGCATCAAACCAGTCACCGGACTGAAGATATACAGTACAATTATTAATATCATTGTCAACAGACTGAGAAACATCTTCCAATCAAAATATATCAAGAGGTCCTGGAAATATACGATATTTTTGCTATAACTTGCACTGAAAGTTTGGAGCAAGTGAAATCTTTAATTAAGAATGAAATTTTCCAGACAATGAAATTTTCAATTGGCAGCAGAGCAATCAATGATATGAAACTTTCTGGCAGATTAATACTGTGTACCAGACCAAGACTTGAACTCAGGACCTTTGCCTTTCGTGGGATGTCAGATCTGGAAATTAGGAGACAAGCTACTGGCGGAAGTAAAGCTGTGAGGCTGGGTCATGAGTCGTACTTGGGAAACTCGGGCAGTAGAGCACTTGCCCACGACAGGCAAAGGTCTCAAGTTCGAGTCTCGGTCTGGAACAGAGTTTTAAACTGTCAGGAAGTTTCATCTTTTAAACTAATTAAGTTTGAGGTAATGTAAATATGTTACTAAAAAGAGGAATACTAGCTCTTAATTTGGAAGGGGTATTTCCTTCTGAATTTACATATGCGCTTTTAAGATTCTTCCAGTGGCCAGATGAACGAGATTTTATAATCCCAATATATTTTGATGATTATTATTTCTGATGAAACTAATTAGCTCCAGGACAAGAAACTCAATGACCTGAATGACTAATTTTTGTGGGGACAATTTGTTTCTGTTGTTTTCATCATGTATATGATGTGTACTTAATCTTGCAACGTTAACAATGGACTCTGGAAAAGAAAATTAGAGAAAGTTTTATATAGACCTTACCATTTGGAATGGGAATGCATACAAAGTGGAATGGTGGGGTCAATTTTCTTTGTCAAAAACTGAACAAATAAGTTCTTCGAAGCCCAAGTATTTGTAGCTGTCTTTTGGAGGCAATGACATTATCTTCTGGTGCGGATGACCGAATGTGGCCTGGTTTTCCAGACCCAATAGCGCTCTTCACCATGCTGCAGTGTACTCAACTTTCTTTTCAGTCTTTAAGCTCATTACTTTTTGCAGTGTCAGTGTGCTAAAAGTCGTTCTTGCATATGATTTATGCTTTGTTACTCCATTGTGCTTGGTTAACAGAATGACGTTGTTCTCCCATCTCAGTGAGGTCATACTGTTGTGTTGGTGACTCAGACATCTTGTTAAAGCGATGTATAGCAATGGCTTTGCTTGTGTGCTGTGCTGTTTGCAGTTTCGGCTTTTTATCTGGTTGATATTCCTATGTAGACATTGCACCTAAGCTCAGTCAATAATTTTCATACAATATTGTCATGTTCCTCTAATTAAAACTCATCATTTCAGTACTTACTCTCTGAAAATCTTACATTTTGGTAGTGAAATAATTGGAAGGATCTTGTGCCATTTCTACTGTTGACTATTACAGCTAATTCTTTGGTTGTTTTGCTGCTATGTAGTCAGTGCCTAACGAATGAAATTTCAAGTTTTCAACTGTCTGATTATGAGACTTCCCCCACGAAAGGGTAATTTCCAAAACGCCTTGGGTATCGAAGTCGTGCCCTCAGTGCAAGCAACATATTGCGAATGCCCAATATTCGAGGCATAATAAATTGCTAGCAACTATTAAAAACTTACTTTCAGATAAAGCACAGTTTAAACAGATTAGATTAGATTAGATTAATACTAGTTCCATGGATCATGAATACGATATTTCGTAATGATGTGGAACGAGTCGAATTTTCCAATACATGACATAATTAGGTTAATTTAACAACATACTTAAGTTAATATAACAACTTTATTTTTTTTGTTTTTCTTTATTTTTTATTTTTATTTTTTTATTATTTTTTTTATTATTTTTGTTTTTTTCTTTTTTTTCTTAATTTATACACTCCTGGAAATGGAAAAAAGAACACATTGACACCGGTGTGTCAGACCCACCATACTTGCTCCGGACACTGCGAGAGGGCTGTACAAGCAATGATCACACACACGGCACAGCGGACACACCAGGAACCGCGGTGTTGGCCGTCGAATGGCGCTAGCTGCGCAGCATTTGTGCACCGCCGCCGTCAGTGTCAGCCAGTTTGCCGTGGCATACGGAGCTCCATCGCAGTCTTTAACACTGGTAGCATGCCGCGACAGCGTGGACGTGAACCGTATGTGCAGTTGACGGACTTTGAGCGAGGGCGTATAGTGGGCATGTGGGAGGCCGGGTGGACGTACCGCCGAATTGCTCAACACGTGGGGCGTGAGGTCTCCACAGTACATCAATGTTGTCGCCAGTGGTCGGCGGAAGGTGCACGTGCCCGTCGACCTGGGACCGGACCGCAGCGACGCACGGATGCACGCCAAGACCGTAGGATCCTACGCAGTGCCGTAGGGGACCGCACCGCCACTTCCCAGCAAATTAGGGACACTGTTGCTCCTGGGGTATCGGCGAGGACCATTCGCAACCGTCTCCATGAAGCTGGGCTACGGTCCCGCACACCGTTAGGCCGTCTTCCGCTCACGCCCCAACATCGTGCAGCCCGCCTCCAGTGGTGTCGCGACAGGCGTGAATGGAGGGACGAATGGAGACGTGTCGTCTTCAGCGATGAGAGTCGCTTCTGCCTTGGTGCCAATGATGGTCGTATGCGTGTTTGGCGCCGTGCAGGTGAGCGCCACAATCAGGACTGCATACGACCGAGGCACACAGGGTCAACACCCGGCATCATGGTGTGGGGAGCGATCTCCTACACTAGCCGTACACCATTGGCGATCGTCGAGGGGACACTGAATAGTGCATGGTACATCCAAACCGTCATCGAACCCATCGTTCTACCATTCCTAGACTGGCAGGGGAACTTGCTGTTCCAACAGGACAATGCACGTCCGCATGTATCCCGTGCCACCCAACATCCTCTAGAAGGTGTAAGTCAACTACCCTGGCCAGCAAGATCTCCGGATCTGTCACCCATTGAGCATGTTTGGGACTGGATGAAGCGTCGTCTCACGCGGTCTGCACGTCCAGCACGAACGCTGGTCCAACTGAGGCGCCAGGTGGAAATGGCATGGCAAGCCGTTCCACAGGACTACATCCAGCATCTCTACGATCGTCTCCATGGGAGAATAGCAGCCTGCATTGCTGCGAAAGGTGGATATACACTGTACTAGTGCCGACATTGTGCATGCTCTGTTGCCTGTGTCTATGTGCCTGTGGTTCTGTCAGTGTGATCATGTGATGTATCTGACCCCAGGAATGTGTCAATAAAGTTTCCCCTTCCTGGGACAATGAATTCACGGTGTTCTTATTTCAATTTCCAGGAGTGTATCTAAAAATTCCTCTATGGAGTAGAAGGAGTTGTCATTCAGAAATTCTTTTAATTTCTTCTTAAATACTTGTTGGTTATCTGTCAGACTTTTGATACTATTTGGTAAGTGACCAAAGACTTTAGTGCCAGTATAATTTACCCCTTTCTGTGCCAAAGTTAGATTTAATCTTGAATAGTGAAAATCGTCCTTTCTCCTAGTATTGTAGTTATGCACACTGCTATTACTTTTGAATTGGGTTTGGTTGTTAATAACAAATTTCATAAGAGAGTATATATACTGAGAAGCTACTGTGAATATCCCTAGATCCTTAAATAAATGTCTGCAGGATGATCTTGGGTGGACTCCAGCTATTATTCTGATTACACGCTTTTGTGCAATAAATACTTTATTCCTCAGTGATGAATTACCCCAAAATATGATGCCATATGAAAGCAATGAGTGAAAATAGGCGTAGTAAGCTAATTTACTAAGATGTTTATCACCAAAATTTGCAATGACCCTTATTGCATAAGTAGCTGAACTCAAACGTTTCAGCAGATCATCAATGTGTTTCTTCCAATTTAATCTCTCATCAATGGACATACCTAAAAATTTGGAATATTCTACCTTAGCTATATGCTTCTGATTAAGGTCTATATTTATTAATGGCGTCATACCATTCACTGTATGGAACTGTATGTACTGTGTCTTATCAAAATTCAGTGAGAGTCCGTTTACAAGGAACCACTTAGTAATTTTCTGAAAGACAGTATTGACAATTTCATCAGTTAATTCTTGTTTCTCAGGTGTGATTACTATACTTGTATCATCAGCAAAGAGAACTAACTTTGCCTCTTCATGAATATAGAATGGCAAGTCATTAATATATAATAAGAACAACAAAGGACCCAAGACTGACCCTTGTGGAACCCCATTCTTGATAGTTCCCCAGTTTGAGGAATATGCTGATCTTTGCATGTTACGAGAACTACTTATTTCAACTTTCTACACTCTTCCAGTTATGTATGAATTAAACCATTTGTGCACTGTCCCACTCATGCCACAATACTTGAGCTTGTGTAGCAGAATTTCATGATTTACACAATCAAAAGCCTTTGAGAGATCACAAAAAATCCCAATGGGTGGTGTTCTTTTATTCAGATCATTCAAAATTTGACTGGTGAAAGCATATATGGCATTTTCTGTTGAAAAACCTTTCTGGAAACCAAACTGACATTTTGTTAGTACTTCATTTTTACAGATATGTGTAGCTACTCTTGAATACATTACTTTCTCAAAAATTTTGGATAAAGCTGTTAGAAGGGAGATTGGATGGTAATTGTTGACATCAGATCTATCCCCCTTTTTATGCAAAGGTATAACAATAGCATATTTCAGTCTATCAGGGAAAATGCCCTGTTCCAGAGAGCTATTACACAGGTGGCTGAGAATCTTACTTATCTGTTGAGAACAAGCTTTTAGTATTTTGCTGGAAATGCCATCAATTCCATGTGAGTTTTTGCTTTTAAGCAAGTTTATTATTTTCCTAATTTCAGAGGGAGACGTGGGTGAGATTTCAATTGTATCAAATTGCATAGGTATGGCCTCTTCCATTGACAGCCTTGCATCTTCTAATGAACACCTGGATCCTACTATATCCACAACATTTAGAAAATGATTATTAAAAATATTTTCAACTTCTGACTTTTTGTTCGTAAAGCTTTCATTCAATTTGATGGTAATACTGTCTTCCTCTGCTCTTGGTTGACCTGTTTCTCTTTTAATAATATTCCAAATTGTTTTAATTTTATCAGAGTTTCTGATTTCAGACATGATACACATACTCCTGGATTTTTTAATAACTTTTCTTAATATAACACAGTAGTTTTTGGGTCACTACTCTTTCTTGCTGTCAGATACATTTCCCTTTTCCGGTTACAAGATATTTTTATACCCTTAGTAAGCCATGGTTTGTTACAAGGTTTCTTACGAGTATATTTTACTATTTTCTTGGGGAAGCAGTTTTCAAATGCATTTACAAAAATGTCATGAAATAAAGTATATTTTAAATTGGCATCAGGTTCACGGTACACCTCATCCCAGTCTAACTGCTGTAGGCTTTCCCTGAAATTTGCAATTGTTAAATCATTGACTGAATGTACTACTTTGGAGGACTGTTTAGTATTGCTGAATGGAGCTATGTCATATATTGTAACTAGCTGTGCACCATGATCAGAAAGACCATTCTCAACAGGCTGAGCATTTATCTGGTTAAACTTATCTTGGTCTATAAAGAAGTTATCTATCAGTGAGCTGCTATCCTTTACCACCCGAGTAGGAAAATCAATAACGGGTGTCAAATTGAAAGAACCGAGTAATACTTCAAGGTCATTTTTCCTATTACCCTCTTTCAAAGAATCTACATTGAAGTCCCCACAATAATAATTTGCTTCCCCCTGTCTGACAGATAGCACAACAAGGAGTCCAAATTTTTCAGAAATAGATGAAAATTTCCTGATGGGGACCTATATACAGTTACAATTATAAATGTGCCTTTATTTAATTTAAGCTCACAGGCACATACTTCTATATGTTTCTCTACACAAAACTTTTTTGTTTCTATACTTTTTGCACAATGATAACTTTTGACATATATGGCAACTCCTCCTTTCTCCATATTTTCTCTCATTACATGTGCAGAGAGCTTATAACCACTTACATTTACCTTATCCATATCAGTAACAATGTGATGCTCAGACAGGCATAGTATATCTATTTCAGAGTTTAAAAGACTTATTGGTGAGCAACTCCTGCTACTGTACAGATGAATTTCTCAAAAAGGACAGTTAGATCAGCTTAAGTAAGAATGCCTGATAGATTTCAGTTGTGACAGCTCTTGGTCACAACAGTCAGGATTAGATATTTTGTATATGATAAATGTATTAAAAGCGCATAACTGTGCTTCATTCTGACAGTGTATTAATTCTGTAAATATTAACAATTCCAGTTTTCTGTAATGTGTTCACATATTTTAACAGTCTCCTGACACACGATCAGAAAAGTGAGTATTATATTCAAATATTCTATGTTTTTTATGTTATACTTTCTGACATGTTCCACATCCACAATAATCATCTCATTTTTTGGTCTATGGAACGTCTAATCTAATCTAATCTAACACTGAGTGAGTGGATCAGCGTTTTTTAATTAAATCATGGGAGAAGGTAGGAGGCTCAATGCTTTTTGATAAAAGAGCTACATGTTCTATTTATTAATAAACATTCATCCACCTACCTTCTCCCAAAATTTAATTAAAAAACTTTGATCCACCTACCTTGTCCCATGATTTAATTAAAAAACGTGACTATTAGCAATGATATATCACATTCCCTAGTCAACACATGAAATGATATCCAAACTTCCTATCTCGACAGTTGGGCGTTCAATATATATCACTCACAGTGAGAATGCAACTTCGATACCCAAGGCTTCTTGGAAATTGTCCCACAAAAGTGTACGGTGTCTAACTACATACTCAGATGTGACTGTCAATTTAATGGCTTTAAGTGGTTGTAGTGATGGTAAGTTCCTATGGGACCAAAGCGCTGAGGGCATTGGTCCCTAGCCTTACACACTTCTTAATCTAACTTAAACTAATAAATGCTAAGGACAACACACACATCCATGCCCAAGGGAAGACTCAAACCTCCGGTGAGGGGAGCTGTACGAACTGTGGCATGGCGCCTGGGACCACATGGCTACCCCACACGGCAATGGCTTTAAGCAGAGAGAACAAGGTGCACACAGGATTTTAAGGGAGGACCGAATGTTCTGATCTCTAAAAGATGGCAGATGGCCATACCCCTTGGCTTCAGCGAATGCCTATTCTCAGTATAAGTAGTGCCATCTCACTTTATTCTAACCTCTTTGGCCATGATGGCCAGTGTGAATTGGTCGTAACACATGCCATCAGTGATCTTATACTGAGCTCAGTGCGTACCACAGTCATAGAGTAGAAATATCTCTGGAGTGAGCATTCAGATGCGCAGAACAGATTTTGTATTGTAAACAGTGGCGACTGGTGTGAAAGAGCACAAGAACACGTGAAGACCATAATTTTCGACACTTCTCAGATGTATTTGTTATTTTTCATTGAATGCTGTTATACATAACATGGATGCTGCAATCTGCAAGATACAGCACTTAAATCTACCGTGCTACTACCCTCTATACTCCATTAAACTTGGCAGCAGGGTCACGAGCACACCTTCAGTTGCTCACGTTTTAAGGAGCTACTGCGCATATGCTACTCGCGTGATGTAATTGCCTTACGAGACATATGCATACGAATTTGATAAACAATGTGCACAATTCACGATGTGCACAACTAGCCCTTGCCACACAACTGGTTCATGTCAGTACCACCAGGTGGTAGCACACTGTGGCAGACTTTTATCCCCGTTTGCTCGGCATATATCCTGCTAGATGATAGCACACTCCTCAGATATGCGTATTCACTCACTATATTCGGTAGTAAAATTAGATCGTGTTAAAGTGTTACTGACAGCGGGTTTCTGAATGAGGTATAGGATATTAAGTTACGAATTTTATCATATGGTAATCCATTTGAGGTGCTGAAAAACATAAGGGCCTAAAGCACATAACTGTCTATTGCGAGATTGTAGCAATTATTCATGCTTCTGAAATCTGTTGATCTTATGGTGAGTCAGGTTTATCTGTGTTATAGGCGCACATTACATATATGAAAACTGATGAAAAGCTCTATCACTGGTTTCTCTCATATTCACTTAAATGTGGGATCGATGGCCCTTTTAGAACTCAGTGTCTGATTTGTGTTCTAGCCAAGTGACCATGTTGGTAGCCATTACTACCTGAGTTTCATTATTTCCACAAACGGCACTTTGTGTTTGGAGTTGGTTATTTGCTGTACAGGAATAGAGTTTTGTGTGCAGTGTAAACATCAACTATGTTGAATCTATAAATGCTAACACAAAAGTAAAACTGTGAGGACGAGTCATGAGTCATGCTATGATATCTCAGTCAGGAGTGCACTTGCCCATGAAAGGCAAAGGTCCCAAGTTTGTGTCTCGATCCAGCATGAAGCTTTAATCTGCCAGGAAGTTTCATATAAGTGCACACTCCTGTGAACTAATACATCTTTTGGGGTCATTTGTCGAACACTCCCACTTACACAAAACTGTGAAATGGAGAGTTGTGAAGGCTTAAACATTATTTCATTATTTCCCTAAAATGTACTTAATTATGTACAAAAGAACAAAATTACAGGTAAGTTATGCATCTTATTAGTATTATTATTATTACTGATGTTATTATTATTAGCAGTGGCTGTAGTTGGGTAAATTTGTTGATAAGCATTACTGTTATACAGCAGATGCTATTAATTTCACACCCTCAAATTTATCTGAAACTAAAAATTTGTAAACACTCACGAGCCGCCACTCGTTGTCAACATACATTGCCAGCCAGGTCATCTGATCTTGGACAGATGTAGGTTGGTCTGTAAAGAGCACTGTGCATTTATAATGCCATTACATCACTTGTATAGACAGATTCTCTTCGTAGCTGTCATGGACTTGGCATAGACATTTCGTAAATATCATAACAATTTGTATTTGATACCAGGAATAAACTGCTTTGAAGAGAAATGGGGGAAAATAAGAAGTTGAATCTTCCAAGAGCTTCTTTGTGACAAATGTCAAGAGTTTAATTGCATCCATGTTTCGGCATCTGGGTCTACCACCTCAGTTTTTCGGTATTACATGGCATTTAACCATATTTCCAAGTCCGGTGTTGTAAATTTTCTCTTTGACAGCATTACAAAACGACTTCATGGAATGGACAGTTCCTTCGAAAGTGTTGGAAAACCACCGAATTTGCCGCAAATTAGCAATTAAATCAACTGCTCCATTGATTTTTTTCGTTTTTGTGCATTTATTTTCCTTTTGCTTGTGGGCTAGCGCATAGTTTTGCTTACTGGTAACACTATGACGTAGATATATAGCTCACTTGCTCCCACTACATTAAAAACGAAGTAAGAACTGAAATAAAAATATCCGACCGCTGGTTAAATGCCCTACAAGACATTATCCCACAGATTACAAATGTATACGATACCACCCCCCTTTTCCCCCAACACACCGTATATTGCATTAATCTGGCCATTTAACAGCATCGAGGGAAAGAGATGACACATTTGGATGGAAAATTATGTAACAATATTTTATGCTCGTTAATGAAGTAGTAAAGCTAATAATTGAAAGAAAAATTCAGCAAAGCAGCTGGTTTTGTTCTTTGGTTACCCTGTGTGTGAGTGTTTTTTTTTTTTTTTTTTTTTTTTTTTTGGTCCACCATTACCATGATTCACATTCAGTCTGTTGATTTCTTATTGAGTTGCACCAAAAGCAGAGTATGCAACCTAGGAGTGAGAACGCCAGTGTCCTGATAAAAATAAACAAGGAAATTGTTCTGTACCAGAGTTGTGTCAGAAAATTTATTTAAGAAGAGTGATGAAATTTCATTCAATGCTGTATGTCATATTTTCCAGCTTTCGTGTACTTCACTTACCTTTATTTCATATTCCTATCAGCATATGTTTAATTTCCTGTTTACTTTCAATTTAGTATACTATAAAAAGCTGGTGCCCTCGCTCTCTCTCTCTGCCGCAAACACATTCAGTTTTTCTTCTCTATTTTGAAGCACATAGTATCTGACTAATGGTGGAATATTTCTCAAAAATTAAGCTTTTGAATAAAAGACGAAACTGTTCTTTCATGTTGCATAGTAACACACGAGAACTATATTTCAGTTTAAAAGAAACAAAGTGGCCACAAATTACACAGGTGTGAGCATTGAGAAATGTGTAAAGAGGAAGAAATCCTAACTTCTAAATATTTTCTGAAGTTCAGCACTGTAATAAAAAATGGCCATTTTTCCATCTGTGGATTTAAATAGCCCTTTATGTGCATAAATACACAAAAAATGACACACATTTCGCATAGATAATAACAGATTTAAAACATTTATTCAAAATGCTACCAGGAATGTTATAGCACGACTAAGCATTCATGTACACAAATTTTTTCTCCTCACGTGTATATATTTTTGCACCTGTAACAACAACAGTAATTCACATTGCTATTACAAATAAACAGATAGTGAAATCCCAAAAAAATCCGTGTAATATTATAAGTTACGAAGTCTGCAAATGACATAAGCAAATGGCAGTATTCCCAGATCACGTGACAATCCCAGGTTAATGTAGACAACATGGGTAGAACCCATTGCTCACTCCAGAGACCTTTATACTCCATGATCACAATCTAAAACAAGTTTCCGCTGTCCCGTGATGCGTCATGTCTGGTGGTGGGGGTATTCGTGTGCAAGTTTTCGTAGCTAAACTTTCATATCTTTGTATGTTCTTTGCAGTGGAAGTGCGCGCGACATTCAGTGTAGAGCTTCCAGGAAGAGGAGCTTTGGTGTTTACTGTGGTCTGTCAGTTTCGAGTCGGTTCAACAGTTGGTAATACGGTATTGTTGTTGGGAGTTAGGCACATACGCCCAGACAATGGGTTTGTGAACGTTTGGAAGCCGTTCGTTTCTTGCGACGCAATGAAACTTCTTGGGTTTGTGGAAGTGGTTAACCACCAACATAATGTACCGGTCAGCCGATCCCGACACTCAACGTTGACTATATTCAGAGACAAAGATGAGGCAGTAATGTTAGTTCAGCAGCCATCGAATAAAAGAGGACAAAGATACAAGGTATAACGAAATAATACTTTGTTTATATCTATTAAATTGCCATATTACCTTTCTCGTATTATGAAGAACGAATAATCTTAGGTACTGGTATGTACGTTTCTCCTGATCTGTATTGGTGTTTTGTTCTAATCATCCCTGCGTGGTGGAGGGGGTTACATTTGAAGTTAAATCTGTAATGAAATTCATAATCCCCGGTTTGTAACCATTCCGCTGTCGAATACATTTTTTTAATTTATTTTCAGTTCTTTCGTGTGGTCAGTAATCCGACGAGTTCCCCAAACATTATACGCAGATATAAAATTATCTTACAATACTGCATTTGAACATGACAAATAGCTGTACGAATAGTCTTAACAGTAGTTGGCTGAACATAAAGATTGATAATAATAATATACATACGCACATACATAGATACAGTGACGTTGCGGTAGTAAACTGTGGATGACTATAGTAATAATAAAAATAAATCATTTTTAGAAACTAGCTGTGGATTGAAATATCAGTAGTTAAATATCTAGGAAATATGAATTAACATCCCGCCAATTTAAAGTGCAGTAAGTAAATACAAACATGTAATATCGGCAAAGATTTTAATTTCATTCTGAATAATTCTGCTTCATATGTTCGTATAGTAGTAGCTGACAGATTGCTATTCCCATATATGACCATTCATGTTTGGACTGTAGCCTGTTATTCTTAAATTAGTTGTATATTTGAAGTCATTGCACGCCCTTCTAATGTTGTGATGAACATTGCTGCACTTGCATGCACCTCCTTGATTTTGTACAAAAATGTGTTTAGTTAATGTAAACGACAGAAATACATTGTAAGATGTTTTTTTAATAGTGCTCAATCACTGGCCTGCATATCACATTCTGATTACCGTTTTCTGTGATAGTGATGATAACTTCGCCCATAGACTGGTCAATCTGCAATAATAATTTAATAGTAAGGTGTTTGTTTACAGCACAGCCCCATAATTCCAAACCACAATTGAGATATAGATAAATTGTGCCATAATATACGATTTTCAATGTTTTGCTGGTGATTTTGTTCGATAACATGTTGAACAGATATAAGCCACTGCTAGTTTTGCTGCATAGTTCATATGGTTTACCCATTGAAGGTTTTTATGTAGACAGGTAGTAAGGAATTTAACATTGACACTGTCTGTTGTTGAGATACTGCAGTTATTGCCCAGTTCTATTTGATTTGACTGTTTTAACTGTTAGTATTGGGGATTTTCTTGATTTAGTGTTTAAGCCCGGATGAATAAAATTGCGGTTGCATCTGCCATACCATGAGTTGCAGCAGATTTCAGTCCATTACTGTTTTTACCATAAAATGAAGAGAGATTCGTTGTCAGCATAGCTTATGGTGTATGAATTGGAAGTTTAGAAATATCATTAACATACACCACAAATAGAAAAGGATCAAAAATAGAATCTTTGGAAACATCTGATGTTACTTTATCACTGGTGGACCAGAAATTCATAATCTTATAATCCACTTGGCAGCAGAGTTTTGTACACTGCATTTGAATCATTAAGTAGGTGCACAGTATGTGCATGGATGAGTTATTATGTTATCAGTTTCTTCGGCAGAAATTCATGGTTAACTGTGTCAAATACTTTTGAAAGGTATAAATATATGCCTGTTGGCTGGATACCTTTAAGAAGCCATGCTCTTAATGTAGAAAATCAATAAATTCGATAGTTGTACTGCAGTCTTTCCTGGAACCATCCTGTGTTTTTATTAGCAGTTTGTTTCATGTGGGGTGAAAGTAAAACTATTTCAAATACCTCATTAAAAGTGGGAGCAATGAAATTGTCAAAATAATTGAAGCCTTAGATACTGCCTGACTAATCTGATCTAATCTCAAACTGGTGATGATAACCAACTCTTCGAAATCCAATATGTGAGATACACTTCTCATAAAAAGAATTATTGTTCTATTTTCATCACTTTTGTTGACCAGCTTAGCCTAGACCATGGGATATACTACAGTGTGTCACTGTAACATAGCTCACAGAAATAATACTGACACAAAATAAATACTGGCAGCATGCTGTTTTCACATGAACGACATCACACGCTACATCATCGTTGTATCGGGATAAAGCCAACATCTGGTACCGGTAGGCTCAATTAACCCTAACTTTCCTTGTTTCCCATTTTGTGGATGGTTTGACTACACTTGTTTGTAAGCAACTTGAATAGATGTAATTTCAAATGTTGCAGTTGATGGTATCAATGAGTTGTTTTGCTGTTTGTGACATACATGTCTTAACTACAGCACGTAACATACAATCTCACCCCACTAATGATCTGTTCTCTAAGAACTGCTTTTAACACTTAACGTTCATGAAGCCTCTTCAGACATAAAATCTGCTACTTGGGTGACATATTTTGGTATCAATTCATGTAAATCATTAAGCTGTAGTGCACTATATGTTGCAGAGATAAAATATTTAAAAGAATGTTACATATGATGTTTGGGTCCATCATGAGTTTGCCTTCACATCTGTATGTTGGTCATTATCTCTAGTGACAAAGGTTTCTCAGTACTTATCACTTAGTTTCCAGGAAGCTGTACTTGTATTGGGACATAGTAGTATTTCACTGCTGTGAACTGTTTTAGAAAATTTGGAAGTTCTGACTTAAATGTATTTTTTAGCTGCCTCCTATTTTTGCATGAAAAACTGTTAAATTTGTTGATTTGTATAGCACATCCATATAATGAGTGTTCTGCCTAAACTTGATCAGTTTGGCTAGCTTTTGTAGTCTGATGTTATTTTCACTTTAAATGCATATTAGAATTTTCTGTCTTTCTTAAACCCTTTGGGCACAACTCTAAGATTCCTGACTTTGGGGACTGTGCATATGACAGATGCAGATCTAAGTGTCTCAGTTTTAGTGCACTGAATGTAATCCTATTCCTTCACAGGAATGCGTAGAAAGAGAATGTACAAACTGATAAAGCATGTCTACACCCCTTGGAGGGCTCTCAGCTATTTGTATGTCATTTATTTATTCGTGTTCCATAGATCTGGTATACAAAAGAATTGCATGGATATGGAACAAGTCACAATATAAATTAACACAGTAGCCTGCTTGTATATACTAACATGTGTAAATTGCAATTGGTATATAAAAAACAAAGTATGTTAATAGTTACAGGCTTAGGCATTTTCTATGGTAAAACAGAGGTATAAAACAATAAAATAATAAATTACAATTTTACATATTACAAACTATACATTAGCAGGAATTTGATAGTGCCAATTGCCTGAACACGAATTCCCATACTGGTGTAGGATGTATTAAGTTACAAAGTGGCAATAGCAAATATTACAAGTAAACTATTACATCTAAGTTACAATGTTACATTAAAGAATTGATTGAGAGAGTAAAAAGCTTTTTCCAGAAGATATTCCTTCAATTTACTCTTAAATTTTGGCATTTCACTGGTAAGATTTTTTGTCAGATGGGAGTGCATTAAACACCTTTATGCTCGAGTAGTGTACTCCCTTTTGTATCAGACTCAAGTTTTGTTCTTGTGTCATAGTCATGGTAAGAAGTATTGGTTTTGTACATGTGTAAGTTCTTAGCTGAAAAGCATGTAAGGGATAAGATATGTTGTGAGGTCATTGTTAATATTTTGTGTGTTTTAAAAAGATTTCTGCATGAATGATTCCTGTTAACTCCACTTATAATTCAAATTGCTCTTTTCTGAGTTACAAATGCTTTATTTGCCATTGGTTGGTTACCCCAGAATATTAAGCCATTGGATAACAATGAATGGAAATAGCCAAAATAAGCAGCCTTAACAGCATCACTATTAGCAGTTATTGCTATAATACGTAGAGCGTAAGTTGCTGAACTAAGTCTTTTTCTCAAGTCCAAAATATGGCAAGACCAATTTAATTTATTGTCAATGTGGAGGCCTAAAAATTTTGTTGAATAAACTTGATGTATATCTTGATCATTACAGCTTAGACTAATGTCATCCTGAACTTTGTGAGGCCCACAGAAATGTATGAACAGTTTTTTTTTTTTTTAAGTTAGGCCGTTGCATCTGAACCACTTATGGAGGTCATGGAACACCAAATTGGCGGATGATGCAATATCATTTTCAGGTGTTTTTTCCATTACAGGGGATGTATCATCTGAGGAAAGAGTAAATTTGATGGTAGGCTAGAACAGTGAGGAAGGTCATTAATAAAAATAAGAAAGAGCAAAGGGCCAAGCACCCAACCTTGTGGCACTTCTACACTAACTGTTCCCCAGCCAGATGAAGCTATTGAGCCATCTTCATGATTCAGCAATACCCTCTGCTTTCTGTCAGTCAGGTATGATCTGAGCCACATTCCCACTGTGTCAGTTAAACCATAATAGGCTGCTTTTGAAAGGAGGATTTCATGGCCCACACCGTCAAAGGCTTTGCTTAAGCCGCAAAAAATATCAACTGAAGCCAATTTATTGTTCAGTGCTTCTAGAACTTTATTGGTAAAGGATAATATGGCATCATCAGTTGACAGGCCTCATTGGAAACCAAATTGGCATTGACTAAGAGTCTTGTGGAAATTCAGGTGTTCTACAATTCTCCTATGCATCAGTTTCTTGAGAACTCTGGAGAATCATGTTAAAAGGGATATAGGGAGGTAGTTAGAAGCATCAGTTTTTCCCCCCTTCTTGAACAGTGGTTTCACATCGGCATACTTCATTCTATCAGGGACAATACCTTGTCTAAGGGATTCATTAAATATATGGCAAAGTATTACACAAATGGCATTATGACAATGTTTAAGTACCTTAGTGGAGATATTATCAAAGCCAGATGACATTTTAGTTTGCATTTTAGTGATGATCCTTTTCACTTCACTGACTGTAACTGGGGCTATGAGCATTTAATTAATTTTGCACAGACCAGATCCTTTCAGAAGGTCCATAGCCTTGTTGACTGAACCCCTACAGCCAGTTTTCTTAGAAGCTGCTAGAAAGTGCTCATTTAAGACTGTTGCAACTGCATTCGTTTCTTTAATTAAATTACCACACTGTCTTATTTCTATTCTGGATACACTCTCCTCCTTTTTTCCCAGCTCCCTTTTGATGACATCCCAGAGGGTTTTTATTTTGTTGTTAGAGTTGTCTATTCCACTTTTAATATGTAAGGTTTTGGAGCACTTCATAATTCTTTTTAGGATTTTACAATATAATCTGTAGTGTTCTTTTATTGCAGGATCTTCAGAACATCGTTGTGACATATATATAATCATTTTTTGTATTAGATGAAATTTTTATCCCTTTTGTAATCCAGGGTTTGATTTTGCAATTCTGGGGGTTAATTTTAATAGTTTTCATGTGAAATACTGCTTCAAAGAGGGACATGAATTCATCTGTGAATAGGTTGAATTTAATATTAACATTTCTTTCTTTGTATATTGGGCTCCAGTCAGTCTGCTGCAAGAGCTGATTGAAATTTTCTAAAGTGTCCACATTGATTGTTCTGAAGGACCTAAAAACTGGTTTATATTTTTTAATGCCAGAACATAAGTCATTAAGAGTTAGCAACTGCCCAGGGTCTGACAGACCATTAAGAATTTGACATATACTACTAAGACTACTACTAAACTTATCAATAAATGTTCCAATTCTCTTCTACTGGTGTTGCCTGTAAGGAAGTTTACATTAAAGTCACCCATAATGACTAACTGCTTAGCCCTTGAATATATTTTTACCAAAACTGATTCAAGCTGTTTTAAGAAAATGCAGATTTTTCCCTGCAGGAGCCCTATAAATTGTTACCACTGTAATAGACTTATTATCAGCAAAATTTCAGATCCACATGCTTCAAAATTAAAATCTTCACAATACATACCTAAGTCAAGTGATTTAGGAGGTATACCCTCTTTGACACAAATTATAGATCCACCTTTCTCTCTGTTTGATCTACAGTTACTATCAGCTAAAGCATAACCTTCCAGATGGGGCATCAGTATGGCAGACCTTACATGGTGGGATGAGCACAGTGCCCCAACCTATTGCAGCACCTACTTCCTTTTCTGTACTGCAATCTCTCATCTCTTGCCTATTCTTCCTTCTCTTACCCTTTCTCATGGTGGCAGCTTTTGATATTGACCTTTCTATTCCTAAGGTTCTGCTCTCCTTTGTAGGAATATTCTTTCATTCATGTGCTTCATGCTAAGGCTCACTATCAAATCAAACGTAGTAAGAATGGGTGCTGGATCTCCTCATTGGTAATATATGTTGCTTCATGCCAGGTAAGGACTAAACTCTGTTGTCTTCTGGGATGCCAGAGATCTACAACTCTTCAGGGCTGACAGAGATATACAACTGTCCAAGATAGTCTTGATTTTGACACATAGGATCTTGCTGAACACCTTGTGACCAACATTGCAATGGTGTCGGTGTCTTCTTCTTGCGCAGCTGTCTTGTGGATGTGTAAGTGATAAATTCAAGACATCCCCCTCTCCTTTACCCCTCGGCATGTCAAATCACGTAATGAACCTTACAGGCTCTCACCTTGTCTCACATTATGGCTCTGGGCTCTGATTCAATTCACAATCAGGTCTTATAGCATCTGACTGGTACTCAATGGCTCCATCTCCTCAGAGTCTTCTTTCATATTTAGTTCGGCATTGTCTTCTTTTCACATTGGTGAGATGTTATCATAATTCAGATTCCTAAATCTGGACAAAAACCCAACATCCATTGACAGTTACCAACTGATTACACGAACATGCTCTGCAAACTGCTTGAAAGGATGGTTGCTCACCAAGTATGCTCTGTTCTTGAATCTCAGGGTCTTTTGTCCCTGAATGAGTGTGGATTCCAGGAGGGGCAATGCACAAGCGACCATCTAAGTAGGTTGGAAACGGCAATCTGAAAGGCTTTTTCTAAATGCCAACTCCTCGTTGCTGTCTCTTTTTATCTACATAAGGCATACGGCACCTACTAGTGCCATCATGTTTTATGTACCCTGCATGACTGGGGATTTTGAGGTACCCTACCAAATTTTTATTCATCAGTTTTTATCCCACTGGATGTTCTGGATTAGAGTTGCTACTTCACTCAGTTCCAAGAGAACAGCGCCTCAATGGGCTCCGTTCTGAATTTCACACTCCTCCTCATCACCGTCAATGGGCTGGTGACCTCTGATGGACTACTGGTCACCACTGGGTATATGTCAGTAACTTCTGCATTTGATACCGCTCCCACCCTGTATCCACAGCTGAATTCCAGCTCCGAGGTGGCATCCAATGGGCGTCTTCTTGGACCCTTACCCATCGTTTCCAGTTCTCTCCTGCAGAAATGGGGGTTGTGAATTTTTTTCGTCGTACAATGCCTGACCCAGAACTGTACTTTGGGCACACAGTGGCTGAACATTGTTGCAAAGTTTCTATTTTTACGTACAAGAAGCTAACTGGGTTCTCCCATATTCACTAAAGACTAGATGCATGTGAAAGTTAAATGCTCTTTGTTTCTTTGCCCATACCTCTTGCAGTGCAGAATGTGCTACTGTCCTTCGTATCTCCCGATCGGTGGTACAATCCCACTTTCACTATTGTTGCCAAGTTTGTGCTCGGTGGCCCCTTTGGCTCTGAAACTGTTAGACACAGTTCCTCAGTATGGAGTTTGACTGGCCACTGGTACCTTACAGAGTAGTCCAGACAGTCTTCTTGCCAAAGTGGGGCTCTTCTCTCCCCAGTTCCGATGTTACCAACTCTTGCGCATCTATGCAGTCACCAAGAACCTGAAGTCTCTGTCCCTCCCATGAGCAGTTGGTATCTATTGCTTTCAGTCCTTCAGAAGTATAAGGGTGCTACCGTCTTTTACAGTGACAGGTCTAAAACCATGGATTGGGTGGTTTATGCTTTTACATCTCCTGCCAGTCAGGAACATAATTCATTGCCAGGAACATGAGGTCTTTTTACAGCAGAGCTGATGTCTCTTTACAGAGCTCTCTGTTTTGTTACATGGATTTCCCTTGACTGCGTTTTAATATGTAGTGTCTCCAGACCATTTACTGATGTTACTCTTGTCACTCTGTGATATCTGCTATTCATGACCTCCTCTGTGAACTGCCTTCTAGGCTGATGTTCTCTGACTTGCAGTTCATGAATATCTTAGTGAATGAATGGGCTGACTGTCTAGAGAAGAAGCAAATAATACTTAATACTTAAGCTTCTCTGTAGTGCTCTCATGCCAGCTAAATAATCCTGTACTGAAATTTACTGCTCTTCTTTGGTTTGGTGAAACAATTATTTTGTAACCAACTTCTTTCATGAACAAAATTACATTTCCTTCTTTCAATGAATCTCAGCCAGGTATTTGCTTTTCCTACAATTAATTTTAAGTGTTCACTTCACTTTAGGTAGCTCAAAACAGTTACTCCTAGGTATTTTACTGTTTCCTGTGAGCTTTCCCCAATAGTGTAGTCAAACAATAATGAATCTCTTTACCTATTTATGTGCAGTATATCACATCTATGGCGTGAGTACTGAGGGACCTCCAGCACGTTTTGCTCAGCCACTATTGTATGTCAGAGGCGTAATAATTCTTCATGCCCTACATGGATTTCTTTCTGCTGTTAGATGTGTGGGAGGGGTTGTGTACTCACACACATTGTCAGGCTAGAGAAAAGGAGAAATTACCACATGCAGGGGTAGGTGACAATTCAGCAAATCTACTGGATGCAGAACATCATTGTTTAATGGACAACACACATTTTGCCAGGCGAGAAGACACTCTTCAGTGCCCTTCTGCCAAGAGAATTTCGGGAATGGTTGCAGACCCAACACATTGTCACACTGAAGCGAAGTGAGACTTTAGCAGAGGTGAAAGTGACAAGTGGACAACTCAACAGTGCATAGGACATCCATTCGTAACTGATGAAATGCAGTATTATAGGCAAGAGGAGTGTCTACTGCAATATTGTGCACGTGGTTATCCAACTGTTGGAATTGTGGGTGGTACAAAATGTTTGACAATGTTGATTAACAGTAATTTAATTGACCAGAAGAATAATATGAGGTTGCCATTCAGGTGTATGTACATGCCTGTGAGATAGCCCTGGAGAAAATAGAGAGATCGCTCTTGAGGGGAACTTGTCATCAAAACAAGGAAGGGTACTTGTCACTGAGCAGGGGACACTGCCTGGTAAGGAGTTGAGAGAGCTCACTTGGCTTTTGAGTGTCTTCCACCTTGCCATCAATGTGGACATCTTGCTTTGGCCACCACCAAAAACAAACCTCACATTCTAACTCCATGCTACCTCATGAACATGCTGCCAGCTGTCTGCAGTGCATTTTCAACTACGTTCAAATTAGCCCAACCATCGTTTACTAATTGCACTGCAGATACAGCATCCAAGTCTGCCTGACAATTCCATTTATCTCGTAGCAACCACAATTTAAAACCCTGAGAAGGTTGTTACTGATAATTGGCTAATTATTATTTCCATTTCAGTCATAATAGTAATTTGTAATCAAATACGGAGACTTACAAGCAGTCGTTCTTCCCACGCACAATTCGTGAATGGAACAGGGAAGGGGGGATCAGATAGTGGTACAATAAGTACCCTCCGCCACACACCGTAAGGTGGCTCGCAGAGTATAGATGTAGATGTAGATGTAAATTGTATTTGTACAGCTGTGATCCGAAAGCACTTTTATTTATAAAAATAATTGATTGTGATAAATTTCCACACATTCTTGCACCTGATGTTCGTAATTCTCTTATATAAACTGCAAATATCACACTCAAATAGTATTTAAGATACTGTGATTCATTTTATTTAATGTGCTGATGTTGCAGTAAAGTGCAGTTTAATGTAAGGAGCAGTCAAATGAATCACCTATTACAACGGGACAATGGAATGGTTCCATTCAGAAGTAATCACCACACATATTAAGACTTTGTCTCACTGGGAGATGACACGATCGATTTCTGTTTGTAGAATGCAGTTGGACACTGACAGGTCTGCATCCTGATTACTCTTGCACTTCTCATACAACTGAAACTGATGTCCATGTATGTCTTTCTCCAGGTCACCAAAGATATGGAAATCACACATGAAAGATCTGAGCTGTATGGAGGATGTTGCAGTGTTATCCAACCAAATAGCAAATTTGTCAGATTAGCAGTTTGGGGGTGGGTGTTATTGTACAACAAGATGGAGCTGTCTGACAGCATTCCTGGGTGTTTTGACTTTATAGCACGTCACAGTTCCTGCAAAGTGTCTTCATATTACTGACAAATAATTGGGGTTCTGTGCTCAAGAAACTCAACGATCAGAGGGCCCCTCCATTTGGAGGAGCAGCTCATCGTTGCCTTACCAGAATGTGTGGGAACAGCTTTGGATTTGTGTGGTGGGAGATATGTGGGATGTTTCCACTGTTTGGCCTTGCCATTTGCCCTTGGGCTGTCGAATTGCTCTCAGACTGAATCATCCTGTTGCACGATAATGCTCACCCCCACACTGCCAGTCAGAGGGACACTGTAGTCGAAGGAGGTGGTCATCATTGCCTTACCAGAACTTTTGTGAACAGTTTTGGAGCTCTTTGGTGGGGGATATGTGGGATGTTTCCGCTGTTTGGCTTTGCCGTTTGCCCTTGAGCTGTTGGAATGCTGTCAGACGGAATCATCCTGTTGCAGTCAGGTGAAGGCTACACATCAGCGATTTGTTTGGGAAACAGTGTAACGTCCTCCATACAGCCCAGATCTTTCACCTTGTGATTAACTTATCTTTAGTGACCTGAAGTAAGACGTGTGGACATCAGTTTCAGTTGGACAAGGAAGCGCAAGGGTGGGTGCGGTTGTGGATACATCAGCGACCAGTCACATTCTGCAAAACAGAAATTGATTGTCTCGTCTCACAGTGGGATAAATGTCGTAATGCATGTGCTGATTACTTTTGAATGGAACCATTCCGTGGTCCCTTTGTGGCGAATGTTCGGTTTTTGTTTGACTGCCCCTCATATACTGTAATCATGAAATGCTAAAAATTTAACCATTACAGTTGCCAGTCTCAGCACCAATCATCGATCCTCCATAAGTCGTCCTGCATTTTGTTACCACCTCTGTACACAATAGCACCATCTGTGAAAACCCTCATGGAGCTTCGAATGTTATCCACTGTATTATTTTTGTATATTGTAAGCAGTAATGACACTATAACACTTTCTTGTGGTACTCCAGAAATTATCTTCACATCTGGAATGAAATTTTCACTCTTCAGCAGAGTGTGCGCTGATATGAAACTTGCTGGCTGATTGAAACTGTGCACCAGAGTAAGAATCGAATTCCAGTTCCCAAGTATTAGTCTCAGTCCAGTACACAGTTTTAATCTGCCAGATTGTTTCATATCGGTGCACACGCTGTTGTATAGTGAAAATTTCATTCTGGGAATGTCCCCCAGGCTGTGGCTAAGCTATGTATATGCAATATCCTTTCTTCAACAAATCCTAGTCCTGCAAGTTTCGCAGGAGAACCTCTGTGAAGTTTGGAAGGTAGATGAAGAGGTACTAGTGAAAGTAAAGCTGTGAGGATGGGTCATGGGTTGTGCTTGGGTAGCTCAGTCAGTAGAGCACTTGCCCATGAAAGGCAAAGGTCTTGAGTTCGAGTCTCAGTCCAGCACATTGTTTCAGACAGCCAGGAAGTTTAATCTTTACATCAGTCAGTTTCATCCTGTTAAGAATAATGTTTTGGGTTCTATCCCAAATCCAGTCACACATTTGGTCTGATACTCAGTAAGATCATATTGTGGTCACTAAATGACCGTGTGAAACTTATCAAATAAATTCCAGTAATCAAGATACAAAGCATCAATCTGTGTGCCTTTGTCTTTGGCACTCTGGATTTCATGGACAAACAGTGTGATGATTTTAGAAGATTATATGCTCGATATTTCACACAGTGTATGCTGTGTGGGCAATGGTCAGACTACTGTTACTGAACAGTGTTCACGTAGTGTATGGAAGGTATTTTCTGGGGTAACGTTGTAAAGGGGTAATGTTGTAAAGATAAGAACGGAAGACCATGAATGGAAAGTTCATATTACAAAGGGTATAAGAGAGGGACGCTGGCTTTCACTCCTACTGTTCAATCTATTCTGGGTGAATGAATGCCAAAATTATGATTTTCCAATGTAGTGAAAGTAGTGAAGGAATGCAGGACCTATTAAATGGAGTGAATGGTCTAAATGCATACACTATGGATTGAGAGTAAACCAAAGGAAGAAGAAAGTAATGATAAGAAGTAGAAATGAGTTTAGCAATAACATTAATGTCGAGAATGGGAACCTCCAATTAGTTGAAGTGAAGGAATTCAGCTACCTTGGAAGTAAAATAACATGACAGACAAAGAAAAGAGAGACTAGCCAAAAAAAGAGGGCATTCTTGGTCAAAAGATGCAGTAGCCATCAGAAAGATCGTGGGAGACACACATCGGCATGGCGTGTCATGGACGGTAGTTGCCGCAAGTAGAGTCCCGTCCACAAGAGGGCACGCGAGAATTCGGCCACGACCTCTGCCGGCGGAACAACAACAACAACTCAGTCAGCATGGGCTGTGCCCCTTCAGTTCACATCGGGCATGCCTAGGACACAGTCTCGGTCTACGCTAAGTGAAGTGCGACGTAAAACGTGTACAGTGTTACTACAAAAGAAGTCTACTAGTATGTAACATGGGCATTAATTTGAACAAGAAATTTCTGAGAATATATGTCTGGAGCATAGCATTTTTTGGAATTGAATCATGCTGTGGGAAAACTGCAGAAGAAGAGAACTGAACTGACAAGATAACGAATGAGGTGGTTCTCCGCAGAACTGATGAAGCAAGGAACATGTTGAAAATATTGACATGTAGAAGGTACAGGATGATAGGGCATGTACTAGACACCAAGGAGTGACTTCCATGGAACTTGAGTGAACTTTAAAAGTTAAAAACTGTAGGGGTAAGTTGAGACTGGAATATATCTAACAAATAACTGAGGAGCAAGCCACATAAAACTCGTGAAAAGGCTGTTGGAAAAAAAGCAATAATAAATAATTTTACACTTACCACAGTAGCGCAGCAGTATGCACTGGTGCTCATAGATGCAAAGTTTAATGTGTTTCTATCACTGGGATGGATGCTCAACACACAGTGGTGACTTGTAGCTAGTGTCTGCTACAATGAGGTCAAACTCTCAAACAGAAAGTTTTCTGAAATGGTCAGTAAGCCAGCCACAAACATTTTTGCGGAATTGATATTGGATGTTTATCCTGTTATGGGCAGTTCTGTAAGTGAAGTAAGTTATCTGTGTACTTCCATCAGATTTATACTTATAGCATAAAGACAAAATGGATTTAAAAAAGTGTGATTGAACTCTCAGCATCCTGACTTGGAGGCCGTGAGCTGCTCCAAAAATAACTGGAAAATAACAGGGCTGCTAGCTGTGCCATATGCCAGGCTCTGGTATTGGTATAATTCGAAGGGGGTGTTTCTCTGTGAGGATACGTTTGGAATCATCATCCAGTGGCAGTTGCAAGTAGGCTTCTGACTAGTTTATTTTTTGTTAAAAGTTGGCCCATGGAAAGCTGGAGTTCATCCTAATGGGCTACTAAGGTGTAGGTCTCAATAATAGACTGCAAATGTACAGATTTTTCAAAATCACCACAGTACTAGAAGTTGCTGTTAGGGTTTGTGACAATTATCAGTGGAGTGGATCATTCTCTAGAGGAGACAAGTGTGACAGCACCCAAGGACATAAGTCAATTGAGTTCTGCTTTGACTTGTTCCCGTAGAAATATTGGGATTGAATGGGCATGAAAAAAAAATGGGGGCACGACATTGGTTTCATTGTGATGTGAGCCTGGAAATTGATAGCCACACCCTAAATCTTCCAAAAACAACGAGGAGAGATTATGAGCAGAGGGCGCCCAGTTGTTGGTATGGAAGATGATCCGATACCAGATGCACTTCATTAGAAATAGAAAATCCAAAAATTTTAAAGGCATCTAACCCAAATAAATTTTTATTGTTGGCATCATCTACTGCTAGAAAGTTCAAAGGCTGAAAAACTGTTTTATACAGTGCGGGACTAGAAAATTGTCCCAATATGGGTGTTTGTTGTCGGTCGTAACTCACCAACTGATGAGAGATGGGGGACAATGTCAGTGATTTGAGGTCCTCATAAGTGTGAGAATTTAACGAAGTCACCGCTGCTCTCATGTCTACATGCATTTTTAACATATTGTCCATAACACATACTTCAATATAAATTTTGTTTCAGGCTACCATCACTTGGGAAATGCTGTTCATATCCATGTTCATCTCTGATGCAGGAGGTTGAGAGTTACTCAGAGAAGCAGTATGTCCTCTTTTTACAGTAGTTGCACATAGCTTAACGCTTTGGTCACACGGCCTGGTCGTGTTGAACAAACAAAAATGGCACAGAGAGAGAGAGAGAGGAGCAGGCAGCCACTGTTGTGATGCTGAATGCTGTTGCTGTTTAGCATGCTGCTGCCCCATGTGTCATGGAGACCGCTTGCTTCCCTAGATACTTCTGAAGACTGGGTAATTTTCAGAACCTATGTGAGAGAGGGATTTTCACATTGTAAAGCACGTTCACAAACTTCTCTATCAGGGGCCACTTTTATCTTGAACCACTGAATCAGTGTATTAGTCCTGGTGTGCTTCAGTAAGAAACTGGCAATGACAGCTAAGCCTGTGAAGTTCCATGGCCCAAGCTGTGTACAACTGAGGCAGCCACTTTTGACAACTGTAGAACTCAACATGAGCAGTAATAACATACGTAAATTTGCAGTTCTAAGTAGAAAGCAACTGACACATTTCATCAGAAGAGAGGCTGGCAGGTTCTTGAGGAGGAGCCACCTGACACAAAAGGTGATAAACATGAGGAGAAATCCATGACAGAAAGAAAGCCTTACATTGCGGTCAGTGACTCCAAAAGCTTGGAAATGTTGCCCAGTGCATTTTTCACACACGTCCCAATCTTCTTCAGTATCATTATATGGAGGAAATGGTGGGGGTTGCATCAATAGCGGTGAACACTGGCACATCAACGATGCTGCCAAATTGTTTAATGCCATGGAGAGGGCCTGCTCCTGGTTTGTGTGAGCTCACTGCTGTTCAACAAGAGATTTAAGAATTTCGTCCACTAACATATTTGGCATAGCAAACCAAGAAATGAAATGCACAGAGTAGAATAACACACTCGTTACCAAAAATATTATAAAATTGCATGACACAATATCAGAATTCCAAACAACAAACTTTTATTCCATTCCAACATGGAGGGGTATACTAAGACACTGAATGAAGTAGTGCTTAGTCCGAACACGTTTAACCGAGAAGTACTTCACGGCACAGTCTAATATGGAGCATACATCAGTGTGGCGAGGACGCTGGTGCTCCGGCTTTTATACAGCTGTTTGGTACACAGTGCAATGCCAATGCCAATGTGCAGCGGCTTCTTTAGGCCGGTCATGGAAGTGCCCACTGTTTAATTATGAGTGCATACTGTATAGAGTTACATCAGCAGCAGCTTCCAAAGCCTGATAGCAATCAGTGACTTCCAGCTGCTTACAAACTGCAAGTAACTCATTCTGTGTCAGTGAACAGCATTTGCATGGATACTGGAATGTGTTTGGTGCAATGTTTTTCTGAACGGTAAACAGTTAACTTCAAACTTATTTCATCTATTCTTTTTCAATTTCAGGATCAGTTGTACTGCAAGTTCCCTTCAAGAACCTAAGCTGTCATGGCGGCTTTGTTTGTTACATACTGCCTTTATATAAATTTGATCACCAAGATGTTCGTGGCAATCTGAGGACAGGTTCTATCCGTTCATGACAATCTGAGGATAGGTTCCACCCAAAATGTGTTGACTAAAGTCATTGGTTTATGAGCTGGTGACTTCTTACTTACTGACCAATACAGCAGTTGTGTTTTACTCCAATTGATGCCCAAGAAAGTGGTTTGTGTTACAATGAGAGGGAAATCTTTGATAAAATTTACAGATTCCATGAAGCTAACCTTGTGTCTCGAATTTTAGTTGAGGTTACACTCGCTAATAGATCCACATAATAAACTTGAAAACAGTATTAATTTATTACAGATACGGACTATATATGCTACTGTTGAAGGGGTAAACTAAATGAAACACAATATGAAAGTTATAAAATGCATAAAACACGGTATTATGCCACAGCCGTTGACTTTGTAAGAGTTACGTTTATATTGCAATTATAAACTTTTGTGCACTGGTTTAGTACTAACAGGTCAACAAGCTTCAAAATGTGTAAATATTGCTCTATTCGTAAGTGTACATCAATGTTGTCTCTTCAAAATATTACCCATTAGATATTATGCACTTACGTGAATACTTTTTTGATCCTGGAAATTCTTCAGGAATGTGCTCTTTGGGACAGCTTTGAGCTCTCTGTGACATGTTTCTCGTCTTCGCTTGCAAAATGACAGGCCTTTAAAGTACTCTTTATTTTTGTGAACAGAAAAATCACATGGGGCTATGTCTGGTAAATGGAACCAGGGAGGCTGGGCTTCATTATAGTATAGTTTTTGAGTTAGTAATACAAAAACAATCAAAAGTGTGAGCAGGTTTCATTACCATGATGTGAAAGCCATGAATTGTCTCGCCACAAACTTAGGAATTTTCTGATAGCCTCGTGCAAATGGCTGTTGTTGTGGTCTTCAGTCCTGAGATTGGTTTGATGCAGCTCTCCATGCTACTCTACTCTGTAAAAGCTTCTTAATCTCCCAATACCTAATGCAACCTACATCCTTCTGAATCTGTTTAGTGTATTCATCTCTTGGTCTCCATCTACGATTTTTACCTTCCACGCTGCCCTCCAATACTAAATTGGTGATCCCTTGTGCCTCGGAATATGACCTATCAAGCGATCCCTTCTCCTAGTCAAGTTGTGTCACAAACGTCTCTTCTCCCCAATTCTATTCAATACCTCCTCATTAGTTATGTGATCTACCCAACTAATATTGAGCATTCTTCTGTAGCACCACATTTCGAAAGGTTCTATTGTCTTCTTGTATAAACCATTTATCTTCCATGTTTCACTTCCATACATGGCTACACTCCATACAAATACTTTCAGAAACGACTTCCTGACACTTAAATCTATACTCGATGTTAACAAATTTCTCTTCTTCAGAAACGCTTTCCTTGCCATTGCCAGTCTACATTTTAAATCCTCTCTACTTCGACCATCATCAGTTATTTTGCTCCCCAAATAGCAAAACTCATTTATTACTTCAAGCGTCTCATTTCCTAATCTAATTCCCTCTGCATCACCCGATTTAATTCAACTACATTCCATTATCCTCATTTTGCTTTAGTTGATGTTCATCTTATCTCTTCCTTTCAAGACCATGTCCATTTCGTTCAGCTGCTCTTCCAGGTCCTTTGCTGTCTGACAGAATTACAATGTCATCGGCAAACCTCAACGTTTTAATTTCTTCTCCATGGATTTTAATTCCTACTCCGAATTTTTCTTTTGTTTCCTTTACTGCTTGCTCAATATACAGATTGAATAACATCAGGGATAGGCTACAACTCTGTCTCACTCCCTTCCCAACCGCTACTTCCCTTTCATGCCCCTCGACTCTTATAACTGCCATCTGTTTTCTGTACAAATTGTAAATAGCCTTTCGCTCCCTGTATTTTACCCCTGCCACTTTCAGAATTTGAGAGAGAGTGTTCCAGTCAACATTGTCAAAAGCTTTCTCTAAGTCTACAAACGCTAGAAACGTAGGTTTGCCTTTCCTTAAACTATCTTCTAAGATAAGTCGTAAGGTCAGTATTGCATCACGTTTTCCAACATTTCTACGTAATCCAAACTGATGTTCCCCGAGGTCGGCTTCTACCAGTTTTTCCATTCATCTGTAAAGAATTCACATTAGTATTTTGCAGCCATGTCTTATTAAACTGATAGTTTGGTAATTTTCACATCTGTGAACACCTGCTTTCTTTGGGATTGGAATTATTATATTCTTCTTGAAGTCTGAGGGAATTTAGCCTGTCTCATACATCTTGCTCACCAGATGGTAGAGTTTTGTCATGGCTGGCTCTCCCAAGGTTGTCAGTAGTTCTGATGGAATGTTGTCTACTCCCAGGGCCTTGTTTCGACTTAGGTCTTTCAGTGCTCTGTCAAACTCTTCACGCAATATCATATCTCCCATTTCATTTTCATCTACATCCTCTCCCATTTCTATAATATTGTCCACAAGTACATCGCCCTTGTATAGACCCTCTATATACTCCTTCCACCTTTCTGCTTTCCCTTCTTTGCTTAGAACTGGGTTTCCATCTGAGCTCTTGATATTCATACAAGTGGTTCTCTTTTCTCCAAAGGTCTCTTTAATTTTCCTGTAAGCAGTATCTATCGTACCCCTAGTGAGACAAGCCTCTACATCCTTACGTTTGTCCAGTAGCCATCCCTGCCAATGCAAATGGCATTGAACTTAAAAGGAGCACTTATTATTGATCTTTCAATCTTGTGACAAAAACTCATGGTGCACCATGCCATTAAACTCGAAGATCACAGTCAGCATAAACTCCACATTTAACCTCACTTGTTGAGCTTTTTTTTATTGTGTTGATGCTCCAGAATGCCTCTACTGGGATCATTTAACCTTAGTTCTATCACTGGTTGAGACATGTTTCAGTGATTGTGTGATTGTTGACTTCATTTAAGAATCCCTGAGCAACTTGTGCATTTGCTTCTGTTGTTCAAAATTCAACAGTTTGGGAAAAAATTTTGCTGACCAACATTGCATACCTTAAACATTTCAAAAGGTTTCATGGCAGGAGGTAGTTGACATTCAAGCATCATCAGACATCTCTGAATGTTATCTGACAATTGTTCATAATCACGTCTTGAACTTCTCCCACAATTTCATTGGTTGACTTGCTGGGTCGTTCAGGGTGCTAGTTGTCTTCTTCATCTTCACGACCTTCTTGGAAATTCTTATACCACTCATAAACTTTTGTTTTACTCATAGCAGACTCACCAAAAGCAATATTTTACGTTTATAAAACTTTTCTATCCTTTATTTCGTTCTTATAGCAAAATTTAATACAGATTCTGTGATCCATTACAAAAATTCTGTTACTTTTTGAACACACATGCACACTGCAGCAACGGGAAACAAGTATTTTTTCAGACAACTCTCAACAGATTAAGCATCCTGTATAGCTACCACTACGTGGATACTGTTCAGACATAATTTACAAATGCAACAATGAAAACATCGCCTAAAATGGGCTAATAAAACACACAAAATTACAAAAATTCTGTTACTTTTTAACACACATGCACACTGCAACAGTGGGAAACGATTTTCCAAACAAGAGATTGCTGCCAGAATTTGCAGAATAGACAACTGTGTCTCACGATTTGATTTAATACAAACTTTGTTAACACATTTTTAAACTTCTGATAATTGTCAGAATTATACATTTAGTTATGTTCGTACTAACTGAAATTAGGGAAGAATGATTACCTGAATGATGGTACTGCTGCCAAAATATGTAGTAAGCAGCTTACAACTGATATGTGGTACAACATTTGTGCGTCACTTTCGAATGTCCAAAAATACACAGCATATAATGGTACTCACTAGCCTTAGCAAAATCAATTGAAGATAATGGGAAAACAAACCAAAAGAGTAAGAATTTAGGAACATACCTATATATTCATCATGAAGTAACTGCCGATGTGGAGAAAACATATCAGGCTTATCAGGAAAATGATCTATTATATGGGCAGACTCCAGCAGCCCCAAGGCTGAGGTCCAGAAGAAGTTTTATCAAGACCACTGTAGTGTTACAAACAACAGCTACAGCAAGGAAACTTTGGTAAACCCTCGTCGCCAGTTTTGCAAACCCTTGCCGGGGAAACGGCTTCTGGTGCAGTACACTGCTAAGACACTTTAGAACCTACCACTATTAAATAGCTATGCAGCAGGGTCAGATAACAGAATAGCAGAACAAAGGTTCTACAACACTGCAACACATTAGTAACAAAGTCGCACAAATGAGTGAAAAAGGTTTACTTACCTTGGTGACTTGTTGAATAATGAATTTTTCAATACTGCATGTAATATAACACATCCCTGGCTGAAACTATCCCGTCTGGATGTGAGCAGGATTGGATTGTTTGGATTGGGGGGGGGGGGGGGGGTGTCACTCAGCTGCTTTTGATCTGGAGTTAGAAGACAAAGGAATAACCTCTAGAAGTGGTACTTCCTGTGGCTCTAGAAGTGGTACTTCCTGTGGATATCACCAACTGTGACTGTGAAGAAAGACACACCATGCAACACCTATTGGTCTGTCAACTATATCCTGCATCTTGCACAGAAGAGGATCTACCCCTGACTCCAAGCACCATTGATGTTGCAAGATTTTGGGCAACAGTAGTGTAGCTTAATTGTTCTTTCTGTCTTTTGTTTTTAATTGTATTGCATTGTATTGTTTTTGCATCTGACTTGAGTCAATGAATAAAACAAAAGAAGAACTGGAAGTCAGTCTGTTCACATATATCAACAAGTGAAACGCATGAACGCTGTACTTCACTGAATATGTGACACCTTCTACTGTAGAATGAATATGAATGCTGAGGATTGATTTATGCCATTCAAATTAATGAAATTCGTGAAGCATTAACAAAGCATGTCATCTACTTAGAATGACTAACAATGCTGCCACAGTTGCTGTTATTAAGGAAGTATCAGATAGCAGTTGCTAAAAAAGACTTCATGAATCAAAGCTTATAGTGCAGTAATCACGGAAGTTGTGAGCCTATACTTAAATTGGGACCATTAATGCAGAGTGCATTTATAGTATGGCTTCCATGAGGGGCCTCGCCAACCTAATCTTGATGAAATGTTCTGTCCTAAATTACTTTTCTTCACTCCCCACCTCCCCATACCACACCCCTTCCTGCCATTTCCTCTCTTGTATTTTTTCTCTGGAAATGTATGAGAGAGATTCAAAAACTCTAGCCAACCAAAAATGAACATTGCAATGTTATTAGTTGTACTCAAAATGGTGAAAAATCTTAAAGCATCAACACAGATTGTCTTCTGATTGGGGGGACATTAAAAAACATTTCAGGTTGCAGGTTTAGCTTAGTTATTCTTGTGCTGTTTCTTTCATTTACATTTTGGAAGGGGCTGGGCCTTAGGCAAAATAAATGGTAAAAGAGCACTTACGATGTTGTTGGCCTTTCTGTTGCATGCTGCTGTTGACAATGGTCCTCTTTATAAATTGTGGTAAGTGAACGTGACAAATCATTAATTGGATGTGGGTTGCCAATAACATTGTCATTCATAATATCCTATACTTTTTAAATGAAGTTTGCTGGTATTTTGTTAAACTATCTTCAGTTTAAGGTGTGCTATTAGGCCCCATCCTTACCACAACCCCAGACATCATGACGTTTTCAGAAAAACATGGTTGGATTGAGAAATTCTCATTAGCAACTATATACTATCAAAGAAGTGTATGCTGTCTTGTCTTCATGGACATCCAAAAGGCCTTTGATAGAGTGCAGTGGGATAAGCTGTTAGATATCTTGATAAAGAAGGAAGTAAAATGGAAGGAGAGACGATTGATTGCAAATATGTACCTGAATCAGAAAGCTTGGGTATGGATAGGTAATGAGATCTCTGAAGACAGCAAATATTGGGAGAGGTGTTAGACAGGTCTGTTGTCTCTCACTGATCCTATTTAACATCTATCTGGAGGAAGTACTGAAAAGCTGTTTGGATGGAACAAGAGGTGTCAAGATTGGTGAGCGGAAAATTGAATGTATAAGATTTGCAGATGACATGGCGATCCTCGCAGAAAATCAAGAGACGTTGGCTCAAATGCTAAATGACCTGAATGAAGTATGTGCAGCAAATGATACGAAAATTAATAAAAAGAAAACTAAAAGCATGGTCGTAGGCCTAAAGAAAAGTGAAAACTGAGTTGGGGTCAGAAATCATAGAACAGGTGATGATGACTGTATACTATCACCTGATGTCTATGACTGGTGAAAACAAATTGCCAGCAGCAACATTGGGCACAGATGCTGTAAGTGCACTTTACCCAAAGAAACTGTACAACAAGAGCAATCTGATTATGTCCTGTGAATTGTCCCTATATCATCACTTACATGCATATTGGAGACTGATCCAACCACAAACAGATTGCTCCCTCAGGATATAAGTGTCACTGGACTACTGAGGTATTTGATAGGACTCTGTGATATGTATCAGGTTGAAAGGTAAAGTGCAACCTTTATGCTCACACCACATTCACAAAAGTACAATTTTACTGAAAAGTAATAAGTTTTGTGAGTACAAATTACCTGTTTTTGGTGGATGTTAGTCAGTAATATCAATGTTTATCACAATGTGTCTCCTTGATAACCACACTTTTGCCAGCTTTTTGAAACTGTCATAACATTGCTCACTTAGGAAAAACCAGAGCCCATGGGCAACTAGCATATGGCTTGCCTTTTACTTGTTGCAAGAATTCTGAGTCAGTTCAGGAAATATTGCTAAATGCTCCATAACTTTAGCTTGCAACAATGGAAATACAACATGCTTTTCTACATGAATCCTGACTTCTGTGTATTATCTTCAGTGTTGAGATAATGTAGGAACTTTTCATGGTGTGTCATGTATGCAGTATATTGTTCCCACAATCACTGGCATTCCACACCATTACTCTCTTTCCAGTTAAATGAAACTACAAATCTGTCACAACCAAAACCATTTGAAATTCGCATTAACCAGAACCTAGTGACACTAACTATACATTGTGTTACTGGTCTTATTTGTGGGTAGAGTCATTCTCCACTATAGTAGTTGCCGAGACTTAGAATTATTTTAGATCGTTTTGGACACAAGGTGGTCTGTACTCCAGACTTCAGAACTTGGCAAATTGAATTGTCACAGCTTGCATTATCAAGGAACTATTCTTCCTACCTTATTAGAGTGTGTCTCTTTTTTCAACTTTGGGCTGTACCCATAAAGTGTGTCAAGTTTAAGTGTGCTTGATCAACTCACTGGCAGAGCTCTTGACTTAACTGTGGATATGTTCTTGCCATCTACTGTAAGGCAAAAATAGCTGAATGCCTGCACAGCCTCAAGACAAATGATACGTATAAATATTTTGAGCAGTAGAACAAATAAGTGCAGATCTATGTGGACTCAGATGGGCCCTACTTTGAAGTCGGCCGCCACAAATTGATCATATCTGGGAAGTACACTGATTTGCAACCTGTCTTGTGTATTTTCTGTTAGACATTGTACGGCATTATTTCCAGCAGACCACAACACTTCATCTGTAGTAAACAACTCAGCCACTGACACTGAATTGATCAAGCAAGTTGAAATTTTGCACGACACAGCACCACAGTTCAAGGTCAGTAAACAATTTTGTACTAATGTGTGACAAGAAGTAGCTTTTGCATAATGCGAGCAGCCTCAGAACATCACACTTCGAAAGCTGCTTCCTCCTCTGACAAGTTGATCCACCATTACTTTAAGGTTCTGGAATTCCACTTTCAGTAAAACATATTCTAACTAGATGTTTTTTATTTGAAAACAAGAGAGCCATCACTGACCCATCTGGGGAGCTGCCCTCTGTATTAAACTACATGGAACAAGTGTAGAGTGTATTTTAAAATTTTGCGAAGTGTCAGGCTGCCTCCCTGAAGTGACTGGGAGGAGGATTTTATTGTGTTCTTGTTAACTTTTTACCTTAATCTTCTTCTTCTTCTTCTTATTATTAGTATTAGTATTAGTAGTAGTAGTAGTAGTAGTTACAGCAGCAGCATGTATCTGGGTACTAAAAAGTTGAAGTACTCTTATTCAGTTTACAAATAGATAACCAAGTAACCACCCTTTCAGTAACAAAAGGATGAATATCATCATTACATAGATAAGCTCCTCTCTGGAGAAATATCGAATGAGTGCTTAACTTCTGTTTTTGTAACTTCCAATTGTCTGTGATCTTTATGGAGCATAGAATATAGTGTGAACATTCACATCAGTTCAGGTGCTCTGCATAGCAATGTTTTCATTCAAGTGACCAAGATACATTATGTGGTTAGTCCACTTGAAATATTCTTACTTTTTCTAAAATTGTTTCTGCGCAGCTGGACAGTTTCCATTATTTGTGGTGGTACACCTTCTAAATCCAACTTTTGAAATCTGGGAAGGATCCTACTTGTGTATATATTGAAGTTTTACCTTCACTAGCTACAAGGAAATACATTTGACTGGGTGTTCATCCTCCACCTTTATGGTTCTTAAAATTTGGAATGACTCCTAAGTCATTTTAGATTCAGTTAATGTCACTCAGCCATTGGTAGTCCAAATCTGCTACAGTTTTTGTGTGCAAAGATGTGGTATACTGTTAGGATATATAATATCCCCAAGACAGCCCCATGAATTAGGCTTTGAAGGATGTCCCCCATCGTTGTTAGAGAAATAATATGTGAGCTTTAGATTAGATTAGATGTACTTTTTGTTGCAATATATCCATAGTGAGTAGAGCCTCCAGGATGTGAAACATATAAGAAAATAAAAGTACTACTTATAAAATGAAATAAAACAATACTGCATTTATGACACAGTGAAAAAAAGCTAGAAATACTGCATAAGTTCAAAAGAACGTAAGTAGATTGTTTTGGATGTAGTAAACAATACAGCGTAAATGCAATAGTGTGCACAGCCACAGCACATTGTTATTGCTTACTACATATCTTCCAGTGTTTGGAAGTGGTTCCTTGGTTCTACCTTCAGTTCATGAAAATGGACAGCATTTTACAAGATGATCTCTTTACTGAGAAAAAAATTGTTTCTCAGCTAAACGTAGCATATGATTGTGGAGATCCTTCTTGAGAGTGATTAACAGTGGTAAGAAAATCTTTTTATTTATTTATCTCGCATTAACAGCAGTCAGCTAAAATTCTAAAATTTAGCGGTAACACAGCTGGTAGCGCCACACTTCATTTTTTGTGCACGTTAGTCCTTTCTGCTAAAGGTGTTTTGAATACCCACTTGATTATAGGTTCTCATGTAAATCCAGAATGAAAAAGAAGAGTTAATTTCCTATATGGGGTTCTCAGTCACTTTTCCAGGGCCATCTAATGATGCAGGTAATTTTTTATTGTGACTCTTAGCATTATTAATGATATTGTCATTGTCATAAAGACATGAATTTGAAATTCAACTTTGGCATTCTTAAGGTAATTTTTCAAACGTTTTTTGTCTAGAAACTTCACTGACTGCATCCAAGAATGGTCAGATTGATACAGCAACCACAGTTGCCACTGGAAACGACAGTACGTCTTCCCATTTATTGCTACACAATGGTGCTAATTTTTTACCAGACAATTCACGTAACTTATCAGAAGTTGATGAAAGCAAGGATGTTGAAAGTGGAGGTCAAGAATTTTGTGGTGATCTAAGCAGTGACAAGAAAAGAAATCTAGAGCCTGCCTTGAAGATTGGAAGAAAAATGTCAACAAAACTCTGGGAATGTGCGGACAAGCATATGTTGGTTATGAAAGAAGTTGAAGTGTCAAAATTACTCACAATAGTCCAAGAGGGGCACGGAAATTAGGTCTGATGTGTACTTCAAAGATGTCAGAAATCGTTCAAGGGACGTGTCATCAAACTTGTGCTGGTGACATGCAGGCAATTTTTAACACTTTCTGGAAAATGATGTCATTGGATCAGAGGAAGATTTATGTAATCAGTCTTGTGGACATAATTCCAACCATGTACCTTGTTGGTTGTAGCCCCCTGAACACACAGGGTTTGCTCAGGGCGGATGACACACAATGAAGCGAGTACATCATCTCTTGCTGGTGGTGAAACACCAGAAATCTCTAAGCATTCACGAGCTCAATTCAACGCGCAGAAGTACGACCAAAATTGTTCCGCTCCCTGGCCACACCATGGGAGGAATGTCAGGCTAAGGGTGGCAGCGGATCTTATTCTCTACAGTACCTTGTATGTTCAAGAGCTGATGGGGAATCTTTCATGATGATGAAGCCTCAGTAATTTGTTAGGCATTTATAGGACAAGTTTGGGGAGGTGGAGATCTGGGTGTCTTAATGAAAACAGCATCCTCTGCCCAGTCATGGGCATAACTCCGACGTGTCCGCTGGGATCCAAGGGATAATCAGGTTGCCACCGGTGCCTTCATCTTGGCGTTCGAGGGTAATACGTTGCCGAAGAAGGTTAAGGTGATGGTCTACCACTGTGATCTAAAGCCCTATATCCCTCCCCCAGTGTGGTGCTTTGAGTGCTGGAAGTTCGGCCATATGTCTTCCCGCTGTACTTCCAGTGTCACGCCCATCACATCCCAATACTCCATATGCCCCCACCTCCCATCTGTGTCAACTGCGGAGAGCACCATTCGCTTTGCTCGCCAGACTGCAGGATTCTCCAGAAAAAAGGAAAATCACGGATTACAAGACCCTGGACCAACTGACCCACACTGAGGCTAAGAGAAAATTTGAACGCCTGCATCCTGTGTGTATGACATCATCTTACGCCGCCACCGCTACAACAGTTCTGGCACCACCAACCCAAGTCACCTTTCAGAGCCGGAAGACTACACCTGCCCCCTTGATGGTGCAAGACCACCTACAATAAATCAGACCTTAAGGCAGATATTGATAGTTGACAAGGGCGGCAGTCGTGGGGGGAACAAATCAGCGTGCTTGTGTTTCCGTAAAGTGTGTGTGTAACATTGTATACGTGATGTTCAAGAGAAGTGAAAGCATTTATTACTACCTATTATTTATGCTGTATTCTGTGAATGTCGTCACAAGTGCTACGCTAGTATTTATTTTCTAGATTCTCTAGTAAGTTTGGCATAATTTAAAGTGTAAACTGTTCTTGTGATGGGTCATAGCTGTTGAGTACCAGAATGTAAATCCAATTACGGCAAAACATATGATACCTCAACATTTAAGTTTCCCAAAGAAACAGCTTTGAGGAACAAATGGATTAAACTAATTCATAGCGATAATTTTGAAGTGCACAATAAAACTGTGGTATGCATTAAGCATTTTGAACCTGTGGTTAGGGAAGACATTTTTCCTGTGGAAAATAGTGAACCAATACGTGTGCCATGAAAAATACCAAAACTAACAAATGATGCAATTCCAACTATCTTTCCTAATCAACCTTCATATCACACAGTACCAATTCCTAAGGAAATGAAGAATCTTGAAGATCGTGTTCAACATCTACTGGAATGTGATGAATGTAGTTTCAGTAATTGGTGCAAAAATGACAATATACTTGACTTTCAGCATTTCAAAAATGAAGTGCAGAAAAGGAATGTTTGTCCATTTACACTTTTAGTAAAGGATGACTACGTATCTTTCATTAAATTAAACGACGATTCAGTCAGTGATGTGCCATTAGTTTCAGTATGCTTCAAGATATCATGTTCCTTGGAAGTAAAAGTGTTTGCCTACAGAAATCTTGAAATGTGACAAGTGGACGAAATTTGACAATCTAGTGAGTCACCTAAATGGTTTCACAGATAACTCTATTGGCACCGTTGACAAGGTTATAATTGTAGTCAATGTTCTCAAACAAGCACTGAAAGCTGGAAGTGATTTTGATGATGAAATAGCCCCTAAAATAGAATTTGTTTTGGAGCAATTACAACTTTCAATAACAAAGCAAAGTACAAATTCTCCTGAGCTTTTGATATGGGCATCAACCAATTGCTTTTCATTTCCTGGTGTCTACCATCACTTGAGAAAAACAAATGTGTTAACATTACCTCATCCTGTCTATTAAAGGCAGTTTCTATGCAAAAGTGTCCAAATAAACCTTGTATTGGTCCATTACAGGTAGCTTTTTTGAGGGGGGAAAAATTTCTTCAGGAAAGTGATAAGGTAATTTCACTGATGCTAGGTGAAGTTTATGTTAACTCAAAATTCTCTTATAAGGCAGGAAAGATACTTGGCGTAGCTGAGAATACGTCAGATACTACAACAGCAGGTACAATGCAGGTTTTCATGGCATCATCTCTACATTCTGATTATAAAGAAGTAATAGCTCTCTTTCCTGTAAAAAATGTTAATTCTGATACACTACTGAAAATGACAATTGATGTATTAAAGTTAATGCATGAAGTTGGATATGATGTTATATGCCTGGTAGCAGATAACCATAGCACTAATAGGAAAATGTATCAGCTTATGTGTGGTGACATTTTACAGCTGTGTATTACAAATCCAGTTGCTCCATCCAAATTTCTCTTTCTTCTGTTTGACGGTGTGCACTTGCTTAAGTGTATTAGAAATAACTGGTTGAATGGAAAAAATGAATCCTTTTTAATGTCAAATATTGAGGATACATTTGCTTTCATCAATACCTTTCTACACAGTGATGAAGGGAATGCTGCATGTGAATATACTGTCAGTGAAGCAAAGTTTTCAGATTTGAGGAACCTGTTTCATTCTGGGAAAAATAAACTGTAGAAACTTGCCCCAAAGCTAGTGACAAAGGCAGTATATCCAACTTCTATTGAGAGACAGAATGTTGCTCTAAATTTTGATTCTAAAAATGTGGCAGCACTAGAAATTTTGAAAAGTCAGGGGATTGAGATTTCTGATGGCACTATTCAGTTTTTAAAATTAATCATTAAATGGTGGACAATTTCTAATCTACAGCATGCCATGAAAGGTAAATACACATCAGATGATAATTCTAGCCCAATCACTGGACCTACTGACTCCAAACTTATGTTTCTTGAAAATTTGAAAACATATCTTGACATCTGGCATGTATTGCCTACTCATGGAAAACTAACCAATGAAACATATACTGCTTTCTCTCACACACTTGCAACAACAGTTCAGTTATGCAGATATATTTTTAATACTTACAACTGGTCCTACATTCTTACAGCAAAATTACACACTGATGCTTTAGAAGCAAGATTTGGAGCTTATAGAAGGCTAAGTGGCTGCACATATAATGTTTCAATTGAGCAAATCTTGGAATCTAACAGGAAACTCAAAGTAGTAAGTCTACCAAAGCTCAGATCTACTAAACATGGTGAATTTACATTAGATGATTTTGCAGCAAAAATAAACTGCAGCATAAAACACCAAATGTATGAAAATTTAGATAAATTAGAACCTGCTCTAGAGGAACTAGCAAACATTCCCATGATGCATGAAGATTTGAAAGTCTTGGTTTGTATTGCTAGCTACACCAGCAAAACGGCACTTGAAAAGCTGCGAAAAGGTGGAAAATGTTCAGGTTGTGAAGAAATGTTACAGACAGAGGATGAAATTTTGTTGCAGTGTGAAACCAAAGAACTCCTTTCCTATTTCAACTAACTGAATCGTGGGGGATTGAAGTGTCCTCCTTTTATAATGATTTCCTTGTGTTGTAATATATATAAACTTTTTCGGGTTCTGATTAGCAGCACATATGAATCAGAATTTCTCAAACTTAAAAATCAAAGAGATGCAGTACTTGCCTTAGGAACTGAATTGCGTGAAAATGCCATTAGTAACATCAGTGATGTGTGCAAATGTGGCATTCCTTTAAAGACAATAATCAAGAAAAGTATTAAATGCTTTCAAATATTTTTATTAATAATTACACAAAACTCGAATGAAAAGTGTGTTTCAAAGGAAATTGCTCAAACACCAGTAAAACAAAAAAGGAGCTCATGAAGACATTGCAGCAAAAATAACAAAAACGCAAAGTGGCCAAGCTGAGCAGCAAATAAATCCAACAGGTACTCAAAGTCAAACCACTTCTAGCATATTACATAATGACAGTGACTAGAATTAACTGTATATTGTTTAATACAATTTTGAGCTTTAGTTACATGCTTCACTTATTATTGATATGTAGCTTCTATTTTGCAAATTATTGTTAGTGTCCAAATATGCCATTTACATGCATTGTGTAGTAGTTGTTTAGATTTGATTTTGAGTTGCGTATCCTAATTTTACTTCGTCATAGTACTTATTACGTAATTTGTGACTTTAGTAACAACTTTTTATTTAAGTTTGAATATAGAAAAATAAATAACAATATGACATTTCTTGCGCAATTTAGAATTTACTTTCCATTTATGAAGTTTGTAAATAATTCGTGTTCAGGTCCCACTGAAATACTTGACCTGAGACTGCTACCATCTTGGTTTCTGTGTTGTGGTCTGATGTATTGTAGGTGGTCTTGGATGGTGGGGGGCATTTCCCTCCCTGTTGCTCCTGCACCACCTACTTCAGGAGCAACACCCCCCCTCCCCCCACCATAGTGGGGTAAGTCTTCTTCGGCTGCTCTCGCTATGAAGTGAAGTGGTCCCTTGGGTCATTCCCTTCCCAGGTTTCTGCTAGTAGGAAAGATGACACCCACCAGTAGCTGAAGAGCCCAAAAGCAGCTGGTCGTAGGGCTTCACGCTCATCTTCAGTCCCGGAGACTGAGCCAGTGAAGTCCTCCCAAGCCATGGAAACCCAAGGAGCAGTAAGAGAAATCCAAAAGGAAAACCCCTAAGACCAAATAAATTGCGGTGGCACCCACATCACCACTACCCCCAAGCTCTGCGTCTGAGGATAGGGTGGAGATTTTGGTGTCCGCTGAGGACCTAGATCTCGCCAGATCCTCGGACACAATGGATATAGTCTGCTCAGGCAAAACGTCGGTGGCAGCAGGTGACTCTCAGGCGTAAACTGCCTCATTGAATGTTCATAAATGGCGTGTTATCTACCGACGCAGATGCAATTGCCAAGCACTTTGCTAAGTACTTTGCTGGAGCCTCTGCGTCGGAGAATTACCCCCCAGCCTTTCGCACTCTCAAAAGGCGGCTGGAAGGGAACGTCCTCTCATTCACTACACGCTGCAGTGAATCCTATAACACCCTATTTACAGAGTGGGAGCTCCTCAGTGCCCTTGCACATTGTCCCGACACAGCTCCTGGGCCTGATCAGATCCACAGCCAGATGATTAAACATCTGTCTACAAGTGACATCTCCTCGTCATCTTCAACTGGATCTGGTGCGATGGTGTCTTTCCATCACAATGGCAGGAGAGCATCATTCCGGTGCTCAAACCCGGTGAAAACTCGCTTGATGTGTATAGCGATTGGCCCATCAGCCTCATCGACATCCTTTGTAAGCTGCTGGAACGTATGGTATGTTGGCAGTTGGGTTGGGTCCTGGAGTCATGTGGCCTGCTGGCTCCATGTCAGGGCAGCTTCCACCAGGGTTGCTCTGCCACTGATAATCTTGTGTCCATCGAGTCTGCCATCCCAACAGTCTTTCCAAGATGGCAACACCTGGTTGCCGTCTTTTTTCACTTACGTAAAGCATATGACATGATCTGGTGATATCATATCCTTGCTACATTGTACGAGTGGGGCCTCTGGGGCCCGCTCCCGATTTTTATCTAAAACTTCATGTCGCTTCGTACTTTCCATGTCCAAGTTGGTGCCTCCCATAGTTCCATCCATATCCAGGAGAATGGAGTCCCGCAGGGCTCTGTATTAAGTGTCTCTCTATTTTTAGTGGCCATTAATGGTCTAGCAGCTGCTGTTGGGCCCTCTGTCTCACCTTCTCTGTATGCAGACGACTTCTACATTTCGTACTGCTGCTCCAGTACTGGTGTTGCTGAGCGGCGCTTGCAGGGAGCCATCCACACGGCGCACTCATGGGCTCTAGCCAACGACTTCCAGTTTTCAGCAGTAGTCGTGTGTCATGCTCTTCTGTTGGCATCGTACCGTTCATTCGAAACCACCACTTTACCTTAATGACGATCCACTCACTGTAGTGGGGACATATTGATTCCTAGGACTGGTTTTCGACGTTCGATTGACTTGGCTCCCTCATCTTCATCAGCTTAAGCAGCAGTGCTGGCAGCACCTCAATGCCCTCTGTTGCCTGAGCAACATCAATTGGGACGCAGATCGCTCTGCGCTGGTGCGGCTCTATGGAGTCCTTGTCCAATCCCGATTTGACTATGGGAGTACGGCTTATGATTTGGCAGTGCCTTCAGCGTTGCATTTACTCAACCCTGTGCACCATTGCAGGGTCTGACTAGCGACAGGAGCTTTTAGGAGGAGTCCGAGGACCAGCATACTGGTGGAGACTGGGGTCCTTCCATTGCAGATCAGACGTGTGCAACTGCTCGCCGATTACACAGCACGCATTCGTAGTTCACCTGAGCATCCAAATTACCTTCTTCTTTTCCTGCCCGTGGCAGTCCATCTCCAGCATCGGTGGCCCAGGTCGGAACTAACGATAGCAGTTTGCATGCGGTACCTTCTCTCTGAACTGGAGTCCTTCCCTTTACCACCTCTACTTGCGGTCCATTCATGTACACCTCCATGGTGTACGCCTCGGCCACAGCTTCGTCTGGACCTTTCATGTTACCCTAAGGACTCGATTAACCCTGCAGCTCTCCGCTGTCACTACCTCTCGAATCTTGACGTGTTCTGGGCCTCTGAAGTGGTTTACACCGATGGCTCAATGGCTGATGGTCTCGTTGGCTTTGCCTACGTTAATGGCAGCCATATTGAACAGCATTCCTTACCCGATGGCTGCAGTGTGTTCACCGCAGTGCTAGCGGCCATTTCTCATGCACTTCATAATCTCTGTTCATGCCCTGGGGGTCTTTTCTTTTATGTACTGACTTCTTGAGCAGCCTGAAAACTATCGACCAGTGCTACACTTGTCATCTTTGGTAGTGTCCATCCAGGAGTCCATCTGTGCCCTGGAACGGTCCAGTAGTTCAGTGGTGTTCGTCTGGACCCCTGGTCACGTTGGAATCCCATGAAATGAACTTGCTGACAGGCTGGCCAAACAGGCTACACGGAGACCACTTCCGGAGGTGGGCATCCCCACAACTGACCTGCGTTCGTTATTACGCCGCAAGGTTTTTCAGCTTTTGGAGATGGAATGACAAAATCTCGGTGTGCACAACAAACTGCAAGCCATTAAGGGGACCACAAACATGTGGAAGTCCTTGATGAGGGCATCTTGCAGAGACTCTGTGGTTCTCTGCAGGCTGTGCATTGGCCATGCATGGGCGACCCACGGCTACCTCCTGCGCCGTGAAGACCCACCTCAGTGTCAGTGTGGCGCCCAGTTGACAGTGGCCCATATTCTTCTGTTACATCCTTCTTTGGCTGCCCTGTGACTTCATCTTCGGTTGCCTCACTGTTCGGTTATCTCACTGTTTCTTGCATCTCTCTGTTGTTCTCTTGTCCTGTTTTGTTCCTTTTAGTGTTCATTGCCTTCCCTTTGACTTGTGGTCTTTCTTTTTTTTCCGTTTTGTGTTATACGGGGTGGTCAAAAAGTCTTTCTGCAGTGCCGTATGATTGTTCACCCGCCTGGGTTACTTCCCTTCAAGTGGACTCTCCCAACATTCCACTGTTTCGTTTATCTCAGTAAAAATGAATATTCAGTAAATTAATAACTTGTATTTCACCGAGTTTCATTTCGGTATGTTCACTGCGCATATGGCACACACAGTTAACAATCATTGATTTTAGCAGACAACGCCTCATTGGCTGATTTAGTTTTACGTTTCATCTGTGAGGGTGGGTTTTATCGTTCGATCTGAGTTTTAGTGCCTGTTCTTTGTCCCTCTGTGTCCTCCACCCTAGTGCTTTTAGGGTGAAGGTTTTAATGTGTTGCAGGGTGGCTGGCTTTTCCTTTTTATTTTTGTGGTCGGCCATCCACTGTAATCTGCTTCCTTGTTTTACTCCCTTCTCACTGTTTCTTGCATCTCTCTGTTGTTCTCTTGTCCTGTTTTGTTCCTTTTAGTGTTCATTGCCTTCCCTTCGACTTGTGGTCTTTCTTTTTTTTCCGTTTTGTGTTATACGGGGTGGTCAAAAAGTCTTTCTGCAGTGCCGTATGATTGTTCACCCGCCTGGGTTACTTCCCTTCAAGTGGACTCTCCCAACATTCCACTGTTTCGTTTATCTCAGTAAAAATGAATATTCAGTAAATTAATAACTTGTATTTCACCGAGTTTCATTTCGGTATGTTCACTGCGCATATGGCACACACAGTTAACAATCATTCCACACTGCGAAGAGACTTTCTGAACACCCCATATGTCTCGTCTATTTTATTCTCACACTTCTGGCATTATTTTATTAGGAACAAGGGACCTATGACCTCGTAGTTTGGTCCCTTTCCCCCTCTTTTAAACGAACCAACCAACCAATCAACCTTAGGAGTATACGAATATGGGAAGTCACACGTGTCATTGGCAGATCCTCTACCACAAATATGCAGTTGTATAGTACTTCAATTAAGTACTATCATAACCTCATCTCTCTTTCCCACAGCTGCCAGGGCATGCATAGTATCCACATAGTTAGGGCAATGCACAGTGGCCCATGGTAAGGGGTAGGGGGCATTGCTATACAGTCCTATCACACTGTAAATTCTGCCTACTCACTCGCCACACATGATCAGTAGCTGTGCACACATTTAAAATCATATGCTAGATGATGTTAGTTAAATGTGTAAGGCTGGCTAACCCACCCTGCATAAAAGAAAGAAAAGACACAGTATATGTCTCCTTTGGGAAGTTTTTTTTTACAAAACACCTGATTGACTGTTGACGTAGGAATGCAGCACCCAGAGTTTTCATCACTTTAATGGGTGTTTGTAACTTTTGTGCCATAATTTATGACATTTGAATAAGGAGTCAGTACTTCGTAACTGACTATTCTATTGGGTAGGTATATATTAAGTGATTGAATGGACTTAGTGCAGAGGCGGTGGTAGTTTATAAGGTAGGGTTAAAACATATACCTCAAGTTATGTATCCCTTGATAAACTGATTAATGTAGGTGACTGGCAAACCAAGTCTTTAGGGATAGTTATAAATCGAAATAAGGGTTTGGGAACAATGTGTTTTCTGGTGTCACAGCTATCAGTGCTTTGTTATGGGTTTTCACTAAACCATATCAAAACAGTTTGTGCATCACAGAGTGACTAATACACAGAAGTAACTTTACTGGGGCATCGGATGATGTGGGAGGTCATGTTCTCATTGTAGAAGTCACAAGAGTGGCGTTACATTTGGGAATGTAAACATGGAAACTTCTTTGGTCAACCTGAAGAGCCTTGTGCTGAGTTGGCCACAGTAGCATACTGTGCAGGATATGTAGGGGGGAAAGCATGGGCATTGCTGGTTTACATTGTTGTTGCATATAGGAAATTAATTTGTGCTCCAGGGTGGGGTCTGAGAATTGAATTGTTTGTGACGTATAATGTGGTGATACTGTTTCTGTCAAGGATAGCGATATTATATTTGAGAAATATTAAGAATAAATGCATAGGATCATATCGGTCATATTATCCAAGATTATTTAGCCAGCACCCAACAACACATGATTGCGACAACAGCTAGCAGATCAATGTGGGAAATGTGGCTAGTGTAAGAATACAAATCACAGATGACATGTAGAAAAGGCAGAAAAACCCAAAACAATATTAAAGTATAAAACTACAGGGTGGTCCATCTGAAGTTTCGGATGAGATTATGTCGAAAACTATACATCGGCTAAGAATGTTGGGTAAGATAAGTTCGTAAGCTCAAAGGGGGACATCAAATGATATACTACACATGACCTCCAACCCCCGCCCCCTTCGGTGGGGTGGGGCAAATTTTAAATCTTAAATGGAAACTCCCATTTTTTATTGCAGATTCGGATTCTCCATAAAAAAAGTGATCAAGTTTTGTTTGAAATTTTTTTTTTTTTTTAAACCATTGACAGATGGTGCTGAAATCGAGAAAAATTAAAATTGGGGAAGAACTCTGATTTATTTAGAATTTTCCGAGAAAGACGCATCAAATGGATAAAAAAATGTGCGCCAATTCTTTCGTTACATCAAATTAAGCTATTTTTGTACAAAATGTACTGTATCCTACTTTAAGTGTTACTCAGGAACGACGACATGGACGTAGTAGAATGATGTTCCCATGGGGTCCTTCATTAGTGAGAGTCCCCTTGCCTCTCACAAATTTGGTGTGCTTAATTAATAAAATTAGCCATGAAGAAATTGTTCAAAATTATCCCCATTTGCTTCAGTGCTTAAAGTAAATCGTCTGCGAATGTTGTCCACAGTTTTGAGCAGCACATCCCCTGGTATGGCTCCACACGCTCTTCGAATGCATTGTTCCATATCGTTTCTGGTTGTGGGCTGTCTTTCATAAACAATATTTTTTAAGTAACCCCACAAGAAAAAATCGGGAGATGTTATGTCTGGTGAACGTGGGGGCCACTGAATTGGTCTGCCACGTCCTATCCACTGACCAGGGTACTGTAAAATTATAGTTTTCTGCACATTTTTAGCATAATGGGGAGCTGCTCCATCCTGTTGGAACCACATTCGTTGCTTAGCTTCTAAATCAACATCTTCCGTTAGCTCCCACAAATCATCGCGGAGAAGTTGTAAATAAGATTCCCCAGTAACATTTCAGTCAAAAAAATATGGTCCTACCAAGTAACCGTTTAAAATTCCATACCAGAATATTAACGACCATTTGTGTCAATTGTCAGTGGGTCTGTGCCAGTGTGGATTGACAGGGGACCAATAATGACAATTTAATTCGCCACTGTTTTTGAATGTGGCTTCATCGGAACATAACATATCTAAAAAAATCATTGTCACCTCTTATCATTTCCAAGGCCCATTGGAAGAAATGCACAAGTATTTGTGCATCTTTCGCCGCTAATGCCTGTGTCAGTGTGATATGATACGCAGGATATGTGCCATCAAAATAGTTGATTTCGGTATTCCAGTTTGTCTCTGAATTGCATGACTACTAATTTCAGGACCAGTTGAACACGGGCGAGAACGGTAAGGGTACGAGCGTCATTTTCATTGTATTTGCGATGACGAGGTGGATGGTACATGTATCCATTTTGATCTCATTGAGTGCAGTTTCGAATAATGTTTTCACTTGGGTGTCGTCTGTTTGGAAAACCGTACACATACAACTGTGCAGCTGCAGCATAATTGTCATGGCATTCACCTAAAATTAACATCATATCAACAACCTCTGTGGGAGGACAGTGAGCCATGTTTCGCTAAAGAATAATTTACTTCCGTCGGTTGATGTTTACAGTTCACAATCTGAAAGTGAAGTGACGTCTGATTGCATTGCACTGACCTTTATACTGAGCCATAGTTCGCAGTTTGGCCATGGTAATGCCACAGTCAGGTGAGTAATGCAATTGTGAAGAGATCCCTAATGAGATTTTAATAGCATTCTGCCTCCCTCCATCAAAAACTGTGGCGGGTAGGATACATTTTGTAAAAAAAAGAAAAGAAGAAGAAGAAGAAGAAGAAGAAGAAGCATTACTTTTGCGTAATGAAAGAATTGGTGCACATTTTGTATTGATTTGATGCATCCTTCTCAGATCATTCTAAATAAATCTGAGTTCTTCCCCAATTTTACAGCCGGCCGGAGTGGCCGAGCGGTTCTAGGCGCTACAGTCTGGAACCACGCGACTGCTACGGTCGCAGGTTCGAATCCTGTCTCGGGCATGGATGTGTGTGATGTCCTTAGGTTAGTTAGGTTTAAGTAGTTCTAAGTTCTAGGGGACTGATGACCTCAGAAGTTAAGTCCCATAGTGCTCAGAGCCATTTGAACCCAATTTTACTTTTTTCTCGATTTCAGCGCCACCTGTCAATGGTTTAAAAAAATGTTTCAGACAAAACTTGATTACTTTTTTATGAAGAATCCGAATATGCAATAAAAAATGGGGGTTTCCATTTAAGATTTAAAAGTTGTCCCCCACCTCACTCAAGGGGGCGGGGGATGGGGGTCACGTGTAGTATAATTTGATGTCCCCCTTTGAGCTTACGAACTTGCCTTACCCACTATTTTTACCCGATATATAGTTTTCGAGATAATCTCATCTGAAACTTCAGATGGACCACCCTGTATAATTTTATTATAGTAACACTGTCCAAACGTGACTTGATATATTTAGGAACAGTTTGTGCTCAATGGATGATGGAATTCTTCGTCCGAAGTGATTCTTCTGTTACGTATTGGTGCATCATCCCCTAACATGGAAAGGGTAATTCAGTGGACCTTGCAATGAGCACAGTTTGGGAGCAATTTATTGATACTTTTTTGAGAATTTAAAATTTTCTTTGATGCATATGGCTGCAACTAGGCTAAAAGTGTAACAGTGGTGTGTGGCATTGTTCTTGTGTTTAGTGTACTTGTATTGTAACATGTTTGTGGCAGAACACTGTTGCAGAAACAATGAAAAAAGCATGCCAAATTTAAACGAATGCAACATCTCCAAGATTGGCGATCTTTTACAGAAGCTTGAAATTTAGCTTGGAATTCAATGCAAGATGTTTATAATAGTTTCCACAACAAAACTTTGTCTCGAAACCTCGCAGAAAATCCAAAGAGATTATGGTTGTATATAAAATATGATAGTGGCAAGTCACAATCCATGCCATCTCTGTGTGAAAGCAATGGAAACACTATTAACAACAGTGCTGTCAAAGCGGAGTTACTACACACAGGCTTCCGAAATTCCCTCACCAAAGAAGATGAAGTAAATATTCCTGAATTCGAATCAATAACAGCTGCCAACATGAGTAACGTAGAAGCAGATAGCCTTGGAGTAGTGAAGCAACTTAAATTGCTTAATAAAAGTAAGTCTTCTGGTCCAGACTGTATACCAGTTAGGTTCCTTTCAGATAATGCTGATGCAATAGCTCCATACTTAACAATCATATACAACTACTAGCTTGATGAAAGATCCGTACCTAAAGGCTGGAAAGTTGCACAAGTCACACCAATATTCAGAAAACGTAGTACTGTTGATGAGGGATTTAAAATTGATTCTGTTTTTCTAGATTTCCAGAAGGCTTTTGACACTGTACCGCACAAGCGACTTGTAGTGAAATAGCATGCTTATGGAATATAGTCTCAATTATGTGACTGGATTCGTAATTTCCTGTCGGAGAGATCACATTTCATGGTAGCTCATGGAAAGTCATAAAGTAAAACAGAAGTGATTTTTGGCGTTCTCCAAGGTAGTGTTATTGACCCTCTGCTGTTCCATATCTATATAAATGATTTAGGAGACAATCTGAGCAGCTGTCTTAGATTGTTTTTAGATGATTATGTCTTTTATCGACTAATAAAGTCATCAGAAGATCAAAACAAATTGCAAAACAATTTAGATAAGATATCGGTATGGTGTGAAAATTAGCAATTGACCATAAGGAATGAAAAGTGAGAGATCATTAACATGAGCGCTACAAGGAATCTGTAAACTTTGGTTACACAATAAATCAGTCAAATCTAAAAGTTGTAAATTCAACTAAATACCTAAGAATTATAATTATGAACAACTTAAAGTGGAACAAACACATAGAAAATGTTGTGGGGGAAGGCAATCCAAAGACTGCATTTTATTGGCAAAACACTTAGAAAATGTAACAGATGTAGTAAAGAGACTGCCTGCACTACACTTGTCTGATCTCTTTTGGAGTAGTGCTGTGTGGTGTCATCCTTGCAGTAGGATTAATGGAGTACATTGAGAAAGTTCAAAGAAGAGCAGCCTGTTTTGTATTATCACGAAATAGGTGAGACAGTGTCACTGACATGATACAAGATTTGAGGTGGACATCATTAAAAGAAAAGCATTTTTTTATTGTGGCGGAATATTCTCACAAAATTTCAATCGCCACATTTTTTTCCCGAATGCAAAAATATTTTGTTGATGCTGACCTACTACGGGAGAAAGGATTATCATAATAAAATAAGGGAAATCAGAGCTCGTACAGCAAGATATTCGTTTTTTTCTGCGCACTATTCAAGATTGGAGTAATAGAGAATTATTGTGAAGGTGGTTCGATGAACCCTCTGTGAGGCATCACTTAAGTGTGATTTGCGGAGTAGCCTGTAGTTGTAGATGTACATGGATTGGGGGGGGGGGGGGGGGAGTCCTGATCACCTCAATAGTTGGATAGACAGAATATTGTTGTAAGGATGTTTTTTGCTATTGCAGAGCCTGAGCAGTGTCTGGTGTGATTGGAAAAATCCTGAATCATCAGCAAAGAGCGCAGTGTATTGCATCTGTGTAAGATAAATGTACCCCACACATTTTCTACAGACAACATGTATGTTTACCATCTTTTACCTACTGTGTTGTTGACAATCGGTTTTCAAGACAGTGACAGAGTAGAGTTTTCAATTTATTCTCCAGGAACTGGTGTCTAGAAGAACACAGCTAGAGAATACTGTGACAAGGCATGCATGCATTTTGTATTAATCAGTATCCTAAAGTTTTGATTTATTATATCCAGTACTAAGATTAATTTCCTTAAATTGTTTACCAACTTGTGTTTGGGAGTTCAGTCATTTTGTGCCCTGTAAATGAGCACTGTCCCTTTACCTTTCTATGAAGCAAGGATTAGTAGCATATGTGTCGGAAACAGGTACCAGCCAGCAGTGCCACTGCTGTTGCTATGCAGGCTGAAAGCAGTCAATAGGGTAAGATGATTTTAGATAGCAGTATGGGTGAAACAATCATACTAATGGAAGTGAGTCGTGTAGAAATGATATCCAGTGGGTACACCCTTACACATTAGACATGGAAGCACTAAGGAACAGAAACAAGATTTAGACTGCGGAGGGGATATCCATGAGAAATATGACACAGATATGAGGAAACAAATGTGCTGACTGTTCTTGTGGACACAGCAATGGTATGTAGTGTTATTCAAGCAGATGGTGTATTTATTTGCATTGAAATGACCGGTCACAGTAAGCAAGAGATAGAAAGACAGTCTCTAGGTAGGTGCCCTATCGTAGGTGGGTGTCCCATCACACTCCAGAGGAAAGGCAGGAAGCTGAGCAAGAACAATGGAAGTGTGGCTTGGCTATTGTGCAGTATGTGAGGGAAGATGAGCACAGGGTAGACTTTGGATTGATTTGTCTCACTCTCTAAGGTTTTCTGCACTGTCCCCCCCCTAAGGTTACTGCATTCTCTCTCTCTGTCATTCGCTTCTATTAATACACTTGTATCTAAAGCCAATGGCTACTAAGTTTTAATTATTATTTGTGTTGGTTCAACTAGTGTGATCTTGTGCCACAAGGCATTAGATGAAGTAATACTCTCACCCGAAAATTTAGACAGCGGCCGTGTTAGGCAACATTCTAACAATAATTCTATGAACATATTCAACACAACCAACAGTGGTCAGTTGGTCTTAGGGTCGAGGGGGTAGTTTGTGTGATTCTCTACATCACACTGGCAGATTTTCCACCAGTAGCGCATGGCACTTTCAGAATTTATAGCTTGTTTGCCACTATGGTGGGCTTGGATGCTATTGTGGCAATCGGCAATGATAAGAGACTTGGAATGCTTTTGGTGTCGTTGATTTCCATGGGGTTTTGGATACTGCATGTCATCTTTGGATACAAAATCTGGGAGTGTGGCATATTACTGATGTTCCACATCCTTTCTCTGTGCATCTTGCAATTCTGCTACCGCCACCTCACCGAATTGCTGTACACGAACTGTCCTATGTAATGTGTATGCATTTTAATGCTATTTTTCCAGTTTATAAAGGATGACATAAACACAATCACTTAACTTCAACACCCAGTGCATGGAATGACTGCTGGGGTCTTTAAAGTTCAATGGCCTCAGAAAGGCAGCATGGTCCATTACCACTATGAAGTTTCTACACTGCGAATAAAATTGAAAATAATTAACTCCAAACTCAATAACTCCTCCTCTGTTGTGCTATAATTTATTTCCTTCTTGTTAAGTTGGGGAGAGACATAACCAATTTGTTTCTCTTGGGCATCCTGCTCATGGCTGAGAATGCGCCCCTCAGCAGAATCTGAAGCATCACAGGATAATGTAAAAGGTTTCTCAAAGTTGGGATGTATCAGCAGGGGAAAAGTCAGTAGCATGTCTTTCACTTGTTGCAGTGCAACTTTTGCATTCCATTCGAAAGTTGCTCCTTTTTTCAACAGCTTTGGTAATGACTTAGTTATTGTAGCATGGTCTTGACAAAGTGACAGTAATAATTTGCAATGCTCAAAAGACTGTAATTCCTTCACACTATGGGGGCAGTAAAATTGTGTACTGCTTCTATGAGCTGCTGGTCAGGTTTTATATCAGCCAAGCTAATAGTATGGCCCAGGTATTGAACCTGCAGTTCCACAAAATAATTTTTTCAATTTTAGGCTCAAATGTGTGCCTTGTGGTGATGACAACACACTTATTAGCCATACAGTATGTTCCTCAATTGTTTAAGAAAACAACGATATCACCTAGAGCGACCAAAAATGTAGTTGGTTTTAAACCCTTTAGAAATAAGTTTGCAAATTGCTGAAACATGGTGGGTACATTTGGAAAGCCAAAAGTCATCCTTAAAAACTCATGTAGCCCAGAAGATACTGCAGAGGCATTTTTCAGCCTCTCTTGGGGTTCATTACCTTGTGATGACACCCTGATTTCACATCTAGAGTGGTAAAGAATTTGCAGTTCCCCAGTCTATCCAAAGTTTCATTGATGTGAGGCAATGGATAGGTAACTGGCATTGTGACTTTGTTTACGGCCCTCATATCCTCACACAAATGATAAGTCTTCACATTGTTATTACATGTAAATGTAGATGTTTCCTCAATCAACTCAAAACGATTCTGCATCAGTTGAATTATTTGAGATCCTAAACTGTAATGTGACAATAGGGTGGCTTTACTGTCCACTTTTCATTGAGAGGCAAAAACACTGAACCCACTTGAAAGGCTGTGTCTCCAGGATTCGTACTTTTTTTTTCCTTGCATCATGTCAGAAACAATCACACTTGCCATGGGTTGAGGTGGGATGCTGCACCTGTCCCCCTGGCTTTTTTCCTGTTTCGGTCTTACTATTCTTCTGTAACTTTGAAAGCTGCTTCAACTGCTTTTGACCCATTCCATATCCCAGGGCAGTTTATGCCCATGTATCCCAGTTCTCGACAGTTAGGGCAGCAGTGAGTCCAACAGTGTCGGTGGTATGACTTGCTTGCCTGTATCATCTGCAGTGCTTTGTTAGTGAAGCCAGCTTGGCTTCATTAAAAATTTGAGAGTGAATACCATGAATAAAGAGAGCTACTGCTCACACTTCAGCCACTTCAAATAGTATTTTGCCACAGGTTACATCACTGTCTGAGAGGTATGTCTGACAGGAAATAGTTCTGATTTGATCAGCAGATGTTTCAAAATCCTCCCCTAGTCTCTGTCTGAGGGTGGATGGTTCATTGCAGTAATTACGGACTTTCCCCTTATCCTACTCCCGCTCAGGTAAACCCTTTGCCAAGGTTTCAAATGTCTCTGCATTTGTCAGTGTATCAGCTGGTTTGTCATAAGTGCGCGCATCCCTTGACAACTTTGACTGTGCCGTATTTAACAAAAAACAATCTGGTCGCACACAAATGTGACCCACATCTTGCACATTTTCCAAGAATGTAGTCCTATTTTCATTAGATCTCCCTGAGATAGAAGAGAGAGAGATAACTGCTGGGAAACTGCTCAGAGTAACAGGTGGTGAGGCAGTCGCACTGGCTTCAGCCCCCTTAGTGCCCTCAAACTGCCTCTCCACTGAAGCTGACTTTGGTACAACTGCCTGCAACTGCCTTCATCCAAATCTTTCTTCCAACTCAAAACTTCTGTGTAAGAGGTTGTGTACCTGTTTCTGTAGAGTCCTTGTGTGGTTATTGCTCCTGCCTTCGGCAGCACATTCATGCTGGAATTGTGTCAAAGGCATGGTTACAAAGAGAGGGGCATACCTCTTTATAGTTTATACAATCGAAGCAAAATGAGTAATAACACCTAAAAGGGAGACAATTCCTACGTCTTCACTGCAGCCACACCAGCATAGTCATTTGCCGACATATGGGCGAGAAGAAGCAGAAAAGGCAATGTCATCCGACACTGCACAGTATTTGTGCTATGGAGACAGCAGCGAGTTGCATGTCATTGCAAAATGAGGCAGAACGTGTGACCCTCAAAGAGAAGACAGGCGAAGGTGCCCCCTGCGTTTGTACTTGGACCCTCACTGAGATGACTCTGGCAGCAGCAGCCCAGCATTGAGCAGTGAGATGACAGCAACAGGAGGCAAGCTGGAGAGACTACTGAGCAGCAGTGGCTGGCATGAGTGTGTTGATGTGCAACACACGCATCTGTGCGTGATGCCTATCATCAATGGAAAGTGCCAGATGGTATGGACGAAGTCCATGCCCCTCAGTACTGGGTTAAGAGAGCTGGATACAGCTCTCGCCCATTGACAACACTCTCATAGTGACACTAATTCCAAAAGGGCAATGATTACTGGATCCAACAACGAATTTCATCGTGACTCTGACAACAGATGTGCTGGGCGGGAACGGTTAGGCTTGGGAGCAGACATTCAGTTATGGGTTTTTCAAGTAAAAAAGGAAAATCTGTCAAACAAATTTTCCAGTTTTTTTTATGTTAAGGGATACATAAGCACACCTAGGGAAGATGCCAAACATGTGGTAGCCCATTATGGAATAATTAATGTGAGGGTAGGAAAGGATGTACAATTTTGGTAAACATTTTTGGATACAGTGATCAATAGATTATTATATATATTTTAACTAAAGTTCCGTCTTGATCACAACACTTATGTCTCAATAACATAGGTATGTTATTGAGACGTAAGTGTTGTGATCAAGACTGAACTTTAGTTAAAATATTGGAAAGGATGTGTTGTCGGGTTGAGAGCCAGCAGCAGAGAGAGTGAACTCATATTGACCTGCCACAGTACTACCTGTTTTAGAGTTCTCACACAATTCCTTCCCCACCAGGATTGTGGGTGATGCTCCAAGGCATCTGTCGGTCAGCAATCCTTACCATTGGAACTATGCTTAGCCATCATCACATGCTGGAGTAGTGCACAGGCTGTGAGATCTGTCTCTTAATAAGCAACAAATTAAACCAAAGAAACCAATACAGAATTTTAAAAAAATCAGTAAATTTTCTTGATTGCTTCCAAAACATGTTTGATCTTTTCCCCAATGGCAGTAGCATCTTCCTGCAGCATAACTGTCTGTGTCACGAGGCCAGAATAGTGCCACAGTGGTTTCAGGATCTTGATAATGAACTCAAATTGACGTGTTGGCTACCAAATTTAGCTTGATCTGAACCCTATGGAACACATCTGGGTTGCTGTCTTGCACCATATTCATGCCCATGAATGGCCCGCTCATAATGTATGGAAATTGTGCAACCTGTGCATAGACATGTGGTGCCACATACCTCCAGAAACCTACCAAGGACTTTTTGAAGTCATGTCACACAGGATCACTGCTGTATTGTGTTCCAAAGTTGTACCAACACAGTATTAACTCAATGGTCATGTAAAGTTTTGGCTTGTTGTTGTAAGACTGTAGTTCCACTTAGTATAATGAACAGCAACTCTTCTTAGATATGGATTAAATACAAAATAATGTCCTTAAATGAGAGAGAGAGAGAGAGAGAGAGAGAGAGAGAGAGAGAGAGAGAGAGAGAGAGAGAGAGAGTGGGGGGGGGGGGGGCACAAGCAGCACAATGTTACCAGATTACAGCACCTGTGGTAAACTTCTGAAGCCAGTAACATCCCTTAAAAAACCAGGTGTAAGACAGTGAGGAATGAAATGGGGAAAATGTGATAGATCATTTTTTGGGAATGTGACTTTAAACTTCTGTAAAAACGAATCTGATAAGAAAATTACATATAAAGTTACAGATAAATACTCTAGAATAGCTCGTACTAGTGTATGGCATGACTATCAATTGTACTTGAACAGTGATGATGATGATGATAGAATTTGGAGAGACAGTTCTCAAATTTTAATAGGTCAGTGTTTGTTTAAATCATACAAAAATATGATAAAGATGTTCATATGTGAACTATAGGGGAAAAAACCATTATATTCTGTTGAAACTATGAGAGACAAATTATTGGAACAAGTATTCGAGATGGATTGTGCAATAGTTGTACTGCTTCCATCATATAATCACCCGTAGGGTTTCTCAGACTAAAGGAACAGAGATTAAGGCATGTGGAGACAAAAGCAGTGCAAATTCCCCGACACTGCGTATAAATTAAAGGATAATGAATTTCATTTACAGCTGCAGTTTAGTTCATACAATTACAAATATCTTTATCATCAAGCTTTAGTTGTTATCTTGCATTTTTCCATTGTTTTTGTAAAGATACTGTCAGTTATTTTGTCACTGTCTATCATAACTGCTTTTTAAGTCCATTGCTGATCAGAGTGCTATATAGTTGTTTGATAGGTTTACTAAATATTTAGTTTAAGTGTGTTTTTGTTTTTAGATTGCAGGTAATATTATCAAGGTGTTCACCCAATTTGTCTCTCAAGGGAAAGTAACAATTAGAATGAAGGAACCACCTCATGAACTGAGATTACAGAATGAACCTGTGCAGTTGATGAGTTTCTTGAAATTTCTAAAGAATTGTTCTGGACCAGCAGTATCAACATTGCCAGCTGTTCCAGACAACCCAAAATTTACAAAAGGACCTCCAACAACAGTGGTCATAAATTCTATGAAGGATTATGGAAAGCTTGACAAATTGTCCCTTAATACTGAGAGGTTGCAGGTCAGTAATCATAAATATAATATCTTTTAATGTTCTTTTAAATATGTAGTTAAATATCTGCAGGGTTATTCCAGAGTTTTAAAAGACAGCTGCTTGAAAAACTAAAAGACATACAGAATAAATGCCCTACCCACTGACATGTGTATCGTAAGTTTTTAACTCTCATTACAGCAGCTCAATGTGGGCACCGTTTGTGATGTGTGAAATGTCAATGCGATAGTCAAACTCTTGCCATACATGCCCTGACAACTCATGGTCAGTATCAGCAAATGCAGTAATTGGTCTTCCTTGCAACTGTTCAAAATGAAGTGGTATTGGAGGCAGGAATACATGATCTTTGACATAACCCCATAAGCAGAAGTCACATGGAGTTAAGTCTGGTGATTGTGAGTTGCCACTGAAGAAGGGGAAAGTCATGATGACAAGCATGTCCAATATAACACTGGGACACTTAGGTGTTGAGTTGATCACAAGCATCTAAAAGAAAATGTGGTGGAGCATCATCTTGTTGCAAAATGAAGTCCACTGTCTTGCTGTAATTGTGGCATAATCCATTTTTACAGCATGTCCAGGTGTACAAAACTAGTCAATTTTCTCTGTGAATAAAAATGGCCCATAAACTTTTGAAGTGCACAGAGAACAAAAGACATTAATTTTATGTGAATAATGAGTATGTTCTGCAGTCTCAAGTGAATATTCTGTGGCCGAGACAAGCGTGTTATGGCTATTCATCTTTCCACGCACATGAAACTTACTTCCTCACAGAAATCCAATTTCTGTGAAAAAATTGTCTTTCTCCAGTAGCCGCTGGAAGTCATTGCAAAAAGCATTGCAGATCAAAGCTCACTGTCCCGGATAGTGAATGTTTGTTACAACTACAGCCAGTATGGTTTTATTTATGGACATTTACATAGACTGTGTCAGATTGTTCGCTGCAATATCTGCAGTTCTCTGCTTGCATGTCTCAGTTCCTTTGGGCTCCTGACAAATGATTCCCATACATGTTCTACTTCCTCTGTTGACAGTTCCATCTGCCCCACATCACATAATGATGGAATTTGTTGTACCAACATTGGATTGTTTTGTCTGTTAGAGCTTTTACCTCATATTTGGGATGAAATCATTGCAGAAACATCACAATCAACTCATAATTAGCAAATTTAAGGACAAACAATGCACACATCACTCTATTGTATGCCATTTTCTGACATGCGTGTCCTAAGTAGTGTGCTATGCAACGGCACCTGTTACAATTCCAAACTTAAAAAGATACTCTGCCCACCGAAAGATACTCTGCCCACCGATATGTCATTTTACTATATGCCTTTTAATTTTCCTGCAGTTGTCTTCTAAAACCCTGGAGGCACTTGTGAATAATTATGTATGTCATGTCATTGCTTTCTTGTCTCTTCATAAATCATATAGTAATTTTCCGTTTTTTTTGTTCTGTGTGCACAAATTCTCGCAATGGTATCAATGTCTTGCAAAGATAAATTTAATGTGTGGTGTGACAGTGGAATGTCATGTGTTATGGAGAGCAGGGGTCTGGACTCAACTGCCTGAATTTTGAGGATTGCACAAACCTCTATATTACATTAAATAAATAAATAAAAAGCCTTCCAGGGGACACCACATTATAGTAGACACCTTCAGTGCCAGGAGGGAGGGTTCGTGTACTTCATTGAAGTCAAGAGTTGTGCCGGCAGTTGTTCTGTCCCACAACATAGGGCAGGGAGGGCTCTAGAGGTGTAGTGAAGCCAGCTTCCCTAGAGGAGTAAACCTAATACAAATCCTGGTCCTCCAGGTTGGGCATTTGGCATGGGGCTAATAACCCCCATACTTGGGGGGGGGGGGGGGAGGGGAGGGGGGGGTTACAAAAATTCAGCAAAGCCATCGAAACTGGGTGGAAACATGTATCATGACCCCGGCAAAGGAAACGGATAAAGGATCTGACATTAGCATCATGGAATGTGAGGACAACGCTTCAGCCCGGAAAAATGAAAGAAATACCCAATTAAATTTAAAAATTTAAATATGATGTCATAAGGCTACAGGAAATAAGATGGCATGGGAATGGGCAGATGGATAAACCTGAGTACTCATTGGTATACAGTTGACCAGAAGAAAGAACAGGCCAACTTGGAACAGGGTTTATAATAACTAGGAAAGTTAGGAAAAGTCTATTAGGCTTTGAACCCATAAATGAAAGGCTGTGCAGACTGAGACTAAGTGGGAAATTTAAGAATATACCAGTAGTGATTGGACATGCACCAACAGAGGAAAAAGAGGATATAATTAAAGAACAGTTCTATGAAGACTTGGAAAAAGTACGCTGCGCAGTACCTAAATATGACCTGATGCTAGAAATAAGAGATTTTGATGCAAAAATAGGGAGGAATGAACATCCATATGGAGTTTTTAGAAAATATTCACTACATGAAGAAAACAATGAGAATGGAGACTTACTATGCCAATTCGCAGCAAGGAATAATATGGTTATTAAAAGTATGTGCTTCCCACACAAGAGGATCAATCTGAGTACTTGGAAGTCTGCAGTCAATGGAGTAGACAGTCCGATTGACCCTATTTTATGGATGTACAGAACTGCAGAGGACCAAACTGTGACTCAGACAACTTTGTGATAAAATCAGTCTTGAGAGAGAAACTGTCACTAACAAATGGCAACAGAATAGGAAAGATGATGAAATAGACTACTGAAAAATTGAAAATACCTGATGAAGTAAAAAAAAAAAAAAAACCAAGTAACACTAAGCAGAAAGTTGAGCTATGAAGAGACCACAGTACGAGTATACGAAAGGTGGAGCATGATTGAAAAGGCCATTAAAGAAGCTGCTGAAGAAATAATGGGCATTAGAAGGAACAGAAGAACCCAGGAATAGTTTGACGAAGATTGTTTGTCAGCAATAGAGGAAAAGAACAGGGCAAGAAAAAAGAGAAACCAAAAATAATGTGCAACAATATAGAGAATTAAGGAGAAGAGCTAACAGACTTGAAAGGGAACGAAAAGAGAATGGTCTAAGAAGAAATTTCAAGAACTGGGAGAGTTAAAGGAACAGAGTGAAATAAGAAAGCTATTATCATGCAGTAGGCAAAATAAAGAATAGTTTCCAGCCAAAAATAATGGCATGTTGAGTAAAGATGGGAAAATGATAAGGGAGGAAGGACAGGCAGTGGAAAGATGGGCAGAGTATTTCGAAGATACACTAAGCATCAGCTTAGAAGATGAAGAGACAGCTACACAGGAGGAAAGAGTGGAGCTGGAAGTAGGCAAAGATGCCAATGAGGCAAGAAAGCCAACACTACAAAAGGTCTCCCAGGCTGTGCACAAGTCAAAAAAACAATCGAGCCCCTGAGGAAGACAACATAATCCCTGAAGTAATAAAAACTGGTGGTGAGGCTGTAATAAGGGAACTGCACACCTTAATATCAGATATATGGGAAACAGAAACTATGCCACATAATTGGAAAACTGGAATAAAAATCCCCATTTATAATAAAGGGGAGAAAACAGCATGCGAAAGCTATAGGGGTATAACACTCCAAAGGATGATGGTTCAATCCTGCATCCGGCCATCCTGATGTAGATCTTCCGTGATTTCCCTAAATCGCTCCAGGTAAATGCCGTGATGGTTCCTTTGAAAGGGCACGGCCGACTTCCTTCCCCATCCTTCCCTAATCGTATGAGACTGATAACCTCGCTGTTTGGTCTCTTCCCCCAAACAACCAACCAATCAGCACTCCAAGGCCCAGCTTATAAGGTCTTCACAAGTATATTAAACGAAAGGATACAGAAGTGCGCAGAAGACATCCTACGGTAATATCCGTGTGGCTTTCTACCAGGCAGAGGAATAACTGATTAAATATTTATGATGAGGCAAATCATGGGAAAGGTCTATGAATATGATATAAATCTACAGTTCCTGTTCATCAACTTCAAACAAGCCTTTGACAGCATAAATGGGCAAGGACTGTACAGAGTACTGGAAGAAGTTGGTATATGTGCTAAACTAAAAAGACTAATCAGAATGACAATGACAGAGACAAGAGCAAAAGTAAAGGTCCTTAGCAGAATAAGTTAAGTGTTGACTTTAATAGAGACATGAAACAAGGTGATAGTCTCTCCACTGTCGTATTCAATATAGCCCTGCATAGTATAGTCAATAAAATCAACAAAATAGGCACCATATTTATGAAAACTAGCCAGATATGTGCATACGCTGATGACAATGCTATAGTAGGAAGAAATATCAATACACTCCAAGAAATGTACCAGGAAATGGAAACAGAAGCCTTAAAAATTTTCCTCATAGTTGATGAAAACAAAACAAAATGTATGGTAATGTCACAATCTGAGGCCAGAAGAACCCCTAAAGACCTAAACATCAATGGGAAATGCTTCAAAGGAGTGTCCTCTTTTAACTACTTGGGAGACCTAATAACAAATGATAAGTGTCGGGTAGGCTGTAAGGGAAAGAATACAAGCAGGAAACAGAACTTACTTTGCAACTATACAACTTTTCAGAAATAGACTTGTTACAAGAAAAACAAAACTGCTTATATATAACTCCCTAGTCTGCGCAGTTATAACATACAGGTCAGATGTATGGACGTTGACAGAATGTGATAAAAATGCGGAATCTTCAAGCGGAAAATACTGTGCAAGATCTATGGTGAAACAAGGGAGGAAGAAGGGCTTGAGAATAAGCTACAACACCGAATTACAAGTGTTAATTCATGGTAGGGGCACAGTAAAATATGTGAAATCACAGTGAATATGATGGCTAGAACTCGTGGAGAGAATGGCAGAGGATAGAATTTCAAAGAAAATGATGAAAGGTGTGATCCATTGAGATAGGCGAAAAGGGAGACCTAGAAAAAATGCATTGATGGCATAATAGTGGATCTCACCAGTATGTAAGTCTGGGGGTGGAGAAGAGCAGAAAATAACCGAGAAATGTGGAGGAAGATCGTTGCAGAAGCCAAGGCTCACCAAGGCCTGTAGTGCTACTGAAGAAGAAGAAGAAGGCCATAGGTGTGCTGCATTCTGATGGGATGGACAGCTGTGGAGACAAAACAGTCGTTAACAGGTAACCTCTGAGAAAACTGCTGCACCTCAGTTGTATAAAGTTTACCTGGGTAAGCGGAGCTCTGTGTAGTTGGGCTGTGTAGATCCCTAGCTTTTTGTAAGAACACCATGGAGCCTTAAAATTACAAAATCTCGACATTATTGGTGAGCCATGCCATTACAGATTACCAAAACCCACACAACTAGGGGGCCCCGATAGAACAGTCCTCCTCAAATTTCTGTAGGAAGTCAAACTTTGATAATTGTAATAGGGCACAAGTGTTAAAATGCAATTGTTGTGATAAAGAAAGAAGAGGATTCTTTCAAGAAGTTAACCTCCCTTCTACATCAACAGAAATTTGATGATTATTGCCGGAATTGGAAATTATGTCAAATTATTTTCCAGCAGACTGCTTTTTGTTGAAACTGCTAAATTTCACCAAGTGATCACCCGTATGTGTGCTTAAGAGTTTTGGAAAAAATTTGGTGATTATGCCATAGCAATAGAGAAATACAATACTCTCTCAATTTAAACAGCTTAGACTATTCAAGGTGGTGTCTGCTGGACCTTGTGGGCTCAAGTACCTGAATAATGGTACTGGTTTTTCTAAAATGGATATCCAGCATTGGACCTATCACTGGTTCCCACTATTTATCTTTCAAACTAGGTGACAGGTATGCTATCAGATTATAACTTTCAGTCGTATCAATTAATAGAGTATAGGATTGCATTGCGCAGCTTTCATTTTTGATGTACCGCCTCTTTAGCAGTTAAATTCTTACTCTAAATCGATGATGAATGTTGGGTCTTCCAGATAACCCTAGTGTTGTTCATCGTACGACCAGAGATATATGATCACCTGAAGATGTGGTCGTTATGCCACAAAATCAATCATTTGTCCAATAAAAGTGATTTTTATACATCTCAAGTGGTTTTGTATTTTCAAAGATCCAGTGAAGATGTCATAAATATGGAGACTGCTGAACTGCAAAAAGGATGGAAGTGGAAAGAATAGCAGAAGTTAGAATCATGGTGAGATTTAGGAAAGGTTTAGGTACAGGAGAAGCAATACTCTCTCTACAAGTTCTAGTACAAAACTGCTATGATCAGGGTAAAAATGTAGGCCTTTGTTTTATTGACTATGGAAAAGCATTCGATGGAGTACAGCATCATAAACTCTTGGAAATTCTCAAAAGAATTGTTATAGGTGAGAAAGATATCCGCTGTATAGAGAATTTAAATTGGAATCAGACAGTGCAGGTTAAATTTGATGATGAGGTCACAGATTTGGTCAATATATGTAGAGGAGTCTGACAAGGATGCATACTGTTACCCCTGTTATTTAAGTTATGCTCTGATAGTATTTTTCAGGAGGCACTTTATGATGTCGAAACAGACATAAAGGTTAACGGAGTGTATATCAACAACATTCACTATGCTGATGACACGGTATTGATAGCTGATAATTTAGATGACCTTCAACAACTTGTCAACATAGTAGGATATTAAAGCAGTACTCTAGGTCTGAATATTAACATGAAAAAGACTAATTTTATGATTGTCACACTAAAGTCTGACTCATTTAAAGGTGCAAATCTACAATTTCAATGGTCTGTAATACAGTGTCAACAACTTTAAATACCTCGGAACCTGGCTTTGTGAGGACTGGCAAACAGACTTGGAAATAAAATGTTGCATAGAGAACGCTCGAAACACCTTCATAAAATTTAAGAATATTCTTACAAGTACAGACCTAGACCTAAACCTTAGAGTACGATTTGTAAAATGCTACATCTGGTCTGTGCTTCTGTATGGCTCTGAAGGATGGACACCAAATATGACAACAACGAAGAAGTTTGAGGCCTTTGAAATGTGGATTTATCGCAGAATGCTTAAAATACTGTGGACTGCAAGAATAACCAACACCAAAGTACTGGAACGAATGAACAAGCAGCAAGAAATGTTGACAGTGCTTAAAAGAAGAAAAACTGCATACTTAGGACATATAGTATGGAACACCAAATATATGCTTCTGCAGTTAATAATAGAAGGGAAGATTGAAGGAAAAAGAAGACAAGGATGAAGAAGAACATCCTGATTGGACAATAAAAGCAATGGACAGGACTACGAAGTGTAGACCAGCTATTACATTTGCGGTTCACAGAAGAAAGATGCAGCATGTGGTCGCCAACGTCGATTAATGGATAAGCAGAAGAAGAAGAAGAAGAAGAAGAAGAAGAAGTGATGACACAATAGGAGCTTTACAAAACTGACACTTTCATCCTAACATTAAAGTGGGCAACCTTCTAGAGTACATAGAGACCAGATTTATTTGACTAAAAGGAAGATTTTATCTGTTCCACATGATGCGATGCTGTAAATAGCAAAGATTCACTCACATCACAGTCGGATGTAATGGCAAGGCAAAGTATGGCAAATGGAGTAAAGACACTCATGGAGCAGAGGAATCATGTTCAACATAGGATTTATTTGTAAACAGCTGAGGTAATTGTGAGTCTCAAGCTTTCCCGGTGGATATGTTGTAAATATTCTTCACGGGTTTGCCACTGGATGATGTGCAAATTCCACAATATTTTCTGGGAACAACTGTCTGACAACTTCAGGTGGTTGAACCTTGCTGTTGGCTAAGTAAAACTGACCTTATCCGCTGTCATTGCTCCTGAGGTAATTACCCTGCATTGAGCAGGAATTAACCAGCATTACTAAAAGAAAAGAGAATTCAAGAAAGTGAAGTGACCAAAAAAGGAATATAAGGCTCTGCAACCTTTTTTCCCCTTTCAACTTCCTTTTCCTCCTCTGTCGGCTTACTTTTCCTTCTTTGTCAGCTCGCATTTTTTCTCAACTTCATTTGCTGTCGCTCTGAGAAAAGATATGCCACTTAAAGGCAACAGACATTGTCACAAACACACATACATGTAAGTGTACATGTAATAATGCCCATGTTGGGTTGCTAAGCATACAGCTACTTTCAAACCAACACGAGAAGAGGTCACTGAAAAACTGTAGAGAGAACATTCAGCCACAAAACTAGAGTTCACGAAGCAGTTCAACCTTATCCGAACAGCAAGTATCACAACAACTAAAATCGAAATCCATGTCTAAAAACAGCCAAAATTTAAAGAACCTGTGCACAGAACCATCAGATAAGAGGTGGTTGGTATTAATGACCGTGCGGAGCTGAAAACACATACTGGTGAAATGGGAGGTAATCTTGCTTCTTCTCTCACTGTCCAACATGCTTCACCAAAAAAGACAGGGCAAAAGAATAACTCCTTCAGGTTAGTGTATCCTATACTACAATGTATTGTGAACAGCCCCAGAATTGCCTCTTGCAACCATGTACGCTCAGATAGCTGCACACAGTTGGGGTGCTATTCCCAATACCTGAAAAGTATTTGTGCCTTTGGAATGTTCTGGGGCAACTGTAAGATGCTGCAGCCATGGCTTACCAATAGCTCCACCTGGGCAGTGCGTAACTCGTGTTTGGAACATATTCATTCCTTCAGTAACACTAACAAGGATAACTGTAGGGTGCAGAGTCACTCCATTGTGCTATGCCAAAGGTGTGACACATTTCAGTTAAGTGTTTTATGTGTCCTCATTTATTGAAGGATGCACGAATGCACTATTTCAAATATTAAAGCAAAGTACAAACCACATAAAATACTTCAAAAACAATTTCTACAGTAATGTGAACTATTTTGCTGGTTTCAGAGTACTTTACGGCCTACAATGGAACCCATAAAACAACTAACAGGTGCCTGGAACCTGTTTCGTGGTTGTAACTAGAAAGTTGTAACCCGCTACTTACGATTAATAGTTTAGACCATCCTTAGTTCACACAGTATTCAGGATAACTGTGTGCTCCCTTTATCTCCCACCTCATGAGCATGTTGATTACGGTGCCTGTGAGAACCTCATTCATGAACTCAGACCCAGCTCTTTCCTTTTCTTGGAGATTTAATGGTGCATCATAACCAGTGGGTCTCCTACATACACTTGTCTCGGGGATCAAGTAGCGGAGAGGTTGTTCTTGTTGAATGATGTCTGACCCCGTGGTTCAAGGAAAGCAAAACACCTCAGCACTACAAACAGATTTTGAAAGATGTGGAGTGGGATGTGTGAGCGTTGGAAGATAGGTAGCGAAATATTCTCAGTGACAGAATATACACTCCTGGAAATGGAAAAAAGAACACATTGACACCGGTGTGTCAGACCCACCATACTTGCTCCGGACACTGCGAGAGGGCTGTACAAGCAATGATCACGCGCACGGCACAGCGGACACACCAGGAACCGCGGTGTTGGCCGTCGAATGGCGCTAGCTGCGCAGCATTTGTGCACCGCCGCCGTCAGTGTCAGCCAGTTTGCCGTGGCATACGGAGCTCCATCGCAGTCTTTAACACTGGTAGCATGCCGCGACAGCGTGGACGTGAACCGTATGTGCAGTTGACGGACTTTGAGCGAGGGCGTATAGTGGGCATGTGGGAGGCCGGGTGGACGTATCGCCGAATTGCTCAACACGTGGGGCGTGAGGTCTCCACAGTACATCGATGTTGTCGCCAGTGGTCGGCAGAAGGTGCACGTGCCCGTCGACCTGGGACCGGACCGCAGCGACGCACGGATGCACGCCAAGACCGTAGGATCCTACGCAGTGCCGTAGGGGACCGCACCGCCACTTCCCAGCAAATTAGGGACACTGTTGCTCCTGGGGTATCGGCGAGGACCATTCGCAACCGTCTCCATGAAGCTGGGCTACAGTCCCGCACACCGTTAGGCCGTCTTCCGCTCACGCCCCAACATCGTGCAGCCCACCTCCAGTGGTGTCGCGACAGGCGTGAATGGAGGGACGAATGGAGACGTGTCGTCTTTAGCGATGAGAGTCGCTTCTGCCTTGGTGCCAATGATGGTCGTATGCGTGTTTGGCGCCGTGCAGGTGAGCGCCACAATCAGGACTGCATACGACCGAGGCACACAGGGCCAACACTCGGCATCATGGTGTGGGGAGCGATCTCCTACACTGGCCGTACACCACTGGTGATCGTCGAGGGGACACTGAATAGTGCACGGTACATCCAAACCGTCATCGAACCCATCGTTCTACCATTCCTAGACCGGCAAGGGAACTTGCTGTTCCAACAGGACAATGCACATCCGCATGTATCCCGTGCCACCCAACGTGCTCTAGAAGGTGTAAGTCAACTACCCTGGCCAGCAAGATCTCCGGATCTGTCCCCCATTGAGCATGTTTGGGACTGGATGAAGCGTCGTCTCACGCGGTCTGCACGTCCAGCACGAACGCTGGTCCAACTGAGGCGCCAGGTGGAAATGGCATGGCAAGCCGTTCCACAGGACTACATCCAGCATCTCTACGATCGTCTCCATGGGAGAATAGCAGCCTGCATTGCTGCGAAAGGTGGATATACACTGTACTAGTGCCGACATTAAGCATGCTCTGTTGCCTGTGTCTATGTGCCTGTGGTTCTGTCAGTGTGATCATGTGATGCATCTGACCCCAGGAATGTGTCAATAAAGTTTCTCCTTCCTGGGACAATGAATTCACGGTGTTCTTATTTCAATTTCCAGGAGTGTAGAAGGGGGTCGCCGTGGGTATGGAGGTAGAGATTGACTTCCAGTCTAAGAGCTTGTTAAAAAATAATAGAGTAACAGGGAATGGGAGAGGTGGTGACTGACAGCCGGTCCTGGTGAACAGGGCTAGGGGCAGACAGCAAGTGGCATTCACCATGGCTGAAATCTGGCATAAAAGGAGCATCTGCTCTGTCTCAAAACTGGAAACCAAGAGAGCGAAGCAACTGCTCCCTACCCTGCAGTAACCACACAGGTGACTTCCCTCCCACATTCTCTATTGCTTAACTTCACAGTGTTGGTATGCTAACACATTCAGTAGAGGGCTGAAACTGTACCTTGTAAGCAGCTTTCACCAGGAATAACTGCTTCTATCCTGAAGTATGGGCTGTGGCTTCATGTTGATATGGCAACAAATCTTGCTTGGTTGAAAAAAGGTACAAGAAAAATTTCAGAATAAAATTTTGCAAAACGTGTGTTATATTTTGAGACTGCCTGGCCACCTTATACATCCTCATACATTCCATAAGAAATGGTGGCTTACAATTTTCACGAAAGGGTACAGGGCAATTACTCAAGCTGTGAGGTGCACAGCTAGGGCCTTACAGACTAAATGGAGGGCTGTGTTACAATTGTTTGGTTTTTTGTCAAAGGGAAAATTGTATATGGTTGTAGAGCCAAAATCTGTAAAATAATTGTCACAACAATTTTCATGCTAAGTGGAATAGTTCAAAAATGGAATAATCTTTACAGTATATGTGGATAGTTACAATGTAGTGATAAGATATTAATCTGGTGGGTGTTCACATTTAAAATAACCACTGATTTTAAATAACTGCAATCTAAATTCACTGATGCTTCTTTACTCTTAAATGGAATTTTCATAATATTTCCATTATTAAAAATGTCCATTAATAAAACTCCAGCTGCTAAATATTATGGTTCAGACTAAGGAAAAAATATGCAACTTCCTATAAAAGGACACAGTTATTTACAGTGCGCTAATTATTCTCTGATGTAAGACACACCAGTGTTTAAAGTCACACCATCATAAAAATTAAATATAAAGAAATAGGTTGAACACAAGTATAGCACAAGAGCTTCCTACACACCATTCAATTTCCACTTAAGCTATTCATCGATTTGGAAGATCGCCCACACATTTGATTACTTACCAAAATTCCAGAACCACAGAAACAAAAAAATAAACAGTTTGTACATCACAAAATGTTCAGTTAATCCATTCATTAGTTACAGTAAAAACATGAAGTAAAAGAGTATAAGAGGAAGCCCATCTGTGGCAAATTGTCAGCACCTCAGTCCTATATAACTTTTGCTGTCCTCTGGAGGGTAACAGCAGAGAATAGGTCTCTTCTCCACATTATCATATTCTCAGTACACATTTTATTTCCCATTAACCCCTTAATGTATTGATATTTTTTTTTTTTTTTTTTCAAATCATGTTCCAAAAAATAATTCTGTATTAAAAAAAAAAAATCCTATAATGAATGGCATTACATATAGACATGTGAAGATAGCTTTTAAAGCTCAGAATAATGAGTTATAAAATTTTGAAGCTCACCAATAATAAAATCCCAAGTATACTTATGCACTGAGCTTTGACTAAAATATCCTGAAACTTGAAGTCATTTTTTAATTTTTTTTCTGGAGCTATGAAATCTAACCATGTATTTCACAACAGTTGCATGTGAATATAAATCTTGTAGGAGCTGGCTGGAACACAGTGGATGTATTTATCTCGTACCACTGTGTAGCACTTACAGGAGAGAGGCTTAAAGCATACAGTATCTAGTGGCAACCATCTTAACTAAAACACAACGGCCAGGCTACGGAACACGTGACTATCAGTCCTGAAAGAGATGTAACCAAGGTTTTATTTTTCCGAAGGTCTATTCTAAAGTTGCCTGAGTGTACTCGGGATTCTAAATTTCTCTCAAAATAATGAAAATGAGATAATTCGGGGTTGTATGTTAAGGGGTTGACTTTTCCCCAATTATTCGATGCGTATCATCGTAATACTAACTTATTACATCATCATCTTTGTGTTTCATGACACATTATTAGAACATTTTGAGTTCCAGTTTTGTTTAACTTTCAATGATTCTCCATTAACCTTTTTATTGTTTTCACTACTGATGGCAGGCCTGTCTCATGCCTGTGAGTAATCAGAAAACTAGTTCACACCTACAGAGAAAAGACTGAATAATGAGATGCACTGGGGGGGGGGGGGGGGGCGGCAGGGGAGAACCTATGACAGAGAGGAGGAAACTTAATCCTTTCGTCTAACACTGGTGGGGCACACAGCTTCCTAGCAATTTTGGCAACACCATTAATAATCAAGTATAATGACTGTATGTGCACCAGAAGCCTAAAGTCACCTAATCCTGCTAGGAATGTAGGAGGCAAAACCAAGATTGGGAAACTTAATAGTTTGTCGTTTTCATTTCAGAACCTAGATGCCAGTACAGCATCTGTACCTTACTTGGAAACAAAAACTCAAGCCCTTGAGGCTCTTACGTCTGTTAACAGCAGGATATCTACAAGACAGAACACTCCTCTCATCAGTGACATGAAATGGGATGACAGTAGGAAAGATGAAAGAAATAGCATGGTTTGTAACATGAAAATGTAACAGAAGGAAATGTGACAAACGGCTCAGACACTATGTGGTTGCTAAGCCACACGATGCCAGCTGCAAGATCCTGGAGATCAGTTGAAAGCCTTACCCTATAATCATCTTAACAAATAACATCAAGAAATATACATCTACAGATTTTTCCTCATATTTCACACCTCAGAAGTCAACTTAAAAGTACCCTTTTCAAAACATTATGTTCTGGGTTTTCCATTGTTTGATCTCAGCTTAAAAGAAACACTTAAAAGCACACATCTGTAAATAATGCTGTTCATTGCAATGTCCTTTCTGCTGTTCCTCACATGACCTGTTGAATGTTCTGCTCACAAAATTATGACTTGGTAATGAATAAACCTCTTTCTAATGACAGTGTAACAGCGTACCCAGCCTGTACACTGGAAAAGCTGCGATTCTTCCTAACCGACCACACAGTCTTGAACAAGAACGAAAATTTTGCGGCCACCCTTTGGTGGATTAGATTCAAATTCTGATACTGATTTTTACAGACAGCAGTGTGGGATAGGTGAGTGCTCGAAGAGAGGCAGTGAAATTAGAGATAATTAAAGAGCACTTGGGGTGTATTCTCAGTGACAGAATACAGAAATGGATTGCCCTGGGATCAGAGGCAGAGTTTGACTGCCAGTCTGTGAGTTGATACCAACCTACGTTCTTTTGATACTAAAAAGATTTGCAATCATTTTGGAGTTTTGTACAGTTGTTTGAAATGCAGGTAAATGCCAGTGTTAATAAGCTTCCTATCTGTTATTGCTATAAGTGTGGTTCATGGGTTAAACTATTAGTAAACATCCATTTTAAACCAGTAGTAGTAGTAGTAGTAATGTCAGCAGCATTATAGTTCATGGAGAGCTGTTGTTGAGTTGTGCCTTCTCACTTCCTTTCGTAAAATATAAAATATTGTCTCGTGTCAAAGTTCTTTCACTCATGAGTCTCGTAACGTGAAATGTGGTTTGTGAAATGTTGTTTGTCAGAACAGTACATTTCCAAAAGGAAAATCTATGGGATTGCAAAACAGATTTTCAAAAATATTTGTCATCCAGGGGATTGTGACTTAAGTATTCATGGCTGAAATATAAAGCAATTGAATTATTTTTAATTGTTTAATTGTCAGCTGCATTTCACATCGCATTCCAGTTACTTTACTTTTAACTGTTTTCTTTTTTTCCATTTTAGATTTCCAATATTAAAATTTCAGAATTACCACGTTCTGTTGCACGACTGAAGAAATTAAATCTTCTAGAAGTCAGTGATACTAATTTATCAGCTGTTCCACCATTCATAAAGACTCTTCCGAATTTAATGGAATTGGTTCTTCCAAACAATAATTTGCGTACTAATGACCTGAATGTCATTATTGAAAGCGCCTCTCTAAAGACCAATCTCAGACTACTGGATCTGCGGCATAATAAGGTACAGTTTTAAGGAAACATCATAAATTTTAAGGAAATGTTGTAAATGTAGTATGACCCAGTGTGGGAATTATCATTTACTAATCTTTTGTTGCGTGTATATTCATGATTAATTGAACTGCAGAAGTAAAGGGCCTTTCATATATTACGCAATTTTTTAAAATGTAGTAATTAAGTAAAAAATACATAAAAATATTTTTTTTATTTTCCTCAACAAACTGTCCTGTTTAAATGTGGAAGATTATATCAGATATGTCCCGTCCACTGTCTTTGCAGGCAGCTACTCGATCTATGAAGTTCGCGATGACCCTTTCACAGACATCTCCATTGATGTTGTTGTTGACACATTCAGTGTCTTCTTTAAGTTGGAGAACTGTTTGTCATTTGTTCTCATAGACCTTGGACTTCACATAATCCCATAAAAACAAGTCACATAGAGTAGGGTCACAAGACCTATGAGGCCATTGCATGTCACCTCGAAGTGAGATCACAGACTGAGGGAATTCTTCATGGAGTTAGGGTTATTGTCTCAAGGGATGTGTGACATGTAACCCCATCCTATTGAAACCTCAAATTTCTTTATCAACCACAGTACTGTTGAAGTTGTAGGAGCATTATTACATCAGAGTATCCCATGAAGTTTGCAGTGTGCATAGCACTCGCCAGTTTTGTAATGTGTTTTCACAGCGATAACACACACCTCCTTTGTGCACTGCTCCATGGCAACTGAGATTCTGAAAGACACAAACAATAATTAATCAAGTAATCAGAATGACAGTCGATATTAAAAGTAATAAATACAGTACTGTAAACTGAAAAACAATATTTTAGCACTCGTTTTAAAAATTGGGTAATATATGAAAAGCCTTGTACTTATACTGAAAGAGATGAAATTATAATTTTAGATATTTGTGTAATGTTAGAAATACTGTCTGATAATTCTATTCATTATAGAGCAATTCTTTTCTAATAGAATTCTTCATTTGCAGTTTCATTCTAAATTGATAATGTTTATATGATTGCTGACTTACAGAAGTTGATGGAATTCAGTGAGATGCACCTTTGGATGCTTGTGATTAGTTTCAACTGATTTGGAATGTTAGTTGATGAATCTTATGTATTGTGATGATTAAGGTATCTGATAATGTGGTACATCAACTTCATTTTAATAATAGTTACACATTATTGGTGTTTCAAGTTTTACAATATACTTGCTGCCAATTCTGAAGTTTTCAAACTAATATAACAAACTATTATACAAGTTCCTAAAATTTTATATCGCAAAGTATTCATCATGACAATTGCCTTATTGAATTTCGTAACAGTTTCATCCCTCTTAGTGTTGTTAGAATATCATGAAAATTCTGCTCGAAATTTTAATTTTGTTGCAGAATACGTTGCGTGGATCCAAAATTTGGAATCTTTCAATTCTGCTTTCACTCGAGGGAAAGCTGAAAAGAACTGATTGTATCATACAGATGGGGATAGCACAGATTTTTGTTTATATTTTTTAAATTTTTGGCCACTGAATGACACGTGAGCTGAGAAATAGTCTGGTAAATAAGCCAGTAAAAGGTACTTCGTTCTGACTGCGGCAGACGCTGAAGCTTTGTCTCTGCTGTTATGTGATGACTAGGGAACGGATTTTTATGTAAACAATTTTATTTATTTATACATTTATTTATTTATTTGTTTGTTTTCCTTGATAAAAACTGCTGTTATGTGATGACTAGGGAACGGGTTTTTATGTAAATAATTTTATTTATTTATACATTTATTTATTTTCCTGGATAAAAACTGAAACTGAGACAGAAATTTCTGAAGCAGTGCACTTGTAGACCTGATTCTATTTCACATAAAGTACATATTTTTGTAATATTTTATGTAAATAAATGTTTTAAATAATTTTGCTAAAGCACATAATTTGTTACTTTTCTTTGTTATAAGTTTTAAATTTAACAGAAAATCTCTTTTATTGTTGTTTTACGAGAACACAGCTTGAATGAACTTAACTCGTAAATGTATAACATAGTGAGTGATTCCACTACACGTGCCGCCTCGTTATCTGAAAGAGGAATCCCTTATTTATGATGTGGATGGCTGACACAATGTACACAACAGTCTTCAGTCATTGCCCTTGTCCTGTTTATGGCAAAGTGTTTACACACTATGGTATCTTAAGTAATTGGTGATATAGTGCTGAAAATAAAGTGTTCACTCTTGTTTGCAGCAGTATGTTGCTGAATTTAGTGGCATCTTTACAAGTGATGGAAGAATTCTGTTCTGTCAAAAATATGAGAAATCAATAAATGATCTAAAGTCTTGCAGCATTTAGCAGGTAGTAAACGTAGAATGGCTGCTTCATGTACAGCTTGTAGATAATTTCTTTTAGGTGAAGCAGCTTCCTCTTAATACCCTGGTTTCAGGAAGTTCTGAATGTTATGCAGATTTGTGCAATACTTACCTTTTGTGTGATATTCCTTTATATAAACTGAGAAGTCCTACACTCAGAAATTTTCTTACAAAATACACAAATTTTGAAACACTAGAAGAATCAACATTAAGAAAACTGTATATGACTGCCTGCCTGTTACGAAGAAATGCTGAGAAAGATCAGAGCAGAATGGGGGGGGGGGGAGAATTGGGTAAACCTTGATGAATTACCAGACTGTAGCTGCAGAAAAGTAGGAAATGTTGTAGGTTTGCTAGAAAATAGTGAAATAGTTTTCCGGCGTTGTTCTATTAGCACGCAAAGAAAGATAAGCATCAAATCGTGTAAGAATGACTTGCTTATTCAATGAATCTCTGGAGTTGTTATAGCCAAATGGGGTGAAATATGATAGTATTTTACTCTTACTTATGGATGCTGCTCCATACATGAAAAAGGCAATTGATGGCCTATCTGTAAGCTTCCCACACAATATACAAAACTTGTATAATACATGGTGTACACAGAGTATGTGGGTAGATACATACATTGTATCCCAAAGTGGACATATTGATCTCAGACGGCAAAAAGATGTTTGAGAAAGAGCCAACAATAATTTATTTTTTCAGAGCCAAAAATCCAGATCTTGCACAGCCACCTAGACCCATACTTACTCATTGCAGGACACTGTTGGAAGCTGCAGCGTGTTAGAGAAACAGTTTTGAAAATTTAAAATGGGTGATTAATGAACTGAATAACAATGATACTTCTTCATTGAAATTATTCAGAACTTATTTAATGAGAGTACACTAAAAAATAAATTGTATTACATTTCTGCAAACTTGAGATTTTTGTTTCACTTTATTAAAAAATTAGAAACATCAACAAGCTTCTTAACTGGGACAGTTAATGAAATGCGTAACACTGAGAAAAAATTAATTCACTCAAAGGTCCAAAAGTGGAAGCTATTAAACAGAAATTAAAAAATATTTTTGAAAAAAATTGTGATTTCATACTAAGTGTAAAATTTCCAAGGTTTTGGAAGGGGAAGTACGTGATGGTAAATTGAAAATGTGTCTGCCAGTGGCATTACTTTGATGAAACATGCAAGACTATCATCATGTGATGTTGAAAGTTTCTTCTGGTATCGTGCATTGATTCAAGACATTGATTTGTGATGGAAAACATGGAGAAAGTTTTCATGGTTCACTGCAACAGCGAGTTGTTTCATTCCACTACTGCGTCAGCATAATTGGTGAGTGTTTTTGTTAACAAAAGTACTTGCAGTTTTGTGATATTGAAACAAAATATTGTTTTACTTTTATGTGTATTTTTTTATTTTTCCTACATAAAAAACAATATATTTTAAATTTTTAGCACATAAAAATCTGTTCCCTAGTGATGTTCAAATTTCAGATTTAGTTTTAAGTTTTATTTGGGGGAGTGTTTTATATACACTTATTTAAAATTTGTCACTGATCTTGTCTCATTTTTTACCAGTCTCTCATTTGAACACTCAACCAGTATACTGCAGTAAGTGGTGGGAGGACTGTAGGACTGATCCAGAAGTTGACGATTCGCTGTGAGAATGAACGTGGGTGACCTCCAGCTGCTTCTGGCTTGTTCACTCACACCCTCCCTCCCACTCCATCCCATTCTGTTTCACTACATTTCACCTTTTATTTTACCTTGAATATTATTTAACATTTGTAAACTTCTGTGACTTGTGCATTAAGCCTGTATTGTATAGTGGCAAGGGGATTGCCGGTTGGGTACAGAAGTTGACCTCTCATCGCAGACTAGACCCAAGGATCTCTGGCTGCTTCAGATTGACACACCTCTCCTACCTCATTGCAGTGTCTTATCTTTCGAAATTTTGTTTCCTTCCCTCTGCTTTTTATCTGATCTCCTGCCTCAGATGACTCCTCAAAGATCGAATTGGCAGTCCATCCATTTCTTCTCCAGGAAACCTTTAGGCAATAACTAAAGGAAGAAAGGGACTGATTACCTTGATATTCGGTCTCTTTCAGCCTCCCAAGAAATTCATGTATTCATTTATGTTTTCCATGGTTTCCCTAAAGTGCTTAAGGCGAATGCCAGGTTGATTGTTGTGAAAAGGACATGTCAGAGTGCTTTTCTTGTTCTTCCTCAATCTGAGCTTGTTCTTTTTCTGTTATTGACCTTGCCATTGATGGACATCTAACCATATCCTTCCTTTTTTCCTACAAATCTTGTACAAATGCAGTCCGTACAAAATGTTCCTCACCTAACTGCTGTGTTTTACCCTTTCATGACCATATTATTTCCAGAAGTTTTGGACTTTTTATGAGCACTTCATTGGTCCAAGAAACCACTTGTAGAATCACAATTAGAATCTTGAAACTCGGAGATTAGCCTATAGGTACAAAAAAATTAGTGGGAACTGTTGTTCCCACTGAACTCTTTAGTAACTCAACCCGGGAATTAAAAATGTTGTTTATTTTTAGTTAATTGCTGCTGTCCTTTGAGTTCACTAAGGTGATGTACTGTGAAACATCGTGCTATGCAATGTTCGTTGCACCATTGGGCATATGAGACCCAACTTTCTACGGACGAACTTGATCTGTAACTCCAAACACACCCCTTTCCAGTGTCTGGAGATGCACACGTCTTCCTCTTTGTTTAAGACATGAGAAGCCAGGGATGAGCTGGCTTGCCTGCTTCTGTCTTTTGAAGCTTCTGTATAATGCAGGTATTGAACACATGGCAAATTGACTATCAGGAGAGACAGCCTGTGCCACCATTTCAGTGAATGATGGCCTGCATTATACTCTTCTTGCGTTGTTGTAGCTGATAAAATCTGTGAATGCATGCTGAAAATTAATGCCTCCAAAGTTTTTATTCTGCTCTGATTATTGGTTGAGATTTTACATATCATGCATATTATTTGATCAACTTTCATGCTTCGCTGACACAAGACGCAACCATCTGCATTTAGAGGGCTCCAAATTGTAGTGTGTTACATGGCGGTGTGTTACGTAACTATCTTAGTGTGTGAGAAACAGTGTGCTGTAATCAAGTTTTTAACGATCCAAGTATGGAGCACCCTATCCTTCTGCGTGGCAATGCCAGACCACACATGAGCACTGCAACCTCGGCAACAGTCAAACACCTCAGGTTCACTTTAATTGATCATCCTCCGTACAGTCCTGACTTGACCCCAACCGATTTTCATCCATTTAGAGAGCACCTTCCAGGACTTCACTTTGATAGTGATGAAGTGATGCAAGCAGAGGTCAGGTTGCGTCTATCAACAAATTCAAGCTTTTTACAGTGAGGATATCAACAAATTGGTCTCTTGGGATAAATGTATTCGTCATAAGGATGCTTATTTTGATAAATAAGTATCTAGACATGGGGAATAAAGGTGTAGAATGATAATAAAGTTTGTTTTATTTAAAAAGCTGGAAGAGGTTTCACATAAAAAATTCCGGCACACCCTCGTATCAACCCCTCCCATTATTTTATTGTATTCTGTCACAGCAGTAGGGCAGAATACTTCACTTCTGTTACCATCTTTATTCATTGTCAGAATAGTTGTGTTTTTGAGATTGTGATCATTTGATAGTGTATAAACACAGGTTTACCATCCTGCTACTTGACTGCTGCAACGCATCACCTGACAGCTAATTCAAATTATCCTGTGCTAAGTTTTGATTCCCCACCCCCTCAGAATGTCTGGCATATCCTTCCAGTTTGAATTGTTCCAATGCCATAAAATCAGTGAGACTTGCATTATCTGATATGTTGTAAAATATTTGTCAAAGGCCACCACCCTTTTTCTTCCAACCATTTCATTTATTAGTGTAAGCACAGCGTATTCACCCTACAAAAATTCAGACCTATCTTTGTCTTTTTATCCAGTGTAGATGTCAAAGTTTATAATTAACCCAGTCTTTGCATAATCTAAGCACCACACTTTATAACCACACTTGACTGGTTTTATTAGCATATAGTGTTTTAGTGCAGAGTATCCTTTGAAGGCCAATATATGTTCATCAGCTGCCAAAACTGGTGGTGGATTGTGCACTTCACACAGATTCTTTGTTATGGAGTGATGACAGATTGGATTTCGTACAGCTTGTTATATCTCAGTTGTCCCTCTTTGACACATATGTTGTTGTCAATGCAATGCAGATTCTCAACCATTTTATTGTACTGATGCTTTGACACCAATGATGTCAATTCAATGCAGTTTCCCAACCATTTTATTGTACTGGTGCTTTGACACCAATGATGAGATGCCTACGATTGCTGCTCCAATAATTTCCAAGTTGTGGAAGCTGATGTATACCCATAAAAATAAGCATTTGCATTAAAGCTTTCAGCTCAGGAATGGTTATGTCCTGGCAGTTGGAAGTTACTTTACTTGTTTACTTCCCTACATTATCTTTTATGTTATGCATACGAGTTTGTATGATTGCAAATGTATAGCAACAGATCTTCTGTAAATAAAGACTGGAAATATATTACTTCATTATCAGACTTTGAGAAATCAGCCTGATTTTCTGGGTCTTTTTTCTAATTTCACTGGAAGATTTTCAAAATAAGAAACATCACTTCACTCGGACAGAATGTTAAAGCAGCTCTTGATAGGGTTGAGTTAGATACACTAGTGTGACAAGGAGACGTGGTTCCAATTTCACAAGCTTTTATTGTCAAATCGAAACCGGCATAATCATTTGGTACAATAATGTTATCACTAATTTCGTTTGAAACCTGTTAAGTATTCGATGAATCGATATCTCCATCAGGAAAAGGAGTTGCCATTGAAATCTGAATCTACATCTTCTGGTAAGGAGTTCAAAATTCTCAGAATGCCTTCTGGCGTAATTCCAGGCATTCTGAACGATGATAAATGTACTACAAACACAATGCTGATTTCACAGCCATGCAGTTTGCACACCACACACAGTTCAGTGAGATACATAGTTTGACTAAATTAAAATATTTGTATGATTTCCAGTGATAAAAGTTTTCAAACGGAGACATATACTGTCTCCATTATAAATATAGAAGTAGAAAGAATATAATACAAATCACTTCACACACAAAAGAAAAGTGCAGAATATGAAGAAAGCTGTTGCAGTCAAATTAATGGCTCTGATTCACTCAGACACCACCTTTGGTTGACAAAGGATGTAGATGTATAATAGCTTCTGGACACCACTTAGCACACTATAACAAGAGATGGCAGCACAAGCTAAAAGTGGGAAGACTGATTACCGCTGATCTTGTTGTGAAAACAAGTAAGTGGAAACTATAGGTCCCACTGGTCATGAAAGGGAAAAGGTACATTTCACATACCTGAGAACAACTTGGGTAATATGGAATTCAATTTCAGTTTCAATTTCTCAATATCCTGATGAACTCCAATGAAAGCTATAGTATTGTTGTAAACATTGACTAGTATGTAACAGGTTGAATCAGTGCCTTGTTTACCAGGGGTCATTAGTACAGATTTTATTGAAACTGATTTAAAATGCATCCCAAAATCTATGAATCACAGGCATTATTGCTCTGTTCTGCAATTTTGTTAACAATTTGCAATTGTCCATTCTGTTATTCAGGGGTTGGACAAAAGTAAGGAAACACCAAGAAAACCGTACAATACCATTCCTAATACGATGTGAGAAACCTGTGGCATTTAAAACAGTCACCTTCCAGTTGTCTCGGATTGTATAAATACAGGTCCTGTATGATTTTCAAGGGAATCTTATACTATTATTCCAGCAAAATACTGGCAAGTTCAGTTAACGATGGGTGAATGTGGATAGCAGTCACGGACCCTTCTCTCCAAATTAGAGCACAAAGGCTCATTAATATTGAGATCTGGTGACAGTGGTGGCACAGGGAGATGTGACAATTTGTTCTTATGCTCACATAACCAGTCCTGAATGATGCAGCAGGGGCTCTGTTGTCTTGGAACACAGCACCACCACTGAGCAACAAATGTTGTACCATGGGATGGGTCTGATCAGCCAGACTAATCACATAGTCCTTGTAAGTAATGCAACCTTGCAGAGTATCATGGGACCCATGGAATACCACAGTATGGCTGCCCAAGTCCTTCGCATTTACATAGATATTCCGCAAGCCACCGTACGATGCATGGTGGAGGGTACCCTGTACCACTACTTGTCATTACCTTTCCTGTTGCACTCTCAAATAGAGTGAGGGAAAAACAACTGTCTGTCTACCACCGTATGAACCGTAATTTCTCATATTTTGTCTTCATGATCCTTATGCGCAATGTATATTGGCGGCAGTAGAATTGTTCGGCAGTCAGCTTCAAATGCAAGTTCTCTAAATTTTCTCAACTGTGCTTCTCTAAAAGAACGTCACCTTCCCTCCAGGTATTCCGATTTGAGTTCCTGAACCATCTCCATAACCCTTACCTGTTGTTCATATGTACTGGTAACAAATCTAACAGTCTACCTCGGAATTGCTTTAACGTCTTCCTTCTGTCCGACCTGATATGGATACCGAACACTTGAGCAGTACTCAAGAATAGATTGCACCAGCATCCTTAATGCGCTCTCCTTTACAGGTGAACCAATCTTTCATAAAATTATCCCAATAAACCAAAGTCGACCATTCGCCTTCCGTACCATGCTCGTTCCACCTCATATCACTTTGCAACTTTACGCCCAAATACTTAAATGACTTGAATGTGCCAAGCAGGACACTAGTAATACTGTATCCGAGCATTACAGGTTTGATCTTCCTACTCATCCACTTTAACTGGCATTTTTCCACCCTGTCAGCCAAATCATTTGTGTATATTGATAACAGCAGCAGTTCTATCACACTTCCTTGTGGCACTTGTGATGATACCTTTGTCTCTGATGAACACTAGCCGTCGAAGGCAACATACTGGATTCTATTACTTAAGAAGTCTTTGAGCCACTCACATATTCCATATGCTCGTACCTTCATTAACAGCCAAATGCTTTTTGGAAATCTAGAAATATGGAATCTGCCTGTTGCCCATCATCCATAGTTCTCAGTATATCATGTGAGAAAAGAACAAGCTGAGTTTTGCATGAGCGATGCGTTCTAACACTGTGTTAATTCATGCACAAAAGCTCTCAATAACGTTCATTATATTCAACTGAGAATTTGTTCAAGGATTCTGCAGCAAACAGAAATTAGGGACATTTGTCTGTAATTTTGCAGGTATGTTCTTTCACCTTTCTTATATACTGGAGTCACCTACACTTTTTTTCCAGTCGTGAGAGATTCACAATAAATGCAAGATAGGTAAGGGGCCTATGCTGTAGAATACTGTTTGTAAAATCGAACTTTGATTCTATACGGATCTGGTGCTTTCAAATCTTTCAGTTGTTTCTCTATACCAGGTATGTTTCTTACTATATCGTCCATACAAGAGGCTGTCCGATTATCAAATGATGGTATGTTTGTATGGCTCTCTTGTGTGAACGATTTCTTGAAGCTGAAATTTAAAATTCACCTTTCGTTTTGCTATCTTCAACTGCCGCACCAGACTGGTCAACAAGGGATGGAATGGAAGCCTTGGCCGAACCGCCACAATGCTTCACTCTCAGGACACAAACTTGGCCAGAAGTTGGGAACAGCGCGAAACAAGACCAAATGACTTTCTTCCGTTGCTGCATAGTCCAGGTTTTAACATTTCAGCACCACATTTTCTTGTTATTGGGGTTTGCATAATTGGAGAGTGGTTTTTGAATTCCAACTAGTCCGTAGTGTTGTTTTAGTGCTGATGTGGTTCGCGAGTGTGACATTCAGTTCTGCAGTGACTTTCGCAACTGTCATCATCTTAATTTTCATCACAAACCTCTTCAGTGACAGTCTGTCATGATCACTCAGCACATACTTTGGTCCACATTGTGGCCTAGTGGATGATTTTTTTCTGCTTTCCTTGTAGGTGATGTAAGTCTTTAGTATACAGCCTCTTGAAACACAAAACACTCCGACTCCTTTGCTTATGGAAGCATCCACCATAAGAGCACCAACAAGTTGCCCACTTTTGAATTCACATAGTTGTGATATAGTGCACTCACAGCTACGCAAAACACTGTTTTGACCACCACTGACACTCAGAATGTATTGAGGACTTTGCACAGGTGCCATTTGTGGTCAAATACAACAGTGAAACCTGCAGACTTGCCTAGCATCTGTATTTATGTTGAAGTGTGCATTTCTTGCAGTATCCTTGAAGTTTGCTAACTTTTGTGTTAATATTAAAACTGTGATAACTAATTATTTTTAATATAAGTAGGTGTATCAGTCTGTTATTAGGTCACATTCATTACTACAAAATGTAGCCACTGTGTTATGCAGTCAAACTGCCACCATCTCTCTGTCACTATTAGTCAGTTACATCACTATTAGTCAGTTACGCCTAGAACTGCGGTGGCCGAGTGGATCTAGGCACTTCAGTCTGGAACCACACAGCTACTGCGGTCGCACATTCGAATCCTGCCTCGGGCATGGATGCGTGTGATGTCCTTAGATTAGTTAGGTTTAAGTAGTTCTAAGTCTAGGGGACTGATGATCTCAGATGTTAAGTCCCATAGTGCTTAGAGCCATTTCAACCATTTTTTAACTGTTCATCTGCTTTGTATGCTTTTGATTACTTCTTATGATGAAGCTGATTATCAGACCATGAACACTGGTGATACATAAACATGAAGAAATTAAAAATTAATTACTGCAGTGCAGTGTACAGTGTTTGAGACATACGTGTGTGTACGATACTTTCACAACAAAATGATCTTCAACATAGTGACAATGCTGCTAATGAAGGCAGATTACCAGCTGAGCAAAGTTACAAGGCCCACCCAATAAAAAGAGGTTTTGACAAAACACATTGTACAAATTATGATAAATGCATTAATGGTGGTACGATAAAGGCATTAATGGAGGAAATTCATGAAATATTCATTTATAGTAGTTAAGAAAGAGAAAGGGTCTTATAAACAGAAGTTAGAGAAGCAATTGCTGGGTCTCTGAAAGAAATCAAACTACTTCAAAACAGCACTCTAATGGTTGGAACAGTTATCACAACACGCGTCTAAGCCGTTAGGGTAAAAAAAGAATTAGTTGACACTCCTATAGTAAATGAAATGCATAATATCCTTATTTTCAGCAATGGAGTAGTCAACCACCATATGATGGTAACTGATGTCAAAGAATGGGAGGAAGAATGGTCAAATGTTGGCATCACAGTGGTGAAAAACATCATGAAGATACATGAATAGACCTTTATAAAGATACACAAATAGACGACTAAAAAAAAAAAGAGCTGTTGTATTTATTTTAACACTTTACTTTCATACTACATGAGTATATCAAAGCTGGGTTTATCCACCTCAACGTTATATCTTACATACCAAACCCTGTATGATGTAACTCTGAAGTCATGTAGTTGATGTGGCTCAGAGGCATGAAGCAAATTAATTCGTTACATAATCACCATGTGGTCATCCTGAGTGGAGCAGGGACAGTCATGTTAATGCAGAAGATAGAAAAATTAGGGAACTGACAGTTGTTGTTGTTGTTGTTGTGGTCTTCAGTACTGAGACTGGTTTGATGCAGCTCTCCATGCTACTCTATCCTGTGCAAGCTTCTTCATCTCCCAGTACTTACTACATCCTTCTGAATCTGCTTAGTGTATTCATCTCTTGGTTTCCCTCTACGATTTTTACCCTCCACACTGCCCTCCAATGCTAAATTTGTGATCCCTTGATGCCTCAAAACATGTCCTACCAACCGGTCCCTTCTTTTTGTCAAGTTGTGCCACAAACTCCTCTTCTCAATTCTATTCAATACCTCCTCATTAGTTATGTGATCTACCCATCTAATCTTCAGCATTCTTCTGTAGCATCACATTTCGAAAGCTTCTATTCTCTTCTTGTCCAAACTATTTATCGTCCATGTTTCACTTCTATACATGGCTACACTCTATACAAATACTTTCATAAACGACTTCCTGACACTTAACTATACTCGATGTTAGCAAATTTCTCTTCTTCAGAAACGCTTTCCTTGCCATTGCCAGTCTACATTTTATTTCCTCTCTACTTCGACCATCATCAGTTATTTTACTCCCTAAATAGCAAAACTCCTTTACTACTTTGTGTCTCATTTCCTAATCTAATTCCCTCAGCATCACCGTCCATTATCCTCGTTTTGCTTTTGTTGATGTTCATCTTATCAGCATCACCGTCCATTATCCTCGTTTTGCTTTTGTTGATGTTCATCTTATATCCTCCTTTCAAGACACTGTCCATTCCATTCAACTGCTTTTCCAAGTCCTTTGCTGTCTTTGACAGAATTACAATGTCATCGGCGAACCTCAAAGTTTTTATTTCTTCTCCGTGGACTTTAATACCTACTTCGAATTTTTCTTTTGTTTCCTTTACTGCTTGCTCAATATACAGATTGAATAACATCGAGGAGAGGCTACAACCCTGTCTCACTCCCTTCCCAACCACTGCTTCCCTTTCATGTCCCTCGACTCTTATAACTACCATCTGGTTTCTGTACAAATTGTAAACAGCCTTTCGCTCCCTGTATTTTATCCCTGCCACCTTCAGAATTTGAAAGAGAGTATTCCAGTTAACATTGTCAAAAGCTTTCTCTAAGTCTACAAATGCTAGAAACGTAGGTTTGCCTTTTCTTAATCTTTCTTCTAAGATAAGTCATAAGGTTAGTATTGCCTCACATGTTCCAACATTTCTACGGAATCCAAACTGATCTTCTCCGAGGTCTGCTTCTACCAGTTTTTCCATTCATCTGTAAAGAATTCGCGTTAGTATTTTGCAGCTGTGACTTATTAAACTGATAGTTCGATAATTTTCACATCTGTCAACACCTGCTTTCTTTGGGATTGGAATTATTATATTCTTCTTGAAGTCTGAGGGTATTTCGCCTGTCTCATACATCTTGCTCACCAGATGGTAGAGTTTTCTCATGACTGGCTCTCCCAAGGCTGTCAGTAGTTCTAAAGGAATGTTGTCTACTCCCGGGGCCTTGTTTCGACTCTGGTCTTTCAGTGCTCTGTCAAACTCTTCACGCAGTATCTTATCTCCCATTTCGTCTTCATCTACATCCTCTTCCATTTCCATAATATTGTTCTCAAGTACATCGCCCTTGTATAAACCCTCTATATACTCCTTCCACCTTTCTGCCTTGCCTTCTTTGCTTAGAACTGGGTTTCCATCTGAGCTCTTGATATTCATACAAGTGGTTCTCTTTTCTCCAAAGGTCTCTTTAATTTTCCTGTAGGCAGTATCTATCTTACCCCTCGTCAGATAAGCCTCTACATCCTTACATTTGTCCTCTAGCCATCTCTGCTTAGCCATTTTGCACTTCCTGTCGATCTCATTTTTGAGACGTTTGTATTCCTTTTTGCCTGCTTCATTTACTGCATTTTTATGTTTTCTCCTTTCATCAATTAAATTCAATATTTCTTCTGTTACCCAAGGATTTCTATTAGCCCTCGTCTTTTTACCTACTTGATCGTCTGCTGCCTTCACTACTTCATCCCTCAGAGCTACCCATTCTTCCTCTACTGTATTTCTTTCCCCCATTCCTGTCAATTGTTTCCTTATGCTCTCTCTGAAACTCTGTACAACCTCTGGTTTAGTCAGTTTATCCAGGTCCCATCTCCTTAAATTAGCACTTTTTTGTAGTTTCTTCAGTTTGACAGTGATGAGGAGAATTCCATCTGGTGAGTCTAAGAAAGCCTTCAAGGTGATGCAACCTCCAGCATTTGCTACATCCTTCAAATCAGTTCTTGGAACACCAGTCACCAAGAGAAATGCATCAATGCAAACACAAACATCAGATGGGCACAAATACATGTATTTGCAGCTGCACATGTGAGGGGTAACTATCTGTGAACCCTCGAATGCTTTCATGCCAGTGTTTTTTCCAAACAAAATTATTCACAATCGAGAAGCTAAAAAGTCCACATCCTTTTATCCATGCAAACACTACAACCTCCAAATAAAAAAAAAAAACTTTAGGTAGAAACTACACAATGCCCAAGAAAATTCTATTAAAACCATCAGATTGCTGAGAACTGTCACTTTCCGATGGTGAAAGCAATCTTGTGGACATAAAAGCCTGCATTAGAAACCAAATAGCCAGTCAATTTTTTCCGTGACATCTCCTGCACAACACCATGGCAGAGAGACATAGGAAAAGAAAACCTCGACTGAAAGACAGCTCCCATAGTTCATTATTCACTGAACAGATTCAAAACTTACTTTCTGGATGACAGATTCTACCACAGAAAAAGCTGCTGTGCCTGTGTCTGCTGGAGACTCACTTGAAAACCATTTTTGCCCCTATTCTAAGAACATTCTGTCTCCACAGGAAATATGAACTTGGTGACAAGGGATGGGGTGGCATTGCTCATTAGTCAGTCTCTCCCCCCCCCTCTCTCCCTCTCCCCCCCCCCCTACTTCCCCCACTAGCACCACCACCACCAATACCCCTTCACCTGTCCGCACTTCTCACCTTATGACCCACTCGATAAAGAAGCTCTCGTGGACTAAATTAAGTGGGCATCTCACCTGGCCATTCTTACTTAGTGGAGATTCAAATCCACAGCATGTGCTTTGGGGTATCCAACAAAACCTGCTCCAGGGATCAAGTTCTTCAGAGCCTCGTTGTATCGGAAGACACCTGTCTCTTGAACAGAGGTCAAACAATGGATTGCAGCTCCACCACAGGAGTGTTTTCGGCCATTGAGCTTTTCTTCTGCTTGCCTGCCCGCACAGATATTGTAGAGTAAAAAGTGGTTACTTATCTGCACTCAAGTGACCACTTCCTTATTATCCATACATTTTCCAGATGGTAGAGAATTCCGAAGAAAGCCATTGGAATGGTTGCTCAGCAGAGCGAACTGGATGCTGCACAGTCGAGTAGTGAGATTTGAACACGAGACAGCATCCAGACCTGGGTGGATGATGTTACAAATGTGGTATGCTATGCTGCTGAGACATCAATACCAAAGACCTCAGAACACACTAAGATGCAATCTGTCCACAGATGGAACAATGAATGTTGCACTTCAAACAGTGACAGACAAGCAGCACTGCAAATGTTCTGGGCCAAACCATCAGGAAAGAACCAAGCAGCCTTTTGGCTTACAAGAGCAAAAAATTAGACTAGAAAAGACAATGGCAAAAATTTTGGAATTACATTAACTGTCTCACATCAGCTGCAAGAAATGGAAGTCAGTCAGAAGGGTTTCCCTCTGCAATGAGTAAGAGAATTGGTTAACTTCTCCAGCTGGCAAAATGAAGTCGATGACTAATTACTTATGTACTGTAACATCCAATGACAACAAAGAGCCCATATTCCCATGCCAGAAAGTAGCTGCAGAGAGGGCGCAGTTGGACTGTAGCTCAGACAACTGTTAAGGTTGTAAATTGACTTCATCTATGTGAGAACAAGAAAACATCTTGTCTGCTCCTATGGATATAGCCTCAGGGCCACACGCTATTAAGTATAGCATGTTGAGTCAGCCATGTAAAGACTTTTATTTTTATTATTTATTTGCTGTCATATCTCTGGTTCTCTACATAGAAACAAAAACAAAGAACACAATTGCTTGTACAATCACATAAATGAGAATAAGAGCACAAATTGCATCAATTACATAACAAAATAAATTCTAGCAATAAGAACTGATTATCCTACAAAAGTCTGAAATTAATATAATTCTAAATTAAACCTATAATTTTATACAAATATCAGCCTACAGTATGTTCATTTTACCAGTTTGTAGTCACATGCTCTGGTTCTCTGTGAAACATGCTGCTGGTTCCTTGATTTATAAAATTTCATTAAATACCAGTATTCATAATCTATAATATTCACTTTCTTGTACTGAATTACACACTGAGGTGACAAAAGTCATGGGACACCTCCTAATATCGTTCAGAGTTCCTTTTGCCTGATTTCGTGCAGAAACTCAACATGGCATGGGCTCCACAAGTCGTTAGAATCCTCTGCAGAAATATTGAGCCATGTTGCCTCTATAGCAGTCCATAATAGGGAAAGTGTTGCAGGTGCAAGATTCTGTACACGAACTGACCTCTTGATATAAATGTTCGGTGTGATTAATGTCGAGCGGTCTGGATGGCCAAATCATTTGCGCTTGAATAGTTCGAAATATTCTTCAAAGCAATCGTGAACAATTTTGGCCTGGTGACACAGCGCATTGTCATACATAAAAATTCCATCGTTGTTTGGGTACACGAAGGTGATGAATGGTTGCAGATGGTCTCCAAGTAGCCGAACATAACTGTTTGCAGTCAAGTGAATGGTTCAGTTGGACCAGAGGACCCAGTCTATTCCGTGTAAATACAGCGTACAACATAATGGAGAAACCAACAGCTTGCACAGTACCTTGTTGACACCTGAGTCCATGTCTTGGTGGGGTTGTGCCACACTTCAACCCTACCATCAGCTCTTACCAAATGAAATCAGGACTCATCTGACCTGGCCCCCCGTTTTCCGGTGGTCTAGCCAGTCGATATGGTCATGAGCCCAGGAGAGGTGCTGCAGGCTATTTCGTACTGTAAGCAAAGGCACTTGTCGGTCATCTGCTGCCATAGCCCATTAACATCAAATTTTGCTGCACTGGTCCTAAAGGATATGTTCATCATATGTCCCACTGCAGTTATTACATTCAGTGTTGCTTGCGTGTTAGCACTAACCACTCAATCCAAACACCACTGCTCTCGGTCATCAAGTGAAAGCTGTTGACCATTACGTTATCCATGGTGAGAGGTAATGCCTGAAATTTTGTATTCTGGGCACTCTCTTGACACTGTGGATCTTGGAATACTGAATTCCCTAATTATTTCGATAATGGAATGTCCCATGTGTCTAGCTCCAACTACCATTCTGCATTCAAAATCTGTTAATTCCCATCATGTGGCTGTAATCACTTCAGAAACCTTTTCACATGAATCACCTGAGTACAAATGACAGCTTTGCCAGTGCACTGCCCTTTTATACCCTGTTTACGCAATACTTCCACCATCTGTGTATGTGAATATCGCTATCCCATTACTTTTGTCACCTCAGTGTAATGACACAGAATACATCATAATGGCTGTCTTGCACATTACATGGGCTGTCACGTCTTGGTATTTGTTTGTGTTTTGCATCAACCAAGAGGCACCCTCTTAAGCCTCTGGTTCCTCTAACCTGAAGGCCACTTCTAGACTCTGATATCAGTCTCATGTTTTCCACTTACATCTGAAACATGGAGTGCAAGGAGAACGACCTGGAGTGTCCTGCTATGGGCTCTCCATTTATCTGCATCCACACGTGCTGTGAATATTGTACCACCTGTTGCACATTATTAATTAAAACTTACATACTATTTTGAATTAATGATAGATATTTTTACCTGAAAACAGTTGACATTTAGGTGTGAACTTTGACCGAAGAAATTCACAAAGATACGAGATACAAAATTATATGATAGGATCTTGATCGCCACACATTGTATGTATGTATGTATGTATGTATGTGTGCATGCTGGCAGCAGACTGACTATTTAGGAATGATGAGTGATATATAAAGACTGACGTAATAACGTATTGTGTAAACAACATTTTGATTTGAAAAATGGCTAGGTTAGAATTTGCTAATTTGACTGACCTCTACGTTATGATAGTCAATTGGTTTGCAAAATATGTGGTAGTTTAGGAGGGGAAAAATCATACATCGGTGTTGGGAATAACCCATTTATGAACACAGGCCTCATCATTAGATTTATAATCGTTGATATTGCAGATTTATGCAAATTCTTAATTACTGACTTAATTAGTTAATGAAGTATGTCATTCAGCTCATAAAAATTAGAGCAAAAAAAGTATAGTGATAACACCTCAAATCTAGCAGGCATAATGGCACAAATGATGAGAGTAATTTCGAGTTTATTTGAACTTTGATGGCAGATAAGTATTTTCAGGAAAATCGTAGTATGTTACTATAAAGTCTGGATATTGGTCTTAGTAATGAATGGTGTCAACATATCCTACTTGACTATTAGTCAAGTAGGATATGTCAGTCAAAGGATAGGTCAGTCAAAGTCCCTATCTCGTATTATAGTAAAGTTTTCAGTAGTTAACTTCTAATTAACATGGTTTCCAGTTAAACTAGTTATACTAATGGAATCAGTACATTGAAACATCTGAATAATAAATCTAAGTGATACAGAGCCTGATTAATGTTTGATGGGTTCATGTACATATTACACATGCACATTCTAGATACTTGAACAAAAAGTGGGAAATGAATAGGAAAAAAATGAATTATTAATAGCTATGCAATAAGAGCAGATGGGAGATCCCAGCTTGCTCTGTTTCAAGTTGTTACTTGATCCATTTCTCCTGCCACAAAGTGATACTTACATGCAACATCTGTGATTTTAGATATTTAATTCTTGCTTCTGCTCTTGGACAGTACTTGGGTCGTCCCCAGCTACCATTGGTGCTCTTTTCCTTTCTCACATTTGCTGGCCATGGTTGCTGTTATTTTCTTGTAGTTGGGTCTCATTTTCAGAATGAGATTTTGACTCTGCAGCGGAGTGTGCACTGATATGAAACTTCCTGGCAGATTAAAACTGTGTGCCGGACCGCGACTCGAACTTGGGACCTTTGCCTTTCGCAGGCAAGTGCTCTACCAACTGAGCTACCCAGGCACAACTCACGACCCATCCTCACAGCTTCAATTCTGCCAGTACCTCGTCTCCTACCTTCCAAACTTCATAAAAGCTCTTCTGCGAACCTTGCAGAACTAGCACTCATTGAAGAAAGGACATTGCGGAGCCACAGCCTGGGGGTTGTTTCCAGATGAGATTTTCACTCTGCAGTGGAGTGTGTGCTGATATGAAACTTCCTGCCAGATTAAAACTCTGTGCCAGACCGCCAAATACAGTACAATTCCATTGGATGTTAAGAGTATCTTGACACAGATGTCGAGTGCATTCACCATAGTTTCACAAGGAGTCCACAGAAATCCGTTTGCCATGCAGCTTGACAGCTCAATGTGCCTCTCATGACTGCTTGGTGTGTGTTGAGTCAACGTTTACACATGAAACTACAAAATTCAGCTACTACAAGGTCTTCGTGAAGGTGACAAACAGCAACATGTGGAATTCTGTAATTTTGTTTCTTGCCAAGATGTAGAATGGTAGTTTCATTTCACGCTTAGTGTTCAGTGATGAGACAACATTCCATGTAAATGGAAAGGTGAGCCATCATAATGTGAGAATATGGGGTGTGGAACAACCTCATGATGTTGTACAACATGAGAGGGGCTCTTCAAGATTTAATGTGTTTTGTGCAGTTTCACAGGAAAAGGTGTCTGATCCATTTCTCTTTGCCGAGAACACTGTTACAGAAAGCACATATCTCAATATGCTTGAGAACTTACTTTCACCACACTTGGAGACTGATTCAAATGACTTCATTTACCAACAGGATGGGGTACTGGCATCTGGAAGTGTGGGAATTTTTAGATCAGAGTATTAGTGAACAATGGATTGGTTGCACTGGACCAAATGGTTCAGCCTTACATTACGGGCCACAAAGGTCACCGGACCTGACTGTATACGATTATTTCTTGTGGGGGTTTATAAAAGCCTCTTTTTTATGTGCCTCTGATACCAATAAAAATGAATGACCTGAGATGTTGTGTAACGTCGTGGAAGGTGTAATTCAAGACATGCTTGCTGCAGTGTGGGATCAATTTGCATACCACATTGATATATGCTGTGCGTCTCAAGAGGGGCCATATTGAACACCTATGAAAAGGTATGGGGGAAAAAGAAACAACTTTTTGAATTCCTCATTCATCAAAAAAACAAAATTCATTGTAAATGTTTATTAGTTTCTTAGTTTCAGAAAAATAGACATGTCAAATGGGATGATTCTTTTTGATACATCCTGTATTATAAACACGATTATTACTCAACAACACCCCCCCCCCCCCTCTCTCTCTCTCTCTCTCTCTCTCTCTCTCTCTCTCTCTCTCTCTCTCTCTCGTCGTCTTTGTATGTGATATTAGTATGCTGATTAAACTTGATGACAAAGTGCTCAGGGGCTTGTTAGCTCACTTCCCCTTCTATACGTCCTTTTTTCCACTTATAAAGTGAACCAAACCTCACTCATTCATTCATTAGGAAATATTTCATACAGTCATCTGCCAGTAGCAGTGCTTTCCCAGGCTCCTTGCCCGTCTATTAATATGCAGTGGTTAGTGCACTGGACTCGCATTCAGGAGGATCACGGTTCAAACCCCCACCTGGCCATCCTGATTTAGGTTTTCCGTGATTTTCTTAGAGTGCTTCGAGCAAATGCCAGGATAGTTCCTTTGAAAGGGCGCAACCAATTTCCTTCACTGTCCTTCCCTAATCTGAGCTTGTGCTCCATCTCTAATGACCTCATTGTTGACAAGACATTAAACACTATTGTTCTCCTCCCTCCTTTATTAATAACGTCTCCATTATTTACAACTTGTTGTATGTCTATTCTCCTATAATGGTTCTCTCTCTCTCTCTCTCTCTCTCTCTCTCTCTCTCTCTCTCTCTCTCTCTTTTGCTCTTTCTTTTTGCGAATACACTGCACCTCTGTGGTGTATGGTTTAATGCATTGCCAGATCCCAAGAATAATAAAAAAAGCATTTGTCATTATTATTTGATATTCTCCAGTTAATCTTATCAGCATACTTCTCTGTCTCTTCATATTACCTCTGCCAATGTTGTCCTCAATATGTGAAAAACGTATTCATGGTATATTCTTAATAATTGCAAAGGCAGACAAAATTTATTTTATGCTATATTTCTTTGGCATAGCTGCAGCTGACTTTTTACTGGTATGTTTTGCATGGGCTAGAAAACTTTGCCCTTCATCAAGAATGATTCCTAGATACCTACTGGTGTAATGGACAAACTGTGAAAGGTTGCCAAGAAAAAAGGAAAAATCATCCAGGTATGAATATTAGTTGTAAGTCCTGTAATTTAGGTAGAGGTGCATATAGCAAGCTGCTTTCATCAGTCCCTTAATAGGTCATACACACAGAAACAGCTGATTTCATGTGCATCAATTGTGAATTGGAGATAAAACCTATAAAAATGCAGCCTACTTGTATATAGAAACCTCAAACACCAATCAAGGCAGAGATTGGGAGAATTTGAGAGTTCCAGCAAGTGACAGCAACCTCGGATGAACAAGTGTACTATGTAAGTGAGCAGTCAGACTCAGTTAACTTTTTGCACAATGGAGGACTTGCAAAGTTTGCCTGTACATACCTCTGGGTTAGTGTTGTTGATTTCCATTGTGCATTTGTCTATGCTTATCTGTGTCTGTATGTCACGTACATTTGGTGAGTACTTGAACCTAAAGGGTTCAATTAGAACAAAAGAATCTGCCACCTCCAAGGTCCGTGATCTACAGTACCATGCATTACTGTGTATGCCCCTTTCTTAACTAAGTTGTAGGTCAGAGTGGCCGTTTGTTTTGGTAATTGATTCGAGAATATAATATGCCTCATCTGTGTTCATAAATAACCAATGTCTGTGCTCTTGTGCATGTTCCTTTCTAACACGTGAAGAAGCAATAAAAAGCAGACCAATAAGCCAACCCAGAGACTCATTTCTCCCATCATCTCCAAATCTGCCTCCTTAACCTAATGTGTGTCATTCTATTCCGTCTCCTACTGACCCCTATGCTGCTTCACTTCTGTACACAGTCGCTTGCATACCAAGAAACGGATGACAAAAAATTATGCTTCACCTCTGATCTTAGAAATTGTGTTGTGACCCACATTAGGTTCTGACACCGGTAACTACTCTTAAGAATTAATTCATTATTGATTTTTATTTTAGGATTTCTTGAGTGTTATAATTTTTCCTTTAATAGTATATGATCTGTATTTTATGTAACCACTTTTAGTTTAGGTGGCTGATACCAGTCATATAAAATTTGCAACACATTTGTTCCTCTTTTTTTCAATTTGTGTCCTTGTTACCCTACACGCAATTACATGAAATGTATTCATAGTTGCGAGTATGGACAGCCATCAGCTATATGGTGGAATGACAACAATAAAATCTGTGCCAGACTGGGACTCCTACCCAGATTTCCGGGTTATTGTGAGTGGTTGCCTTACTGTTAAGCTAGCAGAGCACTCTTAGTGCTAGACCCAAACTTCCATATTGTATGCATGCATGTCTGAAGGAACATTGCATTGTATTTCTGAACTATACAGGCACAGCAATATGTCATACCGTATAATACACAATGGGTAAGATGTTGTGTGCACATGCTACATGACCTCTGACTTCTGCTGTGACAGACATTTTCTCTTGTAAGAGTTCTAACACTGTATCCCATAGTATGGGTCCACAGTTTGAATCCTGAGAGCAACCTTGTGTAATTGCGTTCTGTATGCTTTCAGTAGGGTATGCAAGCCTTGGGTACTGATTTTGCAATAACCCCTTAGGCTTTTGTACAGGGTGGTAGGACATTCATGCAGATGTGGGCATGAGACCAGCCACCATTGATTGTCATACACACCTGCAATGTCAACCATTAATTCCATGGCATGTGATTCATTTGAGTCCTGGCTTATGGCATCTTTGGTCAAATGTCCATTTCTGAATCCATATTGATTATAGTTCAGGCCCTTAAACTCTTGTAGTTCCATATGAGCCTCTTACATAAATGGTGCTCCTGTATTTTTGCCGCATTCTGTCTAAGGCAAATAGGTCAGTATTGCTTTGGAATTGTAGGATCTCGATCTCTTCCGTCCCCCTCCCCATCCCCCTTCCCCACCCCCTTTTTTATGATAACTTCAACTTATTCCATGATGTCAGAATTCTTCGCAGCTGCAAGCAGTCATTGATTACACTTGTCAAAAATAGTGTTATGTTACCTTCTAACATCTGAAGCACCTCAACCAGCACACTGTCATGTTACTTATGAAGAAACAATCATGTTTGTGACTGTTTCTTCATACGTAATTATCACAAGTAAGATCACCGACATGCTGGTTAAAATCATACTGTCAGGCACTGGAGATTTTCTTTTTTTATGGTTATCATTCATATTTGTGCAAAGCTTTTTTTGTCTTCATTGTCTACTGTGTTGTGTTACTAACACTTGCATCAACAGATCACTAGGCTCTTTCCTGACTTTGGTCATTTCTCCATTTTCTATTTTCATTGTTGGCAGCAGTACAGGCACCCTTAATTTGCTTGTCATTATCTTGTAAGGTACACCCCAGGAATTTAAGGCCACTTTGTTGTTAATGTATTTAATGTAGAGTGTGAAAAGAACCCTCCGTGATCATTTCAGCTGTGTGTGGTCGAACGACTATACCCAGATCCATGGAAGGGATACATGATGATGGTCCTAAGAGCTCCTTGAAATAAGCTACCTGCACAAGCTGTTAACATACCGTTGTTCTCACAGTGGATGGTAACTGTCATTGTTAGAGAGGGTGGAAGTCATAAACCACTTCCAGATTGGGTTCAGGAAATACTGTTGTATTCTAAACAACCACACACTACTGGATGGGGAAAAACATAGGATAGGGAGGTACAACTCTTGTCTATTAGCATACATTCCTTTGTATTATAAAAGGGTATTGTAATGACACAGTGGGTTACACAGAAGGCTCCAACTAAGAAGCCTTTGTTGACTATTCCATTGTTTTCACATACAATATCGTGAGAGTTTTCCCATAAGCAAAATTCAGCATCCTCAATACAGTTACTGTGATCCTGATTACTCACAAGCAGGTGAAATGTGCTCATAAGAAGACTTTCCTAGTCTGTTCTGACTTAGAGTCCTCTGCAAAACATTCAGAAAATGTATTCAGCAGAGAACCTTGTCCAGAACATGCAGGGTACCCTGTATTTGTACAGAAGAAGGGTAAATAATTGTCATTTCGTTAGGAACCTGTCATCTTGAAATTTGTGGTAATGATAGTGCAGACACAGCCGCCAAGTAAGCTTGTGATGTGCATTCAGTGACATCATATGACGTGCCTCTACAGTCAGTTATGCCAGTCATGAGGCGAAAAGACATAAGTACGTAGGAAAAATAATAGTTTGTAATAGGTGGATGGAAGTGTGCCATGGTTTGCTACTGGGTTAACCACCACAGTTTATTTTGTC